>NC_081203.1:13046415-14403915 GCF_902713425.1 Acipenser ruthenus
ATATCCAGCATGTAAAGGCTGTAGGGAATGAGTGAGAGGGATAGTCATATCCAGCATGTAAAGGCTGTAGGGAATGAGTGAGAGGGATAGTCATATCCAGCATGTAAAGGCTGTAGGGAATGAGTGAGAGGGATAGTCATATCCAGCATGTAAAGGCTGTAGGTAATGAGTGAGAGGGATAGTCATATCCAGCATGTAAAGGCTGTAGGGAATGAGTGAGAGGGATAGTCATATCCAGCATGTAAAGGCTGTAGGGAATGAGTGAGAGGGATAGTCATATCCAGCATGTAAAGGCTGTAGGGAATGAGTGAGAGGGATAGTCATATCCAGCATGTAAAGGCTGTAGGGAATGAGTGAGAGGGATAGTCATATCCAGCATGTAAAGGCTGTGGATAATGAATGAGAGGGATAGTCATATCCAGCATGTAAAGCCTGTAGGGAATGAGGGAGAAGGATAACCCCATGGGTAAAGCAGAGCAGTCTTAGTCATGGGCTGACTCCCTAGTAAATTTACAGTGACCTACTACATGCATGTAACAGGTACACAGGAACACTCTTTGCCTCTTGGTTGCTGTTTGAATATTATAATGATAATATTATTATTTGTTTATTTAGCAGACACCTTTATCCAAGGCGACTTACAGAGACTAGGGTGTGTGAACTATGCTTCAGCTGTAGAGTTACTTACAACTACGTCTCACCCGAAAGACGAGGCACAAGGAGGTTAAGTGACTTGCTCAGGGCCACACAATGAGTCAGTGGCTGAGGTGGGATTTGAGGTGGGGAGGTGGGACCTCCTGGTTACAAGCCCTTTTCTTTAACCACTGGACCACACAGCCTAATTGCAGTGAATTAGCTTTTTAATTTATGAAAATTAGAACATTCAGGATGATTCATGCACTACAGTGTAGCCCTATAGCGTAGCTAGAGTCTAAATAATAACCGACTACAAGGTTTCTTTTCTTAGCGAAAACTTTGTTTTATTTTTTCTTTGTAATTGTCACGAACTGTGTCGAACACCTGTATAAAGTATCAAACAACAAAATATATGGAATTCTTTCTCTCTGTCTTGTTAACTTCTTCCTGTCTGTTCTATTTCCTTTAAAGCAAAGGCTTTTGGTCATTGTAGTCAATCAGTAAACTCGAACTTCTTAACAGAACCTTAAAAATAGTTACAACACGCTCCGGCCCCATGAACTTGGTTCATCCCTAGTTTAGATTTCCAGAGGGTACAAAAGCTGTATTGGGTGTCTCAACAGAGTCCCTGTTGACAAGCGAAGGGGACAGGATCTGACTTGTCCATCACGTCCAGGAAACAGTTCCATGACTCTTCCAGTTCTCCACATCTGCCTTGGCAGCTTGTCCTCGCTGATAAGAACTACATCACCCACGCTCAGCATGGTAGGTTGTGTTGCATTGCTACAGTGCGCTGACTTGAGATCCAACAAATACTCCTTTCGCCAGTGGGTCCAGAAACTGTTCACGAGTTTTTGCCGGTATTTCCACCTCTGGGACATCTCTTCCCTGCTAGGATTAGGTGGCTGATCGACAGATGGAAACTTCTGAGGTGGTAATGAGGTGAGTCGTTGTCCAACTAGGAAATGTGCTGGTGTCAGTGGTTGTGGTTCGCCAACCTCATTGTGAACAAAGGTCAATGGTCTGGAATTTAGAATTGACTCTACTTCAATTAGAATGGTGCTCAGCTCTTCAATGTTCAGAGAGGCCTTCCCCAGGATTTTCTTTAAGCAGGTCTTCACAGATCCGACTAATCTCTCCCAGAATCCACCCCACCACGCTGCACGCTCCACAATGAACTTCCAAACAATGCCTTTCTCAGAAAAAAAATTCTGAAGATTAGGATCTTTCATTGTCTTCCATAGCTCGCTCAGATCCTGATCAGCTCTCTTAAAGGACTTCGCATTGTCAGAGTAGATTGTCTTACACAGTCCCCGTCTAGCTATAAATCTTCTCAAAGCCAACAGGAAATGTTCTGTAGTCTGGTCAGAAACAAGCTCTAAATGTATTGCCCTAGTCACAGCACAAGTGAACAAAGCAATGTACGCCTTTCTTGTGGATGCATTCACCTTCACGTACAGTGGTCCCGCAAAGTCCACGTCTGTAACCTCAAATGGTGGTGCTTCTGTAATTCTGTAATTCTGTAATTGGTAAAGGAGCCGTCACCTGCTGTCCAGGTTTAACACTGAGCCTTCTGCATATTAAGCATTTGGAGATGATGGATTTAGTCAGTTGTCTTGCTCTTATAATCCAGAATGTCTCTCTCAGCTGTACTAAAGTGTCTCGCAGGCCTGAATGCATCACCCTTTCATGTTGATGTTGCACTAACATTTCAGAAAATCTGTGTTTTGGTGGTAATATTCATGGATGTTGTTGTCTAACACTGAAATCTGATTTCTGCAGTCGTCCTCCTATACTCAGTAGTCCATGTTCATCTAAGAATGGCTTCAACTTTGATCTTGGAGTCCTTGTTTACAGACTGCCCTGCCTAGTAGCTTCAGCTTCTTACTAAAACTCTGGTGTTGCATTACTTGAATCCAATACATTTCAGCTTCAAACAGTTCTTCTGTAGACAGCTCTCCTTGTTTTTTTTTCTCTTGTGTGTACATTGTGGATAAATCTCTTCATCCATGCTGTGATACAAAACACAGTTCTTATTTTGCTATATTTCTCCAACTCCAGTACCGGTGTTATTGAATCTTCATCACTGCTACTGAGTTGTACAGTGACCTGGTACTGCGCCTTGAGCTCTGCGTTTATTTTTTCAGCAAGAGCTTGAAGAGGTTTCATACATTCATCCAAAGAAGTCAACCACGCGGGTCCCTTCCACCAAAGCGTGCCTTCCTTCAAGCTGGCTATCGTTTGTCCTCGAGTGGGGAGATCTGCAGGATTATGCTTCCCGCTGCAATGTGACCAGGATGATGGTTCAGTCAGTGACTGGATTTTTGTCACTCTGTTAGCTACAAACAGCTTCCATTTCTTTGCTGTACTGCATATTCAGTGCAAAACTATCATCGAGTCTGTCCACATATGCAGTTGGGTCTGCTCCATCTGTAGAGGCTTGGTCAAAGAGCTCCCCAGTCTGGCTCCTATCAGTGCTCCTAACAGTTCAAGGCGAGGAAGCGTGATTTTCTTCAGAGGGGCCACTCTGGATTTCGATGCAACCAGGCTTGTAATCACCTTCCCATCACTAGCTTCACACTGTAAATAGGCCACTGCGCTGTACGCTCTTTCACTTGCATCACAGAACACATGCAACTGCCGGACAGGACTGATTCCCCCCTTCGTTCCTGCACAATACCATCTTGGTATGGACAAGTGGTGTCAATGTGGCAGCTCTAGACACCATCGTTGCCATCTGTCAGACAAGTCTGGTGGAAGCTCTTCATCCCAGTCTAATCTTCTTTCCCACATTTCTTGGAAGAGACATTTTACACGAATAGTAAAAGGAGTTAAAAAGCCAATTGGATCGAAAATTTGTGCTGCAGATTGCAGAACGCTTCTCTTAGTGTTCCTTCGTCCCTTCATGAAGTCAAGAAGAGGTTGCAGGTCAAACACGAAATTGTCCGATTCCGGCCTCCACACTAAGCCTAAAATTTTCAGCACTGTTCCATGAATTTTCAACTCCGTGGTCTGGTCAACTGCGTTCTCCTGCCAGCACGTTCTCAGCTCCGACGAATTTGTCATCCACTTACAAAGTGTCATGCCGGCTGTGAGCAACATGTTAATAATGTATTGAGCTTCTTCCTCACCTTCTGAGCTTGCAATGAAGTCATCGACGTAAAGTGACTCCCTTAACATCTCAACAACTTGTGGATGTGACACTTCATATTGTTTCAGATGATGACGAATGGTAGCCGCCAACAAAAATGGGCTAGGTGAAGCTCCAAACAGCACTCTGGTCATTCGCAAAACACGTAGCTTCCTTTCGTCGTGTTTAACTGGAGGACCATCTGTCCAAAGGAATCTCACTGCATCTCGATCCTTTTCAGCCAGGGATATCTGCAAAAAAGCCTTTGTGATGTCTGTCATGAAAGCAATTCTATGCTGTTGAAATTTAATCAAGAAACCTAATAACTTGGGATTCAAATTGGGTCCAGTTAACGAACAATCATTTAACGATGAGCATCCATCTTCGTGTGACGATGCATCGAACACGACTCTCAGTTTTGTTGTAGCCTTAACTTCTCTCATGACTGCGTGATGAGGTAAATAGTATGTCACATTTTTGGTGGCTTCGTTTAACATATCATCTGCCATCATACTGGAGATTGGAACTGGTCCTTGTACAGCCCATCCAAACATGCTCTCAAGAGTAACCAGAGCCACTGCCAGCCTCTCCACCCTGCCGGACACAACCTGCCAATAATGATCTCCACCGATGAGCACTGCTAGTTCAGAATCTTGTTCATTTTCTTCAGGAAAATCTGTTAGCTGCAGCCCTTTCTCTTCTAGCTCTTGTCTTAAGTGCTCACCTGGTACCTTCATCACGGCTGTGCAGACCTGTGGAGTCTCTAACGCCTCTATTTCCACTCTCTGCTGTCTGTCCCAGATGTTCTTAAAGATCAGTTTAACTGTTTTGCATTGAGTCATTACTGGAGCATCTGAGCCAAATATGTGCAGGTTGAGTGTCTCTTCTCTTACCACTGGGAGCTTCAGGGCTTTGGCGACATCCCCACATATAAAGCTTCTCTGACTGCCTCCATCTAGCAGGCAACGCACAACCCTTCTGCCGGCAGGGCCTTCTGCCCAGGCTTTAGCTGTCTGCAGCAGCACAGTCTTCCGGTAGCTGGTTTTCATGGTGACATCACTTGGAATGACAGATGAAATAACAGCATCACTGGCACTGTTGGAAACAACAGGGTTTTGTACTTCACTTTGATCACACACTGCTTTGTGGTGTCTCCTCCCACACTTCGGACATGAAGCACCTTTAACCTTGCAGAACTTGGCTATATGTCTGTGTCCTAGGCACACAAAGCATCTTCCTAATTTTTTCAGTTTTTCTTTTCTGACTGCAACGCTAAACTCAGAACAGTTTTCTGACTTGTGATCTAGCTTGTCGCAGAATATGGAGTTTTCACTTGGCTTCGGGTTGGCTGTGTGCAATGCAGCTGCAGATGGCACACTGGGTCTCTTTGCCCTTTGTTCAAAGGATGCACCTTGCTTCTGGAAGTATTTCTGATTTATCAGAGTTTCTTTGTGTGTAGTGTTTGCTTTAGTCAAATGTAACGCTCTCTCTCTCTACTCTGTACTTCCTTCTGAAGAAAGCTTATGAGTTTTGGCACCTTCCACTCATCATCTGTATCTTTCTGATGACTAAACTCAAGAGCGATGTCATCAGGAATCATCTGCAGTAAAATCTGGCACAGCAAGCTGCCATACGTGTCTGAAACCACACCCATTGCCTCTAAACTGCGTATTTGGATCTCACACTCATCATACAGTTGACGCAAAGCTGTTGTTTCTGACGATTTTTTCACTGGAGTCAAGTTTAACAGTATATTCATGTGAGCATTGATTATAAGATCTTTGCGTCCAAATCTGTTCCGGAGAATGCCTACTGCTGCGTTATAATTATCATCTGACAACGTAAGTCCCGCAACCGCCTTTGCAGCTGATCCGCTCAAATATGATTTGAGATAGTTAAACTTTTCAGTTTTAGATAGGCTGTCATTATTATGAACAGCCGTCTCATACTGACTCCAAAAATCTCGCCACAAACTGAATTCGCCAGCAAACTTTTCAATAATCAGCTTCGGCAGTTTAACTGTCTGTCTGTTCATTGTCATTCTATCAGTACCGGTACTAGCGGTGCTCAGACGAGCAGCATTACTCACGGCATCCCGCTCCCTCTGTATAGCTCTGCTAGCGCTGCTCTTCCATAGAATGACGCGGTCCTTGTAATCCTGTGTGCTTTTGATTTCTGCCTCCAGCTCATCTAGCGGCGTTTCATCTTCAATAGCTTTATCCAGGTCTATCAGACTTTCCTCCTTTGTTGACAAGAGTGTCAGCAGCTCCTGGAGCTTCTCTGTGTCTGGATCCGCATTGTTCAGCTCCCCTTCTATGCGGTTCAGCAGCTTCGTTGTAGAGGTTCGGATAGTACCCCGTTTCCGTTTCATTCTATCCATGTGTTCAGTCATTTCTTTTTCAATCCCGGGTTCTTCGGCACCAAAATATAGCGTAGCTAGAGTCTAAATAATAACCAACTACAAGGTTTCTTTTCTTAGCAAAAACTTTGTTTTATTTTTTCTTTGTAATTGTCACGAACTGTGTCGAACACCTGTATAAAGTAGGGTTACCATGTGGCTCCCGATTAACCGGACGCTGTGAGACAGAACGGGATTTCAAACTTGCCCCTAAATTGACATAAATGAAGGTGTAAATGAACCAACCTTAGCTACAATTAATAATGGTGCTTAAATACCCGCATGCGCGTCAAATAATTGTATTATACCAAGAATGAATTGCAGCCAGTCGCTATTTTTTTCTGTTTGTTAAAATTCAATCGGCCATATTATTCTGCAAATACAATATCATCATCATCTCGTTGCTCTATCGAAAAATTAGCTATTCATTCATTAAGATCTGATCAGAAGCAGCTGATCAGGGTGAATTGTTTGCTGCGCCCAAGCAATTCCACCACAGCAGGATTAATCAGCAAAGGTGGAGCTCATTTATACCTGAATTACTTTCAATATAGGGGGAATTTTGAAATCCCAGTCTGTCTCAAAGCGTCCGGTTAATCTGGAGCCATATGGTAACCCTATATAAAGTATCAAACAACAAAATATATTTGCTGGAACTAAGCTCTTAGTTTGTGCAGAAAAAACACACGTGGAATTCTTTCTCTCTGTCTTGTTAACTTCTTCCTGTCTGTTCTATTTCCTTTAAAGCAAAGGCTTTTGGTCATTGTAGTCATTCAATAAACTCGAACTTCTTAACAGAACCTTAAAAATAGTTACAACAAGCCCTCTTCCTTTGTATTCAAATCCACACCACTGCATAGTTTGTTTTTTTCTTACGTTTGTAGTTGGGCTATGGTGTAAATACTTTATACAGTCCGCTTTCAAGAAATATATATTCTCAATAAGGAAGTACAACCAACAGTGCAACAGTTCAGTAATGAGATGTAATCGAGATCTACAGCAGCAACTCCATTCACTGAACAACAGGAACCATGAGCGCTTTGATTACATCAGCGTTCTACCCAGAATGGAGTAACACGAAATGCACACTATAGGGTAGCATTTACATCGTGATTAGAGTTGAACTATTTGTTAATCTTATGATAGAACATGTTTTACTTGAGTCCGCCGCTGGTCTGGCACAACATTTTGAAACCGATGTGCACATGACAGTGTTGTGTGGCTTTCACCTGTCTGGATACGTTTCATGGAGGGTGTCTGCTGCACTATGAGCACTTTGCCCAGGACTTGCAGGCATGAATACCAAGCCCACTTATTCACCATTGACACTGTATGTGTTCCTGTCCTCCATAACTGGCTACCTGTAACCCTTTCTGTTTTCCTTTGGTACCATGTTTATGAATCACCCTGCAAAATAAATGACTACATTTTATAGTTATCATGTGGTATGAAAAAGTTTCTGTGTTCATATACAGCACGGTATACTGGAATAATCCTTTATTTGTACTGCACAATTCTGGAAATGTGCAGAAGACTGTAAGCTGTTATTTGATTTGCTCACATTGTGATTGTTAGCACAGGGCAGTACATGTGAAGAGTCTTGTGTAAATTCCAGGGGTCTCCCTCAGGGAGGGTATGTAAAGAGTCCACTTATTTTAGTTCAACTTGCTGATTTCTGTCAGCTGCTAAAGCAAGACTGGTGCTGCTGTAGCCTTTGAGGGGAGAGAAGCAGATGGTGTGGTAAGGGACATGCAAGGAGTCGGACTTGCATCATTTTTGGCTCAAATCTTCCACATGTTCAGTCTTTCCATCCCAAAGGGCTCTATTTGACATGTTTTTATTTTCATACTGTATAATAGAAGTAGCAGCTGAATTGCTCTCACCATATGAGAGGGTGGTTCCACTGGGTATGATTGGGAGACTTTGTATCCACTCGTGCTGAGTTTGCTTGGCAAAATGAATGATGCTGACTCCTCACCAGTCATCAGCACACACTCACACTCCTCACTAAACACAACAAAAGGCCAAGAGGCATGTTGATGCAATGTAATGAGAAACAAAGTGCATCCCCATGAAGAGTGCTGCGCAGCCATGAGGACAGTTAATGAGGCACTCCTGGAGACCTCATAATATAAAGAAATTCAACAGACCTGATCCTAGCAACATTCAAGTGTTTCTTCATCAATGTCCTTCTACAGGAGGTTCACTTACTTATGCAGTAAATCATCTCTTCTTGTGTGTGTGTGCACCACAATCATAAATTCAGCATAAAATAAGCTTTTGAAATATTCAAAGCAACAAAAAAATCTATATAAGTCCCTGAAAAGTGTGTTTCCCTGAGCTATGTGGTACATACTAATGAGATCAATTTGATACTGTGATGCATCTCTAATATCCAGATACAACAGACCATTTAACCCAAAAAGTTTCAGCCTTTTCTTACTTCTGTCACCTGTACACAACTAGCCCTTGCAGCTATATGAGCAAAAGTACAAGGGCTTAGAATGCCAAGCACATTTGAGATGTTCTTGCCATACCAATACATTACAGTTACCATTAGGAAAATGGATAGTGTTGGCTGAGGAATGGGTTTTTCAATAAGGCCAGTGACTCACCTGAGCACTCCTTGTGAGATGTAGTATGGATATACTGTGCTTGTGAGATATAGTATGGATATACTGTGCTTGTGAGATATAGTATGGATATACTGTGCTTGTGAGATATAGTATGGATATACTGTGCTTGTGAGATATAGTATGGATATACTTTGCAGTAGGTCTGAAAGCACTGTGCAGTTTGATTGGTTGTCACTTTGCTGTGTGAAATGGTGGGCTATCAGAATCCAGTATAGTGTAGAGGTTTGTTTAGCATGCCATAACCTCAATTGAAGCAGTAGAACCCGAAGAAGAGGGCTTTAGCGTCTTGTAAGTTCTGCCTCGGGCAGTTCAATGTCCTGAGCCGAATCGCCAAAGACAATATTTACCTGCTAGTTGCTTTCAAAACAAGCCAAATTTGGCATCACTGCTTTTTGGGGGGTATGCTATATGGGTGTGACAGAGAACCCATAACTTTAGCTGCTAAAGAGCGTACACAGATCACCCTTAGACAATGTCACCAGAAGCAGGCAGGGCTAAAACCAGAAGTGCTTTGATGTTTATTTAGCAAGGATGTTGATTGTTTTGAAGTCCTAATGTGTCATTTTAATTCTTATTTAGGGATTTAAGTGATATATTTACTTCTGCTGTAGATGACTGCCATACGTCAGGCACAGACAGCTAAGCTGTGCAGCTTCACTATTTGCTGTATGAAGGACGAATCGTGTCGCAGCCCTTTTCACTGTGCAAAGTGGTCGCAGCTGTTGTTCATGCTTTAAATACAGACTGCGTTCGTGAAATTGGATAAATTGACATTTAAATAAATGTGCTGAGTTTGTGCCTCTTACACAAGAGGTTTAAAAAATAATCAAAAGCGACGTTGGTGCATCCGTCCTCTCAACCGACAGAGAACGCAAAAGGGAGAATTTCAAGCATAAATCAGAGAGGCGCGGGTATGTGACAGTGAAAGATATTTTAGGTATTTAAAAAAGACTGACAGATCTTGCTGTGCCAAAATCGTAGCCTTAGACAAAAGTAATCAAGACCGGTGGGGACATGCAGACACGTGGCCTGCATAATCAGTCTAGGATCGTTCTGGTTCAGATTATAGGAAATCTTTTACCTAACAAGTCACCTTCCGTCTGTTGTTCAGCATTCCTGCCTGCTAGTAAAAGGGTTTGTTGTTCATTGATTTCTCATCTGAGGGTGTTGATGTTACTTCAAGAGGACACTGAACTCCGATTAAAAGCCAGCAACTGCAATTTAAATCTCATTAGATCACATTTCCAATGCTATAGTGTAACACAGTGTTACTTTAATGTATTTGTATTTGCAGATTCACAATATTGTTTGTCATTTAGTATCACTTAGATTATTATTATTACTATGTATTATGATTGTGTATTTTGTTTATTCAGTATTGAATTATTGTTTGATCACAGCATAAAGTGTGTGTGTGTGTGTGTGTGTGTGTGTGAATATTTAATTTGTTTTGTGTTCCTACTCCTGCATCCGTGCCTTGAGTGAATGATCCTGCTGAATTTCAGAGGGTGGAGTCCATAGTGATTGACAGCTGTCCTTAGAGTGGGAGGAAGATGGCATCACAAGCGTTGATTGAATTAATTTCCACTTGCGACTTATTTAAAACAACAAACCAGTTGTTCCAGGTTGGAAAGAGAGAAGAAAATGTGTTTTGTGTGAGATATCGAGCTACTGTCGGTCTTTTGTCTTTTTAATGTTGCTTTTGTTTTAGTAAATATAACAGGTTGCAGACTTCATGTGTCGCCGATGCTGAGAAAGCACATTCAGTATTATACTACAGGACCTTGTTTCGTGAGCAAAGAGATATTGTCTGTATCTCTTAGAATATAACTTCTGAGCTATAAAGGGCTTGGGGTAAAAAAAAATGAGTTGAAATTGTAATGCTGTACGAACGATATGTTTTAAAGCCAGCATGATTATTCTGCTTTGTATGGTGAAACTGAGGTTTGCATATTATCTAATGAATAATGTACAGTAATTTAGAATGTGTTAAAACAAAATTGGAGGTACTTCAATTAATTATACCATCGACTTGAAAACTATAATAAGAATAAACGGAACTGAACGTACTAGTTTTGAGAGTGCAATATGTTTTATTGGTAGTCCTTTTTGTATTATTTTACTAGTCCTAAGCTTTTAAAGGAATGTTGTTTGTAAATGGTAAGATGATCACGGTCCCAGCCTGGTTGTGCTCTGTGTTTAATTGATTCAGGAGGGAGGTTATTTGGGTTAATTTGCTTGTGTGTCCCCTCAGGCTATCAGGAGCTTAGCCATTGGGGTGGGTAGTGATTGGTGCTTTTTAAATGGACTAATGTATAAGAGACTGCTACTATGTATTGTTAGTGATTGTTGTTACATATTTGAAATACTATGTGGTGTTATTAATGATTATTGATATCTATTGAAATGTTATTTGATGTGATTTAATGATCACTGACATCTATTGAAATTTTATTTTATGTGATTTAATGATTGTTGATGTCTATTGAAATAATATCTGTTAATTGTTGATACTTGCTGAAGTATTATTAAATGCTGTTTTATAATGACCTGTTCATATATCAGAATTTCTGTGTATTATTGCTGAGAAACACTAGCCGTTGGAACTGACTTACTTTTGAAATATGATGGTACTGTAACAACAATAAATACTGTTTCATTTTAAATAAACCTTCAGGTGTGGTAAACTCCCTGCTGCGTGTGTGGTGAGCGTCCATCTGCTCTTCCAAATAAAAGCCTGCTTTATTCTGGTTTGCCTTTACAGTGGGGGGTAATTAATGTGACATCCTAGGGGATCTCTCACCTCTATATAAAAACTAAAGAGGGTGGCGTAGTTGGGACTACAATTATTACCTGCCGTTAACTGTAATAGTAATGTGACATTTAAAAGTCAATTTGTAATAAAAATACTATGTCAATTTCTATTTTGGTAGCAGGGCGGGTTTTGTTCACAGGCTTCTGTTACACTAGCTTGTCAATCTAGATTGTACTAAATTCTCCAAATACTGATGAAATTAGAAATTAGTCTGAATGCCATTATCTGTTTTTTCTTTTTTTTTTTTTTTTTTATTTAGTAGTCGCCAATTATTTTTTTGTATTTTCTCCCAATTTAGAATATCCTATTATTTTTAGGCCCAGCTCACCGCTACCAGCCCCGCGCTGACTCAGGAGTGGCAAAGACGAACACATGCTGTCCTCCGAAGCGTGTGCCATCAGCCGACCACTTCTTTTCACACTGCAGACTCACCATGCAGCCACCTCACAGTTACAGCATCGGAGGACAACGCAGCTCTTGGAAGCATACAGGCAAGCCCGCAGGCACCTGGCCAGACTACAAGGGTCGCTGGTGCGTGGTGAGCCGAGGATACCCTGGCCGACCTAATCCCAGCCCTTGGTTAAGATATCTTGTTCATGCAGTACTGTAGTTAATAACACCCATGCAAGTGATGCAAACTAAATATCGTCCTTTTTTTATTCCTTTGTCGTCCTGTGTGCATTGCACTTAGTCAAAAAAAGAACCAAAAACATCCTTAGACAAATAACATTTACAAAAAAATACTCCAAAGCAGTTAACATTCTTGTTTACTGTTCAAATGACAACAATTTAATCAGCCTATCAGTGCATCTCTACTGGCTTTTCTGTGCCTTTTGTGTGTGGATGCAGACGTGCAGTCTCAGGGTATGGGCAAGTCCACACCAGGCAGAGATTGTCGGCAGCAACTGCTGGGGGATGTTTCATGATTGCCTTTAACAAATGACAGCACTCTGTTTTAGTAAGGAAACAAGTACCACTATTTTTAGGCTTTTATAGTGCTCTGAAATATTGTCTACTTAGGTTAATTTAATGTTTAAACAGGTCCACGAAATCTTAATTTTATTCCATAACCTACTCGCAAAAAATATGTAAATTTACCGCGAAGGTCGAGTAATTGTCACAGAAACCCGAGATGTAATTGTTAGCAGCAGATCATTACACATAGGTGCTTTGTGAAAAAAAAACAAAAAAACGAGGGTTTTGTTTTTTATCATAATAGAAGGATCCGAAAATAAAAACAACTGGTTTAAAAACAAACAGAAAACCCAGAACACAAAATGCCATTGCGTGCAGAGGAGGGGACATCGATAAACATTATTCCCAACTACATCGTCGACGTCATCGTCGTCGTCATCCTCCTCATCATCATCATCATCATCATCCTCGTCCTCATCATCGTCGTCATTATCGTCTTTGTCATCATCATCGTCATCATCACAGCAGCAGCAGCAAGTAATAGGTTTACCATTTATTTCCGTTTCCCTCTCTCCTATACGCACAGACACACAAACACACAGACAAGACTAAAATCAAGGGGTATTTATAGTCAGGTGAGTATACTGTTTTAAATTGCCAGGTAATTAATTAATTAGCTTCGGGTGCTGAGTGGGGAAGCAACAATAAAGTGCTACAAATCAATCATAAAGTGCCCTATCAAAGAAGACATGCACAAATCAAAATATACAAATAATAAATAAAAGTGCAAAATAAAAATGTGAAATAATAATGGGTCATTTCGACCACGTTACACAATGATGAACGATGTGAAATTGTAAAAAGAGGTCCAAAGCAGATTATGGAAATGGCATTTCCACAGAACGCCCCAGCAGTTGCACGCCGTTTTACGAAAGAGAACTACTACATGCACATGAAGAACGGTGACAGAATTCTTTAGTATGTGGCTTGTATTTTCTCCTTCTTCGGATGCAGTGTTTTGCTTTTGATGCGCACTCTTAAGCAAACGTGATAGCAGTGTTTCCAAGGAGGGCTTCAAGGCCTGGCAGCACCTTTCAAGTACTCTTAAAGAACATGAACATTCAAAGCCACATGCATAGAACATGGGAACATTCCACTAACAATACATACTTTATATTGTTATATATATTGCAACAGGTAGCCAACATTTCTGGAGCAAAATTGGTTTTATGGGTGTGATTAGCCAAATATTTTGGTCGCAAATATTTATGGCTTTACAGTAACCCACAGTACTTTGGAACAAACCAGTGGCATTTGTTGAGGCAAAATTGCTGCATTAATTGTGTGTCAGACAGGCAGACAGATGACTTCTAAATATTTGGGGACGCCCTCCTCCTCCTCTCTCTGGCCACGTAAAAATCCAGTGCACACTCCATATTTCTTTTATTTCTCTTTTTTCCTCTCTCTTTTCTTTACCTGCTTCCCTGGTAGTTTCAGCAGTATTTATAGTCGACCATGTACTTTGCACACAGATTAGACCTGGTTTTCACATGCCAATTGAAATGCAAATGATAACACTGTTGATGGTTTGCTACATTTGCATGTAAATGAGGACACTCCCCTAAAGTTCAATCTATATTCAGCGCTAACACTGACTTGCCGGGTGGGTACTATGTGGGTCTGTCTGCCCACATGTGCACCTGATTTTGGTACGCTAACTGTCCGCAAAAGTGTTTTGCGATTGCTTTAGGGGTTTGCAAACGTTGCTAAATAGGGACCATTGTGTTTTAAAGTGAGTTGGAAGCTGCAGTAAACAAGCTTCCTTCGTTCAAAGTTTGAAATCAGTTGTTAGTCCAATAATAATAATATAATATCTTTATTTTTATATAGCGCCTTTCATAGTGGACCACCATCACAAAGTGCTTTACAGAGGTAGGCTGTGAACTGTGCATTATATGTAGAGTCACTTAAAATAGGACATTGATTTAATGTCTCATCTGCAGGATGGAGGACAAGTGACTTGCTCAGGGTCACACAGTGAGGCAGTGGCAGAGGTGGGATTTGAACCGGTGACATTCTGGTTACAAGCCTGGGATTTTAACCACTGGACCACTCTGCCACCTATGCAACACATGCTTTCGTATACCTAATAAACAGTGTGTTTATTTTTTATAACCGGAAATTACTGTTATTCTACATCTTGGAATTGTTTCAAATATACTAGTCTGGCAGCCCTGTCCTGGTATGGACCCCGGAATGTAAATTGCATGGGGCCCCCAGGAGGCAAATGCCACCCCTATGTGCAGATACTCACAGGGTCACAAATATTCCCTGAGCCTTTTTCAGAGGGTGAATCAATAACCTGCATAGCTCCGGAATATCTGCACACTTTAGACTATGGTGTGACTCAACTGTTTAATTACCGGAGCACTGTTTGTGTTCTGTGTTGTAGAGAATACAGTAAGGACAAAATTAGAAGCGGAGAAGACAGACTAGCCATAAGATTACATTTCAATTATTGTGCGGCTATTAAATAGTACCTGTAATAAAAAGTATGACAACTATTAGCAATTATTAAATGCAACACTGCATAAAATCTAATTTATTTTTTTTATCACAGTTGTTGTTTGTTTTGTTATTTGGTACTTTTTAAAAGCCTCTATAAGTCTAGTGGTGTCATAATTAACATTTCATCTATGGTAGTAGATTATTCATATAGAGTGGCAGGTCCTTGCATGATTGTACTAAACAACCAGTGCTGAGTGGTTATAGAGCGTGGTAGCATAAAAAGAGACAGGGTTCATAAGATAGTATCATAGTCTTGGCAGGAAGTCCACAGATCTCAGCAATGGCATGGGATCAAATACTATGTGCCAGGGACGAAAGAGATGCTTTTCTGTTTGATAATCATTGCAAATGCTACATCTACATATTTACCCATTTGTGGAATATAGCTTTGGACAACACTACATTCACATCCTACAATAGACTGAAGTGATATCTTTCATGAAAAGTAAATTGATTGTCCATTTTTACCTCAGCAGGCTTATTGATGTGCTAATATTTCTGAAGGGTTGGTGGCCACTTGAATACACAGCATTGCAATTTTACATGAAAAGCATTTGCGATGGAACCCCAGAGGGATGACAGTGTTTAATACCCAACTTTCTTTTTATTCTTTCACAGATGCTCTCACAAAAAACCTCTGAGATTAGACTTCATACACACTATCTTTTCTTTCCTATCTACCAGCGCAACTCCAAGGATCATTTGCTATTCAGATAAGATTTTAAAAGTGAACTCCAAACAAAACAAAACAAAACAAAACAAAAATTAATGGAACTAAAAGGACAAGTGATTCCATCTGCTTATTGACTTTGAGATATACTATTCAGCTTTAAAACACCAAAAGGCTTAGGGGATTTATTGTTGGAAAATAGATTGATTGATGTGACATTTTTCCTCAAATGGCAGAACAAACAATTAAGTATTTTTCTTTCTTTATAGTCGCCTTGTTTTCTTGGTTTTTTTAGCGCTCAATTTGGGAGTGGCATTGGGTACAGTCGGGAGCCATGAGAGCTTTCCCTGACAGCTCTGTGTGTGAGTCAACTCAATCCTGAGCAAGATGGGAGCAACATCACACAGTCCCTGAAATAATCTAACTGCATCTAACATTATTTTAAACCACTTGGTACTCAATGCAGAACACAGCAAAATAAAACTCTGGTTGCTATTTATCTATACATTCTGAAAGTATTATATATTTTTCATTGCTATTATGTAGGTGCTGTTGTTTGTAATTACAGTTACACAAATATATATTTTTTTAATCATATTTTTCCATATGTAATGTACTGACAGTTTGTAATATGGAAGTGGTCCATACTATATCTGCTAATGGTCTCCCAAGGAGTAAAAAGCTATTTACTTTTTAACACATTAAATCAACAATGATTGATTCTATGTTCACTAAATATACACATTAGATTTGAAATGCTTATCACACTTACAAAGGCATTACTAAGTGTTGTTCCCCGTCATTTAGAATGAGATTTATGTATGACTGTTTTCTGTATTCAAGTCTGGAAAGCCATAATAGGATTATTCACTGGACAGATGTCTGTCTTGGCCAGTGTTGCAGTTAAACCCAAAAGAGGATGTCTTTCTTAATTGATACGGATTCACAAGAGACTGTTTTCTCATGTTTCACCATATGTTGCATCATTATAAATATGGATCTTTGTTTCATTGTGTTTACAATGATTTATTCATTGCTGTATTAAGCCCACATTGAAAAGGTCTAAATGGGGTTTCTTTAAACTGTTATGAGTAAATAAATTTAAAACAAGTTTTAAATAAACTTGAAGTAGAATGAATAGGGTGTACAACATGAAATAATTCTCTAGCCTACATATCATTCATTTGATTTGGTTTTTGTTTTGTTTCCATTTTTCATTAGACCCTTGAAAGGTATTTAGTTATAAGGGTCAGCTCAGTGTGGTTCACAGTACACGTTTCTCCAGTAGATACCACTAAACATGATTTTAGTTGGTTCCCTACAAGGGTTTATTGAACCATCAATGTGAAAATAAGAGAGTCAGTTGAGTTTGATTATTAGTCTCACCTTAAGCACCTGTGCAAGTGTCCATGTAATAAAAAAATACAGCAGACTCATTGCATCTTGTTAGCAACACAATTAACTCCGCTGGCCCATCACAATGCAATTGTCTGCACGGAAGCCTGCACGGGTGTAGTGTGTATACAGGCAGCTTTTTCTACACTATTCTTGGACACAGTGTAGATCTTAGTCTGTTGTCAGCAGCAACTGGGATCCAACCCCACCACCTCACCACTGAACAACCCATAACAGAACATTAAAAAACAAGACTATTTTAGTTCTGGAGCCCACCACAACTCATTAGCACATTGCTGTGCTTCTATGTTGCCCAGAGTATTCCTCCACAGGGAGAACCAGCTACAACCATGCTGCCCTTATGTGTAACTATAAATACCATAGGAGGAGAACCCCCTGCCACAAACAATATGTGTTTCCATTTTAGTTTTGAGAGTTTGTCGTTCGCAACATATCTATCTCCTATCCAAAGGCAAAGGCAGGGGTAGTCTACTGAAGAACGTAGTCAATTGTTAGCCTGGAGTTTAGGTTTCTTACTTTCATAAGTAGCAGACTGGGTGCTAGTATTCCAGATGAACTACCACCATGCATGTGCAGGGCCGCCTGCTTTTACAAAGTGCTACCTGCACAAAGATTTAAAAAAAACCCTGCATAAGACTCATCAGCTTTCTTCATTGTGAATATGCATTTATCTAATGCTTTCTAAAGAAAGAACCAAGCACCATGTCCTCAGGCTTGTTGTTGGACACTGCAGCTTTAATGTCCTGGGCATGTAGACATTGGTTTATACTGTTGATTAATGAGTGTTTCCACTGCGCACCACAACATTATGACATTCCAGTTCAGAACTACCTACTTGTACATGCTTTATGAGATATGTTTTCTATATGACACACGCATCCACAATGTTTAGAATTCACATCCTAGTCCTGTATTTAATGTAATATGCCTGTAGTTCATGTATTTGCATTGTAATATGCCTGTATTTAATGTATTTGCATTGTTTTTTGCTGTTTGTATTTAATGTACTATGCCCTGTATTTCACATATTATGCATTGTTCCTCACTGTCTTGTAAAGCGCTTTGTGATGGTGGTCCACTATATAAAATAAAGATGGATTGATTAATATGTGCATTTACTCTACATTGAAATATTGTTTACTGACACGGCATTACTGTTTGCAAGGTGAAGGAATTCTTCAATGACAGAGCACTGCTCTTTGCAAGCTGAAGGAATGATAATTAAACATGTTTTGAACCGGGTACGCAGAAACCCAAATCCATCACTTGGGATCTTGAGCCTGAGTGGATTACATTAGCCATGTCGCTTTGAGATCTCAAATCCAAGTTAAATTAGTTTAGCAGTTTCAATGCAGATCTCTGTAAACATGAATTATCCTCACAGAATACAATCTGACACACACTGGGTCATGCTGTGAAGCCTAAAGTTCCTAATACAACACAAAATGTATCTAAGCAATTCATTACTTGCCCAGGTTTATTATAATTCCGTTCCTTTGGTTTTCAGCCTACAGGCTTGAATTCAATTCTGACTTGTTTTCTTGGTGAAACAGTATCCAGCTTATTTGTCCTCGCTGAATATACAATTCAGATGTAAATATTGAAAACTAATAATGAAAGAAAAAACAAACAAAACAAAACAAAAACCAGGTATGGCTAGCACAGTATCTCCCCTGAGCAGTCATATTGAAAAGTTTTCCACAAAAAAACTAATACATAAATTCTGCATTGACATGAAAGTAGTAGAGTTTGAAATGTGTATTTATTTATTTATAACTTCATTATTATATCTAGTTTGCGTGGAGGTACCAGGCATATATAATCCTGTCAATATTACAAATAACTCAACAGCATTCTGGGTCCCTGTTGACAAAGTATGTCTACCCCTTCTTTTGAGTTCCCTATGTTGCTGTGTAAGTATACAACTCCACTCTCATCTTATTCAAAAGCCTACCTACCACCCCCCAATCATATCCTCTACCCACAATACCCGAATACCAGTATCCACAATGCCATTTCTAAGTGTGTTATCGGCATGCCATTTTGTGGTTACCATTATCATATCCGATTCCATCAGTTAAGTTTATAAAAAAATCTGCCGAACGGGCCAGACTTAGAACAAGCAGTTATTATAAATGACAGAATGAGGGAGCCCAGTTCCACAGAGGTGTTTGTCACATATCCCTCTAAAGGAAAAGATGTTTTGGACAACTTGTGGGTTCAGGTTTGAATCTACAGTAAATTGTGTGGTGTTAGTTCCCAAATTCTATCTTTACCTATCTGCAGCCTCCAGCTGTTTTTTCACCCTTTGGATGTGGGTGAAAAAAGTCAAACTTGCAGACCCAATAACCATAATGAGGCTGAAGAGCATGCTAGAGACAGTCACAGTATAAAGATGGACTATCAATGCAGTCCAGCAGCTATTACACAAACCCACCAACCCAGCCACCAAAATCATAGACAGATAATGGAAATGGAATGAGACTGCCAAATAAAACCAGGGCTATAAAAATGATGACTGCCTCTTTCGACATATTACCAATTTTTCACTTGACTGAGCATTATATAAAAGACTATGACCTCTAAAAAATCTATCGTACTGTAAAACCCTAGACATATGTAAAACCCTAGACATTCAGGGAACCAGGGAGAGAGGCAGATAGATAAGTTCCTGCTTTTTGTAATTGTAACTACTACATTTGGTGACATTGTAAGGTGGTGTTTGAATTGGCTGAGTTTGTGTGTGATTAGTACCAGGTGAGTGGCTAAATTGATTAGCAGTTGATTTTGCTATTTGATTGGTTTCCACACAGTTTAGTTGGTTCTTTTGCCAAGCAGGGGTAACAACATTTATTCAAGCAGCTTATTTTAGCGCCAGCACGAAGCGCCAGCCAACAGAAGAGCCTCAACAAAAGAGCCGGGAGTCTAGCTGTGGGAGTCTAGCAAGGGGAGGCCTGCGCTGAGACGCTGTTCGACTAGATCCGAACCTCCCAGCGCTCTGGAAGAAGCCATCTACTAGTCAGGTCTGTATCCTCCACCCCACTGCTCCTACTGTGCCTTTTGTCTTGCTTGTCCTGCTATGACTGTCTCTCACATCCCTGTTCTGTCCTCCCGTCCTCGTCCTCTGCCCTCCCTCCGCTGTTGCTCCTCCAACCCCTCTAACCTCATTTCTCTGCCTCTCCCCCCCTCCCGCACACTCTCTGGTGCACTCTGGAACTGTCACTCTTCTGCTAACAAAGCTGATTTCATCTCTGCCTTTGCCTCCCACCTCTCGCTCGATTTCCTTGCTCTCACTGAAACCTGGCTGTCCCCTGATAACACTGTTACTCCTGCTGCCCTGTCCTCTCTCTACGTCCTGTCCCATACCCCGCGTCTCACCGGACGGGGAGGTGGGACGGGTCTTCTCCTCTCTCCCTCCTTACTCTTTTCTGTCCCCTCTGATCTCACCTCCCTCTCTGTCACTACCTTTGAATTTCATGCAGTCCAACTAACCTCTCCCTGTCAACTCCTGCTCATTGTTTTGTACCGCCCCCCTGGGCCTCTCACTCACTTTCTGGATGAACTCGACTATCTACTCTCCTCCCTCCCCTCTCTGTCTACCCCGACTGTCCTGTTGGGTGACTTCAACATCCATCTCTCCAACCCCAGCCACTCTGCTGGATTCCTCCCTCTCCTTCACTCCTTCGACTTCTGTCTCTCTCCGTCCCCTCCTACCCACAAAGCTGGCCGTCAACTGGACCTCACCTTCTCCAGGGCCTGCTGCCCCTCCAACCTCTCTGTCACCCCCCTGGACCTCTCTGATCACTATTTCATCTCTTTTTCTCTGTCTCTCCCCCCTCTCCCTGCTCCTCCTACCCCCACTGTCACCTCTCGCCGTAACCTCCGCTCTCTCTCCCCCTCTGTCCTTGCCTCCACTGCTCTCTCTCACCTCCCTCCTATCGACTCCTTTTCACAACTCTCCGTAGACTCTGCTACCTCCACCCTCTTCTCCTCACTCACCTCCTCCCTCGACTCCCTCTGTCCCCTCACCTCCCGACCCGCTCGCCCCTCCCCTCCCCATCCCTGGCTCTCCTCTGTGCTCCGCTCGGCAAGAATCACACTGCGATCTGCTGAAAAGAAATGGAAGAGAACCAAACTCCCTGCTGCCCTAGACCTTTACCGCACTCTTCTCTCCTCCTTCTCCTCTACTCTCTCCTCTGCTAAATGTGCTTATTTCCAATCTGTAATCCAAGCCTCCACTAACAACCCACGTAAACTATTCTCTACCTTCTCCTCCCTCCTAAACCCTCCCCCCCCTCCTCCTCCCTCCTCTATCTCCCCTGACGACTTTGCCTCCTTCTTCTCTTCTAAAATCTCAGATATCCGCAAACTCTTTAACACCTCTCCCTCCCCCGCACCCCCTCCTGCTCCAACCCCTACACCCACTACATCCCCTACTAACTCGCCCTCCCTCTCCACCTTCTTGCCCCTCTCAGACTCTGACCTCTCCTCCCTGCTCCAGGGTCACAAACCCACCACGTGTGCCTTGGACCCCCTCCCCACTCACCTCTTTCAAGCTGCTGCTCCTGCTCTACTCCCCTTCATCTCCTCCCTCCTCAACACCTCTCTACTTTCTGGCATCTTCCCCTCTGCCTTCAAAAAAGCCTCTATCACTCCCCTCCTCAAAAAACCTACCCTCGACCCCACCTCCCTCCAGAGCTACCGTCCTGTCTCCCTCCTACCCTTCCTCTCCAAAACCCTCGAGCGGACTGTACACCGCCAGCTCTCTGCTTTCCTGTCCAACCACTCTCTGCTTGACCCTCTCCAATCTGGCTTCCGCTCTGCTCACTCCACTGAAACCGCCCTTCTCTCTGTCACCAACTCACTTAAGTGTGCCCGAGCTGCCTCTCTCTCCTCTGTCCTAATTCTCCTCGACCTCTCTGCTGCCTTTGACACTGTTGATCACTCTATTCTACTATCATCTCTTGCTGACCTGGGGATCTCTGGCACTGCTCTGGCCTGGTTCTCCTCCTACCTCTCCAACCGCACTTACCAGGTAACCTGGCGTGGAGCAACCTCCACACCTCACCCTCTCTTGACTGGAGTCCCCCAAGGGTCAGTCTTGGGTCCTCTCCTGTTCTCTCTCTACACCCGCTCCCTGGGCCCCCTCATCGCATCCTATGGTTTCTCATACCATTTCTATGCTGATGATGCTCAGATTTTCCTCTCCTTCCCCACCTCTGACTCCACCATCTCCTCCCGTATCTCTACCTGTCTGTCTGCTATTTCCTCCTGGATGCACTCGCATCACCTCAAACTCAACCTCTCTAAATCTGACCTCCTTTTCTTTCCCTCCTCCTCCCCCTCCTCTGATCTCTCTATCTCTGTTCCTCTGGAATCTACCACACTCTCTCCCTCTTCCTCAGCTAAAAACCTTGGAGTCACCCTGGACCCCTGCCTCTCTTATTCCCAGCACATCTCCACTCTGGCACGCACTTGCAGATTCTTCCTGAGCAACATCCGAAGAATCCGACCCTTCCTCACCAACTATGCTACCCAGCTCCTGGTCCAGGCCCTGGTACTCTCCCGCCTAGACTACTGCAACTCCCTCCTGGCTGGCCTCCCTGCGTCCGCCACCCGTCCGCTCCAGCTCATCCAGAACTCTGCTGCTCGCCTGGTGTTCTCTCTACCTCGCTTCGCCCACGCTACTCCACTACTCCGCTCGCTCCACTGGCTCCCGATCACCGCTCGCATCCAGTTCAAGACTCTTGTACTAGCCTACAGATGCCTTGATCAGACTGCACCCAGCTACCTCCAGACCCTCATCTCTCCCTACACCCCCACTCGACCTCTCCGCTCCGCCTGCACTAGAAGACTGGCTCTACCTCCGCTACGCTCCCCTGCCTCCCGAGCCCGCTCCTTCTCCACCCTTGCTCCGCAGTGGTGGAACGACCTTCCTACAGATGTCAGGACTGCCCAGTCCCTGACCACATTCCGGCGCCTCCTTAAGACTCACCTCTTCAAACAGCACCTGTAGAACTCCTCTGTTGTATCCTGGGACACTATCACCCTTCATTTAAATATGCTTTATTTTGCTCTTATCTGCCCCCTATTTTACTGCATTTAATCCTGTACCTCAGAATATTGTAATCTCCCAAGTGTTTAATCTGTAGTATTTTGTACTTAATCATATCCTGATGTAACTATCACTATTATCTGCTGTATTATTGAATTGTGGTTTGTCACACTTGAGAATTATTGTATTTCTTGTTCTTATTGTATGACTTATATTGTAACACTTGAATGTATTTGTATTTGCTTGCGATTGTAAGTCGCCCTGGATAAGGGCGTCTGCTAAGAAATAAATAATAATAATAATAATAATGATCATGCCTTAAGATTTAGATTATGCAAAATAAGGCTTTTATTATGCATTAGGTTTATTTTCATCAAAATAGAAATGATCCTGTATATATCCTGTATAGTGGCAGACTGTGTGCTTGTATTGCATACAGCATTGCATTGCTTTTAAATAAAGTACTACCCATATAAAGATGAATAAAAATGTGTCATAGCATGCATTAGCTTTCTTCTTTATCATTATGGAGCCTATGCATTTTTATGTGTGCTACTGCTTGAGAATAAGGAAGTAAGTTTCTGACTTTATTATAATACAGTCATTCCACAAACAGACAATTCCACAAAGATATTGCATGTGTCAGAACTGAATGACTCAGAATGTGAGCCAGCCCCACTCAGCTTGTGAATTCACTTCCCTACATTGTGAGCAGAAAGACCAAGTCTAGAGCTGCTGGTGTTTCCCAAAGTCAGGTAGTGCATACCTAATGGAATAATGAGATACCTACTATCAGTGCTCCTCAAAACTGTGCTTGTGGGCAAATCTGCACACACAAGACCAGAGTGCAGTGCCTGTGACAGCACCTGACATAATCTGCAATACTGCAATGTATTAGCAGAGGAACACAATCATTATAGTCAGCTATGACTACAATCTACTGTGGTTAAAATCTGCTTTCATATACCTTTTAATGAATCTTCGTAGGTCTTGCTTTTTACAAGGAGCACATATCTATATATACAGTGGAACTCCGTTTATCTGCGTGATTGGGGTGGCACAGGTCCACGGATGTGTAAAATCGACGGATAAATAAGGTGTCATTGTGTGCGACTCGAGTGCATGAATAAAATACAAAAACTAGTAATGTAAACCAAATTAGTGTTTACTGGAGATGTATGCAATACAATATATTACAAAGACAGAAGAATGTTTTAAAATGAGTTAACTGGTGCATTCCAGTAAAGGTGCTCCGCGTGGAGTGCAGGATGCACCCTATAGCCTGGAGATCACAGGTTTGAATCCAGGCTATGTCAGTGCTGACCGTGGGTTCCTATGGGGTGGCGCACAATTGGCCGAGCGCTGCCCGGGTAGGGAGGGATTAGGTCGGCAGGGCAATCCACGGTTCACCGCGCACCAGCAACCCCTGTGGCTGATAGGGCGCCTGCGGGTCTTCAGAGGCTAAACAAAAAGAAGCGACATGAATGCAAGCCACACAGAGTTTTTATGGCGCTTGGATATGATGTGTTGATTTCCAGAAATACAATTTTGACTAAAACCAAAAGAAAAATCAACATATCAACCCCTTTTTAGCCTCCTTGTACTGGCTCCCTGTTCAATATATAATTGATTAATCTTATTATTGACCTATAAAGCCTTGAATGGAGCAGCACCTAGCTATTTGCAGGAGCTACTGACTGCACATCTCCCAAATCACACTCTTAGATCACAGGAAGCGGGGCTGCTCATTGTTCCCAGGGTCAATAAAATTAATATGGGAGGTAGGGCTTTTTCTTTTAGAGCCCCTAAACTATGGAATGCTCTACCTCCATGTGTTGGGGAAGCTGGGTCTGTGGGTATTTTAAAGTCTAAACTTAAAACACATTTTTATAAAATGGCATTTTTATCTTAGTGGTTTTAATGCAACATAATTGCTAGCTTTTAATGATTATGTTATTATTATTATTATTATTATTATTATTATTATTATTATTATTATTATTATTTGGGTAATACTTTATATTAAGGTGCTGCTTATTAATGTTGTATAAATGTTTTATAAATATATCATATATGTTTAATAACTATGTTATAGAGTGTTAATAACACATTATTGGTGGTTTATAGTCATGCAATAGCCATAGACAGAATTACAGTTTTATAAAGGAGACAGTTTCTAGCCACCTACTGTATTCTACTTTGGGATGTTTAAGCATGCGATATCTATAGACAGAATTATGTTTTTATAAAGGGACAGTTTTTAGCCACATATTGTTCTTTGGGATGTTGAAACATAATTCCGTCTATGGCTATTGCATGGTTATAAACCATTTATAATGCTTTATTAAGCATATATTATATATTTATAAAACATTAATAAGCAGCCCCTTAATATAAAGTGTTACCATTATTTGTATATTTTGTATTTTATTGTATTTTTGTGTACCTTGTGATACTTCGGTATGAAAGGCGCTATATAAATTAAATAAATAAATACATTTTAACCAAAACCCTAGATTCAACATTCCTATATTAACAGCAGTTTGGGCTCCTCAGGGGAAGCAAGTCTCAGTTATAAACTCCTATCTGCTATTAACCACAGTACTAGCAGTATCAGATCACATGATCTGAGCACACGTTTCAATTGGAGGAGCCCATAGAGTTTTTTTCATCAGAGGAGACAGTCTCCGTTACAGACTCCTATCTCCTACAACCACACACAGTACAGTACTAGCAAAGTGACGTAGTCTGATCCCTGGTTTTAATTGCAGGAGCAACTCAAACACACCCGCCCCCTGCTGCAGCAATGACGTAGGCCTGCTATGTGCGATTATGAGTGAATTGTTGAATAATGGAAATTGCATCATTTAGTTTTGAGATTTTAAAAAGTGACCAGAACAAAAAAGAAATCCATCCTAACGTTAGAATCTTAAAAACACTGTATAATATCGCGTTTGCAGGGAAAATGAAGGATGATCACACAGCATTTGCAGGTTCTCGATTCACGGTTTATTAAAGCAGGGTTAAACAATTTGCTTTACCAGCCAGAGGTATAAATACAAAGGAGCAGTGCAGTGATACTCAGACTGTGACAAAATAATACAACAAAATAAAGGGAAAGGAAGTCCAATGCACACTGTTTTGGCCGTGTGCTACAACCAACTAAGTGCAGTCTCTGGTGTTTTCCTTGTCTGTTTTTACAGTCTCACTTCCCTCTTTACTCCCCGGGCTCTATTTCTTCATTTCTCTGTCTCAGTTCTTCTTACTCCAGTCTGTCTCAGCAGCCCCAGCAGCAGCAGCAGCCCACTATTTATTTCCACATCCAGGGCATGCCCCCAGTGTACCAGCCACCAATCCCAAGCAGACATGGCTTCTGGCTCTCAATCCCCTGATGGTTGCAACATCTCATCCCTGGATTCTGCAAAAAATGTTGCAACTGGGAACCACTCAAGCGACAAGCCAAGCCCGATTGGTGGCAATTCTCCTGTCTCTGACTTCCCTGAACACCTGCTGCATTGAACTGTTGACCCTGGGTCACAAACCCTTCCCGAACGCGGTTGCTCAATATGAGGAGTTACTTGCTGCTCACATGGAAATAAGGAACCTTATTTACTAGGATGTCAAAAACTATACAGAATGACTTGATTTCATCCATTTCCTTTACTGTGATTGAAGATAGCAATAAAGGAATTAATGAAGCTTCTTTTTTTTTTGCATAGCCACCACTCGATACAGAACGGTCTATAGTTACTTTGTTACAATAACACGCATCAATATCTGTCATATGACGTACATTTCATTATTACTTTGGGCTACAAATGTAGCACTTTCTAAAAGGCATAGTATGGTAACAGACGTTATTGCAAATGAGAATTTGTTCTCAAGGGTTTTACTTGATTAAAGAAAAGGAATGATTGATTGATTGTTTCATATGATTTGTATCAGAGTTACTCCGCAATTAAAATAAAAGGCTAAAATTGAGTGCTCCCCGCGTCACATTATAAGATATGCAAGCAGTACTATTGAATAAGTTAGTTTTTACAGGAAGCATTAATTGGCACACAAGGAAGTTCCACAAACTCACCAGAGTGACATCAATCAATAATAAACAAACGTAGGCCTACCATTTTACTTTACACATTACAAATACATCTGTGTACTAATAATAAAAACCAAAAAATAGTATTTATATTAGTTTATCTCGAGTTAGTCTTTGTCACCTGGATGGATATTGTCAAACTCATTGACCCGATATTTAGGTGTGATTTCTATATTTTTCGGCATCTTTAAACAGCTTGTTGAGTAGTAAAGACATTTATTTTTCTAAACAAGAAATTTCAAAACTTTTTATGTGGTTATTGAGGTCAAACAAAATAATGGTGCATGTTTTGACACTGTACCAATATCTGTCATATGAAAAAATTGATTTTTTGGACATTGGTCACAAATGGAGATTAGATAAAGGGGCATTCAGAACAGAAAATAGGAGGCACTTTTTTACACAGAGAATTGTGAGGGTCTGGAACCAACTCCCCAGTAATGTTGTTGAAGGTGACACCCTGGGATCCTTCAAGAAGCTGCTTGATGAGATTCTGGGATCAATAAGCTACGAACAACCAAACGAGCAAGATGGGCTGAATGGCCTCCTCTCGTCTGTAAACTTTATTATGTTCTTATGTTTTTATGTTCTTAATTTTGCATAACAAAAAATATGTATTGATTTTTGATCATGTTATTGTACGGGGGACGAGACGATTAGCTCTCTAAGTTCAGCAGCATGTGTAATGGGCACACCAATAAGGGAGACATGTATTTGTTGTGTGTGTTTATTTCCATTGCCATACCATTTTTAATGCTAAACAGAGAACTGTCTGTATTTGGCAGTAGCTTCTGCCAGTTCCTCCTCCCATCCACTAGGGGGCAGCAGTAGACAGGATTGTTCCCATATAGCACAGTACAATAGGTATTAATTTAGTCGTTGCCAATTATTTTTTTATTATTTTCTCCCCAATTTCGAATGGCCAATTATTTTT
This sequence comes from Acipenser ruthenus, assembly GCF_902713425.1. Lineage (NCBI taxonomy): Eukaryota > Metazoa > Chordata > Actinopteri > Acipenseriformes > Acipenseridae > Acipenser > Acipenser ruthenus. The sequence continues at coordinate 13,074,688 of NC_081203.1, forward strand.
AGGCTCAGCTCACCATTACCACCCCTGCGCTGACTTTTTCACACTGCGGACTCACCATGCAGCCACCCAAGAGCTACAGCATCGGAGGACAATGCAGCTCTTGGGCAGCTTACAGGCAAGCCCACAGGCGCCCGGGCCAGACTACAGGGGTCGCTGGTGCGCGGTGAGCCGAGGACACCCTGGCCGACCTAACCCTCCCTACCCCCGGGCAGTGCTCGGCCAATTGAGCGCCTCCCCCTGGAAGCTCCCATCCTCGGTCGGCAAAGGAATAGCCTGGACTCTAACTCACGACGTCCAGACTATAGGGCACATCCTGCACTCCACGTGGAGCGCCTTTACTGGATACACCACTAGGGAGCCCCTCAGAGGTGCACGCTTTAATTAATTTTCTCTAATAAATGAGATAACCATAACAACAAGGGCTCCTACTTTTGTGTTGTTTACAGGTTGGTTATTTGAGTTATTTCAAGTTATTTGCTTGAATTAATGTCCATTTTGTGTTCATAAAAGTTTATGATTATGTTACTTACTAATATTTGTGTTACGAGGATCCATAAAGTGACATATCAGGCACTGTGGCGTATCCTGCTCCCACGTCTCTTACATTGGCCATCAGGACCAGGAGCTTGTGCAACATCTCTCAAATACTTCTGAAAACATTGAAGCATTGCTTTCCTTGCTTGATACAGGCACTACCCAGCACTATATTCATGAGTTTGTGGTCATTGAGTCTCAAGAGAATGTGAACTTTGCATTCTGGTGGAGCTACATGGAGATTTCTATATTGCTCATGTTCACGCAAGCAATTTGTGATGGCCAGTGGAATCTTTATCTCTATGCTCTTTCAGAGATGGTGCCTCACATTGTCAGGTACGACTACACAAACTACTTGAAGTCACTTACAGTTTTCATTGCCGAAATGAACCAGCTCCCAGCGGAAGTCAAAACAGCTTTCCGTACAGGTGACTTCGTCATTAAGAGGTCACTGCAGAAGTTTAACCAAGTGGATGCAGACCACACCCAAGAGTGGATTATTGGCACAGGCAAGGACTCTTGTGGCATTGTTGGTATCACAAATGAAACCTCAGCCTTACCTTCCCCTGTGGGTCACACTGAACTGTCTGCCGGTCGCCGTAAGCGAGATCGAGAGGATGAGGAAGCTGTTCTTGGTATACTGACAATGTTCAACCTGTTCTCACGGTATACCAGCACTGGGACACTACAAAATGTTGCCACCAAATAATGCTCCGACTTTCAGTGACCTGTTAATGTGAAGAATGTGCACAGCAGAGCCATTATTAATATTATGAATTAACTTTTTAAAGACATTTCTTTTTTCCCTTTGTTTTTCTGAAATAGTTCTTGTAGTCCATGTGAAGCATTTCATCAAGTAAGCAGTTGTTTTAGAACAGGTGTCATTAATTAATGTCCTCTCTAAGCCACGCTTTATTGAGTAATAACAGAATGGCTGACCTCCACAGAAGACCATGGGAGACCAGTGTCTGCTTGTTGTATAATGAAGAATAACACACAGATAAAGCTGTCTGCGAGAAGCTTTAGTGGAATATAAAGGTAAAAGAATTTTAAATGAACCAATTTTTCTAAATTCATAATGGTTTTCCAAGGGAAAGCCTTTTACAGTATACCATTGTACTGTTTGGGAATTGTTTCTTAAGTAGACTGTTTTCTTTTGCTCTGCATCAAACTCCCAATGACAGTTTCCTGTCAGACACAAAATAGAATTACACTTTGATGTAGAGCAGCTACTGTAGGGAGACGAAGCTGACTGACAAAAATACATATTTCTTATTTTTTCCAGGCTTTGAGTTCGGCATACTGTTACACTATAAAAAATGAGTAAAAGCAACTCTAGAAGCATTACTATGACTGATGTCAAGATGAGGAGCGATGTCAGTATGTCTTGTGTTTTAAAACTTGCTAAAATGAAAAAGGGTTAAAGAATAATAGCTTCAATTTCAAGACTAAGTGATCAGCCCTCAAGCCAGCATCCAGCACTGGGGTATCTGTCAATATAAATGCTCTCTCACAAGAAGAGTAAAATGATACACTTGAGAGACCAGAGTGGTTTCTCTTGTTTACAGCTACCTACAGAGCTAAGCAGTTGAATTCATAGCACAAAGGATGATGGACCACACCAATACCAGAAAGCTCTGCATATACCAATATAATGGGAACTGGAAATACATCTATTGGGCTATCCTTTACTGTAGTGGTTTTCAACCTATTGAACAAAACTGTACCCCTTGTGTCTGAAAGTTGCACTGTAAATGTTTATCACGTTACCATTTCCCATCTCAGCATAATTATGCCATTTAACACTAGAAAGACCGCATTTATAGGTATACCTACTTACCGCATCGTCCGTCTTTGCAGTAATTCCAGACACTCATTTCTGACCTGCTTCTTCAGCAATCCATTTGCAATGTGTATTGGGGTAACAATACATTTCTTAGAAAAACGTGTCACAGACAGCCTGGCACTGTGAGTTGTCAAGACTGATTGATAGGCTATCAGAGGCTCATTGAAACAATAGAAATGTCAACAGACAGCTCACTTGAGGAATGCAGACTGATATAATCAAACTTCAATACAGCTGCAAGTCCTAACTGCTAAACACAAATAATACTGCAACATTTAATTGTTATAATATGTATCGGTCAATTTGACCACGCCTGGTCGGAATAGGTATGACAGTATTTTATCTCACTAATTTTTGCAGCTACATGATTCTTTCTTTGTCAGGGGAATTAGTACATATATTTACGAAAAGTCAGGAAAGCACAGCTCCTTACCTTAAACACATGCACAGCAATTTCAATTCCAAAAACTGTCAAAATGACCGCCTTGGTTGTTCTAGTGTTAAAACGTTTACAACATCAAAAACATTAACCTCAAGATAAAAAAAACTATAATAACTAACAATTAAGCCAACATAAAATTGGTACAAAGGATTAAACCCCCCTGCGTTACAGTATTAATCACAATAGAAAGAATGGCTAGGAAACCCAAAGTTTCTCTTTGTCCCACACTATATATGTTTATTTTGGTTTTACCTAAAAACAAAAAACAAAATACATTCCCAGTCGTTCATTTTGAGCTGCCTTTAGCTTGGGCTACAGATTTAGGGGCCCGCACTGAACAGCCGATGTCCCCTTTCAACCCTGCCAGCCCCATTCTACATTTCAACATTTCAGGTGGGGCTGGCAGAGTGGAAAGGGCACATTGTCAGATGAGTGTAATAGAATGAGAAGGGCTGTTCAGTGCTAGCACACAAGTTCAAAGCAAAGTAAAGACAGCTTTCTAGAAATAAAGATCATTTCTTAATATTGTAGCATCAGAACTCAAACCACTTAGAATGATTGCAACAGTAAGGGAGATTAACAAAAAAGTACAATTAGCAGGTGAAACAGTGTTCCCTCTCCTTAACCAAGCCAAGATCAAAAACACATTAATGAAGACAATGCATATATAATTCAGAACTAATGCATACACTGTTTGGTGGAACAGTATTGACTAGACACTAGACACGTGATACCCCAAAAGGCCGATCTGAATTGTAATACCACGACTGTTTAAGAATGCAGTGTGCATCTCAAACCATGTGAATGGAACTGCTTGCTGCCCCCTCAGGACTTTCTTGAAAACGAGCCGTCCAAATCCCAAGGACCTTTCCAAACAGGTGTTCAAATTTAGAATAAATTAGTAATGCATTATCAAGTTTTTACACCACAATCCTCATTTGTTTACAGGCATGAATTTCATGAATATTTTTAACCCCGCTATATAAGCAAAGTGAAAAAAGATAACGGTATCGTATGTTTGCCAAGGCAGGGAAAGAAATCATTAAAATGAATATACAGTAGACAGGGGCTCCAGGGAATTAAATTGAAACAGCGCCGTTGGAAAAATACTAATGACAAATGTACGGCTCAATGGCTTTGACATTAATAAAGTGAGCAGTGATTTACCATGTGGTAGGTATATCCAAGATGTTATTTTATTAAATATTAAATGTAGATTTGCCGTGTGAAGCTAAAAGTTATTTAATTGTAAAATGTGTTGAAGAGAAAGAGCTACCTGATGAGAGCATCTCCTCTGTGCTTACACTGAATATACACCAAAGAGTGAATGTGGAACAGGCCCAATTGCAAGGCTGTCTGTTTACGTAGTCGTCTGAACTCTCGCTGGGGGTGCCAGATCAGACCATTATTATTCACGCACCATTCAAGAACATTGTCAGACAGGAGTTTTCAGTCAGGACAACCCTTTTATCCCTATTAAAGGATAAAAACTGTTAACATAAGCATGTATCAAAACATTTCATCTTGCTTGGTTGTTTGGTGCAGGGCCTTGCCTTTATTCTGATTGGCAGCTCTCAGCCAGCCCTGACAGATAGGCAGGGGGAGGTACCAAATGAGGTGCAGAGGGAAGAGGAGGGAGGCTGCAAAGTGAGGAAGGTTTAAATGTATGTGGCTTGAATACTGTTAGTAGCTGCCACTTGACATGCATTTGGAACTTACTTGTTGACTTTTGACAATGGTTATAAGGATTTTCGTGTCAATTAAATCATCATAGTTGCAGGTGTATTAATTGAATTATGGTGGGGCCAGGGGGGCCAGGCACCCTTACTTCTTTTAAGGGTCCCCTCACTCTTGTGTATTCAAAGGCGCTGGGGGGCCATGTTTTGGCCATCTTGCTTCTCACCAGGGATGCTAGAAATCTATTGGCTGCTGGAGGATTTTCTATCTTACCAGATATTTCGGGTTTTTATATTTTGTGGGGAAAGTCAGTTGAAGAAGTGAACGCCAGTGTATTCATGACAGCATACACATCCTCTTACTACCAATCAAATTACTGTTTCAGACGCACAAATTATGAATGATTGGAGATGCTACCAATCAAAATCCTGTTCCGGAAGGGGTGCAGTATGGATGTAGAATACGTGCAGCAAGAGGCTGTACTTCGTGAGAGTTTAATTTCTCATTGTGGTTAAGAAGTGGATGTTTACAGCAGGTGATTACAAATGTTTTGAAACAAGTTGGTATGTTTTTTTCCTAAATACTTTTTTGTATACTTTATGTGGAGGTTATTACATTCGTCAGTACATTCTTCACATTGTCTTCTCAAAGACTGTAACCGTGGGTGCTAATTGAAGAATACCCTTTAAGTTCCCTCGGTTTTTATTGTGATTGTTTTGATAAGAAATGGAAATACTTTGACATACAGTAATTCAAAAATCTAGATTGTCATTAAATAATGACATGTAATTATTTACTGTGTTCTCTATTTTTTTATTTTGATCTTTTGCTACTGATTATATTGTACGTAACAACTGCTCTTATCTGTAATGTGATATTTTGTAATGTGATATTTCGTAATGTGATATTCTGTAATGTGATACTTTGTACTGTGATTTTGTAACAACTGTAAGTCGCCCTGGATAAGGACGTCTGATAAGAAATAATAATAATAATAATAATAATAATAATAATAATAATAATAATAATAATATATTTATGTAAACTTTGATTTAAACTTGCATCCTATTTGGCTAATGCAGGGTCATATGACAAAAATTATTTGTACTGCTGCCTCACAAAAACATCCCATAGCTAAGCACCACTACACAATAAACATAATGGCAGCGCAGTCACGACATCACAGAGTTCACTGCATTAATATATAAACACAATGGCAGAGCAGTCACGACATCACAGAGTTCACTGCATTAATATATAAACACAATGGCAGAGCAGTCACGACATCACAGAGTTCACTGCATTAATACATAAACACAATGGCAGAGCAGTCATATAAATATTGTTTTATTAACAGTCTAATAATGAAGATATCGACTGTAGTTTTAACCTTAGTGGAAAACTGCTGTCCTTGGTATGAAAAAGGTACACATGAAATTAACTATTTTGTTACGCTATAAGGATGAGACCAGACCATGTTAGAAATCTAAACAATGTTTACCATTTATTAGTTCCAACTACTAAACATTAAATTCTACATTGAACGTTATTGTTTAGATACACTACATGCCACTAGCATTAACAGAGGTAAGGCAATTGATCAGGTTACCTTCCCCTGGAGAGAGCCTTAGATGCTACACCAATGTTATTGATGATCTGGAGGTATTGGGAGCTTCTCACCTCTGTGTATGCCTCTATGCCTGGTATTTATACTCTAGTAGGCTGAGAGCCCACATGACTACAGTTTGTTTCTGTTAGCTTACTAGTTATAATTGTCAGAAGCAGAGTGAGTTACTCAGCTGTTATTCCACTAAGGTGCAACCATCCACAAACAACTCTCTTACAAGGTTATTGTGGTTAGGTGTTTACCATAGTTCTCCTTTCTCATACCTTCCTGCACTTGCTTATCACTCAGCATTCTAAGCCTAAGGCCAAGTGAGTTGTTGCCAAAGCCACATTCACAACTGGTGTTCTGTAATACACATTTCCCTACAATAAACCCTCAGCCTCTGTCGCTTTTTCAACCCTCGGGGCAACAGTTTCAGTTATAATCCTCAACTCCAGTCAATATTTGATTACTTTTTATTTTTAACCTACCTGCCTGTACAAGCAGTTCATCATTATCAAACCAACAATCTCCCATTGTTGATAATTAGCGCCCCAGCGAAGTCAGTCTGAACGCTAGTTGGTTGAAGAAGGGGGTAGATTATTCTGTCCCACCCCCTCCCTGATTTCTTATAGTTCCTGCTAAACAGTACTTTTGGGTCATGCAATATTGGGCAGTGCAGTATTCCCATCCTTAACGCAAATTGTCCTGTTACTTCACCATACAGTGTTTCTTGTGGAACAAGTTATAATGTGGTATGGTCATATCTCCCATTTGCCCCATAATGCCAGAAAACAATTGGCATGGTCTCTTTCCTAGGGCCCGGCTCCTGTCTACAGAATTATAAAAGTGGGAGCACTGTACTATAAAGCCCACCCTCTGAAATAATCAACGTGCACATCAGTGTTTCAGCTGTATGGCTTCTACAGAGAGCAAAGCCTTTGTGTGGCCTTTGTGTTTTCATGCCATGTAAGATCCAAATCACTCTGTCCAAGACTTAACATACCGGTAATGTGAATAAACTGTTGTAATTTAACCTGTGGCAAAAATACATTAACGATTTAGAAAATATACTAATTAGTGATTGAGTAATATGACCATGGTGCCAGTGCTGGAGACATACACAAACAGCAATGGATCACGGGATCAGTCTGACACACTGATTATTGATATTAGCATTTCTGATTTCAGGTATTGCAAGTCAAAACCCCTTTCACCATGTGCTGTGAGTTTATACAGATTCTTTATTCCTGTAATTAAAAAGAAAACAGACTCAATAGGTTAGCTCTGGCTACATAAAAACATCCCGTTTTAAAATACTTTCAAAGGCAGCTTTGGGAGCTCTCGTCTTTCTTTCTTATGTTTTCATTTGTTATAAAGCCAGTGCAGAACAGTATATCTGAGCAGACAGTGCCATCTGTAGGCAGTTGTTGCTCTTTAAATATAAGTATGGAGCATATTTATACATTCTCATAGGAAAAGCTGATCTGTTTACAGAAGCTTGGAAACCATTTCTGATAATATACTGCAGTGCTGTTGCATTCCAATTATTCAGGTGTTTTCTGATGTTTAGTAATACAATAAATATAGATATAGGCACATGTTTATAATACGTGGCCCACAATCATGATAAGTTGTATACCAGCGTAATGTCTCCGTGCCTGTTTACTGTACACATTTGTTTTTCCTTGTGTTTTATTTTACGAGAAAGCGCTTTGTTGATTGTCCAGTTTGTTTACAGGTTGTTGTTTTTTATTCCTTCATTCCTTTATTTATTTTTTTTACCTCATGACTTTAGAGATCTTATTAGCAGAGTCCTCCCAGAAGCAGGATATAAACCTCCCCAATTAAACTTTTAAACTGACTCATAATCTGCAGTGTAAGGAAACATTACAGTAGGTGTAACTTTTTGCAGTTCCTCATGCTTAAACTGTACTATGCAAAGAGAGTACTTTAGAGTGTCTTTTATTACACCTGGATTACCATGGCACAGTATACCACAGTAATGACGTCAGTGGCAGTGGCTGACACGATTCTACCGAGGCACATTTAAACTCACCTCTATTTATAGTCTGTGCTATGCTTTGAGATGATCTACTCTTCAGCACCCTCCACCTCATTCCTGGCCTCGTCTAGGGGTTTGGTCTGGCTGAGAGATGTCAATTGAACATAAGCATGGGTTAAAAGAACTCTGCAACATGTAATTGACAATTAATTCATTCAAGTTTAATTGCATTTTTAAAACCTTTCCCGGCAGTTTGAAAACAGGGTTTGCAGTTTATTCATGTGTTGCATTTTACCTGAGACTATTTACAATGTATCCATGTGGCAGGATGACAGAGGTTTGAGGCTCAGAGACAGTGGAAGGGGCAAAATAATGATCTTTATTCAACAAAAAATAATCAAATAAACAGGCACAAGGGCCAACAAAAAGGTTCAAACAAAATACAGAAATGTAGGCTGGGCATTAGCCTTCACTACAGTTTCTTTCTCCAAAACTAAACAGCACAGCACAGCACAGCACAGCACAGCAACAAACAAACTCACCCAAAAACTCCTCTCCCACAAAGGGTTTCACCTGCCCTTTTATAGTCTGTGGCTTTTCTTCAAGGAGGGGGATCTCCCCCATATCTATCGCCAGGTATGCCAGGACCATGACGTCTATCTCCTGGAGGGGCCCCGGGTGGTGCTCCCTCTCCCACTCCTCCCACCTCTCCCCATCTCGATGCCACAGCATGCTGAGGGCTGTGGGGAGGTCGTGGAAGAGGTCTGCTTCGGGGTGCACCAACCACTCCCAGATCTCCCGTGATGGTGGTGAAGGCGGTGTTGGTGGGGTGGCTGCCGAGGACGGGGTTGGTAGCTGCTGCTTTCTTCGCTGCCTTTGTTTATTTCCCATTCTGCGCACCGCCAAAAAAAAAAACCTCAAAAAATTCAAAATTAAAAAAAAAATACTGCTCTGAGCCTCTAGGTGGCGCTATCCCACTCTGACACCACGTGTGGCAGGATGACAGAGGTTTGAGGCTCAGAGACAGTGGAAGGGGCAAAATAATGATCTTTATTCAACAAAAAATAATCAAATAAACAGGCACAAGGGCCAACAAAAAGGTTCAAACAAAATACAGAAATGTAGGCTGGGCATTAGCCTTCACTACAGTTTCTTTCTCCAAAACTAAACAGCACAGCACAGCACAGCACAGCACAACAACCTCACCCAAAAACTCCTCTCCGCAGTGGCCAGAGTTCCTCTTCTCTGTTGGCAGCAGGAGGTAGAGCCCGCTCCAGCTCCTCTGGTGGCGGACGTGGGAACAGCAGCTCGTCTCCCTCTGATGGCGGAGGCGAGAACAGCAGCTCGTCTCCCTCTGATGGCGGAGGCGAGAACAGCAGCTCGTCTCCCTCTGGTGGCGGAGGTGGGAACGGCGACGCTGGTCCTTCCGGCGACGCTGGACCCTCTGGCCCCTCTGGCGACGCGGGACCCCCTGGCCCCTCTGGCGACGCTGGACCCTCTGGACCCCCTGGCGGCGCAGGACCCTCTGGACCCCCTGGCGGCGCAGGACCCTCTGGCGCTCGGGACAGTAGCTCCACCCCAGGCGACGGCGGACCAGCAGCGACCTCAGGCGACGGCGGACCAGCATCCCTAGGAGAAAGCACACTGAGAGTTTCTCTAGACGATGCGGGCAGGCAGGCAACCCCAGGCGATGCGGACAGGCAGGCATCCTTGGGCGGTGCTGTGCCTCTTAGCTGCCGGGCAGTTTGTCCCCACGCTCCCTTCAGCAGCCGGTACAGAGGCTGGGAGGGACCTCCAGCATCTTCTGCTGGCGGTGGAGGGAGAGACAGCTCCAGCTGTTCCCCCTCTGCTGGCGGTGGAGGGAGAGACAGCTCCGGCTCCTCCCGCTCGGGCCGTGGACGCACCGACTCCTCCCGCTCGGGCCGTGGACGCACCGACTCCTCCCGCTCGGGCCGTGGACGCTCGGGCTCCTCCCTCTCGGGCTGTGGACGTTCGGGCTCCTCCCTCTCGGGCTGTGGACGTTCGGGCTATGTTAGTGAACCAGAGCTAAGTTTTAAAACTGAGTTAGCAAATGCATATTGTTAAAGTGTACTGCAGAGTAATAATTTCCAATTACTTGTATCTTAATGTAAGGGTCATCTAACAACGATATACTGGAACTCATTTTTAGAAGGCCTTCTTTGTTCTCCAAAATTTCCTGTTATACAGTACATTAGTTGCTTAAAGGATTTCCACTATCTTATTAGAAATGTACTGTTTAGTACTGATCTGTACATTCTACTGTGCCCCCAGCATTTGAATAATGCTTTACATTACATTGATCTGCGTGTGATTAAATACATAACCTTTACAGTAAGATATGGTTTACTTACAATATATAATGGTAATTAAACCATATGTATGCGTGTATGTATAATATGCATTGCATATTTAGCGGTAGCCATTAGTAACACTGGAAAACCCAAACTAAATTTGAGTACATTTTGACTCATTTTGTCTCTTTTACCGACACACAACTGTGCAGTAGTTTTTAACGTAGTTTTTAACGTCTCTTAAAAACGTTTTAATATTTATTAGGTGGGGGGGGATTTGCCATGACACAATGGCTGTAAAATAATTCTGACCATCACAAATGGGCTTCGGCTCAGAAATCCAGTGACTGACTGGAAAAATTATTTGTAAAAAAAAAAAAAAAAAAAAAAAAAAAAACCCACGTGGACAGGATCGTCGCTTCAGATATTACATTGATATGTCGCGCCGTCACTCATCAATACAGCTACTTGTCTCAGGTAAGATTAGCCTCTAACGTACCAGAGCTGCTATTTTTCTGGCTTGCAAGTTTGATTGCTAGAGATAAAGAGCACAACACTGTGTATACTGCATGATTATTGATCTGTACCGAGATCTGGTGGTATTGTGTTAAACTGTATTACAGTATACTGCAGTTTTGCTAGAGCTAAGCTTAGAAATGTATCCGGGTTTGGTCTGTGGAAAAGGTGGCAACTCTAGTGAGTCGCCACTGCGCTTTCATTAAATAAAATAAACTCTTCTAACAATAAATAAAAGACTTGTACAAAAACACATAAAATAGCACAAGCAGTGTTTAGCTTCCATTTATTCTCCATCGCTCTCTTTCCCTTTCTTTCTCCCTTCAACCCTCTCTCCTCACTGTGAGAGGCTGGTGTGCTTTATACACGTGGCCATCTCCAAATTAGTAATCACCTATTCTATTTGGAGATAGCCACAATCCGCACGACTTTAAAGGGATGGGGATTTAACCACATCCATGCTGCCAAACAATAACAAACCAGTACCTTTAAATAACCACAAAACAATCCATTTAAATCAATACAGAAATAACACAGGGGCGGGCGTACCCCGTCACACTCTGCCAACCCCACCTGCTTTGTATTATTATTATTATCATCATCATCAACCAGGTGGGGGTGCAGAGTCAACAGGTAACAACAGCATGTGGTTTCTTTGGAATCAGGAAGTACTCAAAAGAGCAGCTGGGATTCCACAGGCTCAGATAATGACAGGTTTATTCTGATACAGAGAAAATGATGATGTGTTTCAATAGCATGAAAATGAACTGGAAAATGTATATATGGGAACTGTCTGTCTGTAACACTCTATATAGTAAAGGATAACTGCCTTGAGTTTTATCATACACATCATCATGCCTCCTGTATACTTTCAGATTGCATTTGGCTATTGTGGTAGAGTGACTGATGGCCAAGGCAACCCACGGTAGGAAATACGCAAAACACAGGAGTTGCAGTGAAACGCCGTAGTGTACATTTATTCTGTACAGTGGCAAAACAAAAATAAACATCAATAACATACTCCAACAAGGAGTGCTAACTAACCACCAGTCACTATCTAGGACATGACAGCTAAGCTGTTGCCCTGTACAGAAAACAATTGGTAATTTTACCAACAGCACAACCATTCCACACAGTAATAGTTCTTCTTGAGTACTCACAGTAATCTTTCAGAAACACCATATCTCACTCTACAAGCTTCTCCCTGGTAGTCTCTCCTCTTAACTGGATTTGAGGCTGGCTTTATACAGCCAGGACCCCACCCTAACAAGACACAGCTGTGTGCTTTTAAACAATTAACTTCGGCCATTTTGACTATGGCCTTCTGGGAAATGTAGTATTTTAGTCGGCAGCCATTTTACCCTACTACACACAGTACCCAGTATACAGAAAGTTATTTATTGTGGAAACAGGACTGTTTTCATTCTGTCACTTACGTACACATTGTTACACACTTTACCATACATTCCACAAACCACTCTGTCACACTATAAACTATTTTTGGATGTTATACAAATATTTTGATCCGTTCAGGTACGGTGTGATTATTACCCAATTGAGGATCCTCTGCGTGTGTATATGTATATGAAATGATAAGTAGCTTTCACGAGAAGTTATTTAGACACAGCATTTAGTACATTGTAAGGCAACAAATGGGTACATAATCATATTAGTGTAATTTCCAGAACAAATTGTGGGAATCTTCACAGATCCCCCTGAGACCCCTGAAAAGACCAAAACGACTAACCTAACATTGTAACAATTAAAAAGACTGCATTACATCATGGAATCTCACAGAGCCACGTTCATTAAAAACTCTCAATCTACAATCATTTACGACCTTTTTTGAATTTCCATAGCTTTATGCCTTGCAGTGATAAGGGCACTATCCAGAAATAATGAATTTGTCCAACATCATTAAGGGAGGGAAGGTCAGAATGTTTTTTTAATTGCTGTTCACATGAATACAATCACAAAGCAGTCTTGGCAGTCAATTAATGTAGACATGTATTATTCAAGAACCGTTACCTTAACGGTTCTTGAATAATATTTTTATTTTTATTTTTTTATCTAAAGGTCACTGTCACAGGGAGAGCACTGTCAATGGTTCCTGTGTAAATGTCTGCAGCTGGGACACGGAACAGGAGACGCGTTGCTGGGCAACCAATTGAGCAGTTGGCGCTGAGCTGATCGGGAGGTCTGGATTGGCTGGGGGGCGCGCCCAGGAGGCTGCACGCAGATCAAAAGGCATCTGCTTTACAGCTCGAGGCTCCTGCACGGCCATTGCTACACAGACGGGCGCTGAGTGAAAGCTTGCAGTTGTTGACATCGAGTAGGAGAGGGTCCACTCCACAGAATTTACTATGGAACCCTTCAATTGCAACACAGTGCTTGTGAAGGCATTGACCAGCCAAGGCCTTTTAAAGAGGCAGGAGTCACTGTGAGGATGAAGGGACTCCGGGAGCCCAGAAATAGGGTAGTTTAGGGGAGGTTGATCCCCAATATTCAGGGTTTGAGCCTGGCTGAATTTATCACAAGAGAACTATATTAGATGAAACCAGAGGGTTTGGTTACAGAAGCAGTATCTCTGTGTGTAACAGGGCAAGCAGCCCTGTACATTGTTTTGTTTATTTATTTTTAGATCGGGGTCTCCCCCTCCGCCCCTGTGCAGTGTATTTTGTATTTGTTTTGTTTTATGATTTGTTTTATTATATTTAAATGCATGACGGCGAGCACCGCAGGAATAATTATTTATGTAAAGATGACGGCGTACCGCCGTGTTATTGTTTTGTTTATTTTTAAAACGTGTCCTGGCAGAGGCGAGATCGGTGCTCGTCCTCTGCCAGGAGTAATAATTAAAACTCGTGCAGAAGGTGGCCATCTCCCGAATTAATTAGGTGATTTAATTTGTTGCTAATCGGGAGATGGTCACCTGTTATAAAAAGCCTGCAGCTCGCTAACTCGGGGTGGGGTGTTGGAAGGAGAGAGCGAGAACGAGAGGAGAGAAACAAAACTAAACAAAATGAAACGTAACGATTCCAGGAACAGTGACAGCAACTGCCCAGATCGTATTATTTATTGTTTATTTTTGTTCGTGATTTGTTTATTTTTGTTCGTGATTTGTTTTTGTTTAACCTTTTATTTTGCTCTGTGAGCGAGTGTTTTCTGTTTAAATATTTTATTTATTTTTGTTTGCTTTAAATAAAACGGCGCCCGCGCCACTGCACCATACCTTTTGTTTTTGTTGTCCCTTCTTCTGCCGTGACGTCAGACCACTCAGCCATTCCTGTCACACTGTGCTGTATTTTCTATGCAGTCTGCAGTGCATTCAGTGCAAACAATCAGGGGCACAAGATGCCAGATACCTGCAGTATCTCCAGATTCACATGTTTGTAATCACATGTGTGGTCTATGTGTTCTTGTAGCTGAATTCACTATGAGTGGTTCAGTTCCCAGAAAACAGAGCTGCAACCTCAAACAAATAGCTGTAACAAGAACAGGCAAGCACAGATTATTGTAGTTGCGATTTTAACTAGATATGATTTTGATAGGATGCAAGTGACAGTTACTGTCTGATGTATAGGTCTGGAAACATATTGTATTATGACTGGTTGAAAGGAAACATTTAAATAAGTTTCATCTTTTTCTCTCAAGCCTGGTGCTGTCTGTAGCCTGCAGCAATAATACAGGAGACCACTGGCATCAATTTCCAGCATTGTTAATTGAATACATTTTGGAATGTCGACGTGACTTTGTTTGCCATTGGTAGCCATTCTAGATGCTACTTAAAGAGTAAGTAACGGGGTTCCGAAAAATATAGCGTTATACGTCCCCATGTGTTGCTACAACTGTTTAATTTTTTTTAATTTTTCTAATTTTTCTTTTCATTGTTAACATCCTGACAACTTTTTACACTTATAACTTTAAAGTCTATTTCAAAGCTTTTTTTCAAAATGTCCGCTCTAGTGCAATAGAGTTTGAGATCTGTCCTCTAAATCATTGCAAGAAGAGAGATTAAAAAAAAAAAAAAACATGACTTGTGTTTTGCCTTTTTTGTTCCATACCACATCATGGAACAGTATTGCTGTGTTACCTGTTTGACAATATGGGCAATAATCCTTACACTAACAGTGCACTAGAGCAGACGTTTTAAAAAGAGCTTTGACACAGACTTTAAAGTTATAAAGTGTAACAAGTTGTCAGGATGTTAACAATGAAAAAAATACAGGTATGTTATTTAAACAATTGTAGCCAAACGTGGGGATGTGTAATGCTATATTTGTCAGTACCCCGCTACTTACTCTTTAAGGGATTGGTACAATGAATTTGATCTAATGCCTTAGAAACAGAAAAGTCTAGGCTCAAAGCAATCAGCTTTCCGATTACCAAACACAAAGATAACAAAAATGCAAAAGATGAAAAAATATGTTTCTGTACTTAAAAGGCTTCGTTATTTATTTATTTATTGCAAAGGGATGCATTTTTTTTAATTTGTAGTAGCTTTAGTATTTTTTATAACATTGCTTATAAAAAAACTCAACTATAAAGCACTATCAAGACACATTCTCACGACAACGCAGAGAGGAATGTGCATGGTGTGCGCGTGCTACGTCACATTCTCACGACAATGCAGAGAGGAATGTGCATGGTGTGCACGTGCTACGTCACATTCTCACGACAATGCAGAGAGGAATGTGCATGGTGTGCACGTGCTACGTCACATTCTCACGACAATGCAGAGAGGAATGTGCATGGTGTGCACGTGCTACGTCACGTTCTCACGACAATGCAGAGAGGAATGTGCGTGGTGTGCGCGTGCTACGTCACATTCTCACGACAATGCAGAGAGGAATGTGCATGGTGTGCACGTGCTAAGTCACGTTCTCACGACAATGCAGAGAGGAATGTGTGTGGTGTGCGCGTGCTACGTCACATTCTCATGACAATGCAGAGAGGAATGTGCGTGGTGTGTACGTGCTACGTCACATTCTCACGACAATGCAGAGAGGAATGTGCATGGCGTGCACGTGCTACGTCACATTCTCACGACAATGCAGAAAGGAATGTGCATGGTGTGCGTGTGCTGCGTCACGTTCTTAGGGCAATGCAGAGAGGAATGTGCGCGGTGTGTGGAGATAGGATTTTGAGTTTCTAAACTGTATGGGAAAACCCGCCAATGTTGAACTCCAAATGTCAGACAGCTGAGTCTTGATAATCTGAATTTGCAACAAACTTCGACAATGTGAAATATATTTAGAGGCATGAAACTCTATAACCTTATTTTGTTTATTGTAGTTTATTTGCTTGCATTAAGGTGCATTGAATATCAAAGACCTAAGAAGACCTAATTAAAAATCAATAGAAAGTGTGGCCCTTTGGTAAATTGTGTTCCCATGATGAATGAAACCATTCAGTATTTCATTTGTGTTGTTGTCAGGACAAGCCTGTGTGATGTACGGAGTTGGGATCGGGAAAATGGAAATATATAACCATGTGACAACAGAAGCAGAAACTAATTATGAGTATAAGTCCTCTTTTTTTGTTCCTTTTCTGTCATGGACTGATGCCCTAATTTCCAATTACACTTATAACTGAGAGTAGCCTTGTGACCTTGTGTTTGTCCTTTATACATTTTCAGACACCATTGGTTGACACATGCTTTACGAGTTGAGATTTGTAGCCAGCCAATTTACGATAGAGTGTTCAGAGGTTCCCACAGAATATTGGTGGCCAATCAGAATACAGTATGAGTGAAATTCAGTGGTTATTTACTCGCTTAGAAAATCACCCGTAATTGACATGTTCAGAAAATGTCACTTATGCATGTCACAAAGGTTTATATTTTCATTTGCTCCACCGATTTAAATCACATTTGCAGTACAGCAGCTTCCGTTTAGGTTCAGTGGCTCTTTTTCTGTTAGAAGGGTGCAACAGTTTACTTTGCCACTTGATAATATGGTGTACTGCACTACACTTTTCTTTTTTCTACCTATATCCAACCATGGTGTATCACACTAAAGATGAGACACAAAAAAGCATTAGTATAAACAACTTTATTCAGGACAAGCTATGAGTGTAATTGTAAAAATAAATGGCATCTGTTTGGCTGTAACCTTTTTCTAAACAAAAGTTGACATCAAATGAATCAGATTATTGAACTCTATTGTGAATAATGACTTTGTTGTCGGAGCATTTTCATCTTCGTGGCAATTATTGCTAGTTAGCCTGAAGGAGCTCATAATCTACAACTAGACAGCATGCAAGAAGGGCATTCTGGGCATCATCTCATGATGCTGAATTGATCCATTGGACGCTTCGGGCATTGCATGTGCTTGTTGTGGTTTACCATCTGCTTGCATATACAGTAGGTAGCCATTTGACAGTCTAAGTGAAGTTGCCAGAATACTGCATCCTGTCTACAGTATGTGAATTTTCCTTTCTGCACTTCAGATAGTTAAAACCATTTCCAGTAGGTGGGGCCCTGGCCTTTATCCCAGAACAATCTGGCAACGTACTGTATGTCTGCGCTGACAAAATTGCAGCACTAGCATGCATAGGAGGCATTAAAAACACTCCTATGCTTTAATTGTATAATGCCTTGCATGTCATATATTATGCTGGTTTAGGATGCTCTATTAAACCGGGCAGCCACACCTCGTTGACTATGGGCACCACACGTCAAAAACATCTAAATTCTTGCTTAAAGATTATTTACACCTGAGAGAAAATCAATATTAACAATTGAAGTCTGGAAATTGTAAAATGTTTTGGCCACTGGCACATCTGTGTATTTTTTATAATTTTTGTAATTTTCACTGCTTCTTGATACTGCACACTTCCTTCTGTTTTAACCCACATGTCAAGTGCTTTGTCAGGCTCTAAGCCCAAACTATATTAGTGAACACAGTAATACTATTTTACAGAAGAGGCATAATCAACTCTGACACATATACAAATGTCAGTATCTGTTGCACAATGCCAATTATTTAGTCCTGTGACATTCCTGCATACCTGCAGAATAATTAGGCTGATGGGCTTCAGATTGTATCAGTAGCTTTCAAAGTGAAAGCGTCCAATATAAATAATGCTATAATCATTGCTAGGTGGTAGCCAGCCACTGTCTAGAAGCCTTGTAATTAAAACAGTGGTTTGAAACTCTCAATGCAGATTATGTGTCCGGGAGTTAATGTAAGTGATACTGAGATTACTGGGCAAAATAACAGTTAGACAACTTGATATTTGAATTGCTATTATATTTCTGACAGTACTGATTAAAGCCAGCAAAGACATGTGTGTGTACCCTGCATTGATGTGAAACAAGATACAATACAAACCTTTTGGTGGTTTGGTTCTTTTCTTTCTTTGCTAATGTTATTCCCAGCACCAATATCTTCAGGGAGACTATTTAATTAGATGAAAGTTGTGTGATCAGTTTTAATGAAAGGTCCATACACCTGACAATTACATTACATCAGTGAGATCAAAATATCTAGGAGACCTTCTGTCCTTCTCCTGTAGCTTTCATAGCTTTCATTAGTGTCTCACAAATCAAAAACAAATACGTTCTGTTATATTCATGCATGTGGTGAGCAGATTAGAACTCTTATCAATAACTTTAAAGTGGAGCAAACCAAATAATTGCATGAATCTTACAACCTGCGCACATTGAAACAGGTATTTTCATTAAAAGTCATGACACGTAAGTCACATCCCCATTGGAACCTGTTAGCAGCAACTGCACTTATAATGTCTCTGAGAGTGTAGATGTCACACTCAGAGTGTCAGTGACAAAGCATTCAAAATGTTTAAACCACAGCAGGTTCTACAGTGGCTCTCAAAAGTATTCACCCCCCTTGGATTTTTCCACATTTTATTGTGTTACAACATGGAATCAAAATGGATTTAATTAGGAGTTTTTGCCACTGATCAACACAAAAAAGTCCATAATGTCAAAGTGAAAAATAAAATCTACAAATTGTTCTAAATTAATTAATTAATTACAAATATAAAATAATTGATTACATAAGTATTCACCCCCTTTGCTATGACACAACTAAATAAGCTCTGGTGCAACCAATTGTCTTTAGAAGTCACATAATTAGTTGAATGGAGTCCACCTGTGTGCAATTAAGGTGTTTCACATGATTTCAGGTTAAATACACCTGTCTCTGGGAGGTCCCACAGTTGGTTAGTACATTTCCTAACAAAAACTACATCATGAAGACGAAGGAACATTCAAAGCAAATCCGGAATAAGGTTCTTCAAAAGCACCAATCAGGGGTAGGATATAAGAACATTTCCAAGGCATTGAATATCCCTTGGAGCACAGTAAAGTCCAATGGAGAGAATATGGCACAACTGTGAATCTGTATAGAACAGGTCGTCCTCTGTCTATAGTCTGTCTGCCTGTCTTTTCAGGTCTGTTTCTCTTTCTATGCCTGTATGTCTGTCTCACTAATTGTATGAGGCTGCTTTGCTTCTGCAATACAGTTATTATACACTTTTGCCATTGTTTTTTTTTTTTTTTTTTTGCTATTGTTTATAATAACTTAAAACAAATATCTAAACTAAAGTGTTACCAGGTCAGGTCCCTACCGTGTGAAATGCAGTCATATATGAGATAGATTATTTAGTTTTTATTAAAATCTCAGAATTCACATGCATTAAAATCTTAAAGAAATAAGTGCAAAGGGTTTAAAATAAACGTACCAAAAATTCTATTCACAGATCCCCCCCAAACACACACACACCCACACCCACACACACCCACACCCACACACACTGTGGGGAAGACATCCAGCTGATGAGTCAGTTTATATTCTCATTAGACTGATTCAACCTGACCTAACGATACTTTCAAATTAACTACAACCAATCAAATACACATTTCACATTTGAAATGTTTCCAGTTATTCACATCAGTAATAAAACTGTGATAGCAAGACTTGGTATCCTTAAAATAAAACTTTTAAGTTTCTCTTCCAAAAAAACACATTAAGACTGTGAGTAGAGGTTGGCATGGAAAGGAATACCCTGGTAGAGAGAATCTTTCATTTCCTTTACTGCCCTTGCCTTTTCATTGATGTTTGTAATCACATCCACTTTCCTATTGCAGTTACTCACAGTTTGTTGTTTAATGTGTCTAATGTGCTAAATTGGCCTAGGGTTGTGAATTAATCAAAACAAGCACTATACATTTCGAATACTCAAGTACTGGAAAAGTATTACCGATTTTCATTTTCTACTTACATTAACATGAATAAAAGGAAATAATAACTGTTCAAAAATATGTACGAAGGACATACAAACAAAGTAAGGCAAAGCCAGTTGGAGGAGGGATTGACATGTTGAACTCTCTGCACTGTTGCCAGTACAGTGTAGGTTTGCATTAGATTGTGGTGGCAGGCCTGTCACCTGCGTGATCACAAGATCAAATCCAATTGAGAGATCCTATTGGATGAACTGATCGATTGTAATCTAGGTATCGGGGTAGTTTGTAGAAGGGTAGATGCTGTAGAATTTGAACTAGTGATGCAGAAACCTTATTTGCACATTTTAGTCACAGTGATTCAGAGTGTACTACAGTAGATATTATTTCTAAAAAAAACACTTTACTGCTGCCATAATGCACCATACAATCAGATTTTATTCAGCAAATAGGCACAACATGGTGTGCACTGTTTTGAAATGCCATCTTGCTAGCTATTAATTCACAACAACGCACTCCTTGAAGCATCTTATTGCTATCATACAAGAAAAGAGCCTAATGATATGGCGAAGGAGATCCAAACAGTGTGCTACTTAAATGTTAAAAAACAGTATGTCTGCTCTCAGTGCGACTGCTTAAGAAATATTTGGAATTTCCTCCTCTTATCAGTTTTACATCCCAATCTCATACTTTGGCTTTTGCTGATTTGAATTTATATGTACTTTGCCTCAGATCACCTTTTCCCCGAGAGAACAGCTTTCCTGAGATGGGTCCAGAATCTCGTGCTGCTCAGGGCATTGTCTTTCCATTTCAAGTAGGTGTTTTTCTTCAGGTATTTGAGAAGTCTAAACACATGCTTTATCTCCTCCTCCTTGATATCTTCCAACACAATCACTATTATACCCGGTGTTCCCTCGAGAAATTGCCACGATCATGCCATATCAAATTCAAATTTGCACCACCTGCTTGCAATGAAGTTTTTGGATAACACAACGATGACTTTCCTGCTGCTCATGATTCCTTCTTCGAGGATGTTGGAGGTTATCAGTTGTCCTGGCTGGAAGTCCCTGTTGTGTAGACACAGCTCGATAGGAGGTACTCCATTCTCCAAGTTCTCTACCAATTCATCCATGACCCAATTTTCATCATGACTGGAGTAGACAACAAAGGCATCAAATTTACACTCCTGCAATTGGGTACTCTGGTACCCCTTCATCAGTATCCAGCAGTAGAGCAAGTGAAACTGGTATTTATACATGGATGCTGCGATTGCTGATAGAAGAATTAAAATGCCAATAGTCACAACTATGAACAAGGTTTTAGCCTTGCAAATGTCAGTATCTATTACTCTTGTGTTTGTCAGGGACAATGGGCTTTTACACAAAAGTTCATCTGTGTTCTTTAACATTGCTTTGTGTTCAATTGCCCACTTGAAAAAACTGAAATAATCACACGTGCATTCAATGGGATTTTGAGATATGTCAAATACAATATTTTTTTTTGGCAGGTGATCCAGGACGCTTTGTGGAATTCCAGGGATGTTGTTGTTAGACAAGTCTATCAGTGTCAGTGTGTTAAGAGAAGGGTTGGTAATAAAATCAATTGCTGTCAGCTTATTGTGACTGACATCTAAGTGCTGAAGATTCTTGAGATCCTTAAATGTACTTTGGGGCAAATGGTCAATTTGACAGTGGGATATATCGAGCAGTTCAAGTTCAGGGTTATGCATAAAATTTACAATATGTCTATGGAAACGGTTTCCTGGAGCCTTCAGGACCTTTAGATTGACAAGGCCTTCCAATGCATTTTCACTTGTAAAATGCGTACCTGTATAAGAAATGTCAAGATAGGAAAGTTTTTTCAGATTTTTGAGTAAAGGGTAATCCCCAAAGCCACCAATCTTAGTGTATCTGAGGTCTAAAATTTCCAAATTTCCAATCCCATCAAAAGCTAAACCCTCAAACCCAATTTCAGGGTTGTAACTCATATTGAGGATGATAAGCTGATCTGCACCAGAAAACTGTGGAATGCAGCACTGTCTCATGGTAATATGATTATTACTGATGTCTATGTTTTTAAGGCTGGACATATGTGAAAATCCAGAATCTGTTATCCGAAAAGTCTCTAAGGTATTCTGGTTTGAAAGTTCAGCTGCAGGCAGGTTTTCAAAATTATTGTAACTTAAATCTAGCAGCTTAAGCTTAGGGAAGATAGGAACTTTGAGGCCAGTTAACATACAGTTTAATATTTTAATAGCTGTAGCATTAACAAGACAGTGGAATATGTCGCTTGCATTGGGATAGTGACTTGGCAAATCATCGATAGAAATGTGGATTTCCTGGAATTTAATCATACAGAGACCATCTAGTGGACCACACCCAGAAGTTGTTACTCATTTTGTATTACTGTAATTTCCCAGGACAAGTTTGTCAACTTTCAAACCCGCCATTGCCTTAAGGCTGCAATTCTTGGCATACGGAAAATCAAATGCACTTCTGAGGTGAAGTTCTCTAAGAATAACGCCATCAAATTACGCCGTTAAATTTGTTAGGTGCATTTTTCTTAAAACTGTCGTATCTCTCAAAGATATGCTGGAAATATTATTGGAGTGCAGGTCCAGCAGTCTGAGGCTGGTGAGATTGAAGACGTACAGTGGCATTTCCAAAGAGCTTATGTTATTCTTCCCAGCCTTCAGTTCTTGCAGCTGTGCCAAGTGACTGATAGGCAACTTTTCTAAAGCGGAAAGACCAGTATCCACAACCGTCAGCTTTTGTAGATTGTGCAGTGAGTGGAATGATTTTTCTTCAAGTTATTTGATGGGGTTTCCAGTAAGAATCAGAATGGTCAAGTTGTTTACATTTTGAAAAGCGTCACCTGCAATCAATATGATTCCACACTGTGACAGAGATCGAATGACTCTTGGTGTTAGATCTCCCTCTCGACCTGTGAGGGCACGGTGCAAGAGGAACAGAGTACCCTTAATTAAATGGCACGACAATTTATTCCGTAGGGTAGGTGGAAGTCAGTCATTTAGGAAGGGGGCAGAGCTACGGCACCCAAGCTCATTGACCCGGACGGTAAGCGGCGTGGCATCCGAGGACTGGAGGAGCGGATGCGCTCATTAACCTCGGGGTCATGGGCGAGGGTATAAATAGGGGGCATGGCTTGAGTGATCTGTTCCTTTGTAGATGGTTAAGCAAATAAACCTAGAAGGAGCCCGTGAACTTGAAACTAAGAAACCGTGAGTGTTCGCTGTATTCGTCTGTCTTGTAACACTGTCTGTTTTGTGTTGTTTGTCGTTTAAGAGTACTAGCACAATCCGGAGCTGTAGCCGTCGGCCAGCATTAACCCGGACTTCAGCACTCACTTCTTGCACTTCAGGACTGTCTTTTCACCATGAGCATCTAATTCACGCACTGTAGAAACTGTGTCTGTGTTTGTGTGGGTGAGGAAAAACGGGACTTTTTGGTTGCGGGTCAGACCCGTAGGATCTGTATAAACGGAGTGATACACGCCGCTGTACCACTTCCAACAGTATTATTATTTACAGGTTGTTGCCATAAGGCTCTGGACATTATAAACATTAATAAACACCCTTGCACCTGTACCATACGTTTCTGTGTGATTATTCCGCTCTGCACTGCACTTACCTGCACGTAGTTACCACTTTGCCACACACACCTATGGAATTTAAAACACAATGACAGAATGCAGGTTAGTTGAAATTGCTTACTTATATGAACCAGCAATGGGTCTTTTTGACCCCTTTTTAAAACATCTGTATTCATGAAATTCACAAAATGATACTTTAATACATGTATCTTTAGATAACATCTAGATATGTCTTTCATACTTTATCTACAGTTTCTGGGATGCAGCACACAGACACTATGCTATTTTGACCCCTCATAGTATTCTTGTCTTTAAATGACATTTGAAAAATGTAGCTATTATTTTCATGACAATGGCTGCTAGAAGAAGAGGTCCTACTGCCACCCAGTGATTCAGGTGATGGTGGCTTTTCCTCTGGCTTTGACTCCTCTGATGTGGACCAGTAACGACTCCATTTCTTGTACAAGCAGACACTGAATCAGCTGCTGATATCACACTGGACTAACTCCATGCTGTCCAGTACACGTAGCTTACTATTAAAGGTACACATCCCATAATATACAAATGGATCATCATGGTTCACTATAGAATATACAGTATATAATAAGACATGCCCAGAAATATGTGTGCAATACAAAACTTAAAATCTAAAGCATAACAACAATAATACATGTGCATCATGTTCTCTTTTGTTGTTTTTTGCATGGTTTGATCAGATCATGCAAACTAACAAATACATTTTTCTAACTGACAGATAGGAAAGGTTCCCCCGAGTCCTAAATGTTAAGAAAGAAACTTAGGAACGTTCTGTAATATGCTATTTCCTATCTGAAATGAAGATAGGAAAATAAGTTAGGAGAGCATTTCCTGTAATATCAACTCTCCTAAACTTCAGTTAGGACATTCTATCTGTGAAGATAAGATAAGAATGTCACTTTGGATGCTTTTGTAATATGGCCCCTGTACTTTGAAATAAGTACATTGAAAATAACATGGGTTTTCTGTCTTTTTGACAGGACTGACTTGCAAAACTGGACATAACTTATGAACATAAACACGCTTGAAAATTGCAGTTACTGTTGCTGCTTCTGCATTTGCATCTGAATTTGCTTCTATTATAATTGTATTTGATCGGTTTATGGAGATTTGACCCATGGTGTGCTGAAGCAAGATTCTAGCCAGCTCTTCTGTGCAGAAATGTGAGCATCAGACTGTATAACAACCTTTCAGTAGTACAGTAATCAAACTGAAAGTAAAAATCGAAAACGGGAAAGTATTCTGTTTTACACTTCTACTTTTCTAAATCAGATACTGTTTGGATTCTATAAGAAATACTTACAGTATGTGATTCCTTTTTGGCCTACAAACAGAAATAATATATATGTGATGCTGTTATGGAATTAGACATTTTAACTCTGGTTTCTGATAAAGGCACAATCTGAAACATTTGTCTATTTTAAGTTTTACTCCCCAATTGATAGTACCTGGGGCTTGTTGTATTTTTCCATATCTTCTAATGGCAGTTTTACATGTGAGAATTTCAGTTTACTGACCCAATGTTAAGATACAGTTTGCTATATGCAGCAACAGTTTGAAGGTGGACCAGAAAAATGGTACGTTTTACATAGTGTATATTTATACAGAATTGAGTGCTAACAAGATTAGTTATAGGTGGAGTGAAACAGTAATCAATTCTTAACTACATTTACTTGGAATAAGTGCTCTAAACACAAGTCAAACCCTTTTCTTGGTATCCCTAAAATGATAAGCACTATACTGTACAAGATGATAAGCACTATACTATACAAGATGATAAGCACTATACTGTACAAGATGGTAAGCACAATACTGTAAATTATTTTACCAATGCAAAACTTTCATTTGGAATTGTCTGTATCTCATTGAAAGTTGCACCAGTCTTGTCAGTGAGTTTTAAAGTGTTATTTAATAATGCAGTTGATTGATTCTGGTTCTTGGCTCAAGTCACATATTTTAAATACACACAGTTCATTTTAGGATCAGGTCAAAAACCTTCTCTAAAACAACTTGCTTATTGAAATGACGTACCTCTTTGCATTTGTTTCCACTGACCGAAGTTTCAAAAGACAAGACCGTGTGCAGTACCACTAAAGTACAAAGGAATACCAGACATTTTTGAAAATCCATTTTTATGCACAGAGCCAAAGCCCTCTTATTAATGTGACCCGGACAGAGCATAAACTATAATTGCACAATCATGAGACAAGAGGAAGTAAATGTGGAAAGAATCAACGTGCATTTTTGGACAGGGGGTTTAAGGAAATTGACATTGGTTTTTGAGAAGTAATGTGTTATGTATGTAACAGTTCAGTTTGCCATATATTTTAGAGGGCTTGGTATTGTCACAAAAATTTTCACGTTTCAGTTTAGATCTTCTGTGCAGTGCATGTGTAGCTTGTGTTCCATGTATCTACATTATATTGGGAACCCTGCTTGTTTCTTTATTTGTTAGAAGAAATACTAAATGAGACTGTATGTACTGTAGCATACATTACACCTTCATAAAGACTACATAGACTGTTAATGATAACCTAAACTGATAATAAATATACCCCTACACATCATTCCTTCCCTAAGGCGTTTTATCATCAAGGGAAATCCCAGCACAATTCACACCATTTTATATGGTCTTTATGAAGAAAATGAAAGGCTAATGCAGTTCATTGTGTTCCTAGTACCATCCTCTGGCAATTTCACTTCACCTTTCCCCAAGGCTACAGAACATCTGCCTCTTCATCTTCACATCCAAATAAAATACAAGTTGCAATAAAAACAGATCCCAGGTTGGCATTTCCCTGCTGTGCAACTTTCAAGGACGGTTTGCTTGATTTTACCTGGGTTTCTCATCACATTATCACATTCTGTGTGGGTTTATTTCAAGCTTCTTTTTATTTTCCACTGTGCTGTCTTTCACAACCAAGACCATTGTAAATCACCTAACAGTAAAAACTGGTCACCAAGCTAAATTCATTTGAAAGCCTTAATTTGTTGAAGAAAGCAATTATGTTTCCTTCAAAACACTGATTACTAACCCTTTGGTTTTTCAAAAGTCCTGACTCTGATGTGCATAAACCGGGACTTCTGGAACTTCATTATGTAGTGTTAGTCTTGCAGGAAGTTCTGGAACTTCATTATGTAGTGTTAGTCTTGCAGGAAGTTCTGGAACTTCATTATGTAGTGTTAGTCTTGCAGAGAGTTCTGGAACTTCATAATGTAGTGTTAGTCTTGCAGGGAGTTCTGGAACTTCATTATGTAGTGTTCATCTTGCAGGGAGTTCTGGAACTTCATTATGTAGTGTTCGTCTTGCAGGAAGTTCTGGAACTTCATTATGTAGTGTTAGTCTTGCAGGAAGTTCTGGAACTTCATTATGTAGTGCTAGTCTTGCAGAGAGTTCTGGAACTTCATTATGTAGTGTTAGTCTTGCAGGGAGTTCTGGAACTTCATTATGTAGTGTTCGTCTTGCAGGGAGTTCTGGAACTTCATTATGTAGTGTTAGTCTTGCAGGAAGTTCTGGAACTTCATTATGTAGTGTTCGTCTTGCAGAGAGTTCTGGAACTTCATTATGTAGTGTTAGTCTTGCAGGGAGTTCTGGAACTTCATTATGTAGTGTTAGTCTTGCAGGGAGTTCTGGAACTTCATTATGTAGTGTTCGTCTTGCAGGGAGTTCTGGAACTTCATTATGTAGTGTTCGTCTTGCAGGGAGTTCTGGAACTTCATTATGTAGTGTTCGTCTTGCAGGGAGTTCTGGAACTTCATTATGTAGTGTTCGTCTTGCAGGGAGTTCTGGAACTTCATTATGTAGTGTTAGTCTTGCAGCAAACTGCTTTTAAAATCTGTATTTGTCTTTTTTAAGAAATTCATGGAACCAAGTTTTTTTTTTCTTCTTTTTCATGTTTTTGTAATTTAAAACAAAACCTAGTGTTGTCTGTAGACGGCAGCAATAATACAGCTACCCATTTAATACATATTTTGGTACAAATGTGAGGGTACCCATGAGAGATGGTACTTACAAACATGAGGGTACCTCTGATAGATGGTACCCATGATAGATGGTACTTAAGCGAGTGTACAATGAATTGCATCTTATTGCGAAGGGGGCAGAACAATATAGGCAAAAGCAATCAGCTATCCGATGACCAACAACGAAAATAATAAAAGTAAGTGTAAAGAAGGGCTTCATTATTTAATTATGTATTAATTGCAAAGGGTTATTTTTAATTGTAGTAGCTTCAGTATTTTTTATATCCTTGCTTGTAAAACAACTTATATAAAGCACTATCATTTTATGAGTGAAATGACAATAATTTGAACTGTTGAGTAAATGGTGTCACATAAACAAAGACATACTGGATGAAGAGGTTTCTAAACCCCTCGTACTGTGTGCTTCTTTTCCTCTATTTGGTCAAAGAAGCTTGACAATAAAGGATTGCTTCTTGGCACAGCCTTCAGTTTTAGTAGAAAGTTGCTCGAGGTTACGTCACAAACGGGAATTGCACTGTTCAAGTCTCGTAAATATAATGTACGACTTCCAGAGATATTTCCATGCAAAAACAAAAACGAGTTTTTGGTCAATTGTACAGATTGTTACCGTGAGAAGACGCTTTACCTGCCCCTTAAAGTGATCCAATGTTTTAGACGCACACTTCCTACAGAGCATGGAATGTGCGTGGTGTGCTACGTCACATAAATAATGGCTGTGGAGAGAGTGACCACATTCTATACTGTATGGAAACCCGGCCATTGTGACCCGAGATATTAAAATACAGTGCAAGGGTCTCTTTATAATACCTGATTGATGAACACCTCAGCAGCCAAAGTCACGATAAACGTTTTTTAAAGGTTAGGCACGAGTTCATTAAACACAAACTGGGGCTCAGCAATCCCATTTGCCATTCCAAAATGAACATTTTAAATTTACGATCTGCTGCTGCTGAAACTAATTTCTTCGCAGACGGAAATCCAAAGTACATTTGATTTCACAGGCCTAGAAAATCAATAACCTTTAATAGAATAACTTGGGCTCAGTGGCATTGCGTTATGTACTGAATTCCTTTACAGAAATTGAAAAAAATTACTGATTTGGGTCAGTAATTCACTAGCCTGTAATTTCTTTCTCCTGTGGCTCTGAATCCAACCCACACACAACCACAATACTATTTGGCACAGCTTGTCAGCTTCTGCTTGTGTGGCTGAATAGCAGAGAGTGTTCAGGTCAGTGTTTTGGTGTTCTTGTAGAGATGTGGACAGGAGCTCTCATAGGCCTGCTGACCCTTTGCCTAACTGTCATATAGTCCCTCACATCTTCATTCTGGGTCATTTGTTAACAAGCCCATACACCTGCTAAAGGTTCTTGAATTGCCCATATTCCCATACACCTGCTAGAGGTTCTTGAATTGCCCTATAGTCCCAGCTCCCCCAGAGCAATGTTCTTAGCAAAACCAACGGCAAAAGCAAATTTATTACAGATACATGTTTTCAATGTTTTAATATAATTCATGTTTCAGATGCATTTTCTTATCCCTGGTTTCTGTGTATTGTGTGCCGAATCTTTTGGTTCTTCACTTTATGTTGATTCAGGATATGCAAATATTTCACAACATTGTAACTAGCCTGCTGTATCCTGTTTGTCACCTAGTCTGGTTGCAGCTAGACTGGAGTTCTTTTAGTGAGTGACACATTGCGAGGAAGGGCTTCTTGAAGAACTTTTTATGAAATTGACCTACAAGTGGATTGATTTGGTGTATTTTGGAGGCCAGTTACAATAAGCGTGGGTTGTGGACAATGTAAAGATACATTTGAGATCTGCCCAAATCCTACCTGTTAACCTGTAATCAACTCACTGGTGTAACACTGGTAGTTTTAGTATCATCCTCACTGCTCACCTTATAGTTACCTATCTGAAGTTTTCATTTTGAATATGTCTCCCTAACTACGAATTCTGGCCACACGCCCTTATCCAGGTGCAGCACTGTTACTCTTGACTCCTGGTTGTCCAGTTCAGTTAAGGTTTTTTTTTTTTTTTTTAATAATATTATGTTAAATAAGAAATTGTACAAAATTGACTACAATGATATGAATCCGTTTAACACAGAATTTAAAAATGAGGGCTTAGGTCGGCCAGGGTGTTCTCGGCTCACTGCGTACCAGCGACCCCGGTAGTCTGGCTGGTCACATGTGGGCTTGCCTGTAAGCTGCCCAGAGCTGCTTTGTCCTCCGAAGCTGTAGCTCTGAGGTGGCTGCATGGTGAGTCTACAGTGTGAAAAGAAATGGTCGGCTGACGACACAAGCTTCGGAGGACAGCATTTGTTTCTCTTCGCCCTCCCGAGTCAGTTTCAAAATAACTGGACATTCTAAATTGGGAGAAAATAATAAAAATAACTGCCGACTACTAAATAATAAAAAAAGTGCTGAAAACCTTCATTTTGGAAACAGAATGTGCACATTTTCATCTTATAGTAAAATGATAATGCTTTCCATTACATGAAAGTAGATGTTAAAACTTCATGCTGATTTTAGACTTTAGATAAGCACCAACTAAGACGTAGCTTTACAGTAAACTAATGTGATCCATCTGCGTCTCCATCCATTTGCATTTCCTTCCATCTGATGATGTAGATATCCTTCTGCCTGGTGTTGATGGCTAAAGTGTAATGCTGGCTCCAGGGATCAGCTTATTTTCCCTCCCTGGCGCATCAGTACACACAACGGCTGCGATGCTGCCTCAGGGGATCAACCACAGTGCGGTCGCCTCAGCATGACAACCGTCTGGATTGAGCTGAGTACTGTACATCTCTGGGGTCTTCAAGTGGGCTATCTCCATCCTCAGTGTTTCATCGACTAGCTCATGACACCTCAAGAGGGCTCGACGGTGACTCTGGCATCTCAGCATCACCCCCCTCCGTCCCCCACTCAGCTCAGCCCAGCTGACTTACCTGTGCATCAACGTTGCTTTCTTTCTATTGTGCTTGAAATCCCCAACAAGAATCTTTCCGTCTCAACCACAGCCAATAATGTATATAAAAACAATTTACCTTTTTTGCTTACACAGCTTTTTTTTAATATTTTCTATCAGAGAAATCCAAGATTTCTTACATTTCTTACACGTATTTGTTGCTGTTTATTGCATTAACACTTTAGTTCTCTATATTAAAAATAAAAGTCAAAATATACTGTACCAATGTCTACTGTAGAAAGTATAGTTTCTAAACACCCCTCTAAAAAACTGCATTGCCCCTGCTGTTATACAAATTATAAACTTACTTTACATGGATAAGTATTATTAAGTTATTCAAAAATGTAAAGCATACAGGCGATCTTCGGCCTTGTGTAATGTTTTGATGCAGATTGGATAATAACATGGAGTTATGTAACTCAGTCAGCTGCCAGAAAAGCTGTCTGATCTACACCTGTAGCTTGGAGCATGCACTTGGCAATACTCTGACAGATTGTCTTACTGTCTACCTTTGTGTAGATACAGTACCTTTTACATTTACACCCCTAGGGCCCCTTGTCATTGTGCCTGGGTCTGGGTGCTTGTAACTGATATACTAGTGCAGTTTCTATTTCTTTTTTAAAGGTTCATACAGGATTGGAGTTCCTGTTTTCAGAGGGTTGCAAACTGCAGTCCCCAGTTAGTTCCTCTTGTCAGGTTGTTGACGTTGTTTACAAGCACATTACAATATGAACAACTGGTTATTTATAACATGTCATTCTGTACAGTGTAACTGACTACACTGCCGTCGGTGCAAATGATTTTACTGGGTAAGCCTTGAAGTTAGAAACATTCAATAAGAGCCCCCTGTTGTTTTTAACTGCAGGTGTAGTATATAGGGTTGCTGAGCATGGTGTATTATGGCTGCTACCCCAACAACTTCTCAAAATGGGCAAACTCTTCAGCTTCTTAGCTGTGTAATTCCCTCATGGAAAGAAACAAGCTCAAAACAGTAATGTGACGGTTCTTTTGTGGAGCTAAGTTGTTTCCTGCTAGGTATCTAACCATTACAAAAGCCTTTGCACTTGCTTCAAAATGAGCCTTTTCGTGTGTAGTGAGCTACAACAGCTTTATTTTGATGTAGTAGATCCGAGAAGGAAGTGGCCAAATTATTTATTCCTTAATGCATCACAAAGCTATTGCCAGAGAACCATTTTGGTGTGTCTATTGGGAGCCACGTCTACAGCGTACTCTTTTAAATGCTTTACAGGGTTTGTTTCTTCCATAGAAGCCTCCTCTGTTAAAAGGTTGCATTAGTCCTATGCAGTTAACAGGGGGCTTGGACAGAAATAGGAAACGCTCTTTCTCTGTACACCTAAAGCCCATGCAAAGATAATACTGTAAGAACAGGATCAACTATAGGTTTCTATCTGCCTCCTGTTAAATTATACAGTGTCACCATCTGATAATTCACGGTTACGCCATGTTGTCAGTAAATTGTACAAGTACTATAATTTAGTGCATAAGAATCCTTCACTAATTAGCTGTTTTCCATGTTTCACTGTTATGAAAGTGTAAGTTAGATACTAGAATATAGAGGCAACACTGTTCTACAAATGTAGTACAGAAAGGACGTGTTTTTCTACATCTTTACACATAAAACATGACTGTGCACGTTACAGAACCGGGCGTTGACTTGGCAGAATCTGGTATATATATATATATATATATATATATATATATATATGTGTGTGTGTATATATATATATATATATATATATATATATATATGTATATATATATATATATATACAGTGCCTTGCGAAAGTATTCGGCCCCCTTGAACTTTGCGACCTTTTGCCACATTTCAGGCTTCAAACATAAAGATATGAAACTGTAATTTTTTGTGAAGAATCAACAACAAGTGGGACACAATCATGAAGTGGAATGAAATTTATTGGATATTTCAAACTTTTTTAACAAATAAAAAACTGAAAAATTGGGCGTGCAAAATTATTCAGCCCCTTTACTTTCAGTGCAGCAAACTCTCTCCAGAAGTTCAGTGAGGATCTCTGAATGATCCAATGTTGACCTAAATGACTAATGATGATAAATAGAATCCACCTGTGTGTAATCAAGTCTCCGTATAAATGCACCTGCACTGTGATAGTCTCAGAGGTCCGTTTAAAGCGCAGAGAGCATCATGAAGAACAAGGAACACACCAGGCAGGTCTGAGATACTGTTGTGGAGAAGTTTAAAGCCGGATTTGGATACAAAAAGATTTCCCAAGCTTTAAACATCCCAAGGAGCACTGTGCAAGCGATAATATTGAAATGGAAGGAGTATCAGACCACTGCAAATCTACCAAAACCTGGCCGTCCCTCTAAACTTTCAGCTCATACAAGGAGAAGACTGATCAGAGATGCAGCCAAGAGGCCCATGATCACTCTGGATGAACTGCAGAGATCTACAGCTGAGGTGGGAGACTCTGTCCATAGGACAACAATCAGTCGTATACTGCACAAATCTGGCCTTTATGGAAGAGTGGCAAGAAGAAAGCCATTTCTTAAAGATATCCATAAAAAGTGTCGTTTACAGTTTGCCACAAGCCACCTGGGAGACACACCAAACATGTGGAAGAAGGTGCTCTGGTCAGATGAAACCAAAATCGAACTTTTTGGCAACAATGCAAAACTTTATGTTTGGCGTAAAAGCAACACAGCTCATCACCCTGAACACACCATCCCCACTGTCAAACATGGTGGTGGCAGCATCATGGTTTGGGCCTGCTTTTCTTCAGCAGGGACAGGGAAGATGGTTAAAATTGATGGGAAGATGGATGGAGCCAAATACAGGACCATTCTGGAAGAAAACCTGATGGAGTCTGCAAAAGACCTGAGACTGGGACGGAGATTTGTCTTCCAACAAGACAATGATCCAAAACATAAAGCAAAATCTACAATGGAATGGTTCACAAATAAACATATCCAGGTGTTAGAATGGCCAAGTCAAAGTCCAGACCTGAATCCAATCGAGAATCTGTGGAAAGAACTGAAAACTGCTGTTCACAAATGCTCTCCATCCAACCTCACTGAGCTCGAGCTGTTTTGCAAGGAGGAATGGGCAAAAATTTCAGTCTCTCGATGTGCAAAACTGATAGAGACATACCCCAAACGACTTACAGCTGTAATCGCAGCAAAAGGTGGCGCTACAAAGTATTAACTTAAGGGGGCTGAATAATTTTGCACGCCCAATTTTTCAGTTTTTTATTTGTTAAAAAAGTTTGAAATATCCAATAAATTTCGTTCCACTTCATGATTGTGTCCCACTTGTTGTTGATTCTTCACAAATTACAGTTTCATATCTTTATGTTTGAAGCCTGAAATGTGGCAAAAGGTCGCAAAGTTCAAGGGGGCCGAATACTTTCGCAAGGCACTGTATATATATATATATATATATATATATATATATATATATATATATATATATATAATATATATAATATGTATATGTATATATGTATTTGCTGTAACATGTATTTCCTTTGAAACTGCTTGTAGAAGACTTACATAGCAAATAGAGGTGCACAACAGATAAGATTCATCGAATATCAATATTTCAGATTGGCATGCTTATTTTCTAAGCATTTTACTCCATCATTACAAGTTATAAAAATGTGTGCGTATTCAAAAAGTGTTACTTAACCTGATACTGCTGATGCATGGTGGCTCACATTGACATAAAGGGGAGAGGTTATGTATTATTTAGTTTTACAGAAAAATTAAATGCGTTTTGTATTCACCATCTTTTACTTCACATTCACCGCCTGCAGCTTCTTCTTATTCATTGCTTGTGTGCAACACTTATGTGTGCTTGTCACAAAGACGTCCGGAGTGGGTGGCGTCAGACCAGATGCAGGAAATAAATAAACAGAGAGATGTGGTTTGGTGAAGCTGGGCGCGTGATCGCGCTCAGGATTTAATCAACAGAACAGAAAATAAAAGGTTGGAACAGACAAAAACAGGACACGGCACTTGAGGCCAAAATGAAAGGACAAACAAAACGTACTAACACACAAACGGTGGATGCACAGACAAACAAACAAACACGGTGAGTGAAAACACTATTTTTACGTTACGTTATTTTACTTTATTTCTCCTCCTTCTCTCTCCCGTTCTCCACTCACCGAACACCCAACCCTGACTGAATGAAATGTGCGTCTATATATACTATTGTGCTGGGATTCAATTACTAATTAATTATTCACTTGAATCCCAGCACGTGAATTGATTCTGTGCAACCCCGTGCTCACATATTACATTTAACCAGAACGTGAAGTGATTTGTGCTCTCCTCGTGCCTAAATACAAATCTACACTTTTAAATACACGTGAAACACAGACCCGTTTATATCCCGTGTACCAATCTATACACCAACATTAACACACGTACGCAACATACAACATATAACACACAAATGCACACAGGGGCGGGGCACATTGCCACATATACCCCCCCTTGTGCGCAGCACACATGGCCTCAACGGCCACCTCCCCCCTTAAAAATCCAGCAGTCCAGGACAAAGTCTCGGGCTGGGAAGGGAGGCTTCAGTGGGCCCATGGCTGGCAATGCTGTCAGCACCCCTGCCGGTAGTGGCACGGCTGACAGCCTGCTGGTCCATGCTTGCAGCGAAATTGCTGCGGGGGATGCTGGTCTCCTGACCTGTCCCCCTTCCTTCGTAGCAGGTAGCTCCCCTTGGTGGGGCTCCGACCACAGTACTGCCGGCAGCGAAGAAGCT
This sequence comes from Acipenser ruthenus, assembly GCF_902713425.1. Taxonomy (NCBI): domain Eukaryota; kingdom Metazoa; phylum Chordata; class Actinopteri; order Acipenseriformes; family Acipenseridae; genus Acipenser; species Acipenser ruthenus. Next base: position 13,110,214 of record NC_081203.1, read on the forward strand.
GCAGTGGGAGCAGGTCTCCGGACCTCCCCCACGATCTCCGGCAGCGAAACTGCTGCAGTGGGAGCAGGTCCCCGGACCTCCCCCACGATCTCCGGCAGCGAAACTGCTGCTGGGGTTGGTGGTCTCCAGACCTCCTCCCCCTTCTTCGTGGCTGACAGCTCCCCTTTCTGGGGCTCCGGCCACCGTACTCTCTGTGGTGGAGGTACGGGAAGCAGAGACAGCTCCTGCTGTTCTGCTTCTGGCAGTGGCGGAGGCAGAGGCAGCTCCTGCTCCTCTGCTCCTTGCGGTGGTGGAGGCAGAGGCAGCTCCTGCTCCTCTGCTCCTGGCGGTGGTGGAGGCAGAGGCAGCTCCTGCTCCTCTGCTCCTGGAGGTGGTGGAGGCAGAGGCAGCTCCTGCTCCTCTGCTCCTAGTGGAGGAAGCGGTGGAGGTGGCGGAGGCAGAGGCAGCTCCTGCTGCTATGCTCCTCGCGGTGGAGGCAGAGGCCATGGGGCTGATGCTGGCCACTCAGAGGGAGGCTGTGGCGGTGCTGGCTCCCTCTGCTGTGGCGGCTGGGCTGGTGTGCGCCGTGCTCCCTTCAGCAGCATTAATAGAGGCTGCTGGGGGACACCAGCATCCTGCCCTTCTTCCCCCCAGAAAAATTCAGGGGGTTGAGCCTGTAATTCCTCCCCTTCTGGCTCTTGGGACGACAGCGATGGGGACAGCAGGCATTGTTCTTCTGCTGGTGGAGGTGGAACCAGCAGGTATTCTCCCTCTGCTGGCAGCTTGGGTCCTAGGGCTGTGGACGCACCGACTTCCCTCTCTTCGGGCTGTGGACGCACCGACTCCTCCCTTTTGGGCTGTGGACGCCCCGACTCCTCCCTGTTGGGCTGTGGATGCACCGACTCCTCCCTTTTGGGCTGTGGACGCACCGACTCCTCCCTTTTGGGCTGTGGACGTTCGGGCTCCCCCCACTCAGGCGTAGGGTGTTCGGGCTTTTTGACAAAGACTTGTCAAAAGCCCAGTGGATCTCACCCTGTACGTAAATGTCATCCTGTGCATAAAATATGAGACAGAATAAAATAATAATAATAATAATAATAATAATAATAATAATAATAATAATAATAATAATAATAATTCCTGAGTTTAGTCTTTGTTTTTGTGATTTTAAAGAAGTTATTACGATGTTTGCATGGTGTCACTTATTGCACAGTGCACAAGATGATCTCTTATAATAGTAATAATAATAGACATCCTGCACATGAAACATTATCGATATATAAAAAGCACTTGCCACATACAATACTGCATGTCTACTGTAAAGGACATTATGCTTTATTACATGCTTTGCATACCTCATGATCTGCGTGTACTCAGTTTTTATTTAACTCCTGGTTTTTGAAAGGAGAATAAAACAAGTTAAATTTGTAATTAGGGCTTCTGATTTTCGATCTTAAAAACACCCAAGAGTTTTGGAAAGTAATAGAAAACCATACATTTATACATTATATAGAAAACTAAAGCTCCAAAAAAAAAAAAAAAAACGATTTACATAAAACTTGAAAATAGCTGAAAAATAAGCACCGAAAAATGAATAAAAACAGAAAAACAGAAGCCCTATTCATAATTTATAATTCAAGGTCTTAAGCACTTTTGAGTTTGTTTCTTATGTTGTACCATTAATATGGAATGTTCTCCTTTCAAATAACCTTTAAACATTTTAAATCAAGGTAAATGCAAATAACAAGTGTAACAAAATAAAACGTGCAAGACACAAATGATTTGCTGTGTGCCCCTGTATCCTTTAGGGGTGATTGTCTTTAATTCTAAATGCATTCTTTACAGTGTACAGTAATGGTAAAACTAAAATGTGCATTTCAGGTTGCAGTTTATTGGAAATGAATACTGTATATGGGTCAGGAAATCATGAGAAAAATAGATCACAAGATACGTGGGTGTGATCAGTCACACTGTAATATTTGACCACACACTAAAAAGAGAACCAAAAGTGACCTTGGTGATAAGCTGATCTGATGTCGCTTACAGTACTTAGGCACATCCAGTTGTAACCCTAACCCTAACTGTCCCCCCATCTAAGAGCAGCACACGTGTGTTAATGGAATACAGGGTTTCTAAAAGGATCATTAGTCTCCTGCTTCTGATATAAAACTGGGTAGAATTCAGATTGATGACAAAAGAGCACCATCTTCTGGTGTAAGAAATCATTTCCTAAATTAAATAAACAAAGGAAGTCATTTATTGTTAGAGGATAATGCATGTGTGAAGGGGGGTACTGAATATTGTTAGAGGATAATGCATGTGTGAAGGGGGGTACTGAATATTGTTAGAGGATAATGCATGTGTGAAGGGGGGTACTGAATATTGTTAGAGGATAATGCATGTGTGAAGTGGGGTACTGAATAGTTTAGACGAGTACATAACGCTTTTCACTCATAACAAACAGGGTCATATTGTTGTGTTTTGAAATGAGAATAAAACATGTTAATGTAAAAAGAATCTTAAACAACCAACTGGGCTATATATATATATATATATATATATATATATATATATATATATATATATATACACACACACTGCTGTGGAAAAGTCTTAGACATTTTGCAAATTTTTTATTTTTTTTTGGGGGGGGGGGGGGGGGGGGGGTTATACTACCAAAGAATCAAAAGTTATAAAAAGTTACAAGAAATAGATACAATTATTTATTTCAGCAATTTTTTTTTTGCAAAATTCAAAAAATGCTAATTCAAAAGTATTCATTTCAAGTTTACCAAACGGCATTTGAATGATGGATGTGAGTTCTGGTCAAAGGTTTGTGGAGCGATGAAACAAAAATCGAATTATTTGGTCACGCTGATAGTCATTACGTTTGGAGAAAGTCTAGTGAGGCGTACAAAGAAAAGAACACCATACCTACTGTCAAGCATGGAGGTGGTAATATCCTTCTATGGGGCTGTTTTTCCTCTAATGGCACAGGAAAGTTAGTTCCAATACATGGTAAAATGGATTCCATAGCACACCAAAAAGATATTGGCCAATCATCTGAAACCCTCCGCTACAAAACTTGCATAACTTGTTTAAAGCATAACTGGATGTTCCAACACAACAACAATCCAAAGCACACATCAAAATCTACTTCAGAATGGTTAAAGAAGAATACAGTCAAGGTTCTGGAATGGCCTAGTCAAAGTCCCAATCTAAATCTGATTGAGAATCTTTGGTATGAGTTCAAGAAGGCTGTGCACAAGAGAAGTCAGTGCTTGGAAATTCTGGCCTGTGAATGGTTAAAACCTCATCGTAGAAGCAAAAATAGATTTAACTATTGCCCTAACATCCTTACACCACCGGGCAATAGTCTCATGTGATTGGTTCACATGACTGTCAGTCCCACCCCTTTTTAAAGGAACACCCTCCACCTCCACTGCTGAACGGCGATTCTGTGACCTAACAGAAAATGAATTACAAGACATACTACAAAAGAAAAAAAAAAAAAACTTGCGGTATGAACTTCAAAAACATTTTTTTATTATTTATTTATGTTATTTAGTTATTTACTTATGCTGGATCAGCTATATTTAAACCAAATACTGTAAAGCCATAAATATTTGCAACCAAAATATTTGTCAAATCACACCCATAAAACCAGTTTGCTCCAGAAATGTTGGTGCCCTGTTGCACTGGTAGTAGTATATTACTTCATTATATGTACAGCACTAAGATATTCATGTCATACATGTAAATATTTATGTCTTTACAGTATATAAAGTCATATTTACTATCCAACCTTACCTCTTTTATTATTTTGACTCACTCATATATTAAGTATGAACTGCAGACTAGCTCATAGTGGAAAATGTAATGCCCCTCAGGAAGACTTCGGGCATTACAGTCCCCTGTCGGTAACAATAGTCTTCCCTCGGGTCAGTCATTTTCCACTACAGCCCTCCTCTCCAGTCCATATTTACTATATAAATATACACTGTAGTCTGTCACAAAATCTGTTTTACGGTCCCCAAACAAAATATAGAAAAACAAGAATGAAAATCATGAGGAGCCCAGCATTATTGAATTGGTACCTAGCACGCTTCTCATTTTTAAAAAGAAAATTATAAGAGAATCCAGCATTAAATCAATAATAAAGAAATATGAACCTGGAACAGGAATATGTGGAAGAACAGCATTGGAAACTAGAAGCTCTGATGTTTATAGTTGATATATCAGATACACAGAAGACAGTTCCTCAATGATCATTACAGCAAGCTGTGATATAAATATAGTGAACCAAAGGTCACTGCAGTAAAGTAAAGGATACAACTTCATGTCATGGACAGTGTTAACAACCCATCCACGCTGCATGAGCATGCTTCATTAGTTTGACTTATTGGCTAGGCTGAGTTTCAGTTTATTGATGTCCTCCTTTGAAGATTCCTTATTATCTGTTTGCAGCTCAAATATTTTGTGTTTTTTTTTGTATGCCAGTTTAAATAAATCTACTTAGTGGGTACTGTAATATGGTTGGAAATGAAATTGAACAGCACCTATCATATGTAGCACACACTTTTGTGAAAATGGTCTGATCCTCGACTGACATTATTTGTAATCCAAATACATTTATTCTGTAATATAATGAAGATGCGGGTCATGGTATACAAGATCGAACCAGCTTTGATACAGGACTAAACAAATACATTTATTCTGTAATATAATGAAGATGCAGATCTCAGTATACAAGATCGAACCAGCTTTGATACAGGACTAAACAAAGGAGCTCGATAGGTAGGTGCTTTTAAAGGGGGCAGAAATTACTGACGATTCCTGAAGAACATTCTCAAAAATGATGAGGCTTATAAGTAGATGTCAGAGCAATAGAAACACCTTTCAGTGTCGTCACTTCCGATACAGGCTGCACATGGTGGCCCTACACCCTGTAGTCTAATTGTTTGTCTGCCCCTGGACATCTGTTATTATGAACATGACTATGCATTTGCACTTTGTGGTTGTGTTACATTTCTGTTTGTTTCAGCAGATATCAACTGTCATTGTAAACCATGGCTTGTATAAGTTTTAATAATACCCTCATGTCATTTTGTCATTCATAACTATACAAAACTAAAATAAACTAAATAACTAAATAAATTCAATGACAAGATATTCAACCAGGTGTCCAAGGTCATCCATCTGTATTGTAGACAAAATACTTTGTTTTTCTTAATGTGTGCATTAAATATCATTATAAAATGGGCAGCAGTGTGGAGTAGTGGTTAGGGCTCTGGACTCTTGACTGGAGGGTCGTGGGTTCAATCTCAGGTGGGGGAAACTGCTGCTGTACCCTTGAGCAAGGTACTTTACCTAGGTTGCTCCAGTAAGAACCCAACTGTATAAATGGGTAATTGTATGTACAAATAATGTGATATCTTGTAACAATTGTAAGTCGCCCTGGATAAGGGCATCTGCTAAGAAATAAATAATAAAATGTCATGGGCAAACTGGCTCTGATTGGTTGTTTGTGATCACATGACCATGCAGGAATTTGTGCATGGGTCAGTGTTTTTTAGTGCCTCATCACATTTTTTAAACTTAAATGAGCTGCATAAATATGAAACCACTTTTGGGTTAATAGTTTTTAAAAGTGAATGTTGCCGCCATTACAGACCACTTGTTATCAACGTCCTAGTTTTTTTTTTGTTTGTTTGTTTGTTTTTTTGGGTGGGGGGTGGTTAATCTCGAAATCTCGATCTGGTCGGTCGTGGTGACAGCGCTGGTCTCTAGTACAGAATGCAGCTGATCAGCGGCTCTGAGGGATTAGGTAGATGCCAGACGACCCCAGACCAACTCATTTCTACAGGGCACTTGATTAAAACTCAATGATACTTATCATATGTCAATCAAATACTCTAATTGCCCCTGTTAATTATCAAAAATAACACATATCATATAACGCATATATCATTGTATCTACAAAACTAAAAATAATTATTCCTGAATCAATTAGCCTGTGTTTTTTTCTATAATAATTAATTAAAATGATTAATTAAAAAGTATAGGGACTGCTATAATAACTAATTATTTTTTCTATGTAGACTATAGGGAAGGAGTCATAATTTGGTGTAGGTTTTAAGACGATCCGACTTGTTCTGGTGCCCTGTTCGGGCACTTTTGTCTCAGTCCAACATTTCTAAAATGATAACCCCTGTTGCTATGTAAGCTATGGAGGAGGGGGAATCATTTGGTGTTGGTTTTAAGACAATCAGACCCCTTTTAATGCCCCACCCGGGAATTGTTGTATAGGTCCGTCTTTTACCCACTCCCCAGCTCTGAAACCGCACAGCGTGGGTGCGTTGGACCTTAACAATGAAGAGATTGCGTATGAAACAACAAAACAAAACAACTAGGTTCAGATTTTAAAGTCAATTTAAGAAGTTTTCAAGTAAACAACAGTACAGTAATTGCAGGCATCAGCGTGTATTCAAATGCAGTAAACAGTTTGTTTGTGTTGACTACGAGTGACACCCAGCAAGCCTGCCTGCCTGACCCAGAGTTCAGCTGCTGCAGTGAGAGGTGTAGAGAGGCATGATTGTAGGGAAGAGTCATTTCAATTAATTATCACTGTGTATAACACATGTAGGTAAGCAGTTTTAGTATTAAATGTTTGCAGAATTACTTTACAGAAGAAAAGTACATTCCAGCTGCAGTATAAAAATGAGTTGATACATTTGCCTATCTACAAAAATAAATGATCAATTAATTCAGCAGTAATAAGTTCTTCAAGCTAATTCGTAGTCACTACAGCCAAAGCATAGGGACTATATTGCACTGGTGGAAGGATACATTCAATAAAAATGATCTTAAAATTGAAAATATAGTTATATTTCTTATGAAATGAACTTGCAGTCATTTTGTAAGTGCAGTAACACACTCCAGGGTGTGCAGTAGTTATAAAATGACTGCACTTCTTGTGCATTTGAAGGCCTCGCCTCGTCACTCACAATGCACCCAGGGGGTGAGGTCATTTTATAACCACGGCACACCCTGGAGTGTGTTACTGCTCACATCATCAACACTATTCTAAGAATAACATGTACAAAGATACGTGTGGCTAAAATGACATGTTCATGTGACCTCACAAACGCATAACTTTTTAAATATTTAAAGTATTTGTTAATGTAAGTTGCTGCCTATTATAAATTATACATTTCACACAACTTACTAATCATCTATAAAGTGTTAATAATGTATTAATGACTGACCTAAGAGTGGTGGCAAACAACTAGGCACTACATAACCATCAGAGTTCAAAAGTGTCAACTAAATGTGTGCTTCTGAATGTATTAAAATCTGACAGTGATGTCCTAAGCAAAGTCAAATCACTTGTGACCTTCCTTTAAACATTACCGTTTAATCAAAATCCTGGTTGTAACGGTATGCTTTTAAAGCCCAGACACATAGTGTTCAGACAAAGTGTGGAATTGCTAATTGTTGAGGGGTTTGATAATCCTGGATTTGTATGGATTTAATTGGGCTGCATATTGACTGCTGTATCCCAGATCCATGGGCCTGTATTTAAATGCCCTGCGGTTAATGTGTGGTTTAATGGGCTTAGTCAGGCATGATCTGTTAACCCTCAGATCGCTCTTTGGTTGGTATAGTCTAGGCTGCCACTGTACGACTCGGGCCTCATTCTTCACTTTCACTTGGGGAAAAGTACACACACGATCAAGTAAGAAAAGAGAAAAAGAATGCCTTAAATCATTTGTTTTATTCATTTTATTTTAATGGTTAAAAAATACATAACCTAAACGGAACTGTATTCCGTTTAGAGCATTAAAATAGACCCTATTGTTTTAAACACCAGGCCCAATTTCAATTCCGTTTGCCACTATTTTTCCCAACGCAAGAAACAACTTGCTTGTAGGGGCAGTTACATTACATTCTGAGATTACTTCCCGTAAAACTGTTATCATTATAATTATTATTATTATTTTTTTTTATTTCTTAGCAGTCGCCCTTATCCAGGGCGACTTACAATTGTTACAAGATATCACATTATACATTATTTCACATTATACAGATATCACATTATTTTTACATACAATTACCCATTTATACAGTTGGGTTTTTACTGGAGCAATCTAGGTAAAGTACCTTGCTCAAGGGTACAACAGCAGTGTCCCCCACTGGGGATTGAACCCACAACCCTCCGGTCAGGAGTCCAGAGCCCTAACCACTACTCCACACTGCTGCTGCGGCATTATAATGCCAATATATTACCCTGCAGAGCCCAACAAAACCTCAGCAATGTCAACACAATGGCTTTCGAAATATTGCTGATAATATGGTTTCAATAAATTCCATGCTATGGATACTGCGATGGATTGGAGGTTATATGTGGCATTTCTACCTTAGTCGTTGCCCTTGGACAGAACAATTGCATTGCCATGTAAAACTGTTTGGTACAGGAGGTATCTGGCTAACTTGTATATTGTTTTTCTCCCTGGTGTAAGTAAACTGATCCAATTACAGTATAATTGAAATGCCACTGTCTATGATGGCAGGAGTGGCAACTTGGGGCAACCAGGATTCAAGCTAGCAAGCTCCTGATGGCATGATCCACCTTGCACTCCAGTGGTAGTGCTTTTGCTAGGTGAGACATTGGCTTGGTATAGTCTATTACAGTCTGTGGGATGTTGTGTTGTCACCAACTCAAAACCTACCGTTGTGAAATATGAGGACAAAGGATTACCAAGTGCCTTGTTTAATGAGAAAATGTACAAACAATAACCTTGTATAATAATGCATCAACATGCTTCAATAAATCAATATGGATAAACCTTATGTTTGGACTATATTCCACAAACACAAACATATCGGGGACTAAAAGAACTATTTGCACAAAACCTTATCCTTGTAGTCGTATTTTACAGTGTTTTTATTTGGTTAGCAAAAACTTTTATAAAATGTGTTGCGTGTATTATGAACATGGTGCTTCTAGTTGCTAAACAGATAAATAGTAATAAAGGTAATATTTTTATGAATATCTACATGGCTAAAATGCAGTATATTCAGCGTGAATGTTGAAAAGTTATGTAACCTTAAAAAATATGACCAGCATTTGATACAATTAAATAATCATTCTAAAGTTATCAAAACACAGAGCATAACCTTTCCCAATATACATTAAATTGGGTTCCCCATAGCTCTTTTAAATCAAAAGCAGAGATTAGATGCAATGAATAATGCTTTAATTTACAGACTCTGCACTGTTGCTGACTGAGCTACTTGTTCATTTCATTCATCATATAAAAGTCGTAATCATTAGCATCTAACTACCACTGCTTTATTATTCCAGTTACCTCACTGTGCTCCAAGCACTATTTAATTGCTTTACATATTTAATTGCTTTACCACAAACAATTCCAAGCCTGACGGCTTGTTAGAAAGGGAGTGTGTTCATGAGATCACGCTATTTCATTTTTTAAATCTTTTGGAAAACAAATGCTCCTATGACCTTGGCATTTATGATACCTAATTATTAGCAGAGGGTCCTTCATTTACCAACATGTCTTAAACTAAGGAGAAATCTATGCACATTGTCATGTATAACAGAAGTTCAGTTACATATTTATTAGATTTGTGCATGTGTTATTGAGACCATTAGCTATGACTCCTTTCTTCTAGCAAGCGCACATAGATTTTCATGACTAGAAAATTAGTAATGAGTGAATAACTTGTATAGAAAATTGTAATGTCTCCTGGGTATGTCTGTGCAAACAGCAACCAGATAAAACAGCAGAAATGCAAGTGAACATGTGACTTAAATTGGAAAAGACACTGGAGTCCATTCTGTCTGTTAATTGAAAGCAATTTTTCTCCTGGGAAAAAAGTTAATTGAAATGGGACTAAAATAGTCATTATCCGTGGTTGCACCTTTCATCATGCAGTAGATCTCTTATAATGTAAACACAGAACATTTTCCAAAGGGTTAGGAATTGGCTGGAGGCCATATGGACACCCCTTGTTCCATTATATGCATGTCAAAAAACAATGCTCTTGGTATTTTTCAAAATGTCTCTGCACTTCCTTGGCACTGATTATGGGGCTCTGGGAGCTACAATCTAAAAGCCCCAGCTCTGCAGAACAGAACAGTTCATTTGAAAGAACTGTGATCACAGAGTGCATGGCACTTCCAAAAAGAGATATAATGCAAAGATCAATCAAATATGACTGGTCCAGCTTTTACTGCAAGATGGTTGATGGATTGGAGCTATCAGGGAGGAGGTTTAGAAAGCTGTGTTGCCCCCTGATTACTTCCCAGAAGCCAACTGACATTAAACCTAGGAAAAAGAAGCAATTAAGATGGGTGTCAGAGAAAATTCATACTGATGCCTGACAAAAGAAAAGAGGAGCAGATGATGCAAGCCACTGAAATAAGGATACCGAGATGGATGACCGGCACGTCCAGATGACAAGAAACAAGGTGAAAGTTACAGCCATTACGGAAAACATGAGAGAGCCACCTACGCAGAAAGTCTTGACCATGAGTGTTCCGGGCTGCAGGGGAAGACCAAAGAAGAAATAAATGGATGTACTGCCGAAGACATGAGGGTGTGTGGGGTTAACATGGAGCTGGTCCAAAACAGAGAAGAGTGGAGAAAGAGGACCAGGAAAGCAGACCCCGCTCAAATTGTAAAATGCTCAGAAGAAGTCGTCTGACAACCTGATCTCTTCCATGTGTCCCTGCCATGGTGTGTGAGGACAGTACTACACTCACTCAAACACAGAGGCTTACTGCTTACTGCTTTGGGTAGCAGTGGTTGTTTCCATTACATTAAGAGCAATGCAGCAGACTCATCAACAACTCTTCATTTGCTGACAGCAGAACAGTTAAACAAGCTGATACCCTGCAAGCATTTGCACAGTGCTGTCAAATGTTCATGAATTACAGAAATGGCTTTTTACCTTTAATGAATTAGTCTGTATATCTGTTATACTCCTTTGTTCCCTAAATACCACTGCAGTTGTATGTGAGTTTTGTTTGTACATTTTCTGATTCCCCTCCTGTAGTTCTGCACTTACAAAATATGAGGATGCTTTTGTAGCTGGGATACAACAAGGGTTCTGCTAAAGACATACAACCACCTTCAACGTAGGGCTAGCTATCTATAATAGAAATAGTATGTATGATAGATAAAAGGTTTACACTGTATATACTTGTGACCTGCAATAGGTACAACTATTATGATACAGGTAATATATTAAAAATGAGAAAAGAAGTAACACTTTGGGCTACTAGATCTGGTTTTACTAGGAATTACCACTCCACAGGTCCCTATACCAGGGCTTCCCAACCCTGGTCCTGGAGAGCCCATGGGCAGGATTTTTAAAAGGTTGTAAATGAGAACTCCAGTGTTAATCAAGAAATCCGTATGTAACATTGATTTTGGCATTTCCAAGCGTTCATTATGCTTATTTTGTTATTAAATAATGGTTCTAATGTGATTTCTGAAATTATGTTGTTTTACGAAATTTAAAGTTACTATCTTAACGAGCAGTGCTTCTTGTGACCATTTCTTTTGTTTGCGTGGGAATTTAAAAGCAAATCCGTGTTAATTGTCATAATTTATCAGGAGTTGATTTGCACTTGGAAAAGGAGGGTTTTAATTGACGAAAGAGTATATAACTCACCTTGAAACAGAAATGTAAAAGACTGTAGCTGTGACGCCGACGATACAGAGAGTGTGTAGTCATGAAAATATTTGAATCTTTTCTATACTTGTGGTTATGAATGAGATGTATTCACTTGCTGTTTCAACCATTTCTTGGCTTTTAACACCTGTGTCTAATCCATACAAGAACGAAGAACATGCGTATAAGGACAGACACATCCACTAGGAATGTGATCGAGGTCATTGACATGGAATTTGCCTAAATGTATTTAATGCTGTCAGACCCCCTCTGGCAGGGCAGAAGAAAAGCCCTACACATAATTAGAGGGGGCATTTAAATACATGTATTGCGTTTACTGTATTATTTAAAATATATGTATTGTTTGTGTTTATTTAGAACAGGTGTTTTTGTTTGTTATTGTGTGGCAGTGTGGATGTGGTTAAAAGCCCCATCGCTGTAAACTCATGTGGAATGTGACCATCTCAGAATTGAATTTAGGGTGATTTGGAGATGGTCACAGCTTTTTTTTGTTGGGGTGGAGGAACGAGAGTGAGACGGGAGAAAATCTAAAATTAAAGTAAAAAGAAAAGAAAGCAATTGCTACTCGTGCTGGGAAGCACCAGCACAGTACTTGTTTTGGGTGGAGGGAGTTGTTTTTGTTTCAACCTTTTGTTTTGGCTTGGAGCGCTCTGTGTTTTTTGTAAGACTGTTTATTTTTGTTCAAACCTTTTGTTTAATAAATATGCAAGCACCTGCGCTTTCATCCATAGTACCTGCCTGTGTGTCTCTGTGTCAGCTTCCGAGTCAGGTCTGGGTAAGTCACCACTCAGCCTTCCTGCCACATCCCCCCACACTTTATGTACAATGTACACTTTCACTTTCACATGTTTGTATGCATACACTATGTTCTTATAATACTGTAAGTGTTTGGTGGCTACTTCTAATCATGTTAAGTTTATTTATAAACAAAATTGTGTATTGTGTATTGGGTTAGGTCGGTGTTCTATCATAATTTTAAAAGCTTAATAAATATATAATGAAGTGTTACACACATGGTATACATGTATATTATAACATGGCTTGAAAAAATAACAACCTCTGATTGGTTAAACAGCATCACATGATACTTGCATACTAATGAGCCGCTTCACACTAAATAAATCACTACGCACCACTACATTCTAAATTCCATGACAAACTGCCATTTTATTTGTTATTAGTTACAAAATCACTGCCAAAAATGAGTGGCATTTCACTTATTTTCTTTAATATATTTGGGGATGAAACTCGGCATAACTGGTACAACACCAACTTTCTGTTTGAAGACAGCAGACCATCTGAAAAAAATAAATAAATAAGATAAATGCGCCAGTAGACACATAACAGTAGATGAGGAACAGCTGAATGAAATAGAAGAAAACAAAGATTGAAAAAAACACAAACAAATGTATTCCTGTTAGTCAGGAAAAATCTGGGTAAAGCAGGTAACGACCAGGCCAGACCTCCCCCTCTCAAATTACCGGCCTGGATTTAAGCGTCTGCGGGAAACTGAGGTACTGTCCCCTGACACCGCGGTCGGATTGGTGCGTAAAGTCTGGTTCGATCGTCAACTTAATCTGGTACGACTTGGACATGACAACTAACAAAAACATATTTTGAGACCCAAGAGGATGAAAACGTACTGGAATATGTGTGTGTGACAGGATGACTGCCGAGGTGACGTCAGGCCAGAAGCAGGAAGAAAACAAAGGGCAAAAAGACGTGGTGTGCGCCGTTTATTTAAATAGCAAAAACAAATCAAATAAAAGGTTTTAACAAAACAAATACTGCTCACAGACCGAAAATAAAAAATTTAAACAAAACACAAATCACGAACACAAACACACAGGTCAGGCTAGGCAGATCGCTTTCACTGATCCTATGTTGATTTTTTAAATTTTCTCTCTTTTCTCCTTTTTCACCTCGCTCTCTCACGTTCTCTCCTCTGAACACCCACCCCGAGTGCAGATAGCTGCAGGCTTATATGTAGGTGACCATCTCCCGATTAGCAAAAATTAAACAATTAATTAACTCAGGAGATGGTCACCTTCTGCGCGAGGTTTTCTACTGTGGATGGGGCTTCCCATCCATGCTGTAAAACAATAACAAAATATATGGTTCCGCCGTCACATTTATAAAACAATAACAAAACACGGCTACGCCGTCATATTTATAAGTAAATAAATAATAATAATAATAATAATAATAATAATAATAATAATAATAATAATAATACTACAAAACAAATACAAAATAATAAATTGCACAGGGGCGGAGGGGTACCCCGTTCTAAAAATAAATAATACATTTATGGCAGGGCATTGCCCCGCCCCCTTTTCATGTGCTGGGCTCCTCGCCCTGCCACAGTGTGCCTCGCATATAACGACTTCACAAACTCACCTCAAGATCCGGCTTCAGTCTCCATCGCAGCTGCTCTCCTTACTTCCTTAGTGTCATTTGAAAGTCCACCCATCCTCACAGCTTGTATTCAGTCCTCCAGTTTCTAGTGAGATGGCACTTTCGATGCAGAAATTCACAATAAACTAATGTGTGCAATTCATTTAATAAGCGAACAATGAATTAAATCAAATTAAATTTGGGACTACATAAAACTTTCCGCTTTTGTCTTAATTTAAATGTGATTTAATTATTTTAATTATTTTTCTTCCCACAAATGGCAGGTAGCCGTGTTAAAAGTGGTATAAACCACTTCGGGCCGTGCGTGAAGAAATACATTACACATGAGAAGAAACATGTGTAATGTATTGTATAATGTATTTAACATTATTAATGTTTGTATAATGTATTTAACATTATTTAATGCCGTGTCTTTCCTTAGGAGGGAGCAGTAGTTCTATTAGGTGGTCAGTCATGAGTTTGTCTTGTGAATGTCAGTCATTGTGTACAACTTGATAGTCATTTGCAATCTGAGCGAAGTATCCATTACGAGAATAAATATGTATACCTGTCAACACTAGCAAGTTGTTGTTTCCCTCGTTCTAAATACCTCTGTGTTCTTGAGAGAATAATGTGATTGTGGGTGCGGGTAAGCTCGGACCATCGCCCCGTTACACACCATAACAGTAAGTCAAAATAGTCCATATGTTTTTTTTTAATATATGCCATAAAATTGCTTCTGTTTGAAAAATAACTATTAATGAACATCTGCTACAAAAGGATTACTGTATATCTCAGGAGCTCTTCCATTCTGAGTGCAGGCTATCGTTCCATAAAAATAAAAAAAGCAGTTCACCACATTTTAGGCTTGCTTTTCAGTCACATATGTGAATGCGCAAAGGCGCCTTAAAAACACAAATGTGAACGGGGTTGCAGACCTAAATATGGGGCGGCCCTGAGCGAGAGCAGGGCTGGCCCAGTAGTGTGAATAGGATCATCTCGGTTCCAGTTTTAAAACCTAATTAATTACCTAACGCGGCCCATTTCTTTACATTCCACACTTATTTAGCAGGCGTCTACATCCACCCCTAGCTAATTAAAATGGTTCCACACATTGGCAACGAGGATGGGATAGAAAGGACAATCAGGGAGGACCGTCCTAAAACAAAAACATCAATTACAAAGAAATAAACAAACATAGTGGCGACCCGCCACACTCTGTATCAGGGCTAATTCATAAACGCTGGAAGTAGTGAATTTCGCAGTATAATTTTACTTGAATGTTGATAATAAACCTGATTACTGTGATTTGAAATTGATAGTCATGCTTACTCTCATGTCTCAATAGACAGATATTAAGAAAATATTAGGCCTTGTTTTCTTACAGCTATAGTAATTTCCATAACAGCGAATTATGCTTCCATTAATTTTTCTTGATCTCATTAACATGCATTTTGATTAACGAGTTTTCCTTAGTCATTGAGACAGGAAGTGATGTACGTAGCCTGCAACAATTGAGCTTTTTAATGAGAAATGTGTTCATTAACAATCTCATTGACTCAATTTCAAAGCATTAACAGACTAATTTAATAAACACATTTCGTTTGAAAATCGCTTGCTACTGAAGCTCTCGTTACTATACTATAGTTTTTTGTTTTTTGAAAATCCTGCCCCATGTTTTAATATATATATATATATATATATATATATATATATATATATATATATATATATATATATATATATATATGTGTGTGTGTGTGTGTTTTTAAACAGTGTTTTTAGAACATTTATAAATATCAAGAAACAAGTGGATATAAGCATATACTATTTTATGAACTAAATGTATCTGGTATGTTTTTTCTTATTACTGATAATAATGGAATTCAAAACTATTTTAATTATAAATATTTATTCTGAGAATAATCCATTATTGCTTTTAAAGACCCTGAGAATAAACACGTATTATGTCATTGCAATCACTCAGGTGAAACAATGTCTTGTAATTTGCCCAAACATCAACATTTTTCAACAAAATTTTCAGGAAGTATTGTAAGGTCTCTCGGGTCATAGAATAACATGTTTTATCTCAAAGCAGAATACATAATAATACAATACTTAACGTTTAAAAATAAATTAATTAATTAATAAAAACGCAATATCGTTTTAAAAAACAAAAAGCAAAAAGTTTGTATGGTTTCTAAAGCAATTTATAATGTTCCCCAGTGTTCTGAAAAAAGGACACCAATTCCAAGACGCTACTGTAGAAAAACCCTGGTCCTTGTGGAGCATCCCATTGAAAAACGCTTGGTCCTTCAAGGGTTAAATATCTGAAACAGGACAGACATCTCATTCATGTCTGCTTATCTCCGTCCCAGCAAATCTTACTGGGAAGATGATGAAATATTTCACCACAATGCAGATACCTAAAGTGTGAAATATTAACATACTTGTCTATAACTCCTAATCAAGAGAATTTTGCAGACAGCTACAGCAAGTATAAATTGTCATGCGCTGGCCTGTCATATGCATATTATGCAGGCTATTCAGATGAATCGAGTTACCTGTCAGTTTTATAGGTGACTGATGCTGGAGATTGCCATAGGGAAATCAACATACTCTCTGTGATTAAGATTGAAGCAGTTATACATTTTCATGAGCACAAGTGGGTAGAAAGTGGCTTGAATAACTATTTCATTCCTTCAGTGATATGTATTTCCATACATATCTTCAAATGCTCACTTCAAAGCATCCATTTTTTTTTGTATTTTTGCCTGCCCCCAATTTGAATGTGTCCCATGGTAGCGTTTTACTGAACTGTAGAATCTCAGTGCAGATCGAACCAGTTTCAATGCTTTGTTCTATTTTAATATTCGGTTCTGGTATTGCTTTGAGGTGAATACCACGGAAATGCTTATATCAATTCTAACATAACACTGACATGGTTGATTCAATGGTACTTTTACACTGCCCGTTTTTAGGACAGCTTTGGGCTATCTCAGGTCTTTTTTCTGGAGTGTAAATGCACACAGCCTACTCCTAGCTGTCCTAAAAACGGCCAACTAAAGACGTGGCTCAGCTCAAAAAATGCTATCAAAAATAGTTTTATACAAAAATCCTGGATTGTGTTTTTCCCAGTTATTTTATTGTAAACCACTTAGTAATTGGTTTAGTTTCAAACACGCTTTAACACACTCTCTTTTTCTTATTTGTTTTTATTGACATTTAAGTAAATATTTTGATTTAAATATATATATATATATATATTTTTTTTTTTTACAAATGTTTTTTTTTGGTTTGTTTGTTTCTGACAACTGCTGCCTGAACTGGGGAGAGCAGGAAAGCACAGCTGTCATAGCATTGTGGGGCAAAACTCAAATCCAGAGTGCACTAAGCGGAAACACAAAATAAATACATATGCCGAGAAATCGCCGCAGGTCTGGCGAAAGATCTGTGCAACCCCCTCTCTGTACTTTTGGATTATAGTTGATCTGTTACACAATTGCGTTTTACATGTTATGTTCTATGTTCAAATTATTATTATTATTATTATTATTATTATTATTATTATTATTATTATTATTATTATTTATTCATTTGCAGTAGTAGTATTTGTAACAAGGCTAATTTAAAAAAATTTAATTTGTTAACTGCAATTGTATACAGTAAAAGTTTTTTCTCCGGTATTCCTGTGGCTGCTTAGCCTATTTTAATAAAAAAATAAAGGACTTATGCATTATACAATTATGTGTGTATATATATATATATATATATATATATATATATATATATATATATATATATATACACAAGGTGAGATAATATTGGTGAAGAAACAGAATGTAGTTATTTTGAAAACAAAATGGTCTTTATTATTACAGTAATAAACAGCAAGTGTACTTATCTTACTCAAGGTGAAATCCTTCGCATAACAAATGGGTCAGGAACCGCTATGTTGTGTCAAACACTGTCTAAACGAATAACCATTTTTCTCGTAGACTGCAAGATAAGTATATATTTAAGACGAGTCCCCTCAATATGAACACGACACTCTATTGTTTGTTTGTAATACCACTCTGCCTCTTCCGCCTTTGTGGTTTGGGGAGGGGAAAACTCATCATCCCTTCAGTGGTCGTTACGATGTCTCAGATCTGTCTCCTAGGAGGCACAATCTAGGTGAGGTGGGCAGAGATCTTCCCAACCAAGTCCCCAGGCCTTGTAGGACTTTATGCCAGAATGTAGATGCAGCTCGAGTTTCTCCAGTGAGCTCATCAGAACACTACTCAATTACTGATTTCTTTTCATGCTGGAGATGCTGGCCCAAGATAGCAGTAACACGATTCCTGATTTGCAAATATCTCCAGAA
Organism: Acipenser ruthenus; assembly: GCF_902713425.1. Classification (NCBI taxonomy): domain Eukaryota; kingdom Metazoa; phylum Chordata; class Actinopteri; order Acipenseriformes; family Acipenseridae; genus Acipenser; species Acipenser ruthenus. Next base: position 13,128,680 of record NC_081203.1, read on the forward strand.
TTGTCTATTTCCAGTCAGATTATTATTATTATTATTATTATTATCATCATTATTATTTATTTCTTAGCAGACGCCCTTATCCAGGGTGACTTACAGTCGTAAACAAAAAATACATTTCAAGAATCACAGTACAAGTGTGGAGCAGCAGCCGTGTGGAGTAGTGGTAAGGGCTCTGGACTCTTGACCGGAGGGTCGTGGGTTCAATCCCAGGTGGGGGACACTGCTGCTGTACCCTTGAGCAAGGTACTTTACCTAGATTGCTCCAGTAAAAACCCAACTGTATAAATGGGTAATTGTATGTAAAAATAATGTGTATAAAATAATGTAATTGTATGTAAAAATAATGTGATGTCTTGTAACAATTGTAAGTTGCCCTGGATAAGGGTGTCAGCTAAGAAATAAATAATTAAGAGCAAGATAAAATACAATGACTTCAGTTCCAGTAAATACAAGTAAATAACAAAATACAAATCAATATCAGAGCAGATAACAGTGTCAGTGATAGTTACATCAGGATACGATTAAATGCAAAATACTACAGATTAAATAACACTTGTGACAGATTACAGTACGGTACTCTGTAAAGTACAGGATTAAATGCAGTAAAATAGGAAACAGATAAGTGCAAGTAAAGCGCATTTAAGGAAGAGTGATAAAGTGTCCAGAGGGAAAAGAGGAGTTCTACAGGTGCTGTCTGAAGAGGTGAGTCTTGAGGAGGTGCCGGAAGGTGGTCAGGGACTGGGCATTATACTTTGTTATCAATTCCTAATATGACATAATGTGACAAAGATCGAATGAGTCTTAGTGTTAGATCTCCCTCTCGACCTGTGAGAGCACGGTATACGAGGAACAGAGTACCCTTAATGAAATAGCACGACAATTTATTCAGTAGGGTAGATGGAAGTCGGTCAGTTCGGAAGGGGGCGGAGCCATGGCACCCGAGCTCAGTGACCCAGACGGTAAGCGGCGTGGCATCCGAGGACTGGAGGAGCGGATGCGCTCGTTAACCTCAGGGTCATGGGCGAGGGTATAAATAGGGGGCATGGCTTGAGTGATCTGTTCCTTTGCATATGGTTAAAACATATAACCGAGAAATAGCCCGAAACGTGAAAGCGACCGTGAGTGTTTTGTGTCTGTGTCCTAACACTGTGTGTCTTGTGTGTTGTTGTCTCACTAAGATTACTGAGCACGATCCGGAGCTGCAGCCGCAGGCCAGCGAAAACCCGGACTTCACCACTCACCTGTCTCACTTTCGGAACTGTCTCTGTGTTTGCACCTTTTAACACTTGTATCACGCACTGTCTTTGTGTTCGTGTTTAGTGTGGGTGTCGGAACGGGACTTTGGGGTTGCGGGTCAAACCCGTAGGATTACAATTAGAAGTGATACACGCCGCTGTATCACTTCCAGCACTATTATTATTTACAGGTTTTGCCTTGAGGCTCTGGACATTTATTAAATTAAATAAACACCCTTGCACCTGTACCAACGTCTGTCTGTGTGATTATTCTGCACTGCACTCACCTGCACGTCATTACCACTTTGCCACACATAAACACCCCATCTTTGTATAAGTCACCCAATTTGTGTATTCATTTATCAAGCCACTGTTCCCAGAAAAAAATAACTTTTTCCTATGCGGATTACAGGATTGTGCCATATAGATGAGTTAGACTCTTTAAACTGAGTTTGGATATGTTATGTACTTTGCCCATACCTCTTTTGAGTGTTCTAAAATTGGGTTAGCTTTATCAGTCACCTTATTTTTAGGGGATCGCCGTGATAAAACATCAATAGGGCAAAAAGGGTGAGTAAGTGATTTTTCTATTTGAATCCAATCCAAATGTGAGTCTGTACCAAGCCAATGTCTAGCTCGCATGGCCATTTCAAAAGCTGTATTATATAGCTCTACGTTAGGGAGAGCCAGACCTCCCCTACATTTTGGTGCAAATAATTTTGCCATTGTGATTCTAGGTCTCTTTCCTTCCCAGAGAAAATCTTTTATCAATTGGTTAAAATGCTTAAATGTTGAGAGGGGTATAGTTATTGGTAACATCACAGAAATATAGTTAAATTGTGGGGCAACAACCATTTTAATAATATTAGGGTAAGTTTAATTGCTTTCCATTTATCAATTTATTTTTTAATTTTTTGTAGAATGGAGCAATATTAATATTCATGATTTCATTAAAATCAGGGGAAAGTAAGATACTCATATATTTCAAGCCCTTTGGAATCCATTTAAAATTGTGTAGTTACTGTAGTTGACAGGCATAGTTTAGAAATTAGCATGACTTCTGATTTATGCCTGTTGATTCTATATCCAGGTAATCTAGAAAAAGACCCAACTGTATCCAAAAGTGGTGGTACAGAAGCAACTGGCTCATCAGCAGCAGGATGTCATCTGCATAAAGAAGCAACTTGTGCTCCTTGCCTCCTCCCTGAATTCTTTTAATCTGTGGGTTTGCTCGGATTGCAGCAGCCAGAGGTTCTAAAACAACAGTGAAAAACAATGGGGAAAGGGAACAACCCTGCCTACTGTGCCTTGATAGTTTAAAGAAAGGAGAAATTAACCCAGTAGTAAAGACAGCTGCTCTTTGGCCAGAATGAAGTACATTTATCCATTTAATGAAACCGAGACCAAAACCAAACAGGGTAGTTGTGAGGAATCTCCACTCCTCTGTCAAATGCTTTTTCAGCATCTGAAGACAGTGCAGCAATTGGGGTAGATTTGGACTGATGCTTCCACATGAGATACAGCAGCCTTCTAAGTTTGTCAGCGGATACTCTATTTTTAACAAAGCCAACCTGATCTGTATGTATAATGCTTGGAAGAATTGTTTCTAACCCCAAAGCGAGAACCTTACACAGTATGTTGCAGACCACGTTGATGAGGTTGATAGGCCTATAGCTAGCGCAGTCTGTGGGATCTTTGTTCTTTTTAAGAATTATTGATATTAAAGATTAATTATTATTATTATTATTATTATTATTATTATTATTATTATTATTATTATTATTATTTATTTCTTAGCAGACGCCCTTATCCAGGGCGACTTACAAGATATCACATTATTTTTTACATACAATTACCCATTTATACAGTTGGGTTTTTACTGGAGCAATCTAGGTAAAGTACCTTGCTCAAGGGTACAGCAGCAGTGTCCCCCACTAGGGATTGAACCCACAACCCTCCGGTCAAGAGTCCAGAGCCCTAACCACTACGCCACAGTGCTGACCACTGCTGATGTGTCGGGTAAATGTTCAGTTTCTGGAGCTTCTGCATACACCTGTGTTAGGATAGGGGCAAGAATATCAATGTTTTTCTTATAATACTCTGTAGGCAATCCATCTAGGCCAGGTGATTTTCCAGGTTTCATAGAACTAATGGCATTCCTCACCTCTAACTGAGTAATTGGAGTTTCCAGAACTTCTGTTTGTTCGGGAGATAACCTGGGAAGCGGAATCTTTTAAAAAAAAGCATCCAGTTCTGTGGTGCTTGGGTTAGTATCAGAGGTGTATACATTTTCAAAAAGTTTTTAAAAGCCTGATTAATAGCTACTGTATTAGTGAGCAATCTATTGTTACATTTTTTAATGGCAGGTATAACATACCTTGAATTTTGCTGTTTAAGTTATCTTGCTAGGAGTTTGCCTGTTTTTTCTCCCCTTTCATAAAAACTTGTTTTCAGCCAAAATAAAGCATATTCTGTTTTTTATTAAAAATGTCTTGAAGCTGGAGTTTCAGGCCGCAGATTTCTTTATACATTGTCTGTGTAATGCTTGTGTGAAAAACAATATCAAAACAATCAGGATTAGGTTGAAAAAGATATCGTTGTGATATGGGCAACACAGCAATGGTGACATTCCTTGTAAACACTGTCGTGTGTTCTGGAACACTTCAATATAAAAGCCAAACAATGGCTATGTTTACAGCAAAAATAGAGGTAGAGCACTATGATTGTCACTCTATTATTCCTGGGAAAAAATCCCTTAGCCATGTTCTTTTTATTTTGACATGGGTTTACAACAAACCACTGCGCCAGTGGGTGCCATTTTATGGAAATAAATGAGGGGCTATGCCAATATTTCATATAGCACGCATTGCATTAAAAAGGGCATTGTAAGATTTTAGAATGATATTACAGAAACGTTCCAGTTTTACTTGCCTAATCATGGCCACCCGGGATTACTGCAGCTGTAACTGGAGCGTTCTACTGGTCATCTCTGTTTCTTATATATCTCAAAGGATGGTTAAATGTAATTATTTTTTAAATGTTTCTATTAAGATTCCCTCATAGCACAAAAGGGATTCCTTAATGTGCTGTGCTAAAGTTGTGCCAATATCCTACCGCTACTACTAATTACATTTTTTTAACTACCTAAGTTAATATGGGCTTTGGTTTTTGGTAACTCAGCATTGGGGCTGTCAGAATCGCTACACTGTAACATGAACTTCATAAAAAATATGTCCAGTAAAAGATGTACAATTCTTAACTTCAAAGCAATTCATTTTTCAAAGAAAGGCTACAACTACTAGAATTATTTTGAACAGTAATTTTGTATTATAATATTTTTCAACAGCACGATTGTTAGAAAATGATTCAGTATCATCAGCGTTCAGATCCAGAGCGCTTCTATCAGACAGTAGATGCCGCTGGAACGTCACGGCCTCAACTGTGAATCAAACTGAAAATCAATCCGCGCAAGTGCCAGCTTTTTCATTTTGCCTTGCAGTAAAGAAAGCTCAGTTCAAATCTATTGGACAGAAAATAATAAAGACACAATTGGTCCAAATGTATTTCCTTATCCACCAAAACCAGCCAATACTTTTCACAGACGAAAGCTACCAATCCTGTACTGCAACTCCCAATCACAGAATGTCAGTTTGACTGGAGCTCAGACAGCATCTTTCAGCAAGTGGGTTTTAATTCTGAGAATATTGTGTGATTCAGCTAAATTGACTGAAGAGAATATAACAGCATTCATTTATGGTTAAAATACTACAGTGAAAACATAAAGACAATCTGGAAAGCGTAGGCACACAGAGGTCACATATTAGTTGATGCTTATCAGTTTCCCTACAAAGAATATACAATGTTACATATTAAAATTAACTTTGTTATAAAATATTTTTGGTTAAAATTGTACAAATAAAGCATTTTTCTTTCCCTCCTCCTCCTTTTGGACAGACAGTGGCACTGGGACAAACATTACTTTTTCATGTTCAGATCATTAAAATTAAAAAAAATCTTCTTTCATTTTGAATTAGCTGAACAATATACAGTATATAGTGTTCAAAAGATGCTAGGGACAACAATCTTAAAATGAGGTAACACAGGAACAGATATTATAAGTCAAGATGCATCTAAAAACCACTACATGTAAAAAAGCCATTGAAAAAGATTGAAAGATATTTTTCGCACAATATACCACTGATACTGTATTTAAATATTGATATTTACATGTGTTTGCCAGTGTGGCTGTGGTTGTCTTCAATTATATTCAATGAATACATTGAAATACATTTCTATAATGTAAAACTATCTAGTTAAATAATACAGATGATCAGAAGTGATGTCCCTTTAACAGTGGGAACTTGTTATATTACCAATGTACAGAAACATTGGTACCGGGTTTGTAAAATGTGTTGGGGTGCCCAATCAGGGGGCAGATTCCCCTATACTTGGAGTTATAATAATCTCTTCAAAGACTTGTTTTTAAACTGTGAGCACACAAACATCTTGCCTTTAAATGTAACCAGTTTTACTTTCTGAAAGAGTCGTGAGATTCAAGTCACTCACAGTCTGATATAAACAATAACTCAGACAGAGTCGTTTTTAAAGTAGCAGCACAGACAGCATAACTCAAAATACAATAATAAGGTACACAGTACTGCATCTCAATCATGGTAAATAAAACATAAGAATAAAATAAATAAATGACGAACATATGTATACTTTATATTATAATGATTGACTACATATACACAGCTGAAGTAAAACCATCAGTCATGTTTTGTAACTTGGATTATAAATTAAATCACTTCCCAAACTAAGGATATTTGAGAAAAACATTTTACAAACACTACCGTTTGATACCTAGTTGTTACTGTGTATGTCAATATGGACAGAACATAGGGCAGGGTTTTCAATTCATTTTAAGGTGTGTGGCACTTGCAAGGTATAGGGGGCACCGGTTTTTGAAGAGAGGGATTAAAAGGTGCATTCTGGTGTCATTTTGGATGGTTTAAGCATGTGCTAGACTAGTGATGGCCTGCTTGTAGGGTCTGATAAAGTACTCCATTAGTGCAATGAAGGAGTTTTATTTCAGCTCTGCTCACAAAATGGACTTTTGGAGCATCAAGGCCCCTGGGCAGTTTCTGTAGCTGGGGCCAGCATGAAGATTATTCTATCTGAAATAATAAAATATGTTACAAACAAGTATAACAAAGCATTGCATCCCTTATATGTCTAATTAAAAGACCCAAAGACATTCCTGCGACAATCATTCAAAACAATACATTGTTGGCACAATGTTGTCGTGAGTGATGAGTGTGACAAATAGCTATATTATTCAGTCACTTCTGAGTCATGGAATTACGAAGCCCATGACTTTAGTCTTTGAAAAGCACTGAAGCTCCACTCAGATCAGAGCCTGGATCCACGATCAGATCCTTTTAGTACAACAGCATTGAGCGCTAGCGAGTCTATATTTATTTGCACAAGGTACAAAGGTCATTTTGCTGTTTTATGTTTACTGTTTCAATTTAAAATTAAAAGTGAAGTTGAAACCTCAGCATGTAGTAAATTATTTTATTATTTGTTTATTTAGCAGACGCCTTTATCCAAGGCGACTTACAGAGACTAGGGTGTGTGAACTATGCATCAGCTGCAGAGTCACTTACAATTACGTCTCACCCGAAAGACGGAGCACAAGGAGGTTAAGTGACTTGCTCAGGGTCACACACTGAATCAGTGGCTGAGGTGGGATTTGAACCAGGGACCTCCTGGTTACAAGCCCTTTTCTTTAACCACTGGACCACACAGCCTCCTATAATACATACATTAGTAAATACATTAGTAAAAACATGTAACACAAGCTACAGTGAATTACAAACAAACCATTTTCCTGTGTTTTGGATACAGCAGCGTAGTGCATCCTCCTCTATCTTTGTCCATCCATTTGCCATTTTTCCAAACATTACTGTGATCTCAGGCTGTATACCAATGTGTCAGCTGGGGTCTTTAAACTACGTGCCACCTATGTTCACTTCTCATTGGTCAGTTTCCCTAGTTAAGGTGTGTGCAGCTCCAGGATCGGATCACCATTACGGATCAGTGGAGAGTATTCGAGAGTAAAAATAGTTTTTAAAGGGTGCTGTTATTTTAAACAAGGGCATGGATTTCAATTACTGCATTGAATAGAGAGATCATAAAGATCTGCTTGGACTGATCATTCAGGTAAATCAAGCTGAGTAATGAAATGCAGCCACAGACAAAGATTACTTTGACTTACAGGCACCTGCCTGCCTGACTGACTGCCATTCCTTCACTGATCAATGCCGCCAGCCTGGGACAAACCAGCAGCTCCATACCCCAGGCAACGAAACCTGATCCTCATATAGATTCTTTATTTCAGAATGTTACTGTAATTCTCCTTCTCTCGGATCCTGTATTGTATTTAGATCAGTAACTGGAAACACTGTTGGCTTGATGTCTACATAGCTGCTTAGCTTAGCGATTTCCCTTGAAAAAGCAGCAATTGCAACACAGCAATTGTATAACCACTGCACTGAAAGAAAAGATGGCTTTGTACACTGGTGGTTTCAGCTTAGCCCATGGCAGAGTCTAACTTCGCAAAACCACAAGACAATCTGGCATTGAATTAAATAAGAGGTCCATGATTGTGTTACCATAGAGAGGAACACGTAAGGAGCTGGCCGTGGTTACCACTATATGCAGTTGCTCTGGTTTAAAACTGCTTTAATTAAATCCTGCACTACACTGTGTGTTCAGGTGACTTCACCCTAGTAAATGTTATCTCAGTGACAGACTTTGAAATGTGATAAAGCACAGAGGAGATGCACAGCTTGTGTTTCGGATGAAGAACACAAGCCTTTGTTATTTGGGAAACTCTTTAAATATGTCCACCCATTGAAGTCCTCAAAAAGCACATAATAGGGATATGATATGAACAGTGTGTCCTATTGGCAAACGTATGGTTATGCAGCTATTCTTTTAAAGGGCTGCCATACCACTTTACATTAAGCAGTACTGAATCAAAATGCACAGGTGTGCTCCATCCCCCGAGATTTAAGATGCATAGATTGGGAGGCTGACTTGCAATGTCAGCTGTTTCAAAGTTTGAGTCAAGGATACAATATCCAGTGACACTAAAAAGAAAATTCTGTGCAAGATTACGACTGGCAATTCTCACCTGAGAAAACCATATAAAAACGTGGCTCCTATTTGGCTGTCTCTTGCAGCACAGTTAGCTTTATAATAAAAGTCTCACTGTGGCACAGTTGCTTACTTCAGTCCATGTTGCAGTTTCTTGGTGACAAATGATCTGAAGCAGCAAATGCAGCCCAGACCTGACCTCTGTTCCCTGGACTGTCAATGCTGCCAGTATCCTTTGCCTTGGGCTTTGTGACCAAGAAGCTAAATCTGGTTCTTACAGAAACTTTATTTCTAATTAATTAGGATTTCTTCCAGCCTCTAGGTGGCCAACCTACATTTGAGTAGTTATTTTAGGTATTGCACAGCTGATAGCCTCCAAAGCCAAGTTTATAAATGCTAAATATAACAATTTTCTGACTGTATTTTTATCAACTATGGTACAGTTATATTTTTATACTCATATGTATTGTAACTCTGCTTATACAGAGTGTATGTAAGCCTGTGAGAAAGATATGCACATATAAACAGTGCAATTTGACTTTAAAGTTAGAGGGCCGTATTCACAAAACTTTCAGGACTTTTTAGGACTGTTTTTAGAAATGTTTTTATAAAAATTCCTTTAGTTAAACAGTGCTTTGAAAAATGAAATAAACTAATAAAGCCTCTCTAAAACAGTTTTTCATGAACTGCCAACTGCATTTAATTAGTCAAAACAGGGTTAAAACATTCCTTAAACAGTCCTTAATGTTTCATGAACAGGGCCCATAATATTATATTACAAAAACCTAAACTAAAATAATTCTGATCTATACCATTTACTATACAATCACAACTGAGTGAGTTTTAAACATTAAAACTCTTATAAAAACACATTAACATCTACACAGTTATGATATTTGTCTACCAGGTCAAACTACTGTGAAAGAATCACATTAGAAGAGTCTTGTACCGCCCTCTCTCAGGTCACCCAGCGAGCAGCTAAACTGTAGCAGGAGGTTCACAGAGCAGACAGGGGTGGAGGATATGAATTGGAGGGGGTGTCTTTATGCTATAATGTACAAATGAAGAGCCTCACTAAGAACATGCAGGGCATTGACCCTCATTTCTCATAGAATCTGATCAAACAAACAACACTGAAGCTTTCGTTTCACAATGTGAATGACACTTTTTGTCTTAGCATTAAAGTATTTTCTTAATTAGCTACAGTGGAATGTGAAAATCTAATCTGACCCCCCTCTATAAATACCCGTTTCTGTGGAGATTTCAAATAAAAGAACAGTGAAACGGATGGGTGGTTCTCATAGCACTGACACTGTTCTGATTTACCGCACAGCTTGAGATGCCAGTCACCAATGATAAGCATTAGATTTGTCAACTAAACGCTTTATTGCCTTCAGCGCAGGCTGTAATATATTTTTTATTTGGATTGAAAGACACGCAGAAGAGAGAAAATAATAAATAAATGTGTTCACTGCCTCAATGAACTCCACGAAGAGTTAACGTTCTAATAGTCAGTGGTTAGCACACTGATTCAGTTGTTAATTCTGTCATTTCTGTCATTAACACAGGCATGTCTTAAGAACTTAAGGTGAGAAGAAGTGAAACAGCCTCCACATAAATACAATTGGATTTATCCATCAGAAGGTGTGCTTGATGCTGTTTGCTAACTGATCCGGGCTTGTATGAGACCTGTTTGAGGAACAACATTCCTGGAGGAAACTATTTTTAAGCTGATTGCAGCAAAAGTGCAGGTATGAATAAATAGCTTGAACTTCATTGCTATAAAGGCACCTTAAAATGATGCTATGGTCAGCTTTAGAACATCAAAGTCATGACATCTGCTGGAGATGAAAGGCTCTTGTCAAGATGTTCCAGTCTAACAGAACGGTATGTTATAAAATCAATGAGAACATGCTTTACATGGTTTTACTGAAGTTTTATTTTCTGAAAGCTAAAACCATGAATTTAAAGCAATACAAAAGATCAGACAGTGTACTCTAAATACACCTACAAATATGCCAGTAAAAGCAGGCATTGGACTAAGGAACTCTGACCTTCTTTTCAACCTTCATTTACTGGCAGCTGCCAATAGTATTCCAGCCAAGCCAGGTAAATGGGAGCCTGTCTCTCTTTGCAGTCTGCGCTGTGCATTAAGATTAACTCCTCCTCAACCTCCACCGCATTTCTGCTTCAGAGGATTGGCGGTCAAACTGCCTCCCTGCCCAGCTGAGAGTTGCTGATTAAGAATTCGATGCAGCACTGAATACAATCAGATATGCATATGACACGTAGAGGCAGGCATCAAATAAAACATTTTAAAAACATGATAATATCATTTGAAATCCAGTTAAATGTTAAAGTGTGGACTTCCAGTGAAACTGGCAGTGGCCTTGATTTGATACTGGAATGAGATGGGATACATTTTTTAAATCGGTTTGACAGTGTAGATTGAAGCTTTGCATTACATTGTTTCTTATGGTCCTCCATTGCTTCTTTAACAGTGAGCAGTGATTGTATGTATGTAGGTACATATGCAGTATATGTATGTATGTACCGGTGTGTGTGTACCTGTATGTATTCATCTCTTGTGTAAGTGTTTTCGACTTTAATTACCTACTTTGTGAAACCACTCAGTAAATCCCCCCCCCCCCCCCCATGGGGACTGTTAATTTGGCCAGAGTGGTGGTGGATATAACTGTCTTTATATAGGACCCTCCCTTCTAAAGAGACACACCAACACTGTTGTTTGATTTTCATGACCTTGATACACAAAGGGCTCTGTAATCAGGTAGAAGTTAATTTAATAGTGAGCATCTCATTTGATACAGTGGTGACTCATTCATTTCCGTTTTACAAAGCTTTATGTATTGTTAATTCTGTTTTCAGGCTCCACTATTAAGCCCATACTTGTATGCATTATATTCCCTGCAATCCACAACAACAATAGAATTTTTTTTTTGGGGGGGGGGGGTGGCTTTTAAATTTCGTAGTGCACCTTTAATGAAGTGAAGGCTTTTGAGTTTTTATAACAAATAACATTAATCTATGAGCCATTACTCCCAGGAACGTTGGAGTCTGTGTTATTTATATTCCATAAAGTCTGTCTCCGTATATTTAAAAAATGTCATTCATAATGTTAGTGTTGGCTGTAAACACAAGAGACTTTGTGCATCCAGCAGATATTATTTACACTGTCTGCTCACAGATGAGATTGGGGGTTTCACTGTGATAAAGTGTCAAGAAAAAGCTTTTAGGCAACTTCCATAATTGCTGACAGGACAGCGGCTCCACATTTGAAGATTGAAGTAATTCAAAAGTTCAGGAACAGTGCTGCCAGACTGATTACTGTGATCATGGATTCCCTTTGTAAAATGCATTACTTGATTTCAAGGCAGATTTGATTTTCAGTGGTTGCTAATCCCACATTGTATTGTGTGCAATGTCACCGGTTATTTAAGTATCTATAGTACTTTCTGTCATAAAGGAAGATATTCCATGTAAGGGTTCTATTGACAACAAAGATTTAAATTAAAATATAATTTTAATATATGCATTCTCTGACCAACTTCGGATCCCAATGTTCTTAAATGGTAATTTACAAGTGGTGATAATGGTGTTGTGTGGTGCTGAAAGACGGAATTAGATTAAACGTTTTTGGGTTTTTTTCTATTGTAATTATTTCTTATTGGTAATTTCATTATTTTATAAGATTTTATAAACAGAGATTTTTCAATCAATGAACTCTAATATGTATTACCATCGATACCTGCTGTACAGAAAGTGCAACTTAAATGAACTTCCCTTGGTGCACAAGAGATGACAGTAGCAAGCATCTGGGTCTGGATTTCTGTCCCCTGTTAATTGTCAAACAGGGGTTCTCAAGCTGGTTCCCCAGTGGCACTGTCAAAGGGTGAGTTACATGATCAGGAACTCGCTGGTTTAAATTCTGATTGTGTTGAGTTGCTGATCTTGACTGGGGACCACGGGGAGCTCTGCACAGGCCTTTGTGCTCCTTGTGGTTGAGGAGGAAGATTGTTTGGGTTAATTCACCTCATTACGCCTTACCTACCCCTACTGGTCAGAAGCCCCATGACGGCAGCACTCCCTAATGTTCAGGTGCAAAAGAGACAATAGGCTTCACAGAGGGAAGGTTGTCTGGTGATAGACCTCCCGATCTTTAAGTTGGATATTTGAATTGGGCCCTTGGGTAGTGGGCTGACGATACTGTGTATTGCACAGCTGTTACTAATACTGCTAAATCCCATGTGTAAGACAATGGAATATGAGCTTGAAAAAAAAAACCCACTGGGATCAGTACGCTTAGATACCCGCAAGGACTTGGGTTTGTCTCCAGCTTTCAAGGGTTAAACACCTCTGCTCATCCCACACACGGCCTCATCACTTTTTCAAGTGACAGCTCTGCTTTCAGGGAGAGGAGAAATCAGAGCCTCGTATCGGCTGACCAAGCTCTTCCAGTGTTCTGAATGACAGGGCTGCTTTGTGATCTGCCCACCTTGTCAGTGCCATTCATTCGTCACTGAACTGTGACACTCTCCTAACAAAAGACAGGACATTATCTTGCTTTTCCCCAGGTCAGAGGTGTGCCCGTGGGTAGAAAGCTCCAGGACTAGCATTTGCATATCAACTTAGCTTTCAATCCACAGCTATTGAAACATGTGAACTGCTTTTTTGGTGATCACTACATTTTTCAGTTGTCTTTTACCAATTTGAAAAGCCTTTCATACAAATGTTTCCACTATATATATATATATATATATATATATATATATATATATATATATATATATATTACCCAACATTTAAAAAATAGTTTGGAAGCATTTACGTATACTTCATAATTCAGAGAAAATGGAAAAAAATATTTCTGAAAAAGTGCCGATTGTGGCTTTTAGAAGGGATGCAAATTGAGCTGACATTTTGGTACATAGTAGATATAAATGGATTGTAGACACATTACAGGACATTAAAACCTGTAAGACCACATGTAAGGTTTGCAAATATATTTGTAAAGATAACATTGAAATCACAAATAGAGAAAAAAAGTACTCTTACAAAATCCCTCATGCAAAACTAGCAACCTGCTTATGGTATATTTTGCCAAAAATGTAATAAAATTAAATATGTAGGAAAGACAGGTACAACATTATATAAAAACGCATACACCTATCAAACATAAGAAATACAAAAGTAAACAAACCAGTGGTTCAGAACTTTACAAAGAACAAACATAACATGAATGACCTAAAATTCATAGTTTCGAAAAAATTAAATTAGACAATGTACAATATAGAATACTAAAAGAAAATAAATGGACAAATAAACTCAGTACCAGGATGTCTGAAGGTTTAAATAGATTTAAATAGAAATAAATGAGTGTAGTTGCCATGACATCCAAAGCCTGTAAGTACCTCAACTGTTTGTTGACAAAGGTATGTAAACATACCAAAACGTTGTGAAGTTGGCTCTTTTGCGTTTGGTGATTACTGGGATAATCTTACATCAATTTCAAAACTGGTGCATTGACGACACGCACACACTGTCCTTCTCATAGGGGATGAACCCGATCACGCTCTGTTTTTTTTTACATGATAGAAAATGTTAAATAAACACATAAATGACAGCCAATTAGTCCAAGTTATTACCTTTCAAATGAGCCGTTGACGATCACTCTAGGACTTGTAGAACTGGAGAAATTATGTTTGAAGTGGCGAATGTCAGTGAAACTGCAGTTAACAGAGCCAAAATGGTAGCTTCCATGTATGTGTAAAAATAAAGCACTAATATTTTAACAGTGTTTTTCCCGGATTTAATGTAAATCATGTATTTTTTCCTAGATTTAACCAAAAAAAGTTCTGCTTAAAACATAAATGTTAACAAACACATTCTTAAAAGTTTTGAAATGTGTTCATTTTTTTGGCATTGTAGTATGCAGAGGAGGCAGGGAAGCGGAGACATGGGCTCTCAGAGTGTAAGAGCAGCTCTGCAGCTTACACTGCCAAATCAAACGCTATAAAATAAATATTTATTTTCTGAAACAAAGATTTATTTTTTTCCGATTTAATTACTGAACGATAATGTTTTTCAGATTTATCTGTTGGGTAAATGTTGAATTGTCAAGTGTAAAAAAAAAGATTTAAGTTATATGTATTTTTTCAGATTTCTTTGTTAGAAATGTTAGATAAATGTTGACTCGGCAAGTGACCCACCTTGGGACCTCTTGCACCCCCTACATCACTTTGGGAGACCAGTATTACTGCACAATAAGACTTACCTCTTGATTAGTATCACACGAAATCACAGTTTAAAAGCTAATATTAATAACAGAGGAATGAGTAGTTAAATTGATACTGCTGCTTTGCCCCTTGAACACATTTATGTTGTAAAAAGTGGGAGGGGGGCAATTTCCCCCCTTGCCCCCCTGTAACCCCACTCATGAGGTGAATTCTTTGTTTTAATCCTTTATCCATAACTATAAAAACTCAATAGTGGTACATTTAGAAATACTAAAAGTAAATTCAATGACCAATGTTTTCAATGCGTTTTGGTTCCCATCATTGGGTAATGTGAACTCCTCCCTCTCCCCAGTGTAAAGTCTGAAGGATCTCTTAATGGTCCTGTTAGGAGGGATGTGTGAATGCTGATTCAGCACATATCGGATTGTAAGTTTGCACAAGGATAAATGAAGCTGTACTGTAGGTCATGTAGGCAAGGAATCAAACAGGAAAATGGTATAGGTAAGAAAAGGTAAAAGGCAGAGAAAAAAGGAAACATCCATGATAAATATTCCTACTTTCGTTTGGCAATGTCTTTGAGGCTGCATTAACCCCTCTCCTGTCCACAAGACATTAGAAATGACATGAGAGTGAAGCGAGGGACAAGGTTTCATCTGTTTCAGGTTATGAAATATTAATGTTGTTTCTTGACTTTCAGAAACCAATGGGAGCACACTTTGCACTCCCTTTGAAACCAGGCCCCGTGTGTCCAGCTGTAAAACAGATTTAGCTTGGCTTTATTTGATATCGTTGTTGCTTCTGAGTAGTCAGCAGATGTGAGATGTACTCTACCAGAACAATATATCCCCTACTGTTAAATAAATGACAAATATGGGGAGTACTATTTCATTTTCCTATGAGGATTAAAACCACTGTGAGGTTACTGCTGTTCTAGGCAGTCAGGAGAAAGCACAGTTCTTTCCACAGTATATATATATATATATATATATATATATATATATATATATATATATATATATATATATATATATATATATATATATATACACACACACATATAGCTCATGCAAAGTCCACTGGCGATATCAAGACTAGTGGGCTCTAAATGAAGTGACACAATAATGTTGACATAAAATATATGATCAGGTCCTGAAGCTGCCCTGTGATCCACAAGGGCAGTGCTTTTGCAAGTCCGACCCAGGCTAATGCTAACAGTACTTTGATAAGAGATTACTTTTACCCCAATTTGAACATTCAAAATGCCAAACTTAACATAACATATGTTTTTTTTTATATCCATCAAAGGCTTTAAATACACCTTTTAAAATATATTTGAAATATCAGCAATACAATTTTAGCATTCTGGCATTTTTAATATAATGCTAAATTTGTCTGGCATTTTTCTTGCAGCTGTAGTAAATGTCAAGTCACATCACATGCCTGCAGCAGTCGATACACTATTAATATTAGAGAGAGGTAAAATAGAAAGCCTTCGTTAGCCACCAAATTCATTACTGAGGATATCAAGTAGGATTGTATTGTAAGTAATATCTTAGAATTATTATTGCTTCAAGGGAGTGGTAAATTCAATTTGACATCGTCTTATTAACACTAGCAACATTATCACTCCCTTTCCCAACTCTTCTGGTGTCAGCAATGTCCATACAGTAATTGTTGCAGAGATTTCAGATATATGATACTTAAACACTTTCTGTGGTATAGTTCAAATTCTAGCTGCAATCATACCACAGAACATAGAGCAAAGATGCCAGGATGTAGCTTAGTTTATCTACGGCATTGCATTTGAAATGTTTGCAGGTCTGGAATTAATGCAAAAAAAATAAAAAATAAGAACAATAACAGCTTAGATTATTATCAGTCCTTAGGCTGTGCTTCTAAATAATATAGAGGGCATTTGGCGGAATTGTCTCCTCTTCAAATCTATGCTAAAGTCTATGTAAGATCTTGAGGTATTGCTGTAGTTGTGAGACTTTTAGAGATCATTAAGAGATGCAGTACCAATATATTTTGTATTTTGTATACAGGTAGTGGACAGAAAATTGGAAACACCAATGTAAGGTCACTTAATAGGGCGTTGGGTCACTATGGTATTCTGCTCTGTGGAGTTCTCTGCAGACCGTTTTTGATGAAACTGGCTGCTCGTGCCCCAGGTTGAAATTTGCAGTCAATTGATCTGCAGTTGCTTGCCTGTTTTGTCTTGCACTTCGAATTAATGCACGGATATCACGATCCTGGAGTATGTGCTTCCGCCCATTGTTGCCCTTTGCTGATGATGTCTTTCCCTCGGAGTTCCATGCCGACATCACCTTAGACACCGTTGCTCGTGAAACATCAGCAAGTTCAGCTGTCTTGGTCACTTAAGCTCCTGCCAAACGCACCCCAACATTCACCCCTCTTTTAAAGTCACTGAGGTCTCCACTTGCAGCCATGCTAGCCATAATAATAGGCAACCAGGCCTGTCCAGCATTTTTATACATGACCCTAAGCATGCTGGGATGTTATTTGCTTAATTAACGCATGAGCCACACCTGTGTGGAAGCCCTTGCTTTCAATATACTGTGTCCCTCATTTACCCAGGTGTTTCCATTTTTTTGTCCACTACCTGTAGCTTGTGATTTATCACATAGATAACTAAAGGGCAACTTGGTATGAAATGTTAGAGTTATCATAACTACTGCATTCTTCTTGCTCTTTGCATTCTCTTTGTATCACTTTTTTTTCATTCATCATATCCTGGTGACTTTTTAAAAGTTGACAGCACCCCTGTGGCCTTGTGACTTGGCAGAATCCTCCCTGTACATTCTCTCTGTTGTCTGCTACAGAGGGGCAAACCAAACCAAACATGCTACAAGCGGGAGGATTATTGTAGAGTGTGAAAGTGTGGCAACAAACCACTCAATAAATAAAATTAAAAAAACACAAATACATTGAACAAGCATTTTAGGGAATCTTCAGAGAAACATGACCAGCAGCTGCCTTAAACATATGGCAAATGTTTATAAAATCACCACTTTGTTCAGTTTGCAATCTGTTATTTATGCAGAGTAGGATTTACTTCTGTTCCAGGAGAAAGTTACTGATTTGATTTGTGTTTGTTTTTAATGTATTCTGAATTAAGATGTATGCTTTTTTATAGCAGTGATGGCAAGTTTCACAGCTGACAGTGACAAAGGGCTGCTGTACATTCGAGTTGTATTCAAAAACAAGTAAAAACACTGAGGGTACACAATGAGGTTTATAGGAGATAAATAGAATTCTGAAAAATGAAATGAACTGCATCTGTTCAATTAGACAATACAATATGGAACACTGAACACAAACGGCTGCTTTATCCAACACCCACAATCCAGTTTAAATGAAAAGGACAACGGTTCTCAAGTGGCTTTACATGAGTTTATGATCCTTCTCATCACATGAGTAGCACCATAAAACAGGGCAATAACCCAGGTTAGAATGGAGTTGATTGAATCCACCGTGAAATGTCTAGTAGAGAAAGCAGCTTAAAGGTGAAAGAGATTTGTATATGCCATGTTTATCAGGGTAATAGTGATACTCTGTTTGAAGATGTGATACCTTTTAATTACATTAACTTTGATATAAAATCACTTTCTTTTAAATGGCAATGTTCTAAGGCGCATCCCAATTGCTCCATCCAGTTTATTGCTTGTGTTAATTTAGCAAATCCCCAAATCAGGCAGCAGACACACTCAGGGATTGCACACTCCAGCATGAACTGTTGATGCTAATAAGATTGTACACCATAAGCTTGGATGAGGAAATATCCTTTGCAGCTGTTTTTTTTCTCAAAATGTTACCTTCCCAAAGTTCAGAGACAGGTTATGTGAATGGAAGCAGGTGATCTTGAATCCTTTCAAGTGACTTCTCTTTATTCTGTCTTTATGCCTCCCAGACTGGAAGATTTCAAAGAACACATGCTTACATTGTTATTTTCCTGTGCTCTGTATTGAGTTAATAATTAATAACATTGCATTGTAGATGGTTACTGCAGAAATTGTGGTCATGTGTGACAAATGCAAAGGGTATTACCCTATTACCCATGGGTCGTAAGTGTCACACACCTCACAAATACATGCATAAAACACCAATGTGGAGCTGTGAAAAGATGCCTCTATAGTTAAACTTTCAAAGGAAATGCTTTTATTTTACTTTTATTATATAAACGGCTTGGAAAAATAGCAACCTCTTATTGGTTAAACAGCATCACATGACCATGCTGGAAAAATAGCGTATACGCACGGCTTGCATATCAATGATCCACTTCACACTGTACACTTCAACACGCACAACATTATCAAAATGCCATGACACAATTCCATCACAAACTGCCATTTCATTTATTTGTTATAAAACCCCTGCCACAAATGAGTGACATTCCACCCATTTTGGAGATAAAACTCCAGATAACTGGTTCACACCAACTTTCCCAGTGATGACAGTAGTCCACCTTAGGAAAAAAAAGAAACAAAAAAGTTCTACAGCAACTGTCAACAGCAGATACAAAACATTAAATGAGGCATAGCTAAATGAAATAGAAAAAAATAAAAATAAAAAATAAACTACAACATGGGTTGTTAATGTATTTAAAGACTGGCTTAAAGAGAAAACATGGAAATAAGTCCAGAAAACCTCAACAGCATGCTGGGGAAATGGTATGGCAGTGCAAGAAGTTGAATTGGCGACCAGTATAAGTCAATTTCCAGGTTTTTGACGCTGAGAGCAAAATAGAATTTTTTAACAGTGGAAGTTTTAACATCTCTGTTGACAGCGAGTTTAGACCTGTTGGTCATGAAAACTTTCAGAAAGGCTCGCTTTACCAACCAGTATTTGAAGCGCCTGCGGGAATCTGAAGCACTTTCACTGAACACCATGGTCAGATTGGTACGCAAAGTCTGGTTTGATCTTCAGCTTAACTTGGCACGATCTGGGTGCTAGGACACCAAAAAACATTAAAAATGTCCAATCCTGACAGTGAAAACCTCCAAGGATTCATGTCCGCCAGGCCTGGTAACCTCCACTGCACAGTGCAGAGCTGCTCCGTCCTCTTCAGTTTCATTTGAAACTCTGCCTACACCATCCACATGAGCTTGTGCTCCGCCCTCTAGTTTTGACTTTCAATGCAGAACTTCACAATAATAATGTGCGCTTTATTTTTAACAAGTAGTGAAACTTAAAATGAATTATTGAATACAAATTAAAGGTTATGTCCTTTGGCACTATATAACACTGCTGATGTATACACAATAAAAGCTTTTTGTTTTTTTAGATTTTAAAAGTGTTTCATTATTTTTCTTCCCCCAAATGACAATTACATTTGAAATAGCTGTTTTATAATCGGTATAAACCACTTCAGGCCGTGTGGTTCCTATGAAATATACACACTTCTGGGTGGTTAAAGGCCATAGGCTTCGCCTCAGGCCTAATCACCACCCAGGTGTGCGTATATATTTCATGGGAGCTGCACGGCCCGTTGTGGTTTATACCTTTCATATAAAAAAGGAAAGTTAACAGAGGTGTCTCATAATGGAACACCTGCTAATCTGACTCAACGGTTAGTTCTAATGAGAGACAGAGAAGGAATAGAACATTCCTTCACCTCAAATTGACTAAATTGGCCAGATAATACAAATGATGGCCTGTACACTTATTAGAAAGGCAGAAGTTCTAATAAATGTACTAATAATTGAAAAAGTGTAGGGAAATTTGTCAAAACATTGTAGCCAAAGAGAATTATAGCATTAACTGCAAAATAGGGTCACTGTCATTGATATAATATTGAATTGCAGAATGCAGAATTCCAGTAAAGCATCTGTAACTTTAAACCATCAGTCATAAAAACAGAGAAACTATACTTTTTCTATGTATTTTAATTGTTCTGCTTGATCATTATGAATGTGTTTGTTTAATGACATTAATGCTAGATGTAACATTTTGTGTAGCGGGGAACTGTCTAGACAGGAAATCGATGGAGATATGTTGTCACAAAGACGGCCAGAGTGGGTGGCGTCAGACCAGAAACAGGAACACAAACGACAGAGATTTGGATTTTGGTTAAGCTGAGCGCGTGATTGCGCTCAGCATTTAATACAGAAAATAAACGGCTTGCAACAAAACACAGGACAAGGCACTTGAGCCAAAATAAACAGACAAACAAAACGAACTACACAGACAAACACGGTGAGCTTCTTTTACTATTATTACTTTTACAATACCCTCCGTCTCCTAACCCGTTCTCCACTCACCGAACACCAACCCCCAGTGAGTGAAAACATGCAGCTTTTATGCAGTTGTACCGAGATTCGATTGCTAGTCAATCATTCAATTGGAATTCTCGGTACAACTGCACGTGAATTAATTAAAGTGCAATTCCCCGTGCTCACATATTACTTTTTACTTGCACGTGATGTGATGTGCCATCCCCGTGCCTAAATACAAATATACAATTTACACACACGTGAAACACAGACCGCTTATATCCCGTGTACCAATGCCTATACACCAACATTTACACACAACACGTAACATATAACATACACAGGGGGGGGCACTTTGCCACATATACCCCCCCTTGTGCAACGCACACATGGCCTCAATGGCCACCTCCCCCCTCAGTCCCAAAGTCCCGGAAGAGGGGGAAGCAAGTTGTTTCTGGGGGTGGCCATGGTGGAATGTCTGGCACCCCCCAATTCTTCGTGGCTGGCAGCTCCCTCTTCCGGGGCTTCAGCCACACTATCTGGTGCCGCGAAAGTGCAGCTGGGGGAGCTGGTCTCCTGACCTCCCCCTCTTTCTTTATGGCCGGCAGCTCCCCTTCATGGAGCTCCGGCCACAGTGTAGCGACCCGAGGCAAAGCAGAGGCCCCGGCGACCCCAGGCGAAGCAGGACCCTCGATGACCTCAGGCGAAGCAGGATCCCTGGCGACCCCAGGCGAAGCAGGATCCCTGGCGACCCCAGGCGACGGCAGCAGCAGCGGACCCTCGGGAGGTGGAGGCAGAGGCAGCTCCTGCTCCTCTCCCTCGGGTGGTAGTGGTGGTGGAGGCAGAGGCAGCTCCTGCTCCTCTCCCTCGGGTGGTGGAGGCAGAGGCAGCTCCTGCTCCTCTCCCTCGGGTGGTGGTGGTGGAGGCAGAGGCAGCTCCTGCTCCTCTCCCTCGGGTGGTGGTGGAGGCAGAGGCAGCTCCTGCTCCTCTCCCTCGGGTGGTGGTGGTGGAGGCAGAGGCAGCTCCTGCTCCTCTCCCTCAGGTGGTGGAGGCAGAGGCAGCTCCTGCTCCTCTCCCTCGGGTGGTGGAGGCAGAGGCAGCTCCTGCTCCTCTCCCTCGGGTGGTGGAGGCAGAGGCAGCTCCTGCTCCTCTCCCTCGGGTGGTGGTGGAGGCAGAGGCAGCTCCTGCTCCTCTCTCTCGGGTGGTGGTGGAGGCAGAGGCAGCTCCTGCTCCTCTCCCTCGGGTGGTGGTGGAGGCAGAGGCAGCTCCTGCTCCTCTCCCTCAGGTGGTGGAGGCAGAGGCAGCTCCTGCTCCTCTCCCTCAGGTGGTGGTGGTGGCACTGCCGGCTCCTCCGACAGCGGGGGTAGGGCTGGTGGCGCTGCCGGCTCCTCCGACAGCGGGGGTAGGGCTGGTGGCGGGCGTCTCCGCTGGGCTCCCTTCAGCAGCAAAAACAGCGGCTGCTGTGGAGCCTGAGCTTCACGCCCTCGTCCCTCCCAAAAAAAAATAGGGGTTTGGGCCTTCAGCTCCTCCCCTCCGGACACAGGACGCACCGGCTCCTCCCTTCCGGGCCGTGGACGCACCGACTCCTCCCTCTCGGGCCGTGGACGCACCGACTCCTCCCTCTCGGGCCGTGGACGCACCGACTCCTCCCTCTCGGGCCGTGGACGCACCGACTCCTCCCTCTCGGGCCGTGGATGCACTGACTCCTCCCTCTCGGGCCGTGGACGTTCGGGCTCCTCCCACTCGGGCTGTGGACGTTCGGGCTCCTCCCACTCGGGCTGTGGACGTTCGGGCTCCTCCCACTCGGGCTGTGGACGTTCGGGCTCCTCCCACTCGGGCTGTGGACGTTCGGGCTCCTCCCACTCGGGCTGTGGACGTTCGGGCTCCTCCCACTCGGGCTGTGGACGCTCAGGCTCCTCCCGCTCAGGCATAGGACGTGGCAGCAAGGCCTCCTCTTCTTCATCCTGCATGGGGCATAGGGCCAACGTGTGCCCATATGCCCCACAGCCAGGGCACCACTCCCCCCATCCCAGTCTTTGGGCCTTTGCCTGTAGGGTCCTGTGGACGGAGCAGGGTATGGTGGTGTGGCTAGTTTGGCCACAGTCGAAACACCACAGCCCTGCTTCCGCCTTTCTCCCTTTGCCATCCTGTGCTCTTCTCCAGCCTCTTCTCCCCATTTCTTCTCCTTTTGTCTTTTTTTTTTTTTTTTTTTTTCCAAAAAAAAAACTGCGGTTCCTGCTCTGGCCTGAGCCCTGGAGGCGCTGTCGTCCCGGTTCTGACACCACATGTCACAAAGACGGCCAGAGTGGGTGGCGTCAGACCAGAAACAGGAACACAAACGACAGAGATTTGGATTTTGGTTAAGCTGAGCGCGTGATTGCGCTCAGCATTTAATACAGAAAATAAACGGCTTGCAACAAAACACAGGACAAGGCACTTGAGCCAAAATAAACAGACAAACAAAACGAACTACACAGACAAACACGATGAGCTTCTTTTACTATTATTACTTTTACAATACCCTCCGTCTCCTAACCCGTTCTACACTCACCAAACACCAACCCCCAGTGAGTGAAAACATGCAGCTTTTATGCAGTTGTACCGAGATTCGATTGCTAGTCAATCATTCAATTGGAATCTCGGTACAACTGCACGTGAATTAATTAAAGTGCAATTCCCCGTGCTCACATATTACTTTTTACTTGCACGTGATGTGATGTGCCATCCCCGTGCCTAAATACAAATATACAATTTACACACACGTGAAACACAGACCGCTTATATCCCGTGTACCAATGCCTATACACCAACATTTACACACAACACGTAACATATAACATACACAGGGGGGGGCACTTTGCCACATATGTACATTTACATCAGCCAGAAGACAAGTCATGAACATTGTTAAACGCAACAGAAAAACATCAAATTGGTATAGAAAATACAAAAGTAATTTATGGACACAATCAAAGTAATCCACTTTACCAGGTAATAAACATTGTAAAGCAAATTCCGGTGATCTTTTTCTTTCTTTTGTAAATCAGTTGCATACAGACTTCCCTACATACTCTTGCATGTACAAACCTATACTGAGCATGAGTTCTAGCTGGCTGGCTGGTTACACATCTCACGAAGTGTGTTAATTCAATGTAAGGAAGATCTGCTGAGATGTATGTTAAACCCTGACAGGTGCTTGTTTCACATTCTGGATTATACTGCTGTTTGTTTGTGTTTTTGTAGCTTGCTGGTGGACTAGGATAGCAGGCATTTAACTGAAGGACCTTACTGGATCATACTGTACCATAAAAAGGACTATAGTGAAATGATCCAGATTGAAACGTTATTCAAGTATATTTCCATGGACAAGTGACAATCAAATTGCATGACTGCTTAATTCACAGAAAGGCATGATCTGTTTTTTGAAGCTTTCCAATCACAATCAACTTTACCTTTGCTTATGGCTTGCACCGAACATAACCGTCCCTGGGTTCCTAAGGCTGCCCTTGGAAGTACTAGAGCTCCCATTCATTCTGTAAGGGGTTTTACCCCCATTCATTCTGTAAGGGGTTTTACTCCCATTCATTCTCTAAGGGGTTTTACTCCCATTCATTCTGTAAGGGGTTTTACTCCCATTCATTCTGTAAGGGGTTTTACTCCCATTCATTCTCTAAGGGGTTTTACTCCCATTCATTCTGTAAGGGGTTTTACTCCCATTCATTCTGTAAGGGGTTTTACTCCCATTCATTCTGTAAGGGGTTTTACTCCCATTCATTCTCTAAGGGGTTTTACTCCCATTCATTCTGTAAGAGGTTTTACTCCCATTCATCCTGTAAGGGGTTTTACTCCCATTCATTCTGTAAGGGGTTTTACTCCCATTCATTCTGTAAGGGGTTTTACTCCCATTCATTCTCTAAGGGGTTTTACTCCCATTCATTCTGTAAGGGGTTTTACTCCCATTCATTCTGTAAGGGGTTTTACTCCCATTCATTCTGTAAGGGGTTTTACTCCCATTCATTCTGTAAGGGGTTTTACTCCCATTCATTCTGTAAGAGGTTTTACTCCCATTCATTCTGTAAGGGGTTTTACTCCCATTCATTCTGTAAGAGGTTTTACTCCCATTCATTCTGTAAGAGGTTTTACTCCCATTCATTCTGTAAGAGGTTTTACTCCCATTCATTCTGTAAGGGGTTTTACTCCCATTCATTCTGTAAGAGGTTTTACTCCCATTCATTCTGTAAGGGGTTTTACTCCCATTCATTCTGTAAGGGGTTTTACTCCCATTCATTCTGTAAGAGGTTTTACTCCCATTCATTCTGTAAGGGGTTTTACTCCCATTCATTCTGTAAGAGGTTTTACTCCCATTCATTCTGTAAGAGGTTTTACTCCCATTCATTCTGTAAGGGGTTTTACTCCCATTCATTCTGTAAGGGGTTTTACTCCTATTCATTCTGTAAGGGGTTTTACTCCCATTCATTCTGTAAGGGGTTTTACTCCCATTCATTCTCTAAGGGGTTTTACTCCCATTCATTCTGTAAGGGGTTTTACCCCCATTCATTCTGTAAGGGGTTTTACTCCCATTCATTCTGTAAGAGGTTTTACTCCCATTCATTCTCTAAGGGGTTTTATTCCCATTCATTCTGATGCCAGTTCTGTGAGAGTCGCATGAATGTTACTTTAATAGAGTCCAGTTGCTACAGTCGCAGACAACAGAATTGGCACCCTAGACTTGATAGAAGATAATTCAAGAAAACATGTTAAAAACAAACATTTAGTGAACATTAGCCACAAAGACCAAAATACACAATGTCTGGTAGTTTAACAAACAATCATTATAAAAATAAAAAAAACAAGTCAGCAATTTCAAATATTTGTTCCTGACAAAAGTATTGGCACCTTTACATTACAAGTCTGTAAAAATGTAATAGAACTAATTTAAATATATATGAATTGATTGAAAACCATTACACAGTAGTTGAGCTGCATTATATAAGCCCCTTTCACACTGGCATGCTCTACCCGGGTCGGAACCTACCCGGGTCAGGACCAGTGGTCATGTGGGTCGGCTATGTGATTTCACACTGCTTTTGATAAAGCAGGGTTGACCTGGGTGACAGACGCAAGTATACAATGCACGTATCAATGTTCCGGAAGCAGCTTGTTACATACGCTTATATCCAAGCTTCCCTGGATTGAACCATCGGCCCAAATGTTGATTAGAGCAAATGTTTCTTCACCACTGCTGCAATCTGGCTCATGGTGTGTCAACAAAAATCTGGCTAAACAGAATAAACAGAAATGTTCTTTGAAGAAGTGAAACCATGGCTGTTTGTTATTTCGTCGGGTTACGAACTGCCATCATGCATTTTATCTCTCGTCAAAGCGTGTCGACCCACATCCTGAGGTGGGTTGCTGGGACCCGGGTTAACCCGGGTATGACTCAGGTATGTGGTTTCACACTATGCGGGATTGTGACCTGGGTAGCCAGAAGCCGAGTCAGGACCCGGGTAGGACTGCCAATGTGAAAGGGGCTATAGTCAACAGCCAGATAAAGAGTTAATAATTTCCAACTTCTGTTGAAGATGAATGTTTTGACAACACAGCAGCTGATGATCAAGAAACAGGATTTGAATTCACATTTAAGAAAAGCACTTGTAGCAAACTATAACAAAGGAAATGGCTACAGAACAGTATCAAAGAAATATGACATTCCAGAATCCACAATCAGAACAAAAATCAAGAAGTACCACAAAACCAATTAAACTGAAATGCTTGAAAAAAGAGGACGTTCAAAGAAAATTACAGGTACAGCAAGTAGGAGAATTGCAGAGCAGCTAAAACAACCCAAGATTAACAACCAAGGACTTGAATAAAGATTTAGAAGCATCTAACATAATAGTGCATGGAAGTGTGCAAAGGCACCTGAACACAAAAGAGTTGTATGCACTGTGGTGAAGTCTGTGGCACTGTAATAAATAACGTGTATGTAAGCCTAAGAATGAAACCGGCTGTGTATCCAGAAAAGCTCTAAGAATGAAACAGGCTGTGTATCCAGAAAAGCTCTAAAACAAAATGGGCTGTGTATCCAGAAAAGCTCTAAGAATGAAACAGGTTTTGTATCCAGAAAAGCTCTGAGAATGAAACAGGTTTTGTATCCAGAAAAGCTCTGAGAATGGCAAAGTGACGAATGCATGGTATGTTTTAGATTGTTCATTAGATGCCATTGTTTTAACCTGCCTGCAAAATGTAATAGTTTAACAAAGTCAATGTTTAAATCAGGTGTGTTCAATTGTTTTTAATTGAACACAAATGATCGCATTTAGATAAGGTGACCAGACGTCCCGTTTTGTATCTCCAGAACTTTTCTTGGGACGTCCCATTTTTTATCCCCAAGCATCGTTGTGCCGGTAAAAGAATATTGTATTTTCAATAAGTGCAGTCTTTATGTCTCTGCCCTGGACACATATACAGGAAGGCCACCCTTGACCTTCACTTCCTATCTATGATACAGGAATTAACTCTTTAGTTGCCTACCAGCACATCCCCCCCTTTGGCTAAGATGCATCTAAAGCTCAACTGAAATTATCTAAAGACCAGGGTAGACTGCCTGTGCATTAGAGTCTGCTGAGGGGATTATTCTGCCCCAATGTTCTGTCAGCTCTGTCTAGTTCTATTACTATTTACATACACTTCACAAGTCTATTCTGAGTGGTGCACTTGAAATTCTCCCCGATCTTGTCACAGTCTCTGTGGAATGGATCTGAGGTCTCTCATGAATAACTTGCAGATGCGAACAATTTCTGCAAAGGCTTCCATTTGCTATATCAATTGTAACATAACACTGACATGGTCGATTCGCACAGGAGTAAAAAGACACAGGATGCCTGAGTTTAAAATTTTACAGACGGTCCTGATGTCCTGTAAAATAATCAGAGGACCTCTGAGAAAAGTATCTGGAATAAAAAGAAATGGACAGTTTGCACAGTTCTAAATTTCACCAATGTCAGTAAAAATTCCCAAACCATCTGTTCATGTGGTAATTTTTTGTTGCGTGTGAATCAGGCATTAGATTGCACAGTTACTGGTACACCCGGTGGTCCCTGATGGAAACACTGGTACTTGAGATTAAAAGGTTGAAAACCACTGGTTTAAAGGCAGTAGCATTAGCTAAGGCCATAATTTCATTATTAATCTTCGACTTCGACATCTCATCGCACATCGGGTTGAAAAGTAGTGCACACGTGTTGTCCAATCAGTCGAATCTGATGTAAAAAATGACAAGACTCTGCCCAATTACAACTAGATATGTGTTTGAATGATTAAAAAAAAATGTGAGTGTGCTTAGGCGGGCAGCGAAGCAAACAGCTCATGGGTCAGAGCTTACATCGGTTGGGACGGGTTTACAGTGTTGCAGGTGGCTGACATTTTTTTCTCTCCCACGTAGTTGAATAATACATTTCGGGGGGGTTCAAACCCCTAAAACCAACCCTTAGCTACACCACTGGTATCCATATGTATAAATATGTAAGACATAATGGTCTCAGATTTCACCAACAAGATGTAACTGGTTATGAATTATCATAAATGTCTGAAAGCTGTAATAAAAGCAAAAGGAGGAAACACGACATACTAAAGCAAGGGTGCCAATACTTGTCCTGAATGCATACTTTAAATGAAATAAGTGTGATTGTTTCTTGACAAATATTATTTGTTAAATTACTAGAAATTGTGTATTTTGCTTCTTGTTTTATTAAAAAAGTTGTTAAAGTTTACTAAATGCTTGTCTCTTAATCTCTTGCCTTGATTAATGGTATAATCAGTGTAGGGTGCCAATACTTTTGTCTGCAACTGTACATTTACAAAATATGACTGCTCAACTTATGCTCATGGTACCAGCACAAATGGATTTACAACCAAGCTGCCTTCTTTGGTCTACAGGTCCTATTTCAAAGACATTTTTAGAGAAGAATAAAATCATTTTAAACAGTATACAAACAGCAAAACCCTACTCGGTACAACAATTTAACAGCTCCTTCCTGCAGCCAAGCTGCTTCTGTACCATTTCTGTACCGTTACAATTGTTTTATTCATCTGAGAAAATATGCCTTTGCATTTGTTTGAAACCAGGTCCCTATGACTTGGTGCAGCTCACTATCTCCATCAAAGGATTCTTGCAAATACCATTACTGACAGATTAGGATGGAAAATATTCAGCCCTTCCATCTCGAAACTGCTTTTCACACAAATGAAACTTTCTGCTGAGAAGTCTGATATGGATATAAATGACAATGCTGCTTCCCTGAGATGTATATTTTGTGGTTCCAGACATGAATCTCCACCTCGATGCTAGCAGGAGAGGCCAGTCTTGTCTTGACAGTTTTGTCACATTATATATCTTCTGAATTATGCAGTTCTGATCTCTTCACCTACACTGTAGAACTCATTCCATGACTTCCATTTTAAATGTAGAAAATCTCACATCTTGAACAGAAGCTACTGGTCTGTTTAATTTAGTATGCATAGTCAGGCTCTTGGCTAGATAATTAAGGTACATAATTAAATAATCGTAAAGTTAAAGGTGAGATGAAAGTGGATTCATTATTCGTACAAATTATATTTTTTTAAGTATTTAAAGGACATATGGCTTGTGGTCTTCGCAATCTTGAATCAGTGGCAGAGGAATAGCTGGTGCAACTGCACTCATGGGTGCCCTGGAGTGGTCCCAAAGTTTGGAAAAAGATATTCAACAGTGATAAAATCCTTCACATGTTACAGCCTTATTTACATATCATTGTAGCTACTGCTGCCAGTAATTAAGATTGTATCCTCCCTTGTTTCAACAGGTACTGCTATTCTCTTAATGTAGGCTTGGTGCTCCAATGGTTAAGAAAGGGGCTTATTACCAGGAGGTTCCTGGTTCAATCCCAGCTCAACCACTGACTCACTGTGTGTGACGCTGAGCAAGGCACTTAACATCCTTGTGCTCTGTACTTTGGATGAGACGTAAAACCAAGGTCCTATTGTAAGTGACTCTGCAGCAGCTGTTGTGATGCATAGTTCACCCCCTAGCCTCTGTAAGTCACTTTGACTTTCTTCAGAGATTATGTAATATTATTATCTTTCAGCTCTGTTGATGCTATGGTATAGTATAGAAGATCTTAGTTTGAATAAAACAATATGTGGCTTTATTATGCAAGCTGGTAGCACATGTAATGTTTAAGCCTGCTCAGACCTCAAACGGAGTTAAAAAAAAAAAAAAAAGAAAAACATCTGCAGAATTATTCTGTGCTTTCATTAGGCTGTCAGGGATTTCTCATTATTCATTACTGTGTTTAGTTTGTGAATTATGGGGATCAGCCATCTGGTGAATTGTGTTTGTAGGTTGGTTGTTGTTGGTAATTTACATTGTAAGTTTACATTTGAATAGCATTTGTTTTAGGTTTTGTCCTCTGAATCTGTTATGTAACTTCTGATACCAGCCATGTGACACAGGCTGTGTGACACAAGCACATTACTGAATGGTTCTATCACACGAGGCCACATTACATTATATCCCCTTTGGACACAGTTTCATTTTTAAAATGTAAAACTATTTGTAAACTCTATGGGGTACAAGAAATAAAAATAACAATAAAAAATGTATGTATTACAAAGTATAGCAAACATTGGTGTGGTTTCCATGCAGTTTAGAAACTCCTAATTCTCTCTCTATTGTCGTGAGAATGTGACGTAGCATGCACCAGTAGAGGCTCCTTAGAGGAGGCAAGGGAGGCAGTGCCTCCCCAAAAATATCATAATCTTCATCTTCATCATCATCATCATTATACTTTATACTCCAATATACTCCAATGCAAGTTGCCAACAGTCACCTGACCCTAGAAACAGGCCAGCCTCCCCTGTATCTCCGGTGTACTGTCATGTAATGATGCTTGTGCTGAGCAGGCTAGTGGGATAGCTAGTGCCTCAGACAACATCCCGCCCAACTGCAGAACTGTTGTAAGAAGTGAGTAGTGAAATACAGTATTAGATATCATACAGTGTTATTGAAAACTGTTATTTAAAGTGAAATGGAGACTGTCAGAGAATCCATTTAGAACGCTGCAGTTCATGGAGAAGGTTTCCATAAAAGGTGCATGTAGGCCTCAGCCTAAACTAAACACAGTACAAGAAGATTCTGGAAAGAGTAGGTTATTTCAATGTAATTGGTATGACAGAGTAGATTGGCTTACTGGCAGCGTTGTTATGAATCGCCTGTATTGTTGGCCTTGTTTACTTTTTAATATCTCTTCATCTATGCATACATGGATAAAATAGGAATATGCTGATTTTAAAAACTTGGACCGTGCAGTGAAACTGCACACCAAATCAAAGGATCACATCAATGGATGATTCTTTGACATGGATCACTAAAAACAGAGCTGCAAGTTTTTTACTCGGACAGGGAGCTGCAAGGCGAGAGGCAAAATTGCAGATCTGCTGTGGGACTACAAAGATTACAGTCTTGACAAAGCTATGCACCAGCTTTACAAGCTCATTTCTTTAGTAATTACAAGAGGTGCAACTTCAGCTGGTATGGAAAGGAGCTTCTCCTGTCTCAAGAGACTAAAAAGTTATACCAGAAACACAATGGGTCAAGAACGACTAAAGAACTTGGTGATTCTGTCTATTGAGAAGGGAACATGAAGGCACTGGAGAAGAATCCCTGCTGGCATGACCATGTGATTGACCATTTCACATCTCAGAAGGAGAGAAGGGCAGACTTTATTTACAAGTAAAGGTAAGACAACTGTTAAACTTGCAGCTTTAATCTTTTTTGCCATAAAATAGTAATTTACTGTCAAAGTCCATTGTAAATGTAATATATTGGGGATTCAATTATGAGTCATTTTTATATACATTGATTGTTTTGAAACATATGGTGATGTGACATGCATTAAACTTGTTCTCTTTGCAAGATTTATGTGGATCGTAACTGTGCTATCTTTCTATTATTGACTATTTTGATACCGTAATTGTGTTTACAAGTATGGATGCCCATTTCGCCCAATAGGAAAAAAATAATCATACAGTACGACGAGTTTAGAGACAACTTCATTCATTATTTTTTTTCATGGGACACCATGTATTCAAAGTTTTAAATTATTACCATTTGACTGATAATGCTTTATAGTTGAGTTGTTTTATTTGCAAAGCACAGAAAGATATTCATGTAGTTAAGACAGAAACATTTAAATATCCTCTTCTGTATTTTAATAAGATAGGTAATTTGCATTTGGAAGGAAAATTTCTCTCTCTAAAAGAAAACTTAATTGAAACCCAAATTACTTGAAAGGTACCACCAAAATAGCATGAGAAAAAGGGAAGAGTTATTTGTATTTTCCACGGAAACCCTGCCATAGGAAAATGCATTGACCGAAGGGGATATATACTGTATATATATATATATTTTCATTGCAAAAGTGAGGGGACATGCCCCCCACTTCCCCAGTGCAAAGTTTTTCAAAGTTCTAGATCCAGACCAGGATTTGGAATGAGCGTGATGCACATGAAGGCAGTGCATCAAATCTGTTTAACTGAGTAATAGCGCTGTTACAACCCTTCGATACCTTGCTTCCAGATCATTTGAACTGATTAAGTCTTAGAAAACTCCTGATCTTATTTAGATATAACACAACCTAATCCTCTATGCCTGAACTGGTGGCCCATGAGAAGTACATATAATACACAGCTAGCTTGTAGAAAATGTTTAGAGAACACAGAGAGAGAGTGAGGGATTTAGAAATGAGATTGAATATGAATGAATTGTGTTTTATCTTAGCAGTTTTTATATTGTTCTATCCTTTTGAGCTGCTACACATTAACGGTCCAGTATACTACACTTGTAATCTTGAATGCTCCATGTAACAGACTTGCATGTCTTCTGGTATCTTGCTGAATACCCGCGGGCGTATATTAAAACGCAATGAGATTACTTAAATGCAGACAATCGTCAATTGAGTAACTAGCTTCCAATGAAATTATTCTTCTCTTTTTACTGTCCCTTTATTTGTATGATGTTCGCAGTCTTTCTAAATGTTTCATATTGCAGCTGCTCAGATATGATTTTGTATTTTAAATGTTTTTGATAAGTCTGTATCAAAGTTTCTTTTTAACCAAGTCCAGGAGCTTCTCTTCAGTTCTACAGCTATGGCCAACAGTTCTGCATCACTCTGCAGAATTAACTAATCGAATGAAACGTTAACATATTGAATTAAGATTATTTCCATTACACGAGAGTAGATGTTAAAACTTCATTCTGATTTGAACTCGGCTCTCGCCAAGATAAGCACCAACTAAGACGTAGCTTTACAGTAAACTAATGTGATCCATATGTGTCTCCATCCATTTACGTTTCCTTCCATATGATGATGTAGATATCCTTCTGTCTGGTGTTAATGGCTGAAGTGTAATGCTGGCTCCAGGGATCAGCTTATTTTGCCTCCCTGGCGCATCAGCACACACAACGGCTGCAATGCTGGCTCCGGGGATCAACCACAGTGCGGCCTCCCCAGCGCATCAGCATGACAACCGTCTGGATTGAGCTAAGTAGGGTACATCTCTGGGGTTTTCAAGTGGGCACCTTCCATCCTCAGTGTTTCGTCGACTAGCCCATGACACCTCAAGAGGGCTCGACGGTGATTCTGGCGTCCCAGCATCACCCCCCTCCGTCCCCCACTCAACTCAGCCCAGCTTACTTACCTGTACATCAGCGTTTCTTTCTTTCTATTGTGCTTGAGATCCCCAGCCAGAATCTTTCCGTCTCAACCACAGCCAGTTGCTGCTCCTCTCTGCTGCTTCAGATAAGTTCTTCACTGTGCGACGCAACTCTTGGCCACTGAATCCGACGTCTCTGAGAAACCGGGTTGTAGAGTGTGCCACAAATCCTCGACAACCCACTTCCACTGGGTAAACCCGAACTCTCCATCCTCGCTGTTCCGCTTCAGTGGCTAGTTGAGCATACCGCAGTTTCTTCCTCTCATACGCCTCATCTACAGCATCCTCCCATGGCACTGTTAACTCTACCAGGTGAACAAGGCGTGCTGATCCAGACCACAAGACAATATCTGGTCGAAGGTTAGTGGTGGCAATCTCAGGTGGGAAAATAAGCCGTTGACATCTGCCAGCATTTTCCAGTCTCTAGCAGCTTCCAGTTGTCCTGGGCGAGGATTGGTTTTAACACCTTTTCTTGGTGGTTGCTCTCCTGGGCGGAGGAATGTTGTCCTTTGTGTGTAATGTTTTGATGGAACAGGTGGCAACTTGTTGGTCATGTTACGCTTGTCTTCCAATGCTAAGGCCAAACATCGCAGCACCTGGTCATGGCGCCAAGTAAACTGTCCTTGGCTAAGAGCCACCTTACATCCTGTCAAAATGTGCCTTAATGTTGCAGGTGATGAACACAAAGGACATGAGGGATCCTCTCCTACCCAGAGGTTTAGGTTCTGTGGTGATGGGAGAACATCATATGTTGACCTGATGAGGAAACTGATCCTGCTCTGTTCCATTGACCATAGGTCTTGCCAGCCAATCTTGCGTTGTTCCACACTCTCCCATCTCATCCATTCTCCCTGCTTGGCCTGGGAAATGGCCTTTATACACCTCATCCTCTCCTCCTGCTTTTGCACCTCATTGACTACCAGCTTCCTCCTTTGAGCTGGGGCTGCCTTGTGCCATGTAGGAGGAGCTGAACTGAAACCAAGACCCCCTCTTCCATGCTGAACTTGCCCCATGATATCACCAATTCGAAGGGCAGCCTTTGCATCTTCCACAGCATTCTTTGCCGCCCACTTTCTTCCAGTTTTCAACACAGGTGCTGCCTCCCTTACGCATTTATCGTGTGACTCTACTAATGTCATTTCCAGTCTGGCCTTGGCGCACTTAAACTCCTCGGTTAGAGCAGAGACTGGTAGCTGCAGTATTCCTTTACCATAAAGTCCCACTCTGCTGAGGCAGCGTGGAACTCCCAACCATTTCCTGATGTATGAACTGATTAAAGCTTCCAGCTTCTCTACTGTTGTCAAAGAAACCTCGTACACAGTCAGTGGCCACAGCAACCTCAGCAGTAGACCAAACTGAAAGCACCAGAGTTTTAGTTTACCTGGTAGAGCGCAGCTGTCTATGCTTCAACCCTTCCACTGCTTGTTGTCTAACTTCTCCCACACGAACTGTGTCCTTTAGATCCCCGTCGTACCATCTCCCAAGACTCTTCACTGGCTTCTCAGACACTGTTGGTATTGCCTCACCATTAATGAAGAATGCTTTATCTACTACTTTGCCTTTAATTATAGAGATGCTCCTTGATTTAGTGGGCTTGAATTGCATTCGTGCCCATTCAATGTTATTGGTTAATTTGCCCAATAATCGATTAGTGCAGGCTACTGTTGTAGTCATGGTTGTCATGTCATCCATGTATGCTCGAATTGGTGGCAGTCGCATTCCAGAAGCCAAGCGCTCTCCTCCTACTACCCATTTTGATGCCCTAATGATTACTTCCATTGCCATGGTAAAAGCCAGTGGAGAAATGGTGCATCCTGCCATTATTCCAACCTCTAGGCATTGCCATGTAGTGCTGAATTCTGAAGTTGAAAAACTGAATTGCAAATCTCCAAAGTAGGCTTTCACTAAATTTGTTATTGTCATCGGTACACTGAAAAAATCAAATGCTGCCCAAAGTAGTTCATGTGGCACTGAACCATATGCATTAGCCAAATCCAGGAATGTCACATGGAGCTCCTTCCTCTCCTTTTTAGCTGATTGAATTTGTTGCCAGATCACATTGATGTGTTCTAAGCAACCTGGGAAACCTGGAATGCCCGCTTTTTGTATTGAAGTGTCAATGAAGCAGTTCTTTAATAGGTAAGCTGACAATCTCTGAGCAATAATGCTGAAGAAAATCTTGCCTTCTACGTTTAATAGGGAAATGGGACGAAACTGACTGATGCTTGTAGAATCTTTTTCTTTAGGTATAAAGACTCCACCTGCTCGGCGCCATGCTCTTGGTACAACCTGTTTTTCCCATGCCACTTTCATCAATTTCCACAGAATTCGTAGAACTCCTGAAGCACTCTTGTACACTCTGTACGGAACTCCATTAGGCCCTGGAGATGATGAAGCCCTTGCTTTTTTCACAGCTTGCTCTACTTCTTTCCACTTAGGTGTACAGTCCTCCATTTGGTATTCTGGTGGATTGATAGGTGGGATGTCTGAAGGAACTGACATAGGCTCCTGCCTTTTTGAATCTGTATGTGTTTCCTCCAAATATCTCTCCAGCTCAACCTTAGATGCTTTTAGTGTGCCATTCTTCTCACTGGTGAATAACTTCTTTACAAATTTGAATGGGTCTTTATAAAAGTTAGCTCTCTCACGCACCTTCTTTTTGTAGCGTTTCCGTAGGCGCTCAGCTCTGCGCAATGTTGCAAGCTTATCTTTTATGACCCTTTGTAAGAGATTGAGTCCCTCCTTCTGACTTTGTTCTGCTCTTTTCCATTGGTTCCTCAGCTGTCTCCTTTCTCTAACTAAGCGTTCAATCTCCTGCTGCCGTCTAGACTTTCCAGGAATAGTTTGTACTTCTTCCTTCCTTTTTTCAACTCCAAACCTTTCACTTCCATATGCGTAGATGATGTCCCCAAATTTATCCAGCTTCTTTTCAACTGTTCCACTTAATCTTTCCAATGCAACGCAGAGATCTGTGTTTACTGTGTCCCATGCAGTTTTCTCACAAGCTCTTGGCCATTTAACTCCAGGCTTGTGTCCGTTGAGGTTCTTTTCTCTCTTCTTCTGGTTTGTCTGACCGGGTTCACAAGGATCATTAGGTTCATCACTAACTGTGTCCATGCAAGTCCTCCTCACGTCAATGACAGGGGTGCTGATATCCTGCGAACTGTGGTTTGATTCCTGTCGCTGGATTTCATTCGACTGACTTGACTGACTTCGTAAGAAGTACTGATCAATGCGAGACCCTTGTCCCTTCTCCCTCAAGCATTTCATTCTCCCTTGATGAATCTTCAAACCCCTGACCGTTGTCGCCTTGCTCCAGCCGCAGACACAAACCTGGAGTTCCATGTCTTTGTTAACTGCAGATCTTGAACTAGTCTTTTGTAAAGTACTCTCCATACTCGTATCTGTTTCCGTTCCTAAGTCGTTAACTGTGTTGTCCAACATTGAGTCATCTTCCGCCCCCGCTCTCGCAGACTCTAGGGGTATTTTTCTCTTTAATTTCTTAGAAGCCTTGGGCGGGTGTCTCCAGCATCCTGTAAACACAGAGCTGGATACTGCCGACAAGGGTAGCTAACCCTTACCAGCCCCAATGGGGTCTCTTTCCTCCTGTCAGCTGTCTCTCCAGGCTGTCACAAGGTCTTTCCCTTGTTGCCAGCTGCACTATTCACAGCAGTCACTGGACGTATCCAGATCTTCATGATGTTAAAACTTCATGCTGATTTGAACTCGGCTCTCGCCAAGATAAGCACCAACTAAGACGTAGCTTTACAGTAAACTAATGTGATCCATATGTGTCTCCATCCATTTACGTTTCCTTCCATATGATGATGTAGATATCCTTCTGTCTGGTGTTAATGGCTGAAGTGTAATGCTGGCTCCAGGGATGTGTTGAAGTGTACATGTGTATCCATGGCTACAGCAC
Source organism: Acipenser ruthenus (assembly GCF_902713425.1). Taxonomy (NCBI): domain Eukaryota; kingdom Metazoa; phylum Chordata; class Actinopteri; order Acipenseriformes; family Acipenseridae; genus Acipenser; species Acipenser ruthenus. Next base: position 13,166,241 of record NC_081203.1, read on the forward strand.
CAGTGGACCTTGATGATGGATGTCTCTTGTTTCTTCTGGAAAGAGTTGCATGTTCTATGTGTTACCTGATGATGACAGTCTGTGGCTGCTCGTGTTGTCTGGTTCCTTTGGCTGCTTGTGTGGGGATGGGTATGGCGAGTTTGGGTTAAAACCCTAACGCCACATTTCCTTGCTTATGTACTGTATATTAATTGTCTCAATTTTAAAATTCTACGTGATGAAAAACTTTTGGCCATAGCTTGTGAAAGACGTATGCAATGTAGGCTAGATGAAAGTGTCTTTATAGACGTAAGAGCCAGCACTACGTATATCAGCTGTTTTGGAAGTAAGTATGCTATTGTATTGCTAGCAATAAACAGAGGAGTACTAGATGGGATTTGTGGTTACAGAGAGATAAGGAATCTGAGCTGCATATATCACTCCTGACCAGAAAGAGCGCTGTGTAAGGTTGGTGGTATGCTTCCCCATAGACGGGGCGACTCGATGGTAGGTGGCAACCCCAGAAGTCGGACATTTTAGAAGAAGCGCGTAGCTGCAAGTTTGCTAAACAAATCCATTGTGATCAGCTGTGGGGGCATGCAGTGATTGGAGAGATTGTGGCGCCGGGCTGATCACAGGGAGGAGTCTGGCAGTACAAAGGGAATGCAGCTACATGAGTACGACCCCTTACGCTGGAGTTACTAACGTGCCGGAGAGCTGTGTTTGTTTGCTTTTGTTTTGTGTTGCAGAGGAATAGGAACCAGGGAGCTGCAGCCACAGAGCCAGCACACACTAGAGCACCACTATCACTGCACAGTACAGCTACACACCCCAGAGCACCACTATCACTGCACAGCACAGCACAGCTACACACCCCAGAGCACCACTATCACTGCACAGCACAGCACACACCCCAGAGCACCACTATCACTGCAGAGCACAGCTACATACCCCAGAGCACCACTATCACTGCACAGCACAGCTACATACCCGAGCACCACTATCACTACACAGCACAGCACAGCACAGCTACATACCCCAGAGCACCACTATCACTGCACAGCACAGCACACACCCCAGAGCACCACTATCACTGCACAGCACAATATAGCACAGCTACACACCCCAGGGCACCACTATCACTGCACAGCACAGCTACATACCCCAGAGCACCACTATCACTACACAGCACAGCACAGCACAGCTACATACCCCAGAGCACCACTATCACTGCACAGCACAGCACACACCCCAGAGCACCACTATTACTGCACAGCACAGCACCAACTTCACTGTTCTTGGAGCACTTTGCCGTGCACACGTGGAGATTCATAGCATGTATTATTTGATGACATTTGTGTTTGCGGATTGTAACCTACCATTTTACCCTCATACCATTGATGGTAGTGAGGTGGATTACTTTTATTAAAAACTGACCTTTTGTGAGAAATAAAAATAACTGTTTGTTTTTTAACTATTTGTGGGTGAAAAAATTCCTTTTTGTCACCCACACGTCGCATCCTGTCACACTAATATAAAGACAATTTGGTTGATCTGACCTACATTAGATTATGTTTATGGGAGGCAACTAGAACTGAAGAGTAGCTCCTGAACTTAGGAAACACCATAAAATGCCAAGGCGCATTAACAAAATTAATCAAATATATTGTGAAGCTATTTCCTCTTTAAAATGTTAAAGGAAAGGAATGCACAATTTGTATGATCATCATTCAAAACTACAGAGGTCCTTGGGCTGTCATCATTATTAGGCTTCCAAGCCATAGGCTGGGGAAGCCTATTGTTTTTGTTAGAATTATTATTATTATTATTATTATTATTATTATTATTATTATTTTTATTTATTTATTTTTTCTGCCAAAACATGCTCAAAAACTCACGAAATTCGGTACACTGGTAGATGCCTATGGATGATAGTCGGTGATATTCAGCAAATTTGCGCAAGTCACATGGTTCGGCAGCCATATTGGATTTTGCGGAGTTTGTTAAAACGCCTATGTATCGGAAACCGCTTACTGCAGAGTTCTAAAAATTGCTATACATGAGAGGGATAGTCCATGATTAACTGTTGTTAATATGAAGCTGATTGGTTCTGTGGTTTGGCAAACACATTAATTAATGACATAAAATTACCATAAAAATATAAAATCAGCAAAATTCAAACATCTTCTTCTCTGAAACCGCTTATCCGATTGAAACAAAAATTGGAATAAAACATCTCAGTATCGTCATCTGTTACGCTTGTTCAAGGGAAGTTGCTACTGTGAAAATCATGGCGTCCATGCTGCATGACATCATCAACATACGCAACTGGCTATAAAACTGTGTATAACTTCTTATCGGCTGCACCAAAACGCACAAAATTTGACACATATGTTGAGGACTATGTGATGTTGTGTCGTGGTCAATATGGCGGCCTTTGGTCACATGGTGTGGCAGCCATCTTGAATTTAATGAAAAGTTTGGACAATATTCAAAAGTCTTCTTCTCATGAACGGTAAATAGAACCGCTGTGAAAATTTTTGTACATAGTGCACTCATGTCCACGATTGATTCTACTTAAGGAAAAATGGATCAGTCACATGGTGTGGCAGCTATGTTGGATTTTGCGTAAAACGCTTAAACAACAACTCCTCATGAGCCCTTTGGCCAATTGATGTGAATCTTGGTTATACGTTATCTTTGTACTGTCCTCTAAAAAAATTAGTCAGGAAAAGTTCCTACATCAACAAACATGACCGCCATGAGCCAATCAATATGGGTAACATGCCAGTTTGCCCAAATTTTACCCTGAAATGACACATTCCCACCACTGGGGACAGCTATTAACATGGTACAGTCAACAAGCTAGAGAAAAAAAATCTTTCTTAAAACGGCCATTTTTGCTGGTGTTTAACAAAAACAGTTTTACTAACTCATGTAACTTAATTACAGTGGAAAGGATGATATTAATTCACACGTACACACAGTATACGGTATATAAAGACACATACTGTAAACTACTGTTGCAGCTGCATCCACGCGAAAAAATTAAAATAAAAAAATAACCTGCACTATGCTTTTTAAACCAGAAGACAATCGAAACAAACAAAAAACAATATATATATATATATATATATATATATGTATATATATATATATATATATATATATATATATATATATATATTGTAACAACCCTGGCTATGGCAGCATCCTGGACATTGTGTTTGTCTTGTTTGTTACGTCCTGTTTAAGGTTCCATGTATTGTGAGGGTACGGGGCACGCGTTGGTGTGTGTCTGCGTGAGTGCATGCGTGTGTGTGCAGTGGGCGGTTCCCCCGGAGGCTATAAGTAGGAGGGGGGGGAAGCCGTGAGCGGGAGAATGCGGGTGAATGTCTGACTGGAGAGCAACTGCGAGCGACGGAGTACCGGCTGAGAGAGTGCTTGTCGGTGAAGCAGTGTGTGGACCCCCAGTGAGTCTGCGGTGTAAAAGAGAGAGAGACAGTTATTTGTTATTTTGGCGTGAGCCCCGGCCCAAACAGGGTTTCGTTGTGTTGTTAAAGAAATTAAAAAAAATAAAAGTACGTAGAACCTCATCTGGTCTCCCCCGAGTCTGTCTCATCCCCATAGCACAGAACGCTACATTGGTGTTTCAGGAGTGGGATTTGTACAGTGCCTGCCACGAGGGGTGAAACAGAAGCAAGAGGGAGAAGATGGCGGACGCGAAAGAGGAAAGAGGGATCAAGATGGCTACGCTGGGAGACAGACGGACTGCTCCGCAGGCTGAGGGGCACTGCGCCATCGTCATCGAGGGAGAAGGAGATTCTTCGGCCGCCGCAAGGACGTCATCGGCCACAGAGATAGGAGGAGCACAAGTGTGCGTCAAGGAGGAGGCAGCGTCACCATCGGACACGCCCGCCCTGCAGCAGAATGTCAACAAGGGGGTTTATTACAGCCGTTTGCAGTACAACGGTAAGGCCGATTGGCGGGACTTTGTAAAGCAGTTTGAAATGCTGGCAATGGTAAACAACTGGACAGACAGAGAGAAAGCCAGTAATTTAATTGCATGTTTAGAAGAAGAGGCTTTACATTGTTTAACCACCGTCGATCTGAATGGCTGTAGTAGCTATGGGACATTGGTTGCTGAACTGAGCGTGTGTCTGACAAGAGAGCGTGATGTTAAGCCCCGACATGGGCCCCGTGCCAATCACGGGAGAGAGAATATGCGGTGTGGGGGGAACACGTTGCCAGGGGCAAGCCGGCAGGCAGTGAAAGCAGGCCGCTATGACGGTAGATCGCCGTGGGAGGCGTACCACGTCAAATTCAGGATGGCAGCGCTGGGGGCCGACGGAGAAAGCAGGACAGTTGGCGGCTGCATTAGAGGGAGAAGCGCTGCAGGTTCTGCTGGACTTGGGCCCAGACGATGTGGCCCAATATGAGGTGCTAACCGCAGCTCTCGAACGCCGTTTTGGGAGAGTGGAGCCCGCAGTCGGGTTGCGCCTGCAGCTGGCCAACCGCACTAGAGCTCCCGGAGAGAAACTGGGCGTACTGGCTGCTGATGTCCGGTACCTGGCCCGGAGGGGGTACCCAATGTTCCCGCCAGCCACCCAGGAGGACCTGGCTGTCAAGGCCTTTGTTCGCGGACTGACCCCGACCGCTCTACGTCAGCAGGTCCGGTTTGCTGCCCCAACCTCCCTAGAGCTCGCCGTGGCTCACGCCGAACGAGTCAAGGCGGTGCTCGAGGAGGGGGAGCGGGACCATGCCCCTGGGAGTGAGAGTGGTCAGCAGAAGAGGCGGCCTGACCACACACCACCTAGAGCTCGCATGGCCCAAGCAGAAGAAGAGGAGGCCCCGTACCGCACCATTGACCCCACCTGGCCCCCGGAGCTTACCACCCTCATCAGGGCGGCGATCACCCAGCCAGCTTGGACTCCTGAGACCCCCCCACAGCTGTGTTGGGGCTGTGGACAGCCTGGCCACCTACGGCGCCACTGCCCAGCAGCAGCTGCTGCACCACCATGCCTGACACAGCAACCGCAGGGAAACGCCAAGGGGCCCGCATAGACGGGACGACGCGTGCCCCCAGTCCAGTCCCATTAATCGCGGACCACCCAGCTGCAGCGGCCGCCACCAGTACTAACCCGTGTAGCCGACAGAGCAGGGCGTCACCCCCCACGGAACCAGCCGACCACAGACAGTGCCAGCCAGCTATAGCGGTAGGAAGGACCACTGCCGGGGACTTCTGCTATGTCCCCGTCCGCATTGAGGGGGTCCCGTGCACTGCTCTCGTGGACACTGGCTCCACGGTGACTCTCATCCGCCCTGATGTGCTCCCTGCAGGGGTCCGGCTGGAGCCCACCACCGTGCAGTTGCGCACTGTGACTGGAGAGCTAGCCCCCATGCAAGGAAAGGGCAACCTTGCTATTGAAGTGGCTGGACGGACAGTACACCACCCTGTCTGGGTAGCAGCTGTACAGGACCCCTGCATACTGGGCCTGGACTTCCTGCGCTACACAGGCGGACAGCTAAACCTCCGGACCGGGACACTGCACATACAGGGGAGCCCGGCTTTAGCTTTAGCCTCACCCCTTGGACCGCGGGGTCGGAGTCAGGACCCCTTCGCACGACAGTTTCGGGATCTGCCGAGGACACAACGGGCCGCCGCCATGAGACGGGAGACCTCAGCACACCCCCGGGCTCCATCACGCGCCAGTCTCATCAGGGACAATACAGCGTCTCGACGGCCCCCACTCCGGAAGGAGCTACTGCTTGCACAGCCGCCTTCAGGTGCCAGCGCTCGCCAGCCAACATGGCCACCCTCAGGCCGCAACGCTCGCCAGCCAACACGGCCACTCTCAGGCTGCAACGCTCGCCAGCCAACATGCCCACCCTCAGGCCGCATTGCTCGCCAGCGGGTACAGCCGCCCTCCTGCAGTTCTAGCGTGGCCCAGAGGAATGCAGCTCTCCCCCAGGCAGCCCCGCCACCCTGCCCGGCGCCGCCAACCGCTACCCAAGGGCTGCGGGAGGATACCGCCATGCCACGCCCTACTGTCAGGAGTAATTCAGCGTCCCCAGCAATCTCCCCTCCGCCACCAGTCTCCACTGAAGACCCAGCTCTCAGCGCAGTGCACGCAGTTTGGCTCAGGAGCTGCGAAGGGCTTTGCACAGAAAAGCGTCGCCAGCTGTGGGAACTGATGTATGAGTATCGCCACAGTTTCGCTACCGCCTCGGATGACGTGGGGCGGACACACCTGGTGCAGCACCAGATCGAGACGGGAGCCGCCCGCCCCATTAAGCAGCGCCCTCGCCGCCAACCACTCGCCCTCCAGGAAGCCACAGAGCAGGTGCTGGAGAAGATGAAGGCGGCGGGGATCATTGAGCCGTCCGACTGCCCCTGGACCTCGCGGGTAGTCATGGTGCGGAAGAAGGACGGCAAGTGGCGCTTCTGCGTCGATTACCGGCGAGTGAACGATGTGACGGAGAAGGACTCCTACCCCCTTCCCCGCATCGATGAGTCCCTGGACTTGGTGGCCGGCTCTAGATGGTTCTCTTCGCTGGACCTCCGCAGCGGCTACTGGCAGGTTGCGCTGGATCCCTCTGCACGGCCGAAGACTGCCTTCTCCACTGGACGGGGTCAGTGGCAGTTTACTGTGATGCCGTTCGGACTTTGCAACGCCCCCGCAACGTTCGAGCGGCTCATGGAAAAGGTGCTGGCCGGAGTACCCCCCTCTGAGTGCCTGGTCTACCTGGACGACCTGCTGGTCCACGGAGGGACCTTCCAGGACGCCCTGGCCTCCCTGCGTGAGGTGCTCCGGCGAGTGAGGAAAGCGGGGCTAAAACTGCACTCTGAAAAGTGCCAGCTGATGCGCCAGGAGGTCTCATTCCTCGGGCACCGAGTGGGAGCAGAGGGGATCCAGACAGAGGTGGACAAGGTCACCGCAGGGAGGGACTGGCCTATTCCCGTCAACCCCCGGCAGGTTAGAAGCTTCCTAGGGCTTGCGTCCTTCTACCGCAGGTTTGTGCAGGGCTTCGCCACCATCGCTGCCCCCCTGCACCGCCTCCTGAGGAAAGACGAGCCCTTTGAGTGGACCCCGGCGTGCCAGGAGGCGTTCGCCTCCCTGCAACATGCGCTGTGCCAGTCCCCGGTGCTGGCTCCCCCGGATGTCCGTTCTCCCTTCCTGCTGGACACGGATGCGAGCAACGAGGGGATCGGGGCTGTCTTATCCCAGCCGGGTCCAGAAGGGGAGCATGTGGTGGCGTATTTTAGCCGGTCGCTCAGCAAGGCGGAGCGCCGGTATTGCGTCACCCGACGGGAGCTGCTTGCCGTGGTGGAGGGGGTCCGCCACTTCCGCCACTATCTCTGCGGGCTCCCCTTCACCATTCGCACGGACCACGCTGCCCTGCAGTGGCTCCTGACGTTCCGGGAGCCGGGAGGGACAGGTCGCCCGTTGGATCGAGCAGCTCCAGGCGTTTCAGTACCGGATCCAACACCGGGCTGGTGAGAAGCACGCCAATGCGGACGCGCTGTCCCGTCGTCCCTGTGCCCGGGAGGGATGCGCCCATTGCAGCAGAAAGGAGGAGAGGGAAGCAGAGCTGTCCCGCCGGGGGGATGAGCAATGCCGGGTGGCAGTATCAGCTGAGAGGGTGGATTGGAGAGCCCATCAGGACCGAGACCCGGACCTCCGCCCCATACTACAATGGCTAGAGGAGCAGCGAAGGCCTCCCTGGAAGGAGGTGGCCCCTTTTTCCAACGCCACTCGGGGGCTGTGGGCTCAGTGGAGCGGGTTGGCCTTGCATGACAGAGTCCTTCAGCGGCAGTGGAAGGTGCCCGCCACGGGGGAGGTGAGGTGGCAGGTGGTTGTCCCGGGGGCGATGCGCCAGGAGGTGCTAGAGGCCCATCATGGGACCCCAGGCACTGGTCATTTTGGAGTGACGAAGACCCTGAGGCGGCTCCGCCAGTCGTTCTACTGGGGGCAGTGCAGGCGAGACGTGGAGGACCACTGCCGACGCTGTGACATCTGCACTGCCTGGAAAGGACCCCAGGGCCGGTCGCACGCCCCGCTCCAGCAGTACCAGGTCGGGGGGCCTATGGAGAGGGTTGCCGTGGACGTACTAGGCCCCTTTCCATGCTCTAAGAGGGGGAACCGGTTCATTCTGGTGGCCCTCGATTACTTCACTAAGTGGCCAGAGGCGTACGCTTTGCCAGACCAGGAGGCAGAGACGGTCGCTGAAGCACTGCTGGAGGGGTTCTTCAGCCAGTTCGGGGTCCCTCAAGAGTTGCATTCCGACCAAGGGCGCAACTTTGAGTCCCGGGTCTTTGCCGGGATCTGCCGGCGCCTGGGCATCAAGAAGACGCGGACCACCCCTCTGCACCCTTAGAGCGACGGACTGGTGGAGAAGTTCAACCGCACGCTGGCCGTGCAGCTGGCTGTCACCACCGCCACCCACCAGCGGGACTGGGACACCCACCTGCCTGTCGTGCTGTTGGCCTGCCGCTCTGCTGTCCAGGATTCCACCACCTGCACCCCTGCCCTGCTCATGCTGGGGCGTGAGCTGCGCACTAATGCGGAGCTAGCTTTTGGTCGTCCCCCAGATGCACCCAGTGTACCCCCGGGCCCTGAGTATGCCAGGAGACTTTGGGGCTGTATCTTTAATTGAACGAGCTATTTTTGGTAATGAAATGTATACACAAAACTGTTCAGAATCGCTTGCTCAATGCAATATCATTGTAACTGTAAAGATCGCATTGTTATTCATGGAGAATGAAAAGCGGACATTTTTTTTCTTTTTTTTTTAAAGCGATGTGGCAGCTGCAGGATCTACTCTTAGGTAGGCTGACAGACTACTCATATCGATATATAAATGATGTTTAATACGATATTCGTTTGGTTAATTGTATGTTTTAAAGTGTTTCTAGTATAAACCTACCGCCACAATGTGTTGACAAGTCAATGGGAAAATTCAAAGTCTCGAAATAAAAGTTATACGCAGTTTGTAAAACTTATGAACAAATTAGTTTTATTGAAAGCTACCATGAGTATATTTTCGGCAGAATGTAAACATATAACAGGCGTCAGTTACGTTCTCCCTTTTATTTTTATTATATTAAGTTGTATTTATAGGGCTGTGTTTACAAATAAATCGTCTCTGATTCAGAATGGGTATACTGAACTGATACAGCGTCTATGTTATTATTTTGTTTTATTCCATAACTACATTCATAGTTATAATTAAGACAAAACTGATAAAACCACAATCGCAAATCCCCAATAGGTGGCAACGAAGCAGCCAGTGTATTTAAAAGACGTATGGAGGTTCTTTTTTTTTTTTTTCACTAATCACAATATACACGATTAACCAAGGTGTGCAATATAAATAACTTGTGTAATATACTTGATTAAGATGTGCAATATAACTGGGCTACTATTGATGTGCAATAATTACTATTCATGTGCAAACTATAATGAGTTTATCAAGTGTGCAATATGATTTTTTTGATTCAGCCGGATATAATGTTTGTTGGGCCAGATGGTTAACTATTGAGTGCTATCATATAACTTTGGATGTGATTTATTATGAAATAATTGGTTCTGTATTTGAGCCAACTCTCCAAAAGGTCTATTACCTGCAGACCACAATAACTGCTCAATTTGTACTGTCTCTCTGGGTTCTGTTCCAGCTTCTTCTCTCCTCTGTCCTGTTTATAATTCCTCGGCATAGGATTCGAGTGGTGTTACTCATAAATCGTGCACATGTTATGTCCTAGTAGCGGTTTGGTCACAATTGAATATGGTGAATTGTGTATTTTCCAGGCACCCCTGATAGCTAATTGTTACACTATTATCACTTTCTATTTCTTTAAATAAAAAAAAAGCACATTAAATGATAATGGCATTAAAATATACAAAAACCAATACATGCTGTAGACTTTATTTTATATTGCAAAATGATGAATAGGGCACCACACGCTCACACACAAACTCAAACAAAGAGTGATCTAGAATTTAGAACAATGTTAGCCTCTTATATGCATTATTTTCAAAGTCTATATGACTGCATACTATTTAGAATTTTGTTTGCATCCAAATACAATTTAAATAGCCTGCTAACCAATAATTCCAATATGTGGAATATCCAGGGCGACTTACAATTGTTACATGATATCACATTATTTTTACATACAATTACCCATTTATACAGTTGGGTTTTTACTGGAGCAATCTAGGTAAAGTACCTTGCTCAAGGGTACAGCAGCAGTGTCCCCACGATTGACCCCCCGACCCTCTGGTCAAGAGTCCAGAGCCCTAACCACTACTCCACACTGCTGCCCATCATGCCTGTCTGTCCACCCGTCCTGTTGAAAAGCAACAACACTACCAGCTCTGTCCCTGTGAAATTGAGTGCAGAAAGACAATACATCTGTAAAACACTGTATTCATAATATAAATACTGTACTACCTTCCGCAATGCCCATTACATGCTAGAGAACTGTCATCAGTCAATTATCTAGGAAGGAATGCACATGGTGTGAGGCTATATTGCTTAAATATATATGTGCCTGACTTTTCCAAAAAGTCTGAGTGCTCTGAATTATAAGTAGTTAAATCAAGTGTCCCTAACTGCCCACAATGCCGTAAAGCTTTCTCTACGTCTGGCTGTCTTCAAGCTGCAGTTCTATAGGTAGAGAGACGTCTCACTGCGCTTGGTACTGTTGGGTTTGAAGATATCCCACAAGGATAATAAGGACTGGGTACAAACACTAGAACACCATGAAGGTTAAGTGTGTGACTCCGAAAAACTGAGCTGGAAGCAATTTTATAAAAATAATTTGTTTTAACAGAGATAGCCAGAATGAAAAAAGATATATATATGAAGGGGATTTTTAAGAGCAGTTCTGCTGTATTCTCATTTTTTTTTCGAACTTTGAAATCATTACATTTTAAGGTTAGGAACAACTTCTGAAAGTCAAATAAATTGAAAAATAAGTTTCCGAACTTAGTGGAGTGTGACTCTGACACAGATTGTGTAGGAAGTAATTCTACTGGAAGCTGTTTACCACTGTTAACTAGAGCCAGACCATGTTCATTGTATACCAGGGGTTATATTCGCATTCAACCTATCAATATTTATTTTATATTGCACCTTTCAGAGTGGACCACCATCACAAAATGCTTTACAAGATAGTGAGGAACAATGCATAATACAGTACATTAAATACAGGGCATAGTACATTAAATACAACAGTAAAATAACAATGCAAATACATTAAATTGAGGCATAATACATTAAATAAAAGGCTAGGATGTGAATTCTAAACATTGTGGATGCGTGTGTCAAGCAGAATTATACAAATAAGATTGAGTGAAACACCTGAAATAGCAATTTAGACAGCAGCTAATAACAGATATCAGGCTTAGAGAGCATTAAAAGCAAGAGAGAACAAGTGGGTCTTGAGAGTTGATTTGAAACGAGCGACTGTGGGAGCTACACACACTAAAGCTGGGAGAGTTGGGGCCATGAAGCTAAAAGAGTGCTCTCCGAGTGTGGTACACTTTTGCTCAGGTATAACAAGCAAGCCGGAGTCAGAGGACCTGAGCTTGTGTGCAAGGCCATAGCGGACATAGAGGGTCAGCAGGGTGGAGAGATACTCTGGACCTGTGTGATGAAGAGCCTTGTAGGCAAGCAGGAGAATTGTGAAAGTAATCCTGAACTTTACAGGTAGCCAGTGCAGCTGGGCAAGACAGAGGGTAATGTGATAATTTTTTTTACATCTGGTAAGGATCCTAGCAGTGGCATTATGAACAGGCTGCAATCGGTTTATGGCGCATGACGGAAGACCACCATAGAGAGAGTTGCAGTAGTCGAGTCGAGAGGAGATGAATGCATGACAGAGTATCTCTGCATCCGGAGGGAAAGGTAGGGACAGACCATTGAGATGTTTCGGAGGTGGTAAAAGGAGGATTTGACTACAGAGGAGATTTGGGCATCAAAGGAGAGGTTACTATCTAGAAGTCTTGAGAGTTGATTTGAAACGAGTGTGACTGTGGGAGCTACATGCACTAAAGCTGGGAGAAGTACTTCACCCTGGCAGCGAGCGTACGTCTGTGGCTACTGAGGTGAAGAGTCCAAATCTCTCTGTGAACTGTTAGTCTAGATGACCTCCATTTGTGCTTAGACTTGCGGCAGGCAGACTTAAGCAGTTGAAGTTCGAGGGTATACCATGGACAGTTGCAATGTTTCTTCACTATTTTGGTTGTAAGCGGGGCAAATGTGTCTCTGATCTGAGTAAGGGTGGCGTTGTAAAGGGACACCGCAGCATCAACCGAAGACGGGAGAGTACCAGTCAGAGGGGAAGAAGAGACATATTCCGATTAGTATTGTAGGATTCAGCAGATTTTTGGGACGGAAGGAAATAACAGTATCAGTAGTAGCTGAAAGTGCAGGAAGATTAACATTGGCAGTGATTAAGAAATGGTCAGAGAGAGAGAGATATCTGAGACTGAGAGATTGGAGATATCAAGACCCCTGGTGGTGAACAGATCCAGGGTGTGTCCACAGGTGTGAGTGGGAATGTTGACAGATTGGGTGAGGGACATGGGAGAGGAGAGCTTGATAGCGAGATGCTCAAATGAAGAGAAGGCTGTGAAAGAGAGAATTGAGGCAGCAAGCACAGAGTTAGCAATAACAGCAGTGCCCCCGCCTCTACCAGTTAGGTGTGGCTTGTCAAAGAGCGAGTAGCCATTTGGGGTGGATAGATGTAGTGAGTGCTTATCATTTACAGAGTGCCAGGTTTGTGCAAGTTAGAGAAGATAAAGATTAGTATCAGCTATAAGTTTGTTGAGAAGCAGAGATTTGTTAGTCAGAGAACGGCAGTTCAGGAAGGAGAATTTACAGTTTGTAACAGGCAGTACAGGGGGAGAGGGAGTTAGTAGCGCTATCTGAAGCAAGTACTTACCAGTGTTCATTCTGGGAGAAGAGAAAGAGTGAGCCCGCTGTGTCCAGGGGATCCAGACATTAGGTGTCAAGGTGGGAATGAGGCCTCTGGTAGCCATTAGGAGAGATTTGGGAAAGGTCCTCGCTCCACCTGTCCTCGCTCTGACTGCCACAGCTCAGACTGCCCTTGGATGTGTGGCCCTTAGACTGCCACAGTTCAGACTGCCCTTGGACGTGTGACCCTTAGACTGACACAGCTCAGACTGCCTTTGGACGTGTGGCCCTTAGACTGCCACAGCTCAGACTGCCTTTGTCATGTGGTCCTTAGACTGCCACAGCTCAGACTGCCCTTGGTCATGTGGCCCTTAGACTGCCACAGCTCAGACTGCCCTTGGACGTGTGGCCCTTAGACTGCCACAGCTCAGACTGCCCTTGGACGTGTGGCCCTTAGACTGCCACAGCTCAGACTGCCTTTGGACGTGTGGTCCTTAGACTGCCACAGCTCAGACTGCCTTTGGACGTGTGGTCCTTAGACTGCCACAGCTCAGACTGCCTTTGGTCATGTGGTCCTGTGGCAATGTGCTCCGCCCCTGTGTGCATTTCTGTGTTGTATGTTGCGTGTGCTGTGTTAATGTTGGTGTATTGTAGTTGGTACACGGGATATAAACGGGTCTGTGTTTCACATGTGATTTAAAATGTATAGTTGTTTAGGCACGGGATTGCACATCACTTCACGTGCATTTAAAGTATGTAATATGTGAGCACGAGGTTGCACATAATTAATTCACGTGCTGGGATTCAAGTGAATAATTAATTAGTAATTGAATCCCAGCACAACAGTATATATAGGTGCACGTTTGACTCACTCGGGGTTGGGTGTTCGAGAGTGGAGAACGGGAGAGAGAGGAGTAAAAGTAAATTAATATAATAAGTGTTTGTTTCTCACCGTGTTTGTTCGTCCCTGTTTGTTAGTGTCTGTCCGTTTTGTTTGTCTCTTTTATTTTGGCGTGAAGTGCCATGTCCTGTTTTGTGTTACAACCGTTTTATTTTCTGTTCTGTCTGTTAATTATTAAATGCTGAGCGTGATCGCGCTCAGCTTCACCAAAACCCCAAATCTCTGTGTGTTACTTCCTGTTTCTGGTCTGACGTCACCCACTGCAGCCGTCTTTGTGACAGGTCCTTAGACTGCCACAGCTCAGACTGCCCTTGGTCATGTGGTCCTTAGACTGCCACAGCTCAGACTGCCCTTGGACGTGTGACCCTTAGACTGCCACAGCTCAGACTGCCTTTGGACGTGTGGCCCTTAGACTGCCACAGCTCAGACTGCCTTTGTCATGTGGTCCTTAGACTGCCACAGCTCAGACTGCCCTTGGTTATGTGGCCCTTAGACTGCCACAGCTCAGACTGCCCTTGGACGTGTGGCCCTTAGACTGCCACAGTTCAGACTGCCCTTGGACGTGTGGCCCTTAGACTGCCACAGCTCAGACTGCCCTTGGACGTGTGGTCCTTAGACTGCCACAGCTCAGACTGCCTTTGGTCATGTGGTCCTTAGACTGCCACAGCTCAGACTGCCTTTGGACGTGTGGTCCTTAGACTGCCACAGCCCAGACTGCCCTTGGACGTGTGACCCTTAGATGGCTGGTGCTTACAACAGCTGGTGTTCTAAGACACTGTTTGCCAATTTATACTATCCTTTAGGCCTGGAGCCCTATACTTAACACACATTTCTAATCAGCCTCCCAATTCAGCACAGCCCAGCACACGAAGGAAATCTAAATTACAATTTTTAAGTGCAGTCTGGTTACCTTAGCAATCAACGTAATTTAACTGTAATTCACTTACCAATTTCGATGTTGTTTCATCCAGTGACATCAGAATTTAAGCACTGCCACTGGCGGTGTTTACATGCAAGTTTTAATCGCGCTACTATAGTGCATTCATGACGTGTCACACGCAAATGACGCATGATTGTGCTTGTTCCAAAAGTGTACGGCAAAAAAAGTGTGTGACTCAAGTGTCGTTACATTTTGGTAAAGCACAGTAAAGTGTGCGCTAATTGGCCTCATTAGTCCCATAGCAACAAACTCCACAGTCGTCATGAAATAACACGATACCTCCTCCACTTTCCCTATGTAAAAGAACGCTCTCCTCTGGGGTACGGTCTTTCTGTCCTCCTCTGTAGCGTAAGTAAGATTTTCCTTATCCCAGTCTTACTAATACAAATCAGTTAAATATCCATCCATCCATTATTATCAATCCGCTTCTCCTGATGAGGGTTGCGGCTAAATTATATATAAATTGCATATAGAGATGTTGATTTATACCATTATTTATTCATGTCAGTGTATTATGAACGATGCATGAGAACTACTAGATTGTTATGACCAGCATTATTATCATAATAATAATGCTACGAATTATGTAGCTTTTTTCCCGCAGGATGTTTCAAGCTTCCACTCCTTCTGACAGCACGCAACACCAGATTGACCAATTGTGAATTGTTTCACAGTCTCTGTTTTACATGTGAATCCTAAGAATAATTTCTGGAAAATAATAACATACCGCACATACACACACTTAGCCTCAGCCACGCGTAAAATGGCTTTATCTCCCCAACCACAGTAGCTAGAGCGTCCAAACCAACTTTATGTGAAGAAGACCAATTGTGAATTGTTTCACAAGCTCTCCTTTACATGTGAATCAAACAAATAAATTGTGAAAAACAATAACATACCGCATATACGCACACAGCCACACGTAAAATGGATTTATCTCCTCAACCACAGCAGCTACAGCGCTCAAACCAACTTTAATTTAAAGAATGCCAAATGTGAATTGTTTCACAGTCTGTGTTTTACCTGTGAAGCTTAAGAATAATTTGTGAATACGATAACATATCGCATATACACACCACACCGTCCCAGCGTTAATTAAAAGTGCTTGATATCCCAAACCACAGCAGCTAGCATTTTTAAAACAACTTTAATTTAAAGAAGACCAGCTTCTGTTTTACATGGGAATCCTAATAATAATTTGTGAAAAAAAAATGGTTGGGGATATCAAGCCATTTTACGCATGTCAGACTAAGTGTGTGCGCATATGTGATATGTTTTGTTTTTCACATATTATTCTTAGGATTCACATGTAAAACAAAAGCTGTGAAGCAATTCACAACTGGTCTTCTTTAAATTAAAGTTGGTTTGAACGCTGTAGCTGCTGTAGCTACTGATCCAGTAGCACAGTCTGATGCCCCTGGAGTACAGAAGGATGTACCGTCTGATTGCACGCACTGCTGCCAGGCAGGATCGGCAATACAGCCACCTTTTGGAAAGGCTGGACCACGCTGATCAACAGCACCAAGAGGTGGTTGCGTTGCACGCCGAATTTCTGCGCACAATACGATTCCTTTCCTGCAAACCCATTGCATGGGACTGAAGGAGTTCTTCCCATACAAGACTTAATCTAGCCAGTGTTTGTCTGCGTTTTCTCCATCCATCCATTTTTTCCAAGTTTCCACATTTTCTGCATAATTAATTGTAATATTTTAACAAAGTACCTGTGTTTGAAACCAACACATCATGAGTTGTTTTTAATATATTTGTTCCACATTAACGCATATTTATGATATATATATATATATATATATATATATATATATATATATATATATATATATATATATACACACACACTACCGGTCAAAAGTTTTAGAACACCTCAATTTTTCCAGTTTTTATTGAAATTTACGCAGTTTAATGTCTCAATGTACTCTGAAATTAAAGCATAGAACAAATAAACAATTGGAGATAAAAAAGAAATCATGGAATCGTTGTGTTTAACAAAATTTAATCTAAATTTTTGACTCGGCAAATTAGCCACCTTTTGCAGATATAACAGCCAAACACACTCGTGGCATTCTTTCTACAATGGAAATCAAATATTGTTCGGAAAGTTCTTCCCAGCACTGTTGCAGAAGTTCCCACAAATGTGTTGCACTTGTAGGTTGCTTTGCTTTCACCCTTCTGTCCAGTTCATCCCAAACCAGCTCGATGGGGTTTAAGTCTGGAGACTGTGCTGGCCATTCCATGATTTGAAGCCTACCGTCTTGTTCTTTTCTTCTAAGGTAGTTCTGATATAGCCTGGAGGTATGTTTTGGGTCATTATCTTGCTGTAGGATGAACCCCTGACCAACTAGGCGTATACCAGAAGGTATTGCATGGCGCTGCAAAATGCTGTGGTAGCAGTTTTGGTTCAGGGTGCCACTCACTCTGTGCAAGTCGCCGACTCTGGATCCAGCAAAAGAGCCCCAGACCATCACGCTTCCTCCTCCATGTTTGACAGTTGGTGTCACACACCGAGGAACCATCCTTTCACCTACTCGACGGCATACAAAAACCCTGCGTGATGAACCGAAGATTTCAAATGTTGATTCATCGGTCCATAAGACCTTCTTCCAGTCTTCAGTAATCCACTGGCGGTGCTTCATGGCCCAGGCAAGCCTCTTTTTCTTATTTTGCCATCTTAGCAATGGCTTTCTTACTGCCACTCGACCTGTCAAACCTGCAGCTCGAAGTCTTCTCTTCACAGTTGAAACTGAGACTTGCTTTCTTCGACCAGTGTTAAGCTGTGCTTGAAGCTGTTGTCCTGTGAGCCGCCTATCACGCAAGCTGTTGACTCTCAGAAACTTGTCTTCTGATTCTGTTGTGGCTTTGGGTCTGCCAGACCTCTTCCTGTCAGAGTTTCCTCCAGTTTCCAAGTGCCTTTTGATGGTGTAGGAAACTGTACTCACTGACACCTTGGCTTTCTTTGCAATTTCTCTAAAGGAAAGACCTACACTTTTAAGGGTTATAATGGTCTGTCTGTCTTCCTTTGTTAATTGCCTTTTTCTCGCCATTATGAGAGCAATATACTACTTCCTGCAGTACAATACTGTCCAAATAATGCTTAAGAGGGTGTAGTAACACAGTCTGTTCCAACACTGCTTTTATACAGACAGAGGGTTTGTAAGTAATCAACAAAAGTTGGGACACCTGTAGGAATTGTTAGCATCAACTTTCAAGGCTTAATTTACTTCCATTGCTGCAGAACAGCTGTAAGTTGTTAACCCATGACTTGTTCCCTGAAAAAGGCCTTTTTGTATAACTCTGAAATGTACATTATTTTTCAGTTTTTGGTAACCTAAACTTTTTTCTTTAACCTCTGGCAGTTTACCGCTTACCTTTGTACCATTTCAGGTTATTCACTGGACTTGAACTGCTTAAATTTCAATAAAAACTGGAAAAATGTGGGTGTTCTAAAACTTTTGACTGTATGTCATGTGTCATTTTAGTTTAGAGAGGATCAGAGTTTGTCAGATGGAATAGAGTTTGTTTTCTTTTTGCTCAAAAGCTGGACTGTACATTTTCCAGGATATGGTGGGTAAATCCTAGTTGGGTTTAAAATGTGATCTCCTGTGGTCATTAATGCCCCCCAGCCTGCAGCACCCCACACACCTGCTCACACGATTACTTTTTTCCCTGAAGACTAAACACCTCAATGCCAAGAGCCTGCACACTTTGACATGCAAGCTGAGAGGACTCCTAACTTTAATGTATTCTGAATGTTACACATATCATTTTGATATGCAATTTGTATTCAAAACTGGGTTGGAGTTTGCTGAAGATCTCCAATCTGTTCATTTGGGGCCAATTTGATGTTGATAAGAGTGAATTATAGTGTGAATCGGCCTGTCTTTTGGGAAGGAGAGTGATGGCTTTCTTGTAATTCAACATTTTACCCCATGGTGCAATTCATTTCCTCCCTGATTCTGTTTTGACAACAGCCTTGCAGTCAATATGTTTTTCCAAAAAGCAATGAAGGAAGGGAGGTTTCTGCTGAACTGCATCTGTGCATGGCTTGACATATCACAGTGTCTTAAAAAGCATGACCCCATTGAAACATCTTGTAAATTGCATTGCACTTAATTAAATCCCAATTACAAGACCAGCAGACCCTATGTGGTGCACCATTGACCACGTAACATTTCTCTTGGTTTACATTTACATTGTATGTGTTATGCTGTTGAAGTTGTAGCTAACAAAATAATTTGGTGTTGTTCTGTAAAAGTAAAATGTATTCTAAACATCAGAAAGAAACATGTAGCTGTAAAAGAGCTACAGACCTCTGTCACCTCTGTTATTGCAATGCAGCTGTCAGTCTGCAAATGGCTCCCGGGCTCCTTTGACCTGTCTTTTGAAAAGGTTTCAGTGCCACTGCCAGAAGAAGTCACGGAAAAAAGCTTTTAGACGTAAATAAGGGCCGACATTATCCACATACCTACTCGACATCCTGTCTCCCGTCAGCAATGACACAGCATACTGATAATGGCATAACATTGTTTTATTACCATTTGGGAAACAAAAAAAAAAAAAAACAATAACCCATTCCACTTAAGATTAGGATGCACTATTTTTGGAAGGCGTGGGGTAGACACTGACCTCCAGTTACATGTGGACAATGGAAATCGGAATTCCAAGCAATCGCTACATTTTGTGATATAACAGTTATTTCTCAAATACAGCACTGCATTATGTCCTGTGGTGCTATTCAATCAAAATTTCAGACACCACAACTGCATTAGCAAAACAGTTAAATGATTTGTTTTGACATTTGATGGCCCATAAAGCACTTTGTAGCCTTTTCAGGAAAGGCAGAATGGCTTTTTTACTTTAACTGTTAACAACTAGCTTACTAACATGTTAACATCTACTGTTTGTTTTGTTCTAATATTAAAACATGTAGAACAAATTAAGTCTGTTAAACATTACTACAGAATGTCCAATTATGTTCCCTCACTGCGCGTCGTCCGATCCCTCCACCAAGCCAATTAGTGCTTTACACCCAGGAGCTCTACAGTGGGTATCAGCAAGCTGCTGGACAAAGGCCAGCTCTGTAGGTGTTGGCTGTCAGCTCACCCGGCACCTCGGCCAGTAGGATCTGTTGTAGCTCAGTGAGGAGAAACAGTCCCTGCAGATTTTACCTCCCAGTGAGATGCACCCTGTGGAATGCCCAGCGAAGACCAAAAAGCTTGCACAGCCAAGACACAACCCTGCACTGCCCTGAGTGCATGACTCACCGCTCACTCCACACAGTCGTGCCTTTACCCTAGTTATTGATTATATGGTTTGCAGCAAGTGACACTGCTGACAGTGAAATGACACTGTATGTGTAACAGACTGTATTGTACTGTGTATATGGTAACCACATTGTATTATACAAGACACAGCTTGTAAAAAAGAAACAATGTAGATCCCATCCTGTATTCCCTGTGCTGTATTCTTCATGGTTAAATAGCGATTTTAACATTTCCATTCCCTTATAAAGGTTTCCCATGGTAAAAGCATAGCAAAATGTTATAAAGCACAGTGAAAGCATGGTAAAGCACAGGTAAGCACTGTAAAGAATAGCGAGGTATGGTAAAGCATATTGGTAAACTATGGTAAATTCATAGTATAACCATAGGAAAATCATGGTAAAACTGTAAACATACCATGCAGAAATACCGTGGTAAACTTTTATAAGGGTTACGCTGTATTCAGCATTTCTTATACTGGTATTAAAAGGATTTACTCTAGTGCAAAAAGCTAATAGCTAATTATTTATGCTGTGACCCTACGGCTTTGGTTTCGTGCTTTTACTTGTGCACACAGTCAGTTGAATACTGATTACTTTATTATCCAACTTGTTTATCCTAATCCAAAACAAGAAGCATGCTTGAGTAAACAAGGCACCCAGCAGCTGTGACTGAGCTGGCAGACAGTAATGTATTCCGAAAGGGACTTATTATTTCAGATCCTTAGCCTTGTTTCCTGTCTCCTACTGTTTCACAAATCCAGTCGAATCTGTAAGTGGATTGTGTGACAAGTTTAGTTAAAAAATTCTCTTGTAATTTTTCTTAATAGAAAACAGAAAGAGTTTGTATTTCATAAGTTTGCTGTTGAGGGAGTGTAACAGGGCGAGCAGCCCTGTACATTGTTTTGTTTGTTTACTTTTAGATTGGGTCTCCCCCTCCGCCCCTGTGCAGTGTATTTTGTATTTGTTTTGTTTGATTTTATTATTGTATACATGACGGTGAGCGCCGTATGTTTTGTTATTATTTTGTTTAGTGACGGCTTAGCCGTTTGTTTATTGTATACTGTTTAGTAGCGTGGATGGGAAGCCCCTTTTAAAAACTCGTGCAGAAGGTGGCCATCTCCCGAATTAATTAGGTGATTTAATTTGTTGCTAATCGGGAGATGGTCACCTGTTATAAAAGCCTGCAGCTCTCGGCACTCGGGGTGGGTGTTGGAAGGAGAGAGTGAGCGAGAGGATTAAAACAAAACTATTTATGTTTAACTATTTATTTTGCTCTGTGAGCACAGTTTCTTTTTGTTTAAACTTTTGATTTATTTTTGTATTTGTTAATAAAAATGGCAGCCAGCCGCGTCTTACTTTAAAACTGCAGTCCCAGGTGTCAGATTGTTTTCCCTCCCTGCTTCTGCTACATACTTTACATACTGTTAGAAACATACTCTTGGGGGTCCCCGAGTGGCTCACCTGATAGAAGCACAGCAGTGTGGTGTGCAGGGGGAGTCATGCAGCGCAGGCTCGCGTCTGGCTGTGCGGAGTCGCCGGTCTTCTCTGGGGATTCTGAAGGGAGCATCGCATTGGCTCTGGCACTCCCATGGGTTAGGGAGGTAAAATCAGAGTCTGCTTCTCCTCATCACGCTACAGCGAACCCTGCTGACCTTCGACCTCCAGAGGCCGGTAGCTCGCTGACATCCGCTCTCGAGTTCCTGGGTGAAAAAGGAAGCTGGCTTAGTCTTGGGACCGGGGGACGTCCACTGAACCTTCGGATCTCTGGAGCTGCGTGGGAAATTGCTACGGGAGAATAAATTATTGGACATTCCAAATTGGGGAGAAAATAGGGGGTAAAATAACTGGGCACATTACATTTTCAAATAAAATGGTAGAACATTCTAACAAACACGAACACGTTGTTTAATGAATGAAAACAATCTTTTGAAATTCTAGCAATGCAGATTCCCAGGTAGATTTTTTTTACCCATGGGTTATTGCATTATCACATTTTCTTTTTTGGGAGTGGGGAGTTCTGCATAAAACAAACAATGTTAGTATTTTGTAAAACATAATGTTCTTTTAGCAGCTGTTCATGAGTACAGAATACTGTTAAGAGTAAGTCTCTTGAAATGACATTTTCTTCTGGTTTTATTTCTTACTGTCCTCTTACCTATTATGATGTCCGGGGATCATTCCGAGTGGTTCTTATTACAGGTACTCAAATCATGCATTTCTTTGTTCTGTTTTAATGGGACCAGGAGCTGCTCTTCAGTTCTGTTTGGTTTGAATACTCCCTGTCATATCTGTAGTCAGTCCAGAGTAGACTTAGCAAGGGCCTTCTTGCTCAAATTGTTGGAGCAGCCCTGGCTATTTCAAATAGCACGTCTGAACAAGGTAATTCTAATGACCAGGACTGGGTGCTGGATGAGTAGAATCCATTCCTTCCACTTATCATCATCAACAGGACAGCCTGATTTCAATGGACATCAAAATAACTCTTCATCACTCTAATAATATGAAAATGCATGCATGCATGGGCACTTCACTGGAAACGCATCTGTACCAGACAATCAACAGTGTGCCACATGTCCGCAGTTCCAGCTGGTGGAGTTAGGCTAATGAAAGGTTCAGATGTTATTGCCAAGGTGTTTCTACAGACTGCACAGGCAGGCTGTTTTCTGTGAGGCACGGTTGTTACATAGTCAACGAAACCCTGTAGGAGGGACACGTTTATGGGGTATGAACTTCCTCTAGCATCAATGCTTGCTCTCCACTTGGACCAAAAAGCCATCTGTTTTCACATACTTTCTTTTGTGCCATCTTTTCTTCTGTACCAACGCCCAGGACTAGTTTTCCATTGTAAAAGAATAGGAAAATGTAATAAAGCATAGTGAAAGCATAATGAAATTTACAGCCTTTTGGTTTTTAGAGGTACAGTAATTTATCATAAGTTTGATATGTTTGGGACCCCAGATGGTGGCCTCAATACAGAATTCAAGGGTGATCTTAATATTGAATGCAACTTTACATCGCTGTCAATAACAGAAAATCAGGACAGTAAAAAAGTAGTTGATTTTGAGGTGGCCTTTATACTGCAATAGTCTTAAAACATAGCTTTGGTATTAGATAGAACAGTACAGTGATCAACTAGCTGTCATTTAAATTGCTTATTAAATAGACATAGCAAAATTAGCTTGACTTAAAGGCATGCTATTAAAGTTCACATTTCACAGTAGAGACCACTTAAAGTTGTTGCATCATCTTCCTAATCAATTAATTGATGTGCCTCATGCTACAGGAATGATCGTTTTTCAACCATTAACACGTGGCCCTAAACTAATCCTTGTTGAGGCACTTGACCTTATAAATAATATATGATTCCCGTAATGCAAATGAAAAGGTTGCTGTCCGGTAGCTTTTTAGCAAAATTCACCATGTTGGTTATAATGACTCAGAATTGCTTCTGTGGAATTAGAAAGGTCAATCTCTGTCATCTGTCATGGCCGCTTGTCAAGAACGCATATTAATGAAACAAGATAATAAGACACATTTCACACTTCATCTTTCAAACAGCATTCGGCTGACCTTTGTGTTCACCCAGCAATTCACAGCTTTCAGCTACAGGTTCTCCTTTGTTTGTTAAATGCTTTTATTAACATTGGACACATCAATATTTTAACAGTGTACTTACATCTAGACAATATCAAATATATTTTATTTTCTAGTTGATCAGCCTGAAGTTTAGGTTCTTTACACCATATCTCACCAACTAAGTAAGAGGTCATTGTGATACAATTGAACTAAGTGACACACAACCAATGTGGAAAACCTTTGACCCTGCAATAGAAGTAGAATTGATGATCCAATTAGGTACAAACTTGAGTCCTATTGTGTGTGAAGTACATCCAAGAAATGGAAATAGGCCATGACAGTTATCAAAAAATAGCCCTATCCTCTGTTTTTTGCCTCGGTCAAAGTAAGAGTGGAACACATGATCCAAATCAAATACAATTGTGTCCAAATACACAGATAGGTATCATCAACTTGGTTTCCTATTAATTTCTCAGATCATGCCCACCATTGTTTGCAAGTGAATATGCTACAATGAAATGCTACAAGCAAGTGATATGCTACAACAGGGGTTTTCAACCGGGGGTATGCGTACCTATAAAGATCATAGGGGGTACACAGAATGACTCAGAAATGCACAAATAAAAATGAAACTAAAAGAAAATTTTTTTTTGATTTTTTAACAGTATTATATATTATCTCTAAACCACTGTGCATAAATATTTCATTTTTGTTTAGGAGCTCAACCGTAGATGGGGGAAAAAAACACAGAATCTATCACATCCACACTTTCCTCCTGTATGCATGGGTGATTTTGATTGGTGGATTTTCACTCTGATGTATTTTTACTGGTGGGTAAAGCAGGCAATTGTGCCTATGGAGAGCGCTCTGTGCTGCTCATGATCTTTGCTATTTTCAACTCGTCGTATCAGTGAAGCACAATGTTTCTTCATTTTTTTAGAAGTATAAATGTGCCAGTAAACATAAATAATACTCATACTTTGCAGTTTGTCAGTCCAAAATAAATAAGCAGGAAAAAAAATAGTTAATCAGATTATTCTGCCTTTTATTGCAACTGTGGTTCCATTCAGTAGAGCGACACTTGTAAAGGGTACTTTAGCTAAAAACTCCTGACAGAAGGGGTACAGTTTAAAAACAAAAGGTTTGAAAACCCCTATGCTACAATTAAATATTACAAGGAAATTGTTCCAGAACAGATATACTAACAGTCAAGACCATGTGTTCCTGTGGCTGTGAGGATCCTTTACGAATGCGTACAGAGCCGTGCGGATGTGTCTTGGATTAGTCCCCCATGAAAAACGTTATCACAGATCGCGCTGCAAATTTGCAGAATCCGCCTTAGGTTACAGAAATATTGAGGAACTGCAGAATCCTGCCAACAAACTTAACTCTACAGAAGAACAAATGGAAGTGTATGAACATTAGGTTATTATCACAACCCTAGTTCCCTGAAATAGAAATGTAACCATTACCGTATGGGTATTTACCTCCTAAAGACCCAAATCCTGAATATGATATGCTAAGGCTGTACTCTGAGCCAATGACGCAGTCCTGGCCCGACCCCAAGGGCACAAAAAGACTGTGCTCACAGATCTCATCATAATTGTTTCTTCAAGCCTGCTGCAATCATGGATGCAGTGACCTTGAAGACTAATGGTTACATTTCTCTTTCAGGGAACCAGGATTATGATAATAACCTAACGTTCCCTTTCAAGTGCAAAATGTAACCATTACCATATGGGTGAGTGTACCAAAGCCGTCGCTGGGGCAAGATCGCAGAACGGCCAAGGCCAATTGAGGGATAAACTCACATCTATGCCTGTGTTGTAAGGGTCGACTGAGAAGCCGCCCTTAACACTTTAGTTCTAAAACCAGTGTTTTGAGGATCCACAAGATTTAGTCTGTAGAACCTAGTAAAGGCATTGGGAGTAGCCCACACCGCTGCATTGCAAATGTCTCTGACAGATGCTCCCTGGAATAAAGCCCACAAAGTTACCACGCCCCTGGTGAGCTCCTTTCAAAAATTGCCCCACCAGGAAATGAGCTCCTGGGGAGACCGAGTCAATCTTGACATGGCAAGCTGAAATAGCAGTCAGATAGACCTTTAACATGGAGGGGGATTTCCCCTTGTTTAAGAGGTACTGCAAAAATTGCAGTATTACTGCCATGGGACAGGTCGTGAGGTCAAACCCACGAGGCAGACACCACATCTGGAAAACACCCCACTTGTACCCGTATTGGGAGCGTGTGGACGGTGCTCTGGCATTCTGTAGGGTGTCAATAACTGTTGGAAAGTCCCAGACGGCTCAAATGCAGCCGTTCAGGGGCTGGACCCAGAGCTGCAGACACAATGGGTCAGGATGCCATAAGGTCCCCCGTGCCTGACTGAGCAGGTCACGGTACTTGGGCAGTCTCCACGGCTGGACGCTCAGGAGCTGCATCAGGGTTGAAAACCAGTCTCCTGAGCCAATAAGGGGACACAGCGGGAGCAGGGCGAGCGGTGAGAAGGCGTATAGCAGAGAAGGCGTATAGGCGTATGGTCCCTGGTGTGCCAAGGCATCTATTGCCAGTGGGTCACCATCTCCTATTATGGAGAACTACAGGGGACAGTGGGTTGATTCCTGGGAGTCTAAGAGATCTATCTCTGCTCTCCCGAACATCATCCTGGGCAAATGTACTGCCCGTAGTGAGAGGAGGTTCTCGTGTGTCCAGAGCAAAAGCTTGCAGGACACATGAAGGAGACTGAGCGATCCGAGGCTGCCCCTTTGGTTGATGTAAGCCATCACTGTTGTGTTGTCTGTATGGACAAGCACATGTCTCCCTCAAACCTCCTCCAAAAAATTATGCTGTCGATAGGTAGAAAAAGTCCCATGAGAATCATGCTTATGTCGGACTTTGGAGGCAGGACACACTTTTCTCAGAACTGAGAACATGTTTTTTTGTTTTATTTCTTTGTCTATTTTATGTAGAATTAGCACTAAGACATTTGATTTTGTGGGAATTTATGTGTTTCTTAACACCTTTGCTGTTTCCCGTGTTGTCCATATCGCAAGGGTTATATTTTAAAACATATTGCCGACTCCTTTGAAATTTTTTATCACATATCATGGGTCATAAATCAACTGGGCAATACATTCCTCAACATTTACTCGCCAAGAGAAAAAAAATAAATAAATAAACAATATAGGATTGCAGTGTATCCTGGTCTGTAGTGTTCCAGGAGGGAGTATGAACTGCAATGTTTAAAATAAAAAAAATATATCTTTCTCCTGAAAAAAAAGTTATACCATAGTTCATTTACATATAAAAAATATTAAAATAAATCGAAAATATGTTAAACAAAAAGCTTCGTTGGGACACCTCGGGATACAGCAGAGGTAAAGTAATACGTTTCTTGTAAACACTGCACAGGGCTGTGGAACACTAAGTAAAACACTTGCATTCTTATTTCTAGGCTACTTTTTGATTACTTTCTTTTCCCCAGCTGTAAGGTTTAAAACTACTGTAAATCAGAACTGCATTAAGGCCAGGGTTCAAAAACATCCGATTCATTTTACTGCTGACAGCGGCACATTTGGAATAAAAAAAAAAATCTTTACCCTCTGTATGCTTCGACGTTGTGTTTCAAGCTCAATAAGATAATTCAGTTACTGTGATAAACTTTGAAAACAGCCCTATAAAAGGTACAATTGTACAATAAACTATATTTACCATTTAAAGGGCAATTTCTAATGCAGAAATTACAGAGCCCTGGGACATAATTTGTAACAATCTGACATGCTTTTCATAGGGGACTATTGGATATATACAGTCTAACGTTGGTTAACTCTGTGCCATACATGTTATAGAATGGAACAACAGGAAGTGCCTATGTATGGTCTAATGCATTTGACTACTAAATAAAATGTGCTCTCTAATTGTACAGAGCCTGCAATCTATGTCTAAGCTCTCTGGCCTGGATTAACATTACGCATTCTCTCTATTAATCATAAACAGTGTAAATGCTCATTTGTTTTACCACATAGTCTATTGACTGTGTTCTTTGCATCACTGAACTGTCAAAGTACCACGTTGCATTCTGTAGTTAGATGCTTTCAAAAGCATGCTATTCATCGAAGACAGAGAATACCCCATCCAGTGTGACACCGACTATCAAGTCCTTTAGAAAGTCAGTTACATGTTTACCTACAGCCGTGTTACACTTGAGGGTCTTTTATTATTATTATTTTTTTCTTAGCAGACGCCCTTATCCAGGGCGACTTACAATTGTTACAAGATATCACATTATTTTTAGATACAATTACATTCTTTTTTACACATTCTTTTTACATACAATTACCCATTTGTACAGTTGGGTTTTTACTGGAGCAATCTAGGTAAAGTACCTTGCTCAAGGGTATAGCAGCAATGTCCCCCACCTGGGATTGAACCCACGACCCTCCGGTCCAGAGTCCAGAGCCCTAACCACTACTCCACTCTGCTGCCTTTTATGCATTATTTGATGAAATGGCTTTACATTAAACTGTACATAATGTATATTCTGTTCAGTTAAGAAAAATAGCAAAATTTTAAATAGCATGTGCATATTTCATTGTAAGTAAATACAATATGAACAAAACTGTAAGATTGATAATGAATCCTCAACTAAAAATACCTTGTAGTATGTGCGTCAATTCCTGCAGAGATCTGTGCAGCGCTCTGCCTTGAAGGCAGTATAAGAAGCTCTTTCCTGGAAGGCATGTTGGCACGCTAACTGCTGTCTTGTTAAAGATTCAAGGCAGTAGGTCTATATAAAGAAGATAACTCATATTTAATACCTTACCTGCAAGACATTTACAGTTGGGTTGCTGTAAACATAGATATGGTGTGTCGGTTTCTGGAATGGGAATTTTCTGTCTGTAGACTTATGTTCATGTCTGGAAGGCAAAAAGCTTCCTGAACTGCATATCATGTAGCCAAAGATTGAAACAGCAATTTAAAAAGTGTTTTGTGTGCATTAAAAAAGACCTTGGGGATCAGGTAGCACAGACATGTGCTTACAAAGTGTATAGGGTTATGTTTTGATTCGCCATGTAATGATAGGCTTGAGGAAATATATACCAAGAAATGAAAACTCTAAAGGAAAGTTCAGAGATGTTGGGCCAGTAGACAGAGTTTCGACAGGATTCTCTTTGGGGTGGAGACTTGGTAACGGAGAGAGGCTGGATGAAAACTTTCAACCTCATTCCCAAGCCCTGTACACAAGGACCAATCCCAATGGACAAGTGGGTCAGTAGTACCATCATATATCACACCAGTGCCAGTCAGCCAGAAGAACCGCTTTAAAAGGGAATATAGCTTTCGTTCTAGTGTTTCTATCCTTCAGAACCTATTCCTGCTGCTAACTGGTATATGGTAGTTCAGTCAGGAAACTCATGTAATAGATTATTTATTAAAGTTTAGACTAGACAACACTACTACATTATACATATTTGACACTACATTATTTGGCCTCACCTTTCTAGGTACTGCTACACATAAGTGGAGAGGCAGACCATAGGAACACCATGGGCAGGGGGCAGGATAGCTGCCCTCCCTGTTAGATGAAGCCAAAAAGCAGATAGAGGCTGGGGAGGAGGAGGAGGAGGAGAACTCTGGCACACAGCGGGGATGTAATGGATTGCAGTAAGGTATAAATCCTTTCCTTGCCGATCATTGGACATATTGTTTATCAAAGGACAAATAAGATACTAGCTATTCGACATACGATTTGATCTGGTATTGGAAATGCCTAATATATGCTTGATGTTTGCGTGGTTTGATCTAAGGTAAAGAGAGTTTCCTGCCAGAACCTTTGCGTGTGGTGTTACACAGAATTTCTCTAAATTGGGAACACAGAGTGATAGATCTATTATTTATCAAGGCCGTAGCCAGCTATGCGGCACCCGAGGCACGGGCCTCAGTTAAAATCATACTAATATGTATTTATTTAGGATCTTACATGTTGCTTTGCTGCAAAATAAAATGCAATTAATCTTTCGTTGTGTGCATACATGAATTCCCAAGTCCCAGTAACATCTATAATCTTTCCTGTCATTGCAGACTACAGCGATACCATACGGCTCAGTTTAAGTCACCATAGCTGTGTGAGTTAAACGTGTTTGAATAGCTTTGAAATGACCAAGGCTTATTAGCAACTTGTTTACAAGGTGAGGCAAAGTAATACCGTTGATTAGAAAAACGTACATATCAGCTTAAAGGAATAATACATTCCCTTGGTAGCTCGCAGTTTAGCGAACCCAGCTTATTAATATTGCAATGCTAAAGCACTAGTGGAAGCGTTCTGTAAGGTGCAGTTTAGCAGACCCAGGTTATGCACATTTTAACAATTCTATACAACAGTTTAGAGGATCCAGGTTCTGAATATTATTATGTCATTTTAGGTAGGGGTTTGGGTGTTTGTCCCAGATAGACACTGTAACTTACATACATAAGTGCCTCTGTGATTTTTCATGGCTGGCTACTATGTACTAATAAATGGGACAGATAGACACTAGGTTGTGATAAACTGTATATATTTTTAGAAGTGAATTCAACAAATGAAGTTATTGCTATATCAACAGTATATACCAGACAAATTAGACAGTAGGCTCTGCAAAAAAATCAACTGTGAAATAAGAAACGTTGTGTCTGATCGGAGGTGTGAACCAGGACTGTACAGCAGAGCAGCATCTCTAAATAGAGACTGTGTAAGGGTGCAGGTTTATTACCAATAGGAATTTAAAGAGTAGGAAGCTTCGCATCCCTGGTTCCTGTCTACAGGAACCAGGGACTGAGGCAGATAGGCAAGTTCCTGCTTCAAGTAATTTTTAATTAACTACATTTGGTAACTTTGTAAGGTGGTGTTTGAATTAGCGGAGTTGGTGTGTGATTGGTTTAATTCAATAGAAGTTGATTTGCTATCTGATTGGTTTCCACGCAGTTGTTTTTTATATATTAAGCAGCCTATTTCTGCGCCAGCAAGAAGCGCCAGCAAACCGAAGAGCCTCAACAAAAGAGCCGGGAGTCTAGCTGTGGGAGTCCAGCAAGGGGAGGCCTGCGCTGAGACACTGGTCGACTAGATCCGAACCTAACGGGGCTCTAGAAGTAGCTATCTACAAGTCAGGTGTGTACCCTCCACCCTATTGCTCCTACTGTGCCTTTTGTCCTGCTTGTCCTGCTATGACTGTCTCTCACATCCCTGTTCTGTCCTCCCGTCCTCGTCCTCTGCCCTCCCTCCGCTGCTGCTCCTCCAACCCCTCTAACCTCATTTCTCTGCCTCTCCCCCCCTCCCGCACACTCTCTGGTGCACTCTGGAACTGTCACTCTTCTGCTAACAAAGCTGATTTCATCTCTGCCTTTGCCTCCCACCTCTCGCTCGATTTCCTTGCTCTCACTGAAACCTGGCTGTCCCCTGATAACACTGTTACTCCTGCTGCCCTGTCCTCTCTCTACGTCCTGTCCCATACCCCGCGTCTCACTGGACGGGGAGGTGGGACGGGTCTTCTCCTCTCTCCCTCCTTACTCTTTTCTGTCCCCTCCGATCTCATCTCACTCTGTCAATACCTTTGAATTTCATGCAGTCCAACTAACCTTTCCCTGTCAACTCCTGCTCATTGTTCTGTACCGCCCCCCTGGGCCTCTCACTCACTTTCTGGATGAACTCGACTTTCTACTCTCCTCCCTCCCCTCTCTGTCTACCCCGACTGTCCTGTTGGGTGACTTCAACATCCATCTCTCCAACCCCAGCCACTCTGCTGGATTCCTCCCTCTCCTGCACTCCTTCGACTTCTGTCTCTCTCCGTCCCCTCCTACCCACAAAGCTGGCCGTCAAGTGGACCTCACCTTCTCCAGGGCCTGCTGCCCCTCCACCCTCTCTGTCACCCCCCTGGACCTCTCTGATCACTATTTCATCTCTTTTTCTCTGTCTCTCCCCCCTCTCCCTGCTCCTCCTACCCCCACTGTCACCTCTCGCCGTAACCTCCGCTCTCTCTCCCCCTCTGTCCTTGCCTCCACTGCTCTCTCTCACCTCCCTCCTATCGACTCCTTTTCACAACTCTCCGTAGACTCTGCTACCTCCACACTCTTCTCCTCACTCACCTCCTCCCTCGACTCCCTCTGTCCCCTCACCTCCCGACCTGCTCGCCCCTCCCCTCCCCATCCCTGGCTCTCCTCTGCTCTCCGCTCGGCAAGAATCACACTGCGATCTGCTGAAAAGAAATGGAAGAGAACCAAACTCCCTGCTGCCCTAGACCTTTACCGCACTCTCCTCTCCTCCTTCTCCTCTACTCTCTCCTCTGCTAAATGTGCTTATTTCCAATCTGTAATCCAAGCCTCCACTAACAACCCACGTAAACTATTCTCTACCTTCTCCTCCCTCCTAAACCCTCCCCCCCTCCTCCTCCCTCCTCTATCTCCCCTGATGACTTTGCCTCCTTCCTCTCTTCTAAAATCTCAGATATCCGCAAACTCTTTAACACCTCTCCCTCCCCCGCACCCCCTCCTGCTCCAACCCCTACACCCACTACATCCCCTACTTACTTGCCCTCCTTCTCCACCTTCTTGCCCCTCTCAGACTCTGACCTCTCTTCCCTGCTCCAGGGTCACAAACCCACCACGTGTGCCTTGGACCCCCTCCCCACTCACCTCTTTCAAGCTGCTGCTCCTGCTCTACTCCCCTTCATCTCCTCCCTCCTCAACACCTCTCTAGTTTCTGATATCTTTCCCTCTGCCTTCAAAAAAGCCTCTATCACTCCCCTCCTCAAAAAACCTACCCTCGACCCCACCTCCCTCCAGAGCTACCGTCCTGTCTCCCTCCTACCCTTCCTCTCCAAAACCCTCGAGCGGACTGTACACCGCCAGCTCTCTGCTTTCCTGTCCAACCACTCTCTGCTTGACCCTCTCCAATCTGGCTTCCGCTCTGCTCACTCCACTGAAACCGCCCTCCTGTCTGTCACCAACTCACTTAAGTGTGCCCGAGCTGCCTCTCTCTCCTCTGTCCTAATTCTCCTCGACCTCTCTGCTGCCTTTGACACTGTTGATCACTCTATTCTACTATCATCTCTTGCTGACCTGGGGATCTCTGGCACTGCTCTGGCCTGGTTCTCCTCCTACCTCTCCAACCGCACTTACCAGGTAACCTGGCGTGGAGCAACCTCCACACCTCACCCTCTCTTAACTGGAGTCCCCCAAGGGTCAGTCTTGGGTCCTCTCCTGTTCTCTCTCTACACCCGCTCCCTGGGCCCCCTCATCGCATCCTATGGTTTCTCATACCATTTCTATGCTGATGATGCTCAGATTTTCCTCTCCTTCCCCACCTCTGACTCCACCATCTCCTCCCGTATCTCTACCTGTCTGTCTGCTATTTCCTCCTGGATGCACTCTCATCACCTCAAACTCAACCTCTCTAAATCTGACCTCCTTTTCTTTCCCTCCTCCTCCCCCTCCTCTGATCTCTCTATCTCTGTTCCTCTGGAATCTACCACACTC
Source organism: Acipenser ruthenus (assembly GCF_902713425.1). NCBI lineage: Eukaryota > Metazoa > Chordata > Actinopteri > Acipenseriformes > Acipenseridae > Acipenser > Acipenser ruthenus. Next base: position 13,199,349 of record NC_081203.1, read on the forward strand.
TCTCCCTCTTCCTCCGCTAAGAACCTTGGAGTCACCCTGGACCCCTGCCTCTCTTATTCCCAGTACATCTCCACTCTGGCACGCACTTGCCGATTCTTCCTGAGCAACATCCGAAGAATCCGACCCTTCCTCACCAACTATGCTACCCAGCTCCTGGTCCAGGCCCTGGTACTCTCCCGCCTAGACTACTGCAACTCCCTCCTGGCTGGCCTCCCTGCGTCCGCCACCCGTCCGCTCCAGCTCATCCAGAACTCTGCTGCCCGGCTGGTGTTCTCTCTGCCTCGCTTCACCCACGCTACTCCACTACTCTGCTCGCTCCACTGGCTCCCGATCACCGCTCGCATCCAGTTCAAGACTCTTGTACTAGCCTACAGATGCCTTGACCAGACTGCACCCAGCTACCTCCAGACCCTCATCTCTCCCCACACCCCCACTCGACCTCTCCGCTCCGCCTGCACTAGAAGACTGGCTCTACCTCCGCTACGCTCCCCTGCCTCCAGAGCCTGCTCCTTCTCCACCCTTGCTCCCCAGTGGTGGAATGACCTTCCTACAGATGTCAGGACTGCCCAGTCCCTGACCACATTCCGGCGCCTCCTTAAGACTCACCTCTTCAAACAGCACCTGTAGAACTCCTCTGTTTGTATCCTGGGACACTATCACCCTTCATGTAAATGTGCTTTATTTTGCTCTTATCTGCCCCCTATTTTACTGCATTTAATCCTGTAATTCAGAATACTGTAATCTGCCAAGTGTTTAACCTGTAGTACTTTGTATTTAATCACATCCTGATGTAACTATCACTATTTAATCATATCCTGATGTAACTATCACTTATCTGCTGTATTATTGAATTGTGGTTTGTCACACTTGAACAAAAGTTATTGTATTTCTTGCTCTCATTGTATTACTTGTATTGTAACACTTGAAATGTATTTGCTTACGATTGTAAGTCGCCCTGGATAAGGGCGTCTGCTAAGAAATAAATAATAATAATAATAATAATTACTGTTTTTTCCAGTTCAGTTTATTATGAAATAAAAAGTCAGTATTTGAGTACCGGAATTCTGCACACTTAGAATGATTGCAAGCAGCATAAAATGAAAAATAAAAAACAGAAGCTACTTACAGCAGAAATTCATATCAGCAAGAAGTTTAGAAACACAAATTAAAAAAAAAAAAGCCTCCTTCAGAACTAGTGTCGGACTGCCCTTTACAAACAGCACCAACCCCCATTATGAACATTGTCAATAACATGTGTCTGAAAGCTTCAACAATATGCTACCCACTAAACGGCAGCACACCAGAATAAATACACTTTATAGTCTGCCTCCAACAAAAGTTGGGTCAAATTTGACTTTAATTTCCAAAGCCGATGGGCCGTGTCTTTTGTTGTGTCTCACTGCATACGAATGTAATTGGTTTCCGTATTGGAGAAGGAGAGATAGCAGCAGTTTATTGCTGAGCAGAGTAAAGGCTCATGCTGGATGTCTCAGAGGGCATTGCGAGAGCTCCAGATTAAAGCTTTGAAAGTTTGTCAGCTTGTAAAGAAAAGAGATTATAAAACCGATGCAGTGTGCAATGGAGGAGGTAGGAATGCTTATATAAATCTAGATAATCTATCGGTTTCTTGCTTTATAAAACTCATAGAAAAATAATGTCTGTGTAAATTCCAGGTAAATTGAGACTTATTAGGGGGATTATAGTTTGTATTTCAGAGTATCTTAAACATGACAGCATGTGTAGGGTTTTCATGAACTCTTCTGGGAAATTCAAATCTGAATGTCTCAAATGGTTAATAAGTGGAGTAACAAATGCTACTTATGCTGCAGGATTCCAAACTGGGGCTATAAAGCGTGACAGACAAACGTAGTCTTGGGTAGCCAGCAGAGGCTATATTTCTTTATTTCCAACAAATTAATTTAATAAAGAAGAGAAAACACCTAACCCTCATTCGCGGCACTAACTCACTTCTTCAATCCCTGGCTAACCAATCGTGTCAGGCTAATCCCAAACACAATTCAAAATATAGTGCCCTTATTTTTACAAATATTTCCAGTCCAGGTTTTCCTCACTGGCTGAGTAAAACCAGTGCTTGATATTCTTCACACAGACTAAAACAAAGGTAAGTTGTATGTTCTACTCCCACTGGAGTTTTCAGAACTCATTTATTTCCCTTCTTCCACAGGAAAACATTAGAGCTGTATCATCAGATGAGGTTCCTTTTTGTGGTGACGCACCAAAGCAATAAAGAATTATACATCTAACCAAGGCCCTTCTGCCTGTAGAAATAATTGCAATCCAAACCTTATGGCCCACAGTCCTTTTCTTGAACAAAGCCCTGTTCTTTTGTTGTCTTTATTCCGTCTGGGTAATTCATTTATAATTGCACAGTTCACAGGTATCTAAACACACACTGAAAGTCGTATTTCTTTGAAGCACACAGATCTTCTTAAAATGTGTAGAAATATACACAGTGTTTGATACACACGAACAACAGGAAACTACCAGATCAATTGCAGTAACACACAGCTACTTTCCTTGTTGGTAACATTCTGGTATAATACAGGACAGAGCTTTTATCGCATGAACCCACTTCACGATTTGCACAGCGTATCCTCTCTACTAACAATTCACACACAGTCATGGTCGCCAACAAGTGCTGCCAGTCCTTTTCGTTCGGTTGCAACCCAAAACACTGACTAATGGCTCGCTCTTCCTTCTCTTTACGCACGCTCACACAGATAATGCTTCGCTCTGTTTACACACACCTCCTCCTACTCTCTCTCTCTCCATGCTACACAAACCACTTCCTTATATACCCCAGAATTCCCGCCGTAATGTGTCAGCTGATCCCAGGGCTCAAGGGTAGTGTAGTCTTTTTAGAGAGTGAACTAAAATTACACATTTTAACACAGTGTTTCATTATACTTTAATTGACCCCTCTTAAGCACCTTGTAAAAACACTATGTGCCTGGTTTTAATCCCTGAAAACCGCTGTGACATTACAGTTTGGACAGAATATTAGAAACCCCCACTGTTTCTTATACCATGACCATGTGAAACCTGCCTATCTGTCACAGTGGTTACACAGCTGCTTATAATGTTACATAGAATCATCCTCATGAAAGATGAACACTAGGCACACACTTACTGAGATGTGTTTGTACAGGAACCCTCTTAAATTCTGGGAGACGTTTTTGGCTATATATACCTCAGTGGACTTCATATGGTGGGTTTGTTTTCTCTGAGATAATATTGCAAGGGGTAAACAGGTGTTTTTACAGTCAAAGAAGTAGGATCCAAGTTTTGATCCAATTTATTTGAAGCATTGTTTTCATGGTCAAATAAATTGAATAAAAGTTGAATCCAATTTATTTAACGAGCAATGCATTTGATATGTTAAATGGCACCAGCTATGTCAACAACAAACATGTCATTGCAAGCTTGTCAACCAATCAGAGTAAACCTGGACGTGACATTTTAGTGATGTTGCTTGAGGGAAATTGGATCAATTTTGAAGGTCTGTTTTCACGGTCAAAGTTGTTCCAAATAAATTGGTAAGGGTGTATTTTCACATTCAAAGAAATTAGATCCAATTGCTTTGATCCAAACAGTGGAGTTGTAAATGATTGGAGAATAATGCTGAAGGGTCCCCACACAGTAATTTGGGTTCTTCATTTTTCAGTGTTTATTGTACCATTATACGATAAAGAGTTGATAGTGCTGTAGTATTAGTAAATTATATTAAAATTTAACCATTAGCTAAGATGTTAGTGAGTCAACAGTTAATACATGGCAAAATGCATCCTAAAACAAAGCAAAATATTTAAACAAACTTCATATTTGCCAAATGTGCCATTTAACATTTGTAGTACTATTTTTTAGACTTGATTCATAAAGTAATAGTGATATGATTCAATGAAGCAAGAACTTCTGTTTTTGAATTACAGCCTGGGGAGAAGTGACTGCTTCATGGATTATTTGTAGGGCTGTATTTTTTTCACTGCAAAAATAGCTTATTTAACTGCATTTTACAGTCTAAAGAATGGTAATTCTAGAATAATTTTAGAATAAAATAATATTTATTATATTAAAGCAGAACAAATATACATAGTTACTTTCAAAATTGATAATTTTCTCTTTTACAACAAATGTTCCTAAATATTTAAAATGTACCTGAACAGTAATTGGGAACTTGTTGTCTTTCCGAAGGGAGACCACCCATCAATCACATACGTTACCAGTTTAACCAGTTAAATAGGTCTCTCTGCCCACAAACCCCTGTCGTTTCTTTGTTTGGTTCACTTACCTGGCACTATGGATTCGACTCCTCGATCTGAAAGTCGCATTTCGGCTCCTGAGAGCCCAGCCACTCAGTTCGACCTAGCCACAAGAGAATGTCTCTTCAACGTGCTTGCACCAATAAAAAGAGGAAATATCAGTCATGGAAAATTCCCCGGCTTCTCAATACCCTGTTCTCCAGGAACATTTCTTACGGCACTGGTGCTTCCTGCGAGGATCTCGTCTCCTTGCTAAATCAATCCGAGGCAATCAACCTCCAAGTCTCCGCTCCTGTCTCCAGTTGGCGAGGCCTCCACCGTTCAAACAGCCCAGTCCGGGTCGGATTCCCCCGACATCATCGTAAAGTCACCCATTCATGCCAACTCCGTCACCAACGCGGACATCCTCCAAGCTGTGCAAATAATTCAAGCTTCAGTCTCCGGGCTTGATAAACATCTCTCTTACCTTAAATGCCACCCCGTACCTCTCGGTCCTTCTGCATCAACTTTCCTTGCCACTCCATCTCAGCTTCCCGCTGCAGCGCCCTGTTTGAGCCCACTCATTACCGGCCCTTCTTTTAATCTTTCTGCAAAAGTAGCCAGCTCCGATTCCCACAACCCGACTTCCCTGCTGCCCAGACCAGCTTTAGTCTCCAGCAAACTCCATACTCAAATTCAAGAAGATAGGGACATAAATCTAGTTATTTTGCTTATCTGTTCCCTCGAGGCGCATGATAACAGAATGTTGGACTGTGGAGAAGTATCCATTGTTTTAAAATCTGAAGACCCTCTGTTGTTCAAAAAACTTCCTTTGGCAGAATTTGTTACAACATTCAGTCTGTACAGAGACATTCTCAGTGACGCATGTCCCGTGCGCTGTCAGGAGTTGGATGTTTATCTTAGCCTTGTGACCGATTTGTCTATGAGATACGGAGGTTCAGATTTTTACGACTACCACAAGTCTTTTTCAGCTAAGGCCGCTGCAATTCTGGAACAATTCAGAGTTAATATCAGAGTTAAATGGGGCATCTTAGACAATTAGCTGTTTTTTCACCACTTCGCCGGCCTGAAAGCTTTTACTTGCATGGTTTGCAGCTCCAGCTTCCACATACTAACCTCTAACCCCTTTCAGCCCAGTCCGCTTTAAACCAGCAAATGCAATCCCACATTTCGCCGGAAGTTCCAAGCTGTAGTTCCTTACAACCACAGTTTTCAGTTAATTTACCTCGCCAGTCACAGGTTTCTCATAATCCTTTTCTGCTCATTTACCCAGCCCAATCTAACGACAAATAAGGGAGGCAGGTTCTCTTTTCTGCCAGGACACAAATCTGCAATAACTTTAATGGGAACATCTGTGCATATTCCCCTGTACTTTTCTCCACATCTGTAGTTTCTGTGGCAATAACCACAGCAAATGCGTCTGTCCCAGATGCGCCCGCACTGTGTCTGTGCAGAAATGACTAAGCCTTCTGTCTACCCCTATTAATATAGTAGCGATGGCGGTTGCTCTCATATATCACCCAGATAGAGTTTTTGTAAGTTATATTATTTTAGGTCTGAACGATGGTTTCCCCACTGGTATCTTAACTCCCTCTGTTTCCCACATTTGCAGTAATCCAAGATCTGCTCTAAACGATCCCGAGTCTGTTGATATTTTGCTAAAGAAAGGTTTCATGATCGGCCCATTTCCTGAACCCCCCTTCCCGTCATTCCATATTATTCCACTGGGGGTAGCAATCTGCAAATCTTCAGGCAAGAAAAGGCTAATTATTGATCTATCCTCACCTCATTCAGGTTCTGTTTCCAGCATCAATTCCCCCTGATCAGTTCTCTCTACACTATACCAGAATCGATGATACGATCCATTTCATTAAAATAGCAGGTTAAGGGGCATGGCTCTCTAAGGCTGATATCACAGATGCATTCAAAGTCATGCCCTTTCATCCTTCCCAGTGGCATCTCTTCACAGTTCAGTGGAAACAGCTATTTTATTTCTCAGTTCGTCTCACATTCGGTTGTAGAAGCAGCCCTCACATCTTCAATTCCCTGTCTGAAGCATTGTGTTGGATTCTCCTAAATAAATAAAATTGCAATTCGTGCTAGATCTATTAGACGACTTTCTATTAGTGGACTTTAAGGATCAGCCCCCTACCCATTCAATCAGTATTTTAAGAACTCCATTTTTCGAACTCAGAGTTCCTCTGTCAGAGGAGAAAACCTTGGGACCTACCACCTACCTGGAATTCCTTGGGATTGAACTGGACCAAGAAAATGGAAGCACGTCTCCCCCAAAACAAATTGCATCGAATTTCAGACGTCTTAAAATTGTTGCAGGACAAAAAATCTTGTAAACGCAAACTCCTCTCTCTACTGGGTCATCTTAATTTTGCTACAAGGATCATTCCACAAGGACGTTTGTTTCTTATCTTTTAAAACTAGAATCTTCCGTATTCGAACTACAACACCATGTTAATATCAATGCAGGGTGCCAGGCCGATATCAATCTATGGTCCCACCTCCTCTCCTACTGGAATGGCATTTCCTTATTTTACATTGACTTACCTGCCTCTGCAGACTCTCTCTGTCTCTATACTGATGCTGCCCCCTCTCTAGGCTTCGGTGGTATCTTTGGTTCCATGTGCTTCTACGGGAATTGCCCCCCCCCCCCCCCCCGAGATCTCGTCCCTTCCTTCCACAGAGCAATCTTCAGCATTGTTTGAATTGTATCCTATTATTGATCGGCGCCGCAACTTCTGCTGCTTCCAGGAACATCGCTCCACACCTAATCAAGGCTATAGGGAGATGGACTTCCGGTGCATACGAACTCTACGTTCGAAAGAATGTCTCAGACTTATTATCGGCACAGAAAATGCTGTGGCTAATTATGGACTATTGGTGTTGTTAATTTAGAACCTGGAGGAAGGGTAACCCTCGGCCATGGATTCCCTAAGGTTTCCCCCTATTTCTGGTGAGTAGGGGGTTTTTCCTTATCTGAGCGCTGAGTGGTTTAGATATGCAGGGTGGGGGATGCTTAGGTGGCCTCGTGCTTTTGGGGGAAGGTGGCCTGAATGCCACTTGTCCTGCCGCTGGCATCCACATCCATCATGAATACATATCATGCTTGTCAGTATTGGGAAGCGTTTTAGCTCCTTGAACCAGGCAGGACCAAAAAGTAATCATCATGCACTATTACAAACAAGATATCATTCTAGCTTGCATCACGTGGGACTAGGCGATTGGTCAAGTGCATAGTTCATTTTACACATTATCAATGGACCTTACCCGTGTGTCCCCAAAAACACGGGTGACGGTTAACTTTGTAAACAATTGCCAGCGGCCTTATATTTTGGGGTAAGGTGGGCCCCAAGTGCCACTTGCATAGTGCTCGAGCTACAATGGATAAGGCCGTGGGCCAAATTATAAATGTGAATGTATTATGTATCTGTCGGCTATTGTGTTAATGTCGGGCATAACTGTTTGCCAATTATCATGTGCCCATCAGACATATCTTTTGCAATCAATAAATTGTTATTATTTTACTACTAAGTGGATATCTCCTTTCTGAAATGCTAAATTGCAGAATATTTATGTACTACTTTCAAAGACATTCTATTTTCACCATCAGTGAATTAACCAAATAAAAACATAAATAAATGTAAAAATAACAGACCAGAGAAATGTCCCCTTGTACTTGACAGAGTAATCTTTAGCAGACATATTTCCAATATTTTTGAGGGGTCTTTTTTGTTGAAGACATTTAAACAAAAATCGTGCAGCTCTATGCAGTGTGTTCAATCATTTACCAGTACAGTTCTGGTCCCCACATCATAAGAAAGACATTGAGGCATTGGAGAGAATACAGAGGAGAGCAACATGATTAATTCCAGGATTGAAGGGTATGTCATATGAAGATAGACTGAAAGAGCTGAATCGGTTCAGCCTAAGAAGAAGGAGAGCCAGAGGTGACTTAAGAGGTATTTAAAATTGTCAAGTGGTTTAACAAACTAACTGCTGAGAGTTATTTTTCATAGGTCACAGAAAACAGAACCAGGGGCCACGGGTGGAAGCTGAAGAAGGGCATATTCAGAACCGAGGGGAGAAGGTGCTTTTTCATGGAAAGGGTGGTGAACCATTAGAACAGGCTGCCGGACAGAGTTGTTGAAGCAGAGACTGCTTCGGATCCTTCAGGAATAGACTCTCTGTGACCATAATAAGACCTTTAGCTAGCCGTCTGGATGAAGGGTGGTCCGTTTAGCCACAGATTCCCAGAGGTTTCATTTCACCTACTAACTCTGTTCAGGTTTTTTTGTTTTTCCTCGAGTGCTAACGGACCTCGCTGGCATCAAAGCAAGTGAACATAGGTGGGCCGAATTACCTTTTCTCGTTCTAGAATTTATGTTATTGGGAAGAAAACTAAACCAGCTATCAGGTTACTAAATGCAGTGTAACAGGCAGTGTGTCAAAACAGGCAAATGTTTGTTGTATTTATTTTTTACGTGATATAAAATATGTATATTTTCACTATTTATTTAGAAATGGGAATTTTCACAGGAAACTACATATTACACTGCAATGGGTACATTCCATGGAAATCATGAAATCTGTGAAAAAAAATTGTCTTAATTTGTTTTTCCCTTTCTTTTTTTCCTATAAAAAATGGAAACAAAACAGTTCACCTTGTACCATTTGTGGCGGAGTGTCCCACCCCTATGTATTATTATTTGTATTTTTGTTTGCGGCGCGGATAAAAGCGCTGCGTCTTTTATTACTTATATTTAAAAACCCTGTGAGGATGCATGAGCTACTGATTATTTAACTAGCTGACAGTCATGCATCCTTACCAAACGCGTGCAGACTGTGGCCGAGGGGTAATAAGATAATTAACAGCTAGTTAACCCCTCGGCCAGAGTATAAGAACCTGCAGCTGCCCGTGTTAGTTGTTGAGTGTACAGAGGAGAGTACTGAGAGCGGAGAGAGCAAGGAGACAATACAATTGCTAAAACGTGCTGGATTAGCCAGCTGTTAATAATGCACAGATATTTTCAAAGACTGATTATACAAAAGAAACACGTGCAAAACAATTAGTTTAATAATAGGAACGAGTAATCATGTTATGTTGCTAGTAATGGCAAAAAATATGTCCATATTGGATAATTCACAGATGAAACAAAAGCAGCAGTCACACAGGTGCAAGACCATAGAAGCCATGCTGATTCTATTCACATTTCATTTCACCTTGACTGCTTTGATGAATTTGCACATGCTTATTTCCAGATGTACCCCGTCTCACATAATACATTTCATCTCATTGTGAACAGTCCACGAGGGCTTGCAGAATAAATCCATAAGCACATGGTAATGCATGAACGCTCCTTCATTTTCAAAACAAAAACCAAATTAAATGCCTGGGAAGATCAGCGACGGGGGAGGAAGAGTTGCGCTTTCTTCATCAGACTCTTGATAAGGAGGCGCAATGCTGACAGGCTTTATAACATTAGGATTTTCCACTTTATTCAGTCCCTTGTTTTCCTGCAGATTCTGTCAAAACCACAACAGGCTATCAGGTGTGCGTCATTATTCTCTGGTAATGTCAACTTGCCCATGGCATTAGTATGTACCAGCACTGTGCTGGTTTATATAACACAATGGTGTCTCCACTACTATATGCAGATATCAGAATTGTGGGTTTGCTTTTCACATGTATCTACAGATCAACGGCTGGACCAGTCGAATCTACTCACATGAAGCAGCAGGTTCATATCCAGGAGTGAATCCACTTTGTAAGTTGTATAAAGTGATGAATCCCATGGCTGGGCATGACTGTCTCATTACTTTTGTCAGGGAGCTAACTGGTTCTCCCATTTCTTCACTCATGGTTACCAGTCTACACTGGGAAAATCTGGTCTCCCCTTGTAAAAGTTTGTGAACTACTGTTTAAATCAAACCTCATGCATTATCACAAGACTTGTTAATTTGAATGCAAGTCAGCTTTTACTTGTAAAATGATACATTTAGCTTTAAACAGTCATTTGCATTATTCATCGTGGTTGCTCGGAATGGGTGGAAGTGCTATGCAACTGGAGTCTTATTTCCATCCTTGTGTGTATGGGCATCACGGTTTGTGTGTGTGTGTCTGTGTTTCTCTATCTCGCTCTCATCTTATCAGCTTATGTGAGGAATGTGCAGCAGAGTTTGGGGGTTGGAGAACGTTATCTATTGTGGGCTGGGGTTGGGTTTTGGGTTACGTGTGCCTTACATTGTGAAACTCGGCACAGTTGGAAAATGCAGGAGAGGATTAACATTGCCAATTGTACGGAGCGAATAGCCAAGCATTTTACATTATCTGCTACTCTGCATCAGGGCTAATTCATTCAGAAACTCTAATAGTAGTGAATTTCTCTGTATAATTTTATCTGTATGTTAATAAAATCTGATTACTGTGATTTGAAATTGTTAGATGTGTCTGGTAATTTTTACTCTCAGTCTCAATAAATATTAAGAAAATATATTAGGTCTTGTTTTCTTACACTGTACATAATGGAACACTGACAAAAATGGATATTTCGAAATCTAACATGAAATAATGTACTGAACTATTATGGCTTCCAGCAGACTTTTGCAATATCATTTTATAGCTTCTTTGATTACATGATGTCACATAAAAGATCTACATTATGTTCTTATAGTTTTATGTTTTTTAATTATGTCTCAATCTTAAATTCTAGGTGATACAAACCCAACCTTGTGCATTGTGTGAGGTGGAGTCTGCACATACGTTGGATTCAATAGCAATTATCTGTGACAGGACTATCTGCTGCTGTGCCCGGTGCACTGAGCTTGACCCACCTTCCAGATAATCACTCCCCCCTGGCTCCCTGCCAGCATTGCTGCTAATGAGGGTGCCTGCTACTTAAGATGGTCCCCAGTGCTTGTGTACACTGTGTGAGATACCAATTATACAGACTTCAACCCCCTTAGGGAGCTGGGCTCGTTCAGGGAAGTGAGCAGAACGCACTAATTATATATGTAGTGACAACATGCTTGTTTGTCACCTTGAAATACACCAGACTGTAAGCAGTTTCAGCATTAGCCACCAGGCGTATTTATTATTTACACACGAGTCTTGTTCAAATTCTGTCACACACAATCCCTCCACCAGGTGTTTTTCTGTTTCAATCTCACTGGTTATCAAAGTCCAGAAAGCATTGTGATGTGATTTGAAAAGCCTTAACTGTCTCAAAGCGACCTCTAGAGGCGAGTGGTGGAACAGTGGGGTCCTCCTGAAGGTCCCGGTGAAGCTTTTCCAGAGAACCACAAGGTGGCAGTGAATGCTCCCAGTAACAACCAAAGGCAAGTAATTTGATTCCGTTTGTTGTCCAGTTGCCCCTTGTGGTCTTCTTGTATCCTTCCACAGACACCACCCCTCAGTTCCAGTGACAATAAAACACATTCACTATCTTCCTGTGATAGCTACTTTCACACTCTGCCCTTAAAACAGTTTACCACGGCTGGGTTACCAACAACGACACTCTGAACAGTGAGGTTCAGAGTGGTGCTCGCGTTGTTGTTCCTGGTAACGAGCCAGGCTAGTGCTTCCTCTTCCAGGCAGCAGCGGGTTGCAGTTCCTCCGTGTGGCTCCACTTTGGTTCTCTTCTTTTAGTTAGCTCGACAGACTTGCTAACTGCAAACACAAAATATAAACAGCTCGACAAACTTGTTGTTTCACTAATAATCTAAGGCTAAAGAAACACATTCAAAAGCGTTTAAAAATAAACAGATTCACTAATTTAGTTTTGTTTGGTCTCTCCGATGTCTCCAGCTTTCTCAGCACATGCTCTCCACACAGGATCCTTCCTGGTTACTTCCCCCTTCCTGGGTCATGACAGCTTCGTTTTGACTCTCTAGGAGGTGGAACTTCCTGTTCACAAACCAATCAAATCAAGGCCAGCTCAGAAGCTTCTAGAACCCACCAACATGCCTGTCTTTCCCAAAGTAACAGCCACTAGTGGTGGGTAGACAATTAACAACAAAACTTAAAATCCCCTACTGCACACAATACTATATCAATTATTTTAGAATGGCGGTTCTGCATTCTAATCACCTATAATGTATATAGCGCCCATCTATGACTTTGCCACAATATATACAGTAACAACTAAATATATGTATTTATATATGATAGTCAAAATAATTTAGCCCTACTACTGTAAACAGTAACTAAAATAAATATATTATTCCAGAATGTATTGTGAGAGGTGCACAATGCAGAATAACTAGGCCATGGATTGCCATTTGTATCCCTTTCAGACCCCGATTGTCCCTTCTAATACGTGTAAATGATTTTAATGAGCCGCCTGTCTCAGTACAGTGATACCCTAAATATGTCTTTTCACTATCAAACTGGAACAATTCAACTAAAGTATTGCCTGTTATAGATCAAATAGAATGACAATGGCTGCTGACAAATTATTATTTTATTTTTGAGTCTCAGTCAGTGCATAGAAGAGCTATTACATCTGAGAAAGTTTTGAACACTAGGTAAAACTCCTTCAGATAATAAGTGGGTGACTGACTTACTGAATAAGGCAGGGTGAGGCTATTGATGGTAGTGTAGTCCTGCTAGGAGGCTGTGTGGTCTAGTGGTTAAAGAAAAGGACTTGTAATCAGAAGGTCCCCGGTTCAAATCCCACCTCAGCCACTGACTCACTGTGTGACCCTGAGCAAGTCACTTAACCTCCTTGTGCTCCATCTTTCGGGTGAGATGTAATTGTAAGTGACTCTGCAGCTGATGCATAGTTCACACACCCTAGTCTCTGTAAATTGCCTTGGATAAAGGCGTCTGCTAAATAAACAAATAATCCGAGACAGGTAGAACGCACCAGAAACATGGAGTCATGTGGTAAACCTAATCACAGAGCATTAAAAAACAGGCAGGAAGAGGCACACAGAAACTGGCATCATATTTCCAAACTCCAGTGCTGTGGCTAATCAGCACATAGTATAAGCCTTATTACAGGGATCCTTGTGGAAGTTTAGCTCACGCTGCGTCTTGTTTAATTTGGCCATAGGATTTAGAGCTGGGTCCCTCTCAAGCAGAAACAGACAATCATGCCGGAGCTCCTCTTTGATTTAAATCTAACGGTCAAGTCAAAAAAGAAATACAATAAGTGGCCATTTTGGTTCACAGTATCCTACATACTTTAATGAACAGCTGTGTACGAATGCTTTGCATTCTCAAGACCCCAAGAAAATGAACACAAATCAATGCCATCACCTGGAGTGCCTTTAAATATAGAGACTGTACTGTATCTGTGAATTGTTTAGCGTGTAGTGTAAAGTCATTATATTTCATCATGGTGCCGAACTTTAAATGTCAGCCATATCAAGAACAGAAAGGTCTGTTAATGGTCAGGGCACGGAAAGATCACAAATGAAATGCAGAATGAGTTTGACATTTTCTTCATCTCAGCAAGACGAGACCCAGAAACCCATTTTTTCTACAGAAGGTGGAACAGGTGGTGAGGAGAACAATGAAATGCTTGTCTAAAAGCCTCATTACAGGCACAGCTGTGGGTTGGTATTTGCTTTCCATAATACAATACACACTTAATTCTGCTCCTGTGGAAAATTATGCTGCACAATTGGTCAATAATTCTGTAGCTTTCAGTCACTAACAAATATTTGATTTAGCATTTGAAGACCACAGTTGGTAATATAATGAAACTAACAAGCGTAAAAGTCAAATGTCTTTCTGGGATATTGCAACTCTATGATGAGTCCCAGGATTTGTTCAGGTTTCTCAGAAGAGATTCCATCGTTCTGGATTCAAGTTTAGTTTTATACGAAACTGGTTTAAAAATGGGTTTGATATGTTTTGAAATCGAGCGTAGACGTTTTTCATTTGATATGCATTTAACTATTTTATTGGAAGAAGCTATAATATACCGAGCATCAAAAGAAACTTACTATTATAACACATTCATTTTAGAAAAAATAAGGTATATAAATGATGGACATTGACAAAATGTTTTTGGTTTCTTTTTAATCACTTGATCATTCATCCTTGACCATGACACGCTTGAGTGACTATGACTGAAGTATAAGTAATTAATCACCTAATTAGTGAGACAGTTGATTGGACACTGGATATGGAGTGATTTCAGCTGTTGAATTGCAAGCTTGAATAACAGCAATAAAGAAAAAATCACAGAAAAAAAAACAATATGCCACGTCTGTCAAGAGAGCAGCGCCTTCATACAATCGGAATGTTGGAGGCTGGACTAGGGCAGCGTACTGTCGCTCGCCCTCTTGGGTGCTCACAGCCAGCAATTTCAAACCTGGCGAGATGGTATAACCAGACACACTCTGTCAATGACAGGCCATGGACTGGGAGACCAAGAGTCACAACACCTGCCCAAGATCGACAGATGATTTTGCAGCATCTTCGTGATGTCAATTGTTACTCAACACATTAAAAGTCACTACACCTGCTCTAAAGCAGAGTTTGTCATTTTTCGATCAAATAGTGAATTTTATCCAAATATAATTGATACATTTCTTTTGATGCTCAAATATAAGTGATACATTTCTTTTGATGCTCAAATATAAGTGATACATTTCTTTTGATGCTCAAATATAAATGATACATTTCTTTTGATGCTCAAATGTAAGCAATACATTTCTTTTGATGCTCAGTATACATTCCACAATTGTTTAAAGTGGATGCCCCTGTGTGGTAGATGAATGTATTATTTGATTCATTTATGTATTTTGTCAGAAACTGAATCTCCCTGTTGCATGTCATGCCAGATTTCCATCTGCATCAGGAAACCAGTCAGTGAAAGCCATGGAGTTCCAATACAAACTGGGGCTGCCACTGGTTCCACCTGCACTCTGCTATCTGCTTATCCACTTCGTATTTTTGTACAATTGTCATTTATAAATTAATTCACCCACCTTCATTTTTTTTTTTTTTTATGGCAGTATACAGCTATGGCCAAAAGCTATGTATTACCCCACAGAATTAACTCATTTTGCTTAATTAAGTAAAATAATACCTGATGATTAATGTTACATTAACATATTAAATTAATACCGTTTTGTAGTTTTCCATATACTTAAAGGAAAACTGACAAAAACAGGAAATACTGTGCTACTATTATGGCTTCCGATAGGCTTTTGCGATATCATTTTGTAGTTTCTTTGATTACATGATGTTAAATACAAGATCTAAATTACGTTCATATAGTTCTTATTTTTATTATGTCTCAATCCTAAAATTCTAGGTGATGCAAAACTTTTGGCCATAGCTGCATTTACAGCCCTAATGCTGTGCCTGCATTTTTTCTCTGCAGGGATTTAAAAGCCGCCTCTCTTGTTTTTCGTACCAGACACTCACCATCAGTACAAATCGGAGAGATCGAGTTCGACCTGACCACACTCCAGGCAAAGGCTGACATACAGAGTCTCTATTGAAATTGATTGCATCTCAAGCTTGCTAATAGAAAATGAGCAAGTCTGATTTTAAAACCACTTTCAAGTCAGTCCTAGTGGCAGATGAAATGTAGTGAGGACAGTTAGGACAGCTGATTTCACATGATGATAGGGTTCATACTAGGCTCTGATTTCACAGACCAATACACTATAAGGTTTATACTAGGCTCTGATTTCACAGAGTGATACACTATAGGGTTTATACTAGGATCTTGCTGTGCTGTGTTTCTGCATCTTGAGAGACCCAGTAATGAGTCATTCTCTCTTTATGAGCTATTTATTAGAGAACAAACTTTGCTGCAGCTTTCAACCCTTATTCTGAAGGCTGTAATCAATAAGGCATCGTGTTTTGCTCCATAACAATTTAGACGTCAGTCAAATCTATACCATCCTGGCTGGCCATGGTGGCCGTACTCCCAGAATCTAATTCTATTTTTTTGTCTAGCTCTTTAGTCTCAAAATACCAAACAAAGAGGTTAGTTCCCTAATAAAAGTTTAATATTTGCACAGTAATTTGACAGTTTCCTAGCTCTTCACATGCTTACACTTTGCATTGATATGGTTTACCATGCTCTACCATTCTGGGATTTACTGTTCTCGTCTGTGCTTTACCATGCTTTCACTATGGTTTTACATTGTTTTACTACACTTTTACTGCAATTCACTTTTCTATAGAAGACAGATGCTCTCTTTAATTGTTCTACCAACAATATAGCAGACAGAAATAAAAGACAGTGACAGTGGTGTGGACAGAATTGATTTAAAAATGATTGTGGGGTGTTGTTCTGTCCATCTATTACAAGTCAGGACAAGAAGTGTACCAGAGCTGTGACTATGGGGCAGGATAAAGGCTGTATCTTGTATTATTCTGCCAGTCCTCCTACACAGCAAAATAATAAGAACACATTCTAAGGAATGGAGTTTTGTGGATTGGTTTCCAGCAGGCGTTTGTGGGAGATGCTAAATGGCAGTATGCAGTACAGCACTACAGGTAGCAGCCAATATTGTTGGCAGATGTGTGGAGGCATGTTCAGGGCTGCCTCTTTAAAACAGATGATCCTTTAATGTAGGAGCCACTGTTTCTAATAAGCTATGACACTTCTAATTATGAAAGACAGTGATGTTCAAGTAAAGAGAACCCTACAAAGGAATGGAACACGCTCCTTATGCTGAAGTTAAAATGGATTGAACTGAATTCAAAAGGGATCTTCTCACAGCTCCGTCACATGCCTAAATAGTGTGATTAATGCACATTGAAGACACAGGATTGTCATTCATTCGCAATCACATTTTCAACACATGTTGATCATGCATTATTTATATAACACTTGAGCAAAAATATCAATGTAAAACTTATAAGAACTTCATGTCTTAAAAGTTGTATCTTAGAATTATTTGGGTTGTGTCAATAGGGTATTAGACATACTTGATATAGAGTCTACGATTTTGATGTGAAATCTTTAATACCCCATGGAGATTCTTAATTAGACTAATATTGGGAGTTTCATACAGCAGGTGTAACCTTGTGACAACAAAAGCCTGTCCCCAGCTGCTCAGACGTGGTCGATCTTAACTAAGCTCTCACATTGCTTTGGTCACCTTGTCTTTATATGCAAGAATGTTTCCAGGCGTGTGAAGAGAAGGCAGCGCTCCACTGGTCGCTGTCCGAGGTGCTGACTCACTGTATCTACAGAGTGGAGCACTGTCTGTGGTCCTGATGGATAAAAACATGTTTTACAAAACATTGTAAAAAAAATCTATTGTTAAATATATATATGTGTGTGTGTGTGTATGTATATAAGTTGACAGTGAGATATATTAAATTATCCTATCCAAGTTTCCTGTGCTTCCTTGCACAGTGTTAATGTGCACTTAATGCAATTGTAATAGAAATAGATGGGTAAAGATAGACCCCTTTGTGCCTACTGAAAGGATTAAGAGAAGTTTGTAAGTAAAGAAAGGGAAGGTTGATTTTTAAGACTTCAGTCTGTCAGTTAATCTATCATATGCATTCCCAAGCACATTGTCAGCTTGATAGTTTATAGACTCACTTAGCTGGCCTGAGGTAGGGTCCTAGGTTCCCATTAACAGAATAGGGGGTCCTAGAATTAAATTGCCTCCTTGCCATATAAGACAGTCTTATATGATGTCTCCAGTGGCTAATAAGTCAACCTCCATTTAACAGGGATGTGAATGGCTTCAAGGTCAGACTAATAGCTCACAGATTCTGCTGAAGCAAACACCAAGCCAAGAGGCCTTTGTTATTTATTAGGTGACACAATGAAATAATACAGAAAAATATGTTTTATCTTCAGAAAGAGTCGAGGCTAATACCCCAGAGGCCCTATTGACCTAAAAGATTGATGTTATCCCACAGTTTCTATCAAGGCTTTAGGAATCAAACTCATCTCACACAAATAATATATCTAGCTAAAGCAGAGAACATTTGCTTTCCATGTATTCATGTCTATAAAGCTTTAAGAGGAAATCCCACTGCCTCATGTACAACATGCCCAAGAGCAACAGCAGTATAGTGCAACAGTACAACCACATCCCTTGATACACAAATTAACCTACCCATTATTTAAAGGCAATCCTTCAGTCTGGATTCTAAAACAGTTCTTTAAACTCCCTCATTAAAATATGTTTAAACCTGGTTGTTAGTCTACATTTACATCCTGTAGCTGCCTCTGTACTCTAATCCTCCCATCCGTCACAAACCGCGGAGATGCTATACTGATTCTGTTCTTTGCACCACTGAGGCCAACTGTTGTGTCTGCTGTGGATTAGGGCTAAACATTGACGTTGCAGGTGTGCTCACAATAAATCCCCACCTTTTGGAATAAAGTATTTGTTTCCAGCTGACTCGGGTTCTTCATTGAGACAACATGTTCATTTCCAGGGGCCGTTTTTTCAAAACCTTTAATCAGGATCAAAGTGATCCAGATTTTGTAATCCTATATTTTGTGATCGAGATGACTTTTATCTGGATCATTTTGATCCGGTTTTTCAGAAAATGTCACTGTTAGATTACATTTACCCAGATAAAAATAATAAGAGGTCTTATTTATGATATAACCTAATTTAACAAAATAAATAAGATTGTGGTAATAATGATTATTATTTATTTTGTTTTATATTTTTTTTAACACAATCTAAAATCACTTTTGATGTTAGTGCGCATATAATGCATGTAAATAATGGTTATTTTTATTTATAGCTACTTAGCAGAAATTAAATAACTAAATCAAAATTGAATAAAAATAAAACTTGAAAAAAATGGTGTTTAGACATTTTCATCATCATCCTCATCGGTCGGGAGTCCAGCATCTCTCAGACGAGCTTTAAGGAGGTGTATGTGAAGGCCTCCTTTTTATTAAAGCTATACCACTAAATACGTGTTTTCCTTTTTGCTTGCATTGATACAAAACTTAAATAAATATGTAAATATTACAGTCTAACACTCTATTTGGACATATAGTGCGTGTTTGCCATGACAATTCAAACAAAATATCGATGTTCTAGGATCATTTAAAAGCTAAATCCACCTCCGCAGTAGGATCACAATAATCCTGGTATTTTGGATCAAAGTAATCCTGATCTCCTCTTTAAATTCTGAAAAACCCAATTGCAACATTTAAATCGTGATTAAAAGTGCGATCGGATTACCAAAATGAAATCCGGATCACAGTAATCTCAATTGCATTTGGATGTTTTGAAAAACCCAATTGCACAATACAATCCAGTTCTGAAAAACTGGCCCCTGGTGATAACAGACAGATATATCCACGTAAGCAAGAAGAAAGCAAATGAGCTTCCTACATGTCTGCTTGATTCACTGTAAAACCGACAAGGAGGACGCTAGACACCAAGCATGTCTACTTAGTAGGGACATGCTTTTGGTAAATTTTTATGTACGTTTAAATGCTATGCAGTGTCAGCGTTTAAACGTTTAATCCATATCTACACACACACACACACACACACACACACACTTCATATTACATTCTGATGTATACCGACAGATCTGGTTAGTATTTTCTAAGCAAAGAAACCCTAAATAAGCAAATAACATTTTAACATTGCAAAGACTTAACTACAAAAGGTCAGCCAATAGCTTTTGTCTTTATGAAGTACTGGGGAGGATGGGAGCCAATAGGGAGTGAGAAGAGGCGGGACTAAGGAAACAGGATGCAAGCAGGAAAAGAGAAACAAAAAAAAGGAGAGATCTGAAAAGTTTCACTGCACAGCACACATACAGTTAAGTGAAAACTAAACGTTTCTAGCCCTAAAGGCTGCTGGAGTAGGATAGCTGGCACAGAAATTGTACAATTACTGATTACTGACTGTGATTTTATTTCTGTTTGTGTGTGGGCAATGTTTGTAATTAAAGTTGTCAGTGGAGACAGAACTATATAGACATATTCATGTGTTTGGTGACATTTGTCACACGACCAGTTATGCGTCTAACATATTAGTCAATGTTTAACCACTTCTTTAGAGTTTACACGTTTAAACATTTAAAATTCCCATCCCTACTACTTGGATGTCTCTGCCCCTGCACACTCATGTCAGGCGGGTAAGAAACTACAATAAGCATGAAGCAGCAAAGCCTCTGCCAGCAGCTAACCTGCCGGTCCCCCACTAAAGGGCCTCCACTCTGTAATTGTATCAGACCCCTTCCGACTGCAAGCACACTCTTCTAATGGCCTATTCCTCTATAGACCTTTCTGTAGTGCTGCAGCAGCTTTTATCTGAAGAGACTGAACTAGCCCCCAGTCCCATATCTGTTAGGTAGCTCAAGGTACATGGCATGCCATGTAGTTAGTATCAAAGGATCAGAGATGAAGGACCAGCCCTTACCCTTTGACTGAGTTAAGTGATTCCTGTCACACTCCATCAGAATCAAGGAGGTCACAGCATTTCCAAGTTGCTGATATTTCACTTCACAGCTGACAACAGTGTTGACTTATTGCTTATAACACCTTTCACAACACAAAGCTCCTGGAATTACGGTGCCAAGCAATTTAAAACAAGCTTCAAAAACAGGTTACACTGTTTCAATATGCCTGTTTGAGCAAGCAGAGCCCTGAAGGTGTTACTCCCTGCAGGGCTTACCTGTGCTGTGTCCCGTTTTCTGTATTGCAGCGATATATTGGTAAACACAATTGTTTTTATATTTTTATTTATTATGGTTCATAAACCACATGGAGAATATATTATTTGGGGGTGTTCGTTAAAAGAGAGGGCCATACTTTCAGAGTTTACACTAGTCCATGATTAACTCATGTTCTTTGAAGGTATACACACCTAATACTTCTAGTATAATCACCTACTGACTTTACAAAACTAGTATCAAACACCTACGTAATGGAATAGAAGCTGTCTGAAGCATGCTAACATTATCTGTCAGTTTTGTACATACTGTTGAATTTTCATCTTTCAAATAATAGGAGTTAAAGACTGAAGTGAATGATTTGAGAAAATGGCCCTCAGATTATTAGACATTGTGGTGTACCCAGATGCTTCCTCCTGCAACATTGCTTGATACAATTCATTGAACACAGTATTCCACCAGTGCATTAAACAATCTAGCTGCCTAATGATGGCCTACCTGCTATTGAGAATGTGATTGGAGATAGTTTGATTTGTTGTCCAAGCCTGATCTAACACCTAAATACATTTTGTACATAAATGCCATCTATTGTGTTAGTTAAGTCAGGAGTTTTATTTTAAAAACCTCCAGGAAATGGATTAAGTTGTCTGAAGCCAGCGCTCCATTAAAAAGAAAACAAAACTGGTTGTCTTTGAGCTAAAGTAAATGCTAGTGTAATCTCCTAAAATAATTGGTATTACCTGGCACGTTTAGTCTTAGTGTTTACCTCCCACTAGTGCTATTGTCATGTCTAGATTAGCAGGAAGTGAGCTGTGAAATGTCCAATTTCCTCGGCGAGCAATTTAGCTGCAGTTTGCTGTGTGATCCAACTGTGACCCCTACAGGCCTTTGAAAGCAGCATAATAAGGCCACACTGAGGACACGGGAGCCTCTGTGCCCTTCTGTTTGCACAGCACAGGATTTCTTTGTAATGGGAAACATTCAGTGCAGTTGAATTATCGGATTGTAGCTTCTGTGGCTTTCCATAGCCTGTACAGCAGTAATGAGGAGAGTTACTTTCAGACACAGAGATTCATGAGGGTTAAAATTAAAAAGCAGCAGGTGCCAACTCGCTTTTGCTAAGTAAAGGAGGCAGTCGTTTAAAGTCACACAAAATACCAATGGTTAAAAAAAGGCTTTTAAAAAAACAATCGCTGTATTATGCTAGCATTTGAAAAACATTTCAACACACAATGTTTTCTGTGTTGTGTCAGGCATTCTGTGTAGGATTGCTGTTTCACAACAAAGACTATGTATTCAAATGTTTGTGGCACTTGTTAAATAGTGTCACACCATGATTTCAGAGACAATTTAGGGATTACGGCTTGAGCAGCTCATTAACAAGTCTATCCAAAGAGCTTTAAGAAAGAGAAAAAAGTGTTGACTTTTAAAATTAAAATCTTGGCAGGCATGGGGGACCGTTTTCAGCCAGATTCAATATTGCCTGATACCGTGGGATTGCAGAACATACGATCTTCATTTCAGTATTGAACTGAGCTGCAGTTTGGAGGAGAGGAAAGTGACAGGGTGGATACAGTAGAAAGCTAAGTGGGATAATGTCAGGAGGTCTCAGTCACTGTTGCTAATCCACTCTGCTCAAACCCCCTGAGGGCCGAGGAAAAGGAGGGCAAATTCACAGAGAATCAGAGGCTAGCTACAAAAGCAAATAGACTATTAGACTGCTGCAAATTTACCTTTAAAGATCTGAACAGGCCATCTGAAAGTGCAGTGCTCACATGTTCATTTCTTTATTTTATTTTAAGTACTGTTATCTGTCTGACTGAATAAAAACAACCAGAATGTTGCCTTGATAACCCACAATGCATAGCTCCCTATCTACCAAGGTGGTCAATTTGACCGTTTGCGGGTTTTTAATTCAATGTATTCTGCCTGTCTAGCAGATACGGGGCTGTGCGTATATATGTATTAATTATCCTGACAAAGTATGCGACACAGGGTTTCAAAAATAAGGGAGATATAATACCCTCATACCTAGAACTACCAGACCGGTCAAATTGACCGCTACATAGAAACCAATTGTATTTTGCTTATATTATTTATATTAGTATTATTTATTTCTTAGCAGACGCCCTTATCCAGGGAGACTTACAATCGTAAGCAAATACATTTCAAGTATACATTATACAGCACAGTATTGTATTATTTGTATTTATCAGTCAGGACTGTGCCGGTGATGTATTGAACTGTGATTGCAGCCCTTACACGAATGGCTTCTTGTAATCCAAGGTGTCTATAGCAGTGGTTTTCAAACTTTTTAGGCTCTGTACCCCTTTGCAAATAATCTAGTCTACCGCGTACCCCATCTGAAATAGGGTCATAATATGCCTATGAAAACAGTAAAACATATGAATCTTTTCTAGTTACTAGATTAATTACTGTAAATGGAAAACTGCTGTTTAAAACTAACAAAATAAAATACAATTACTTAACCACTGGGCAAATGCACCAACTAAAAATGCTACGTAAACATTTCAAAATCCAAACTCCAATAAGTATGCCTAAACAAGTCCAAAGTAAGAGTCCAGAAACAGGTTATGCTTCTGAAAAACAAAGCTAAGGTTCCAATTTAAAACAAAATCAAAAAGCAATTCAACAAAAGACATGCATTTTTTTTTTAATTGAACTCGAATTGTATTGTTGAACACTTGAGCTGAGACAATGTAAAATGCTGTGTGTGTCTTGTGCGGTATCGAATCTAGCCAGAATAAGCACATTGTTCTGAAGTGTATATTTCGAAAAGCTAATTTGTTAAAAGTAGAAAGGGGATATCAAATGAATAAAAAGACTCTTGATAGCTGTACCCATTTATGTTCAAATGCTTTTTAAATTTTTTTTAATTTTATTTACATAGTTTCAGTTGCGTATTTGCGCTTTGTTATGTCTGTATATAAACCCATTTATTTCCAATGTTTTGTTACTTATTCACATTATTTCGGTTGTACAGTTATATATAAATAATATACCTGTATCTGCACTTATTTCTTTTCAAATGCTTTTTTTTTAAGTTATCGTTTTTTGCAATTGTGCTTTATATAACATGTCTGTATATAAACCTATTTCTGTTCAAATTTATTTACAATGTTTCAGTTGTACCGATGTTTTATATGATGTGCCTGAATAAAACTATAACTTACATCTGATTGTTTGTCCTTTCATTATAATATTTGTTTATTTATTCCTACTTTTACTGAGTGGAGTTTTGAGAACTTAATAGTCTCATTAATCAATCTAATCATTATTTCAATTGGCACAGAGACTAGAAATGGGTTTTCTTAAACATCATTAAACATGAGCAAATGAAATCCAATACAAATCGATGATAGGATGGATAGGCATGTTATAAATCAGGATTCCAACAAAGGATATGGATGGAAGCCCTGGGACTGCACACACAGCTCGGGACTTGGTTATCTTTCTTTGGGAATCTTTCTTTCTTCCTTCCTCCTCAAGCCAGGGAAGGGGATCATTCACTAAATAATGTAAAGCTTGACTGACTTGAGAATGGGACGGGTGAATTACTGTTTTGTAATACAGGGGTGGACAGCGTTGGCCCTTCCAGTCCTGGTATTGTTCCAAACCTCCATCCAGAACCTGAAGCAAGTCATTATTACCTTTTACTGTGCCTTAAATGAATGACCCTCTAGGGTCAGAATTGGACAGCCTGTACTATATAAAAGATGCATGTCCCTGTTGCAAGTCAGTTTCAGTCACAATAGGCCAGGCAGCTGATGTGACAGACTTTGATATGGAGCTGTGAGTATTGTACAGTAGGTCCTTGGTTGGAAGGGGCTTACCCTGTCTTAAAAGCATTAACTCTATGGACCACGGCCATTAAAGGAGAACAAACAGATATGTCCCCCCAAACTTCCGTGATGACATTAAAAGCTGCAATCATTGAGGAATGGTGTCAGGCATCTCTCCAGAACAATTCAAACAGGCACGTGAATGAGTGTGCCTCCCTGCCTGCTTATGCTCATCCTACATCCAGTGGTTCAATTTTCTTACTCTGTGTGACTGCATAAACCAAGACAACGATGTCCTTCACAGGCATGGTGACCTTATCTCATTTTGTCGGCCGTTCCACTTCATCTAGTAAATGGCAAGGCAATCAGAACTAAAAGATTTATCATCAGTTTGAAATACCAGGAAGGTCGGGTTTTGATCCTATATAGTTCACAGTTATTGTATTGTTTAGCTTGCACGCAGTATATAGACTGGGACTGCGGTTAATAAAATTCTCCCTTAGAACAGTGAGAGGACCCCAGCCACTTGAGAAGTTAATAGGTGTGAAATGGCAAAGGACTACATTGCCTTCATTTTGACAGGTATACATAACAATATGGAGAGAGAGAGAGAGAGAGAGAGAGAGAGAGAGAGAGAGAGAGAAAGGATGTGCGTGATTCGAGTGGCAGGGCTCATTCCCTAGATAGCGATAGAGATAGGACAGACAACCTACAAACCAGACACGATTAGAAACATTATAAAGCAGGTCATTCATACTTCTCAGATTTTATTATTTAAAAAGATCATTTAAAGTTGGCAATATTTATTTATTTTTGTTGTCAGATTTTGTATGTGTATATATATATATATATATATATATATATATATATATATATAGATATATATAGATATATATATATATATATATATATAGATATATATAATTGCTTCTGCGACTGATTAATTCTGATGTAAATATACATTTAAAGGTCATCTCCTGGTTTTTGTTATTAGAATGTTTAAGGCCTGCGTTTAAATGTTTAGGAACACTAAACTAAACCTGACTGCCAAGGGATATCCTGAGGATTTATACTGTATAATAAAAGTGTGGTCAATGCAGGGCCATCTACCTAGCCATTCCACAGCATTATATCCAGCGTTTTTAATGTGGAATCCAGACAATTAATATTAGTAAGTACATATTATATTACTAGTCTGTGTTAATATGTAGGCAAACAATTTATTCAGTTTAATAAAAGTGTGTTCAAAGGAGACCTACAGTAACTAGCCATTCAACTACCTTCATACAAAAACACATTTCCAGGGAAGGAAAATGCACTGCCAAAAAAGAGGCTAGATAGAGATAGATACACACACACAGCTATGGCCAAAAGTTTTGCATCACCCTAGAGTTATCTCATTTTGCTTCATAAAGTCGAATTAAACCTGCTGAATTACTTTGACTGGGCCAAAGTAATTTTCTCTGACGATTCCCCCTTCAGCTGTTTTGGAATCCAAGGTGGATTAAGAGTTCGAAGGTGCAAAGGAAAAAGAGACAAGCCAGAGTGTACCGTCCCAATGACAAAGCATCTGCACCTGGGCATGCTTTTTTTCCAAAGTCAGAGGATCCCTACACATTTTACCCAACGGGACAGCTATGATTGGTACCTGAAAACACTCCAAGACCACCTCCTCCCTACGGCTTAGAACTATTTCCCAACAGTGATTTCTACTCCAAGATGATGGAGCCCCTTGCCACTGAGCCAAACAAGTGAAGAAATGGTTAGAAGACGACAGCATCACGCCACTGCAGTTTCAATCTAGAGATTCACCGGATCTCAAGCCTATTGAATGTCTGATAGGACAGACAATCAGGAAAAAGTCCACCACGAAACTGAAATTAACTGGAATCAAGTGTAAAGGCTGCATGGAGGAATCTAAAAGATAACTCGACCCTTCAGCGCCTCACTGAGTCCATGTCTGTTGCCTTGATACAATGATAAGCTGAATGTAGACCAGATGCCACTAAAATGAAACTAACATCCCAGGGAACAGAAGGGCAGGCGTAAGGCTCCTCCCCCAGCAGCAGCAACCCGGCTTGTAACAAAATACTTGAGTATGCACTTGCAGATCTGCAGAAAACAATTGCAAGGCTTACCCAATAAATGCACACTTATCCACATGTTAAAGTAACTTTATGTAATTGTCCAAATTAGATTCCACTTTATATATATATATATATATATATATATATATATATATATATATATATATATATATATATATATGTGGAAGGGTGAGGGTATTCACTGACACAGGAGACAGAAGATTTTATTTGGAAACACCGCACAGGTGCCCAGATTTATTTATTTTTCTTATTAATTGTTTTATTTACTTTAGCCCGCAGAGGGCGCTGTTGTCCGTGGTCTGGATACTGCCGACAGTAAACCAGGACCACGGGGTTACCAACACAGGTATCCAACTCCGTGCACCTTCAAGTGCTCAAAAGTAATAATGAAAACAGAAGGCGAAAGAAAAAGGGAAAATAAAACACAGTAATAAAACTACAAACAAAAGTGCTGCTTATGCAGTGCCCCCACTGCAGCTAAGCCGGTCAGCACGGGTCTCCGTCCTACACTCCGCTGTGCTTATACACTGGGGTTGGCCAGGGTTCCCCGTATATCTATACACGTCCCCTCGGGTAGGTAATTATTTCTTTTATTTTGTAAATTATTTTTACAGAAGGCTGTCCCCTCAGTTGGTCCTGCTCCTTATTTCACGCTGGCCTCTTCTGCCAGCGACACTGTACTTTCCCCAACCCGGCCACCTGAGTGCATAACAAACCCAGTTCTTATGGGCCGAGCAGTCTCCCAAGGCCCGCCCCTCAGCCACTCAGAGAGAGGGAAAGCACACACACACACTCCCCCACCTCTCCGTGTCATCGCCATGGCCGACAGGCGGATCCCACGAGACTGCTGCCCTCTACCTGCAGTAATACGGATGTCCCAGACAGTCAGTCCAGATCTCCCCTGTTACAATATATAATCACATTTGCTATGAATTTAAAAAGGGATAGAAAAGGAAAAGGACTCCAACAATAAATAAAACTACCTGCTAAAAACATGTGTGCTGTAAAACAGATATAGCGCACAATCTTGTTAAAAATCACAAACTATAAACAAATACCCATGGTGATAATGCTAAATCATATACAATACAGAAAAAAGCAGGGTAAGAAAACAGTGGCTGGCTGAGGTCCGCGTCTCTGAAAACACAAACAAAAGTGTCAGAACAGCCAAAGTTTAAGTTAAAAACAAAGCCGTCACACATTAAAAAATCCATAAAATCAGTTCAAACCAGGTTACCTGAGGGAGTCCAGGATGAAAGAACAGCTGCCACCACACTCCTGAACTCTCCCTGCAAAATACCCAAACAATCTGTTAAAAACAAAACAATTAAAAGAGGAGAACCGATCGCTAGAGTGCTGTGCAACTAGCTTACCTTTTAACAGGTGGGTAAGAATTACAAAACCAGGACCACACGCAGGACAGCACAGCAAGGTTAGCGTCTGTGTCACTGCCCATGCTGCACAGGTTTTCATACCTGATCATTTACTTAATTAACACTCATGAGTCACTGCTGGGTCCAATCACCCCACCTGTTACATCGACATAGGTGTTGTTTAGTACTGTGTTGTGTCTTAATTAACCAGCACAAAGGGTTTAATTGTACAGCCAAGTCTCATTAGATCTCAGATTACACACAATCTTTTAACAAGGTGTTGGGTAAACCAGGATTGGATTGTGGTATTAACAATGATTATTTATCCTAAATATACATGTGTTAAACAATAATAAAGACAATTACACGTATTATTCAATATACTGTATATGTATATATATATATATCGTATTACTTAAATTTGGCGCTGCTGCGTTTATTTTAAATTGATCAAAATGACTGCAGAGATTAAACGAGGGCGGCGATTATACGAGGGCGGCCTTTATTAATAATACTATGCTTTACAAACACTGCAATATTTTATTAAATGATTTAAGGCATTTTAGAAACGGTGCCATGAGCGCCTCCGATCTGCAGCACTATACTCTTGTGTGTTTTTGGGGCTTGAATACAGTACATTTACTGACAGTTAACGAGAGCCTATTAGGTGGGAGTTGGGAGGTCAGGGGAGTACTGTACCAGCAAATCAGGAGTGTGTATTGGTTGCTATGGGGCAGGACAAGAAGAGGAGGGAGAACGGTATTTGAGTGTGATACAGTTGTTTTTCTTAAGGAAAAATATGACATCTGAATATCCTTTTGATTTCTATTAAAACTAAAATATATCCTACTCGGTTATTTTTTTCTCACTGTAATTTACCTGCCTTTTTGTAATTTCACTATAAGAGAAACCGAAACAAAATATTTTCATAGACAGTAAGCACATTTTTTATACATATATATATATATATATATATATATATATATATATATATATATATATATATATATATATATACAGACAAATTTGTTGGTACCCCTCCACAAAAAACGAAGAATGCACAATTCTCTGAAATAACTTGAAACTGACAAAAGTAATTGGCATCCACCATTGCTTATTCCATATTTAATAGAAATCAGACTTTGCTTTTGATTTTTTATTCAACATAGTATTGTAAATAATAAAACAAATGAAAATGGCATGGACAAAAATGATGGGACCGCTAACCTAATATTTTGTTGCACAACCTTTAGGGGCAATCACTGCAATCAAACGTTTTCTGTAGCTCTCAATGAGACTTCTGCACCTGTTAACAGGTAGTTTGGCCCACTCTTCCTGAGCAAACTGCTCCAGCTGTCTCAGGTTTGATGGGTGCCTTCTCCAGACTGCAAGTTTCAGCTCTTTCCATAGATGTTCGATAGGATTCAGATCAGGACTCATAGAATAGTCCAATGTTTTGTTCTTATCCATTCTTGGGTGCTTTTAGCTGTGTGTTTTGGGTCATTATCCTGTTGGAGGACCCATGACCTGCGACTGAGACAGAGCTTTCTGACACTGGGCAGTACGTTTCGCTCCAGAATGCCTTGATAGTCTTGAGATTTCATTGTGCCCTGCACAGATTCAAGGCACCCTGTTCCAGGCGCAGCAAAGCAGCCCCAAAACATAACCAAGCCTCCTCCATGTTTCACTGTAGGTATGGTGTTCTTTTCTTTGAAAGCTTCATTTTTTCGCCTGTGAACATAGAGCTGATGTGAATTGCCAAAAAGCTCCAGTTTTGACTCATCTGTCCAAAGGACATTCTCCCAGAAGGATTGTGGCTTGTCAATATGCATTTTAGCAAATTCCAGTCTGGCTTTTTTATGTTTTTCTGTCAAAAGTGGAGTCCTCCTGGGTCTTCTTCCATGGAGCCCACTTTCGCTAAAAAAGTGACGGATGGTGCGATCAGAAACTGACGTACCTTCACCTTGGAATTCAGCTTGTATCTCTTTGGCAGTTATCCTTGGTTCTTTTTCTACCATTCGCACTATCCTTCTGTTGAATCTGGGGTCGATTTTCCTCTTGCGGCCGCGCCCAGGGAGGTTGGCTACAGTTCCATGGACCTTAAACTTCTTAATAATATTTGCAACTGTTGTCACAGGAACATCAAGCTGCTTGGAGATGGTCTTGTAGCCTTTACCTTTACCATGCTTGTCTATTATTTTCTTTCTGATCTCCTCAGACAACTCTCTCCTTTGCTTTCTCTGGTCCATGTTCAGTGTGGTGCACACAATGATACCAAACAGCACAGTGACTACTTTTCTCCATTTAAATAGGCTGAATGACTGATTACAAGATTGGAGACATGTGTGATACTAATTAAAGTAACTAATCAGTTTGAAATATCACTATAATCCAATAATTAATTATCTTTTCTAAGGGGTACCAACAAATGTGTCCAGGCCATTTTAGAATATCTTTGTAGAATAAGCAATAATTCATCTCTTTTCACAGCTTCTTTGCTTTATTCTATGACATATCAAAGGCATGCAAGTATACATGATAAAATAGCTTTTAATTTCATCACTTTTCAGGAGGAATGAAGCATTATTTCAATGAGCTGTAAGGGTACCGACAAATTTGAGCACGTCTGTATATATAATTGTACAGGACTGAGTAAAATTCCAATTGAATAAAAAAACAAAACAACTAAACCCCCTACAAGAAGATATATTCAGCCAGCTTTCTGATAGCGCTTAGAGTGACCGGCAAAGCTCTAAGTTCCTCTGAGTTTAAGTTTTCACCATCCAAGCTGAGGATGAGGTAAACAGAAAGCCCTTGTTTTATTCCCTGCTGTATTGGCACTGAACTCTGCTGGAGAAAAAGTGACGTGAAGGACTGCTGTGCTGTAAGTAGTTCATCTTGGGTTGTCTGTCGGGACTGTACTATAAAATTACATTTGCTTACTAAGGTGGGTGTACATTAGTTTGTATTACATGCTGGATTGAGGTTGCAGTCTCTTCAGGGGTGTCATGTACATAGGCAGAGTTGCGCGTTTCTTTCTTTATTTTTTGAGCAGGGGTAGAAAAAAAATACCTTTATGTTTCTTTATTGAGAGCGGCGTTTATTCAAGGTATTTTTTTTACATGGACATTTTTTTTTCCTTGGCTATTGAATTGACATTGGGATGTACATGAATGCCAATTTCAGCTCCAGCGTCAGCTCTCAAACTATATTCATGTAATCCATCACCTTCAGTTATAATTGGAGTAGCTGTGGCATCAGTGTGGAGTAGTGGTTAGGACTCTGGACTCTTGACCGGAGGGTCATGGGTTCAATCCCAGGTGGGGGACACTGCTGCTGTACCCTTGAGCAAGGTACTTTACCTAGATTGCTCCAGTAAAAACCCAACTGTATAAATGGGTAATCGTATGTAAAAATAATGTGATATCTTGTAACAATTGTAAGTCGCCCTGGATAAAGGCGTCTGCTAAGAAATAAATAATAAACATAGATTTCCTGTAAAACCTGTAAGATATAGCTATATTTATAGTATGTAATGTGGCATACCAGTATCATAAATTAATCTCGTGAGCTGACTGTAGCACAAGCATTTTGAAGAATTTTAATGGCTTATGTAATTATTATTATTATTATTATTATTATTATTATTATTACTGTTTCTTTCATTTGGGGGTTAAAGTGAATACTGTGGAAAAACTGGGGTCCAGGTTCTTACTGTCTTCCTCTTCCTGGGTCAAAGAAATGGCAGCAGACGCCAGTAAATTTAACGGTGACATATAAGCAGGCATACCCGCAGACAAGCCCTCACTGGTATTGAAATCAGACCCGCTCAGCCCACCGTGTTTTGTCGAGAGGCTCACACATTTATTGTGAGATGGTCTTGATTTCGCTACCATTGATGCCTTATTTGGTCTAATTGTGGGATATGCATCAACTCTCAGTCGAGGCTGGATACCACAGGACCTAGCAGTCGCTGTTGTTTTGTAGCATTGCTCCTTAAAATGGGCCTAGCACAAGTGTGACCATTTTGTCGGCTTCCTCCTGAAGGTTCTCGTTTTCTGGACAAATGCTGTCCAAACCCTGGCAACCTTTG
The DNA here is from genome assembly GCF_902713425.1 of Acipenser ruthenus. Lineage (NCBI taxonomy): Eukaryota > Metazoa > Chordata > Actinopteri > Acipenseriformes > Acipenseridae > Acipenser > Acipenser ruthenus. Next base: position 13,231,615 of record NC_081203.1, read on the forward strand.
GGTCCTTGGCAACTTGTGCAGTTTAAATCTGCCTTGGTTTGTGTTGCTACAACCACCTGCGACACATCGACGGGGCATAATGATACATTTAATGAGCTGTCTCTCACACGCTCTACACCGCGAAAACCAATGGTAACAGTCAGAAGTACAAAAATCAGTTCACTCTATGACGTCATCAAGCCGATTGGTCACGGAAATACCTGAGTGTGAAAAATGTACTTTTAACCTCAAAATGAACCATTTCTTAATCCTAAATTTGAAAACTACTTATCAATTCTGTTTTTAGATGTATAAAAGAGTAGTTTGGCATAAAGTTAGGTAGAGGTGTTTGGGTTCCCCTTTAAAACTTCATGCTGATATTGGACCCAGCTCTCGCCAAGATAAGCACCAACTAAGACATAGCTTATTTTACTGTAAACTAATGTGATCCATCTGCAGTTCCTTCCATCTGATGATGTAGATATCATTCTGCCTGGAGTTGATGGCTGAAGTGTAATGCTGGCTCCAGGCATCAGCCTATTTTGCCTCCCTGGTGCATCAGCACACACAACGGCTGCGATGCTGGATCCAGGGATCAACCACAGGGCGGCCTCCTAGCGCATCAGCATGACAACCGTCTGGACTGAGCTGATTAGGGTACTTCTCTGGGGTCTTCAAGTGGGCACCTTCTAATCTTGGTGTTTCGCCAACTAGTCCATGACACCTTAAGAGGGCTTGTCAGTGATTCTGGCTTCTCAGCATCACCCCCCTCCGTCCCCCACTCAGCTAAGCCCAGTTTACTTACCTTCCTTTACATTAATGTTTTTTTTTTATTTCTAATGTGCTTGAGGTCCCCAACCAGAATCTTTTCGTCTCAACCAGAGCCAGTTGCTGCTCCTCTCTGCTGCTTCAGATAAGTTCTTCACTGTGTGTCGCAACTCTTGACCACTAAATCCGATGTCTCTGAGAAACCGTGTTGTGGAGTGTGCCACAAATCCTCGACAACCTACCTCCACTGGGTAAACCTGGACTCTCCATCCTCGCTGTTCCGCTTCAGTAGCTAGTTGAGCGTACCGAATTTCTTCCTTTCGTACACCTCATCCACAGCATCCTCCCACGGCACTGTTAAATCTACCAGGTAAACAAGGCTTACTAATCCAGATCACAAGACAATATCAGGTCGAAGGTTAGTGGTGGCAATCTCTGGTGGGAAAATAAGCTGTTGTCCAACTTCTGCCAGCATTTTCCAGTCTCCAGCAGCTTCCAGTTGTCCTAGATGAGTTTTGGTTTTAATACCTTTTCTTGGAGGTTGCTCCCCTGGATGGAGGAATGTTGTTCTTCGTGTGTCATATATTGCTGGCATTGGTGGCAACCTGTTGGTCATGCTGCGCTTGTCTTCCAATGCTAAGGCCAAACATGACGGCATTTGGTCATGACACCAAGTAAACCATCTTTGGCTAAGACCCACCTTACGTCCTGTCAAAATGGGTCTTAATGTAGCTGGCAATGAACACAAAGGACACCAGATTTGTAGTTTTTGATATACAAACTGACAAAAATTAAATCTAACATGAAATACTGTACTACCATTATGGCTTCTGGTAGACTTTTGAGATATATTTTGTAGTTTCTTTGATTTCATGATGTTAATACACGATGTAAATTATGTTCATATAGATTTCTTTTTAATTGTCTCAATACTAAAATTCTAGGCAATGCAAAACCTTTGTCCATAGCTATATGTTGAAAAATACATATTCGTGTCAAACAGGATTGTTAGTTAGTTCAAGAAGTTGTATTTAGTAACTACAAATAAATTGCAAGAAATATGTAGCGTTTTCTAATTCAATTTCACTATGAAACCGAGTAGTATTGTGTGACTGGCAGGATTTTCAATCTAGCTGTATTTATCTCTTTTAGTTTAAAATAAGCCTTTTGTGTGGTAAGGTGTACTGTATGAGAAACAGATTAGAGATGTTATTGTGTGTATTGTTCTTGAATGGATTGTGCAGATATTTGAAAACTGAGGGAATACAGTAACAAATAAAAGCATAGTGATTTTTCTGCCATTTAGAAATTAATTGTATTTTAATATAACTGCGGTGCTGTCTTTCTGTGCCATTTGTAATTCAAAAGAAAGTTTTAAACGTAATATTATAAGAAAAAATAACCTGAGCTTGCTGATGCTCTAGTGCCTTCTATACTTTCTTCTGTGCTGCAAAGGAAACATGTGCTAACTTTACAGGATCCATTGTTCTTAACCACAAGTAAAATATCATGAGCTGTGACAATACATTACATTGCTGGTGGCTACAGTTCTTTATCAGGAAGGCATGTGTATATAAGCTATATATAAAAAATAAATGTTTTTTTTATTAAAAAGCGTATACTGCACCAACTCTTGCGTCCAGCACCTGCGTGTGCAATTCTTATTATTTTTTAAAAAACTGACATCTCGATATTTCAGACAACCTGCCTATCTCCAGACAGTTCCGTAGCCATAACATGATTGTGTAAACAGACAGTGTATGCCACTGACGTCTTAAGTAGGGGACACAGCTCATTTGTATACCTCTGAATTGGTTAGATAAAATCCCTCAGTAAAAATCCGTGACGGTAAATCACATCTAAACATATTACTGGCCGGTAAATTAACCAGACAATAGTTTTATAAATCACGTGTTAAATTCTGCCCGGTAATTTTTTTTTTAATGGCCAGAAATGATCGCCATCTTTTATGAATATGTACAGTACTTTAGGGTTTTGATTTCTCTCTATCTCTGTAATGCACTGTGGTGCATATTCCCTGAATATTATATTAATACCTGAAAGTGTATTTAAAATGTAACTGGACTAATTAATGAAATCTCTGTGTCTAAGAAAAAGGGCTTCTTTCCTGCAGACATACTGAACTGTGTGACCACTGAACTGAGTGACCAGGGCTAGGTGGCATCTGGACTGGATTAGGCTGAAAGGGCAGTTGATTTATGTACTGATAATTCACAACTGCAATAACAAGCGGTTTGACGCGAGGAAGACATAAAGCATCTATGTCCCGAGCAGAAAAGGATATTAAACATCAAAGGACTGCGGTCCAGATTTATAAAAGGATTGCACATGTTTTAAGACTGTAAAACGGGCGCTGAGGGTTCTGGATTCTTGGATGGGATTTATAAAACACACGCAATGGCATAAACACACAATTAAGACATGTTTTGCGGGGGCAATGTCTCTATGCGCTTTAGCCCTTGATGCATATGTAATTCTGTATGTGCATATGTAATTCGGGTGCGTTTCTGAACGAAACCACTAAAATTGGGAGGGGATTTTGCAAATGAGGTCTATTAAATATTCTGTCTAATTTATTAAAGCTGCCGGTAATTGCGGGCCTCATATTTGCGTGATTATTTTAAAAACTCTGAAAAGCAGGCGTTTATTTGCTGCAGTCAGACAGTAGGCTATATAAAAGCCAAGGTGATGTGGGAGACTTTCCTGCAGCAAGAAGGAGACATTGTTTTCAAGGACAAAGAAACATTTAATAACATTTTGCAAAGAGCTCATTTATTAACCCTTCTGATCAAGTCAGTTTGTAAATTGCAGTTAATAATATTGTATTTATTTTGCAAACTCCAATTTGCAATACAAGCTTATATGACAAAAAAGAAAGTCTGCAAATAGAGAATATAGAATCCATGTAAAAAAAACATTCTTAGACGCACCTCTCTCCCCACAGTGGCAAAGCAAGGTTCTAATGAGAGCCTTTACTTCTAGAGTGAAGGCATTATTATAAGAATGGTGGAGGAGAAAAGATGGAAAGATATTCCGACATGCACTAAAGAGAAAGTCTCATATACATGTTATACAGTGAGGGCTCATCCTCCACCATTATTCTGGTATTTAACAGGCAGTATTGTTAATGTTATTGTTAAATTCGAGTTTGAAAGAAAATGGTAAAAAAAAAAAAAAAGGACAGAGCTTGTAGCTAGAGCAAATACAGTACAGCTGGTTGTAGGCATATCTGAATAATGTAGCTATTATAGACCATACAGATATACTTTAAAATCATACATAGAGTCAGAAATACAGACATACATAAGAAATAGGATGGTTGTAACTGCATAAGAATTTAAGAAGATATAAGTCGTAGTTAAACTGAAGACTGTTCATATGAAGCTGCATGTAGTTATTGTTGCTGAACATATCGCTATACAATGGAAGGATTTTCCACCCTTTTGACTGCCATGGATGTAAGTAAATAAAAGGTATTGTTTCTGAAGTTTGAAAAGTCTATAAGCCTGGAATTATTCTATACGAAATAAGAAGTTGAACTAATATGCGAAGCACAGTAACTGGATGATGTGTCGTAATGTATAAGCAACCTAGACTACAAACTCTGAAGTGGTACATTTGTTTATTAAGAAGCCACCACACATTCCATATTTTATTTTAATTCCATATTGGTATATTTCAGTTTTCGCTTCCGAGCATCCTCATCACCATGGCTAATACCAGGCTGAGGTCTTTGTGTGCCATTCATTTTCTTTTGGAATGTGTAGCCCACACACGCAGGGTTGACCCAAACCCGCTATTTATTGTGAGAGGTGTGTAATTCTCCACTGCTAATTGCGGTGAGGGGTATTTAAATTGTTTGATTGCAGAATCGCCTGCTTCACATAATTAGTCTTATAAAATTATTTTGATGCTGTGCGGCCGTACTGAACACGCACATTACGTGGCTTTTTGCGGTCGGTTTTTCCCCTTTATAAATTTGGGCTAGTGAGTTTTATGAGGCAAGACACACAATGACCTCATGTGAACAGCTACTTAGCAGAGTGAAAAGACTATAAATATAAGAGAACTAATCAACCTAGATAAACTCTAAACTATCAATTGTAGAATTGCTCTTACAGTACAGTGTCCTGCTGTTAACAGTTGCTTAAACGATGAATACATGAGCCAGACAATGGGAACAATGACTTTGTCCTCAATTTACTCTCGCATGTCAATTTCTATACAAAGACAAGCACTCACGACTGCAGCAGTTTGTAATAGCTTTTGGTGATCTCCTTCACTCTATTCAGCATTACTGTATATTCATTTGTTTTCCTTTTTCATGTCAAGAAACAGTTACTTCAACTAAGAATAAATAAATGGTTCAACTTGACTGACTACTGTCAGGTACAGGTGGATGGGCAGACTGTGTTAAAAGGATGCTTGTGATATTAACACTAGCCAGGTCTATACTCAAACTGAGATTACTACAAAGTAAGTATGTATATTGGTAGTGTGGTTTGCATGGTTTGGTTACTTGTGAGAGTTCTGTTACTGTAGTAAAACCTAGAGGGTGATGGCATTCGTTCCTGTCTATGATGTCAGGGTGTATGATGTCGTGATACTGTAAGTCGCCCTGGATAAGGGCGTCTGCTAAGAAATAAATGATAATAATAATAAATAATAATAATAAATAATAAATAATAAATAATAATAATAATAATAATAATAATAATAATAATAATAATAATAATAATAATAATGCGCGTTCCTGTCTATGATGTCAGGGTGTATGATGTCATGGTTCTGTTATTGTACTATTATTATTATTATTATTATTATTATTATTATTATTATTTATTTCTTAGCAGACGCCCTTATTACAATCGTAAGCAAATACATTTCAAGTGTTACAATACAAGTAATACAAAAAGAGCAAGAAATACAATAACTTTTGTTCAAGCAAAGTACAAGTGTGACAAACCACAATTCAATAATACAGCAGATAATAGTGATAGTTACATCAGGAAATGATTAAATAGTGATAGTTACATCAGGATGTGATTAAATACAAAGTACTACAGGTTAAACACTTGGCAGATTACAGTATTCTGAAGTACAGGATTAAATGCAGTAAAATAGGGGGCAGATAAGAGCAAAATAAAGCACATTTACATGAAGGGTGATAGTGTCCCAGGATACAAACAGAGGAGTTCTACAGGTGCTGTTTGAAGAGGTGAGTCTTAAGGAGGCGCCGGAATGTGGTCAGGGACTGGGCAGTCCTGACATCTGTAGGAAGGTCATTCCACCACGCCGGAGCAAGGGTGGAGAAGGAGCGGGCTCTGGAGGCAGGGGAGCGTAGCGGAGGTAGAGCTAGTCTTCTAGTGCAGGCGGAGCGGAGAGGTCGAGTGGGGGTGTAGGGAGAGATGAGGGTCTGGAGGTAGCTGGGTGCAGTCTGGTCAAGGCATCTGTAGGCTAGTACAAGAGTCTTGAACTGGATGCGAGCAGTGATCGGGAGCCAGTGGAGCGAGCGGAGTAGTGGAGTAGCGTGGGCGAAGCGAGGCAGAGAGAACACCAGGCGGGCAGCAGAGTTCTGGATGAGCTGGAGCGGACGGGTGGCGGACGCAGGGAGGCCAGCCAGGAGGGAGTTGCAGTAGTCGTACTAAAACCTAGAGGTTTTAGTATGACTACTGCAAGTTGTACTAAAACCTAGAGGGCGATGGCTCTCATTCCTGTCTATGATGTCAGGGTGTATTGTGTTGTGTAGATTATGAACAAGAGTTGCAGCAAGGTTCCCTGTCAAAAAGACTAATAATATATATATTATATATATAATATTATTCAGCTAACATTTCGTTGAGCTGTTCCCTCATTGGGGCATTCCTGATTTGCATACAAAAGGTTGACACAATTTGATTTGACAGGCTGTACTATAGATACATTAAATTATGAAAGCTCGGGAAAACCAAAAGCTTAAAGAAATGAAAAGGCCGTACATGTGTTTCAATATAATCAAAAATCAATACAGTGTAAGGAACACGGCAATACAATCAAACCAGGAGCCCTTTGTTTGAAACCCGTGGGAAAAGATCATTTACCGTTTTTTGATCCTGCAACACTTACAGTAGTTTATATTCCTGATGAGTATTAATGTCGGCACGTCTTATTTTCAACCGAGATTGATGGAAGGAAATCCACCTATTAGTTTATTGTTTTGCTACAATGTAGACATTTGATTTAAGCCTGAAAATGGATTTGTTTAGTTATTTTGTTAAAAGAAGATAGATATATAATGAGGAAATATTCCATGTCATTGTCACATCTGCAAGTGCTTCCCTGACCAGAGTATTAACTGCTTTTGAGTGGAGGTGTTGAGTTACATGTGCACTGCATTTTTTACACCACTGGGGGCAGTCTTATACACACTCTCACTGAGTCTATGTTGCCTCTTTACACCCAGGACTCGAAAGCACATGTCAGCGAGCTACTGGCCTCTGGAGGACAAAGGTAGCCCTGCAGGTGTCTGCTTCAGCTCACCGGGCGCCTGGCCAGCAGGGGTTGCTGTAGTGTGATGAGGAGGAGTAACACTTCCTGATCATGCAATTCAATGTTCCCTGTGGAATCACAGCCAATAGGAGAGCTAGCACTTCCCTGACACCCTGCACACCACACAGCTGTGCCTTTACCAGGCGATCTTGGCCCACCCACCTTTAGAAAGGCTCCAGCGCCGTTCAACCCAGGATAGTGTGTAATAGAGTACATGAAAATATAAATATATAAAACAGATACTGCAGGCATATGTACAGCAGACAGCAACTGTGAGTAAGGAGTCAGTTTCTGAGCTATGCTGTTGTAATGAAAAGAGGCTGAAAGAACTGACTATTTAGCCTCGATCAAAGAAGAAGTAGAAGGGACTTTATTGAAGTCTTTAAAATCTTAACAGGAGTTGACAAAGTTAACCTAACCAATACATAACATAGAAACCAGGACCAGAGGACACTGTTAACTGGAGATAGGCTTAGGTCAGAAGGAAGGAGACACTTCTTCACACAGAGAGTGGTGAGGGGATGGAATGGGTTACCTAGTCATGTTGCTGAAGGAGACACTTCTTCACACAGAGAGTGGTGAGGGGATGGAATGGGTTGCCTAGTCATGTTGCTGAAGGAGACACTTCTTCACAGAGACAGTAGTGAGGGGATGGAATGGGTTGCCTAGTCAAGTTGTTGATTCTGACGTGGGTCCTAAAACCTGAAATGTAGTTTTGAGATCAGTCAGTTACTAGGAACCGAACAAGCTTAGATGGGCCCAATGGCTTAGATGGGCCCATCTCATGTTCTTATGTAATATTTTTCTGATTCTACTTTCAGCTCAATTCACATCTAGGGCTGGGCCCTGGCAGAATTTTCAATGAAAAAAAGTGGGAATCTGCCAGCAAATCAGGATCAACTGACATTCCCTTTAAGAAAAAGATAGCCTTGTGATTCTGATGAACAAGAAAGCTGCTTTATTGCCATAGCTCAATTTGTTAATGCTGTATTTCGAAATATTTACATTCATTGAACTATGTTGGCATATGTGACTGCAGGGTTTCGTTGTATTCGTAACAGTATTTTTATACTTCCAGCCTTTGCAATCTAGAGCTTATTTGAGATTTATATGGAACTGTGATTTGAAATGTGGCCTCTTTTTTTTCACCATTTCTGGAAGTAGTTTAGTCCAACGTGTTTTAAATTTGAATACGCACTTATCATTTTGTTGTTTGTCTTGAGCTCTCTGTGTGCCTGGTCAGTAGGTAGTAGTATATGTTTCAAAGCCAACACACAAAGAAAAAGTGCACTTAAACATATTAAATGATCTGGAATAAATTAATACATGCAGGTGTAAAATGTGCGCTTTATATTATTTAAGAAAAGTTTTCATTTTTTTATATTTTAGATCAGCACTAAAGTTTATGAAGCTGGGATTCACTGGCAAAACAAAGTACCAGAGCTGTCCTAAAAATCAATAGAGATGCATTGCAAACAGTTACCCTTTACTACATTTTACATGTAATTAAATCAGAGCCAGTGCTGTGTTACTGAGGCACAGTGAGCTGTATGATAGTGAGGGAGCCAGTGCTGTGTTACTGAGGCACAGTGAGCTGTATGATAGTGAGGAACAGCAGCACAGGCAAGTCACTGTACTTTACACAGTATCACTAAAGTTTAGGTATAAATCAAGTCTTTTAGGACGTCTTCAAAGTGACACTGTGCAGGCAATGATCCAACTGATGTCATACATTTTAATTCTGACAAACAAAAACTGTTTCCTTAAATAATATATAGCCCCAACTTCATACCTGTGTGAAATAACCTAATTCCAGGTCATGTACAATATTTTTTGGAGAGAATGTGGAGTTTGAAGCATAAAAAAAATTCTGTTTACGATTACGTGCATATTCACATATAAAACACTAAGTTTCTCCCAGTCATTATGAAGTATGATATATGTAAGGTATAAACCATGACGGGCCGTGCAGTTCCCATGATATATACCACGCCTGGTGTGGTGATAAGCTTTAACCACCCCATAAGTGGTATATATCATTGGAACCGCACAGCCCAAAGTGATTTATACCGCATTTATACTGCTTATAACATGGCTAACTGTCATTTGTAGGAAGAAAAATGATGAATAGAATTAAAACACATTTTAAATTAAGACAAAACCAGAAACTTTTATTATGTATACATCTGCAGTGTAATATAGTCCCAAATGTAATTTATTCTAATTTAATGTATTGTTCACTTATTAAAAATAAATTGCACGTGTCCATTTATTGTGAATTTCTGCATCGAAAGTGGCATCTCACTAGAAATTCGAGGAGTAAGCACAAGCTGATGATGGGCGGAGTTTGCAATGACACTGAGGAAGGCAGGAGCAGCTGAAGCCGGATTATGATGTTTGTGTCTTCGATATACGTGAGGCACACATATTCAAGTCTGTTTTCATCCTTTTGGATCTCAAAAGAGGTTTTTGTTAGTTGTCGGACACCCTCGCTGTCAGCAGAGATGTTAAAACCTCTACAATATGTAAATATGTATTTAGTCCAGCTCAGCGTTATAAAATTGGAGACTGAATACTGGTCCTCAGCTGAACTTCTTGCACTGTCATAAAATTCCCTTAATGTTGTTGAGATTTTTTGGACTTATTTCCATAAAATGAATGTCCATATTGTTCTTTAAGTAGATTAAAGTGTCTCTTGCAGGTCAAACCACACCAATACATTTCTGTATAGATTTCATCAATAGAAATAAAATAGTTCTTATGCGGTTAAAAATATTAATAAACAACAAAGATATGATGGATTTTGTGTGGTGTATGGCCACACCCACTCAAAAATAGTGCTGGCCGGAAACAAAATATATAGTCAATTTTGCTTTGCCGTGCCGATTGCAAATGCCAGTCAACTTGCATGTTTGAGGGCGGGAACGTGGTGGGGGCTGAGGGAGGGAGGGAGGGAGACCCGGGCGTGAACGCTAATATCTACTACTAATATTATTTTAAGGGCTGGTAAGATCTACTGTTCTCTTTGTTTTCAGCATAAATCATTGCACTAAGGAGAGCACTCAGGTACATAATGCAGTATGCATAGTTTTTGAAGTACCCATATTTCACATTGCACATTGTATAAAGTTTTTTTCATACTTTACTAATATATGCATTCAGATGTCTGATAAAGTTTATGCTAAGGTGGAGCTTTTGAATGAAGAGGCAGTAGAGGTTGTCCCAAAGTCATGGTTAGAGGAAAATGAAAAGGTCATTAGCCATGTTTATCTTGTAGTGAAATTGTTTATATTATGGGATGTGTTGAGAATATGTAGTTTAAGTGCATGTATCTTTTATACAGAAGTTTATGATAACCTAACCAAAGCCTGGTAGGAGAAAATATATTTTTTTGAAGGAAACCAATGCAAATTTTGGTGAAGAAGATGAGATATGTGTAAGCTTCATGAGTTTCTGATGTAAATATTAATTTAATCAAGTTTACACTACAGCTATGAAATACTATCATAAGGTAAAATCATAAAAACTAACTACTGGTAATAATGATTAATTCATTGGACGTTTTACAGAGGTAGTATATTGAAGGTCCTTTATAATGGCATCGATAAATTTGATACTTGCAGAGGTTGGCCTCTTTAGTGACAGTTTCAAACTAGGTCTCGCCATATATAAATTATTCATATGAGAAATTGACACAGCTGAACTTACAAAGGTGAACTTTTTCAATTAATATTATTTGGTGTTTCTCAGTGGTACATATCATTTCCAGTTGCCATACTATTCCAGATGTGACTGTGCTCACTAATTATTTCTAGGGGTCATTCTGCTTTTAGCCAGGATTTAACGTGGCAGCACGGGTAAAGAAAGGAGAGCTGTCATATTTGACTATAAATGATAAGAGGGTATGTGTCAAAGTGGTTAACAGTGTGCAGGTGCAGGAGTGATGTGGTGATCAACGAAAGGCAGACAACAAGAATTCAAAGTGCAAGGAGGTTTAATTATAATCCTGGTCTGGTGACCGTAAATAATAAATCCCAGGCAATACACAGCAATGTGTATTGCACTGTTCTAAATAAAGGGTTGCAGTCCCAAATAATAAACAAAGTAAATATTACACGCACAATATACAAACACGGTCACCAGTCCTGGGTGAGTGCTGTAGTGCTCGTGGTGTAAAATACAGTTTATCGTGATACAGGTGCAGTGATGTCTGGGTTAGTGCTGGCCTCTGGCGACAGCTCCGGAACGTGCTAGCTGTCTACTAATAATAACAGGTAACGATTATAGACAAACAAACAAAACACTCATGATATGATACACGCAATACTGGTCTTTCAGGGTCGTTTCTTAACCATTAACGAAGGAACAGATCACGTCGCTCTGTCCCCTATTTGTACCGTCATGCATGACCCCTTGGTAAACGATTGCAGCCATTCCTCCAATCCGCGGCTGCCACATAATTTCCCTTCTGGGACAATGAGTTAGTGCACCGGAGTTCCGCCCCCTTTCTAGATGACCGACTTCCTTTTAACCCTGGGAATGAATTGTCAGGCCATCTGGTCCAGGGTACTCTGTTCCCTGTACTTGGCACAGGTCAGGAGGGAGATTTACCACCAAGAATCATTTTATTCCTGTCACAGGGTATTATTACAACATCTTTTTTTGCTTGGCAGGAATAAGAGGGAAGTAGATATCGTAAAGTACAGACAATTTTATACGTGGCCAATGGTCCCTGTAACCCATGTGTGTTCCTATTTAGAATTCAGGACATACTCAAATGTCAATACGATAGGTGTCCCTTTATCAAAGGATCCCTACATTGGAGGGACCACTGTATGCAGTTATATAACAAAACAAAGCCAGAATGTGTTGCTGACACGGATGCAGTACTGCCAAATGTTTGGTCAACATTGCCACAATGTCAATTTTGCTATTTTGTTCTCATGCTTGCATTTACGTTACATATCGAATTATGTTGGCAAATCTTGTGTATGGCCTCTTGAGTGGGTAATAGAGGAATTATCTTGCAAATGGTAGTGACTAATCAAATTGGGCTTTGCTTTTGTTGTCTGAAAGCAAAGTTTTTTTCTATCTAAAAGGTAAGTGATATATTGGGACTGATGTAGATTATTTTGTACACCTCTTGGTGATTCAAGTGTCCCAATACACAGGAGCAGGTCACCTCAGTGAACTCCACTCAGGAGGTCAGCCAGGTTGCCACCCAGAACCATTGCAGGCGCATTTGCTCGGCTTACTAAGTGGACTACTTCTATTTCAATGTAAATGTAAAGATGTTGATTACAGAAAAGCATTTTTTCGTGCTTCATCACCAACCACATTAGTTTCGTGCATGTCCCTTAACATATTCAGAAATTACAGTTACATTATAAAGTGTTGATGTAATCACAGAATCATGTGTGATTTGTATGCAGGCATTTGATTTTTATTTCTTCCTTTTTTTTTCTGTAGCTTCTCCAGCACCGCTGATTTCTAGCACTAGTAGCCATGGGAGCATTTCTCCAGGCAGTCACCATGTGAGTTCTAAAAGGCCAAGTGAGCAGAGGACAGCTCCTTATAGTAATAAGTTAATTCTCTTTGTCTGCTGCTTATTGATTTTGCAGACATTTTTAACTGCACATAAACCGGGTACTTGAGCATGAAATCCCACAACCTGTTATCACTATAGGGGATGGAGCCAGAGCGGTGAGGTTAGTCACGTGTTCGATCAGCTCATACTGATAACAGTAAAGCAGAGGGGACACTAGTCTACATGATGCTAGAAAAATGTAAAAAGGGATAATTTTTCTGTAGAAAGGGACGTGCAAGCCACAAGTTTCAGGCAGCTTTGTTGCAAGCGACTGTTGATTTTGTTAAAGCAACATTACATCGTAGATTAAATCAGCCAATGACAGTGATGTAAAGAATCATGTAACTAGCTTCTTCGCTGGCGATAAAAACAAAGAAAAATGGCGGAGAAAATGAATGTGAAGTCGGTTTGGGATATTGTGAGGGAGACTCACTCGCCTTATCGATTTTTTTTCAGGGGTAGTGATGGTAATGGTAAATACTACAATCCTATATATACATATTTAAGAATAAAGTTTATTTTATTATATTCAAATGCTGTTGAAAATTATGTGGACACCAAAAAACACTAATACACTAATAATAGTGTCTTCTGTGTTATCCATCCAATTTCTCCAAACTGTAGAATAGTGTCCCCTGACATTTGAAGCAACAGATTTCATTCTACATTTTCTAGTAACATGTAGACTAGTGTCCCCTTGGCTTAATACACAAGGGTGCCACCGAGCAGGAAGTCATTACAGCTTGGCTGTGATATTTATATTGCATTTTCATGAAATGATATTAATACAACTCAGAATATTCGTTTTTCATGTTTATTTTTTTTCATTTCATTTTCCTTCTTGTGTTTAGAAAAAAATGAGGGAACACGAAGATCATTTAAAAAATCAGGTTCTTTATTATTTAAAATCCATGATATCAAATCCAAGACACATAGAGACCTCGGAGAAATACATTTCGGTGTTTAGCCTTTATCAAGACAATTAGTTTTTAAACATTATCACAGTTTCTATTACTATTTCATTAAGGAAAATGTTTATTTTTTCATTTTAGTTTTCGTTAACTGTGATGGCTTAGAACTAGAGGGGTGTATGTGACATTTCCATCATTTTACAGGAGAGCAAAAATAAGATTTTGATTGTTTGTGTTCAATTGCCATTTATCAGTACATGCACAGTATCAATATAATTTTGAAGAAAATTAAAGATTTTAAAATATTATTGAATTTGAAACTTCAGAAAGTAGGAATAGCACCAGAAATGTTGCTTAAAAGTTTTTCCATAATAACACACTGAAATGAATACCCACTGCAGATACAGTAAGTGTGGTTTTCTTCACTAGTTCTATCCCAGACTTATTTTTCTTCAATTTAATAACAATTAATAAATCAATATGTATCTTTAAAATATAAATGTTCACATATACAGTCATATTTAATACATTATACTTAAAAAAATACTACTGTAAAATATAATTTAATATAATATAAAGATTTTCTACAATTGGCATGGTCTGGTTCTTATTCTGTAGTGAATTCATTGCTTGAATCCTCAATTTAACTGAGTAAAATATCCACAAACGTTAGATATTGTTTTACACAAATCTTTATTTTACAGCTTTTTTCAGCCATTTTGACTTTTCAGCCATCCCATAATGCAACACTCGGTGCCAGGAGGGCGTAAGTGTGCTAGTTACGCCCTCCTGTCACTAAGTTTACCTAGATTTTGCAGTTGTGTCAATTACTTTCTCACTTTATTCAATGCAGTTTGTGATTTCAGTGAGGTCCTTTTGGCACTAGATAGATCGCATCAAGAGCTTTAATTTGATATATAAATGCCATTTTTTCTGGTTCTGAGCCCTCGACTGGGTAAAATAATAATTGGACACACCAAATTTAAAATAAATAAATAAATAAAATAAAGAATGACCCTGAAGCTGTGGAGTGCAAGCATGACAAACATAAAAGAGGTTTTCTTAATACCATACCATCATTTCATTTATATAGTGAACCCCAGGGTGCTTCACACAACTACTGGATACAGCAGATCAAAACAATAAAATATTTCTTATTTCTCAAATAACGTTAAAACCAGAAAAAAATTATTCTTACCAAGCGCCACATAAAAACATTCATCTTTTTTTATTCATCCCAATCCTGCTCACAATCTAATTATAAATTCAGTTTTGATGAAATACAACTGGAATGAGCAAATTACAACCTAATCACTTCTTAATCTGAACCCATAAAGACCAAAAAACACGCTAATACCTTTTTAAATCATAATCCCTTCCTAATCAAGGTCCTTTTTGAAATCATTAGATGTGTGCACCAGTCTCCACGAAACAAGCCTTGAAGGTATACTTAAACAGCATAAACTCTCCGAGGATATTTAAATCATTCTGTCCACGTAAAGGCTGCTGGCCCAGGGATAGTGACAATAACATTGAGCAATTATTTACCTAGAGGGTGATAAAAATAATCTATACTAATTTTCACAAGGGACGTCAATACGTCTTAGGTTGTTTATAAACACTGTCCTGTTTGTGTAAACGAATATTCTTCAATGTGACCTTGCCTTACTGGCCTTGGGATTTCATTAAGGTTTGAAGTCTCGTAATTTGGTATGAAATTACAGCAGTAAGTCCGAATATGTGCAAATACAGCATCTCAGCAACAGGCATACAGTTTCTTTCAAGGTGGAAAACAAGTTTGCATCCCCCTCGTACTTCTTGCTGTGGTGTGAGCTGACTGCTTCTGAAGGTCACGTACTCATTTAGTAGAGCATTAGCTGCCAGCGCCTCTGTGCCCTCACGAAGCTGCTTGACATGTAGATTACCAGAACATCTCCTTGTTGAGAGCTGCTTTGTTTCTCCAGTCACACTACTCATTAGGAGCGTGTAGCTCCAATGCAGCAGACCGCCTGCTGTCATTGACAGCGTTCTGGTTTCTGACCCACATCCTTAAAGGTGGATGCTGCTACCCTTTCCCAGTTCTCTCAAATTCTGCTCTGAATAATTAAAGGGAACCCTGTTGTCACCTGCAAGCTGTTAATTATGCAATTCTTAAGGGCTGTAGTGGAACATGTCCTGCTGGAAAGACAGATAGTCCTGAAGTGAATTGGTTTATACTTTGTATTCACGTATTGAAATCCACTTCCTAAAAACAAAGTCATGGTTGAATATGCATTTCAATTCTTCCACGTATTAAGGTAGATATTGTAGAAAATGTAACTGTTTTTTTGTAATTCAGAAGAATCAGCATCTTTTAGTCAGAGAATATTAATACCTCAGTGAAGCCCCAGGTTTTAAATCACCCAAGGTGCATTTACCTGAAACTTTCCATTGCAGCATAGGTAATTAAACTACCTGGCTGGTTTAGATTGTTTTATTTTTAGAACAGTAGGTGTGCCAGCAAAGGAAACCCAAGATAGTGGTGTCTGTTTTAATGCTCTAAACCAGTGGTTCTCAAACTTTGTCATAGTGAGCCTCCTGGAGCTATGAAAAAAAATAAGTGTGCCTCCCCAGTTTACTGAAACAACATAACAAACTGAAAATCCTATATGTTGCAAAAAAATGAATAAAAAGGTAGAAGGGATTTCATCAATATAGAGCAGTATGAGTTTCAGAAGTATTAATTCAAAAACAGTACAAATGGAAGCAGCTAAAATCTTTTTGTTTTTTCTCCTGTTAACTTTCTTATCTTAGTGGGTTTTAATGTAACTTCAAAATTGCTGCTTTTTTATTATTATGTGTATACTGTTGTTTAAATCTGTTATTTAAATGGTCTGATTGTTGCAGTTGTATGTGTGACATGCTATACAAATGTAGTGTGGTTTGTTCTTTTTTGTAATGTACACTGCTTTGCGATACTTTTGTATAAAAAGCGCTACATAAATGCAGTAAATGAATAAAGAAATATGTGAAAAAACTTTCCGGGTTTAGATACTAAGGTAGGGTTGTCGTGTTTCGAGATGCCGGTGTTGCTTCCAGGGCTGCATGCTGTGCTTTGCCAGTATTTCGCCGCACATTCGAGGCCTCGGTGCACCGCTGGACCCGCTCCGTGTAAAGCCATGTTTTAAATATGCTTCGTCATATTTTCGGCTTCTGCGTTTTGCTGGAACCTCCGCTGCTGCCCTCACTTCAGTTTGTGTTGTACGTTTTTCTCCCTTTGTCACAAAATGATCCATTTCTCATTAAAGCTGTTTCTCACTGTAAGCGCACTGCTGATACTGTTTTTAAGTTTACTTGGGGGGATGGGGAGGGGGGAACCACGCAACGTACGTGTGACGTTCACCGTTGCTAAGGAACATTAGCACGTTAAACAAAAGCTTTTTGCATTATTTTATGTTAGTTATTTTTAAATATAATACATTTAAAATATTAATAATTTAATTTTTTTTTCAAATCATCCAGCCTCTCCGAAAAAAAAAGGACACACCGCTCGCACCTCCCTTGACACCTTGCCACTCCTCCCAGTGGTGGATTTTCCTAGGTTTGTATTCTATGCAGTTGTGTTTATACTAAGACTACAAGCACCCCTGTTCCAAGAGCTTATTGACTGAGTGCAGGCTGGGGACAAAGCCTCTGATAACCTCTGTGCTACAGCTGAGCATGCCTGGCACCAAACCAGATTCTGACTCAAATCCAGCCATGCAGTTAGGAAATCTGGAAATTTAAATCCCAGATACAGGACAGGATCTGGATGGAAATCGTGAGAGAATTGCAGGGAATACTATAAATACAAGAAGCCAGAATGCAGGAACTGTCCTTTGCTTTTCCCTTGTGTGTTAGCTAATTGCTTTAATGAGGTATTTCTGTGAAGACACATGGAGGATAATGTGGTTAATATAGACATTTTAAATTGAAGATAGTGATGTTAAGGCAAAATAAGACATGCTTATATACATCATGGACATTCCCATGTATGCATGTTACCTTGGACCCCTCTATTATTCTCTTTTCCTATGTGTGTGTGCATCATCAACATGTTTGTCGTGGTTTGGCTAGGTAATGCCTTTTTAAAGATGATTATGAACCTCAAAGAAAAGCACAGGCTTATACTGTATGCACTTATATACAGTACAATTAAACATGATCTGCAATTTGAGCAACGATTCTTAAGCCTAAGGCATAAAGCATATTTTCAAAGAGAAATACAACCATTTTGATGGTATAAAACGAGACACTTCAAAGAACAATATTTAGCTGAATCTTTCTGCAACCAAGTTGTTTCAAAATACTTATTGGACTTTTAAGAAGCGCTACAAACTTTTTACATCAAGAACAAAAATGCCAGTGAATGTCAGTGGGATTAAATCTACCTAAAAGTCAAATAAAGGCAAGTACCAAGTTTCAAAGTGCAATAAATGTAGGGCATCGCACAAGAGTAATTCAGAGATGGATTTGTATTTTCCAAGCACACGCCAATGTCAAGCGAAGGTATTCAGGGCAAAATCCATTTTCACTTTAGGATATTCTCTTGAGGGCGCATGTACAGTGTGTAGGATATATACTGTAGTAGAAGCTCACACACACACACACACTGAGGTAAGAGCACGAACAGACAAGCACTACATTGTAGACATGAAATAGTAGCAGATGAATGAAACCATATACATTATAAGAACATCGTTAGTTGGTATATTCCACCAACTTTAACTACATATTTGTAACATTTGTTGTACCAATAGACTACTCCACTATAGTCCAAGTACTGAGTCATGTTGTCACTGCAATCCCAATGCAGTGTATTAAGACCAATGAAAGCCCAGCAGCTACAATGTTGTGGTGACATTTTCATGTTTTGTATTAATGTGTGAACCAATGCCCAACTGTAATTTATCGTAGTATCCTTTTACCATATTGGTCCCAGGCAGTGTCCCTGGCAGTGTCTCAGGTCCAACTCCATTGTGTTGCCAATGCTGGTGATGCTTTCGGTTATAATGGTTCTGCTTGGGATTCTTTAAGATAATCCTACTAGTGTATTTTTTAAACTTATACAATTAGTGTGGAGAGATCTAGTGATTATTCTCATCTCGTTTTTGAATCTGTCTTGCATTGATTCAAATACAACGACAGAATAACTGGGTTAATCACAGTGCTCGAAAGCAGATGCAGAGCGCTAAGAAAAGTCATTCTCCAAATGCATCTCTTTAATTGAGGTTTAAACCTACAATACTTTCTTTTCCACACATTGTACTTGCTATATTAACAGAATAGTCCATGAGGCTGGCTGTAAAACAACACGCCTTCCGCTTTCGATGGCCGTCCTCATTCATGGAATAGCTTCTGTACTCCTTCAAACTTTATGGTGTGTCCTTCATTTTACTGTAAGGATATTCACTGTATTATATGTACCAGCAAGTAATATTAATTACTTGGTCATTTTCAATGTTAAAATAAGATATGTTTTTGGAAATTGGAATAAAATGTGCTCAATGAAGTCCTTAAAACATCTGTGCCATTAGATAGGAATGAACAAGGGTACCAGTGTTATTCAAAATAACAGCTGAATATTCTATTAGCTGCACATTATGTGGAATTCAGTTTACATGAGTGTAATATGTATTATTTTGAATAATGTAATAATACATCATAATGGCATAGTATTGTGCATGTAATGTACAAAATGTATAAAGGCCTGATTCTGTCAAATTTACTGGCCATAATCTTTGTATTGGTGTATGACATTTAAAAAATATTTTCAGAACCTAATGCTAATTCTTATTGTTCTCTTCAGTATCTTTAATAAAGCGGTCCTAATATATATATATATATATATATATATATATATATATATATATATATATATTGTAACAGAGCTGAGCGTATCCGAGTTCTGTCACACACAGGGCTGGGTTTTTAAATGCGCATGTTATGCTTTTATTAAACACAAAATAAATAAATGAAAACAAACTCCTAACTCTGTTCGGAGCACTTACTAAACATTGTCACATGTGTTTTGCAGGAAGGATTTTGACCCCCCCCCTGCCCTGTTTATATATATATATATATATAATGTACACAGCAGTTGGAACTTCTTTCTAACCTATATATATATATATATACACTACCGGTCAAAAGTTTTAGAACACCTCAATTTTCCAGTTTTTATTGAAATTTACGCAGTTTAATGTCTCAATGTGCTCTGAAATTAAAGCATAGAACTAATAAACAATTGGAGATAAAAAAGAAATCATGGAATCGTTTTGTTTATCAAAATTTAATCTAAATTTTTGACTCGGCAAATTAGCCACCTTTTGCAGATATAACAGCCAAACACACTCGTGGCATTCTTTCTACAATGGAAATCAAATATTGTTCGGAAAGTTCTTCCCAACACTGTTGCAGAAGTTCCCACAAATGTGTTGCACTTTTAGGTTGCTTTGCTTTCACCCTTCTGTCCAGTTCATCCCAAACCAGCTCGATGGGGTTTAAGTCTGGAGACTGTGCTGGCCATTCCATGATTTGAAGCCTACCGTCTTGTTCTTTTCTTCTAAGGTAGTTCTGACATACCCTGGAGGTATGTTTTGGGTCATTATCTTGCTGTAGGATGAACCCCTGACCAACTAGGCATATACCAGAGGGTATTGCATGGCAACCTCCACACCTCACCCTCTCTTAACTGGAGTCCCCCAAGGGTCAGTCTTGGGTCCTCTCCTGTTCTCTCTCTACACCCGCTCCCTGGGCCCCCTCATCGCATCCTATGGTTTCTCATACCATTTCTATGCTGATGATGCTCAGATTTTCCTCTCCTTCCCCACCTCTGACTCCACCATCTCCTCCCGTATCTCTACCTGTCTGTCTGCTATTTCCTCCTGGATGCACTCGCATCAACTCAACCTCTCTAAATCTGACCTCCTTTTCTTTCCCTCCTCCTCCCCCTCCTCTGATCTCTCTATCTCTGTTCCTCTGGAATCTACCACACTCTCTCCCTCTTCCTCAGCTAAGAACCTTGGAGTCACCCTGGACCCCTGGCTCTCTTATTCCCAGCACATCTCCACTCTGGCACGCACTTGCAGATTCTTCCTGAGCAACATCCGAAGAATCCGACCCTTCCTCACCAACTATGCTACCCAGCTCCTGGTCCAGGCCCTGGTACTCTCCCGCCTAGACTACTGCAACTCCCTCCTGGCTGGCCTCCCTGCGTCCGCCACCCGTCCGCTCCAGCTCATCCAGAACTCTGCTGCTCGCCTGGTGTTCTCTCTACCTCGCTTCGCCCACGCTACTCCACTACTCCGCTCGCTCCACTGGCTCCCGATCACCGCTTGCATCCAGTTCAAGACTCTTGTACTAGCCTACAGATGCCTTGATCAGACTGCACCCAGCTACCTCCAGACCCTCATCTCTCCCTACACCCCCACTCGACCTCTCTGCTCCGCCTGCACTAGAAGACTGGCTCTACCTCCGCTACGCTCCCCTGCCTCCCGAGCCCGCTCCTTCTCCACCCTTGCTCCGCAGTGGTGGAACGACCTTCCTACAGATGTCAGGACTGCCCAGTCCCTGACCACATTCCGGCGCCTCCTTAAGACTCACCTCTTCAAACAGCACCTGTAGAACTCCTCTGTTGTATCCTGGGACACTATCACCCTTCATTTAAATATGCTTTATTCTGCCCCCTATTTTACTGCATTTAATCCTGTACCTCAGAATATTGTAATCTGCCAAGTGTTTAATCTGTAGTATTTTGTACTTAATCATATCCTGATGTAACTATCACTATTTAATCATATCCTGATGTAACTTTCACTATTATCTGCTGTATTATTGAATTGTGGTTTGTCACACTTGAGAATTATTGTATTTCTTGTTCTTATTGTATGACTTATATTGTAACACTTGAATGTATTTGTATTTGCTTGCGATTGTAAATCGCCCTGGATAAGGGCGTCTGCTAAGAAATAAATAATAATAATAATAATAATAATGGCGCTGCAAAATGCTGTGGTAGCAGTTTTGGTTCAGGGTGCCACTCACTCTGTGCAAGTCGCCGACTCTGGATCCAGCAAAACAGCCCCAGACCATCACACTTCCTCCTCCATGTTTGACAGTTGGTGTCACACACCGAGGAACCATCCTTTCACCTACTCGACGGCGTACAAAAACCCTGCGTGATGATTTCAAATTTTGATTCATCGGTCTATAAGACCTTCTTCCAGTCTTCAGTAGTCCACTGGCGGTGCTTCATGGCCCAGGCAAGCCTCTTTTTCTTATTTTGCCATCTTAGCAATGGCTTTCTTACTGCCACTCGACCTGTCAAACCTGCAGCTCGAAGTCTTCTCTTCACAGTTGGAACTGAGACTTGCTTACTTCGACCAGTGTTAAACTGTGCTTGAAGCTGTTGTCCTGTGAGCTGCCTATCACGCAAGCTGTTGACTCTCAGAAACTTGTCTTCTGATTCTGTTGTGGCTTTGGGTCTGCCAGACCTCTTCCTGTCAGAGTTTCCTCCAGTTTCCAAGTGCTTTTTGATGGTGTAGGAAACTGTACTCACTGACACCTTGGCTTTCTTTGCAATTTCTCTAAAGGAAAGACCTAAACTTTTAAGGGTTATAATGGTCTGTCTGTCTTCCTTTGTTAATTGCCTTTTTCTCACCATTATGAGAGCAATATACTACTTCCTGCAGTACAATACTGTCCAAATAATGCTTAAGAGGGTGTAGTAACACAGTCTGTTCCAACACTGCTTTTATACAGACAGAGGGTTTGTAAGTAATCAACAAAAGTTGGGACACCTGTAGGAATTGTTAGCATCAACTTTCAAGGCTTAATTTACTTCCATTGCTGCAGAACAGCTGTAAGTTGTTAACCCATTACTTGTTTCGTGAAAAAGGCCTTTTTGTATAACTCTGGCAGTTTTTTAACCTCTGGCAGTTTACCACTTACCTTTGTACCATTTCAGGTTATTCACTGGACTTGAACTGCTTAAATTTCAATAAAAACTGGAAAAATGGGGGTGTTCTAAAACTTTTGACCGGTAGTGTGTATATATATATATATATATATAT
The DNA here is from genome assembly GCF_902713425.1 of Acipenser ruthenus. Classification (NCBI taxonomy): domain Eukaryota; kingdom Metazoa; phylum Chordata; class Actinopteri; order Acipenseriformes; family Acipenseridae; genus Acipenser; species Acipenser ruthenus. The sequence continues at coordinate 13,254,501 of NC_081203.1, forward strand.
ATATATATATATATATATATATATATATATACATTTTTCTTTGCAAAAAGTTTCGTTAATGCATCAGTTAGGATTGATATTAAAACAACAAAAGTAGGGAAGTAGAGTTTTTAATCTGCATTCCCTCCCACCCCCTTACAAGCAACCACAGACAGCCATCATCAGTTAAGACGAACAACATACAACTCTGCAGATAACACAAGAGACATCCATTATCAGGGAGTTGCAGTAGTCAATCCGGGACAGTACCAGGGCCTGAACTAGGAGGCTGGGTGGAGTAGTCGCTGAGGAAAGGGTGAATTAGACTCCTTCCAACGTCATCACCTTCTTCAGTGTGCAGTGCCTGTGCCGCTTAATGGAAACAGCCTCCATATTTATCACTAATTACAACAAGCACTGTAAAGCGGACAATAGACTACAATAAAAACAAAGATATGGCCAATTTGAAAAAAAACAAGGTTCACACCAATTACAGAGGAATTTAAACAAATGTTTTTAAAAGAGCAAGAAAAAGAAAATACAAGAAGAAAAACACTTACTCACATAAACCTCACAAAGTGCGTTCAGTGGGAGAAACAAGATACCCGGAAAAAACCTGGACAAACACCATTCCAATCTCATCTTGTCAGAAAAAAAAATGGGGACAACTTTTAACCGTTCTCTCTGAAGCATTCTTAGCAGCATTGCGCAGAAATAACTGAATGCAGCATTTTCTACAGAAGCACATCACAGTTTACACAAGCAAAAGAAACTCTCTCAGCCAAACAAAAACAGCTTAAGAAAGAAGATACAGAAACATAGAATTCATAAAATAATAATATGGGTCAGAATATATGCATTACGGGCTCAAAGCTAACTCGAGTCATATTATTGTATGGTAATATATTCTGACCCACATTATTATTTTATATATTCTATTTACTCTTCTAAAAGACAATGCATTTAAATGTAGTATATTTGGATGCTCTGACCTTGGCATATTAGACCTAATAAATATACTGTTTATATTATAATAAAAAAAAACAATCATACTGGGTGATTCTTCTGTATATCAGTTTTGTAAATCTACTCTCCACCCCCCTTCTCTAAAAATCAATTTTCTAAAACAAAATGATTTCACAACAAGTGGGCTCATATAGACCCACCCAACCATTTTGTTTCTCTATAGTATTTTAATTTAGCCCTGATAACGATACCTGAAATATGAAATCACATTTTTATGTTTGATATTCATGAATGTGCCTTCCTATTTGTAAATTGTGTGTGTTGGCATTAACAGTTAGGGTGTAAGTTTCTCTCAATTGGATCTTTGTGATGGAGCAAGGTCCCTCACATTACAAACCCAGCAAAGGACTTGTTTAGACGTTCTTTTTAACTGTGCTTCTTGTGTAACTGCTGTGACGGGGTGCCCACCCCATGTGTGTATTTGATGCGTCGTTTTGCCTGTACCACCCTGTCTTGTTGTTGTTTCTTTTCCTGGTCTGACATCACCACCCACACGCATCACTCAAGCCATCCTTTCACACTGCCCAAAAAAAATGGTGCTTACCTGTGTGTAATCCACTGTCCTGCAAGGGGATGTTCCTGAAAAGCAATTACCACTTTTTAGACGCTATTACAATGGAATGGTGCACATTTTTGGCGTGATACATGGAACTGTGTTAAAAAGTAAAACCTTTTTCTTTCTTTCTGTATATATGTATTAGCTGTAAAACCTTGTTTTATGGTTAACTACCCTGAGTTTTATAGTGTAGTGCTGGCCTCCATTTTGTGAGAGGAAGTGAAAATCCACCATCTTAGGTTAAGGAGTGTTTTGATACTTCCCTCAGTGATGACTTCCTGTAGTCAGGGCAGCCCCATGTAGTAAATGTAAAGGGAAGTGTTTATTGATTGGTTATCTATTGATATTTATTTGATGGTGTGACAAAGACGGCCGGAGTGGGTGGCGTCAGACCAGAGCCATGAAATAAACAACGGAGGTTTTGGTGAAGTCAGCATTTAATAATTAACAAACAGAACAGAAAATAAACGGTGGTAACAAACAACACAGGACACGGCACTTACGCCAAAATAAATATATAAACAAAACGGACTAAACAGTGAACAGACAAACAAACAAACAGGGTGAGTGAAAACAACTATCAATTTAATTTACTTTATTTTACTTTCTCCTTCTCTCAATCCCGTTCTCCACTCACCGAACACCCAACCCCGAGTGAATGCAAATGTGTCTATATATACTGTTGTGCTGGGATTCAATTACTAATTAATTATTCACTTGAATCCCAGCATGTGAATTCATTACATGCAACCCTGTGCTCACATATTACATTTAACCAGCACGTGAAGTGATTTGTGCCTCCTCGTGCCTAAATACAAATCTACATTTTTAAATACAAGTGAAACACAGACCCGTTTATATCCCGTGTACCAATGACTATACACCAACATTAACACACGCAACATACAACACGTAACACACAACACAGAAACGCACACAAGGGCAGGGCACATTGCCACAGATGGGCATGCCTGTTTGTTGTGATATTTATGTGTTATGATTTTTTTAATATTTTGTAGCCATTTATTTATTCCACATATTTGATCGTTTTAGTAGAGGCACCCACTCACTTGGTTTAGTCATGGGAAGGGTTATACCTGTACAGGTGTGTATATGCTGGCAGCTTTGGTCAGTGGGTTAAGGGATAGCTTGAAGTCCTGCTAAGCCTAACGTGCTGCTTATATGAACCGGTTATAGGTTTTATTTGTTGTTCATCTACTGTATATGTAAATAGTTCAAAAGTTCTTAGTTGTGCATGTAGTTCTTAATAATTTGGTTGGTGTTGCACCAACTCTTTCTGTTCTTGTCTGCTTCCCTGCGTAACATCACACGGCACTGGCCACAGGCTTGTTTAACGTGTGCATTGTATATCACTGTGGTGGAGTGTCCCGCCCCTATTTATTATTATTTGTATTTGTTTGCGGCGCAGATAAAAGCGCTGTGTCTTTTGTTATTGTTTTTTATATTTATAATTTAAAAACCCATGAGGATGCGTGACTGATCAGCTACTGATTATTTAACTAGCTGACAGTCACGCATCCTTACGAAACGCGTGCAGACTGTGGCCAAGGGTTAATAACATAATTAACAACTAGTTAACCCTTCAGCCAGAGTATAAGAACCTGCAGCTGTCCGTGCTGCAGGGGTGGGATGTACAGAGAGGAGGTACGGGGAGATAGAGAGGAGTCAGAAATTAACAATTGCTAAAACGTGCTGGATTAGCCAGCACGACACATACTTGTTTGTCGGTCTGATTCATTTGCCCTCGTGTCCATTGGTTTCTGTTTTGTTGTTTGTTTAAATCTTTTATTTTTGTTTTGTTTATTTATTTATTAAAATCAGCTGAATGCCGTTGCATTCAGCTTCACCCGCCCATCCATTGTTTTGATTCAGTTACTTCCTGGTCCGTGACGTCACCACACCTCACCACTGCAAGCCATCCTGCCACAATCACATATTTAGAGAGTTAATCAGATGTATGTATTTATTTATTTGTTTGTTTGTTTGAAGATGTCACATCTTTATGCAGCTGATCTTTTCATTGTAAAATGTTTTGGTCAGATTCATTTAGAGGGGAAATTAGCAACCGAATTCCTCATCTCCTCATCAAATACCGGACATCATAAAACTTTTTTTACATTACAAAACAAACACAAAAGGAAGATCCAAATAGGGCACCAGGAACATTAACTGATCAATTGAGGCTGGCAAAGAAGCCATGGTGACCAGTAAGTGATGTATTGTTATGTATCTACATACGTTATTAGTTCTACACAGTTCAAACCTACTGTATGATTGCACACAGCATGTGTTTTTTTGCTATAATTAAGGCTTGCAGGAAAACCTGGAGTGTCTAAAAGAATAAGTAGCGGGGGTTCTGAAAAAATATACAGCATTACACGCCCCCACGTGTTGCTACAACTGTTTAAATAATGTACCTGTCATTTCTCTTTTCATTGTTAACATCCTGACAGCTTTTTACATTTATAACTTTAAAGTCTAGCGGTTTCAAAGTGCTTTTCAAAATGGCTGCTCTACCGGACGTACATACAGTGCCTTGCATAAGTATTCACCCCCCTTGGACTTTTCCACATTTTGTAGTGTTACAACCTGGAATTACAATGGATTTAATTAGGATTTTTTGTCACTGATCTACACAAAATATTCCATAATGTTGAAGTGGGGAAAAAAAATCTATATATTTTTCAAAATGATTTACAAATAAAAAACTGAAAAGTCTTGATTGCATAAGTATTCACCCCCTTTGCTGTGACACCCCTAAATAAGCTCTGGTTCAACCAATTGCCTTCAGAAGTCACATAATTATTATTATTATTATTATTATTATTATTTATTTCTTAGCAGACGCCCTTATCCAAGGCGACTTACAATTGTTACATTATTTCTTACATACAATTACCCATTTATACAGTTGGGCTTTTACTGGAGCAATCTAGGTAAAGTACCTTGCTCAAGGGTACAGCCTATTTAAAGCCGATAAAAAACTGCGCCGGCTGCCTATTGGCAGCTGACGCACCAGCTGCCCGAAGGCAGCCGGTGAAAAGATACAGTTTGGCACCCCCTAATCAAAAAAAAGGGAGTGCCAACAAAAACCGTCCGTTGACTAAGCCAGTTTTAAATTAAATATTCATAACAAAGGGGGGGGTGGCGCAGAGCACGCCACCCAGAGCCCACTGGTCGACAAAAGCCGTCATGTCGCCAGTGGACTCCGCGTCGGCGTGCTCCAACGCCACCCGGGAACGGAGGAGGGCCCTGAACATGGCCCCACAGTCAAAGAGACCCTCCCCGGTGATCTTACGCTTCCTGGTCTTGTAGATGGTAAGTTTGCCAAGAGCCAGGAGCAGATTCACCAGGAGGTCCCTCTTCCTGGTGGAGCCACGAACAGGGTGCCCGAAAATAAAAATGGTGGGGGAAAAATGCAGCCAGAACTGCAGCAGGAGGTTTTTCAAAAACAAAAAGAAAGGCTGCAGCCTGGCGCAAAGTAAATAAATATGAAACACCGACTCGGACTCGCCGCAGAAAGGGCATGCGGGGTCCGAGTCGGTGAAGTGACGCAGGACCTCTCCTGACGCGAGCGCTCCGTGTAGCACCCTCCAGCCCAGGTCCCCAGCGCCTCTGGGGACCAGCGGGGAGTACAAAGCCTCCCACTGGGGCCTCTCGCCCTCCGGGGGTTGGAGGGGCTCCCGCCAAGCGGTGTCTCGGCGGGAGACGAGGGCGAGGAAGTGGAGGGTGTGGAGCGCCATCGCGTACAGGGTCCTCCTCGACACGGAACGAAGGGGGGTCGAGGAGAACTGCGAGGTCCTGCTCAGGTGATTCTCGAGGGGAGGCTGAGGGGGAGCCCGATCCTTTGGTTTGATCAGCAGGACCGGAGAGCCGGGGGTAGGGAGGGACGGTGGCTCCCCGGTCCTGAGGACCCCCTCGAGATACCCGACAGAGTCTGGGTGCAAAGCTGCCTTGCACTCCCGGATCGCTCGGCGGGCCGTTCTGAGGGTCCCCCGAGTCGCCCTGGCGACCAGCGACTCGGGAGTCAGCCACGCCGAGCGTTGGTGATCCAGGAGATCCCAGACTCTGGTCACCTTGGCCGAGATCAACAGGCTCCGCACCGCGGGGGATTCCAACGCCTGCGCACCTAGATGGGGGTTGTGCAGCAGGGGCTCCAGAAGGAATTCCTCCCCCTCGGTCGGAACCGCGTCTCGGCCGATGTCGAACATGCTCCGGGTCTTGAGCAGGTCCCTGTAAAAGACCGGCAGCTCGGGGAGACGGATCCCCGGGAGGTCGAGCCAGAACAGCTGCCGGTCGTAGCCCAAGCGGTGCAGCTGGCGCAGGAAGAGGGAGGCCAGCGCGCACCACTGCGGGGCCGGGTCCGCGTACAGGAATCTCTGCAGGGTCTGGAGGCGGAAGGTGTGCACCTGAGTCCTGATGCACACCAACCCTTGCCCTCCCTCAGCCAGAGGGAGGCTCAGAACCGCCGCAGAGACCCAATGCTTTCCGGCCCAGAAGAAGTCCGTCAGCTTCCTCTGGACCCTGGCCACAAACTCAGGGGGCGGGCTCAGGACGGTGAGTCGATGCCAGAGCATCGACGCCACCAGTTGGTTAATCACTAAAGCCCGTCCCCTGAAGGAAAGCACTTTCAGCAGACCCGACCACGACCTCAGCCTAGCAGCCACCTTGTCCTCCAACTCCACCCAGTTGGCTGCGACCGAGGTCTCCGCGGGGCTCAGGTGGACTCCCAGATATTTGAAGCCGTCCGCGCTCCACTTGAACTGCTGGAGCGCGGCGGGGAGGGAGTCCACCCGCCAGGGACCTACTAGTAACCCGGAGCATTTGTCCCAGTTGATCCTGGCAGAGGAAGCGGCAGAGTATACACTCTGGCAGCTCCGCATCCTCTCCAGGTCAACCGGGTCTGAGGCCACCAGGAGCACGTCGTCGGCGTATGCCGACAGGACCACCCTCGTGTCCGGCGCGCCGAGCGCCAACCCCGTGAGCCTCCTGCGAAGGAGGCAGAGGAAGGGCTCGATGCACAGCGCGTACAGTTGTCCGGACAGAGGGCAGCCCTGACGCACTCCTCTCCCGAACGCGAGGGGCGCGGTCAGGGACCAGTTAACCTTTACGAGGCACTCGGCAGAGGCGTAGAGCGTCCGGAACAGGCCGACGAAACGCGGCCCGAATCCGAACGCCCGCAGGGTTCCGAAGAGATACTCGTGATCCACCCGGTCGAACGCCTTCTCTTGGTCGAGAGACAAGAAGGCGACCGACCGACCGGTCCTCCTGCAGTAGTGCAGCAGGTCCCGAACCAGGAAGATGTTATCAAAGATCGTCCGGTTCGGGACCGTGTAGGACTGGTCGGGGTGGATCACGTCTGCCAGCACGGACTTGAGCCTCAAGGAGGCGGCCTTGGCCACGATTTTATAGTCCGTGCACAGCAGCGAGACCGGGCGCCAGTTCTTCAGGCAGCGGAGATTCCCTTTCTTGGGCAGGAGCGTGATCACCGCCCGCCTCATCGAAAGGGGCATCTCCCCGGTCTCGTAGGCTTCCGCCAGGACCCACGCAAAGGCGGGCCCCAGCAAGTCCCAAAACTTTTTGAAGAACTCCACGGTCAGCCCGTCGATGCCCGGCGATTTGTTATAGGGCATCTGACTGAGGGCGTCGGAGAGCTCGGCCAGGGTCAGCTGGACCTCGAACTCGTCCCTGACGCCCTCGCCGACCGTGGGAAGCCCATCCCACAGAACCCTGCACGCGTCGGAGTCGACGGGATCCGGAGAGAAGAGGTCAGAGTAAAAGGCTCTGGCCCTCTCGTTCACGCTCTCCGGATCCGTCAGAAGGGAGCCGTCGTCTGCCAGAAGGCAGGTGATGGTCCTGCGGTCTCCCTTCTTTTTCTCCAACGCGTAGAAGAAGTGTGAGCCGCGGTCCATCTCCCGAAGGAACTGGATCCGCGAGCGCACAAACGCCCCCCGGGACCGCTGGAGCTGCAGGTCCCGCAGGGTGCTCTTCTTCTCTACGTACGCGCTCTGCTCGAGTGGGTCCCCGCGAGCCAGGCGGCTCTCCAGATCGAGCAGCTCCCTTTCCAGCCGCTCAATCCGTGAGTCCCTCCGCCTGCTCGCGCCCCTCGTGTACTCCTGACAGAAGATCTTGATCTGCGCTTTCCCCACGTCCCACCACTGACGCCACGTGGGGAAGCGAGATCGTCTGCCGTGCCAGACCGTCCAAAAGTCCCGGAAAGACCACTCAAAGCGCTCGTCCTCCAACAAGGCGTTGTTGAAATGCCAGTAGGCGGAGGCGTGCCCAACTTGCACCAGGGCCACCGCCACGGCCACCAGGTTGTGGTCCGTGAACCGCGCCGGCCTGATGTCGGAGGAGCGAACGCAGTGAGCGTGGTTCCTGGTGACATAGAACCTGTCGATCCGGGACTGAGACATCCGCCCCTCCCTCACCCTGGTGAAGGTGAAGGCGGGGACGTCCGGGTAATGCCAACGCCAGATGTCGACCAGAGAGAGCTGAGCGGTCAGCTCTCTCAGGGCTGCCGACGAGAGAGGGTAGTGCTCTTGCGCCCCCACCCTGTCTGCGGCCTCGAGGGTGCAGTTGAAATCACCCCCGAGGACCACGCACTCGTCGGCGCCGATGTTGCTCATGTAGGTCGACATCCGGCGAAAGAACTGGACCCTCGCCGGACCCGTGGACGGCGCGTACACGTTCACCAGGTGAACGATACTGTCGCCGTCCCGGATCCGGTGGTGTAACAGACGGCCCGGCTCGACGTCTACCACATCGAGTACCGTGGGAAGAAAGGACCCGGAGAAGAGCGTCGCCACCCCACAGGAGGTGCCGGTGAGATGGCTGAACGACACTCTCCCCCCCCACTCCAGAAGCCAGCTGGCTTCCGTCTCTGGAGTCGTGTGGGTTTCCTGCAGGAAGCACACAGAGTAACCCCCTTTTTTCAGGAAGGAGATTACCTGGGCCCTGCGGAAAGGGTCCCTACACCCGTTGACGTTCACGGTACCGATGTGATACATGATCTTCTGTCAGGAGTTGTCGGTGACGCTCACGGGAGATCCTGAGTTCTCCCGAAGCTCACCAACTGGTCGTGTAACTTTCGGGCCCGAATGTGCACGTTCGAGCCCGAAGTTTTATTGGCGTGGCTGGCCCTGAGGAAGGACCTCACAGAGGTTAGGATCCTCTGGAAGTCCCCCCATTTGTCCAGGGCCAGCTGTACCTTGTCCCTGCGGTGGATGGTGGCCTCCAAGAACTCCAGGAGATCCGCCGCAGGGATGTCAGGGAGAGAGACGGACGGAACCTCCGAGCCCACGCTGCCCGTGGACTCGGTATCCTCCTCCCTCTCCCTCAGCTCTCCATCGCCCCCCTCGCGATGGTAAAGCACAACGCACTCACGTTGGTGGGTGAGCGCGTTGCACCTTATTTTGAGCTTCACCGGTCCTCCCTGCGCCCCACCCCCAGGGGACGCGACGGGAGAGACCGGCGGAGGGACCCTCGCGGGGACCGTCTGCACCCTGGATTTCGGGGGCGCAGACGGGCGCTCGGCGTATGCCGCCGAGCCAGATGGTCTGGTCCCCGCTCTGGGTCTCTCCTTTGAGGTCCGAGGCACGGTCTCAGGCCCGTCCTCTTCCCTCGAAGGAAGGGGATCCACCCTCTCGGGTCCTTCCCCTCCCTCCCCTAGAGAAAGGGGATACACCCTTTCGGGTCCTTCCCCTCCCTCCGCATCAGTCACCGGGACCGCCTTGGGCGATGTTTCCCCCCCGACAGACGCGCAAGGGCTGGAGCCCTCGTCGCCGCCGGTAAGGGAAGCCCGAGGCGGTTGGTCTTTCAGGGGCTCCTCCCGCGCCCCCTCGGTGACTGGAACCGGTCCTTTGGTGCTGGGTCGGGGACCGGTTTTTTGGCCCCGTTGCACTTCGGGGAGGGGATCTACCGTGAGGGCACCACCTTCTGCCCTCTCTGGTTCTTCCCCTCCATTCCGCGCTCCGGAGACCAATGTAAGCGCGGGCTCCGCAGAGCCCGCCGCTGCCTCAGGGGGTGTTTCCTTCTCCCCCTCCGCGGCAGCACGAGGGCCGAAACCCCCGTCGCCGCAAGAGAGGGAAACCTGAGGCAGCTCTTGTTCTTGGGGGGGCTGTTCTTCCCCCCCATCCGACCCCTCGGCGGGGGTCGTTTGCATGGGCTCCGCGTTGTTTGCGGAGCCCACGCTTGCCTCGGTGGCCGGATCCGCCTCCTCCCCGGAGACGGGAGCAAGAGGCAGTTCTTTTAGTGGGAGGGGTGGTTCTTCCCCCCCCTCCGGCCCCTCGGCAGAGGTCGCCTGCATTGGCTCCGCATTATCCGCGGAGCCCATGGCTGCCTCGGGAGCTGGTTCCGCCGCCCCCTCCTCGGTAACACAGGGTTCAGGACCCGTGTCGCCGTCGGAGGAAGGCGGTGCCCGAGGCTGCTGTTCTTTTGGGGGCCCCTCCTGCGCCCCCTCGGCGACCTCCCCTGCGGCCGGCCCCTCAATGGTGGAATCGGGGCCGGCTTCCGAGGTCTGTTTTGTGACGGGGAGGGGATCTACCCGAAGGGCTTCATTTGCCCGCACGGGTTCCTCCCTCCCCTTTGGCCTCTCGGCGGGGGCCTCTTCCATTGGCTCCGCAGATTCTGCGGAGCCCCGGACCGCCTCGGGGGATGGATCCGTCTCCCCCTCTGTGGCATTACGAGGGCCGAGGCCCTCGTTGCCGACAGAAGGGGGACGGCGAGGCGGTCTCTTTGGTTTTTGGGGGCCCTCTTTTTCCCCCCCGGGGACCCCCACCAAGAAGCCGGTACGTGTGCACTTGCGTGCACACGTGGGGAGGCGTGCCTGCGCCCTCCTCTTCCCCCTGAGGCTGCCGGAGGCTGTCCCCTGCCCTGCCACGGCAACGGGGAGCCCACCTCCGGCAGCACTTCTCTCCTCGCCCTCTGGGTGGTTGAGGTGTTTGGTTTTTCGGGCGGCTTTGCCGCCCTGCCTCGCGGGGGGTGCCGTGGGGGGAGTCTCCTTATCAGGGACTCCCCCTGACCCACCGCCAGATGGTGCGGCGGCGGTCTCCCCCCGCTTGGCCTCCCCCGTGGACCTGGCCGCCACCTTCATTTTGCGGCGGGCGACCAAGGTCCATTCGGCGGCCTTCTCCCCCGACGCGCTTTCATGAGGCGTGGAGGGTCCGGCCACCTCGGGGGCCTTCTCTCCCTTTCCCCCCTCAGATGTTCCTGGGAGGGGGGCGGGTACTGTTTTGCCCCCCTTCTCTGTGGGCCTTTTGGAGGGCCCCGGGGGCGAGGTGGACTTGGAGGGGTGCGGTGCGGGCGCGGTTGGCTTTGCGCCCTGCTGGAGCTTGGGGCACCTCTTTTTCTGGTGCCCCAGCTCCTTGCAGTGGAAGCACCGCACCTCCTCCGAGGAAAAAAAGATTACATAATTGGTCCCCTCGAAGGGGACCACAAAGCTGCCCTCCACTGTCTCCCGCCCCGCCAGGTGGATAGTCACCTGGCGGCGGAAGGACATGATGTGGCGGAGGGCCTGATCCTTGCAGCCCAGGGGGATGGGGTGGATGGCCGTTTTCAGTTCCCCCAGGGCTTGCAAGTGGGGCATAAGCAGGGCATCCTGTATGAAAGGTGGCACATTCGACAGGATGACCCTGCTGCCCAGCCCCGCGAGGGGCTCAATGGGGACGAACATGCCCCCCACGCTGAGACCCCTCTCGATCGCGGTGTTCGCGGCGGCCTCCGATTTTAGGAAAAATACGGCTTTCCCGTACATTTTGGAGGCCGCCACGATAGCAGATGGTCCCACCGCCTTCGCCATGGCCTTGACGAAGCCCTCGATCGAGAGGGAGTCTCGCAGGAGGCACCTGACCCCGTGCCTCCTGGTGATGTTTTTGAACGGGGGGGCCGCGCTACTCGCAGCCGCCTTCGCCCATTGTTTGGGGGGCTGTTGTGTCTGCCCGCTCATTTTTATTTCTTTTATTTGATTTAATTTGATTTATTTTAAGTGTTTGTTTTATTTTTCCAAATAGAAAAAACAAAACACACACACACAGACAGACAGACAAGACAGACACACCCCCGCACTGCAAAACAGTTCCCAGCGCAGGGGTACACAAAAAAACAAATGTATTTATTTATTTATTTTTAAAATAAAGAAATAAAATAAAGTACAAACACGCCTGCACTCCAATAGCACAGGGGCACAAAATAAAAAGCAAAACCAAACAAAAGATTTTTTTTTTTTTTTTTTTTTTAAATAAAATAAACAAAAAATAAAACAAACAAAAATTATTTATTTATTTTTAAAACAACAAAAATAAAAATTCACACACCCACCCCTGCACTCCAATAGTGCAGGGGCACACACACAACAAAAAGAAAAATAAAACAAAAAACACAAAGGTTTTTTTTAATTTATTTTTTTTTTAATTTTTTTTTTTTTTTTGACCAAACAAACGTATTTGTTTATTTATTTATTTATTTTTTTTAATAAATAAACAAATACAAAATCACAAAATCACACACCCCTGCACTCTAATGGTGCAGGGGTAAAAGGAAAATTCAAAAATAAATCAAAGTTTAAAACTAAAGAATCGTTTTAAACTTAAAACCAAACTAAGGGCAAACAATGGAGCACATGGCCTGTGCTCCTTGTCTGCCCTTCCCCCACTCTGCACAAGGCAGAAGCAGGGGATTAAAACAAAATGATTTTTAAAACAAAAACTAAAACAGTGTAATGATTAAAAATGATTTTAAAACAAACTAAAGAAAGTGCTCTTTAATAAAAAATTAAAAAGCAAAGAAAAGAAACTAGTTTAAAGGAAGTAAAAATTAAAAGAACAAAACAAACAAAGGAAAAAACAGGCCAAAATGGCCGCCCTCCTACACTTGCAAACAAGCAAGTGTAGGAGAACCAAAGAAAAAAGAAATAAAATGTGTTGTTAAAACACTAAATAAAAGTTTTAATCAACAAAAAAGGTGCCCTGCTGCTTTAGAAATAAGATTAAATCAAAAGATTGTGAAAATAAAAAGTTGAAACCACTGTTTTTTAAACTCAGAGCAGGAGCTCACCTCACACACGTCTGCTCTCGCTCAAGGGTACAGCCTATTTAAGGGCCGATAAAAAACTGCGCCGGCTGCCTATTGGCAGCCGACGCACCAGCTGCCCAAAGGCAGCCGGTGAAAAGATTCAGTTTGGCACCTCCCAATCAAAAGGGGGTGCCAACAAAAAAAAAACGGCCATTAATGAAGCCAGTTTTTTTCAAAAATTAAATATTCAAAACAAAGGGGGGGGTGGTGCAGAGCACGCCACCCAGAGCCCACTGGTCGACAAAAGCCGTCATGTCGCCAGTGGACTCCGCGTCGGCGTGCTCCAACGCCACCCGGGAACGAAGGAGGGCCCTGAACATGGCCCCACAGTCAAAGAGACCCTCCCCGGTGATCTTACGCTTCCTGGTCTTATAGATGGTAAGTTTGCCAAGAGCCAGGAGCAGATTCACCAGGAGGTCCCTCTTCCTGGTGGAGCCACGAACAGGGTGCCCGAAAATAAAAAGGGTGGGGGAAAAATGCAGCCAGAACTGCAGCAGGAGGTTCTTCAAGAACAAAAAGAACGGCTGCAGCCTGGCGCAAAGAAAATAAATGTGGAACACCGACTCGGACTCGCCGCAGAAAGGGCATGCGGGGTCCGAGTCGGTGAAGTGACGCAGGACCTCTCCTGACGCGAGCGCTCCGTGTAGCACCCTCCAGCCCAGGTCCCCAGCGCCCCTGGGGACCAGCGGGGAGTACAAGGCCTCCCACTGGGGCCTCTCGCCCTCCGGGGGTTGGAGGGGCTCCCGCCAAGCGGTGTCTCGGCGGGAGACGAGGGCGAGGAAGTGGAGGGTGTGGAGCGCCATCGCGTACAGGGTCCTCCTCGACACGGAACGAAGGGGGGTCGAGGAGAACTGCGAGGTCCTGCTCAGGTGATTCTCGAGGGGAGGCTGAGGGGGAGCCCGATCCTTTGGTTTGATCAGCAGGACCGGAGAGCCGGGGGTAGGGAGGGACGATGGCTCCCCGGTCCTGAGGACCCCCTCGAGATACCCGACAGAGTCTGGGTGCAAAGCTGCTTTGCACTCCCGGATCGCTCGGCGGGCCGTTCTGAGGGTCCCCCGAGTCGCCCTGGCGACCAGCGACCCGGGAGTCAGCCACGCCGAGCGTTGGTGATCCAGGAGATCCCAGACTCTGGTCACCTTGGCCGAGATCAACAGGCTCCGCACCGCGGGGGATTCCAACGCCTGCGCACCTAGATGGGGGTTGTGCAGCAGGGGCTCCAGAAGGAATTCCTCCCCCTCGGTCGGAACCGCGTCTCGGCCGATGTCAAACATGCTCCGGGTCCTGAGCAGGTCCTGGTAAAAGACCGGCAGCTCGGGGAGACGGATTCCCCGGAGATCGATCCAAAAGAGCTGCCGGTCGTAGCCCAGGTCGTGCAGCTGGCGCAACAGGAGGGACGCCAGCGTGCACCACTGCGGGGCCGGGTCTGCGTACAGGAATCTCTGCAGCGTCTGGAGGCGGAAGGTGTGCACCTGGCTCTTGATGCACACCAACCCTTGCCCTCCCTCGGCAAGAGGGAGGCTCAGAACCGCCACAGAGACCCAGTGCTTTCCGGCCCAGAAGAAGTCCGTCAGCTTCCTCTGGACCCTGGACACAAACTCAGGGGGCGGGCTCAGGACGGTGAGTCGATGCCAAAGCATCGACGCCACCAGTTGGTTTATCACTAAAGCCCGTCCCCTGAAGGAAAGCAGTTTCAGCAAACCCGACCACGACCTCAGCCTCGCAGCCACCTTGTCCTCCAACTCCACCCAGTTGGCTGCGACCGAGGTCTCCGCGGGGCTCAGGTGGACTCCCAGATATTTGAAGCCGTCCGCGCCCCACTTGAACTGCTGGAGCGCGACGGGAAGGGAGTCCACCCGCCAGGGACCTACTAGTAACCCGGAGCACTTGTCCCAGTTGATCCTGGCAGAGGAAGCGGCAGAGTATACACTCTGGCAGCTCCGCATCCTCTCCAGGTCAACCGGGTCGGAGGCCACCAGGAGCACGTCGTCGGCGTATGCCGACAGGACCACCCTCGTGTCCGATGCGCCGAGCGCCAACCCCGTGAGCCTCCTGCGAAGGAGGCAGAGGAAGGGCTCGATGCACAGCGCGTACAGTTGTCCGGACAGAGGGCAGCCCTGACGCACTCCTCTCCCGAACGCGAGGGGCGCGGTCAGGGACCAGTTGACCTTCAACAGGCACTCGGCAGAGGCGTACAGCATCCGGAACAGGCCGACGAAACGCGGCCCGAATCCGAACGCTCGCAGGGTTCCGAAGAGATACTCGTGATCCACCCGGTCGAACGCCTTCTCCTGATCCAGCGACAGGAAGGCGACCGACCGACCGGTCCTCCTGCAGTAGTGCAGCAGGTCCCGAACCAGGAAGATGTTATCGAAAATCGTCCGGTTCGGGACCGTGTAGGACTGGTCGGGGTGGATCACGTCTGCCAGCACGGACTTGAGCCTCAAGGAGGCGGCCTTGGCCACGATTTTATAGTCCGTGCATAGCAGCGAGACCGGGCGCCAGTTCTTCAGGCAGCGGAGATCCCCTTTCTTGGGCAGGAGCGTGATCACCGCCCGCCTCATCGAAAGGGGCATCTCCCCGGTCTCGTAGGCTTCCGCCAGGACCCGCGCAAAGGCGGGCCCCAGCAAGTCCCAGAACTTCTTGAAGAACTCCACGGTCAGCCCGTCGATGCCCGGCGATTTGTTATAGGGCATCCGACTGAGGGCGTCGGAGAGCTCGGCCAGGGTCAGCTGGCCCTCGAACTCTTCCCTGACGCCCTCGCCGACCGTGGGAAGCCCATCCCACAGAACCCTGCACGCGTCGGAGTCGACGGGATCCGGAGAGAAGAGGTCAGAGTAAAAGGCTCTGGCCCTCTCGTTCACGCTCTCCGGATCCGTCAGAAGGGAGCCGTCGTCTGCCAGGAGGCAGGTGATGTTCCTGCGGTCTCCCTTCTTTTTCTCCAACGCGTAGAAGAAGTGTGAGCCGCGGTCCATCTCCCGAAGGAACTGGATCCGCGAGCGCACAAACGCCCCCCGGGACCGCTGGAGCTGCAGGTCCCGCAGGGTGCTCTTCTTCTCTACGTACGCGCTCTGCTCGAGTGGGTCCCCGCGAGCCAGGCGGCTCTCCAGATCGAGCAGCTCCCTTTCCAGCCGCTCGATCCGTGAGTCCCTCCGCCTGCTCGCGCCCCTCGTGTACTCCTGACAGAAGATCTTGATCTGCGCTTTCCCCACGTCCCACCACTGACGCCACGTGGGGAAGCGAGATCGTCTGCCGTGCCAGACCGTCCAAAAGTCCCGGAAAGACCGCTCAAAGCGCTCGTCCTCCAACAAGGCGTTGTTAAAGTGCCAGTAGGCGGAGGCGTGCCCGACTGGCACCAGGGCCACCGCCACGGCCACCAGGTTGTGGTCCGTGAACGGCGCCGGCCTGATGTCGGAGGAGCGAACGCAGTGAGCGTGGTTCCTGGTGACATAGAACCTGTCGATCCGGGACTGAGACACCCGCCCCTCCCTCACCCTGGTGAAGGTGAAGGCGGGGACGTCCGGGTAATGCCAACGCCAGATGTCGACCAGAGAGAGCTGAGCGGTCAGCTCTCTCAGGGCTGCCGACGAGAGAGGGTAGTGCTCTTGCGCCCCCACCCTGTCTGCGGCCTCGAGGGTGCAGTTGAAATCACCCCCGAGGACCACGCACTCGTCGGCGCCGATGTTGCTCATGTAGGTCGACATCCGGCGAAAGAACTGGACCCTCGCCGGACCCGTGGACGGCGCGTACACGTTCACCAGGTGAACGATACTGTCGCCGTCCCGGATCCGGTGGTGTAACAGACGGCCCGGCTCGACGTCTACCACATCGAGTACCGTGGGAAGAAAGGACCCGGAGAAGAGTGTCGCCACCCCACAGGAGGTGCCGGTGAGATGGCTGAACGACACTCTCCCCCCCCACTCCAGAAGCCAGCTGGCTTCCGTCTCTGGAGTCGTGTGGGTTTCCTGCAGGAAGCACACAGAGTAACCCCCTTTTTTCAGGAAGGAGATTACCTGGGCCCTGCGGAAAGGGTCCCTACACCCGTTGACGTTCACGGTACCGATGTGATACATGATCTTCTGTCAGGAGTTGTCGGTGACGCTCACGGGAGATCCTGAGTTCTCCCGAAGCTCACCAACTGGTCGTGTAACTTTCGGGCCCGAATGTGCACGTTCGAGCCCGAAGTTTTATTGGCGTGGCTGGCCCTGAGGAAGGACCTCACAGAGGTTAGGATCCTCTGGAAGTCCCCCCATTTGTCCAGGGCCAGCTGTACCTTGTCCCTGCGGTGGATGGTGGCCTCCAAGAACTCCAGGAGATCCGCCGCAGGGATGTCAGGGAGAGAGACGGACGGAACCTCCGAGCCCACGCTGCCCGTGGACTCGGTATCCTCCTCCCTCTCCCTCAGCTCTCCATCGCCCCCCTCGCGATGGTAAAGCACAACGCACTCACGTTGGTGGGTGAGCGCGTTGCACCTTATTTTGAGCTTCACCGGTCCTCCCTGCGCCCCACCCCCAGGGGACGCGACGGGAGAGACCGGCGGAGGGACCCTCGCGGGGACCGTCTGCACCCTGGATTTCGGGGGCGCAGACGGGCGCTCGGCGTACGCCGCCGAGCCAGATGGTCTGGTCCCCGCTCTGGGTCCCTCCTTTGAGGTCCGAGGCACGGTCTCAGGCCCGTCCTCTTCCCTCGAAGGAAGGGGATCCACCCTCTCGGGTCCTTCCCCTCCCTCCCCTAGAGAAAGGGGATACACCCTTTCGGGTCCTTCCCCTCCCTCCGCATCAGTCACCGGGACCGCCTTGGGCGATGTTTCCCCCCCGACAGACGCACAAGGGCCGGAGCCCTCGTCGCCGCCGGTAAGGGAAGCCCGAGGCGGTTGGTCTTTCAGGGGCTCCTCCCGCGCCCCCTCGGTGACTGGAACCGGTCCTTTGGTGCTGGGTCGGGGACCGGTTTTTTGGCCCCGTTGCACTTCGGGGAGGGGATCTACCGTGAGGCCGCCGCTGCCTCAGGGGGTGTTTCCTTCTCCCCCTCCGCGGCAGCACGAGGGCCGAAACCCCCGTCGCCGCAAGAGAGGGAAACCTGAGGCAGCTCTTGTTCTTGGGGGGGCTGTTCTTCCCCCCCATCCGACCCCTCGGCGGGGGTCGTTTGCATGGGCTCCGCGTTGTTTGCGGAGCCCACGCTTGCCTCGGTGGCCGGATCCGCCTCCTCCCCGGAGACGGGAGCAAGAGGCAGTTCTTTTAGTGGGAGGGGTGGTTCTTCCCCCCCCCTCCGGCCCCTCGGCAGAGGTCGCCTGCATTGGCTCCGCATTATCCGCGGAGCCCATGGCTGCCTCGGGAGCTGGTTCCGCCGCCCCCTCCTCGGTAACACAGGGTTCAGGACCCGTGTCGCCGTCGGAGGAAGGCGGTGCCCGAGGCTGCTGTTCTTTTGGGGGCCCCTCCTGCGCCCCCTCGGCGACCTCCCCTGCGGCCGGCCCCTCAATGGTGGAATCGGGGCCGGCTTCCGAGGTCTGTTTTGTGACGGGGAGGGGATCTACCCGAAGGGCTTCATTTGCCCGCACGGGTTCCTCCCTCCCCTTTGGCCTCTCGGCGGGGGCCTCTTCCATTGGCTCCGCAGATTCTGCGGAGCCCCGGACCGCCTCGGGGGATGGATCCGTCTCCCCCTCTGTGGCATTACGAGGGCCGAGGCCCTCGTTGCCGACAGAAGGGGGACGACGAGGCGGTCTCTTTGGTTTTTGGGGGCCCTCTTTTTCCCCCCCGGGGACCCCCACCAAGAAGCCGGTACGTGTGCACTTGCGTGCACACGTGGGGAGGCGTGCCTGCGCCCTCCTCTTCCCCCTGAGGCTGCCGGAGGCTGTCCCCTGCCCTGCCACGGCAACGGGGAGCCCACCTCCGGCAGCACTTCTCTCCTCGCCCTCTGGGTGGTTGAGGTGTTTGGTTTTTCGGGCGGCTTTGCCGCCCTGCCTCGCGGGGGGTGCCGTGGGGGGAGTCTCCTTATCAGGGACTCCCCCTGACCCACCGCCAGATGGTGCGGCGGCGGTCTCCCCCCGCTTGGCCTCCCCCGTGGACCTGGCCGCCACCTTCATTTTGCGGCGGGCGACCAAGGTCCATTCGGCGGCCTTCTCCCCCGACGCGCTTTCATGAGGCGTGGAGGGTCCGGCCACCTCGGGGGCCTTCTCTCCCTTTCCCCCCTCAGATGTTCCTGGGAGGGGGGCGGGTACTGTTTTGCCCCCCTTCTCTGTGGGCCTTTTGGAGGGCCCCGGGGGCGAGGTGGACTTGGAGGGGTGCGGTGCGGGCGCGGTTGGCTTTGCGCCCTGCTGGAGCTTGGGGCACCTCTTTTTCTGGTGCCCCAGCTCCTTGCAGTGGAAGCACCGCACCTCCTCCGAGGAAAAAAAGATTACATAATTGGTCCCCTCGAAGGGGACCACAAAGCTGCCCTCCACTGTCTCCCGCCCCGCCAGGTGGATAGTCACCTGGCGGCGGAAGGACATGATGTGGCGGAGGGCCTGATCCTTGCAGCCCAGGGGGATGGGGTGGATGGCCGTTTTCAGTTCCCCCAGGGCTTGCAAGTGGGGCATAAGCAGGGCATCCTGTATGAAAGGTGGCACATTCGACAGGATGACCCTGCTGCCCAGCCCCGCGAGGGGCTCAATGGGGACGAACATGCCCCCCACGCTGAGACCCCTCTCGATCGCGGTGTTCGCGGCGGCCTCCGATTTTAGGAAAAATACGGCTTTCCCGTACATTTTGGAGGCCGCCACGATAGCAGATGGTCCCACCGCCTTCGCCATGGCCTTGACGAAGCCCTCGATCGAGAGGGAGTCTCGCAGGAGGCACCTGACCCCGTGCCTCCTGGTGATGTTTTTGAACGGGGGGGCCGCGCTACTCGCAGCCGCCTTCGCCCATTGTTTGGGGGGCTGTTGTGTCTGCCCGCTCATTTTTATTTCTTTTATTTGATTTAATTTGATTTATTTTAAGTGTTTGTTTTATTTTTCCAAATAGAAAAAACAAAACACACACACACAGACAGACAGACAAGACAGACACACCCCCGCACTGCAAAACAGTTCCCAGCGCAGGGGTACACAAAAAAACAAATGTATTTATTTATTTATTTTTAAAATAAAGAAATAAAATAAAGTACAAACACGCCTGCACTCCAATAGCACAGGGGCACAAAATAAAAAGCAAAACCAAACAAAAGATTTTTTTTTTTTTTTTTTTTTTAAATAAAATAAACAAAAAATAAAACAAACAAAAATTATTTATTTATTTTTAAAACAACAAAAATAAAAATTTACACACCCACCCCTGCACTCCAATAGTGCAGGGGCACACACACAACAAAAAGAAAAATAAAACAAAAAACACAAAGGTTTTTTTTTATTTATTTTTTTTTTAATTTTTTTTTTTTTTTTGACCAAACAAACGTATTTGTTTATTTATTTATTTATTTTTTTTAATAAATAAACAAATACAAAATCACAAAATCACACACCCCTGCACTCTAATGGTGCAGGGGTAAAAGGAAAATTCAAAAATAAATCAAAGTTTAAAACTAAAGAATCGTTTTAAACTTAAAACCAAACTAAGGGCAAACAATGGAGCACATGGCCTGTGCTCCTTGCCTGCCCTTCCCCCACTCTGCACAAGGCAGAAGCAGGGGATTAAAACAAAATGATTTTTAAAACAAAAACTAAAACAGTGTAATGATTAAAAATGATTTTAAAACAAACTAAAGAAAGTGCTCTTTAATAAAAAATTAAAAAGCAAAGAAAAGAAACTAGTTTAAAGGAAGTAAAAATTAAAAGAACAAAACAAACAAAGGAAAAAACAGGCCAAAATGGCCGCCCTCCTACACTTGCAAACAAGCAAGTGTAGGAGAACCAAAGAAAAAAGAAATAAAATGTGTTGTTAAAACACTAAATAAAAGTTTTAATCAACAAAAAAGGTGCCCTGCTGCTTTAGAAATAAGATTAAATCAAAAGATTGTGAAAATAAAAAGTTGAAACCACTGTTTTTTAAACTCAGAGCAGGAGCTCACCTCACACACGTCTGCTCTCGCTCAAGGGTACAGCCTATTTATTGGCCGGTAAAAACTGCGTCGGCCGCCTATTGGCAGTCGGCGCACCAGCTGCCCGAAGGCAGCCGGTGAAAAGATTCGGTTTGGCACCCCCTAATCAAAAGGGGGTGCCAACAAAAAACGTCCGTTAATTAAGCCAGTTTTTTTTTTTTTTTTTTTTTTCAAAATTAAATATTCAAAACAAAGGGGGGGGTGGTGCAGAGCACGCCACCCAGAGCCCACTGGTCAACAAAAGCCGTCATGTCGCCAGTGGACTCCGCGCCGGCGTGCTCCAACGCCACCCGGGAACGAAGGAGGGCCCTGAACATGGCCCCACAGTCAAAGAGACCCTCCCCGGTGATCTTACGCTTCCTGGTCTTGTAGATCGTAAGTTTGCCAAGAGCCAGGAGCAGATTCACCAGGAGGTCTCTCTTCCTGGTGGAGCCACGAACAGGGTGCCCGAAAATAAAAATGGTGGGGGAAAAATGCAGCCAGAACTGCAGCAGTAGGTTCCTTAGGAACAAAAAGAACGGCTGCAGCCTGGCGCAGAGGAGGTAAATGTGGAACACCGACTCGGACTCGCCGCAGAAAGGGCATGCGGGGTCCGAGTCGGTGAAGTGACGCAGGACCTCTCCTGACGCGAGCGCTCCGTGTAGCACCCTCCAGCCCAGGTCCCCAGCGCCTCTGGGGACCAGCGGGGAGTACAAAGCCTCCCACTGGGGCCTCTCGCCCTCCGGGGGTTGGAGGGGCTCCCGCCAAGCGGTGTCTCGGCGGGAGACGAGGGCGAGGAAGTGGAGGGTGTGGAGCGCCATCGCGTACAGGGTCCTCCTCAACACGGAACGAAGGGGGGTCGAGGAGAACTGCGAGATCCTGCTCAGGTGATTCTCGAGGGGAGGCTGAGGGGGAGCCCGATCCTTTGGTTTGATCAGCAGGACCGGAGAGCCGGGGGTAGGGAGGGACGATGGCTCCCCGGTCCTGAGGACCCCCTCGAGATACCCGACAGAGTCTGGGTGCAAAGCTGCCTTGCACTCCCGGATCGCTCGGCGGGCCGTTCTGAGGGTCCCCCGAGTCGCCCTGGCGACCAGCGACTCGGGAGTCAGCCACGCCGAGCGTTGGTGATCCAGGAGATCCCAGACTCTGGTCACCTTGGCCGAGATCAACAGGCTCCGCACCGCGGGGGATTCCAACGCCTGCGCACCTAGATGGGGGTTGTGCAGCAGGTGCTCCAGAAGGAATTCCTCCCCCTCGGTCGGAACCGCGTCTCGGCCGATGTCGAACATGCTCCGGGTCTTGAGCAGGTCCCTGTAAAAGACCGGCAGCTCGGGGAGACGGATCCCCGGGAGGTCGAGCCAGAACAGCTGCCGGTCGTAGCCCAAGCGGTGCAGCTGGCGCAGGAAGAGGGAGGCCAGCGCGCACCACTGCGGGGCCGGGTCCGCGTACAGGAATCTCTGCAGGGTCTGGAGGCGGAAGGTGTGCACCTGAGTCCTGATGCACACCAACCCCTGTCCTCCCTCAGCCAGAGGGAGGCTCAGCACCCCCGCAGAGACCCAATGCTTTCCGGCCCAGAAGAAGTCCGTCAGCTTCCTCTGGACCCTGGCCACAAACTCAGGGGGCGGGCTCAGGACGGTGAGTCGATGCCAGAGCATCGACGCCACCAGTTGGTTAATCACTAAAGCCCGTCCCCTGAAGGAAAGCACTTTCAGCAGACCCGACCACGACCTCAGTCTCGCAGCAACCTTGTCCTCCAACTCCACCCAGTTGGCTGCGACCGAGGTCTCCGCGGGGCTCAGGTGGACTCCCAGGTATTTGAAGCTGTCCGCGCTCCACTGGAACTGCTGGAGCGCGGCAGGGAGGGAGTCCACCCGCCAGGGGCCCACCAACAACCCGGAGCATTTGGTCCAGTTGATCCTGGGAGAGGACGCGGCAGAGTAGACGCTCTGGCAGCTCCGCATCCTCTCCAGGTCAACCGGATCGGAGGCCACAAGGAGCACGTCGTCGGCGTAGGCCGACAGGACCACCCCCGTGTCCGGCGCGCTGAGCGCCAACCCCGTGAGCCTCCTGCGAAGGAGGCAGAGGAAGGGCTCGATGCACAGCGCGTACAGTTGTCCGGACAGAGGGCAGCCTTGACGTACTCCTCTCCTGAAGGCGAGGGGCGCGGTCAGGGACCAGTTCACCTTCAAAAGGCACTCGGCAGAGGCGTACAGCATTCGGAAGAGGCCGACGAACTTCGGCCCGAATCCGAATGCCCGCAGGGTTCCGAAGAGATACTCGTGATCCACCCGGTCGAACGCCTTCTCTTGGTCGAGAAACAAGAAGGCGACCGACCGACCGGTCCCCCTGCAGTAGTGCAGGAGGTCCCGAACCAGGAAGATGTTGTCAAAAATCGTCCGGTTCGGGACCGTGTAGGACTGGTCGGGGTGGATCACGTCTGCCAGCACGGACTTGAGCCTCAAGGAGGCGGCCTTGGCCACGATTTTATAGTCCGTGCATAGCAGCGAGACCGGGCGCCAGTTCTTCAGGCAGCGGAGATCCCCCTTCTTGGGCAGGAGCGTGATCACCGCCCGCCTCATCGAAAGGGGCATCTCCCCGGTCTCGTAGGCTTCCGCCAGGACCCGCGCAAAGGCGGGCCCCAGCAAGTCCCAGAACTTCTTGAAGAACTCCACGGTCAGCCCGTCGATGCCCGGCGATTTGTTATAGGGCATCCGACTGAGGGCGTCGGAGAGCTCGGCCAGGGTCAGCTGGCCCTCGAACTCGTCCCTGACGCCCTCGCCGACCGTGGGAAGCCCATCCCACAGAACCCTGCACGCGTCGGAGTCGACGGGATCCGGAGAGAAGAGGTCAGAGTAAAAGGCTCTGGCCCTCTCGTTCACGCTCTCCGGATCCGTCAGAAGGGAGCCGTCGTCTGCCAGAAGGCAGGTGATGTTCCTGCGGTCTCCCTTCTTTCTCTCCAACGCGTAGAAGAAGTGTGAGCCGCGGTCCATCTCCCGGAGGAACTGGATCCGCGAGCGCACAAACGCCCCCCGGGACCGCTGGAGCTGCAGGTCCCGCAGGGTGCTCTTCTTCTCTACGTACGCGCTCTGCTCGAGCGGGTCCCCGCGAGCCAGGCGGCTCTCCAGACCGAGCAGCTCCCTTTCCAGCCGCTCGATCCGTGAGTCCCTCCGCCTGCTCGCGCCCCTCGTGTACTCCTGACAGAAGATCTTGATCTGCGCTTTCCCCACGTCCCACCACTGACGCCACGTGGGGAAGCGAGATCGTCTGCCGTGCCAGACCGTCCAAAAGTCCCGGAAAGACCGCTCAAAGCGCTCGTCCTCCAACAAGGCGTTGTTAAAGTGCCAGTAGGCGGAGGCGTGCCCGACTGGCACCAGGGCCACCGCCACGGCCACCAGGTTGTGGTCCGTGAACGGCGCCGGCCTGATGTCGGAGGAGCGAACGCAGTGAGCGTGGTTCCTGGTGACGTAGAACCTGTCGATCCGGGACTGAGACACCCGCCCCTCCCTCACCCTGGTGAAGGTGAAGGCGGGGACGTCCGGATGCTGCCAACGCCAGATGTCGACCAGAGAGAGCTGAGCGGTCAGCTCTCTCAGGGCTGCCGACGAGAGAGGGTAGTGTTCTTGACCACCCACCCTGTCCGCGGCCTCGAGGGTGCAGTTGAAATCACCCCCGAGGACCACGCACTCGTCGGCGCCGATGTTGTTCATGTAGGTCGACATCCGGCGAAAGAACTGGACCCTCGCCGGACCCGTGGACGGAGCGTACACGTTCACCAGGTGAACGATACTGTCGCCGTCCCGGATCCGGTGGTGTAACAGACGGCCCGGCTCGACGTCTACCACATCGAGTACCGTGGGAAGAAAGGACCCGGAGAAGAGCGTCGCCACCCCACAGGAGGTGCCGGTGAGATGGCTGAACGACACTCTCCCCCCCCCACTCCAGAAGCCAGCTGGCTTCCGTCTCTGGAGTCGTGTGGGTTTCCTGCAGGAAGCACACAGAGTAACCCCCTTTTTTCAGGAAGGAGATTACCTGGGCCCTGCGGAAAGGGTCCCTACACCCGTTGACGTTCACGGTACCGATGTGATACATGATCCTCTGTCAGGAGTTGTTGGTGACGCTCACGGGAGTTCCTGAGTTCTCCCGAAGCTCACCAACTGGTCGTGTAACTTTCGGGCCCGAATGTGCACGTTCGAGCCCGAAGTTTTGTTGGCGTGGCTGGCCCTGAGGAAGGACCTCACAGAGGTTAGGACCCTCTGGAAGTCCCCCCATTTGTCCAGGGCCAGCTGTACCTTGTCCCTGCGGTGGATGGTGGCCTCCAAGAACTCCAGGAGATCCGCCGCAGGGATGTCAGGGAGAGAGACGGACGGAACCTCCGAGCCCACGCTGCCCGTGGACTCGGTATCCTCCTCCCTCTCCCTCAGCTCTCCATCGCCCCCCTCGCGATGGTAAAGCACAACGCACTCACGTTGGTGGGTGAGCGCGTTGCGCCTTATTTTGAGCTTCACCGGTCCTCCCTGCGCCCCACCCCCAGGGGACGCGATGGGAGAGACCGGCGGAGGGACCCTCGCGGGGACCGTCTGCACCCTCGATTTCGGGGGCGCAGACGGGCGCTCGGCGTACGCCACCGAGCCAGATGGTTTGGTCCCCGCTCTGGGTCCCTCCTTTGAGGTCCGAGGCACGGTCTCAGGCCCGTCCTCTTCCCTCGAAGGAAGGGGATCCACCCTCTCGGGTCCTTCCCCTCCCTCCCCTAGAGAAAGGGGATACACCCTTTCGGGTCCTTCCCCTTCCTCCGCATCAGTCACCGGGACCGCCTCGGACGATGTTTCCCCCCCGACGGATGCGCGAGGGCCGGAGCCCTCGTCGCCGCCGGAAAGGGAAGCCCGAGGCGGTTGGTCTTTCAGGGGCTCCTCCCGCGCCCCCTCGGTGACTGGAACCGGTCCCTCGGTGTTGGGTCGGGGACCGGTTTTTTGGCCCCGTTGCACTTCGGGGAGGGGATCTACCATGAGGGCACCACCTTCTGCCCTCTCTGGTTCTTCCCCTCCCTTCTGCGCTCCGGAGACCAATGGAAGCGCGGGCTCCGCAGAGCCCGCCGCTGCCTCAGGGGGTGTTTCCTTCTCCCCCTCCGCGGCAGCACGAGTGCCGAAACCCCCGTCGCCGCTAGAGAGGGAAGCCTGAGGCAGCTCATGTTCTTGGGGGAGCTGTTCTTCCCCCCCTCCGACCCCTCAGCCGGGGCCGCTTGCATGGGCTCCGCGTTGTCTGCGGAGCCCACGCCTGCCTCGGGAGCCCGAGGCAGCTCTTGGTCTGGGAGGGGTAGTTCTTCCTCCCCCTCTGGCCCCTCGGCAGGGGTCGCCTGCATGGGCTCCGCTTTATCCGCGGAGCCCATGGCTGCCTCGGGAGCTGGTTCCGCCGCCCCCTCCTCGGCAACACAGGTTTCAGGACCCGTGCTGCCTCCGGAGGTAGGCGGTGCCCGAGGCAGGTGTTGTGTCGGGGGCCCCTCCTGCGCCCCCTCGGCGACCTCCCCTGCGGCCGGCCCCTCGATGGTGGAATCGGGGCCGGCTTCCGAGGTCTCTGTAGTGATGGGGAGGGGATCTACCCGAAGGGCTCCAGCTGCCCTCGCGGGTTCCTCCCTCCCCTTTGGCCTCTCGGCGGGGGCCTCTTCCATGGGCTCCGCTGTTTCTTCCGCGGAGCCCCGGACCGCCTCGGGGGATGGATCCTTCTCCCCCTCTGTGGCATTACGAGGGCCGAGGCCCTCGTTGCCGGCAGAGGGGGGACGCCGAGGCGGTCGCTTTGGTTTTAGGGGGCCCTCTATCGCCCCCCCGGGGACCCTCACCAAGAGGCCGGTACGTGTGCACTTGCGTGCACACGTGGGAATGCGTGCCTGCGCCCTCCTCTTCCCCCTGAGGCTGCCGGAGGCTGTCCCCTGCCCTGCCACGGCGAAGGGGAGCTCACCTCCGGCAGCGCTTCTCTCCTCGCCCTCTGGGGGGAGGAGGTGTTTGGTTTTACGGGCGGCTTTGCCGCCCTGCCTCGCGGGGGGTGCCGTGGGGGGAGTCTCCTTATCAGGGACTCCCCCAGACCCACCGCCAGATGGTGCGGCGGTGGGCTTCGTCTCCCCCCGCTTGGCCTCCCCGGTGGACCTGGCCGCCACCTTCTTCTTGCGGCGGGCGACCGCGGTCCACTCGGCGGCCTTCTCCCCCGGCGCGCTTTCAGGAGGCGCGGAGGGTCCGGCCACCTCGGGGGCCTTCTCTCCCTTTCCCCCCTCAGATGTTCCTGGGAGGGGGGCGGGTGCTTTTTTGCCCCCCTCTGTGGGCCTTTTTGAGGGCCCCGGGGGCGAGGTGGACTCGGAGGGGCGCGGTGCTGGCGCGGGTGTCTTTGCGCCCTGCTGGAGCTTGGGGCACCTCTTTTTCTGGTGCCCCAGCTCCTTGCAGTGGTAGCACCGCACCTCCTCCGAGGAATAAAAGATTACATAGTTGGTCCCCTCAAAGGGGACCACAAAGCTACCCTCCGCGGTGTCCCTCCCCGCCAGGTGGATGGTCACCTGGCGGCGGAAGGACAGGATGTGGCGGAGGGCCTGGTCCTTGCAGCCCAGGGGGAGGGGGTGGATAGCTGTTTTTATCTCCCCCAGGGCTTGCAGATGGGGCCTGAGCAGGTCGTCCCTCAAAAAAGGTGGCACATTAGAAAGGACGACCCTTGTGCCCAGGCCCACAAGCGGTTCGACGGGGATAAAAATCCCCGCCACCGCGAGACCCCTCTCGATCGCCGTGTTCGCGGCGGCCTCCGATGTTAGAAAGAAGACGGCTTTGCCGTACATCTTGGAGGCCGCCACGATGGCCGATGGCCCCACCACCTTGGCCATGGCCTTGACAAAGCCCTCGATCGAGAGGGAGTCCTTCAGGAGGCACCTGACCCCGTGCCTCCTGGTGATGTTCTTGAAAGGGGCTGCAGCCTCCCCTGCAGCCACCTTTGCCCATTGTTTGGTGGGCTGTGTTTTCTGCCCACTCATTATTTAAATAAACAAACAATAATTCAAAACAAAACAAACACAAATTGCACACCCCTGCACTCCAATAGTGCAGGGGCACACAAAACACAAAGTTTTTATTTTATTATTATTATTATTTTTTTTTTTTTTTTTTTTTTTTTTTTTTTATTATTATTTTTTTTTTTAATAATAATTAAATAAACAAAAAATAAAGCAAACAAACAAAAATTATTTATTTATTTTTAAAACAAGAAAAATAAAAATTCTCACGCACACCACCCCTGCACTCCAATAATGCAGGGGCACACACACACACACAAAAAGAAAAATAAAACAAATCAAAAACACAAAGGTTTTTTTTTTTTTTTTTTTTTTTTTTTTTTTTTAATAACAAACAAACGTATTCGTTTATTTTTTTAATAAATAAACAAATACAAAATCACACACCCCTGCACTCCAATAGTGCAGGGGTAAAAGAAAAATTCAAAAATCAATCAAAGTTTAAAACTAAAGAATTGTTCTAAACTAAAAAGAAAATCAAAAACTAAACTAAGGGCAAACAAAGGAGCACATGGCCTGTGCTCCCTGCCTGCCCTTCCCCCACTCTGCACAAGGCAGGAGCAGGGGATTAAAACAAAAGGATTTTTAAAACTAAAACTAAAACAGTGTAGTGATTTAAAATGATTTTAAAATAAACTAAAGAAAGTGCTCTTCAATATAAAATTAAAAAGAAAAGAAAAGAAACAAGTTTAAATGAAATAAAAATTAAAAGAACAAAACAGACAAAAGAAAAAACAAGCCAAAATGGCTGCCCTCCTACACTTGCAAACAAGCAAGTGTAGGAGAACAAAAGAAAAAAGAAATAAAATGTGTTTTTAAAACACTAAATAAAAGTTTTGATTAACAAAAAAGGTGCTCTGCTGCTTTAGAAAAAAGAATATATAAAAAGATTTGGAAAATAAAAAGATGAAAACACTGTTTTACAAACTTTTAGCAGGAGCTCTCCTCACACACGTCTGCTCTCGCTCAAGGGTACAGCAGCAGTGTCCCCTACCAGGGATTGAACCCACAACCCCCCGGTCAAGAGCCCAAAGCCCTAACCACTACTCCATACTGCTGCCCCAATTAGTTGAATGGAGTCCATCTGTGTGCAATTAAAGTGTCACATGATCTCAGATTAAATACAGCTGTTTCTAGAAGGCCCCAGAGTTTGTTAGAGAGCATATCTAAACAAACAGCATCATGAAGACCAAGGAGCTATCAAAACAAGTCCGGGATAAAGTTCTGGAGAAGCACCAATCAGGGTTAGGTTATAAAAAAATATCCCAAACTTTGAATATCCCCCGGAGCACCGTTAAATCCATTATTAAAAAATGGAAAGAATATGGCACAACCGTGACTCTGCCTAGAGAAGGCCGTCCACCAAAACTCTGTGACTAGGTAAGGAGGGCATTAGTCAGAGAAGCAACCAAGAGGCGAATGGTAACTGAAGGAGCTGGAGAGATCCACAGCTGAGATGGGAGAAACCGTCCATGGGACAACTATAACCCGGACGCTCCACAAAGCTGGGCTTTATGGAAGAGTGGCGAGAAGAAAGCCATTGCTGAAAAAAAAACATATCAAATCCCGTTTGGATTTTGCCAAAAGGCATGTGGGAGACACAGCAAACATGTGGAAAAAGGTTCTCTGGTCTGATGAGACCAAAATTGAACTTTTTGGCCTTAGCGCAAAACGCTATGTGTGGCGCAAAGCCAACATTGCTCATCACCCTGAGAACACCATGCCCACAGTGAAGCATGGTGGTGGCAGCATCATGTTATGGGGATGCTTTTCATCGGCAGGGACTGGGAAACTGGTCAGGATTGAGGGCAAGATGGATGGAGCCAAATCATTCTAGAGGAAAACCTGTTTCAGTCTGCAAGAGACCTGGGACTGGGGCGGAGGTTCACCTTCCAGCAGGACAATGACCCTAAACACACAGCCAAAGCTACACTGGAGTGGTTTAAAAACAAGAACCTGAATGTCAGAATGGCCCAGTCAAAGCCCAGACCTCAATCCGTTTGAGAATCTGTGGCAAGACTTGAAAATTGCTGTTCACCAACGGTCCCCATCCAACTTGACAGAGCTTGAGCAATTTTGCCAAGAAGAATGGGCAAAAATTGCAGGATCCAGATGTGCAAAGCTGGTAGAGACTTACCCAAAAAGACTCACAGCTGTAATTGCTGCCAAAGGTGCTTCTACCAAGTATTGACTCAGGGGGGAATACTTACGCAACCAACAAATGTCTTTCCCTTTCAAGTTGAAAATAACCATCAAGGTATGGGATATTGCCGTCAGGCAGTAGGGATTGGCTGAGCTTTTATAGCAAAGCTGCCGATAGGCCTCTGCGTGAGCTGCCACGTAAGCCTGCCCCCCTAGGAGCTTACTATATGCAGCGCGCAGAGACTCTCTTCCTCTTTTGCCTTCAGCCTATGTAGGACATTGAGCTGGTAAGTTTTCTCTTTGAGAGATTTACGTCACTGATTGTACTCGTCAGCCTTGAGCTTGAGAAGCTGGCTACCGCCCCTTCTCTGAGTTGATTTCAGTGTTCGCTCTACTGAGCATTATATATATATATATATATATATATATATATATATATATATATATATATATATATATATATTGTATTCACCTACTCACTTTGCTTCGGCATTGTGTTCTTTCCGCGTTGGCTCTCCGTTTTTCTTACATATTAATATTTTCGCTCGGTGCTCGGCACTTTGGTGCTCGACGCTCGATGCTCGACGCTCGGTGCAAACACCTTGATGCTCGATGCTTCGGTGCTCGACACTCGGCGCTCAGTGCTCGGCGCTCAGTGCACTCACCTTGATGCTCGACACTTTGGTGCTCGACGCTCGGTGCTCAACGCTCGGTGCACGCACCTTTACACGTCGACGCTCGGTGCTCGGTGCACGCACCTCGACGCTCGACGCACGCACCTCGACGCTCGACGCTCGGGGCACACGTTTGGCCCAGCGGTTGAGGAGATGCTACAACGCTCTGCTAAAGCCCGGATGGCATCTCAGCAGATGGCGAAGATGTGGCCGCATAAGCCCTTCCAGCCTAAACGTCAACAAGAGCACCAGTGGCGTAGAACACCACCTCAGCACCAGCCGCGGCCAGGGGGTACTAAGACCTCTACCTCAAGTACAGCAGCGCGCGGTCAACTTCCATTTGCAAGACCGCAGCGCGGAGGGTGGCGCCCTAGAGGAGGTGGCAGACCACGCCCTCATGGCTCTGGCCAGGCCCCTCGCGAACGAGCGAAGCCGAAACAGCCCTGAAAACTCCAGGCAGCTGTTAACCCACCCCTACACTGTCCCACAGCTCCAGTTCTGGCAACAATGCACCAACGACATCTGGGTGCACAAAACTATATTCACCGGGTACATCCTTCAGTTCCGGTTAAAACCTCCCCCCTTCCGGGGAGTGGTGGTAACTGCAGTGAAGGACTCGGTTCAG
Source organism: Acipenser ruthenus (assembly GCF_902713425.1). Lineage (NCBI taxonomy): Eukaryota > Metazoa > Chordata > Actinopteri > Acipenseriformes > Acipenseridae > Acipenser > Acipenser ruthenus. The sequence goes on from NC_081203.1 coordinate 13,285,676, forward strand.
TCCTCAGCTCTGAATGTGGAAATACAGGCATTGCTCAGGAAGCGTTCCATTCAACAAGTAGACCCTGCTCTGATCGACCAGGGGTTCTATTCCAAATACTTCCTGGTGCCCAAAAAGGACGTCAGGCTCCGCCCTATTTTAGATTTGCGAGTACTGAACAAATACCTGCAGGAGTTATCATTCAGGATGCTTACGCACAGGCACATCATCCAGTCAGTCCGACACGGCGACTGGTTCACCACCGTGGACCTGACAGATGCGTACTTTCACATTCCCATCTGCCCGGGTCACAGGAAGTATCTGCGTTTCGCATTTCAGAGCTGGGTTTACGAGTTTTGTGTCCTTCCATTCGACCTGTCACTAGCTCCTCAAACCTTTTCGAAATGTATGGATGCCATCCTAGCTCCCTTGCGGGCTCAAGGCATCCGACTGCTGAACTATCTGGACGACTGGCTCGTCTGCGCGCAGTCGAAGGAGCAGTTGGCACAGCACACAGTGATGGTTACAAACCATCTTCAGCAGCTAGGTCTAAAGGTCAATTCAGAAAAGAGCCTCCTCGTGCCGAGCCAACAGACCGAATTCTTGGGTCTGCACCTGTACTCAGTGCCCATGGAAGCGACTCTGTCGACACAAAGAGTTGCCTCGATGGAGCGGTGTCTCTCCCTATTCAGGTTGACAGTCAGCATGGAGCTGTGTCAACGCATGCTGGGGTTGATGGCTGCCACCTCACAAGCCCTTCCTTTTGGCTTACTACACCAGAGACCTTTGCAGGCCTGGTTCAATGCCTTCGCGTTGCATCCACGGAGAGACAAACACCACAGGCTAATGGTATCCCGAGCCTGCTGGGAAGCGCTACGCTGGTGGAAAGTTCTGTTGATCATCCGCCAGGGCGTACGCTTGGGTCCCATTTTCCGACGCTTCCAACCAAGGTTGGGGAGCAGTCTGGAACGGGACAGGGACCTGTGGAGTGTGGTCAGGACCCTGGAGGTCAGCCCACATCAATGCTCTGGAACTCAGAGCGGTGGACCTCGCCCTTCAGTACTTCTTGCCAGTGCTTCTAGGCAAGCATGTGTTAGTGCGGTCAGACAACACCACAGTTGTGGCGTATATCAACCGCCAGGGCGGCTTGCAGTCCCCCGGTCTCCACCGGATGGTAACACAGATGTTGCTATGGGCACAACCGCGTTTAACCTCTCTGCGTGCGGTTCACCTACCGGGCAGAGTCAATTACTCAGCAGACCTCCTATCCAGAGGAGGCCCTCTTGCCGGCGAATGGCGTCTTCACCCTCAGGTGGTAGAGCACATCTGGGAATGGTTCGGCACAGCACGAGTAGATCTCTTCGCTTCGTGAGAGACCACGCACTGCCCCCTATGGTTCTCGGTGAAGGACCTCGACAGCCCCCTAGGAGTCGATGCACTGGCTCACGAATGGCCACCAGGGCTCCTGTATGCATTTCCATAGATTCCGATGCTTCCCGCCTTCTTAGAGAAGGTCAGGGTAGAGCAAGCGACAGTGATTCTGATCGCTCCTCGGTGGCCCCGGAAAATATGGTTCCCGAGTCTGGTGCAGTTGTTGCACAGTCGCCCGAGGGAGCTCCCTCTGCGAGCGGACCTGTTGTCCCAAGCCCAAGGAGGGCTATGGCACCCGAACCCCAAGCTCATGCAGCTATGGGCTTGGCCCCTGAGCGGGAGTGCCTGTCAGCCTTAGGGCTTTCTACGGCGGTGATTTCGACCATTCAGAGTGCCAGAGCGCCGTCTACTAGGTCGCAATACACGTACAAATGGCAGCTGTTTCAAGATTGGTGTCTGGCGGAGGGCCATGACCCAATATCCTGCCCTATGGCAGTGATATTACAGTTTCTACAGAAACTGTTAGATGAAGGGAAATCTCCCTCTACACTTAAGGTGTATTTAGCTGCCATATTGGCGTGCCATGTACGCATTGACGGTTTATCACCAGGATGCCATTTTCTGGCATCTCAGTTCCTGAAAGGCGCAAGATGCTTGCGGCCTCCAAGGACGACCAGTTTACCATCATGGAGCCTTGAAGTGGTGTTAGAAGCCCTTACCAAGGCACCGTTCGAGCCTCTCCAGAGCGTGGATATGAAGCTCGTGTCTATCAAAACTGCGTTTTTGCTGTCAGTGGTATCAGCCAAACGCGTGGGCAAGTTACATGCACTGTCAGTGCATTCATCATGTACTCGTTTCGCAGGAGACAGTTCTAAGGTCTCTATGCGTCCAAATCCGGCCTTTTTATCCAAGGTCATATCCCCGTTTCATGTGAACCAACCAGTCGAGTTGATGGCATTCCATCCCTCTCCTTTTTCTTCCCCAGAGGAAGAACGGTTACACATGCTCTGCCCCGTGCGGGCATTGAGGTGTTATATTGACTATACAACGACTGTGAGGCAAACAGAACAGTTGTTCATATGCCATGGTTCTAGGACTATGGTACAGCCGTTGTCTAAACAACGCCTTTCCCATTGGATAGTGGATGCTATTAAATTAGCTTATGAATCTGCAGGCCTTCCGCCACCAGGGCAGTTGAAGGCGCATTCCACTAGGGGTATGGCGACATCCTGGGCCCTCTTTAGAGGGGTGCCGGTGTCTGATATTTGCGCGGCAGCCAGTTGGGCTACACCGCATACTTTTATGAGGTTTTACCGGTTGAACGTACTGGATTCCTCTGCTCCACTATTTGGAGCATCTGTGCTACACTCTATGACGCCTCAGGATGCAAACATATAGAGTGGTTGACAATATGGTGTTCACTATTCCACCTTAGGACAGGTGTCATTGTGAGCATAGACGCTGAGGCGCAGCTCCGCATATGCGTAGATGTGTTGCCTACGCAGTTGTGTTATGACGTAAGTCTGTCCTACTGCCGAGAATCCTCCCTCGCGACGGCTTGGGTACACTGTTCCCATACCTTGATGGTTATTTTCGACTTGAAAGGGAACGATAGGTTGCGGATGCAACCCCGGTTCCCTGAAAGAGAAAATAACCATCAAGCCGTGAGGTCAGTCCGGAAGCCTTCACGGCCTGAAGGGCAAAAGAGGAAGACAGTCTCTGCGCGCTGCATATAGTAAGCTCCCAGGGGGGCAGGCTTACGTGGCAGCTCACGCAGAGGCCGATCGGCAGCTTTGATATAAAAGCTCAGCCAATCCCTACTGCCTGACGGCAATATCCCATACCTTGATGGTTATTTTCTCTTTCAGGGAACTGGGGTTGCATCCGCAACCTATCATTTTTTTTGTTTAATTAACTTTTGTGTCACAATAAAAAATATTTTGCGCCTTCAAAGTGTTAAGTATGCTGTGTAAATCAAATGGTAAAAATCCCAGTTAAATCCATTTTAATTCCAGGTTGTAACACTACAAAATGTGGAAAAGTCCAAGGGGGGTGAATACTTATGCAAGGCACTGTATATACCTAGAATTACCGGAGCTGTCATTTTGAGTGCTATATTAAAATGTGTATAAAACTGTTCTGTGTTATTGTTTGTTTTCCTTCAGGATTATGTTTGTGACACCGTTTTAGCAGCCTGCTTGGTACACGTGATGGTCAACGGTAATTTTCGTCTCCAGTCTTGGTAAGCTTTTGTTACAGTATTATTCTGTAAATTTATTTTTGTTTTTCAATGTAATCATGAACAACAGGACTAAATGAAAAAAGTGGTTTATTAACATGTTCAAATGCTCAAAGGAAGGAACGTACAACTGTTCAAAACGTGGATTGTTCAAGTGTTCAAAAGATGGAACATATAACTGTTAAAAATGTGGACTGTATAAAACAAACGGTACCTTGTGGAGTCTAGTTTGTGGGATCAACGCAGACATGACATTTCTGTACATGTGCAGTGCACTCGCTACACTTATTCACATGGCACAGCTGTCGTGTGTCTTGTTCCCCTTGCACTTTGCCACCTGGCACTGGCGTCGCTTGCGGTTTTCAGGGCAATCACCAGCTTCTGCTGTAGGGTCTGCTGCACGCTTTGTCATTAGTATTTTTCTAACGTGTGCCAGTTGAAGTTCCTCTGCAAGCTGCAATATGTAGTTTCTCCTAGTGATCCTCTTGCCTATAATTGTGGAGTTATAAAACTGTACAGTCTCTGGGATCTTCTTTGCGTCATTCCCGATGGCAATGAAAGGATGAAGCATGCTCAGCAAAGTGGCATTTTTTGCACTTGTAGACTTGGAGTGAAACCATAGTGCTTAAGCAGTCTACTAGAAAAGCTCTCTGTGTTCAGGTCCAGTGCTGGTGGTGGAAGTTCTCTCACCTAGCTGTTGGCCAGCTCGACGAGTCTCATCCTTGCCCAGGTAGGGGAAACCATTTATAACATATTTTGACTCAACAACTCCTGCAAGCCAAAACTTGATGCCAGATGTGTGTGGTTTGTTGGCCATATACTAACTTGCACTAAGCCAAACCTACTGTTTTTTCTATGACAGGCAAAATGACCGCTCCGGTAGTTCTAGGTATAACGTATTATATCTCCATAAGTTTCTGCAACCCTGGGTCTACTGATGCTTTGAGATGTTTAATACATATATTTAGGAAAAGCAAAAAAAAAGCACAGGCGCCTAGTTGCCAAATCAGTGGAGAAAAATACATTTAAAAATCGGACAAAATGACCACTCCGGTAGTTCTAGCGTTAAAGTTGTAAGTGTAAAAAGTTGTCAGGATGTTAACAATGAAAAGAAAAATTACAGATATGTTTTTTAAACAGTTGTAGCAATGTGTGGGGATGTGTAACGCTATGTTATATTCTTAATTTTTAATTCCCTTGGGATATATCTTTCGACATGACAGACAAATGCTTATAAACTGGTAAAAAAAAAAAAAGTAGTACACTGTGTGAATTTAGAGAAGAGACATTAGAAAAGTACATTTCTAGAAGTGCCTTCTCTGCTATTAAAAGAACAGATGGCTCCATTGTCATTGACCCTGTAGGATAAATGACAAGTGCCATTTATTTTACTAGAAAGTGACTCTGCACTGTCTCTCCTTCAAAATGACACAGAATACTTGTTAGTCACAAAAAAAAAATCTTCTAAATATGAGGTACAGACAAGGTCAGAACTCAGCATTCTTGTCAAGAGAAATGAGATAATTACACTTCAAGTACACTCCAGAACCTGAAACAAGTAATGCAGAGGACATATGGGAACATTTATATTCGACCTTCCCCCTGAAATGATATATAAAATGATACTTCCAAAGCCATGCCGAGGCTTTCCTTGTTGCAGCCCTGCAGGTGTGTGCTCTCAGCTCACTGGGGCCTGACCAGTAGGGTGTGCTGTAGAGCAGTAAAGAGAAACATTCCCTGCAGAGACAATGCAGTGCTCCCTGTGGAATACTCAGCAAGGATGGGCAACTTGTTACAGCGAGAACCTGCACTGTCCTCTCTCTGACATCACACGGCTACACTCTCCTCTATCACATCACACTGCTGCACTCTCCTCTATCACATCACACGGCTGCACTCTCCTCTATCACATCACACGGCTGCACTCTCCTCTATCACATCACACGGCTGCATTCTCCTCTATCACATCACACTGCTGCACTCTCCTCTATCACATCACACTACTGCACTCTCCTCTATCACATCACTCTGCTGCACTCTCCTCTGTCACATCACATGGCTGCACTCTCCTCTATCACATCACACGGCTGCACTCTCCTCTATCACATCACACGGCTGCACTCTCCTCTATCACATCACACTACTGCACTTTCCTCACTCTATCACATCACACGGCTGCACTCTCCTCTATCACATCACTCTGCTGCACTCTCCTCTATCACATCATACGGCTGTGCTCTCCTCACTCAATCACATCACACGGCTGCGCTCTCTTCACTCTATCACATCGCATGGTCCTGCCTTTACCAGGTGAGCCACCGTTTTGTTCTGCGTTTAGGGATTTGGGCCGTTTCATAACTAAAGCTGGGCACTGCCTTCTTTTTGATAATTTGGTAGGGTTTCAAAGGCAGTGCCATAATTAAAAAGGAACACCAGCAGGGACTGCTTTATCTGCCATGGCATGGTCTGTTCCATTAATGTAGCTGACTTTTTAAAATGGGTTCATTTAGTTTTATCAAACACTACACAGCAATGCAGCTTCTAATACAAGCCCCTTATCTGTCAAGATTAATTAGAGCTCCGAAACTCCCACTGTTACAGTGTGAGGGCAGATATTCAGAGCAAACTTAATGTGGCTGGCAAAAACACCAGTAAATGGTGCAGTGCAGTAGAAGGCTAATTTAGAACCATCTTCTCTGTCCTTAAGAAATCTGCAAGAAATCTGGAGTAAGCACATATGTATCTTTAACACAGTTTCCGTTTTTAAATGTATGTTTCCTGGTTATCAACATATCTATTCTATTTCATGCTAATATGTGTATATTGATTATGAAGTAGTTTAATAAATTTTGCTCTTTTTGCATGCATATTTGACCGGGAAACCAGAATTTTATGGGTATCTGTGGCAATGTGCCCCGCCCCTGTGTGCATTTCTGTGTTGCATGTTGCGTGTGGTGTGTTAATGTTGGTGTATAGATATGGCTGCACGGGATATAAATGGGTGTGTGCAGCACGAGTTATTTAAAATGTTAATTGTATTTAGGCACGTGGATTGCACTTCACTTCACGTGCATTTAAAGTACTTTAATATGTGAACACAGGGTTTTCACAGATTAGTTCACGTGCTGGGATTCAAGTGAATAATTAATTGGTAATTGAAACCCAGCACAATTGTATATATAGATGCACATTTAATTCACTCGGGGTTGTGTGTTCGGTAAGTGGAGAACGGGTGTGGAGAGGAGGTCAAATAAACGAATATGTATGTGATCCATTATGAACATTTTCTGGACTATTTTCCTTGACTTTCATTAGCACTCTCACCTTATTTTTATTGTCTTGCTGAAAAGGCTGGATTTTCAGTCCACATCTTTGAATTGGTTTTCAGTAATGAATTCTCCACCTTGTGCTTTAATCAAAATAATGAAGCCTGCACCTACTCCATCTCCTTCCCTGTTACCTTGTAAGACAACTCTGGGTTTTCTGAAACCACTCTGCAAGATTCAGGGAGAAATGAATAGTAAAGATAGTAACAAATCTCTATTAAAATTAAAGAGCTGGTCTTCTACAAGTCTTGCACATATAACAAGACATGTGTGCTGCAGACACATATACAATGAATGTAAGTAATAGCAGAACAAAACACACGACAGTCTACCAAGATGGCATAACACCAGATTCTTAATAAATGACAAGCCTATTAACTGGCAGGGAAGTGAATAATTGTAAGGGTTTCGGCACTGTGATTCGCAATAAAGGATAATGTGTGGTCTTTCAACTGTGTTGAGCAATGGAGCGCACCTATTTATAGATACAATCTATCATCTCAATCATCTTGTCATAAATGATCTAATATTTCTATAGCATCTTTCACACGAGGCATCCCAAAGCAAGGAGATAAAGAGCAGCATTGAAATTCATAATCTTGACTAAACAGAAAAAGGCTTAATTCTACCCTGGCTTTTGCAATCCTAGAAACCTTATTTAGTTTGGTTTGATTCAAAGGGGGTCCAAAGAGAACAAATACAAAACATGGCAGCTTTTTCTGCCCTTTGTGAATCATCTCAGGCTCCTTTCCCCTCCTTAGCTGCTTCTAATGTAGTTACTTGTGGCCACTATGACTGCCAGAATGCTTATTACAATCCAGTAAAGCCTTGCTTTAAGGACACCTCACACAGTAACTTGTATACAGTCCCGATGAGCTCCTATTGACAGCCATGTAAAGGCACATTCAAAATGAACGCCAACCCTGTATTCAATATCGAGTCCAAAATGGATGAAACCTCTTAAATTACTGCTCTATTAAGAGCAACGTGCTGTAAAACTACCAACTTATTTCTGGAAAATGCTCTGAAAACTTTATCACAGTAAAACTCATTAGCACAACAAAAATGGAAACTGAAAACTCACTAAAAGATAGTAGGACCACCCCCCTATTAAGATCATATTTTGCAGATCCCCTGACTGGCCTTAATACAGCGGTGTCAGTAAATAAATTGCTAAATCTTTAACAAGATTTTAAAAATATAATAAAGTAGCCTCACTACACCAGCACGGAATTTAACCGTGCAAAATAATAAAAGAGATCATTGTAATTTACAATTCCCAAATAAGCACAGGTTCGAGAAGTACTCTGTAGGGGAGCCACACCACTTCAAACCCTCCCCCAGCCCGGACAGGAACACAATCTTGTAAAAGTTTATTAATACAATATAACAACAAATACTCAGACAAATCATTACATCACGTGAATCCGCGACAATGGTCTACTCTATATGCATACAGCCTAAGGCTGTTTTACCTTACCGTCTGGTAGGCAAAGGCACTCAAGCCACGATCTTCCTGTTCCCACAATTGCTGGCCCTTCATAAGGAGAGCCAATACATAGCCAATTAGCTTCCCATCCCCCGTAGAGGATGTGACTTGGCAAACCCTATAGCCTCCCAGCACCAATAGCCTTTACCTCTATTGTCAGTCCTGGCTCTGTCCTTTGCTCTACTCATTTTTCACCATCTGTTTCTCTGAGGTTCTGTGCTCCTTGTTTTCCTGCTGCTTTTCTGCTATCTTCCACTCTCCTTTCTCCTCAGACTTTCTCTGTCGTGTTCCTCCCTGATTGCTCTTTAAATTGCAAGTTCATTAATCACCTGCCAGGTCTTGTCCAATCTCAGTGATAGCTAACACAAGTCAGTTGGGGTTGTGTGCTGGGTAAGGGTGATGCTACAAACATATTCCGTGCAAATACAAAAGTAAACAAATCAAAACACACACGCACACATTCATAAAACAAGCATATATAATGTGAAAAAATAATACAAAGTGACACATAGTTAAACAGTGATCAACAAAGTCATATAAATAAATGTATTTGTCACCCTGTGACAATGCTACCATCTGCCAGCTACCATGGCACCAGATCCATTTGCAGTCTACAATCCAGTCTAATTGTATTCATTGTAATTCCTATTCATGAGTTCTGCTACTTCATCTACTTCCAATATTTCCTTGATAGTAAATAGATTTCAAAGCACTTTGAACCCCACTCCCGTGGCAGGTACTAATGTGGTTTAAGAGCTGGGTTACAGGCCAAGCCGGACCCCCAAATATTGGACAAGGACCAAGTTTCAATGCCTTCTAACTTCCCACTTCCCAATGCAAATCTGTTTCATAAGTAATCATATATCACAACATTGTTGTTATTTTTTTTGTTAGGCTGAGAACTAATGGAACATGACAACAATGATACGTGATATTCTTACTCTGTTAGAACTTGACAATCACCACAGACAGTTTCATCCCCCAAGCTAACACAGAATCCTGTCTACAGCCGCCTCAAAATGTCTCCAAACATAACTCTCATTTTTTGGCAGCCAACAGGTCATAAATAACTTAAAGCCAGCTAAATTGTACAGCAGATCCTGTAAACACATGCAGACAGTAGACAGCAATGAGTGCAATGTTCTGGTGATCCCAGGAGGAGCTATTGACACATTGACTGCAATGCAGTACAAAGCATGCTCTCAATCCTCCTTGTAATTAAGATCACTGTTTACAAAAATATTATTCTTTATGTAAAATTAAACCCAAAGCATGGTATTCTTTATGTAATGGTCATTTACTTTTTATTTATGTATTTATATATGACAGCGAAGCGCCGTGTGTTTTGTTATTGTGTTGTTTTTATTTAAAATGTGTTCTGGCAGAGGCGAGGTTGGGTACTCGTCCTCTGCCAGGAATAATTAAAAACCTTGTGGTAATGTGTGGCCGAGGGGTAATGAGATCATTGATAGTTAACCCCTCGGCCACAGTAAATAAAAGCCTGCAGCTCTCTGCACTCAGGGGGTGGGTGTTTGAGAGGAGGAACGAGAGCGAGGAGAAAATTAAAAGAAAGTAAACACAAACAAAACTTAATGGATCCGTGAAGGCTACTGCCCAGTCGGACCGTAAGGGTTGTTTTGGTGTTCGTGACTATTTAGTTTAAACTTTTATTTTGCTCTGTGAGCAGTGTTTTGTGTTTAAATATTTATTTTATTTATGTATTATTTAAAATAAGCGGCGCGCAGCACCTTTTGCCTGCAGTACCTCCCAGTCAGTGTTTTTTATTACCAGCAGTCTGGCCTGATGTCACCACTTGACCATCCTGTCACACGGGGTGTAAGGATATTTTTGTACGGTTTCAATTATTATAGACTATGCTTTGCAGTCATGGAGCCAGACTGTATTTTGGGGGAATTGTAAACCACATAATGTGGCTCCTAGGAGAGGTGCTAAGGCGGACTCACAGCCATTGTCTTGAAGAGGTGGTGATTTCTTGTCCCGAAGTGATTAACATATTTTCAATGGTACGCACCCACTCTTGATGGCCTTTTATATAAATCAATCAGCACATTGTTTGCCAGACATGTCTCCCTTCTCATTGCCATTGTTGCCCACCACACAATGTTGCCCTATTTTAATCTTTTGTCTAGCAAGACAGCCATACCCCTTGTCACAAAAATATATATATATACCTGCATGTATCTGCAAGCTGGACTCACAACCAACATTCGAGTCCTGGAGACAGCAAGCTGCTCTCCAGTGGGATGTAACCTGCCTAGTATATTAATGGCTGTAACTAATGTTTCAGGGCTCAAAAACCTACATCTACACTGACACCAGCTCAGACATAGCATCTCTATGCCATGGCAGCTTAGAAAACTACATCTACACTGACACCAGCTCAGAAACAAACTCTCTGATGCCATGAGGGTGCAGGCATGCCATCTCTGTCACCTTGGCAGCTCAGACAACATCTTGCGGCCAAGATGGGGGGCTCGAAGACCACCTGCTGAGACCTGCAGGTTTACCTGCAGCTTTGTTGCTCAAGATTCTACCTACTGAGACCTGTATCTTTGTGTACAGTATTATCTATCCTGTGATTGCGTCCTGTACTGTCTTTGGATTTGATTTGATCCTGAATAAAGCTATTTTAATTGAAGTTACCTAAAGGAGAGGTTTTGTCTTTCAAAGGTAAGTGTAGCCTGTACTTATCAATGCATTTTATTTTACCAAGGGACTTGCTTGCCTAGTGGCCACTTCATTTTTAAGCGCTGGAATAATGGATGTGTCTTTTTTGGTGTTTTTTTAATGTCTTTGACTAAACTAATGTACAGTTTAGAGACAGTAAAGATGGACTTCAATATTTTGCCAAGATGATAATTTCCCTGTCAAGTTGGAATCAACTTCAATAGCATTTTTCTTTTCAAAACTGTTTTCATTGGCAGCCCTTAAAACAAGGAAAACCACGAGAAATATATGAGTCCATAGCTTGACATTTCCATACTAAACTTAAACTAGAAACAGTAATGTGCTATTCTTCTACAATTGAATGCTCATCGTGAGAAAATGTGTTTTGCCTCTCATTTGTTTTTCTATCTTTATAAAAAGTATTACAAATACATGTTGAGGATAGCTGGGTGAACCCTCCACCACCACCCCAAAACAATATAGGATTTTTACAGTAATGCCAGCTTGACTGCTGAACATTTAACAGCATTACAATGTTAATAACTACTTTGTTTACAATGATTGCTACTGTCTAAGAGCATGGTGACAGAAGGCGAGGATACCAGAAACAGTTTTTAAAATGTGTTTAAATGTTCATACTCTACATTTGCATTATACAACTAGTGCCAGGTCCCTCTGTCTGCAATCTACAATCTACAATCCAATCTGTAACTGTAGAGATTTAAAACTTCTTGTGTCCTTCAGAGTGGCGGCTCGTGAGTTAGCCTCCTCATCAGCACGACTTGGAGAGACTGAGTTCTGCCAGCCCGCAATCCTAACTGTGGCAGACATAGTCCCACTTGAAACGGATTTGCTCATAACCTGCTGCTGATGGACATGAACGAGCCTCATTTCAAATCCTCCTGTATGTCAATCCCAGCGGCAGATGAAAACATAGCTTTACTGTCACCAATGTTTTCTGAAGCAGACTGCTAAAAATATATTCAGATTAGACACAGCAGTCCCATTCTGCATCTGTATTTTAAACTGGGGCTCTACATGACCATAAAGAAGCAGTGTATTGTTTACACACTATTGTGGGTTACCATTATGTTTAACATACATTCATGTCAAGGTGCCACAGCAAGAATACTTACACACAATCTGTTTCTTTTCCATATTTCCCCAGTTTTAAGGTCACTACATTAGTTTCCCATTGATTCTTATTGATTCCCAGTTTCTTATTGATTTTAAAACACCCACTTCTCACTTATTCATGGTACTGGCACTGCCTGAGTTACTTACTCTATGCAAACCAGCTCATGTTTTGAAATCTGGTGGGGTCTTGGTAATTCCAAGAACTTGATTGGAACCCTGTGGTGCAATGGCTGACTCAATGAGTATCATTACATCTAAGCTTAAAACATGTTTCTTTGATTTGGCCTTTCACTAGCGAGCAGTTTGGAGCTCTTTTGTTTTGCTGTTTATTTTTGTCCTGGGATGCTTGCACATTAAAGAAGCTATAGAAATGAAATTGGTATGGTGTGGTAAGATGCATTGAAGAGCCCTCTTGTCAAAACACTGAAGAGCTAGAATACTGCATCACAATCTGCACTAGATGCTATTCCCAATTATATTCCTGTGGTCAGTATTTTAAAAGGAGAGGGTCTGCTGCACCAGTCAGGGATGACTGAAACGCTTCTCAGATCCTCCTCAAGTCTTTATCCTGACACAGCAAATGACTCGTCCATCACTCTGGGGAAATATGAATATATCATGCATACAACCCCACTTTGTGCATTTTAATGACATATGCTATCTCTTTGATCATTTTTCTAAACGCAATGTTCTCAGCTAATGGCTCCATCACCAAGGTAAATAATAGGGGAGAAAATGAGCAACCTTGTCCAGAGTCTGTCCTTCCGGTAGAAAAGCTGCAGATGTACTGTCTGGAGATTTGAGTAAATTATTATAAGATGATTTATAATGGTATTTGTGTATGCCACAGTATACAGCACAATGTAATTAGAACAATTTGAGTAAATATTTTCATAGCACCCAATGTATAATTCATATTGTGCACTGGTCATTAATAAACACTGAGCAGGCAACTTCACAAGGGCAGCAGTATTTTCAAACTGTCATGGGTGGTACAGCGCCAGTGGAAGATGAAGAATACGCCCTTTTTGTCCCCTGGCAAACTCATTTTATAAATATATTCCATCATCCTTGGAAAATATACCTTTCGACAGGTGTGATGAATAAAGGGAGATTATCGCCTGGCTCCACACTAGAAGAATCTAGGGTATATCTGATGCTCAAGTAGAAGGTTAAAAGCAAAACACTTCCCAAACAGTGTTGAAGAGGTAAACAAACCTTACCAACTTTGTTGCATGTTCCTTATTATTTATCTGTATTTTTCCAGACTTTGTTTTCACTTTGGATTTTATCCTGCCACCACCACACTGTAGATGCACTCCCTGTCCAGAGCGGAGGGTCCGCAGTGTGTTAGGATATTAAAATGATGCAAATGAGAGGTATTATTATTATTATTATTATTATTATTATTATTATTATTATTATTATTATTATTATTATTATTATTATTATGATTAGTAGTATTAGTATTAGTATTAGTATTATTATTATTCATAATAATAATTTATATAATTAATAATACTAATATCAATATCAATCAGAAAATATGAAATAAGAACAAGAAACGAACATTCCAAACAATAGATAAGCTTCGGAAAACACAGTCTCCTATATATAGTCCGTAGTTCAAAATTCTGACCTGTGATTGGTTAAAACCTCATCATAGGAGGAAAAATAGATTGAACTATTGCCCTAACATCCTTACACCATCGCGCAATAGTCTCCATCTGCCATGTGATTGGTTCACATCACTGTCAGTCCCTCCCCTTTTCAAAAGAACACTCTCCACCGCCACTCCTAACAACAAGATAAAATGGCTGAATAAAAAAACTGCCGAACGACGATTCTGTGACAACAGAAAATGAATTACAAAGCATAATACAAATAAAAAATATTTCTGTTATTTAGTTATTTACTTATGCTGTATCAGCTATATTTAAACAAAATACTGTAAATCCATAAATATTTTCGACACCCATAAAGCCTATTTTGCTCCAGAAATGTTGGTGACCTGTTGCACTGGTAGTAGTATATTACTTAATTAACATTTGTGCCAAAAATGTTTATGTTTTTTTTGTTTTCACAAGTGAAAATGCATAATAAAAGACTTGCAAATATTTATGGTTTTACAGTATATAAAGTCATATTTACTATCCAACCTTGCCTCTCTTATTATTTTGACTGACTCATATATTAAAGATGTACTGCAGACTCAGCTCATAGTGGAAAATGAAATGCCCCTCGGGAAGACTATTGTTACCTCCAGGGTGCAATGCCTAAGCCTGTGGCTTCAGGCATTAAAGCTCCCTGTCGGTAACAATAGTCTTCCCTCGGGACAATAACTTTCCACTATAGCCCTCCTCTTCAGTCCATAGTTACTACACACACACACACACACACACACACACACAATAAAAAATACAAAACATTACATATACCGGTACCTAAAAATAAAAGTGTACAATGTTTATCAGCATGTAGGAAATGTGTCTTTAAAACATGTATAGACACAAGGTTACCTAGAATGTATGATTTTCACCAGTTAAGAAAATGAATCAATTAAAGGCTTCCAGGGCCTTTAAAAGCAATGTAATTGCCCATATCCCCTTATAGCAGCTCTGTTGTGAGGTATTACAGCAGAAGATACAGTGCCTTGCATAAGTATTCACCCCCCTTGGACTTTTCCACATTTTGTATTGTTACAACCTGGAATTAAAATGGATTTAATTTGGATTTTTTGTCACTGATCTACACAAAATAGTCCATAATGTCGAAGTGGGGAAAAAAATCTACATATTTTTCAAAATTTTTTACAAATAAAAAACAGAAAAGTCTTGATTGCATAAGTATTCACCCCCTTTGCTGTGACACCCCTAAATAAGCTTTAGTGCAACCAATTGCCTTCAGAAGTCACATAATTAGTTGAATGGAGTCCACCTGTGTGCAATTAAAATGTCACATGATCTCAGATTAAATACACCTGTTTCTGGAAGGCCACAGAGTATGTTAGAGAGCATATCTAAACAAACAGCATCATGAAGACCAAGGCGCTATCAAAACAAGTCCGGGATAAAGTTCTGGAGAAGCACCAATCAGGGTTGGGTTATAAAAAAATATCCCAAACTTTGAACATCCCCCGGAGCACCGTTAAATCCATTATTAAAAAATGGAAAGAATATGGCACAACCGCGACTCTGCCTAGAGAAGGCCGTCCACCAAAACTCAGTAACCAGGTAAGGAGGGCATTAGTCAGAGAAGCAACCAAGAGGCCAATGGTAACTCTGAAGGAGCTGGAGAGATCCACAGCTGAGATGGGAGAAACCGTCCATGGGAAAACTATAACCTGGACGTTCCACAAAGCTGGGCTTTATGGAAGAGTGGCGAGAAGAAAGCCATTGCTGAAAAAAACCTATATCAAATCCTGTTTGGATTTTGCCAAAAGTCATGTGGGAGACACAGCAAACATGTGGAAAAAGGTTCTCTGATCTGATGAGACCAAAATTGAAGTTTTTGTCACAACGCTACGTGTGGCGCAAAGCCAACACTGCTCATCACCCTGAGAACACCATGCCCACAGTGAAGCATGGTGGTGGCAGCATCATGTTATGGGGATGCTTTTCATCGGCAGGGACTGGGAAACTGGTCAGGATTGAGGGCAAGATGGATGGAGCCAAATCATTCTAGAGGAAAACCTGTTTCAGTCTGCAAGAGACCTGGGACTGTGGCGGAGGTTCACCTTCCAGCAGGACAATGACCCTAAACACACAGCCAAAGCTACACTGGAGTGGTTTAAAAACAAGAACCTGAATGTCAGAATGGCCCAGTCAAAGCCCAGACCTCAATCCGATTGAGAATCTGTGGCAAGACTTTTGCCAACTTTTGCCAAGTTGGATGGGGACCAACGGTCCCCATCCAACTTGACAGAGCTTGAGCAATTTTGCCAAGAAGAATGGGCAAAAATTACAGGATCCAGATGTGCAAAGCTGGTAGAAACTTACCCAAAAAGACTCACAGGTGTAATTGCTGCCAAAGGTGCTTCTACCAAGTATTGACTCAGTGGGGTGAATATTTATGCAACCAACAAATGTCTTTTTTTTGTTTAATTAACTTTTGTGTCACAATAAAAAATATTTTGCACCTTCAATGTGTTAAGTATGTTGTGTAAATCAAATGCTAAAAATCCCAGTTAAATCCATTTTAATTCCAAGTTGTAACACTACAAAATGTGGAAAAGTCCAAGGGGGTGAATACTTATGCAAGGCACTGTACTTCCATTCTTTTCTCCATATTTTAGGAGTAGCTTTGTCACCACTACTGAGGCAAAGCAATTGTTTTTTTTTGCTTGTTTATTTTTATAAAGACTTGGTTATGACCCATTTAAAGTGTAAGATTTATTATGTCTAGGATTGTTTTTTTGTATTTTTCCACCAACCTCAAATTGGATAGCCTCTTGAATTTCATTTATTGGTTTTCAGTGGATGCTGTGCATCTTCATGATACAATACAAGAGACAAACCAATGTCACAGGAACTTGCAGTTTAAATTAAAATGGTCTGAATCATTTTTGTTGCACTATATTATAACCATACTTTACAGTGATATTCCCCAAACAGAGGTTTCTGGCTCCCTCACAGATACACCTTACAAGAGGAGTCAGAAACCAACAGTTGCAGTAAAACAAAATAAAAATAAAGAACAAAATATAATGGTGCCTGAAAGCATCATGCGGCGATACAGGGTTAATACACAAGCATTGCTTGGCAGTTCCCAGGTTAGCCAGTTCACTGTTGTTGAAACAGCTAGAGTTCTTTGATTTGTTCTTGTTGCTATCTAGACCTGAGGTGGTTAGAAGAAAGTCTCCAGTCTCTTCCTCCAGTGTGCAATACCACCTCCACCCTGACAACACAGGGGGAGCAATGAGGGTTCATCACACACAGTCTCCAGTCTCTTCCTCCAGTGTGCAATACCACTATCACTGACAATGCAGGGAGAGCAATGAGGGTTCATCACACAGAGTCTCCAGTCTCTTCCTCCAGTGTGCAATAACACTATCACTGACAATGCAGGGAGAGCAATGAGGGTTCATCACACAGTCTCCTGTCTCTTCCTCCAGTCTGCAATACCACTATCAGTGACAATGCAGGGAGAGCAATGAGGGTTCATCACACACAGTCCTGCTCTAAGGTATAGTAGATGCTTTGTGAAGTGCAATAGATTCTTACTGCTGCGAGTCTTCTGAATTACACATACACATGTATTATCTCCATGCAAACTCCAGACTGAAATACAATCAGTTTTGACAAATTATCAATGGTATAAAAATGTATAATATAGTACTGCATGCTTTACGATACAAGCTGATATCCACTCATATATATATATATATATATATATATATATATATATATATATATATATATATATATATATATATATATATATATATGTTATAATAGTTAAATAAGAATAATTAAACAGTATAGCTAATTGTAATGTAACAGCTTTTCCATCTAATACAAAGACATTTCAATATCACATCAATAGCTGGGTATTTCATATATTATAATATATTATACATTTGTCTTTGTTATATTTTGTCATATGTACTTAAGTGTAAAACCAATACTTTGATATATACAATACACTAGGTGCCCTAATACTTGTATGGTAGTAAAACATGTCGTTTTATATACACTTTTATTAAAATGGGCTGTAGCTAATTTGTCACGATGGACAAGACAGACTGGACTGTGATAGAGGACTAATAATTGGAGCTTGGCTGGCAGCTACTTTAGTATCCCAGACTGCACAAATTACAAGGAACCATCTCTATAGGTCGTTTGCAACAGAATTCCAGGAGGTAATCACACCGTTAAAATGGTTTAATTCCCTTCTGAAGTTTTCCTTTGACTTTGAGTTAGGTCCCGCTATATTCCAGTTACTAAACTGAGAAATAAATCATTTTAGAGGGCTTGAAATGCACCTTGAATTATAGTAGGGAGATGTTACGTTCTACTTGTCAAAAAAATAGGAGTTAATTAAACACTGTGGGCAACTTGCAAGTACATTGCCAAACTCCTCGGGGAATGCATTAAATGGGTAATCTGCTTACAATGGAGAACCAGGCCATGTGATCAGATTGAGACACCTTTTAAGTTCCCCTATTACAATAGTTTCCCCCAATTGCTTCTGCCACCCCCCTGCCTCATTTACAGTGGTACATCCCTCTCAGTGATTCACGTCTGGAGGCTTCAGTTGACCTCTGACAGCTGATAGCAGCCTTGCTGCCTCCCTGCGCTGGAAAGCAAGGAAGGGAAATTCTGGGTCATATTGTATTGCTATTTAAACAAAGATCAATTGGTGTCAGTCAATCTGTAGCCTTGTTTCTTAAAATCTCTAATAGCTGCTGTTCAACCAAGGCAGGCAATCATGAATCATTGTCACAATTCAATTATAGTTTATCTGTTCAAGGAAACCTGTGCGTCGCTACAATACCACAGTAGGTATTAAATGCATTTCTTTGATGCACGTAATAGAATTGCCACAACTCTGTTAAGATTATAATGAAAAACAAAATAAAATGATTTGTCTTTAAATAGTCTCAGGTAACACTCTATAGCTGGCCATGTGTTTAAATTGGATGCACACATCTTAGTTACATTATATTTCAAATAGCACTTACTGATAGGAATAATGGGGTAAATACTGTATAGCAGTGATAAAGCTTATTGTAAATATGAATACATATTTTGCTATGTATATATTGTACAGGGCAGAGCTCAGTGTTCAAGCCAGGGATTCTAAACCCTATTTGAATGATACACAGGGATATTATCACTGCAGGGATTTTTCTTACTTTATAATGTGTTGTTTTTTTTCTTTCTCGTTCTGCTGCTGCATAGCACAGAAGCACACCTGTTTATCTCCTTGGCATTTAATTCTTCAAGTGCCTTTGAGCTGTAGACTTAATGAGATGCGGACAGCACGCGAGACAACGATTGTCTTGGACAGTACACACACACACACACACGCACACACAGACATGTGTCACATGGGGACTCTTCGAGGTGACCACCCAGACCACTGGACAATGAGAGAGGAGGGACCACAACAGCAAACATCTAATGTTTTAATTTTCCAACACACAATACTGAACAACACCACAGCAGAAATCAATTTCGACTAAAAGCCACAAGGGGGTCAGGGTCTAATTGAAAAGTCAATATAAAACGAACTAATATTTAATACTTTAAAAAGCCACTATTCCAGAAACTTTAAATCTAAATTGTACACTTAATACCTAAAACCTTAAATTATAATTATCTTTATTCTTATTACATTTGTCTTAGCATTTATTATTGAACATACACATTATTATAATACACTAAAAATGTATTCAGTAGATTTTATAAGCAATGTTTTAATTTACTGAAACAATAACATTCTTTGTTCCTTCTTTTAGTAAAGTTTGCCAAAAGTTTAGTATTCGTTGTGTAACAGTGACAGAAAATTGTCCTTCCCTTGTTTCTCATGCGATTCTTTGTCCACTTCTGAATGCTTCCTGTGTTTCTTTTCTGTTCAGTGTGTGCGTTGTTTACTCCTGCAATCCCCTTGCTGGAGTACAAAAAGCATGGCTGACTTTCTCCTTCTCCTCCACCTTCTCCTTCTCCTTCGCCTTCGCCTTCTCCTTCGCCTTCTCCTTCACCTCCTTCTCCTTCTCCTCCTTCTCCTTCGCCTTCTCCTTCGCCTCCTTCTTCTTCGCCTTCTCCTTCACCTGCTTCGCCTTCACCTTCTCCTTCTCCTTCTCCTTCGCCTTCACCTCCTTCTCCTTCACCTCTTTCTCCTTCTCCGCCTTCTCCTTCTCCTTCACCTTCACCTCCTTCTCCTTTGCCTTCTCCTTCTCCTTCACCTCCTTCGCCTTCGCCTTCTCCTTCACCTCCTTTTCCTTCACCTTCTCCTTCTCCTCCTTCTCCTTCTCCTTCGCCTTCTTCTCCTTCTCCTTCACCTTCGCCTTCTCCTTCACCTCCTTTTCCTTCACCTTCTCCTTCTCCTTCTCCTTCGCCTTCTCCTTCGCCTCCTTCTCCTTCGCCTTCTCCTTCTTCTCCTTCGACTTCTCCTTCGACTTCTCCTTCTCCTTCTCCTTCACCTCCTTCTCCTTTGCCTTCTCCTTCACCTCCTTCGCCTTCTCCTTCTCCTTCGCCTTCACCTCCTTCTCCTTCACCTCCTTCGCCTCCTTCTCCTTCACCTTCGCCTTCTCCTTCACCTCCTTCTCCTCCTCCTTCTCCTTCTCGCCCAACTTGACTCCTCTCTGTAGTTTTGGTTCCAGCTTTATAGCAGTCTGTCAATTGATGCAGAATGGTACACACCTGTGGCAACTTAAGTCTGGATCCTAGGAAAGGTGGGTGGCCTGAAACCTAGTCTCCTGAAACCAAGTTCCAATGTGGCGTCATGTTCCCTCAGCTTAAGAGTCAGGGCCATTTAGGTGATGATGTGCACTAGAATTAATTTTGAAGCTACTCATTAAGTTTCTCAATAGCTCTTACTTGGTCTCAATGGGACCTTTCTGGTTAACTAAAGGTTAAATAAAAAATGTAAAAAAAGACATTTCCATTGTGCACTGCAAAGCTAATGAGAAACAGATTACAGTATTTATAGGTATAAGATGCACACAGAAACCTGCCTTCAAATCAAATCCTAATCTATAACAATGGGAGGTTACACAAACCCAAAGGGGAATATGTTCACAAAATAAGCTAATAACACCTACACAGACAAGAGAATGGATAGAATGGGACTCCAGGACACTAGAGCAGTTAATAAGATTGTGAGAAACACATTAAAACTGTGTTGACACTGGGCACTTAAAGGCTGGTCTCATGAAGCAACATACTGTCAACCTATTTAACCATCTCTGTTTTGACTCAGAGCCTCTACTCTGTTGTCTGTCAAATTCAATTTTGGCAAACCAGTGGCTGCCTTGGCAGAGAGGTCAAGGCTATCTCCTCTGCAATACATCTCATATAACCAACAAGGCCTGCTTTAGCTGTTAAGTGTTTATAGTACTCTTTAACAGCATATTTCTGGAGCCACAGTCGGGCCGGGTTGCACTATGTCTAACACACAAACTTGTGCGGTATTCCAGGGTCCTCTTCTTTCATAACTGTATTGTGTTTTGTAAATCAGGACGTAAGTCATTTACCTGGAAAAAAATAACACAGTACTGGTCCAGCAAAACCTCACCTCGGGCCCCCTCAGTATAAAGACCACATCAGTGTAAAGACCACCTCAGTGTAAATATTATTATTATTATTATTAATTAATTTATTTTTTAGCAGACGCCCTTACCCAGGGCGACTTACAGTTGTATACAAAAAATACATATCAAGAATTACAGTACAATTAAGAGCAAGATACAAAATACAATGACTTCAGTCTTAATAAGAGCAAATACACAGTACAATTTGATATCGGGGTAGTTCAAGAGCAGATAGCAGTGTTGATAGTTACATCAGGGTTAGATACGAGTGCAAGTGAAATACAAAATACTACAGATTGGGTTAAGTGCAGAATTAAACACAGTAAAATAGGGAGCAGATGAGTGCATGTTAAAGTGCATTAAAACTATATTGTCCAGAAGAGAAGAGTTGAGTTTTACAGGTGTTGTCTGAAGAGGTGTGTCTTGAGGAGGCGCCGGAAGGTGGTCAGGGACTGGGCAGTCCTGACATCCGTAGGATGGTCATTCCACCACTGCAGGGCGAGGGTGGAGAAGGAGCAGGCTCTGGAGGCAGGGGAGCGTAGAGGAGGTACAGTCAGTCTTCTACTGCAGACGGAACGAAGAGGTCGGGTGGGGGTGTAGGGAGAGATGAGGGTCTGGAGGTAGCTGGGTGCAGTCTGGTCAAGGCATCGGTAGGCGGGTACAAGAGTCTTGAACTGGATGCGAGCAGTGATCGGGAGCCAGTGGAGTGAGCGGAGCAGTGGAGTAGTGTGGGAGAAGCGAGGCAGAGAGAACACCAGACGAGCAGCGGAGTTCTGGATGAGCAGAAATACCATCTCACAACTAAGATCACCTTATTGTAAAGACCACCTCACAACTAAAACCATCTCAGTATAAAGACCATCTCAGTGTAAAGACCATCTCAGTATAAAGACCACCTCACAACTAAGACCACTTTCTTACAGTCCCAATTTGCTCCTACTGATGTCAATATAAAGTCTCCTTCAATATTAAGGCCACCACCTGCAGTCCCAAGCATGTTAAATGACCTCTCTAATAAGACCAACATGCTGCAAACGTACCACTTTCAAACTCTGAAAACGTTAATGCAACATGATGGAAGTCTATTGCCCATTTGATTTACATTCAAAACTAAAACAGTAAATTAGAACAGTTTGCATATAAGAAAACTAAAAAGAACAAAAATAAAAACTCTCCATTTAACAGAGCCCAAAATGAGATTTCAATATTTGCTATTTAGTGCCCCAGTAGTACAGGTGCACTTTTAAAAAATCTTTTTAAAATCTTCATCTAAATACTGACTGATCCCTAAAGCAGACAGCTCACAGTAGTGGTGTGATGCAGAATCCTGCTCCCTATCCACATGCAAGTGGTTAGCAGCTAAAGGAAGGTTTTTTGAGTGCTGCTGGCAGGCTCCTGTGTATACTGTTAATGAATGCATTGATCAGCTGCTAATTGGAAGAGAATCCTTGGTAAGACTTTATCATAACGTCCTCCAATCCCTAACAGAGTTTCATAGGAATAGAATCGTTATACCTTTATTTTGTAGTTATTTTTCCAGTTCTAGAGCTAACATCCATTTCTACCTTAACTAGGAATATGTACTGGTATTTTAAATGTTACACCATGAATCCGTTTTGATGTGTTCCTCCGACTGAAACAATAATAAAATCTATAGGCCACAAAATGAACATAACCATGCATTGTCACTTAAAGGCCCAGCAATTGTTTTGAAAATATTACGCATATTGCTTAGAATTACTGCTTGTAAATCCAGTGTACTTGTATAAAGTTAGTGTTTGGAGTGCACAGTCCACTGCATGCTGATCAACACCAGTGTGCTGAATTGTGAAGTGAAGCATGTAAAGCAGGCTGTGCATGGGGCAGTGGATATGAAGACCACTTTACTGTTTGGAAGGACTCGAGATTTTACCGGTTTTGGAAGAAAAGCCTGTTTTGTGGTACAGACCGCCACAGATGACTATAGTTTATTGAGGTAAACAGTGGTGAAATAGAAACGACAAAGGGTTACATTCTCAAATCTGTTAAATAAACAACTCAGACAGTAGGGGCTTATGAGCAGTCTTTTTTTTTAACCGTAAATGATATTTTTAATGGCTATTAGTTAGCTTTGAGAATCTAGCCCATTGAGTATGTATGCGAATAACAAAGGGCAGAATTATACATGCTTGTTTTTGTTCACACTTTTGAAAAATATTGTTTTTCAGTAGTGATTAAAATAAACCTGATAGGCTTCTGTATATTATTGCAATATTTTCCATGCAGTGTCAGTAGCAGTTTTATCTTTCTAAAACATGGTTAGCTTGTTTATGAAAGGAATTCAGACTGTACAATAGAAACATAAGGGGTCTGGACTCTGCAGATGTGAGACTACAGTATATTGATCAGTAATCACACAATGCAAACATAAAAGAAGCTGACCCGTCCTCAATCAACACTCATTCTTCACCAATAATCCCTGCTGTAGAAAACATGTGCAGGAGAATTCATGCAGACTCCACCAGCTACTTAACCTCAAAAACACACCTGAGCTCCCCCTTTATCATGGTAAACAGCATTTGCATCCCTAGATTGCAGCTCAGTTTAGACACATTGATCTAAAAATAGAGTTCACTTCACACAGCGCCGATACGGCTGTACAAAAGAGCCGGCTCCTTTGCAAGGAGCGTTTATCGGGCTTATGTCTTCGTGTGTGATAACATCACCTACCAGCCCTGCTGCTGCCATCCCCCATGCACGCTACAAGTGTAATGAAAGTTTTTTTTTATTTTTTTATTTTGCCTAGAGTGGGTCTTTGCCTATTTATAACATGGCATTTAAATCAGTTATAATGTATAACCCAACATACAAATCCATTTTGGAAGTTTCGTATTTGCATTGCACTGATTAATCTTTAAACAGAAATGTTAATCTTCCTCTTGCTTGCATGCTACCTAATGTGACAGTACATTTTTACAGTCTTATACCATTTGAACTATTTTCTCATAGATGTTCTGTATGTGTATTCTATAATATACATTACTGTGGAGACTGGTTCTGTATGTATATTCTATAATACACATTACTGTGGAGACTGGTTCTGTATGTATATTATATCATATACATTACTGTGGAGAGTGGTTCTGTATGTGTATTATATCATATACATTACTGTAGAGACTGGTTCTTTATGTGCATTCTATAATACACATTACTGTGGAGACTGTTATGTCAGTATTGGTGCCCATGCTTGTTTCATGGTCACGTATGGTTTAGCAGTGCCCATGCTTGTTTCATGGTCACTTATGGTTTAGCAGTGACTGGCTTTGTGATATTTTGTAAAGCCTTGGTCTCATAGTGCAAGTTTGGTGGAGATGGTTTGTCTGTGGTCTCATACTATATAGCATGCACAGGCTGGCAATGGTGATTCATTTAGGGTATCCATGGTAATAGTATAGACCTGTCACGCGACCAATACATTGGCCTTAATAGGGAAGTGTCCGTGTTACTGAAGGGACATTCATATATTAGGATTTTGCCAATTTATTTATCACTTTATTGGAACAGATTAGCCATTCTGGATAGTATTTCCTTTATAAAAGTTCACCACAGTATTTTTGCAGTTTTAACATGCTTTTCCTATGGTTATTGTTGCAGGGACAGCATTAAGGTCTCTGCAAGCAACCACAAGTGTGGCCACTGTCCAGTTAGTGCAGATTGGTGCCACCTGCATAAAAGCAGGCAGACATCCTGTCTGGGAGAGGGAGTTTGGTGAGGTGTTTTTTATATATATGTGTGTGTGTTGCTGTTTGTTTAGATCTCTTCAGTGAAGACGAATGCCCAGCCTGACAGTAGTGTGTGTGTATTTTGTTTAACCCTTTTTGTTTTGGCCCGTGTGCCTGTTTATTTGTTCCTGTGTTTTGTGTTGTTTTGTTTATTAAACATGCTCTAGCACTTACACTGCAGCTTCCTTGCCTCTCAGTCTCTTTCTTGCCACGACCCTGCTACAGTTATACTGTGCATTTACCACAGTATGCCATGGTTGTCAGCATGCTTTACAATACCCCTATGCTTTACCATTCTTTCACCATGCTTTATTACACTTTGCTATGCTTTTATAGTGGGCATATCATAGGGGTTCTTTTAGTGTTCTATATGCAAACTGTTCTAATTCACTGTTTTTTTTTGTTTTTTTAAAAAAATCTAAATCCACGTTTTCAGAGTTTTTTTTACAGATATTGAAATACATTTTGAGTGGTGTTAATAGTCAGGACAGGGGATGGCATGAACATTGAAGGCTACTTCCCTTTGCAATTTGGGACTGTAAGAAAGTGGCATTCATGAGGTGGGCTTTATACTGAGATAGCCTTAAAGTGAGGTTGTGCTGGACTTGGTTGTACCGTGGAAAAAAAAGGGTTAAACATGATGCAGATATCTGGTTTGCTGGATAATTTGCTTTAAAAAACATGAAGTGGACTGCTGAGATTGGGCTTCATGTATGTTTACATCTTGGTCAAATGCCTTACGTTTGAGGCTTGGATGAAGCTGTCCACTGAGTGTAGTGCTGACAGGGGTTTCTGTACTATTGCTGTGAGTGTGGTCATCTGAGACTTCAGCAGAGTGCTAATGAAGCATAACAATCTTAGATACTGATTTACATGCCCCACAATTAAGGACCATGTCAAAGTCACTGGCATCTGTCGGACATTTTAAACAAGACTAGTGTGCTGAGTAATACATACTATATTGGAGAAAAGTGTACACCATTTTCAATTATTGATTCAATTACTGCTACAGCGACAATGAAGCTCAATAGAAGGCATAAGCATCACTTTTATTCACACAAACACATTTTTCTAGTTTTTACATTCAAATCATATTTTATAGGTATAACTGCAGGTGATTCTGCAGTATATAAGTTTCAAGAGTGGTTAGTTGGAAGTGATGTGGATGAAAGAGGCCTAGTATCGGGAGCCTCAATAGTCACTTGGAGACAACCACCAGGAAGTCAAGGACCACTTTGTCACATGTCTTTAAGGAATGGCAAACTGGAAAACTACTCATCAGTCTTTATGCGGGCTGAAGCATTTGATGACAGGGGAAGACAATGGCTGCAGAGGTAATCTGTAACCCCACCACTGAATGCAGGCAGTGAGCCAGTGCACAGGGGCAGGGTGGATTGCTGACAGTACTGAGGACTTGGACACTGAAGTTGTTTTAATTTTAATTTAGCCAGAATAATAAAACCTTTGAGATAAATGTCTAATTTATAGGAGTTTCCTGGCAGGACAGCAGTCTCATTTTCATTACACAAAGCAGTAACTTTACACATAAGCTAATGTAACTGTGATACATGCACTGTAAAGAAGATAATTACATCAGATTATTACAATTAAATTCTGTTTCTCAAAACACTTTGAAATATATTCAATTAAAAAAAGATGACAGTAAGAGTTTGAATTAATAGTGGCAGTGACAACTTATAGACCATAAACCTGGCCAATAATGATTCAAACATAATTTAATACCACATTAATGTTCACTATTAAGATGATTGCCCTTCATGGATCAGCCAGGTTTCTAGGTATGATTGTACAGCAACGGCGGCATTTGTTTGCAAGGGTTCGTCCCACACCAATATTATTATCAGAACAGTTCTGGTACCATTGTTTTACAGCTTTAATATATAACAACCTGTAATTGGGTGCCCGCATTTTTAATTTATGGATCATGAAATATACACTTGAGAAGTTTCTGCTAGGTTACCAGTCATGTCATTTCTGAACTTGTTTTGTGCTGATTAATCGCATTACTCTTGAAAAGTTCCTGACAGTCTTCGGAAGAGAGCAGGCACGCAAGGAGCTACACAACACCAGTCTGGGGGAGAACGTATGGTAGGTGCAAGGACTAGAAAATAGGGTTAACAAATATAAACGTCTGATGATTTCTGAATCTGGCACATAATCAACATCATACGTACAAACATTTTCTTCCAGCACTAGTGCAACCATTGAAAAGTAAAATTATTGAAAATGTATAATAATTAAAAAAAAAAAAAAAACAAGCTAAAAACGTGTTCATTCAGGCCAGGAAGAGACACAAAGATAGACTTTCTTGATGGCACACTGTGTCCCATAAACATTCAAGATTGTGAAGCTTCTAGACAACATCAGTATAATCATTCAGTTAAAACACCTTCATTATATTGTTAGGAGTAGTTTGTTTCTTGCAATTGTTAGAACTTTGAACTAAATGGTTTACTTTAAAACCTGGGTGCAAGCTCACTTCAATCCAGTGCTTACAAATCATTTTTATTCTATTCTTTTTAAAGTTGCAGTCATTCATACAGCACCAAGCCAATGGCTTCTTTACAACCAGGCTCTACACAACAGACAGTAGCAAGCTAGCACCCTCTAGCATGGCAAGGGGACTCCCCTGACTGCAAGACTCTCCTGCACACCATGTGGCTGTGCCTCTACCAGCTGCTCCTCTGTGGATCCCATGTCCCACATATTTAAATCAAATCTTCAGAAACTGAAATACAATGTTAGGCACATGCATGTGTATGTGAAAGGAAAACGTGTGTCAAGCACATAATCCATTTTGTGGTGGTGGAAAGATCCTGGGCAACTTTAGCTTACTTTCTATCAATGTGTTCTCTATTGCTATCCACTTGTGTTAAATTGCTGATCTCTAACAGGAAACAGTCCCTGCTTTGATTCTGGCACAGAAACTGCAAATGAACCCGGATTTTATATTAAGGTTTGAACTAAATGAGATGGACCCCCAAACAAGGTGGCTTTGAGGCCAAATGTGTCATCTTGTACCAAACTCCATAATCAAATGGTTTGTCCATTTTCAGACACACACACACACACACACACACACCAAAACCAAAATCCAATTTCTGCCACCTCTTTGTCTCTTATATCACGGTGTATTACAGGAAGACATTTACACTTTGCACCAAGGATCTGAGGGCAGTGCATAACAGTGGGAGTTTCAAATCCAATAGATTTCCTCTCTATTTTTCATCTGAAGAACAAAGCAGGGCAGCTTATAATAAATATTTCTGTCAATAAACAGATTTCTTTTCCTGACGTTGCCACAGCACTGAACTACTTCAATGTGTTGTGTTATTGATCTGGTCTCTCTTTCTTTTTATAATAATCAACCTGAGCTGGTGATCACTTCAGTGTCTCTTCCCAGCATTGGCAATCTTGAGTGAAAACTGTAATGTTTCTGTATTAAGCAAACATCTAGAGAGTTTAAACCTGATACCATTAGCACTGTCACTCGCTGGTCTTGTAAATACCTAAAATCAGATGGTATGTGTCTTCAAATTCAATAACTGTTTACATTATGCAAGTCCAATAAGGAAATCCAAAAGGGAAGTGGGAGGGGGCATTCTTGCTAGCTGTAGGTAGACCATGCCACAGTACGAAGGACAGTACTGCCCAGTGAGACAGCTACTGCGGTTACACTGTAGGTCTTTAAGAAGTAAACATATCTTATTCAACAGATAATGAAAACACGTATTTATTTACAAAAAAAAAGTATAGTAGTATAAACCAGAAAATGTGCCCTAGAAGATGTATTATTTTGGATACAATTTGTTTTACAGTGCAGAAGAAAACAAAGCAAGTTTTCAGTTGCACTGAAAAACAAACGGTACTGAGAAATTGAAATGAAGTCTGTGTTTCCAGACTTTAATATTCAGCACGTGATTTTATTCTAAATTATTATTTTCTCTCAAATTAAACAACGTCAACTCATGTAATACATGTTACACATGGAAAATAATAAATGTACTATAATTGCACAGTACAATGCATTACCAGGAGCTGTCACATTGTATGAGTTTTGGAGCTACATATTAATATGGAATATTTTATACGACAAATCCATCTTTAATTGCAGTTATTTATGTATTGCAAAATGTACTAGAGTAACTAGACCGTCCCCTATTCCTCTGCCATGCTGTGTTACTTTAGAACCTCGTATAAGGGGGTTATTCATCCCATTATTAACTCACGCCTTTTCAAATGCAGCTGCATACAACTCTTTTAGCCAGCGTACAGTACAAAGCTTATTCGCTGATACGTGATATGTTTAGCCTTTCCTGAATAACTTTACTGTGGCTCCAATACACGGTTATATCGAAAGATTTATGACTTTACATTATCCCTGCCTGCAATTGATCACAAGATGTTAAGTTAATATGTATTTCTTTAACGGGTGGACTAGCGTCTCATTCCCAAATGATCCTATAATGTTGCACAGAAATGATCCTCTCCCAAAACCTGCTTGTTTACACAGTAAAGACCGTCTTGTCTAATTTATAAATGTCAGACAACGCAAACGGTTTCATTGTTTTTTTTTTTTTCATGTTCAGTATTGTAGTATAGATAAACTGCTCTGATCTGTAGAGAGGTATGTATTATCAATTGCAAACGAGCGCTCTCTATTCGAGCACAAACCATATGTGTCCGTCAGTACAGTAGTAGTTTTCTGTCGACGTGCAGTATTTAGCTGTACCTCACGCACAACGTGCATTTTCTGCACCTGCTGTTGACGTCCTGCATCTGAATATGGGTACCGTATAACAAATCACTATTCTGTTTCCCTGAATTCACCTGCAGTGCCGCCTCCTGGACAGAAATGTCTCCAATGCAAACTGTACTAGAAGCTCGCAGTCTGTTCGTGCATCTTCTCACCAAAGGCCGGGGAGGACCGGAGCGCAGAGAAAGCGGCATGGCTGGGAGAGTACTTCTGAGCCCAAACACCTTAACCCTCCTCGGGGTCCTTTTGACTGGGACCTGTGCGGCAGGAGTAGGCGGGGGACCAGGGCTGCTCCGTGAGGAGAGGTATAGAGAGAATGACATGGAGAGCCCGTGCGAAGTGAAGACAGTAACGGTGTCCACCCTGCCTGTTCTTCGGGAGAATGAGTTCAGTTTTACCGGGGGAGGTGCAGGGAGCTTAGCTGGAGGAGGAGGGGAGTCCCGGCTTCTGCTTTTCGTCAGGACCGACCTGCCTGGGCGGATCTCGGTATTGGATGACCTGGACAACACAGCTCTCCCTTACTTCACACTGGGTAATTACAGGAATTGTATGACGTTACTGTCTCTACTTACAGTATTTACAAGTTAAACTACCTTTGCAAAAGCTAATTTCTAATCCTATACCAGTAAGAAAAAATGATGGGTAATGTGCGGAAAACAAACACACACACACACACACACACACACACACACACACACACACACACACACACACACACACTAATATATATTAGAGGGATGGTTTGTGCAAATTATTTTCTTTATTAGATTTGATTATACATATACTGTTGTTGTTGCATGCATTTATAATTTTTTTTTTATAGTGTCTTCTAGTTTTTATTGTGACCCCTATGGAAAATGTATTCTAGGTAGAGCAAGTTACTCACCTAGTTTGAAGAATCTGCTGCTTGGTTTCGACTTTTTCGTGTTGACGACTGAGCTGCACACTTACAGTCAACAGTATACGGGGTTGTTTGTGTGTGTTTTTTTTTAAGCATACTCGTTCAGAATATATATATATATATATATATATATATATATATATATATATATATATATATATATATATATATCATTACATATAGAGTAGTACATTAATTTAATAATATTTAGGACAACCTGTATGTTACAATCCAGATATAAAACCTGTCTTAATCCGTTGCGTTTTGGCATTAAATGACCCCAAACTAAACATATTGTTGCAAAGAAAACTGTCAGAATCTGTTTATTTATTTTTAAAAGAAATTCATTTAAATAGTCCGTCTTCTATTTTAAAATGGCTTGTTGTTTTGTTGACTGGTGTAGATTGTACTGTATTGAAAGTCCACATTCAATTGAGCGACAGCTGATAGACGCGTATGCTGTAAATAATCTCCATGTGGCACTTTCGCAATTAACCCGAGCCACCCACAAGACACCAAGAGAGCGATAGCACTTAAACAAACCTATTAAAAACAGCTGTCATTATGTGTTTTTATTTATTTATTTATTTATTTGTGTGTGTGTGTGTGTGTGTGTGTGTGTAAAATCCCATTTTAAAATAATACGTTCATTGAGTGCAACCCTATACAGGACAGCCACTGACGCCAAGCGCTGTTACATGTGAGTTAACACTGTGCAGGCTGCTTATAAAATGGGTCACAATATGAAAGCTGTTCAAGACATGTAAGACGTGTAAATCAGAGCTATTTTTTCTGTTGTGCTCCTGGTTTGTGGAACTATTCTGATTGACGAGAAGCAGGTTGAAACATTGGATGATGTGAAGTCTAAATTGAAAACATCGTTTTTAGAATGTGCTTTTATATAATTGGTTGTAGCTGGAGTGCACTGTGTGAGAGGGGTGCTATATAAAAATACATTTGTATTGTAATTTGCATTGAATTGTACAGTGTGTTCAACAGCATAAAAGCTGGACACCTGCACTGCATTTCATTCTTCGGTTTATACCTCCCTTTACTTCTGGCTTTTCAAAAGTAGAACAGCATATTTGCAAGAGGTCTGTGGTATGTTATTCTCACAGAATGTTCTTCTGTAATGTTTTGTTCAAATCCATAGTGGAAATCCTAAAACACAAAACAAGGTAAATCTGCTGACTTGTTGTATGCTTCAGTGATCGCTGCCTGCCTACAAGTGTACCCTGAGGTTAGTCTCTGTTTAATCGTGTCAAACCTTTTAAACAACCAAAGCAGTAATTAAGTTTACGACTCCGGGTAATGGAAGACTACAGTCAGAGCAGGTATCGACCTGTCACCTGCAGTGCACATCTGGAACAGCAGGGTAGAGCCACACTGCCAGTTCAGATGGGAACAACATAATACATTCCAGCCAAGCTTACAGTTCAACAGTGACCTGTCTAAACATCAGTGCCAGAGATTTTACCCCAAAATAGACACTTACTATTTCCCATTTACCAAATCAAATTGACTGCAGTGGCTGGTACAACATAACCATTGCAGAAACCCGCTTCTGCATTTGAAGACAGTGGTACCAAAATATCTAATCTTCAGGTTTCTCCATTTCTTCATCTGGTTTAGTGCTTTGCGGAGGGCAGTGTATACTGGCACCGGGCACTTGGAAGCTTGGTGTTGAAGCCTGAATCCCATATTGTATTGAATACCAGTCAGTAGCACACGTTCTGGAAGACCAACCTGAATCCCATATTGGATTGTATACCAGTCAGTAGCACATGTTCTGGAAGACCAACCTGAATCCCATATTGTATTGTATACCAGTCAGTAGCACATGTTCTGGAAGACCAGCCTGAATCCCATATTGTATTGTATATCAGTCAGTAGCACGCGTTCTGGAAGACCAGCCTGAATCCCATATTGTATTGTATACCAGTCAGTAGCACATGTTCTGGAAGACCAACCTGAATCTCATATTGTATTGTATACCAGTCAGTAGCACACGTTCTGGAAGACCAGCCTGAATCCCATATTGTATTGTATACCAGTCAGTAGCACATGTTCTGGAAGACAATCTTGTTTAACAGTATGGCAAGGTTTCATCTTGGGTGTGACTGTACATACTTCCTTAAGTATTCTTGGTTGTCTCAGTGTTTGGTCCATGAGAGCGTATAACTGGTAGAATTGTATTCTTTTAAACAGTCCCTGGAATACATCTGAGTTTTATCCACAACCTTATCAAGATGAGGCAGTGCAGACAGGATTAAGATCAAGCGTTTTTACTCATCCTAACTGTCTCCCTGCTCAACGCTAGCCTTGGTCGCATAGATTGTGTTCTTAAAGCCCTTCACGCTTGGAAGAGACTGGCTGCTTGGAATCTCAGGTGTACACCGTACAGGTAACCCTGAAGTGAGATGTAACTACATAATCAGATTGAATCCCTAGCAATTTCAATCACTGTTCCTGACTGTGCAGCCTTTTCTCTCCAGTACTGTGCCAATTGAAAGTTTAAAGACAGTCAACATTTGGCTGACAGTGCAAAGCTTTCTTTTTTAAGTTGTCTCTGGTTGTGGTCTACCTATGTCTCTTCAAAGTTGTAGTTGTATTTTTTATATATCTTCTTATTGGAGTTGTTTATAGAAAATGTTGGCAACATATGTGTGGTGTGACTAAAGGGTACCTGGTGAAGTGCCAGAATTCATATCTATACCATGTTTGGAGCATGCCACTGCTAGGATGCGTTTCACACAGTTGTACACGGTTCCTGAACATGCCATTCGTGCCTGAGGATGCAGGCTGCTGAGAACCTGTCTGTGAGCAGACAGTTCCAAGCATGTGTCTTTGTGTCTGAAATCCGTTTTACTATTTTGAATTTTCAGGTTTATTTTTTCCCGATTTTTTTATTTTTTATTTTTCGGTTTTAAAAATCTGTAATTTGTTAGTTAGTTCGTTTTTTTATAACCACAAGTGACAGCAATGATGAAGCTAGAAATGCATGAAAAAATAGGACAAAAAACTCTTAAACAGTTTTAATCAAAGTGCTTTCAGAAAAAAAAGGTACAAATTGGCACAATCTGAGAGAAACAAACTAGGAACATTGTAAATTAAACATAAAATCTAAATGTCTCTTTTTAGTAGATTTTCTTTAACACAAGCTGAACTATAACATTAAACAATAAATGTAATGTTTTCATTAATAATTAATGACAGCCCTGGAACCTCTGGGCATGCAGAGTCATACATAGCACCGGTACCTCTAGTTAAAAATCTCATAAAATGCTTTCTTTTTAAATTCTCAACACAGTTGTATCAAGTCTGCAAGTTCTTGCGTGCGCGCTAAAGAGAGACAGTCCACTGCCATGTTTGTAGCCTACTTTAAATTACATTACAATTTCAGGTTGAGTGCCTTTAAGTAAGATGACACTGGCTGCAACTCTGTTGTCATTTTTTATACATAAATAAGCTTACTTGATTTGAAAAACGTCATGAACGATACAAGCAACTTCTTACACTACTTGGTTTGATTAAATGAATAGTACACAACAAAATATGAAAGCTGAACATTAATTTCAACAAAGAACAACAACAACTTTTTAATGAAAAAAACATTGTAGCCTACTTCAATAGGAACATTAGCCTGCTATATTATATTAAACCAAAACAACAAAAATAATAACGGTTCTCTCTTGCCTTTTTCAATGGATTTTATCAAATAATAGAGAATAAAAACATACTAAGATAACAACTACCTAGTTTAATTAATCGTTTTTGTAATCTAGCAGCTTCTGTTGCATACACATCGCTGATATTGATAGTGCAGACTGTGAGTCAAACCAATGTTCATGTTGGGGTGCGTATTTTATTTTATTTTTTTAAATCAATACCATCCTTCTGGAGTCCTATGAATGCCTTTAATTAGTTTCTTTTTAAACCATTTAAATGCAAAACCATAACAAAACATGTATACAGGCCTTTTCTTTTAATTTGTCCTGCGGTTGCCTTTAATTAATTTCTCTGCATGCACTTCTACTTTGTATATGATGTAGAATACGTGAATGTAAACATCTAACACCAGTACCTACAATTATTGTCATTGTTTGCGCCCCGGCACCTCTTTCTTTACAAATTAAGCACTGCCCAAGTGATGACGGTAGCTAACAAGTGAAGTGGCATGAGAGGCAGCGCTTTTTTACAGTTAAAATCACGGTCGTGTATGGTGGCTGAGAGGTGCAAAAATAGTTTTTTCATGCGTGCCCATGACGTGTGTTTCTTGAAGCCTCTTGTCATACAAACACTGTGCTATGTAATTTTTCATATATATATATACATACACACACACATATACATATATATATATAGATATATACATATACACACACATACATATACATATATATATATATATATATATATATATATATATATATATATATATATAATTGTGTTTGTTTAAACTGATTTTGTGGTAATGTCCTCGGTTGCCAAATTCCGTTTTTCTTTCTCTGACTTCCGCGATTCCTATATCATTTTTGTATGACTTATTTTGATATAAGACACTGAACCTATTGATAGTTAGGGTTGTCTTTTTGCACATGCGATTGACAGCCCATTTACTCAAAGAGAATGAGCTATGTGTTAACAATATTGTTTTGTTCAAAAACAGAAGAGACTATAAACTCTATAAACTCTCTTACAAAAATCTTTTTTTTTCTGTAGGTGTATGTGTTGTGGCATTAACAAGCCAATCTTATTTTTTTTGTGGGCTCCTGAATTGATATTTTTAGCTGCTTATTATTATTGGCTGCTTATACAAGTTTAATTTACATTTAAGTGTAACAGTTCATAACGCCCCAAGGTATATTCTCTAAACATGTCTGCATGGTTCATTGGCATTTTGTCATCTGGATTTTTTTTTTTAACCATTGAAGGAACTTAATTACTGCATTCAGAAGCTTTATCTGATATTAAATATAAAACTATATGTTATCAGGACCTGTTGTGGTGCTTTCCAGAAGTGACTACTTGCAGTCTGGGGGGTGTTGGGGGGTGTTGGGGGGTGGGGGAGCCCAACCTTTTTTATGGGCAGTATTACTAGGAAATTGCTGTGCTAGTGTATTTGTATTTGATGCATAGTTGCAGTACATTGTCATTGTGGCAGACGGCCTCCTTTTTTGGTTTTATATGTTGCAATGTGAGGGTGTTATAGACCGCATGCTTGTGGGCTGAGTTTGGGTTTCCAGCATTTTTTAACTGTAATATTTTTGTATATGGGTCTAAAATGTGGCCCAAAATCATGTCCTTCAGTCTGATATTGTGATTGAATTGATCCATGCTGTATGCATCGAATGAAAACTCATATCAAAATCTCTCATGGGTTTGCTGTGCCTCCATTCAGGGTAAGAAAGTGGCGTTTGTCAGCATTTATGCACCCACCATTTTTGACCCTTTATTCTTCCCATGACTTACCAAAGAACTATTACCACTGACAGAGTATTCACTGATTGTGGGGTCTGATATGAACACCTTTTTCGATTCCAAATTAGACAAATCCAATATCTCTATCTCTAATGCACAAGCATCGGCCTCTAAGGCACTCAGGCATTTTTCTAAAGATTTAAATTTAATCGACCTATGGCGCACACAAAATCCAACGGCAAGGGATTATACATACTTCTCTCCTTATCATAAAACGTTTACAAGGATCGATTATATTCTTTCCTCCCCTGAACTAAACCCTTTAACTGGGAACATAGAGTTTCTCCCCCGTAGTCTTTCAGATCATAATGCAATTTTAACCACTTTCAATTTAGCATCGATCCAAAGTAAACCGGCCAGGTGGAGATTTAATATTACACTTCTCCAAAATGACGAATTTCTCTCACAACTTAAACCCAAACTGAATGAATTTATTAACTTTAACAAAGATTCGGTTTCTGACCCAGCACTGGTCTGGGCAGCTATCAAAGGTTTTGTACGCAACAATGCGATTTGGTTTTCCTCTCATCTTAAAAAATCTAAATTACAGTTAATTTCCCAATTAGAGCTAAGTTGTAGTAAACTGGAAAAGGCCCTGAAATCTAATTACACCAGGGATACTGAACTTAAATTAAAGGCAGAAAAGGCAGAACTTAATAATCTATTACGGCAGCGAGTCGAGTTTCTTATGCATATCACCAAACATAAGTATTACTCTGAGGGAAGTCGACCGAGCCGCCTCCTTGCCCTAACTCTTAAGCGTCAAGAAGGCAGATGCAACATTCAATCGATTAACTGCCCGGTGAAGGGCCCTACTTCAAACCCAAAAGATATTAACAAAACATTTAAATCTTTTTTTGCAAAGTTATACTCCTCTGACAAACAGCTCTCCCCTGACCACTGCCAAGCCTTCCTAGAGGATTTGAATATGCCTAACATCTCTTCAGAGGAGGCTGAGCAGCTAGACTGTCCAATCTCCATAGATGAATTACATCAAGCTGTAAAAACCACTAAAAAAGGCAGCTCCCCTGGGATTGACGGTTTGCCGGCTGAGCTGTATCTAGCTTTGTGGGATACTCTGGGCCCAATCTGGTTATCCACCATAAATTCTGCAATCGCAAAGGGTCATTTTCACAGAGACTGTAATACTGCCCTAATCACATTGCTCCCTAAACCCGGCAAGAATCCCCAGGAATGCGCAAGTTACAGGCCTATTTCCTTAATTAATGCTGACATGAAAATGTACGTTCGGGTTATTGCTCGCCGTTTGGAGAAAGTTATCAATGGTTTGATTAATCCTGACCAAACCGGCTTTATTAAGGGTCGATTAGCATCCGACAATATCCGTCGCTTATTACATGTTATTGCTGAAGCTGAAAAACCGAATTCACCGAGTGGGCTTTTATTTCTCGATGCTGAAAAAGCTTTTGACCGTTTGGAATGGCAGTATTTATGGTGCGTTTTGAAGAAATTTGCTTTCGGTCCAAATCTTATTAGAATGATACAAGTTCTGTACTCTAACCCTTCCGCAAGAGTTTCCACGGGTGGAAGCCTTTCAGACTTATTTAGTATCTTTCGTGGATCCAGACAAGGGTGCCCTCTCTCCCCTCTGCTTTTTGACTTGTCACTAGAGCCCTTAGCCCAATTTATCCGCCAAAGCTCCTTAGTTTCACCGGTGAAAATTGGATCGTCCTGCCACTCAATTTCACTATACGCCGATGACACACTTTTATATGTGTCTGATTTAGAGCGCTCTCTTCCAAATATACTTCAGATTTTTGAAAATTTCGGCTCAATAGCTGGTTACAAAATTAACTGGTCAAAATCAGTGTTAATGCTACTTAACGCGGAGGCAGGCAGAGTTAATATCCCCCCCATCATTCCAGTCTCACATCAAGTAACTTATTTGGGCATTGAGATACATCCCTCCATATCAACAATTGCTAAAAATAATTACACAAAAGTGCTAAAAAAAATTGAGGGGGATTTGAACAGATGGATGCTTCTACCAGCTTCAGTTCCTGCCCGTATTGCCTCGATTAAAATGAATATTCTCCCCCGTATTAATTTTATTAGTTCAATGCTCCCATTGCCTCCACCAGTGGGCTACTGGTCAAAACTTGATTCCTTGTTGAGAAAATTCGTCTGGAATGGTAAACACTCTCGGATCAAATGGTCTTTATTACAACGCAGTAAAGCACAAGGCGGTTGGGCCTGTCCAAATTTTAAATTTTATCACTGGTCTTTCTTACTACGTACACTAAACCACTGGATGAACCCAACCATGCAGGCATCTTGGAAGGAAATAGAACAGGAAATATTATCCCCAATTAGAATACAAGATATACTGTTCTCTGGCCTTACTTACAAAAGGTGTTCCCTGCACTATGGCCCCATAATCGCTTACACTGTGCAAACTTTCCGGGCAGTGGAAAGAACTTTGGGTCTTAATATTAAGTGGCACAGACACTCGCCCATTTGGAACAATGTTAATATTTTATCTGGTGGTAAACCCCTTTCCTTGGACTCCTGGGCCCGGAGGGGTATAAACGTGTTGAACGATGTAGCCGGTCAGGAGTCTATCCTAGAGTTCCAGGACCTAGTTTCTCGCTATAGTATCCCTAGCACCTCTTTGTTTTTTATTTTAGACTGAGATCTGCTTTAAAAACATATGGGGTTCCCTGGGGCTCCAACTTAATCCGTCACCCAGTAGTGGATTGGGTCCTGGGGGCAGCACCTAAGGGCTTAGTCTCCCATATATATAAGCATCTCACCTCACACTCCCCTGCCCCCCTCTCTTGTTCAAAACTATGGGAGAAGGATATAGCGCAATGGGGAGGGACTGTAGACTGGGATGCGGTGTGGGGTAGTGTCTTTGGAGCGTCTAAGAATCCAAATCACCAATTTATTCACTTTAAATTATGCCACAGAACTTATTTGACCCCTCGTAAAAGGCATTTTATGGGGCTAGCCCCTCATCCTTGTTGTACTTTGTGCAACCTAGGAGTACCAGGCACTCTGATGCATATACTGTGGGATTGCCCAGATGTTCAGCTTTTTTGGGGGCAGGTAGTAGATTCCATTTCTGCCATTATGGGGAGGTGCTTCCCACTGGACCCTGCCTTTCTTCTCCTAGGTGATGTTTCTAAATTTCCTCTCTCTGAGAATGAACATAGACCGTGGCTGGCAAGTATGACTGCTGCAAAAAAAATGATTGTGCAGCGCTGGCTCCCTCCTCATCAACTCTCCTTGCGGCACTGGCTACAGGTGTTTTTAGACATTATTTTTTTGGAGATGTCCTCAGCCAGAATCAACGGAGCTAAAGCTTCCACTTTGCTGATGTGGAGAGACTCGGCAACTGCAATTAAGAAGTTACTATTGTTGTAATCAGTATGCATTGCTCATTTATTTGTCGTCAACCCATGTAACGAGGGGGTGGGAGGGGCGGGAGGGAAATTTTTGCAGGGTCTTTCTGTTCACTTTGTATATAAATTTTCAATAAAAACTTAATTACAAAAAATCTCTCATGGGTATCTATTTTTAACTGTGCCATTCCAAATCCATTGCAACACCTCAACACCATAGAACTAGATGTAAATAACTGAATCATTCACACTAAGAACCACCTATGTGCAAGAATTTGAGAGATATTGACTGATTTTCAATTTTAAATGCTTGAAACAATGTTCCAGTACGTTAACCCCATCTCTGCTAGAATTGTATATTTTTATATATGGTTTTTCATCTCACAGATTGAATGAAGCAGTACAATCCAGGGTCTCATTACTGTAGCACTCTCAAGCTCTTATTTGTTTCTCATTAAGTAACATGATAACAAGAAACCAACACCAATCTAGAACAGGTTCATGAATATTAAGCTGCATACTCTTTAAACAATGTTATGGCGTGAAAACCGGGAAAATAATTTGACAGAAGCAACGCGATTCATCTCTGTGAATACAACAATCGTGAAAAGAAAGGTCCTGTATCTTGATCCATCACCTCCGGTACTTCTAGTCCACTAAGTGGCTTTTAAATCCCAAATAAATACAATTTACTGTTATGAATATAAATTAATATCACATTGAAGTGCTGCCTTAAGATAAACTATTGATTAATGATCACATTATCGTGTACACATCACACTGTAAATTGGTATCACATTGAAGTGCTGCCTTAAGATAAACTATTGTTTAATGATCACATTATCGTGTCACACATCGCACTATAAATTGGTATCACATTGAAGTGCTGCCTTAAGATAAACTATTGATTAATGATCACATTATCGTGTCACACATCGCACTATAAATTGGTATCACATTGAAGTGCTGCCTTAAGATGAACTATTGATTAATGATCACATTATCGTGTCACACATCGCACTATAAATTGGTATCACATTTAAGTGCTGCCTTAAGATAAACTATTGATTTAATGATCACATTATCGTGTACACATCGCACAAAATTATCCATTTGAAGCATTACATGTATCGTGCACACTCAGACTTAATGCCTCATTCTGTGGCTCTAGCGTTTGGTTACAAAGTTACATCTGCATTGTCTGTGACTACGTCCCTGTCTGCCATCTGATTTCATTGGTGTGTAGTCTGATCTCACTTGTATCTATTCTGTGACAGAACTTACTTGTGGATACACTGTTTTTGTAATTGACTTTCAAATTGATTTCAAAACTCTGCATCAGAAGCCAATAAAAGACTGCATATTTCTTGTCAGTAGCTGTACTGTATCAATTTGTGGGTGTGCTTTATATGGCAGCTTATCAGAGCCAAGTTTTGTGCTTTTCACTCAAAAACGAAGTAAACTCTTTGAGCGTTGTGTACATGTCTCCCTTGTGCTGTGGGTGCTGTACATTCATTTCATTCGCGTGTCTACTTCAAACCATCCTTTTACAAGAGCTTTCTTCAGGGATGCTGTGTGAGTCAGTCGAGCAGAAAGCCTTTGGACTGTAATCACAACGTGTTTCCTTAGACAGTATCTCATTAAAACAAGAGATTTGGAAACAACAAGAAATGTCAACAGTAACAAAATATGGAGCAAATTTATGTTAAAGCAACTACATCGATTCTCTCAATGTCAAAATGTGTCCAGCTATTCCCATACCACGTAATATAACAAACAGAATGCCCCACAACTGTACGTGGCTGTCATTTTTTTTTATGCAGTTCAGGTTCAATTATAAATAAGAAAAGCAGGCTAAATCCAGGACAACAGCTAACAGTTGGATTTAGTGGCACATAAAATATGCATATATTGTTATTCATATGTGATCATATAACATCATGTAAAACAGGAAGCCTTCCTTAAATAAGACTCGTGGTTATCCCAGGCACAGTGCTGGCAATGTAGGCTTAGCTCTAAGAAGCAACACAGTGGATATGTGTAGATTGTGTAATTCAATCAGCCACTAGGAGGAACATTTGAACACCAAACTTATAGCCCTATTTTGCAAGTGCAACATTTTTTAACAGAAATAAGAAAATGATAACAGTATAAAATATCAAGAACAATCTTGGTTGCATTATAACTTAAATCAAGCTGTACAATTGTGCTTCTTAGTGATTTCTTTCTAGTTCTGTTCCGTTAAATGTAATTTATTCCAGACTGAAAATTTGACTTGCTCCATTATAGATTCCATTAGCCTTGATTTCCCACGTCCCGTGGTCAGTTGTTTTGAAATTGCCCTTTAATTTGCAGTCTAAGATAGAGTCCTGTGTGGGTTCGATTTTTACGATCTACTTCCGACCTGGACCCACTACTACAGGGCCCGACCCGAACCCGCAACCCGCTGTATGAAGTGTTCAAAGGATGCTATCCAGAATAAACAGGGTGAATAATTGCCCTTCTATTCTATTTTTGGTGTCTTTCATCTTCTATTTCCAAATGTTCTTTCCCTCTGGTGATGAAACACTTGAAGTTCCCAAGGGCCTATTGACCTTTGTATTGTTCTGACGGGTAGCCTTTATGACTTCTAATTAGGTGTTCATTTGGCACTGTGCCTACTCTGGTTACGACAGGGATAGAAACCCTAGCAAGAAGGAAACAGTTTTGCACACTGTGTTGTGGAAATGGATTGTCCCTCTGTGACAGGGTGAGGTGTCCCCTGTCACATTATAATGTAAATCTGGACTCTCCATTGGATTCATAGATGGATCATTGAGCGCCACAATGTGGCTCTTTTGATTTAGAAATGAATGCTGGGAAATGTGAATTGGTCAACCAATG
The DNA here is from genome assembly GCF_902713425.1 of Acipenser ruthenus. Taxonomy (NCBI): domain Eukaryota; kingdom Metazoa; phylum Chordata; class Actinopteri; order Acipenseriformes; family Acipenseridae; genus Acipenser; species Acipenser ruthenus. Next base: position 13,328,332 of record NC_081203.1, read on the forward strand.
AATCCATTTAGTTAATTGAGGTCCGACTGCATAGTCTCGCAGCTATAAATAAGGCAGCTGCATGCCTAGTCAGGCTGGCTGGCTGTAGGCACAGTTTGTACATTTACAGAAGCTGTTTCAGCACAAAGACAAGCACTATCAAAGCAGACTGTTAATAAAAGGATGTGTGTTGAGGTAAGTTACTCAGCTAGAGAGCTTGCTCTCGTCTGTATTTATGTCAAGGGATGCATTTCAATTACAGTAGGAATCGTTGTGAAATGATCAAGAATGTAGTAGTATTATTATTATGTAAATGTAATCATAAATGTAATCCTCATCAACATCTACTTATTTACAGTACATCATTTAAGGAATATGCATATCTCAACAGTAATACCTGACGACATCTAATAAACAGTATCAAATCTAGTACCAATATTACCTAAATATATATATATATATATATATATATATATATATATATATATATATATATATATATATATATATATATATATATATATATTTTTTTTTTTTTTTTTAAATAAGCACAAAATAGTAATACCTTTCAAATCATTCCTCATGGAGATACCCATTCAGGCTTATTGCTGCAGTAAACATCAATAGGACTGCTGGGATTTGTTTCTATATTTCTGACTCATTTTTCATTTTTAAAAGAAGCTACAAGCCTTTCAATCAAAAGCCTCTTTTTGTTAAGACCTGACTGAAGCTTGATTGTGTAATCCGCCTCGTTGGTCTGAAACAGTAATCCCTGTATCAAAGTGGGTGTTTGAGAACTGTCTGGGATATTGGTTTGCTGTAAACTCGGTACAGATTATTACTAAAGGCAAAATGCTTTCATAATTATAATTATATATATATATATATATATATATATATATATATATATATATATATATATCTATCTCTGTACAGCACTAAGGTATTGGAAATTCTGGCCTGTGATTTGGTTAAAACCTCACCATAGGAGCACAAATAGATTAAACTATTGCCCTCACATCCTTAAACCACCGGGCAATAGTCATGTGATTGGTTCACATCGCTGTCAGTCCCGCCCCTTTTTAAAAAGAATAGAAAGTGGGCATTTCTCCAAAACAAGCGTGTCCTCAGTTGCCTGTGTTTACACATTTATCAGTACCAATGAATCTGACAGTGTGATTTATTTAACTTGTTTTGAGCAAACTAACTAAAACCACTGGGATTATTTGTCTTACCTTTCATTTATCCTATTATAGATCTTTTTGATTTTAATCTGCTTGTTTTGTTAGAAATGCCATAGGAGAAGGGCAGCTTTTCTTGTTGTGGTACAGCGATAGCAGTATCTTCTCTTATATTCTCAACACAGAGCTCCTGTCTCTCGCTCAAAAATGCCTCGATCAGCCTGGAGCAGGTTCTTTTATGCTGTGGCTGGAGCCTTAATTAATTATCAATAAAACAATTACCTTGTTGAGGCGCACACTACAAAGGGTTAAGGAAGGTCCTTGAAATGGGGGTCGCGAGGACCCTGAGGGAAGCGGGACCTCCCTGTAACACAATGTGCCGAGGATCAACCGTGGTGCATGCTGGGAAGCAGAGATGCAAGGAAAGACACCCGTTGGAGTTAAACGAGATGGTTATTGATGATATGTTAACCGCACATGTGTTAGACAGTGCTATGATCAGTTGTGCTTTAGTGTTGAGCAGTATAGTGTTTATGGACACAGCATTCTTTTACTGTACAAGTAAGCCCATGGGCCCTACCTGCATTTTTCCAATTACCAACAAACAGCAGTAATTGCATCACCAATCAATCAATCAATATTTATTTTATATTGCGCCTTTCATAGTGGACCACCATCACAAAATGCTTTACAAGATAGTGAGGAACAATGCATAATACATTAAATACAGTGAAGTACAGGGCATAGTACGTTAAGTAAAAACAGTAAAAAAAACATGTAAATACATTAAATACAGGCATAATACATTAAATACAAGACTAGGATGTGAATTCCCCAAAACATTCAAATTGAGTAATGAGTGTCAAGGATGTTATTTAATGATCCAACTGGTCCATAGTTATGAGCCTGTTTGGGGTGGGTGACGTGAAGCAAGTCCAACTCTTGAAGTTTGCAAGCAAGTCCAACCCTTGAAGTTTGCAAACAAGTCCAACCCTTGAAGTTTGCAAACATGTCAGGCAATTCAGTATCTAGATTACACAGGATTTCTTCTAATGCCAAACACAGTACCGTGTGAAAATGCCACCTTGTTTGAAACAGCAAATCTCCCATGATATGGAACTGGGGTCCTAGATAAAGCATTTCCCTCATATGACCATGGCATGTTGCATACAGAGTTACAGACTAATCCTGTTCTAGTTAGAATAAGGGAAGTCCAGTGTAATGCAATCAGAATTTTTGTGAATGTATTAACAAAATGTTCTTTAAGCAGCCCTTTATCTTAAGGATTATACATCACACATCTGTTTTAATGGGTGTTATACAATATTACAGGAATTATAAGGCATTATAAGAAAGCTTCAGCTTTATATGATGTGAATTGTTGTACTTAATTATTAAATAATAAACATGTTATTATCAAAATACAAGAAATTTTAAAGAAATTCTAAACTTAATGATTATTTAAGTTGTGGTTTGCTCATGAAACTTAAATACTCAATCAGACCTTTTAATAGAGTGTAACAATCTACCTTTGACCCAAAAGGCCAACACAACATTCCCAGAATAAGAATCGGTTACTACCAGAAACTCCTTAAAAATGACATAAAAAGTAGATGGCAGAAAGGCAGATACACAGCAAAAAATAGGATTGCTAGGTTCGTTTGGGTGCAAAACATTTAATTTCAAAAACATCTGTTCAACACACACAGATTACCCAACAATTTTATGACCCACAGTACCTCGGGTAGCTGCTGACCCATGCACATAAAACCAAGTTGAAACAGAAATAGGACGGTGGTAAATCCACCAGTAAGCCTACAGAGGCAATAAATAAGTAAAAATAATGTCCAGTAGAAATGTCCCAAAATAATAGTCCAGTATCATAAACAAACAAAAATTAGAAAAAACCCAAAATATCAAAATTCAGTTTGTAATCCACCAACAAAAATAAAGTAAAAGGAAATTAAACAAACATCCGCCGTACAAAAATAATAATAAATCAGTTCGGTCTCACTGGTTTGTGTGGTTGTCCATGAGCGCTCCAGAAAGACGACACAAAGTCCAAAAAATACAGCTGTAATCCAAAATCCAATGGAATGTCTTGTTTTCCTCCAGGAAATAGCAATGAAAAAAGAAAATAAGTGCCAGCAACGATTGCTAAACGAAGAACATTGACTAAAACTGTGACAAACTAAAGCTAGATAAACATAGCATACATCTAACTTTATGCAGTTTTGCATTAACACATCTAAGTTTAGCAAACCTGTACACATGAAATACCTGACAGCAAACCTTCAGCAGCAAACTAACCAGAGTCCAAACTCCCAACAGGAAAAGGTGCCATCCCATAATGCATTAGTGCAGGGTTTATAAAGGTCAAGGTCCTCCAACATATTTGAAGGGGCAACGTTTCCTAAAACCCACTCTTAAAAGGGTAACAGTAAGCATACATTGAAGTATCATATATTCTGACTTTAAACAACACATTTTGAATACCTGGCCAGGCTAAAAAGTGGTGCACTTAAATGGACCACTTATATAATATTTACTTTTGTGTGACAGGCATCATATGAGGATTTAATGATATCTTTAGTGTTTAAAAATATTTCACTTCAGATTGGAGTACTATAAGAGCCGGATACACTTGCAAACACACACACCCTTGAACTTATCAAAAACACAATTTAAAAACTGCTAGAAGGTCTTCTATATTAAGCTTCGGATTTGATTTCCAATGCGCTTTATTAAAGGGCTGCAAGCATTTAGTTTGTTCTTTTTAAAGCCTATTATAGATGCTCAGGTTTCTGACCCAGTTCATCTGGCATGTGTGCCTTGTCTTCTAATTTACAATGGAGTGGAAGGAGAGGAAGGATGCCACTCTGCACTGGTAATACAGTATACCTGCACACTCTGCACTGAAAATACAGTATACCTGGAGCACTCTGCACTGGTAATACAGTATACCTGCACACTCTGCACTGGTAATTCAGTATACCTGGAGCACTCTGCACTGACAATACAGTATACCTGCACACTCTACACTGACAATACAGTGTACATGACACGCTGCACTGCTAATACAGTATACCTGCACACTCTGCACTGGCAATACAGTATACCTGCACACTCTGCACTGGAAATACAGTATACCTGCACACTCTGCACTGGTAATACAGTATACCTGGAGCACTCTGCACTGACAATACAGTATACCTGCACACTCTGCACTGACAATACAGTGTACCTGACAGGCTGCACTGCTAATACAGTATACCTGCACACTCTGCACTGGCAATACAGTATACCTGCACACTCTGCACTGGCAATACAGTATACCTGTACACTCTTCACTGGTAATACAGTATACCTGGAGCACTCTGCACTGACAATACAGTATACCTGCACACTCTGCACTGACAATACAATATACCTGCACACTCTGCACTGAAAATACAGTATACCTGGACACTCTGCACTGGCAATACATTATACCTGCACACTCTGCACTGGCAATACAGTATACCTGGAGCACTCTGCACTGGTAATACAGTATACCTGCACACTCTGCACTGGTAATACAGTATACCTGCACACTCTGCACTGGTAATTCAGTATACCTGGAGCACTCTGCACTGACAATACAGTATACCTGCACACTCTGCACTGACAATACAGTGTACATGACACGCTGCACTGCTAATACAGTATACCTGCACACTCTGCACTGGCAATACAGTATACCTGCACACTCTGCACTGGCAATACAGTATACCTGCACACTCTGCACTGGCAATACAGTATACCTGCACACTCTGCACTGGTAATATAGTATACCTGGAGCACTCTGCACTGACAATACAGTATACCTGCACACTCTGCACTGACAATACAATATACCTGCACACTCTGCACTGAAAATACAGTATACCTGGACACTCTGCACTGGCAATACAATATACCTGCACACTCTGCACTGCTAATACAGTATACCTGCACACTCTGCACTGCTAATACAGTAAACCTGTACACTCTGCACTGCTAATACAGTATACCTGCACACTCTGCACTGGCAATAGAGTATACCTGCACACTCTGCACTGGCAATACAGTATACCTGCACACTCTGCACTGGCAATACAGTATACCTGCACACTCTGCACTGGCAATACAGTATACCTGCACACTCTGCACTGGCAATACAGTATACCTGCACACTCTGCACTGGCAATACAGTATACCTGCACACTCTGCACTGGCAATACAGTATACCTGCACACTCTGCACTGGCAATACAGTATACCTGCACACTCTGCACTGGTAATACAGTATACCTGGAGCACTCTGCACTGACAATACAGTATACCTGCACACTCTGCACTGACAATACAGTGTACCTGACAGGCTGCACTGGTAATACAGTATACCTGCACACTCTGCACTGGCAATACAGTATACCTGCACACTCTGCACTGGCAATACAGTATACCTGTACACTCTTCACTGGTAATACAGTATACCTGGAGCACTCTGCACTGACAATACAGTATACCTGCACACTCTGCACTGACAATACAATATACCTGCACACTCTGCACTGAAAATACAGTATACCTGGACACTCTGCACTGGCAATACAGTATACCTGCACACTCTGCACTGGCAATACAGTATACCTGGAGCACTCTGCACTGGTAATACAGTATACCTGCACACTCTGCACTGGTAATACAGTATACCTGCACACTCTGCACTGGTAATTCAGTATACCTGGAGCACTCTGCACTGACAATACAGTGTACATGACACGCTGCACTGCTAATACAGTATACCTGCACACTCTGCACTGGCAATACAGTATACCTGCACACTCTGCACTGGCAATACAGTATACCTGCACACTCTGCACTGGCAATACAGTATACCTGCACACTCTGCACTGGTAATACAGTATACCTGGAGCACTCTGCACTGACAATACAGTATACCTGCACACTCTGCACTGACAATACAATATACCTGCACACTCTGCACTGAAAATACAGTATACCTGGACACTCTGCACTGGCAATACAATATACCTGCACACTCTGCACTGGGAATACAGTATACCTGCACACTCTGCATTGAAAATACAGTATACCTGCACACTCTGCACTGGTAATACAGTGTACCTGCACCCTCTTCACTGCTAATACAGTATACCTGCACACTCTGCACTGCTAATACAGTAAACCTGTACACTCTGCACTGCTAATACAGTATACCTGCACACTCTGCACTGGCAATAGAGTATACCTGCACACTCTGCACTGGCAATACAGTATACCTGCACACTCTGCACTGGCAATACAGTATACCTGCACACTCTGCACTGGCAATACAGTATACCTGCACACTCTGCACTGGCAATACAGTATACCTGCACACTCTGCACTGCTAATACAGTATACCTGCACACTCTGCACTGCTAATACAGTAAACCTGCACACTCTGCACTGCTAATACAGTATACCTGCACACTCTGCACTGGCAATACAGTATACCTGCACACTCTGCACTGCTAATACAGTATACCTGCACACTCTGCACTGGCAATACAGTATACCTGTACACGCTGCACTGGTAATACAGTATACCTGCGCACTCTGCACTGACAATACAGTATACCTGCACACTCTGCACTGAAAATACAGTATACCTGCACACTCTGCAATGGTAATACAGTATAGCTGGAGCACTTCATAGTACAGCCATGAGCTAACGCCCGTTTATTGTCTGTGTGCAGTTCAATACTGAAATCTATAACGTTGAACAGTTCATGGACTTTTTAATATAGTGGCACAAATCAAAGTTGTTTATTATTATTATTATTATTATTATTATTATTATTATTATTATTATTATTATTATTATTTATTTTCTTAGCAGACGCCCTTATCCAGGGCGACTCACAGTTGTTACAAAGTATCGCATTACAGGTAATAGCAGTTATAAAATACAATTAAATCAGTAGTAAGTAAGAGCAAATTCAAATGAGATAAAATACAAATTACAGTAAATAATTATGTTTGAGAGTGATTAGGACTAAAAGTAGTTAAACTTAAGAATAAAGTAGTAAGTACAATAAATAGGTAAGAACTAGGGGTGGGCACCAATATTGATATGATATCGATATCGTTCAATATCAATAATACTACCCATATCGCGATATCGTGGGATTAAAAGAAAATGTAAAGAATTCAGGAAGGCTCACAGAGACATACTTGTTATTGTTAATACTGCTAAAAATACAAACGCAGCATAATCAAGTTTATTTTATATGAAGATACAACAAACCCTATATATATACCAATTATTGTCGGTCTCGTACTCTCATACAATCTGTTGAAGTGTCCAGTACACAAACTGTCCTCTGAGCAACAAAGTCTTCAATCCTACATTGGATCAAACTCGGCAACAAAGCTTTCAGTTCTTGACAGAATCAACAACATCTGCAACAAAGTCCTCGGTATAGGATCCACAACAGTGCCCGTCTGCTCTGTCCTCTTCGCTGAATCTTTTAGCTACGCAGGCAGCAGGGCACAGTTTCTTTTGGATACTGTGGTTTTAGGTGTAGAGCAGACCCAGACTGGTTTGTCAGATAACAGTCACTGTAAGTTTTACGGCAGTCCTCCAGCTGGGCCTCAGTCTCGTTGCTCGTGGTCGTTGACTCGCTTGCAGCTTGCTTCCTCTTCTTGGGTCCGTTTTCAGGCAGAGTCCCGGAGTTGCAGCTTCGCTTAGCAGACTGACAGCACCTTGTTTAGCATTCGATGTGGAGCGCAAAATGTTTAGTTTTGCTTGGATATTTATAGTCTTTTTACTCTGCTGAGTAGCCACTTTCATGAGATAATTTGTGTATCTTGCATTTTTAACTCACAAATCTTTGAGATGTGTCTTTGTCTGTTTCCTTTCGTCCAGCAGCTTGTTGTTGCAGTTGGGACTTGTTGACATACAGTATATATTTTACTAAACCGCTTGTGTTTGCAGTTTACGTTCTTTTTACTCTCCTTTCAGTCTCACCCAGTCCAGATGCCCCCCTCCTAGCTCTGGTCATCTTCAGTTCAGTATTCCTGCCAGGAACCAAGAGGCCCTTTTCTTAAGACACAGCAGTTTGCTCTTTCTTAAGACACAGCAGTTTCATTAATTAGTCCAGTTATATCATTAATACACATTCAGGTATTAATATCATATTCAGGGAATATGTCCCACAAGAAGGAGCAGGGGCTAAGGAGGGAGAAGGTAGAGAAAAGATTACAGAGATTGTTGGTAGAAGACTAAATGATAGAGTGGGAGTAGGAGCCTTTGGCAGAGGTGAGTGTAAAAGAGAAGAGCAAGTGATAGAGATCCAAGGCAGGAGGGAGTTTGATTATCTTCCATTTCTGTTTAGCAGAGCACAGTTTGGTACGAGTGGAGCGGAGCATGGAGGAGAGCCAAGGCTGGGGTGGGGAGGGGCGGGCAGGTTGAGAGGTGAGGGAGGAGAAGAGGGTGAAGTTAGCTGAATCTACAGAGAGTTGGGAGAAGGAGTCGATAGAGGGGAGGTGTGAAAGAGCAGCAGAGGAGACCGAGGGGGAGAGAGGTTTCGACGGAAGGTAACAGAGGGGGTTGGTGGAGTAGGAAGGGATGGGAGTGACAGAGGGAAAGAGATAAAGTAGTGATCAGAGATAGAGGAGTGACCAAGAGGGCGGGGTGGAAGCAATCCCTGGTGAAGACAAGGTCCAGTTGACGGCCAGCTGTGTGAGTGGGGGTGGGGTGGGAAGAGAGGGTTGGAGATGTGGATGTTGAAGTCTCCTGATAGAATAATGGGTAGAGGGAGAGGAGGGAGGATAGGAGGAAGTCAAGCTCATCAAGAAAGTGAGTCCGGGTTCCAGGAGGGCGGCAGAGAACAAGGAGAAGTGATTTTGACAGCGGGAAACTCAAAGGTGCTGAGAGAGAGAGAGAGAGAGAGAGAGAGAGAGAGAGAGAGAGAAGGGGAACAGGAAAGAGCAGGGAAGGAGAGAGCAGGAATCCTCTTCCCCCACCCCGTCCACAGGGGCGAGGAGAGTGGGACAGGACATAGAGAGAGGAAAGTGGTAGAGTTATCAGGCAAGATCCAGGTTAATTAATCTGTACAGTGCTTGAGTTGAAACCCTAAAGAACATTGTGATTCCATTGATTTTTTGAACATGCTGATATTGTATACACATCAATAAGGCTTTTTTGTCTCATTGCTGACTTGAAAAATTATTTTTCTACAAAGCTCAGCAGTTTTATGTCAATTATATTTGAAAAATGCCATTCATAAAAAGTAATATTTTTATCCTTATCTTCAGCTGCTTTGTGTAGCAATGCACTTGAAACGAGTCCAGGAAACTGAGTTGTAACATGGTTAACAATGACATGTATTAGAGTGTGATAATGTCTGTTATTTCCCATTTATTTTAGCTAGGCTGCCTATCCAAGCTTCATATTCAATGATACAGAAAACAGCTGCAACCGATTGTTATGTCTACGAAGGACAAGTCAACAGTACATTGACATAGAAATGTAACTTTTTAAACCAGAATAAAAAAAAGGTGACATCTTGCTGATTGCCATTTAGGTATTACACAGCTTTATCACACTTTTGTGATTTACCTTGCTTTAATGCACTTTGTGATTTATCTTGATTTACAGTGCTTTTTTGAGGGTTTACTACACTTTGCTGTCTTTTTACCATGTTATGCTCAGTGTTTTTTTAGTTAACTGTAACGGTAACAAAAACGTCCATTAAAAAACATAAATCATATCCGTTAATGGTAACTATAACTAAAAAATAATGTAAAACGATAACGAAATAGTAACTGAAAAAAAAAGCAAAAACATTTTGTTCGGCTTGCTACTTTTTGATTGTAATCGGTAAAGCTCGTTAAACATCGAATTCCCCAAAATAAATACATTTATATAGGATAAACGCATCCAAAACCACTTGCTATATTTTATTTTCTTACCAAAAATAATCATCTCTAGTTTGTGTAGTTTTCATACTTGCTGTCTGTCCCATCTCCGTTCCGCTCTGAATGGCTAGATGTCGCTGTCAGTCAACTCAGTGGTTCCTTAATAGGCTAGTGTAGTTTCACTGTCAGCCATTGAAATTAGAGGGTTAAGGTGTAGGTAAGCTTTTGCTATAGGTATGCGGTGACAGTTACTAGTTTAATTTGAAAATGGGGCAAGAGGAAAACACTTAACAGAGGCGTAGCTTACATTGAGGCAGCCGATGTGGCCACCTTGGCAAAAACCAGCTAGGTACATTAAAAAAAAAAGAAGTACAAAAATATAGCCTATCAAGATTTTTTTTTTTTTTAAATAATGTGCCCACTTACATTTTTAAGTCTGGCATATAATCGACATATTTTCATATTATTATTATTTTTTATTTTTTTATTTGCCATTTCATCGTAACATTATTGTGATCTTAGGCTGTATATAAATTTGACAGCCTGGGTATTGAAACTTTGCGCCAAACAGACATGTTTTCTTCTCATTCTCATTGGTCAGTTTCCCTAGTTACGCAGCGTGTAGCTCCAGAATTGGATCCAACATGTGTTTATGATCCGACTCCAGTGAATTCGGATCAAATCCCATTTTTTGTTGTCATTGGTGGAACCAACCCCTGGAGCAGCGGGTAGTCCTGTATATTATTTAGTGGATGGTTCGATACTGATACAAAGACAAAACGAAGAAACCAATCTCTAATGCATTTATTTCAGAAGAAGCCAACTCTGGGTAAGAATGTTTAGTGATTGTATTTCTTATATTAATATTGTTTTTCTGCTGACAGTCCTGTGCAATGTGATGTTTAGCTGCGATACGTTTTCATTAATCGGTGTTATTCCCCCTCCCCCAATATAACGATTCATAGCTGTAGTACTTTTCATGTATTGTATTTGATGCCGTGGGCTAGAAGAATTGGAGGTAATTCTATTTATAAATTCACTGTTTGGCAACAGCAGTTCAGTGGTAGCAACGCAATGGATACTGAAGTAAACTGCATCTACGTTCCAGCATGAATGTGACAGCGCGCCTCGTTCAACCTTGACCTACACCAGAAGCAGTTTAAAGTATATTTATGTAAATTTAAAGCAACATTGTGTTGATGATTATATATGATAAGTGTATTGATTTGGTTATCAAACAAACAAACAAAAAGCCTTGCATGTTCTTTGTTCCACCCCAAGTGTAAAACTAAACATTCTCCTACAGCATAGAGACAATCCGTGTTTTCCATAGCAAACGGATTCCTCGGGTCCCTGTTCAAGAGTTTAACTGAGTGCATCCTTTTGCTATGTTTGATTGGTCTCGCAGCAGTATGGGTGAAAATAGACTGAATGGCCTTGCCCTGCTATATGTCCACAAAGACATGATCCAGGAGGAAGTGTTGTAGTGTTTCGATAGATCAGGCTATAGGAGGATTGGCAAACTCTATTTAAAGTAAAGCCTTCTAAATCAGTGTTTTTAATCATGGCATCATACAGTCTCAGCAGTCCGATCAGTCTTGGCACTAGTATCAGCAATCTTACCATCCCAGCAGTGTCAGCACCAGTCTTACCATCCCAGCAGTAGCAGCACCAGTCCCAGCAGTGGCAGCACCAGTCTTACCAGTCCCAGCACCAGTCTTACCAGTTGCAGTTGTAGCATCAGTGTCACCAGTCTCAGCATTAACTTCAGTAGCAGTGAACCAAACGCATGTCTCAATGAAGGTATAAACCCATCTACTTATTCATATTTATAAGTTCTATTTTTCTTGTCCTTTTAATATCACATATTTCTAACAGTGTTGGTGTTGTTTTTGCTGGGAGATTTGTTTAAAAAAATGTGTCATGAAATTTCAAACATCATCCAAGGTGGGTTACTGGGTAAAAAGAGTCAGCGGCTTATATTAATTAATAGTCTCCAGGCTTCATGAAGGGAGGAGGGGGGGGTGGTATTCCTCTATTCCTAGCTACGCCCCTGCTTAATGAATGTTGTGTACAATACCCTGACTGACGGCTGAAGTCTCCGCGGCAGGACGAAGCGGGCCTGTCTGCCTTGCCTTCCAGTGACTCTGAGTCCAGCTGTGCTGAAGCAGGTGAGGGGCGGACCTCAGACTCCGAATAATAAGTGCAAGTTAGTTCTGTTCAACCATCTCTAGTTTTGTTCTGTGCATGTTTTTTTTTTACCTGTAAATGTATGCTATATAAGTGTGTGTGTGTATACACTTTTATATGCTGTGGTTTATTTAAGACCATTTTAAATGTGTGTAGAATCTTTGTCTATACGTATAGCTCCGCTGTGACTGCGACCAAACGTTATTTCAATTAGAATGTTGGTAACCATGGTTTTGTTGCGTGATGAATATGATAAAGGGGGTTCGCTAAACGAGACGTTTCTCAATGGCATACAAAGTCTGTTTTTTTAAAGCATAAAGGTCGATTTCATCCATTCTCTGCTTGAATGGAAAAATAGAGGTAGAAAAAACTTCTTTAAATTCTTTAATCAAAGTTAATCAAACAAAACTAGTGCTATATTACATGTATGGAATGAAAACGTATCTTGCGACAAAGCTGTCATCACAATATGGAATAGTAATGTAAGCCTATAGAAAATGTACATTTTAATGAGTTTTTGTTTCAATATGGTCCATATTCATAAAGCATTTTCAACCAAAATCAAAAGTAAGCATTTGAACTGCCTATAGGGACTGTTAAATTAGCACATGAAGGATGTATCTGGCACTACAACTTCTTCGTGTTGTTTTCGAATAAGGAAGAAAAGGTCAGTGCTTTATAAATATGGCCCTGCAGTATGTTTTCTCCAGGTCTCATGGAAAGCTTGTGAGTCAGGGACATTTTGTACTGTACAGAAAAAGGCACATGTTTTATTTTTATTTTTTATTCATTGTTTTTTCTTCATGGGTACCATTGATTCAGGTAAGTTGCTTAGATATTTAACCCTTCTATATGCCTTGTTTGCATCAGGCATTGAGGTTCTACTGAAACAATTACAACTGCAAATTAAATGGTTTAATTATTTTTCCTCAAGTTAATTTAATGTAAAAATCTAAGTATAGCTTTTGTAAATTGTTAAGTAAAAATCAAGCTGAAATAAACAGCTTGCTTTTTACTACTTGTTTCCAGCACACAGAATCTATGTGACTCGTATTGAAGTGGGTGGAGGGCTGTACAGCAAGACTTGGCTAGTAAATGGTAATCTCTGATCACTACATGCTTGTGGTTTTCTATCCTAAGGAGGTGAGGTGAAGAGCCTGGCATTACCCAAGTTATCTTTACCTCGACAGATTTCAAGGTCATCACAACCCTGTTAACTATAATAATGACTAAATAATAACTTAAATTATATTTAGTTAACTGCAATAATAACTGTAACTAAAATTCAACTAATAACTATAACTAACTATAACTAAAATAAAATAAAAAATCATGACTATAACTATAAAAAAAAAGTAACTAAAAAAACCCTGGTTATGCTGGAGTGTTCCCATTAACACAAAGTGATGAGGAAGCAATACAATTCAAAGTTATAAGTGGCACAGTGAAATTTGGTTTATACAGTAAATCACTAAAATAAAGTAATTAAGTATCCAAGCTAACAACATGAATAATTAAACCTCACATTGGTGTTATTGCATTAGCATTATTATTTAACTCCAGGCGCTAGCACAGGGAGGTGTAAATACAGCCAGAGAAACGATGTTCCATGACAAGTTTATATACTACTGTATAAGATTTTGGTAAATAAAAAATGAATATATCGGACTGAGAATTGGGGTAGTTCATTTTAATGCAAAAACACAAAAAGCTTTCAGTCTCATTTCTTATGTAGTCTGGAATTAGGAACGTATTACCTGCCTCGAGTATTTCAGGGGACCCATTCTCATGGGACACACCCTAGAGAGGCAAGGGGAGGGGGTGGTGGAGTGTCTGTAAACGTGTGAGACAGAATAGCTTGAGTGAGTGACATCAGCAACACAGAGCTGCATGAATATCCTGGGAAAGTGACTGATTCTCCCCACACTGCTGTGGTTTCAGGTAGGACAATGTTCACGATGTTATATTGCTGTGGTTTCAGGTAGGACAGTGTTCATGATGTCATAGTGTTGTAGTGTCAGGTAGGAAAGTGTTCATGATGTTATATTGCTGTGGTTTCAGGTAGGACAGTGTTCACGATGTTATATTGCTGTGGTTTCAGGTAGGACAGTGTTCATGATGTCATAGTGTTGTGTCAGGTAGGACAGTGTTCATGATATTATATTGCTGTGGTTTCAGGTAGGACAGTGTTCACGATGTTATATTGCTGTGGTTTCAGGTAGGACAGTGTTCACCATGTTATATTGCTGTGGTTTCAGGTAGGACAGTGTTCACCATGTTATATTGCTGTGGTTTCAGGTAGGACAGTGTTCACCATGTTATATTGCTGTGGTTTCAGGTAGGACAGTGTTCACCATGTTATATTGCTGTGGTTTCAGGTAGGACAGTGTTCACCATGTTATATTGCTGTGGTTTCAGGTAGGACAGTGTTCACGATGTTATATTGCTGTGGTTTCAGGTAGGACAGTGTTCACGATGTTATATTGCTGTGGTTTCAGGTAGAACAGTGTTCACCATGTTATATTGCTGTGGTTTCAGGTAGGACATTCACGTTTTTACAAGTGTAATACCAAGTTCCCCTAAAATGTCATTTCAGATATATGCAAAAATGTAAATGCAACATTTAGGTGGACAAATGTACAGAAAGCAGACTTCCCCATGCAGTATATCCACATAATCAAATGGTCTCAATACCCTACAATACACTAAATCATTTTAATACCAAGTTTAATCACAGTTGCACAAGCGGTTTTTCCACATGTATGGAGAAATAAGTCTCAATATCATATCTCATACATATACGTGCGACTGCCTCCACTACAGTATATCCTGGTTATAAAACTGGAGGTTAGGTTCCGAGTGCTGCAGTTTAATTTTAATAATTTCTCCATAAAAGAAAAAGAGAAAAAAAGAGGAGGGGGGGGGGGGGGGTGTAATTGAACATGCTTGTGGAACTGTGAATGAAGGGAATGATTCATTTTTTTCAATTAAGCTGTGTTAAGAGACGGATGAGACAAAAGGTGAGGTGGAGTGAATGGAAGTCGTTTTGTTTCTTAAAAGAAGACATTTAAACCCTGTAGGGGAACACGCTTTAGCAGACTTCATTATTCTTCCTCCTGCTTTTAGACACAGTGCTGGGACAGATATTTGCATTGCAGAGACTTATTTAAAAGTTACCCTGTTCATGTTTACCAGAAGTATGGAACATACTAGAAAAATACTAACCCTTACACCTGCGAGACGCACCCATGTTTCATGTGGGGTCATGCCATATCAGTTGACTCCAATTATTTTGAGTATTGTATTGTGCTGCACACGGCCTGGCTAAATGGCAGTGCCTTGTGAAAGGCCATATAGGGGCCTGAAGTTGCACAACCCTTTAGAGGTTTACCACAGTAAGGTTGCAGTCCACCCCTGTTTACCCCATGGTTATACTATTTACCATAGTTTCCAGTTATTTAGCATATATTTTAATTCATATTACCATACCACTCTGGGCTTCACAATTCTTACCTATGCTGTGCCATGATTTCATCTCCTTCATTACACAGGACCCAGGCCCAGGCTAAAGTGTGTGTAAAGCTTGAATAAATCTGATTTGTCATATCAAAAATATATCATGCAAAGGAAAGCAATGCTTAAATGGCACCTGGAATAAATAGCACACAATCCACTGCACAGAATGTGTACTTCATACGGGTACCAGGGTTACTGGAATATGGCAAGATTCATACTTCTGTTGTCCACCTAATTCTAAGATAAAAATATGAAATATTTGTTCACACATGAAAATCCCAAGTTCCTCCCAGCACTAGTGCTGTATAACTTCATACCATATAAGACATAGCAAACAATTGAACTAGTATTAGTAGGCATGTTCACTGAAAAAAAAAAAAATTATAAAAAAAAAAAGTGTCAAATCCTTTCTGTTGGAACTCTGCCTCTCCCAGACGAAAAGTGCTGAAAGAAATGAGGAGGAGATCCAGCCAAGAGATCTCGCCATGGTCTCAGGGGTGAATAGAGACTGTCAGCAGAGAACGCTTAATCACTCTGCGATTCCCATCAGAGACTTTGGGGTATTGTGAATACACAGGGGCACCTGATGCTAGAATGTTTAGTGTCAGACTGTTGCTTAGCAGTGCAAGTTCAATCAAGTCAAAAGAGCCTGTAAAACGCTTTTAAATAGTTTCTTTCATGGGCTTTTTAATATGCTGAAGGATGCATGAGTAGGAGGCGGCATGATCTAAACCCCGTACTTGGACCTGTGAAGACTTGAGTAAGAAGTGAGCTCACCTCACTGCTGATCTGGGGTTGGCACTGAAAATCAGCTGCAGACTAATGGATTGATTGCTGTAGTTAACATTCTTTGTTCAAACAATGCTCTGGAATTAAAGGCAAGGCAGGGTTACTGTTTCATTGAGGCAGTATTGACAATTGTTGTAAGCACTTTTCAGAACAGCGTGCATTATTCAATTATTTATTTTACATGATCAGGAGTTTCAGCTTCTGTTACATCACTTTCCTTTCCCAGACTAATGGTGGTGCTGCCATGCCCATTAGTCTGGGTACGGCAGTGCTATTGATAATCTTGAGATATGCAAACAAGCTGATTGATGTGTCTTGCTGTAAATTGCATCATCTCTATTGCATTTCAGGCAAAATGACCAGGTTGGGGTGTGAGAATTAGAGCTAATCTGAACGAGAACATCGGTGCTCATCTGACTTGGAAGTGGGTTTTTTGTTTGGTTTTAGTTGGAATGCTGAACGAGATGTTGCTTCTTACAATTTGACCTGGTAAATTATATTTCAATGAAGTTAAATTAACATGGCTATACATTCAAAATCAGTATAACAGTATGTACAGAATAGTATAGTACAAGTATGCCAGTAACAGGCAGGGACAACTGTAAATACAGAGCTAGAGATGCAAGTATGCCAGACTATGACGTATATCAACAGTATGTACAGAATAATCTAGAATGCAAAATGACAAGGAATAGATTCAAGAAAAGCAAACGAGGTATTGGTTTCATGGTGAAGTATATTAAGATGACTTGCGGTATGTGGAATGACTTCCTGTGTTCTCAAGATAAAAATGTAAGTTAGACATTCAGACAGACACCCCATATATACCTCATGTAACAAACATAATACGAAGTTTCACCAATATTATATAATTGTTTTTCCAGAGATATGGAAATATGTAGTGTGAAATACGTACAGGGAATGACTACCTCTGTGTCACTGGGGATAATAAATACTGTGCTCTTATGAAAATGTGTTGTACGTGGGTGTCAAAAAAGTATGTGGGTGTCAAAATGTTACTGTGGCAAAGTGGAAATTAGTAGCAGGTGTATAGCAGGTGCAGTGCAGATGCAGTAATCCCAAATAACAAACAGACAACAAAGTGCGGGTGAAATGAGGGTTTTAATGATTATAAATCCAATTGTATGATGACCAGCCAGAAAACAATAATGAGTTGTATATTGTATATTGCGCAGTAATGAAAAAAGGGTTACAATCCCGCAAACAATAAACACAGTACAAAACACACAATTAGACACACACAATCACAGGTCCAAAGTGAGTGCTCTCGGTGCTTGTGGTGAAGTACAATATATTACGTGCTATCGGTGAAAACAAGTGTTGTGGTGATCCGGCTTTGTGCTGCCCCCAGGCGACAGCTCCGGATTTGTTTAGCCGTCTAGTGCTATTTAACGAAACAAACACAGACAGTTACTAAACAGAAAACACCAACAAAACACTCGCAAACTCTCTATTTCAGTTTCGTCCTTCCAGTCTCCTCGTAACACTGAAACCCAAGCGAAGGAAAAGATTTACAATTCTCCGGCCATTTTTATGCGTTTATGCAAGACCCCTTGGTAAACAATTACAGCTGACTCTGTTGCCTGCAGCTGCTACCTCGTTTACCTTCCAGGTCAATGCGTTCCCGCATCGGAGTCTTGTCTTTTTCCAGGCTGACTGACTTCCCGACCCAGGGAATGAACTGTCAGGACAAACTGTCCAAAGCCTTTCCCTTTCGCTACTTAGTGCCCTCACAGGTCGAGAGGTTCACTTGCAAATGAAAAATGCGCAACAACACAATAGAGATCACAGATTTAAAAAATACATCACAGTATCTAAAACTTTTTTAATGATTAACTGTTACATTACCATAGCATGTCTCGTTCGCTTTGTTTTGGCTGCATTTTTGTCAGGTGAAACTGGAGGAAGTGCTGTGTAACTTCACACTATAACACAAGCACTGTGTGAGAATGCTGCTCGCTTGGTGTGGATATCAGCTCTCTGCACCTATAACACAAGCACTGTGTGAGAATGCTGCTCGCTCGGTGTGGATATCAGCTCTCTGCACCTATAACACAAGCACTGTGTGAGAATGCTGCCGCTCAGCAGGAATATCAGCTCTCTGCACCTATAACACAAGCACTGTGTGAGAATGCTGCTCGCTCGGTGTGGATATCAGCTCTCTGCACCTATAACACAAGCACTGTGTGAGAATGCTGCTCGCTTGGTGTGGATATCAGCTCTCTGCACCTATAACACAAGCACTGTGTGAGAATGCTGCCGCTGAGCAGGGATATCAGCTCTCTGCACCTATAACACAAGCACTGTGTGAGAATGCTGCTCGCTCGGTGTGGATATCAGCTCTCTGCACCTATAACACAAGCACTGTGTGAGAATGCTGCTCGCTTGGTGTGGATATCAGCTCTCTGCACCTATAACACAAGCACTGTGTGAGAATGCTGCTCGCTCGGTGTGGATATCAGCTCTCTGCACCTATAACACAAGCGCTGTGTGAGAATGCTGCCGCTGAGCAGGGATATCAGCTCTCTGCACCTATAACACAAGCACTGTGTGAGAATGCTGCTCGCTCGGTGTGGATATCAGCTCTCTGCACCTATAACACAAGCACTGTGTGAGAATGCTGCTCGCTTGGTGTGGATATCAGCTCTCTGCACCTATAACACAAGCACTGTGTGAGAATGCTGCTCGCTTGGTGTGGATATCAGCTCTCTGCACCTATAACACAAGCACTGTGTGAGAATGCTGCCGCTCAGCAGGGATATCAGCTCTCTGCACCTATAACACAAGCACTGTGTGAGAATGCTGCTCGCTCGGTGTGGATATCAGCTCTCTGCACCTATAACACAAGCACTGTGTGAGAATGCTGCTCGCTCGGTGTGGATATCAGCTCTCTGCACCTATAACACAAGCACTGTGTGAGAATGCTGCCGCTCAGCAGGGATATCAGCTCTCTGCACCTATAACACAAGCACTGTGTGAGAATGCCATTCAGAGCGGAACGGAGACGGGACAGACAGCAAGTATAAAAACTAGAGGTGATTTCTAAATGATTATTTTAAAATAAAAAATAGCGAGTGGTTTTACCGACGTCTATAATAATTTATTTCAGTCAAACTCATATTTTGGGAGTATTCAACGTTTATCGAGCTTTACTGATTTTAATATTGAAAGTAGCAAGCCCATCTATAACACAAGACTGCTTGTCCTATTTGTATGAATGGTGATTGCCCTTTCTGCAGTACATCTACAGTATGGGGACTGCATGTTTCATTTGCATGAATAAAAACCTTCATCCTTTGTCCTGAAATATCCTGAAATATAACTCATTTTTAACACGTTTCTTATTTCTGTGTCTTACTGATGTAACCATGAAGAAGGTGAGGATTATCGGTTTGTATGGTTTGTTCCCAGATGTTTGTGTCTATTTAAAACAGCGTTACACATTCTTTTTCCCATTTCATTATTAACATGAGAATTCGATCTGGGTAAGCATTTTTAAAGTGTTACTGACCAGGCTGTAGGGTTTAAAGCACAATGCATTACTTTATCTAGCTTTCTGCTTTGTTGTACGTATTCTTGCAATATCTTTTTCAACATAATTGCAATTGTTTTATTAAAATATCCCTGGTCATAAATCAGTGTTGACTGCTTATTTCAGTTTCACATTGGTATTGCATCGGGTATTCCCATCAAAATGTCTCCTGAATCCAACCTGTTAAATCACAAACATTTCCTTGGTTCCCGATGACTACACTCCCAAAGCTCAGCATTTTGATTAGTTAATCTTTTCTGCCTGCTCACTACGGCACAGGATCAGAGGGGCGGGGACAGGTTCATGAATAAGCATGACAGGTCCCATATAATCATAACATCCACCTGGTTAGAGAGATGCAAGATGTACAGGGGGGCGTATCTACAACCATATGAATATTTGTGTTCATCTAAATGAACCTCTGAGCAGCACCTCATCTAAATGAACCTCTGAGCAGCACCTCATCTAAATGAACCTCTGAGGAGCACCTCATCTAAATGAACCTCTGAGCAGCACCTCATCTAAATGAACCTCTGAGCAGCACCTCATCTAAATGAACCTCTGAGGAGCACCTCATCTAAATGAACCTCTGAGCAGAACCTCATCTAAATGAACCTCTGAGCAGCACCTCATCTAAATGAACCTCTGAGCAGAACCTCATCTAAATGAACCTCTGAGCAGCACCTCATCTAAATGAACCTCTGAGCAGCACCTCATATAAATGAACCTCTGAGGAGCACCTAATCTAAATGAACCTCTTAGGAGCAGCACCTCATCTAAATTAACCTCTGAGCAGCACCTCATCTAAATGAACCTCTTAGGAGCAGCACCTCATCTAAATGAACCTCTGAGCAGCACCTCATCTAAATGAACCTCTGAGCAGCACCTCATATAAATGAACCTCTGAGGAGCACCTAATCTAAATGAACCTCTTAGGAGCAGCACCTCATCTAAATTAACCTCTGAGCAGCACCTCATCTAAATGAACCTCTTAGGAGCAGCACCTCATCTAAATGAACCTCTGAGCAGCACCTCATCTAAATGAACCTCTGAGCAGCACCTCATCTAAATTAACCTCTTAGGAGCAGCACCTCATCAAAATGAACCTCTGAGCAGCACCTCATCTAAATGAACCTCTGAGGAGCACCTCATCTAAATGTAACCCAACAGTTCCTCCCCTTGGTGACAGGTTTCACTGTCAGTGCAAACATAATAAGCTACTAAGTTTGTTTCTGTATTCATATAACCATTACACAAGACACCCTCCATATTTTAGCTTATTTTTTTCTGTAACTAAACTGGTAATTTCATCAAAGCCTTTGGAGGTTGTTGATCCTAGGATTTCCTGTGTTTTCTCTGCAGACAATAAGGGTCCCTGTGATGGGAGTGCAGCTAACAAAATAATTCCATCAATAGCACTTCCGTTCCTTATGTATTTCTCAAATATCCTGTTTTTAAAGAAACACTTTATTTGGTTAAAGAAACCTCTGTTTGCAAGCCATGCTTTCAATTAGTGTTGCAATTGGCCATTTTACCTTGAGAGCGTCTCCACTAGCTGCTTCCTCTGTTGACTGGCTTGCTTTCAGCCAGTAACATGCTTTGACCCAGAAGACACTGCTGAGATTAAATGACCCAGTAAGTGCAAGTGTAACCTACCGAAAAAGGTATTGAAACTGAAAAATGTTTTTACCCTACAGTAGTACCAGATACACATTTGTTACAGTGCATCCAGTATATACTATACGCTAATAGAAGTGGTTAATCACAATGGAGAAAGAGGTGTGCAGTGTGAGCAGGCATGGCAGATTTCTCACAGAATGTTGGGAGTCTAGTTCTGCTGGAACACGGAGCTCTATGTGTGTTACCAGATACTAAGGGAAATTCTGAGGCATTCTAATTAGCGTGTTGACTTGGCAACCCTCGTAACCATAGGAATGGCTGTTCTCTGCTGATAAGCTGAGTAACGGTTTCACCCTCAGAGCTCATTCGACAGCTGTGGCCAAAAGTTTATAGAATTAATAACGTCAAATGAAACCTGCTGCAGAATGTTACGTTAACATATTGAATTACATAGCGCTTTGTAGGTTTCCATATACTTAATGAAAAACTGACAAATCGGAAAATGTGACCCTTTGAAATCTAACATGAAATACTGTTTTACTATTATGGCTTCCCGTAGACTTTTGCAATATCATTTTGTAGTTTCTTTGATTTACATGATGTTGAATAAAATAACTAAATTATGCTCATAGTTTATATATATGTGGAGTAGTGGTTAGGACTCTGGACTCTTGACCGGAGGGTTGTGGGTTCAATCCCAGGTGGTGGACACTGCTGTTGTACCCTTGAGCAAGGTACTTAACCTAGATTGCTCCAGTAAAAACCCAACTGTATAAATGGGTAATTGTATGTAAAAATAATATGGTATCTTGTAACAATTGTAAGTTGCCCTGGATAAGGGCGTCTGCTAAGAAATTAATAATAAAAATAATATATATATATATATGTCACAATCCTATAATTCTAGGTGATGCAAAACTGGTCACTGGTCATTGCACCTGAAACTCTAGGATCTTAAAGTGCAGCATTTTTTCACCATAGCGGTGTACAGCTGGTTATTATATTGTTATAAGCAATGGGAAAGAAAGGATTTGCTTTGAACTGACAGGCAGGCTCACTGGAATCTTAAAGTATATTCTCTCTTGGCATATATATATATATATATATATATATATATATATATATATATATATATATATATATATATATACAGACGTGCTCAAATTTGTTGGTACCCTTACAGCTCATTGAAATAATGCTTCATTCCTCCTGAAAAGTGATGAAATTAAAAGCTATTTTATCATGTATACTTGCATGCCTTTGGTATGTCATAGAATAAAGCAAAGAAGCTGTGAAAAGAGATGAATTATTGCTTATTCTACAAAGATATTCTAAAATGGCCTGGACACATTTGTTGGTACCCCTTAGAAAAGGTAAATAAATAATTGGATTATAGTGATATTTCAAACTAATTAGTTTCTTTAATTAGTATCACACATGTCTCCAATCTTGTAATCAGTCATTCAGCCTATTTAAATGGAGAAAAGTAGTCACTGTGCTGTTTGGTATCATTGTGTGTACCACACTGAACATGGACCAGAGAAAGCAAAGGAGAGAGTTGTCTGAGGAGATCAGAAAGAAAACAATAGACAAGCATGGTAAAGGTAAAGGCTACAAGACCATCTCCAAGCAGCTTGATGTTCCTGTGACAACAGTTGCAAATATTATGAAGAAGTTTAAGGTCCATGGAACTGTAGCCAACCTCCCTGGGCGCGGCCGCAAGAGGAAAATCGACGCCAGATTGAACAGAAGGATAGTGCGAATGGTAGAAAAAGAACCAAGGATAACTGCCAAAGAGATACAAGCTGAACTCCAAGGTGAAGGTACGTCAGTTTCTGATCGCACCATCCGTCGCTTTTTGAGCGAAAGTGGGCTCCATGGAAGAAGACCCAGGAGGACTCCACTTTTGAAAGAAAAACATAAAAAAGCCAGACTGGAATTTGCTAAAATGCATATTGACAGGACACAATCCTTCTGGGAGAATGTCCTTTGGACAGATGAGTCAAAACTGGAGCTTTTTGGCAAGTCACATCAGCTCTATGTTCCCAGACGAAAAAATAAAGCTTTCAAAGAAAAGAACACCATACCTACAGTGAAACATGGAGGAGGCTCGGTTATGTTTTGGGGCTGCTTTGCTGCGCCTGGCACAGGGTGCCTTGAATCTGTGCAGGGCACAATGAAATCCTCAAGACTATCAAGGCATTCTGGAGCGAAACATACTGCCCAGTGTCAGAAAGCTCTGTCTCAGTCGCAGGTCATGGGTCCTCCAACATAATGACCCAAAACACACAGCTAAAAGCACCCAAGAATGGATAAGAACAAAACATTGGACTATTCTGAAGTGGCCTTCTATGAGTCCTGATCTGAATCCTATCGAACATCTATGGAAAGAGCTGAAACAGGCAGTCTGGAGAAGGCACCCATCAAACCTGAGACAGCTGGAGCAGTTTGCTCAGGAAGAGTGGGCCAAACTACCTGTTAACAGGTGCAGAAGTCTCATTGAGAGCTACAGAAAATGTTTGATTGCAGTGATTGCCTCTAAAGGTTGTGCAACAAAATATTAGGTTATCGGTCCCATCATTTTTGTCCATGCCATTTTCATTTGTTTTCTTATTTACAATATTATGTTGAATAAAAAATCAAAAGCAAAGTCTGATTTCTATTAAATATGGAATAAACAATGGTGGATGCCAATTACTTTTGTCAGTTTCAAGTTATTTCAGGGAAAATTGTGCATTCTTCGTTTTTTGTGGAGGGGTACCAACAAATTTGAGCACGTCTGTATACAGTGCCTTGCGAAAGTATTCGGCCCCCTTGAACTTTGCAACCTTTTGCCACATTTCAGGCTTCAAACATAAAGATATGAAACTGTAATTTTTTGTGAAGAATCAACAACAAGTGGGACACAATCATGAAGTGGAACGAAATTTATTGGATATTTCAAACTTTTTTAACAAATAAAAAACTGAAAAATTGGGCGTGCAAAATTATTCAGCCCCTTTACTTTCAGTGCAGCAAACTCTCTCCAGAAGTTCAGTGAGGATCATTGAATGATCCAATGTTGACCTAAATGACTAATGATGATAAATAGAATCCACCTGTGTGTAATCAAGTCTCCGTATAAATGCACCTGGCACTGTGATAGTCTCAGAGGTCCGTTTAAAGCGCAGAGAGCATCATGAAGAACAAGGAACACACCAGGCAGGTCCGAGATACTGTTGTGGAGAAGTTTAAAGCCGGATTTGGATACAAAAAGATTTCCCAAGCTTTAAACATCCCAAGGAGCACTGTGCAAGCGATAATATTGAAATGGAAGGAGTATCAGACCACTGCAAATCTACCAAGACCTGGCCGTCCCTCTAAACTTTCAGCTCATACAAGGAGAAGACTGATCAGAGATGCAGCCAAGAGGCCCATGATCACTCTGGATGAACTGCAGAGATCTACAGCTGAGGTGGGAGACTCTGTCCATAGGACAACAATCAGTCGTATACTGCACAAATCTGGCCTTTATGGAAGAGTGGCAAGAAGAAAGCCATTTCTTAAAGATACCCATAAAAAGTGTCGTTTACAGTTTGCCACAAGCCACCTGGGAGACACACCAAACATGTGGAAGAAGGTGCTCTGGTCAGATGAAACCAAAATCGAACTTTTTGGCAACAATGCAAAACGTTATGTTTGGCGTAAAAGCAACACAGCTCATCTCCCTGAACACACCATCCCCACTGTCAAACATGGTGGTGGCAGCATCATGGTTTGGGCCTGCTTTTCTTCAGCAGGGACAGGGAAGATGGTTAAAATTGATGGGAAGATGGATGGAGCCAAATACAGGACCATTCTGGAAGAAAACCTGATGGAGTCTGCAAAAGACCTGAGACTGGGACGGAGATTTGTCTTCCAACAAGACAATGATCCAAAACATAAAGCAAAATCTACAATGGAATGGTTCACAAATAAACATATCCAGGTGTTAGAATGGCCAAGTCAAAGTCCAGACCTGAATCCAATCGAGAATCTGTGGAAAGAACTGAAAACTGCTGTTCACAAATGCTCTCCATCCAATCTCACTGAGCTCGAGCTGTTTTGCAAGGAGGAATGGGCAAAAATTTCAGTCTCTCGATGTGCAAAACTGATAGAGACATACCCCAAGCGACTTACAGCTGTAATCGCAGCAAAAGGTGGCGCTACAAAGTATTAACTTAAGGGGGCTGAATAATTTTGCACGCCCAATTTTTCAGTTTTTTATTTGTTAAAAAAGTTTGAAATAGCCAATAAATTTCGTTCCACTTCATGATTGTGTCCCACTTGTTGTTGATTCTTCACAAAAAATTACAGTTTCATATCTTTATGTTTGAAGCCTGAAATGTGGCAAAAGGTCGCAAAGTTCAAGGGGGCCGAATACTTTCGCAAGGCACTGTATATATAAAACACAACCTGGGTTTGATGAGGTGTGTATACAGTAACACAGCCTGGGTTAGATGAGGTGTGTATACAGTAACACAGCCTGGGTTAGATGAGATGTAGATACAGTAACACAGCCTGGGTTTGATGAGGTGTGTATACAGTAACACAGCCTGGGTTTGATGAGGTGTGTATACAGCAACACAGCCTGGGTTAGATGAGGTGTGTATACAGTAACACAGCCTGGGTTAGATGAGATGTAGATACAGTAACACAGCCTGGGTTAGATGAGGTGTGTATACAGTAACACAGCCTGGGTTAGATGAGGTGTTTCATTTTCTTTTGGGGCAGGAGGGGAGTGACAGACCTCTGGAAAAGACCAGAGGGTGCAAATGTATTACTTGTAAATAGTTTGAATCGTTTTGCCACTTTACCAACTTGTTTTTGTTCCTGGTTTAATAATAAAATAAAACTATTTTTACATTTTATCTTGTCTCTACTATCTGCTTCCTGCACACCACGACTGCTCGGCAACCTTTGCAGGCTTTTGTCTTCTTGGAAAAATGATATGGAAAACAGGGTCACAGAAGAGGAGCCTGTAAACAAACTGTGTTGTCAGAATACATTGCTGGTCTTTAGCCAATTAGCTAGTTACATTTAAACTAAATAAATATATTGTTGCATACAGTATGTCTACTGCAGGCAGCGAGAATTGGCACTGATATTTAAAAAAAAAATATATTTTTATGTTGTTGGGTCACTGTGTGCCATAACAACCTAGTGTCTATCCACGAAGCACATTCAACTGCAAATAACATTTTTGTTGTGTATGTATTGCATTGGCTAATTAACCAAGGCAAAAAAACAGCCAGACTTTAGGTAGCTTGCAACAGTGGCGTGACCACATCATTGACTCAAAACAATGTCTTTTGAGGACAAAATATCTGCTTCAGATGGCTTTTGCAATTATTGTAAAGTGAGTTTGCAAGTAGGGGATTTCTGTACTGGCATCGGTATCAAGGTGTTACATCAAACGGACACAATCAGATCATGGTCCACTTCTCCTCCTCATCTCCTGCAGAATGATGAGGGATTCATGAGAGAGTTGTTTTGTGAATAACCTTTGAGATCCTGGTACGCAAGTAGGTGCCCATGGGGTTGGCTCTCTGACTGCACCCCGGTGCCAGTATCCTTTTGTAGGATGGCATTGCCGTGCTTGTTGACTCTCCTAATCACCTCAGCCCAGGAGGGGGTGTATCTCTAAGACTGCTTGTGGGAGATAGCGCCTGTGGGTGATGGAGACAACATACACAAACTGGAAGTCCAAACAGAAATATTTCTTATTTCTTAGCATAAATGCTGTTTTTGAGCAGCTTTTTCTTTATTCCTGGTCTGTGACCATTTAAATCAGGGGTATTTACAGGGAAGGGCCAAACTCAAATATAACCAACAAAAAGTTCACTTGTCTCTGTATCTTCTGTACACACTTCACCCCTGAACAAGGGAAAATACTTTACCCTGCCACACTGCTGATGAGAAATGTGTGAAAGTTGATGAGACACTGACAGCTGCAAAGGGTGCAAACACAATTTAGCGCATGGTGTAGGTACTGCCACCTGGAGCTAGGCTCATCAGTGCTAATTTCAGACTCCAATGTGACAACAAGACACACCACACTGTTTAGCTTGTAGAAACACATCTGGAAGGATCACGTGTGTGACAAGGGGTCTCTGCCTCCAGGCCTTAAATTAGTGCCTATTAGATATTTAGAAATATCCGATTATACTTGTGTAGCATTCAAGCCCAAGTAGTGAAGAAAACCCCTACTCATAAACCACAAAATAAGCACCTCTCCACACATCTTGGTGTACTTAGACTGGAATAACTCACATTTTGACCCATTACAAAGTTGTTTAGCATTTGAGAATGATGCAGATGTATTTACATGAATAACTGTGATGTTTAGGAGCATTAAAACATGACATTTTTTCAGTGTTCTTGTAATACCGGTACAGGTAGATTTTCTGCTTGAAAGCAGCCTCCTTACACCACAGTATAAGTACAGTTCCTGTGTTACAAGTAACAGGAACAAGATAACACAACAGCAAAGCACAAGACATGAACGTGATCAAAAAGATCAGCATCAGTTCAATAAGCCTTGATATTGCTCTCAGGAACACTGTTTGGGTTTATAAACCCGGGGGTCTCTGCACAGCTTTGCTTTGTGTTATTACTTGGTGAATGCCAAAGGAAGAGCTTCACTATGTTGCTGTATGTGTGGTTAAACTGCAAAGGGACCCTTAACCTTTAATGTGTCCCCCTTAAACAGTCTTGGGGCAATTGCCTATATGAGAAGGAGAACCGTTTCCTGGTAAAATGTGTTGCATTTTAAAATCGCCTGATTTCTGTAACTAAACATGCCATGTTGTACTCGTTTGGAGTGAGACTTGCTCTTTTTGGTATAATTTTGTCCTCAATTTTAGCAGTCACACTCGTAAAACAAAGGAAATTACAAATCATAGAATATTCACAGAATATTCACAAATCTTTCTCCAATTTCTTTTTTTTTATCTCACTAATTTGGATGGTTCGATCTTGGCATCTGTGTCATATTAGTAAAAGGTTGCTTTCACTCTGTGTATAATAATTGTAGTAATTATTTTGCCTTTCTCAGAGGACTTGAGGTTAATTGATATTTTGACCTTTGCAGAATTTCCTTTGACTGTCACATTTAGTGCTAATTAAAATGTAATTTTTTCCAAGTCTTTTCCAAGTAACTTTTGTCCAGTAGCAATGCTAATGTACTGAGTTAAAGCCTGGAGGGCAATCCTGGCAGCTGTTGTCTAGGCTGCACAATTAGAATTAGAGATAAAATGTCTCTGGCTTCCACACCCACAGTACATACACGGTACGCCTTTGTGATATTTTACAACTGCAGTCTCCTACCATCCTCGTGAAGTGCATTCAGTAAAACTTCTATTGTACAAAACAATTGGGACCAAGGTGCTGCTTTGTAAAATTGATTTGTTCAGGTAATTGAGTTGTTATTGTACAATGTGTAATACAAGATGGCCAATCAAGAAACCTGCAGAAATAATTACACAAAACCTTTTAAAGTCAGTACTGTACATCTGTACCAGAGATGGAGGGTGTAAGAAAGTAGGACAGTGTGGACTGAAGGTTAGGTTAGATAGGGAAGGTTAGATATTTAACGTTTTACTGTTGAAATGCAGAATCCTTGAGTTGCAACTGTCTAAGTGAACTTGTTATGTCATTGGGAGGCTGAATTGTCGCCTTTTGTTGAATTCAAAGTGATGTTTTCCATTTCCAGTAAATGACCAGGAAAGCCCTGGCTCTTTATCATGTTCAGAACACTGAAAGAAAGCCCTTCAGGCTTGGAGGAAGCTTTTCCTCAATGAATTGAGTGTGCTTTTTAGACCTATTAGATGCTGAGGAAAACAAAAATGAAAAGGTTTTTTTTTTATTGTACATATTATGTATATATAGTTATTTTTTGCCTCTTTTTTAAATAAAATGTATATGGTTCATCATTTGAAAACTGTCAGACAAAAAGGTGCCCAATCTGGGATCCGCTGTAATCCAGCACTAATTAACAACCTGGCTCCATTAAAGGTTAAACAGCTTCCATAGTAAATATTTAATTTGCCCCATCTTGTAGATCCTTGACCTTTAAGTCAATACATTCTTAACAAGTTCTTAATTTTAGTAGTAAATAAAAAACTGTCTGAATATTCACAGCTTACTGGTGCCAGCGCACCTTACTATCCAGGCTGTGACTTACCTAGCGAGGAGGATGTAATGTGGTGTGTAATATAATAAGGTCCTTTTTGAAACCTTTGGATGCCTGGACTCATTACTGTGTGAATCATTATTCTGCCCAGAATGTGCTGAACAGTCACAAGGTCTTCTTTAGTGCTGTATTTGAAGCTTTTAGTGGTAGAGCTTGCCATGTTAAGGCACCAATGCCCTGACAGTGAGCGGCTTAAATGGTAGGCATGGAACTGAAGATTTATGTGCCACTATATTGATCTGATCTGTACGGAGGAGGGCCTAAATACTGTGAGCCTAGTTTAATTGTTAAACGATGGAAGTATTTAGATCAGCTGCTGTTTACCTAAATTGAACAGACCCCTCCAAACAGTATTATGACACTATAACAGCTTGGCATCTCATCCCACTGAGTTGAAAGGCAAGGCCTGGGTGCGAACTGCCTACGTCACAGTTCAAAGATGAACCAATCATCTCAAGAGCAATCTCTCTAGTCGAGAGGTAAATATATATCTTCTGCTGATGTCAGTATTATGAACTCTAAAGCCTCTAGAAGTAAGGTGACCATATTTTTAAGTCCTTAAACTGGGACAGTATGGAAATATTGTGAATAACTTCCAACGTCCCAGCTAAGGGGAAGATATCTGTTTTTATTTTCACTTTGGCAGTATTTGATCTGATATCATATTGAAAGTGAATACAGAGACTCATGGTGATATTCAGAGTGGAATCTTTTACTTTCAAAAACTTTTTTGTCAATAAATGATCTTATTGTCTTCGTAATGTAATTTCTATGCAACAGGTAGTCATTACATTACACAGTAGCAATTCAATAATATCACATTCTTCTATTAAACTAAAAGCTGTGTTAAAGTAAAATACTTATAAAATATCTTATAGAGCTATCACACCTATGCAACAGATATCATTAACCTTAAATACGAGTACTCCACTGTCTCTGTTTTCTTTAAAGTTTGCAGGATAAAATATACATTTAACACAGAAATAAAAAATAAGGGGTCACCAAGTTAAAAAGAGATGCCTCTAAGGCAGCTTATTTACATATTTTTTAAAGAAAGGTCAAATGAAACAAGGACGTGGTTCTTTTTTTGTAATTGCTTTAAACTCTTTATATCATATACAGTACTCAGCTATCAATGGAAATGATGTTTTTAAAGAAATTAAATGGGCACCAGGAGACCTGAAACTATTGTATTTCATTATTGCTAAAAAAAACAACACAACATGTAAACTTAAATAAAGAAATAAAAAAATATGTTGTGAAACTTTTCATTTCACAAATGTGAAAGTAACTAGTTCATAAATTATTTTGTATTTTTCACGAACATACATTTCTCAGAGGGTACCGGTGGTGAACTGACGGTGAATATAGACTTATTTCAAAATATGTTTCCAAATACTTTTGTCACATTGTACAGCCCCTCCTCTTGTTGCGATGGGCTATTTTAATACAAACCACGACGAGCTTCATTGCACTGTGTTGTAAACATGTCAAGGTAATGTGACGTGACAGCGTTGATTTCCGCAATTGCCACCTATAGCTACACATGAAGCAAAGGCGTTTGCACGCAGGTATACAAATATCATGGATGAAGAGAATAATTCCAACACAATACAATAGTACCTGTATGAGTCGTTGTTGTTAGACTACAGCAGTCTAACCTCTTCACGCAGCAAGAGTGATGATTCAGACGAGGATAGCCACCAGTTCGTTTTAGCAGCAGTCAATGGATAAACCCGCCCACAATTCTCTGTTATTGGTAGCAAATATGAACATTGACTGTTCAGTGCTGTACAGCCATTTTTTAATGCTACTGGTTGTTCAACCTTCTTTAGTCACATCAAGTGTTGTCCTGTAATAAGTTAGATAGAAGGTAGAAACACAGGTAGAAACACAACAGCCTGCATGAAAACACAATATTGTGTAATTTCTGTTACCAGCACGATGATGCTCTGGGAAAAAAAAACTGGACAAAATGAG
Source organism: Acipenser ruthenus (assembly GCF_902713425.1). NCBI lineage: Eukaryota > Metazoa > Chordata > Actinopteri > Acipenseriformes > Acipenseridae > Acipenser > Acipenser ruthenus. The sequence continues at coordinate 13,360,303 of NC_081203.1, forward strand.
TGTCCCAAGAAAGGTTCTGGGGACACTGGGACCAGTGTTCCAAAAGTTGGACTGTCCTGTCCAAATCAGGACATCTGGTCACCTTATCTAGAAGGAGACCCAATGCTGTGCCTTGCAGGAGAGTGTTTCTTTAGCAGTATCAGTGTATAGAAGCATCTATACCAAACGTTCATTGGAAGAAGACCGTCTCTATTAAATATTTGGATTGATGCCTACTCATGACATAAACAAACCAAGGCCGCTTTGTGCAGGCCAAAAGCAGACTGTCAGCTTGGGTCTACATTGAGCAGAACAAAAACAGTAATACGGCAGAGATTTCATTAGGAATGTTCAAATTAATTTAACAATAAGCTAAAATATTGCAAAAATTACTAAAAAAAAAAAAAATCTCTGTATTATTGTGGTTTGTTATAACATAACTTTGAAATGTAGCCCATGTGTTTTTAAAGGGTATAACAAAGGGAAATGAATAGTTGGTTTTAGTTCCACAAAATGAATACAAAAGGAGGATGTCATTGGTTGTATGGTTAATGCTAAATATGTGTTAACTGGAAAATTAAACTTGTATCCCTAGCGGTAATTAGCTAATTGGGATTCTGAATTTGTGTTTGAGATGGGGCAGGGGAACAAAGAAAAAGAAGACACAGACATCTATTTGTAAAGGGGCTGAACTGGGAGAAGACAGATATCCTTTTGAATTAAGAGACCTGCTGTTTCTTGTGTTCCTTAAAATATCATTAACTTCAAAGAAGGATAGACCTTTGCCAATCAGAAATGTTGTGTAATTTCTGATCCATGTTTTGCTCCTGTTGAATGAAATGAGAAGAAGACATTTCCCTATGTGCCTGCAGGAAAGAATAATTGCCTGACTTTCTGGTTCAATCTGTGAAAGAATGTGTGGACAATGAAACTGCTAAAACAGATTGGAACTTTGCAAATCAATAATGATCAAAGAAGATTATAAACTTGGAATACTTTCAGACTTTTATGTTTTATTTGTGTGAGTTTGTTCAAGAAAAGGCCAGCGGTTCAACAGTCCTGTGGTGACATTTATGGAACTTTGCCATCACCACTGGATTTGCTGTAGGATTGTTACAGAAATATCATAGGTCCTGTGAATTTCAGGTATTACAAATCTTGAAATGGTCTGTTGCTTGTCCATTTTCACCTGAGGAAACAGCTCTCTACAGCAACATGTAGGAAATAACATCCAACACAGTCAAACAGCGGCATTGACAAGTGCCATCCAATATCCGATGGGTGGTATACTGGGGGGGTTCAATATTAGTAGCACCTAATGTTTAATCACTACAAAGATTGGATACATATATAAATTCTGCATTCAGCAAGTTCAGGCTAATCAATCTCCACAGCATGGCTCTCTTGATTGAGAGGTGATGGCCCGACATTCACTAGTTTTTTGTAAAGCAAGTCAAACTGCAAATTATGTTGTGTTAGTGTTATGGTGAGTAGTCCACTTGAACAGTTCCTTTTTATTTTTGTTTTGTTTCTTGTGGCTCTTTAAGAACTCTTTGCTCAACAGTATGACTCTTTCAGCCACAGTGCTGGGCAGCTCTGACCTGGATGATATGCATGGGTTTCTTTCAGCCACAGTGCTAGGCAGCTCTGACCTGTGATATGCATGGGTTTCTTTCAGCCACAGGGCTGGGCAGCTCTGACCTGTGATATTCATGGGTTTCATTCAGCCACAGTGCTGGACAGCTCTGACCTGCTGAGGTGAAATGACTCAGGAAATGTAATAGATTTGCTGAGAATAAGGCACAGAAACTGAGAACTTTCTTTAACCTAATGCAGTACCAGATATAATGTCTTAAAATTAACCAAAACTGCACATGTAAGACCTCTGAGGGAGGCTAATGGAAGTGAATGTTGTTTGCTACAACCACTTTAAAGGAAAAGCATTTCTGGCCGTGTACTACAGTGTGTAATACAGGTCCTCCTTTCTGGCCTTGAGCACAGAGTATTGTACCCAAGTGCTGCAGGGATTCCCTGGTTACTTTGCTGCTTTGAGACTATTGTGAGCCATTCAACTGTTTGAAGTGTGAGGCCCCCCCCCCCCCCCCATGATTACATGTTTTCAGCTATGTGTAAAACTCACATTAAAATGTGAGAAGCCATAGCTTGAATGCAAATATCTGTACTTACCATCATTCATCCTCTCAATATTTGACATCTTCAAACTTGTACAGAAATCGGCATGAGAGACAATACACAATACCCACAAGATCTGTTCAAACAGGGCGGTACCTGTATCTTTATTTTCTCCCTGTTTCCAGGTAGAATGGTTGTCAGGCCGGTATAAAGTTCTCACTACACAAATCAGGTTTTCACACAAACAGGGTATTACAGCTGGCCAGGAAGTCTAAACAGTCCAGGTCAGACACAGGTTTACAAGGTTTGAAATGTTCAGGTTTCTCTGTCTCTCAAGTACACACACACAGCATGCTGTGTCTCCTCCAACTCTCAGATTTGGCCAAAATGGGCCCTATTTATGTGAGTCGGCCACACCCTGTGCAGGTATGCTGACCGCACCCTGTGGAGGTGTGCTGACCGCACCCTGTAGCTTCACCCAGGATTCTGATAATTGTAGTTCTCCCGGGTGACCATTTTGTCTCTTGTAGGCACTCTGGTGTCGGGCATTTTGTGCGGGGGCACAATCCCCTTAAAATATCTGCACTCACATATCTCCCATTAATCACCTTGCCCCTTGGTCTGTCACATATCTTCTCCCTCAGCTTCGACCCCATTGGTCAAGCAACAGTTACAAAAAGTCCATGAACCCTGGATAGCCCATCTGCATTCCCCATGTACTTTCCGGCTCTATGTTCTAAATTAAAATGGAAGGGTTGTAGACTCAAGAACCACCTCATTACCCTAGCATTCTTTTCTCCTGATCTATGCATCCATGTAAGCGGGGCATGATCACTGATTAAATGTAAATTGTCAGCCTAGCAAATAATATTTTAAATTTTCCAGGGCCCACTTCACTGCCAGGCATTCCTTTTATACTATTGCGTAGTTAACTTCACAGGACTCTAACTTCCTACTTAAAAAGAGAACTGGATGTTCTGTTTCCTCTATCTCTTTCAATAGGACTGCTCCCAGTCCTACCTCTGATGCATCTGTCTGTACAGTGAACTCTTTGAAGTCAGGGACTGTCAGCACCGGGTTACTACACAGCGCTTCTTGAAGCATCTTAAATGCCTGGTTTGCTGTCTCATCCCATTGCACCATATTGGGACCTTGGGCTTTTGTCACATCTGTTAGTGGGGCGGCTATGGTGGCATAATTCGGAATGAACCTTCGGTAATATCCCGTTAACTCTAGAAATGCCCTCACCTGTTTCTTGTTAACTGGCTTTGGCCAGTCCCTTATGGCTTCCACCTTGGACACCTGTGATTTTACCACCCCTCTTCCCACAATGCAGACCAAATACTTGGCCTCCTCCAGCCCCAAACTGCCCTTTGCTGGGTTGGCCGTCAACCCTGCTTTTTTTATGGCACCCAACACGGTCTTTACCCGAGGCAAATGAGACTCCCAGTCAGAGCTGTGAATGACTACATCGTCCAAGTAGGCGGCTGCATAATCTCAATGGGGTCTCAATATTTGGTCCATTAAATGCTGAAATGCTGCTGCGGCATCATGTAATCTGAAGGACATTACTATATATTGAAACAGGCCATTGGGGGTGACAAAGGCAGTCTTTTCCCAGGCTCTCTTAGTTAAGGGGATTTGCCAGTAACCTTTTACCAGATCTAGAGTGGTTATATACCTGACCTTCCCTATTTTCTTTAATAGCTCATCTACCTGGGGCATTGTGTAGGCATCAAACTTTGAGACCTCATCCAGCTTACGGAAGTCATTACAAAACCTCCAGAATCCATCAGGTTTGGTGACCTTAACTATGGGGCTGGACCACTCATGGTTTGATTCTTCAGTTACCCCTGCAGCCAACATTTCCTCTACTTCCTTCCGGATTGCCTCTCGGTGAGCCTCTGATCGTCTGTAAGGTCTCATATTCACCTTTAACCAGGATGGAGACACAATATCATGGGACACTACCTGGGTTTGCCCAGGTATCCCTGAAAATATTTCCCTGTTTCCACCAGTGTCCTGACTTCTCTCATCGGCTCTGGTGATAGTGTGGGTGATACTTTTATCTCGGTTTTCCCGAGTGGTGGTGTGGAGTATGTGACCACAAGTGCTTACCTATCCTTCCATGCCTTTAATAAATTCACTGGTAAACTTGCTCTGGTGGCTGACGGCCTGGCTGTCAGACCCTATAGTTTACCTCCCCCACTTTCTCTTTTATCTCATAAGGGCCTTTCCATGTTGCCAGAAATGTACACTCTACAGTGAGAACTAACACCAGCATGCTATCTCCTAGTGTGCCTGCCTATTGTAGGTGAACCTTTGATGCTCTTGTGCTTGCCTAAGATGCTCTTTAACAATAGGGGTGACTATAGGTATTCTTTTGTGTATGGCAGGTATGTGCTCAATCACACTTCTGAATGGTGTGACTTCGTGTTCCCAGGTTTCCCATGCAATATCCAGTATTCCCCATGGGTGCCTCCCATACACCATTTCAAATGGTGTTGGGGTACCTCGCGAATGGCGAACTTCAGATAGGGCAACATGTAATCCCAATTTTACCTGTCTTTGTCAATTACTTTTCAGAGCATGGACCTTAGGATTTTATTGAATCTCTCTATCAGACCATTGGTCTGGGGGTGATAGACTGAGGTTCTTATCTGTTTTATCTTTAGCAGTCTGCAAAGATCTGCCATTACCCTTGACATAAACGCGGTTCCCTGGTGTGTGAGGAACTCTCGTGGTAGCCCCACTCGATTGAACATTAGCATTAACTCCTTTGCAATCCCTTTCAAAGCCATGGTGCGTAATGGGATTGCTTCAGGATACCTGGTGGCATAATGTAATATCACAAGGATATAATTATGGCCTCTAGCGGACTTGGGTAGGGGTCCCACTAAATCCATAGCTATCCGGTCAGAGGGTGTGTCTATAATGGGTAAGGGAACCAGGGGACTCCTAAAGGCGGGTTTGGGAGCAGCTAACTGACATCTGGGACAAGAACCACAGTCTGTTTACCTCACCATGTATCCTGGGCCAGTAAAACCTTTTTAGTATCCTCTCCCTCATTTTATACACCCCTAGATGACTCTCTAGGATATGGCCATGGGCTACGTTTAGCACCGTTCTCCTGAACAAGCTGGGTACCAGTAATTGCTCTACAATATCTACCCCTATCTCTCTACAGGGGCCCCATCAACCACCTTCACAGTCCCCCTAGTATATTGCAGTGTGGGATCTTGTGCTTGCGCAGTCCCAAATTTAGTAGGCGAAGCCTCTAGCTCCGTTTATTTATTTTTAGAACGGGGTCTCCCCCTCCGCCCGTGTCTTATTTGCGTTATTTTGTATTTGTGTGTTATAATTTATCTATGTATATATTATTTAAACGTGTTCTGGCAGAGGCGAGGTTGGGTACTCGTCCTCTGCCAGGAATAATTAAAAACCTTGTGCAGACTGTGGCCGAGGGGTAATAGAATAAGCCAGTTAAACCCCTCGGCCACGATATATAAACCTACTGCTCTCTGCACTCCGGGTGGTGGGTGTACAGAGGAGAATACGGGAGAGCGAGAGGAGAGATATTTAAAATTAAACGTAAGGATCAGTGAAGGCAGTTGCTCAGCCTGACCTTAGCGTTCTTTTGTGTTGACTTGTTTTGTTTAACTGTTTTATTTTCGCTCTGTGAGCAAGTGTTTTCTATTTGAACTTTTTATTTTATTTTTGTATTTAAATAAACGGTGCACCACGCGTCTTTTTGCCCTGCAGTACCTTGTGTGTTTTGCTTCCTGCATTCTCTTTCCTCTTTCTACATGTAATATAACAAACCGGGAAAAAAAACAAAAACTGCAGTATCTCTTCTGGCCTGGGTTCAGGAGGTGCTGCGATCCCACGCAGGACACCATGTGTGACAGGATGGACGTGTGGTGACACCAGGCCAGAATGCAGGAAGCAAAACACACAGAACACTTTATAACCCAGGCAGTGAAATCCTCTGTCCGTCTCAACACTGTTGTGTTGATAAGCATGTAGAGTTCTCGCTTAAAGTTTTGTTATTGGTTCTTATTCCACCAAAATAACCAATTCAATGGCGATTGTCACGCATATTCATACACCTGTTCCCACCCCTCTAAACCAGGTTCCCATCCCGTTAATCAACACATTAAGCCGCAATGTATTTCCTTCAATCTTTTTTAAACCCGCCTCTTGCACTGGACACTCATTAGGTAACTTCATCATTAGCCTGAGTTGGAGAGATTGAGTTGTGTCAATCCTAACGTAGTCCCAGTCACATCGTTATACGACTGATCCCTTTGCTTTTTGTGCATGTGAAATGGGAGCTATTCACGGCCCTATATAAAGATTACACAAAGTAAAATAATCAGAAAACAAGACTCAAATTCAGTTTGGCGTCTAATCAAACAATTACACTACCAATACTTAAAAATACGATATGTAAAATGTTGTACCTGGCTGCGTTTTGTAAGAGCTTATTGTCACAAGGATGGCTTGTGAGTGATGTCAGACCAGGAAGAGACAGACACAGTACTGTGGGATGAAGAGCTGATGTGCGTTTAATTAAATAAACAGTTTGAACAAACAGAACACAAAAGCACTACACCAAAAACAAAATGGCACGGTGGCCAAAACAAATAATAAACAGAGACAAACAAACACTGAACACACAAGTATCATGCTGGTCCAAATCCAGCATGAGTATCAATCGTTTATATTTTTCATTCAGTCAGGCTCAGGCACATTCTACACGTGAAGTTATTTGGCAGGGGAGGCAATTAACCCTTCACTGCCAACCTAAAACAACAGTGCACAATAAACAAGACAATACAAAATAACACAAAATACTCATGGGGCGGGGTGTATCCGTCACCCTTACATATTTTTTTGCCCTCATTATTATTATGATGATGATGATGATGATGATGATGATGATGTTTTGTTGTTCTCGCTCCACCATGGAATCTGGCTCAATCCTCATCAGGTTACGTTGTCTTCATAGACGCTGAATTAACCCTTGGATAACAGTATATCTGTGTAAACAACCAGCAAGGGGGACGGGAGATCAACACATTAAGCCACAATGTGTTTCCTTCAATCTTTTTTCTTCATATGAAAAGACTGCACCTATAATCCAAATACATTTCAATAACGCATCAGTTTATATTGACTTTCAAAATGTCTTTATTTCTGTGCATGTATGGCGTTTCTTCATTGAGTTTTACGTAGGTATTATGTGTACAACTATCACAGGCTATGATTTCAAAACACGGCCATGCACTGCATTGGCAAAGCTAGATTGGGATGTGAATCATGTGCATTACTGTAGTTCACAACATAACCTCAGAGCCAAAGAAAGAAAAGAAAATTGCATTTTCAAAACCACTGACCTTTTGTATCTTGAAAAGCTTTTGTAAACAGCTACAGTTTATCAGTGTATTTGATTAAAACAAGAAGCACATCTGATTTAAAAACAAATTTTCATGCTTAAAACAAATAATTAATTTCTATAAGCAATTGAAGTTTGCAAGCTGGTATTAAGATTTGATATGCATATATTGTTGCTGATCAGTCATTAGAACATGAGTGTAATGATTTATTTTTGCACAGCGCTTGTAACTGTAGGAGGTACAGAACTATGCCGATAGCAGAAATTATGCAATCAAACACTAGTTAATGCACATTATTTTAGAATAATTCATATAAAGACAGATTTTGCTTTACTAATTCAAATGACTTGCCTGCCATAAATGTTATGTCTCCTATTTTCTTTTTATCTGATATGTTATTGAGTACAGTTTTGTGAACTGAAATGGGACTGTTGGCGCCATCATTTGCAGTCATTCCTGGCTTCACTGTTTTATTAAGCTAAATTACTTAAATAACTCTTTCTCATGTTAGACCCAAGCTATTGCAATGATTAGTTTATCACCTCAGTTCAATACAATAGCACTGTCTGTATCACCCAGCATGTGCTGAACTGCAACTCAGCCCACAGGATTACAAATGATTCCATTCTGCACATATAACCACAGATTCATTTATAGTAGTGTAGTGCACACCTGGCAATTTCCATGCCTTACATTGCAGATACAGTAAAGGCTTGCTTTAAAATGAAAGTCCTCTTGTCATCAGAGGATGGACCGCAACGACTCTGCAATACAGGCTGTCGCTCGCATCAGAGCAATTTCAGACTGGCCAGAGATAAACTAATCATTGCAATAGCTTGGGTCTAACATGAGAAAGAGTTATTTAAGTAATTTAGCTTAATAAAACAGTGAAGCCAGGAATGACTGCAAATGATGGCGCCAACAGTCCCATTTCAGTTCACAAAACTGTACTCAATAACATATCAGATAAAAAGAAAATAGGAGTGTGATCAGGTGCAGTGGTGCAGTAAATAAATCCAGTCCACACAATCCTTTTCTCCCAAAAACAGTCTGTGGACTTTAATAATAATAAAAATAATAACAAAGAACACAAAATAAGTCCACCCCTTTACCAGCGATGGTATTGGGGGGGTACACGGCAGCTTTTCTAAAAATAAACAACAACGGGACTTTGTCCGTCCCCGCGTTCTCTGTGCGCGCAGTGCTCTCGCTCCAGAGAAGCGTGGTGCCGTGAGTGGTGCGGTGCGGTGCTGTGCTGTGCTGTGCAGTGCAAGGACGTGCTCTTTATAAACCGCCGGTCCGCGGCTCACTCCTCCTCTGCAACACAAAACACACGTAAACCAAAATCATAAAAACAATACAGGCTCCGGCCGTTTGCCTTTCATTATCAGCGCAAGGGGAGGTTTTGACATAGCTGCTTCCCCTTTGTACACAGCAAACTCCTCCCTGCAGCCCACGCGTCGCCATGATTTCTCCAATAGAGGGCTGCCCCGCAGCTGACTGCAATGGAATCGTCCTGAGTACTTGCAGCTACGCGCCCCTCCTAATATGGTCACCTTCCGGTTTCCACCTACCATCGAGGTGGCAGATCTAGGAGGCAGCTTACCTTCCCCCTTACACAGCGCCCTTTCTAATCGGGAGGGAGATTTGCAGCATCGATACTTTCTCTCTTTATCACATATCTCACCCCTCAGAGTGATGCCGAAGGAACACTCGGCCAACACTACATTCCCAATGGTCCCCCCTCCCTTGAAAAAAAATCTGCATTTTGATGCTCCTTACCCGCACGATGTTTCACTGTATAGTGGAAGGGTTGCAGCGCCAGATACCACCGAGTTATCCGAGCGTTATTGTCCTTCATCGTGTGTAACCACCTTAAAGGAGCATGATCAGTGACAAGCGAGAAAGAACGCCCCAACAAGTAATAGCGAAGAGCATGAGTAGCCCATTTGATGGCTAAACATTCCTTCTCAATGACGGAGTAGTTAATTTCCCTAGGAGCCATTTTTTTGCTCAAATAAATGATAGGGTGTTCCACTCCGTCAACTTGTTGGGACAGGACCGCCCCCAGACCAATGTGGGAGGCATCAGTCTGAAGGATGAACTCTTTGCTGAAATCTGGTGAAATCAGAGCGGGAGCTTGACAGAGTCGCTTCTTAATCATATCAAATGCTTCCTGACACTGCCCTGTCCATTTAACTAATTTTGGAGCAGCCTTTCGGGTGAGATCGACCAGGGGGTTGACTATGGTGGCATACTCGGGGATAAAACGGCGATAATAGCCGGCTAACCCCAGTAGTGATCTCACCTGTGACTTGGTTCTCGGGATTGCCGTCTCCACCAGCGCCTGGACTTTGGAGGCGATAGGCTTTACCCGGCCATTACCCATAATATAGCCAAGATACTGGGTCTCCTGTTTGCCAAATGCACACTTGCCCAGCTTGGCTGTTAGCCCAGCCCCCCTTAGAGACTGTAGGACGGCTGAAAGCCTAATAATATGCTCCTTCCAGGTGGAGCTAAAAATCACTACATCATCGATGTATGCGGCTGCGTACTGATGATGAGGAGCTAAGACCTGGTCCATCAGTCTCTGAAAGGTGGCGGGAGCTCCATGCAACCCGAAGGGCATGGTCCGGAAATGGAACAAGCCATCTGGGGTAGAGAAAGCAGTTTTCTCTTTTGAGCTCTGAGTGAGTGGAATCTGCCAGTACCCCTTCGTCAGATCCAAAGTCGAAATTAACCGCGCCTTACCCAGTCGGTCGAGGAGCTCGTCCACTCGGGGCATTGGATACGCATCAAACTTAGAGATGGCATTGACCTTCCGGAAATCCACACAGAACCGAGTGGAGCCGTCCTTTTTGCCCACCATCACGATAGGACTGCACCACTCGCTCCGGGAAGGCTCAATGACTCCAAGCCTGAGCATATCCTCCACCTCCTCGTGAACGGGACCCCTGCGACTCTCCGGGATCCGGTACGGTCTCTCTCGGACCCTGACACTTGGCGGAGTAATAATAGCATGAGAAATAACATTAGTCCTGCCGGGCAAATCAGAAAAAACATCACTAAACCTTTCCACCAACTGGAAGAGCTCACGTTTCTGATCCGGAAGTAACTGTTCTCCCATCGGAATGTTAGTTGCAGCTAATGGATTGACAGTGGGACCAAAATCCTCTTCTAAACTGTCACCAGCTATAAACAGGGCCTCCCTTTCATTCCAGGGTTTTAGCAAGTTAATGTGATAAATTTCTGTCTTATTTCGGCGATTGGGTTGTCTAATTTCATAATTCACATTACCAATTCCCCGTATCACCTCATATGGCCCCTGCCATTTAGCATACAACTTAGACTCTGATGAAGGAAGTAGCAGCAGTACTTTATCACCTGGCCGAAAAGTCCGAATTCTTGCTTGTTTGTTGTACTGCTGCTCTTGGCGATGCTGAGCTAGTTTTAGGTTTTCTTGTGCCAAACGACCAACCAATTCCAGGCGGTCTCTTAACAGGATTACGTATTTGACTATGTTTTTGGAAGTTTTTGTTTGCTCCTCCCACCCTTCTTTCACAAGATCCAGAATGCCCCGTGGTTGCCTCCCATACAGCAGCTCAAAGGGAGAGAACCCGGTCGAACTCTGAGGCACCTCTCTCACTGCAAACATCAGGTAGGGGAGGAGTTTAGCCCAATGTTTCTGCTCTTGGGTGACAAACCGCTTCAGCATCTGTTTTAAAGTCTGATTAAAACGTTCCACCAAACCGTCCGTCTGCGGGTGATAAACAGAGGTTCGAATGGACTTAATTTGCAACAATTTATACAATTCTTTCAAACACTGTGACATGAAGTTCGTTCCGTGATCAGTGAGGATTTCTTTTGGAATCCCTACTCTCGTTATAATCTGTACTAACTCTCGAGCAACTGCTGCGGCACTAGTGGATCTCAATGGTACTGCCTCTGGATATCTGGTCGCGTAGTCCACCACTACCAAAATGTGCGTGTATCCAGAGTCAGACTGGCTCAAGGGACCCACTATATCCATAGCAATGCGTTCAAAGGGAACTGAGATCAGGGGCAGTGGGACCAGCGGGGCCGGGCGAACCCGCCCCGGCGCTACTTGCTGGCATTCCGGACACCCCGCTACATATCGCGTCACCTCACTATAGACTCCCATCCAATAAAATCGAGCCAATATTCGTTCCCGAGTCTTATCGCTACCTAAATGGCCTGAACATGGGACATCGTGAGCCAACCGCATGATCTCACGTCGAAAAGACTGAGGAACGAGTAATTGTGTTACAATCTGGCTTGTGCTCGTGGCTTGGGATACCCTATACAGCAAATGCCCGACAATAATGTGGTGAGGATATGTAAGCGGCCGGTTATCCTCTACATCCTTCCCCTCGATAGACCGAACCTGCCCCCAGATGTGTGCCAGCGAAGGATCATTCTTTTGTTCCAACGCTAGGTCCACATCTCGGTCCCAGAACTTCGGGATATCGAGCGGAGCTACAGTAGCTTCAGCACTGGGGGCCCCAGTAACCTGCCCCCGCAGGTCACACTGAGTCCCAATCCCCTTTCCCTTACATTTAACAGACTCTGAAGTTTCCCCCACCAAACCCCAGCCTTGTCTTATTGACATTCCTTCCCATTTTTCAACCCTTCGCTCTTTTTTTGTTTTTTTCGGGCGAAATCGGGAATAGAACAAATCAGCTTGCAGCGGGAATATTTTCCCAATAGTTTCCCCCGCTGCTCCCATGGTCTTACCGGAGACTGGCGTTACCGTTTTATTAATCATTGTTTCAAAATATGGCCAGTCTCGACCTAAAATAACTGGATATGGCAACTTTGCAGCCACTGCCACGATTACGCGGCGGGTATGACATCCAATCGTCACATCTAATTTAGTGAGGGGGTAGTCCTTGTTATCCCCGTGAATACAGGAAATGACCACGACCCCGCGTGACCACCAAGGTACCCCCGCCAACAGAGCTTCTTCAATTAAAGTCTGCCCACATCCTGAGTCCACTAACGCGTGGGTACTCACATCACCAACCCGTACATCAACAATGCAAGGCCCCTCCCAATCATTACCCCTGGACTTACCTGGTGCTGTTGGTAGGTAATGGGAGGCCGCACCACATTCCATCGCCGCCGGACAATTCCGCGCAAGGTGGCCGACCTCATGGCACCGGTAACACGTGGGGTGAAAGGGCGCCCACGGAGCTTGTATGTCCCGCTGCCGGTTCGGCAGTGGGGAGGGGTTCTCTGTTCTCACCCCGCTGGGGGTCGACCTCGCCCTCCATTGGGGTGGAGGAAGGCCGCCCGTGGGGTGTCGATGAGAAGTAGCCCCGTGGGGGGAGGGGGTGAAGTGCTGTGGGGGTCCTGTCCTCGGAGTCGGTCCTGTCCGGGGTCGGTTGGAGGGAGGAGCGGGGGTAACGACCACGGGAGCTGATGCCACGGCATCCTCATACCCCTCAGCCAATCGGACTGCTGCCTCTAGCGTGGTGGGTCGATGCCTGGTGACCCAGTTCTGGGTGTCCGGCCCCAGCACCTTCACGAACTGCTCTACGGCAATCAGCTCGGTGATTTTTCCTGCATCGTTGGTGCCGGGGCAGAGCCACCGGGTCACATGATCCACAAGTTGCTGGGCCACCACGCGGGGTCGCAGTCCTGGGGGGCGCTGGTACTCCCGGAACCGGCGGCGGTGTGTCTCCTCTGTGATGTCCAGCCGCTGGAGAATGGCCTGCTTCACCTGGTCGTACACCAGGGCTTGCTCATGTGTCAAGGCTTGGTAGGCTGCCTGGGCCTCTCCGATCAAATTGGGGCCCAACTGGGTAGCCCACCACTCCCGAGGCCACTGAGCTGCTGTTGCCTGCCTTTCAAAGGCAACTAAGTAAGCCTCGGGGTCATCCTCCAGCGACATCTTCACTACCCTTACCCTTGGTAGGGGTACTGCTGGTTGAACCACCGGTTCCCTCCCCCGATTGGCCTCCAGGAACAAGCCATGCATCCTTTCCATCATGGCCGTCAATGATTCCTGATGCCTCCGCTCCTGCGCCTCCAACAGCGCTGCCAATGCGGTTGGGTCCATTTATAATCCCTCTTCTTGACACCAAGTGTGATCAGGTGCAGTGGTGCAGTAAATAAATCCAGTCCACACAATCCTTTTCTCCCAAAAACAGTCTGTGGACTTTAATAATAATAAAAATAATAACAAAGAACACAAAATAAGTCCACCCCTTTACCAGCGATGGTATTGGGGGGGTACACGGCAGCTTTTCTAAAAATAAACAACAACGGGACTTTGTCCGTCCCCGCGTTCTCTGTGCGCGCAGTGCTCTCGCTCCAGAGAAGCGTGGTGCCGTGAGTGGTGCGGTGCGGTGCTGTGCTGTGCTGTGCAGTGCAAGGACGTGCTCTTTATAAACCGCCGGTCCGCGGCTCACTCCTCCTCTGCAACACAAAACACACGTAAACCAAAATCATAAAAACAATACAGGCTCCGGCCGTTTGCCTTTCATTATCAGCGCAAGGGGAGGTTTTGACATAGCTGCTTCCCCTTTGTACCCAGCAAACTCCTCCCTGCAGCCCACGCGTCGCCATGATTTCTCCAATAGAGGGCTGCCCCGCAGCTGACTGCAATGGAATCGTCCTGAGTACTTGCAGCTACGCGCCCCTCCTAATATGGTCACCTTCCGGTTTCCACCTACCATCGAGGTGGCAGATCTAGGAGGCAGCTTACCTTCCCCCTTACACAGCGCCCTTTCTAATCGGGAGGGAGATTTGCAGCATCGATACTTTCTCTCTTTATCACATGGAGACATAACATTTATGGCAGGCAAGTCATTTGAATTAGTAAAGCAAAATCTGTCTTTATATGAATTATTCTAAAATAATGTGCATTAACTAGTGTTTGATTGCATAATTTCTGCTATCGGCATAGTTCTGTACCTCCTACAGTTACAAGCGCTGTGCAAAAATAAATCATTACACTCATGTTCTAATGACTGATCAGCAACAATATATGCATATCAAATCTTAATACCAGCTTGCAAACTTCAATTGCTTATAGAAATTAATTATTTGTTTTAAGCATGAAAATTTGTTTTTAAATCAGATGTGCTTCTTGTTTTAATCAAATACACTGATAAACTGTAGCTGTTTACAAAAGCTTTTCAAGATACAAAAGGTCAGTGGTTTTGAAAATGCAATTTTCTTTTCTTTCTTTGGCTCTGAGGTTATGTTGTGAACTACAGTAATGCACATGATTCACATCCCAATCTAGCTTTGCCAATGCAGAGAATGGCCGTGTTTTGAAATCATAGCCTGTGATAGTTGTACACATAATACCTACGTAAAACTCAATGAAGAAACGCCATACATGCACAGAAATAAAGACATTTTGAAAGTCAATATAAACTGATGCGTTATTGAAATGTATTTGGATTATAGGTGCAGTCTTTTCATATGAAGAAAAAAGATTGAAGGAAACACATTGTGGCTTAATGTGTTGATCTCCCGTCCCCCTTGCTGGTTGTTTACACAGATATACTGTTATCCAAGGGTTAATTCAGCGTCTATGAAGACAACGTAACCTGATGAGGATTGAGCCAGATTCCATGGTTGAGCGAGAACAACAAAACATCATCATCATCATCATCATCATCATAATAATAATGAGGGCAAAAAAATATGTAAGGGTGACGGATACACCCCGCCCCATGAGTATTTTGTGTTATTTTGTATTGTCTTGTTTATTGTGCACTGTTGTTTTAGGTTGGCAGTGAAGGGTTAATTGCCTCCCCTGCCAAATCACTTCACGTGTAGAATGTGCCTGAGCCTGACTGAATGAAAAATATAAAAATATAAACGATTGATACTGGATTTGGACCAGCATGATACTTGTGTGTTCAGTGTTTGTTTGTCTCTGTTTATTATTTGTTTTGGCCACCGTGCCATTTTGTTTTTGGTGTAGTGCTTTTGTGTTCTGTTTGTTCAAACTGTTTATTTAATTAAACGCACATCAGCTCTTCATCCCACAGTACTGTGTCTGTCTCTTCCTGGTCTGACATCATTCACAAGCCATCCTTGTGACAATAAGCTCTTACAAAACGCAGCCAGGTACAACATTTTACATATCGTATTTTTAAGTATTGGTAGTGTAATTGTTTGATTAGACGCCAAACTGAATTTGAGTCTTGTTTTCTGATTATTTTACTTTGTGTAATCTTTATATAGGGCCGTGAATAGCTCCCATTTCACATGTACAAAAAGCAAAGGGATCAGTCGTATAACGATGTGACTGGGACTACGTTAGGATTGACACAACTCAATCTCTCCAACTCAGGCTAATGATGAAGTTACCTAATGAGTGTCCAGTGCAAGAGGCGGGTTTAAAATCTCTGACTGCAAAACACATATGTAGGCTGTGAAAATATTATACTGTCAGGGGAAAATGTCCCTATAGCAATTATACAAAAATGTGATACATACAGGTGATCTTTGACTTTTGTGTTATGATGCTAGCAGATTGGACTGTCGAATGCAGGCTGCAGACCCAGTTTGGTATTGGAACGAGCTGAGAGGTTGTGTTGTGTCTGACATTAATGTTTAATTATTCCCCAGCAAAGAGAATATTCCCCAGAGAAGTATTGCACTTGCACAAAGGTCTTTGCTCTGTCAATATGAACAACATGGGCATGCTCCTGCTTACCTGCAGCAGAGGGAGGTTATGGAGGGCATCTGCAATTTCAATAATAGCTCAAGGAAGCAGAGACACAGATGTACAATCAAAACAAAGGACCATGGAGATACTGGGCCCTATTCACACAACTGTTAGGACTGTTTAAAGGACTGTCTTATTAAAGGCCTTTTTCTATCCCATTTTAATTAATTAAAAAATGTTGCTGTTTTATAAGGATGTATTGGCGTATTTTGTCTTTAAACTAGGGCTGTCAATGAATCGTACTTCTGCGATTAACGCATTCATTTCTTTGGAGATTGTTTTTTTTTAACGCATGTTAATCTCACTCCTCTGTCTTGTCCCTCTTAGCATACCGTAACTCATTCCCATTTTAATATACAGTACTGGAGCGCATGCAACGCAATGAGTGCATTATGCAATAACTGCATTATGGAGCAAAGTACTAAAAGTGAAGGAATTGTAAATGGGAAGTTTATTAAAAAAAAACGTTCTGATGTATCTACTGTCAAATTGAAACTTTCAGTATCATAAACGTCGGCTACATCTAATCTGAAGCACCACCTGCATGCTAAGCATGCGTATACTTCTCAAAATACACTCTAGCAACAACACAACAAATTAAGCCATCAGTGTACAGAGTACACTTTTAGAAACCCATGAATCAAGCTAAGTATGATTATATATAAATATATATATAAAATAAATAAATACAATTTCAATTAAATAACATTAATGTGGGGCTCCCGAGTGGCGCATCCTGTAAAAGCACTCGCTAGAGTTCAGTATGCGCTCTATAGCCTGGACATCGCCGGTTCGAGTCCAGGCTATTCCACAGCCGATCGTGGACGGGAGCTCCCAGGGGGCGGCGCTCAATTGGCCGAGCGTCGCCCGGGTGGAGGGAGGGTTAGGTCGGCCAGGGTGTCCTCGGCTCACCGCGCAGCAGCGACCCCTGTAGTCTGGCCAGGTGCCTGCGGGCTTGCCTGTAAGCTGCCCAGAGCTGCGTTGTCCTCCGACGCTGTAGCTCTGAGGCGGCTGCATGGTGAGTTGACGGCACACGCTTTGGAGGACAGCGTGTGTTCATCTTCGCCACTCCAGAGTCAGCGCAGGGGTGGTAGAGGTGAGCTGAGCCTAAAAAAATAATTGGGCATTTCAAATTGGGAGAAAATAATATAAAAACTAATTGGCAACGACTAAATTAAAAAAAAAAAAAAAAAAAGTTTAAAATAACATTAATGTACACAAAGTTTAAATGATAAAAAAAAATATTTCATATATATATATATATATATATATATATATATATATATATATATATATATATATATATATATATACATACATATATATATATATATATATATATATATATATATACAGTATATATTGTCACATAGCAGGGAGGGGGTTAAAATCCTCCCTGCGTAAAACATGTGTACAGGCACATTGTTCTTAGTAGTTTATTGTTTTGCTTTATTGTTTAATTAGTTTTGTTAATTGTTTTATTTATTAATTATCCCATGCACCTGGTAGTTATTGTTAAATTAGATCCAGGTGCAGGGTATTTAAAGAGTGCACTCAGTTGGCTCAAGGCTGCTGAGTAGAAGGACATGAAAAGGAGTACGCTGTGTCCAATGTAAGTACTGTGCTGTGTTTAGCTTTGTAAAGCATAGTTTTGGTTGCTACGGGTAAACGGGGTATCCATCCCATGTTAAGAAGGGCGTTCCTGTATGTTTAGTTAGTGCTCGTATAAGAGCTAGATGTTTGTTTTGTGTTTTATTTTGTTAATTAAAAATAGCGCAACCGCGCTTCTGAAAATCCATTCCTGTGTGTGTTGGGTCGGTGTTTTAAAGGGGCAACGAACCCGAGTGAGTTGCAGCTCGGTTACATATGGTGGCAGTGGTAAGCGAGAGCCCCAACTGACCCACAGGAAAAAAATTAATAAATGAATAAATATGGACATTGCAGAGCTGATAAGGGCTCTAGTGAAGTCCACGGCGGAGACGCAGGAGGCAACCCGCAAGCAGCACGAGAGCAACCAGCAGTGGAGGCAAGAGTGGGGGTTGCCCACACGGGAACTGGAGTTCCCCGTGTCACAGCTGGAGCTGGTGCTTCAGAAGGTGGTGTGGTCGGCACCACAACAAGAGTTGCCTGTACCAGAGCCAGAGTTGCAAGCTCTGGAACCGGAGCTGCCTGCTCTTGAGAAAACCGGCAGTGCCCGAGCTGCAGCAGGAGCTGCAGCTGTCTGAGGAAGAGGAGCTAAAGTGCCCAGCTCCATCATTGCCCCGACCTTCACCCCTGCAAAGCAGTCCAGCGCTGATGGGTATGGTCCCTTGCCCCGTGCTCGTTGACACCCTGCCGGAATGCATGGACCTCCCTGTGCTCGACCTCGTGCCCAGGTCGGGGCACCGCCAGGCACAGTTGCTCACCTGGTCCCTTGCTCCGCTCCCCCTGAAACCTCAGACGTCATGACGCGGTCGTGTGATGTCACTGGCGTTCCCCCTTCCTCCCGCTGTGTTCCCCCTGGAGTCTCAGATGTCGCTGCACCGGTCCCGTGGTTCACACCTCTGCCTGTCACTTCACCGTCCAAGTTACCGGCATATGCGTCGGTCGCCCCTGGCAAGCCGTTTGGGTCCCTCCTCGCCGGATTGTGGTCCCTTCCTCTGGGTGCCGGACTTCATGGGGGGTGGGGGGGGGGAGAATGTGGCCTTGGAATGGCCGATCAGTGCTGCGCACTTAAGGGGGGGGGGAGTGTAACACAGCAGGGAGGGGGTTAATCCTCCCCACATGAAAAAACATGTGCGAATGCACATTTGTTTTAATTGAATTGTTTTGCTTTATTGTTTAATTTAATTTGTTAATTGTTTTATTATTAATTATCCCCTGCACCTGGTAATTGTTGTTAAATTAGAACCAGGTGCAGGGTATTTAAAAGAGGGCAGTCAGTTTGCTCGGGGCTGCTGAGGAGAGGGAGGCAGAAAAGGTGCTCTGCTTCCAAGCAGTCGTAAAGTGTGGAAATCCTGTGTGTTTTTGTTTGTTTAAGGTGTTTGGCAGGTAAACGGCTTAGCCGTCCTGCGAGTGAGTCAGGGACCTGCCTATCTAGTTACTGCTCTAAAAAGGAGCTAGGTGTTTATTTTGTAGTGTGTTTGTTGTTTGTTAATTAAAAATAGCGCAACCGCACTTCTGAAAATCCATTCCTGTGTGTGTTGGGTCGGTGTTTTGTCCTTCTTAAGCTGTGCAGCTAAGAAAAAATATAATTTTGGTTTGTAATCATAAAACAGGATTATTATTATACACGTAATGCGTTTTGCTTCCACTGTGTGTTCCTTACCGATGTTGCTTCTTTATAAAGCGCTTGATGGTGATCTCTTAAATGCGTGAACATGTTCGTTATTGTGACGTTGGACTGTAAGCCCATCCCCTATAGAAATAATGAAATCATCTGAAGCCTTGCTTGCACTGAAGACGAGAGTACAACGGGACTTGTTACCATTACTGTCAAGGACGGAGCAATAACAGCATTGCCGGTCTGTTTATGTAAAATGTAATTGACTGCAATGTAAATGTTTTGTTTCAAACTGATGATAACCAAAAGGAAAATATAGAATGTAATTCCTTGTGGTTTTGAAGGGGTGGTGCAGCGGGTTAAAGTCTGAATGAGGAAAAAAATAGAAGCAGAAATAGTTGGCTAATTGGAAGCTGTGCTGAATGCCTATCTTTGAAAATGTGCACATTTTCAGAGGGATACGCAGATGGTTGTTCAGTAATGAGAATTGTCTATAAAAATACAAATAAACTATAATAAAAGGGAAAAGAAAACACTTCCCATGTTGGTACCGTTTGGTAATGGCTGTCACGTTGAATCAGTGTTGTGCACGGGCGGCGCCATGTTTGTGCGGGCCTTGTGCTACAGTGAGACGCCATGTTCATGCGGAGCAGATAGGAGCTCGGTTTACCGTAAGTCCTGTACAGCAGGCACGCAACTGTTCCATATATAAAAGAAAGGGGTTTTTAAAGTTTATTAAAGCAAATGTAAGGTTTCTGGGCATTATTTGTTGTGGTATTTTGATTTTGGGGCACTGCATTTGAGTGTTTTAGAGTTTATTGGTTTAATTCTTGGTTTGTTCCAAGGAGAGGAGTTACCTGAGCCAAGTTATAAAAGGGGGGGGGGGTTGTAAAGGTTAGTATGGTAAAGAGGTTTCTGTTGATGCAATTCTTTATCCTGCACTCAGGAGTTTTTTAATTATTAAAAAGGAAAAAGAACACGATTGCAATCTTAACTTCTGTTGTCCGTCTGCTTAACTGCAATTACATCTACGACCACTTGGCAAATCTTTACAGTCATGTTGCTGCACTTTGAACAGCTCGGCATAATTTACAAATTGGCCATCCCTCTTCAATAACACGACCATCTGTATTTTTTTAAAAACCAAAATGATCCCAGATAACTGATTGTATCTGTTTCTTCGGAGGAGAGAGTTTGTTTGTGTCGTTCTCACTATCCTCCATATTTGTTGTGCACTGCTCTTGTTGATTTTTGTGGCTGTATAAAACCCAGTCAAAGGTTAATTATCGCCATCTACTGGATGTTGCTATTATAGTTTTTTCTGCATTCTGTCCAGTTGATGCGTCTCAGAGTGGGCAAAATCATAAATATAAATAAATAAATTACCGCGATTATCTTTTTATCGTCATATCGCAACACTTCTAAATCCAGCTACAAATAAACAGATACAAACAAATACGTTTTCAAACAGGATTTAAAAGATTAAATTATGCTGGCATTCCTGATATGAATCAGAAGCAAGTTCCAAAGACGAGGGGCATTATAACTAAATGCCCTGGCTGCTCCAGAGTTCAAATGAATTTTAGGGACTGTCGGAAGATTAGCATAGGTAACGACCAGGGACATATGGGGTCAGCAGATCTTGAAGATAAGAAGGTCCAGGACCATATAAGGCTTATAGGTAATAAGAAGAAGAACTTTAAAAAAAAATAAAATAAAAAAATAATAATAATAATAATAGCAGTAATAAAACAAACTTGAATGAGATGGATGAAGTAATTGTATCCATTAAATATGTGATTAAAACCAAGATTAACTAAGATTAAAAAAAAATGTAATTGCAATTAATTTTTTTAATTGTTTGACAGCCCTAGTTTGAACTAATGTTTAAACTGAAAACATTCTTCAATAATAGTCCTTACAAACAATTCCTTAAATAGAATGTATAAAGGTTAAAGGATCGAAGGTTATCACCAGAGTTACTAGTTTTCTGCAATAATAAAAACAAACATCTTTTTCCATGTTAAAAATAAAATGCCAATATGAGTTTCCCTTCCGCAATGTGCTGTAGAGAACCAATCAGAATGTTCCATAACAAAATGTGCCGTAGAGAACCAATCAGAATGTTCCATAACAAAATGTGCCGTAGAGAACCAATCAGAATGTTCCATAACAAAATGTGCTGTAGAGAACCAATCAGAATGTTCCATAACAAAATGTGCTGTAGAGAACCAATCAGAATGTTCCATAACAAAATGTGCTGTAGAGAACCAATCAGAATGTTCCCATAACAACTAACACAGGGTCGATTTATTGATACATTTACAGGAAAGCAGTTCTATTGGGCATGTATATCTCTGTAAATTGGAAGCGAATTCACTGGGGTTGACAATTGTATTGAATTTTGTTATCAAAATAATAAATAGTTCACATTATTCAGCATCAAACAGATTCCCAGCATTAGTCGTTTCATGGCTTCGTGGCAGGCCCTTCATTTACACCTCATCATGCGCTCGGTTCAGCGGCTCCACTCCACACACTTTTCTGATTGGCGTTCACAGCTGAGGTGGGCATCCGGACCCATCCTGGCTGTGTGCTTCATTTCCTGCCAGAGTCCCATCCTTCCCACAAGATGTCAAATGAACACTCACTACTCTCTTTATTATCTGCTTTGATGCTGAGGGCTGTGGTGTGGCAGGACACCTCCGAGTGTGGAGTGCACATCATGCTCTGTACACTAAGCACATCAGTGTTTACCTAATGCAGCATCAACAGTGATCTAAAGTGGAATAAATGAATCCGCCAGCGACAGTAGTGATTGTAGACAGTGAGTTTTGTATGGTTAAAGTGTAACAGTTTGCCACTCATTAAATGCCATTATATTGAATGCCAGCAGCAATGCATTCCTGCTCTTATTTTTTCTTTTTTTTTTTCTATTCAGCTCTTTATGTTTGCTGATGTTACTGTGGTAATAAAAGTCACATCTCAGAGTAATGAATCCCTTTTGACTGAATAAGATCATTTTGATAATGTTAACATTATTAAAGACATTGAAAATGACTTTTCAGTTGAAATGATTGTTACTGAATGTATTACGTTTCTTTTAGTAGTTCTAAATTCAGCACTATTGAGTGTTTAATAGTTGGATGAATGTCAAAGACAACAAAATGGTCTATTTATATTAGAAACACATACATTTGTGTAAATGGGCTGTCTCTTACATGACATACATTTTCATTGCACATCTAACATCGGCTGTGAGTCAAATTACAAGGGACAAGAAAGCACATCTGCCTGGGTTTGATACAGGGTGATAGATGCTCAGCTGGCAGGTGTTTCCTTACCTGAAGATACACACAGCATGCTTGTGTTGTGGAGTACTACAGTAGGATGTATTAGAAAGGATCCCACAGGCTCAGACACACTGAAAAACACTCCAGAGATGACTGTGCATCTGTTTATTCTTCCTGTGCTACATACTTAAGATCTTCTTAAGTTAATAAGTAACCAGCGGGGAGGATTTCATACTTTCACAGCTGACTTTAATGAGTAGTGCAGTCAAACTTTTCATCCTGAAATATTACATGAGCTGAGGTTTGTGTGTCATTAAGGATTTACTAGCCATGTTCAAGAGGAGAGCCCCTCAGGGTGAAGGGCACAGAGACAGCGGGGGCAGCTATGCCCAGACTACGCCATGACCTCTACACCCTGCAGTAATCTGACTGCACCAGCTCTATGAAGAGCAACTACAGTTCAGAGTTTTCCACTTCTGCCCTGATTTACCAGCACAGGATATTTTATTGGGAACCACGAGAAAGGGGAGGACAGGCAAAACTGTAGTTCAACGTTTTTCTTTATACAATAAAATATGCTTTTGTATTTACAACCAGAGATTAGATCTTTACTCTGTATTTCCGTGCATGTGCCATGATACAGGACTGTGCTCAGAAAATAGCATTTTTCATTATATTACATACTGTCATAATTTGTTGCCATTTTCGTCAAGAGATCTTGGGGAAAAAAAATGACTTCAACAGTTTCGGCCAAATTCCTTTTGCCTGTCTTACGTTGATGCGGGCGGGGCTAGCAGTTTATACAGTTAGGGGGTGTCAAGGAGCACTGTAGTGTCTGTGTTAGAGATACCAATTTAAAACAGAATCGATTCATTTTGATAGCGCTTCAGGGAAACAAGGCAGTAACTTTTATTAAGAAAAAGGATCCTACTAATTTCAAAGAAGCAGCAACTGTCTGTTTATTATTATTATTATTATTATTATTATTATTATTATTATTATTATTATTACTAGTAGTCACGTTAGTGGTAGTCATAGTTGTAGATGTATTTGGTGTTCTATCCAGAACTAAGTGGAACTGAATCAATGAAATAAATAGTGAACAATATAAACACACTGAATAACCCCAAATGCTTTCTTATTACATCTGTCTCAGTTCAGTTCTGCAATAAGGTAATACTGATATTAAATATGAGCAATAATATCCGATAATCAATTCCAGTCCCAACCCTAACCAACTGTGGACAGGACAGGCCCACTCTCTTAATACTGCACTTTTAATACTCCGCAGAACGTTCGTCATACACAGACAGCTTCTGCAGAAAAGTGGCTCAGGATTAATGTCAGAACATTTACCACAGTACTTCCTGTAACCATCCAAGCAGAACAGTTGTCCCCTTAATCTGGTTGATTTATATATGCAAGTTGTAAGCTTTAATAGGAAAGTTAATTTCAACTTCAAAGAATTGTAATAAAAATGATAATGAGTAAAATAAATTGAGAGAGAGAGGGAGAGAGAACAGTCCTTGTTCTTTGGGTGTCAGGGAGCAAGCAGAAAATGATTAGGCCAACCATATGTGTGAGAAACAGACACTTCTCAAGTGGCATTTCAAAGGAATGCTTACCATTCAAGTGTTGAGGTTGTATTCTCAAAGCTGTTTTTAATTAACTTCTGTAATTAATGTTAATGTTATGAAAGAGAAACAAACAACTGACAGAGAACGAGTCCTCTGTTCTTTTCAGGGGGAGGGGTCTATTTGTCATCACGCTACAGCCAGATTTGCTGGCCAGGCACCGTGTGAGCTCAGTGCTGACACCTGCAGGTAGGATCTTGTTCTCCACGGTTGCCTGGAAGCCGCTGTGGAGCGCCCGGGTGTAAAGAGGCAGTTGGCTTGGTTGAGGGATCAGAGGACAGCTACTGACCATCAGTTCTCCTGAGGTGTTTTGGGGATTAGGAACAAATGGGGGGGGGGGGGGGGGGGGATAATTGGGCATACTACATTTAAATATGTGAAACAAATGTGTAAACTCTGCAAAATTATGTTACCCTTATAGAAATCCTCCTTTGAACGTTTGTATAATGGCAAGAGCAGGATTGAAATACATTTGCATCTGGCCTTGTTTTCTAACCTACCTGTAAGATGGCACACATGTCATGTCACTTGTTCTGGTTCAGGCTGCAGCAGGGTTAATGTGGGTATGCTACAAAGCCATGTGTCTCATAGGATTAAACCTTCTTCTTGACAACTGCTAAAGGCTGATTTGTTTTTGCATGTATGCAAACCAACCCTGTGCTATTTAGTTAGTATTGTGGCCAGTGGTTCATTAATACATTCTCAATTGTAAATGGATGCATAAAATCAATTGCTACATTGCTCAGGATGCAGATTTGGCGCTGTGGCACTAGATTCTCACACCAGTGTATCTCATATAGCGCCAGCAACATTACATTCTGGCGCCAGTAGACAGGTTTAATTTTTTTTGTATTTTGTTGTATTCCTTAGCAACCATAGATGATGATAGTATCTCATTGGGTCTGCACTACTCACATGACCCACCCACACTCATCCACATCCACAGGAGAGAAGGTTATTTACTGTAAGACAAAACACTGCACACTCTGACGAGTGGAGGAGGGGGGGCTTGGTTAGGGCAGGGTTTGATCATTTAGAACCAGAAGGCTCTCTGGTTTTCAAAATGATTTGCACCCCTGATTGCTAGATAACAACCCAAGTGAGAAAATTATATTAAGCTTCAGAATCCTTCATGGGCTGCTTTCTCTTGCAGAGAGAGAAAAAATGCAATTTAATTACACCTCAGTTTGCAAACGATAATGACAATCCGCAAGTTATGTGGGAAAGAAAGCCAGTGCCATTAGCGATACAGTTTCTTCTCTGCATTATAGTCGAGTCCTAGTGGGGTTTTAATGCTGAACAAATGACAGATGGGTATTTGAACTCAGCATCTTGATTTCCTTATAATAATAATACTTTTCTCCCTTGCACTGTTCCAGAGCTTAGAAATGGAAGTAATGGTGTCTGGTATCAGGAGTTCAAATCTGATGAGATATCGGTGTTAAATTTTTTTTTAAATCTGTTCTATCAGTACTAGAGGCTGTTTTTGAATGGGCTTGTTCCGAAAGGCATTCTGTTTCACTGGATATAATGTACTTTGTCACCTAAAGTTGATGTGACAAACACTAACACTAACGTACTCTGTGTATATTTGCATTAGCTTATAATTGCACAGCTGCTCAAACTGCTAACCTGTAGTTACTGTTTTAAAAGCAACTTAAAATGTGTTGGCTGAGACATTAAAAAACAGCTGTGCTGTCTGAGAAAGATTGTTACTTAACAGTTATTGAAAATGATTAGCTATCAGCATTATTCCAAAATGTCTTTTATAGATCTGTCTGTTTATGTCAAATATGTGTTGGACATTTGGAACAGAAACTGCCCATATAAATCTTAATAAACACATTCAACACATGTTGAGCACAGCCTTGCAATGGAAGTTCAATGGGGAAGTCACACAAGCACCTTTACTGCATATCGATTGACTGTGTATTAACATGGAACTGAGCTTCAGTAAATGGCTGTAATACTGTGCCATGCAAAATGAAACCAGGCAATATAGAAATACTCCCAATGACAGTGTTCAGGTGTTAGAGGATAAGGGGCTGTTTTACTATTGGACATGTTGCTGTGCTTTGTCTGTGGATTTTCATTTTCTTTTATTCCATTTCTCAATGTAAAGGCAAGCGTGTGGAACGTTACTGATAAGGACACATTTCTTATTCGGGTGTGATATATGGAGGTTGTCGGTGACATGTACTCTTCCTGCGTATTGTAATCTCTTGTAGTAATATATCTTATTAGAGAGTGTGTGTGTGTCAAGTAAATGAATTGTAACAAGTACTGTATGTTTATGAGAAGCTAGAGAAGGATACAAAGCTATACTGGAAAACAGTTACAAAAATAAAGAATTGTTGAAGAATGATGTAACCACAGATTCGTTTTTTTTAGACCAGAGGAATGAAGGGGGCTGTGTGGTCCAGTGGTTAAAGAAAAGGGCTTGTAACCAGGAGGTCCCCGGTTCAAATCCCACCTCAGCCACTGACTCATTGTGTGACCCTGAGCAAGTCACTTAACCTCCTTGTCTTTCGTGTGAGACATAATTGTCTCTGCAGCTGATGCATAGTTCACACACCCTAGTCTCTGTAAATTGCCTTGGATAAAGGTGTCTGCTAAATAAACAAATAATAATGAAGACTGCACTCTCTGAAATTGACAATTGCATGCTGAATTTGAAGTACGTTAAAGCATTAGTATCAAACTATCCAATTGTAGTATTAAGCAAATTGTTCTGGGGTAATTAACAGAATAAGGCTCACACTAGTGAGCCACTTAACACAGGTTAAAAGCTTATTTGAATAATAATAAAAAAAAGACTGGCAATCTTGAATCAATCTGTTTTATATCTACCCTGGGATAAAGCTGATCTGTAATATGGATACAGTAGTGTATACTTATTAGCCAGAGTGGAATAGTCACCCCTTCAGAAAACTATTAATAAATCATGTATTTCATAATGTCTGGTCCATATATTGTGAGCGAGCTTGCCACTCACTCGGGTTCGTGCCCCTTTAAGAACTGCGACCCAGGACAGAGAAATGGAGGGTTTAAAGCGCGGCTGCGCTATTTTTATTAAACAGAAACAAAATAAACACAAAACAAGAACCTAACTCCGTTTTGGAGCGCTTACTAAACAGGTACTTTCCCTGGCTAACTTGCAGGACGGCTAAGCCGTTTACCTGGCACCACAGAACACACACGCTAACACAGCACTTACTTTTTTTGACTGCTCAGAAGCAGAGCACCTCATCTGCCTCCTTCTACTCAGCAGCCTTGAGCAGACTGACTGCTCCTCTTAAATACCCTGCACCTGGCTCTAATTTACAATAGCTACCAGGTGCAGGGGATAATTAATAATAAAACAATTAACAAAACTAATTAACTAAATACAAAAAGGTGCCATTTTTCCTTCAGGGAGGTTTTAACCCCCTCCCTGCTGTCTCACACAACACACTGCCTTACAATATATATATATATATATATATATATATATATATATATATATATATATATATATTGTAAAAGAAACGCTGCCACACGCGGGTTCATGCCCCTTTAAAAATATGACCCAGTACACACAGAAATGGATTTTCTCGCGCTGACGCGCTATATTTTAATAAACACAAAAATAAAACAAACACAACAAAACACAAAATAAACACCTAGCTCCGTTTTGGAGTGCTAACTAAACAGATTATTCCCTGACTAACTCGCAGGACGGCTAAGCCGTTTACCTGACACCACAACACAAAAACTACGCGGGCTTAACACAGCACTTACTTTTCTCTGGACTGCTCGGAAGCAGAGCACATCATCTGCCTCCT
Organism: Acipenser ruthenus; assembly: GCF_902713425.1. Taxonomy (NCBI): domain Eukaryota; kingdom Metazoa; phylum Chordata; class Actinopteri; order Acipenseriformes; family Acipenseridae; genus Acipenser; species Acipenser ruthenus. Next base: position 13,388,540 of record NC_081203.1, read on the forward strand.
TCTACTCAGCAGCCCCGAGCATTCTGACTGCTCCTCTTTTATACCCTGCACCTGGTCCTAATTTTCAATTACCGCCCAGATGCAGGGGATAATTAAACAATAAAACAATTAACAAAAACTGATTAACAGAAAAGCAAAACAATAAATCAACACAATTAAACTAAACAAATGTGCATTTTTACATGTTTTTCTTCAGGGAGGCTTTAACCCTGCTATCTCACACATCCCCCCCCCCCCAGTGTGCAACACTTAGGGCCATTCCAAGGCCACCTCCTCCCCTAAAACACAACCACCCACCCTCGAGTCCACCAATGTCCCTTCTCACCCTCTTCCACGGGCGGACTTGAGGGTGGATCAGTCCACGTCCCAGCCCAGCCAGGTAGGGACCGCGCACCGGCGACGAGGGACCCCACCAGTTTGTCAGGGGCGACCGGAACGACAACCGGGGCACTGGAGGCTGCAGCAGCGGGCAGAGGTCTGCAGCTGGGACCCAGTGCAGCGACGTCCGATCACCCAGGGGGAGCGAAGCAGTGACCAGGGGGAGCGTAAGCGACGTCTTGGTGCTCGGGAGGAGCGGAGCAGGGAACCAGGTGCAGACCTCTTCGCCGCCTCCCCTCTGAGCTCCGGAAGCGGCGGCTCCTCCCCTCTGGGCTCCGGAAGTGGCGGCTCCTCCCCTCTGGGCTCCGGAAGCGGCGGCTCCTCCCCTCTGGGCTCTGGAAGCGGCAGCTCCTCCCCTCTGGGCTCCGGAAGTGGCGGCTCCTCCCCTCTGGGCTCCGGAAGCGGCGGCTCCTCCCCTCTGGGCTCCGGAAGCGGCGGCTTCTCCCCTTCTGGCTCTGGCGGCAGCAGCTCCTCCCCCTCTGGCTCGGGTGACCGCGGAGCTACCCTAGCCTGCTCCCACTCCTGGAGCAACAGCTCCAATTCGGTTGGCTCCCGCTCCTGTCTCTTCAGCGATGCCAACCCCATCTCTCTCCCCCATCTCTCCAGTTGCTCTTTTTGAGCAGCGGCCTTCTCATTGATCTGCTCGATCAAATTCCATAAATCCATTTTCTCTGGGTCGTAGGGGTGCCCACACACTCTGACACCATATGTAAATGAACCGCTGCCACACGCGGGTTCGTGCCCCTTTAAAAATACGACCCAGTACACACAGAAATTGATTTTTCTCGCGCTGATGCAAAAATAAAACAAACACAACAAAACACAACAAAACACAAAATAAACACCGAGCTCCGTTTTGGAGCGCTAACTAAACAGGTTATTCCCTGACTAACTTGCAGGACGGCTAAGCCGTTTACCTGACACCACAACACAAAAACTACGCGGGCTTAACACAGCACTTACTTTTCTCTGGACTGCTCGGAAGCAGAGCACATCATCTGCCTCCTTCTACTCAGCAGCCCCGAGCATTCTGACTGCTCCTCTTTTATACCCTGCACCTGGTCCTAATTTACAATTGCCGCTCAGGTGCAGGGGATAATTAAACAATAAAACAATTAACAAAAACTGATTAACAGAAAAGCAAAACAATAAATCAACACAATTAAACTAAGCAAATGTGCATTTTCACATGTTTTTTCCTTCAGGGAGGCTTTAACCCCCTCCCTGCTATCTCACAATATATATATATAAAAATAAATATACAGTGGCTCTCAAAAGTATTCACCCCCCTTGGACTTATCCACATTTTATTGTGTTACAACATGAAATCAAAACGGATTTAATTAGGAGTTTTTGCTACTGATCAGCACAAAAAAGTCCATAATGTCAAAGTGAAAAAAAAAATCTACAAATTGTTCTAAATTAATTACAAATATAAAACAGAAAATAATTGATTGCATAAGTATTCACCCCCTTTGCTATGACACACCTAAATAAGCTCTGGTGCAACCAATTGTCTTTAGAAGTCACGTAATTAGTTGAATGGAGTCCACCTGTGTGCAATTAAGGTGTTTCACATGATTTCAGGTTAAATACACCTGTCTCTGGGAGGTCCCACAGTTTCCTAACAAAAACTACATCATGAAGACGAAGGAACATTCAAAGCAAATCCGGAATAAGGTTCTTCAAAAGCACCAATCAGGGGAAGCATTGAATATCCCCCGGAGCACAGTAAAGTCCATTATTAAGAAATGGAGAGAATATGGCATAACTGTGAATCTGTCTAGAACAGGCCATCCTCAAAAACTGAGTATCTGGGCGAGAAGGGTACTAGTCAGGGAGGCCACCAAGAGGCCTATGGCAACTCTAAAGGAGTTACAGTCTTCCACGGCTGAGCTGGGAGACACTGTGCATATGGCAACAATAGCCCGGGTGCTTCACAAAACTGGCCTTTATGGGAGAGTGGCAAAAAGAAAGCCATTGTTGAAAAAAACACATCAAATCTCGGCTAGAGTTTGCCAGAACGCATGTGGGAGACTCTGAGACCAAGTGGAAGAAGATTCTATGGTCTGATGAGACCAAAATAGAGCTTTTTGGCCTCAAAGCTAAGCGCTATGTTTGGTGCAAGCCTAACACGCCATCCTTACCGTGAAGTATGGTGGTGGCAGCATCATGCTATGGGGATGCTTCTCTGCGTCAGGGCCTGGAAAGCTCGTGAAGATAGAGGGCAAAATGGATGCAGCAAAGTACAGAGAAATCCTGGAGGAAAACCTGCTGAAGTCTGCAAGAGACCTGGGACTTGGGAGAAGATTAATCTTCCAGCAGGACAATGACCCCAAACATACAGCCAAAGCCACACTGGAGTGGCTTAAAAACAAAAAGGTCAATGTCCTGGAGTGGCCTAGTCAAAGCCCGGACCTCAATCCAATTGAGAGTATGTGGAAAGAGTTGGAAATTGCTGTTCACCAAAGGTCCCCATCCAACTTGACAGAGGTTGAGCAATTTTGCAAAGAAAAATGGGCAAAAATTGCAGTGTCCAGATGTGCAACGCTGGTAGATCCAAATAGACTCATGGCTGTAATTGCTGCCAAAGGTGCCTCTACCAAATATTGACTCAAGGGGGTGAATACTTATGCAATCAATTATTTTCTGTTTTGTATTTGTAATTAATTTAGAACAATTTGTAGATTTTATTTTTCACTTTGACATTATGGACTTTTTTGTGTTGATCAGTGGCAAAAACTCCTAATTAAATCTGTTTTGATTCCATGTTGTAACACAATAAAATGTGGATAAGTCCAAGGGGGGGTGAATACTTTTGAGAGCCACTGTATATTGTGGCAGATCCCTGCCTGTAAATAACGTGTGTGTTTTGGTGGTGGTTGGCAGGGATGGGGTTAACGTGAGAATGTGGCTGCTCTCAAACAAGGTAATTTGTGCTAAATGGGACCAGCCACATGAAATAAAAAGGGAGCTTGAAGATCCATTAGAAGGAGCACCAGGGAGCAGGTAAGAGACGAAGTGCTGTGTGTTAAGAAGAAAACCAGTGAAGGTTAAATTAAAAAAAAATTGAGCGGTTCATGCTGGAGGTTATACTCATGAAGTATTTAAATGAAAGCACTGCAGCCTGAATCGTCAGTGGTGTGATGTCCCTCTTTGTGTGGTTCAGCGATTCCAGGTCATGCTTTACTTGCTGGAGAGGAAGAATGTAGGGCTGCTGAGGTTCATTTACTGGTAGAACTGTCTTACAGTTGGGACTAAAATGAACTGTTAGCTTAATATCCTTCAGTGATGAGCACACTTTGCAGAGTGAGCAAGCTGTACATTTAGTCCTTACTACCGATCCAGATAAAGACTTACCTACAGTATACCTTCTCATATGTATTTCTGGAGCATCTGCCCCTAAAGAATGCTTTTACAGAGACTATATTGGCAGGTTTGACTGAACCTCTGTTCTATCTAGAGTTTAAAAATCAATCTTTGCTCATTTATTAAATCTTGAAGTTACCAAACGTTGCAGTGAGTTAAAAGAAAGCAAGATCAACAATGAAAACAGTTTTCATATTGTTATAATATAATGTAAAATACATTTTTTTAAGTGTGCCCACATTTTAAAATGCAGTTTAAAAAATCATTTAAAAAACACTAAACTCTAAAAGTATATTTTTAATTTGAACTGGTGAGTACACAATCTGGGAGCACAGGGACTGCAAGCTCTCTCTTCCTTCCTTTGTGTGAATACTTGTGGGAGGCACAGCAGGGCTGCATCAGCTGATCTTAAATCATGTGGAGGTATATGTGAATAACAGCTCCTTTAAATGATCTGCTGCCATACCATTAAGTGCTTTATAAGTCAAAAGTAACATTGTTAAATCAACTCTAAACTTCACTGGGAGCCAGTGTAGTGAGGCCAGCACAGGAGTTATGTGGTCTCTTTTTAAGAGAACCCTAGCAACTGTGTTCTTATAAGCTGCAGATGAGTTATGGCATGATAAATCTGAGTCAAATAAGATCACCAGATTTTTCACCTCTGTTTTTATGTTAGTGGGTAAATTGCCCAGATCTATTTGCAAATATTTTGTGGTTTCTAGTTGCAGCTGAGAACCTAATAACGGAACTTCTGTCTTATCAGAGTTTAACTGTAAACATTTCTGAGACATCCACTTCTTCACACCAGTAATGCATTCAGTCAAGGCTAGAGTATTAACATGGTCTGGCCCACTGTATCAAATACGTTACTCAGATCGAAAATAACCACAGTAGATGCACAGCTAGAGCCTGCACCTAATAGTTAATCATTCACCACTCTAAATGATGAGCGCAGGCTCTGTACTGTTGTACACAATGGAAACCCATGAAACTAATTCAGCTGGTTGGCTGCTACTTTATCTCGAACCTTAGCTGGAAATGGTAGATTTGAAACTGGTCTATAATTCTTTAAAACTGTAGGGTCTAGGTTTGTTTTTATAAGCAGATGTTTGACCACAGCAGTTTTGAAGGCAGAGGGAACTACTCTAGATGACAGAGATCTATTTATTATGTCTAAGACTTCACTCAGCTCGAATTAATTAGCATTGCCAACCTATTGAGGTCTTGTACTGCAATTTGAAATAAAGATTCAAAGAATATTAATAATCTTGTTTTGAAAATAATTAAGACATTTCTCACATTTAAAAGTTGAGGATTAAAAATGGAGGAGCATCAAAGGATGGATTTACTGGCTTATCAATGATAGAAAAAAAGTTCCCTAGAGTTATTTTTGTTTGTGTATATCAGGGATGATAATAGTAACACCGGGCTGCCCTCAAAGGTCTACTATTCTTGAATTGGTGTTGCTTCCAGATTCCACAGTGAATAGGCATAAGGGCTAATATATCATCTACTGTACATTCCCCTTGTATTTAATTTCTTGCCTGTTTAATATCCAAGTGTGTGTATAATTATTGTAGTTTCTGCTTAGATCATTCAGACTCTTTACAGCCAGTGCCACCCGGTGGACCAGCACTGTAAAGACATGTGCTTCCTATGATTGATAGTGTGGTAATGTACTTGTTGTTTTTTCAAGGGTGCAATGCAAGGCTAGCTCAATAGTTGCTGGTATATGCTTTTATAAAGCAGTCAAAGCAGTTTTTTTTTTCCATTAGCTTGATTTTCAATGCCCAGTGCCTAGAAAGAACTGTAATATTGATTCCCTATCCTTGATTTCTCTGTTGATTGTGAAGGTCAGTCAGGTTTCAAATATGGACATGGATTAGACAAAGAAACTCCTGCCATAGCACTATGGGCAGCCAGGGGGCACTGATTCAATGTGACACATCTTCAGGGTGTCAATCTGGAGATACATGTGACCATTCCTGAATGATTACTACCTCTTATCAGGAGCATTGTGGGTATATGGAAATGACTTGCAACTGGGAGATGCATCCTTTATATAATACTGTTTGGTTTCCTCAGAAGGATTGTATCAGGACTTGTCGGTATTATCTTGCAGCTCAATATGCAAGTTTATGTCTGACAAACTGTTCACAGCATATAATGGCTCAGTTAAGCGGTGTGTGATCCTTCCCCTTATGTGAGATTGTATCTGTGACGGTTTGACAGTGCTGATTTTGAGACCCTGTGCAGCGGATTAGTAATTCTTAAAGTCTGTAATAAACTTAGCCTTACATTGCTTGGCGTGAAGGAGCTGTTGAGAGAGGAGATGTACAATCAGTTTGAGTATAGGTTCATTAATGGGATTTGGGTGTCTTACAAAATCTATGTGCTTTAGAGATAAGGGAATTGTGTATCCTGTTAATGTGTCACGTTTAAGATATTATTCCTCTCTGGCTGGGATCCCCTAATCCTGAATAGCAATAGACAAAGCATTTATTGAATCAAACATTAATTACAATGGCTTTGTTGTCCCTTAATGATGGTAATTTCTTTGTAAAAGTGTTTTGCCTAAACCAGATTACATGCGTGGCTTGACTGCTCATTAGGATTGTAATGCAGGGAAGTTTATTTCACAGGAAGAAGGGAGGACAGTGAAACGCTGAGGTCACCTTGGGAGAGATACTGCAAGATGGTTCTGCAAAAACTTGTCTCCTATTAAAGAAACAAAATCTGTGTTCTGAATCAGAAGCTGGAACATGATTTAGTGTGGCGAGCTAAACAGAAAGAACGATTCCTGGGTATAATATTCAACCTTAGCTACTGTGCTATTAACATAGCCTGTTCCTGGAGAATCACTTAACAACCGTGCTTAACAATTCCACTTTAATTAGCATTAAAGGGTTGTGGCAAAGTGGTTAACAGTGTGCAGGTGCAAGTGATCAATGAACAGGCAGACAATTATAATCCAGGTGCAAAGTAGTTTAATGGGTTTGTATGTCCAGTGCCTGACGGCAAAACAAACAGTAAACAATAATGATGGTAAGTAATACAGCGGCGTGTATTACTTACTTTGTAATCCCCGGGTTTGTCCCAAAATAATAGTCTAGTTTATTGTACACACACACACACAAAACACATACACAAGTCCATCAGTGCGTGAATTAGTGCCCGTGGTGACAGTACAGTTATTTGTGATACAAGTGCAGTTCTGTTCCGGGTTTGTGTTGGCCTCTGGCGACAGCTCCGGAACATGTTAGCTGTCTAATAATAACAAGTAACAATTAGACAGAAAACAAACAAACACTCACGATACAGATACCCATAACACAGGCCCTTCCGGGTTCTTTCTCATTACCCAAAACGAAGGAACAGATTATGTTGCTTCGACCCCTACTTATACCGTCACTCATTGTAAATGATTACAGCCGATCCTCCAATCCGCGGCTGCCACATCATTTCCCTTCCGGGTCGATGAGTTAATGTACCGAAGCTCCGCCCCTTTTCTAAATGACTGACTTCCTTTTAACCCTCGGAACGAAGTGTCAGGCCAAGTAGTCCAGGGTACTCTGTTCCCGTTATTTAGCGCCCTCACAGGTCGGGAGGGAGATTTACCACCAAGAATCATTATCTTTCGGTCACAAGGGTACATCAGCAGTACATGAAAAATAAAATATAAACTATCCCACCTTGCTGTTCCGAATGTATTTGGTCATTGTATAATAATCCGTATGCCCCCAAACAGCTGCATATGCCACACTGCTATGTCCAAAATCACTCTTCCCAGCCAAAAACTTCCGCATGTACTCTCAGATGTACCGGCTCATTTCCAATGAAGCGTTGTGTAAGCTATATGGCCTTCGTGTAGAAACACTCTTCTCTGTGTGCCAAACATGGTCTATGTGCTGTGATAGTGGTTGCAACAAAACAGTGATTAAAGTGGGGCGGTATGAGCTGGTATGCATACCGGTAAAAAAAAAAAAATGACGGAATGTCAAAAAAGATAATAATAATTTGAAATTATACTACTGCGGCAAGACTTCGTACTTGCGCCTCTTTCCACAAAACAGACGTCATGTTTCTGCGCGAGTATGCTTACCTTTTAAAAATGCGTTTTACATAGATCTTTTGCATGAAATATTTGATTGTAATATAATTTAACATTTCATTTCTATGGACCTTTTTTATGATGCATAATCTAAAAGCTTTTCACAATAACACTTTGTATACTTTATATATAGATAAAAAGACAATGGATAAAGTTAAATAATAATAATAATAATAATAATAATAATAATAATAATAATAATAATAAAAAGCTGAGGACAGGAAAGGCCCTTTTCTAATTGTAGAGCAGCTTCTGAGTCTAAATTGGATGAAAGATTACCCCAATTAAAGTGTAAAATAAACAGTATCATTGCATTTTTTTCTGTTTTCTTTAGTTTGTAAATACCTGGAGATAACCGTTCTTTATCATGGCTTTGCACATCGATGGACGGGTGTGCTGCAGGTTGTGAAATATTTCCTGTGTACATTTTGTACGTGTGTACATTTTGTACGTGATTTCTAATGCCTCACCGCTGACTCATGGACCATGTCAACATTACCATCGAAGCTTTCGGCAATCCAGTAGATTTGATTATTCAGAATGTTTGCAGAATGGACACATATCAAAAAAAGATTCGGAAACAATGTATTTTCCTTTCGGATTGAGGTCTTTGAGGATCGTGATCTGACCAAAAAATATAAATATTGCATTTTTTCATCCTTCGTATTTGGTTATTCATTTGCATTTCCTGACGCAACACATGCACAATCATATAGCCTACACATTAATCCAGCTTTGGATATGAAAGGCAGTTTGTTTATCTTGATTGCGTGTGGATATCATAGTGAAACTAATGTGCTCCGCCGAAGGTCTGTAATAAACGCAGCGTTCCAAACAACAATGTGTATGCCTGTATGTATGTATGTATTACTGTAACGACACAATTAATAATACATGATATGGTAGTTTGACACGTGGCGAGGTATTAGAAATCATGTACAAAATGTACATACTGGCCTTGGGAAATATTTCACAACCTGCAGCACACTCGCCCATCGATGCGCAAAGCCATCATAAAGTATGGCTAACTCCAGGTATTTACAAACTAAATTAAAAAGAATACTGTTTATTTTACACTTTAATTGGGGTAATCAGTCATCCAATTTAGACTCGGAAGCTGCTCTAGATTTAGAAAAGGTCCTTTCCTGTCCTTAGCTTTTTTTTTTGTGGGGTGGTGGTGGGTCACTGATATCAACACGATATTTCATTATTTAACTTTATCAATTGACTTTTTATCTATATATAAAGTATACAAAGTGTAATTGTGAAAATCTTTTAGATAATGCATCATAAAAAGGTCCATCGAAATGAAATGTTAAATTATATTACAATCAAATATTTCATGGAAAAGATCAACGTAAAATGCATTTTTAAAAGGTAAGCATACTCGCGCAGAAACACGATGGCTTTTTTGCATTAAGAGGCGCGAGTAGGAAGTCTTACCGCAGTAGTATAATTTCAAATTATTATTTATTTATTTTGCTGACATACCATCATTTTTTTTTTTTTTAGGGCAAATGAGCTTAGATAGCTTTTAGAGTCTAACAATGAAGGGCTGGACCAGCAGGTGCAATCCTGGGCCCGATTTGTTCAAGAAGTCATTTATCATCCATCATTCCAACCACTCATCATAATTTAGAAAGTACAAAAATGAAGAAGACAGACAAAATAGGTGGTAACAGGCTTATGTGACTCTTTACACACATATGGGTAGATTCTTAAAGCCATTTATAATAAAACAATGTCATCTGCACACATTTTTCAGAAGGGAAAACACTCCAAATAAAGTAATCCAACCAGAAATCTCTCTGACATTTCATTTAGGGGCTTGTAAATAGGTTTTTGTTTTTTTAAAGTAAATGGCTTTGAGAATCTGGTCCATATTGAAAATATATATACTCCCCAAAAGGTTCTCCAAAATTGCCATGTTGATGTGACTTTTTTTTTGTAAGAAAAACATTCTTTCAGTTTATTGTAGTCTTTGCTCAGTGCACAGATTCAGTGAATGAAAAAACAACAAAATAAGGACCTTGGCAGAATGCAATTTGTAATGCCCTTTTCTGTTAAGACAACTGTATAGAATCATTTGAAATGTAGATTGGAATCCAGTCGAGAGTGATCTGGCTCTGTGTTTCTGGAGTCTGTTGTTTGTATAAACACATCTGTACAGCTGTCAGCCAGCTGTTCCACCTCCTGCCATGCTGCCTGTTCTGCGCTGTATGTCCCTGGGAATAAGGCACACTGAAACGTGCAAATGTGATAATGTCAGATATTGTTTGCAGCAGAAGGTTATATGACCAAGATTATGCTGGAGATAAAGCTCTGGAGATACTTGTTTAGAATAAATTATAACATTGGGCACATTTTTAAGTTCGAGCAACCACAACTATCCATGCTCAAAAAAAAAAAAAGAATATTATCATTATTGCACCTTTTGGCTCATTAAATACATTAGTATAAGTGTATGCCCCTTGTAAATATTATGCAAACACATCATATACGATATTCCCTTTGAAGGGATTCAAGTGCTGAAGATCCTGCATGTACCTGACTTTCGACACTCGCTGTGGTTTATCAAGCCGATGTAGAGTGCTGGTTTTTGGTACAGGCCCTGAACATGTCATGTGGACATAATTCAATAAGAAATACAAATAAAACATGATAGGGATGGTGTGTGCTTTGAGCTGATAGTTAATAATGATTGTTGAAGTCACCCCAGTGGTACTGAGCTCAAACCCGCTGTGGTATAGCTGTGTATCGTTCATTAACCACGTGTCAAAGGCATACAGTATATGGGTATTTTTGTTGGAACATTGTGTTCCCCATGGCTTCTTCTTTGCCAGTACCAAAATTCAGCATTCTACATTGGCTAAATAAGCCACAGCATGTGTGGATATACCCCAAGCCAAGTAACATGCCAGCCCTCAACACGTAAGCCACGCAAAACCCCATTAGAAGTAAAGGCAAATAAAGCGGTTATAGGGGGAGATTGCAGATGTAATGTTCAAAGTTTTGTCAAAACTTGAGGGACTGTTTTAAGGAATGCTTTTCAAGGAATGTTTACACACATTCTCTCAGACCGATCAGTGCTTTACAAAAGGGGAGGAAAAAAAGCACCTGAACCTCTCTGTAAAACAGCTGAAAAGGTTTCATGAACGGCAAATATATCAGTCACAAAGCAGCACTAAAACAATATATGATGGAGTTCTGTGTTTATGCATTGTAAATATTACATTCAATAAAGCTTTCACATTAGAAGAAAGGATCCAATAATTATCCCAAACTTATGTTTTCCATTTCTGTTAATCTGTTTCAAACTCTAACAGATTTGTATGCAGTACTTCACTGCAATATACATTTCTACTTGTAAAAGGTAATTGTGCACAGATTGTGCTTTACAGTTCCAATATTCTCTTCTTGCAAAGGAGTATGTTTGAAGCGAGAACAACACCAATGAATACATGGGAGATAACAGAATACATGGAATAGAAACACATACATCAAAAATCAGTAGAAATTAAAATGAGAGAAGAGAAGTTAATACATCTTCAAAGTCCTACACAGAAAAGGAGAATGCAAATTACTGGGGATGAAATTACCTTAACTAAATCTAAATCGAAGTCTTCCATTAAATTGCTCTAAATCTATTGTATATTACAAAACTGATGCTTTAGTTTAAGTCAGCCTTCATTTGTGCAAAACTTACACGTAAACAAACAAACCTCTTACTGTACTTTTTTTTTACTGTGATTTTTAAAAGTCACTTATTTTAGACTGCGTCAAGCCTTTTTCAGGTTAAACAAATCGACCTGTTATCCATTACAATGTCTCCAATTGTCCTTCGATTAACAGTATGCCTCACTTAGGCAAGAAAACTTTTGTGATGTCTTGCGTTCTTATTTTCAGACTCATACATGCAGATTTTTGTTCTTTTGCTCTGGTGTTAAATGTGGGGTCAACTTACCATTTTGTACTTTCTGTTTTGCTTTGGGAGTGGGTGTGTTGATGACATTTGTATGAACGTTCAGTTAACAACGAATTAGGAAAGCAAATCAAAGGTTAACTGCATAACTTTGTTGTTTTAATTAGCCATGATTATTTCGCTGGCACTACAATGAGGGAAACTACAATGCTTATGTTTACGTTTGCTTGGCTTGGGAAGTTGGTGGGTGACAGACAGCGGTGTGGGTGATATAACGGGTACAAATAGCACTGTTTTTATATTGGTGACATTTGTTCAGAGAGAATAGCTGGCAGTATGTGAGGGTGGCGTTATAAAGGGGGGCGGAATAACGTGGGACAACTGTACTTGTTTTGCTTCTTTAACAAGGATAACACTGTTTGATGGTTATTTCTCATAATTTATCAACAGCAAAATATTAATATGCAGGTGGTGTTAGAGTACCCCCCTGAAAAGTCTAACCTGCAGGGGACTGCCTGCAGGAGCTACACCAGTGGTGGGCATCAGGGAACAGAGGACTGCCTGCAGGAGATACACCAGTGGGGGGCATCAGGGAACAGGGGACTGCCTGCAGGAGATACACCAGTGGAGGGCATCAGGGAACAGGGGACTGCCTGCAGGAGATACACCAGTGGTGGGCAACAGGGGACAGGGGACTGCCTGCAGGAGATACACCAGTGGTGGGCATCAGGGAACAGGGGACTGCCTGCAGGAGATACACCAGTGGATTGTCTTTGACATTCCCGAGCAGTTCGGCTTGCAGGGCAGGTCTTGTTAGGAACCCTGAGAAACTGGCTAAGCAGACAATGGCAGGCTGCAAGAGGCTAGACCCCCTTCCAGTTAGTTGCCTGACTACGAAAACTCAAGTAACAATATTGATATTCAACTATCTTCAGCAGGATCTTCACAGCGCTGTTCCAGGAATCCATCTGGAAAACCAAGAGCAGCATACATGACTGTGGACAGCCAAACTGCACACAGAGCTGTGTGCACGATGCCTTGTCTTGGATCCCCAAAGGTGACAGCTAGAATTGGCGCATGGAATGTTAGCGCCATGTATCAGTGCAGCAATTTGCCGCAAGTAGTGATAAACTAGATATCCTTGGAGTTAGTGAAGTGATGGATCAGTTTTGGTGAAATAAAAACATCTTAAAGTGGTTTGTTTCTGTGTACAAGCAGAGCTGATGGAATCGAGGAGTTGAAATTCAGGTGAGAAAAGACCTTGAAGAATCACCTATTGACTGCAAGCCAGCGAATGACAAAATTATTGCAGCTAGATTCCAAGGTTGCCATACAAACCTGCCCATCATACAATGCTATGCTCTTACCAATAATGCAGATGAAGGAGATATGGAAAACCATTTTTTATGACCAACTATAGTGAATTCTGGAGGAATGCCCAAAGCATGATCCCACCTTTATCATACGAGACTTTCACATTAAAGTTGTGAACCACAATAGAAACTACGAGAGGTGCATGGGCAAACATGGATGTGGCAGCATGAATCAGAATGGAGAATGTCTACTTGTTTTCATAGACGGCAAACCCATAGGGCAGAGAGGGCATGTTTCCTCCCACTTTGATTACAGGGGGAGGGCAAACTATATATTTAGCCCCTCCACTTTTTTTCGCTGAGTGCATACACAGTATTATTCAGTGTTTTGTTATGGTTGAAATAAAAAATGGAAAGGCATTCAGAGGATGCCAGAAGGGCAACATTACTAGGAAACCACAATAAAACACACCCTACAGAACACTGGCTTGACCCATGGTCCACACTGTATTACAGTAGCTAACCTTAGAAGCTTAGGACGGAGTGACTGTAGCAGAAGCTGCTGGGCAGTTAAGCAGAGACTACAGAAATGATTAGTTAAATATAGGCTAGGTAGTTGTTAGTTTAGTTTCCTTTTTTTCTCTATTAATTCAATTCTATCCATTGAAAAAAAGGCAAGACAGCATCAGACCGTTTAAAAAAACACCATCACTAAATAAAATGTTATTAAGCCGTTTTGAACTTAAAGAAGATCACAAGCACACCAAAGTAAAGGTCTTTAAGGAATACCAAGTTCTGGACAAGAGAATAAAACAAGTGTGAGATCTGACAGGTGCAAATATGCTGAATATCTTGCAGATCAGACTGAAACCGCTGCTGGGTTTGGACAGATCGGATGAGTTTACAGCATCATTAAAGAACTTGGTGGAAGGAAGTCAAGGCAGACTATGCCAGTAAAAGAACTCAACGGCAAACTCCTAACTACTGAAGCTGAACAAAAGAAGAGCATTTTCAGTCTATTAAACAGCACACAGCAGAGCCTCCACCTCCATCAGAAGCAACCACCCAGCTGGATGTTCTAACTGATTCACCACCAGGGGGAGCAATTTATAAGGCTATGGAATCACTAAAAGCTTATAGGAAGCTGGAGTGGATGACATCCCTGCAGAACTCATGACCGTAGACACCAAGCAAACAGCACAGATGATGTAGCCACTGTTTATCAAGATCTGGGAGTGTGAGCAGCTTCCTGAAGATTGGAACAAGGGGTTTATAGATGGAAGGCATGTGACACTGTACACAGATAATCTATCTGGAAGATACTCTCTCCCAATGCTGTGCCTGTAAAATGTATTAATATTATTTAGGAACTGAATAAGTGATTGCTGTGTTCTGCATGACGGTAATCCAACTGGAGGCACCAGAACATATCCAGATCCGTACCAGAGATGCTAGTATTGAGTGTATAGACAAATTCACCTGCCTTGGGGCAACTATAATCCAACTGGAGGCACCAGAACATATCCAGATCTGTATCAGAGATGCTAGTATTGTGTGCACAGACAAATTCACCTGCCTCGGGGCAGCTATAATCTAACTGGAGACACCAGAACAGAGCCTGACTGACTGAACGACTGTTGGAGTGTCTATATTTGTACAGAAACAGAAGTGGTGATATCCTAGATTGGAACTAGTTTGAAAATGGTCTATATGGTCGTCTTTTTATATACAGTACACTGTGCAATAATTACGAGGCATCAGTAATGAATTAGGTAATAATCTGAAAGTCCTGTTGGCTTCCCAGTAAACATGCATAGGATTAAGTCACACTAGGGTAAAGTGTAATACAATTAAATAATGTTAAATTATAGTCATTGTCCTATTAACATAGAACATTGTTTAAAAGAAGATTTTTTTTTTTGTGCTAGTACTCTTTTTTTTCCTTACTTTGATTCAAATGTTTAATTGTGTTAGTAAAGATGACTTGAGAGCTTGAATCAAAATGACAGCTTCAAAAAGGGGTTTGGAGGAGCATCAGGAGGCAGCTGACATGCTTTTCTAACAGGTCATTATGCTGACAGCCTGATTTGCAGTCTCTCACCAGTGACAACAGTACAGAGCATGAGGCAGATTCAGTGGTCACTAGTGAAGGATTGGGCTTTTAATAAGTCTACTCTAGCATCATGTACAGTAGCACTGTCTGAAATACTACACGCCCCTTGCAGCTAACAAAAAATACCATCAATGCTGCATTGCATTCGTTATATAGGTCTCAAATGTCCATAATTGAAATCTCTGTTTGCAAGCTATGCTTTCAGTTAGTGTTGCGCTTCATTGGTCATTTCCACACCCCTTCAGTGGCTTCTTCCCTGTCATGTAGTGCCAGGAAGTGCAAGTGTACCCAGTATCCTGGGAGTAAGACATTGAAACACAAGATTCTTTAACCTACAGCAGAGCCACACATCCTGTTTTAAAATGAAAATGTGTGTTTGCTAGAACATTTCTGTGTAGCGAACTGCAAAAGAGTTCAACTGCATTGAATTATTTTGTGAACTACAGTCCCTTTAACAACGCTTCTGTGACAAGGTCTTTTGTAACAACTATAGTTAACAAGTTAAACTATCTTTTTGATTTTAAAGCCATGCTCATTTAATTTTGCGCTGCTGCAGTGAGTTTACATTCACAATCGGCTTTTTAAATTGGGGACTGAACAGGATGAAATACGTAATTGGGCGCTCTAACTATATTTAAAAAATCAATGATGCATAATTTCTTCTGGCCAGGGATATATTACTCTAGTCAAGTGTTTTGATTGCTTAATTAGCAGAGCCTCCATGTAAGACTGCTGCTCTGCTCTACTGGTAATTGTTCTCTTATCAACTTTAGGGAGAATATATTGCAACTTTAAATTTGGCACACCAAGTGTACTGAAAAATGACTGGGTGATATTGTCGGGACCCAGTTGTGAAATGTATTTTTAATTGAGTTAATGACTGTGAATGCCAACAACTCTCTTTTAGCTAATTTAGATTTTAGGGTTTCATTCGGCTTCATTATCTGCATGCTGCAGGATGACAAAGTTACTTTTCCATTTTACTGGGAAAAAGCCTGATGCAGTTCTCTGTGTTACTCCTAGCAATTTATTTTGTAATTCATTTTGGCGCTGCATTGGTGCCACTGGAGACCTGGAATCTGTTTACACACAAAACACAAGCAGTGGCGATGTGAGCTTCTCCATCTTGAAAGCATGCCTCGTCCTGCCCTGGCCAGAGCCACTCTATGGGGGGAGATAGTGGAGTGTCTTCAGAAAAAAATAAAATAGTGTAAGCCAGACCCTTCAGAGGAGCCAGCTGGGTTCTGGAAGTGTTGACCAAAACATGATTTCTTCATTGAACAGTCTTTTTATTTTCTTAGGCACAGATTTTGCAGTTTATGAATACCAAGCTAAACAATACATTCTCCTATTAATTCGTTCACCTGTTTGCTAGTGATATGAAATTGTATTTAAAGGCAGTTGCAAGTAATCACTTTTGGTGATGTAATCTGACACTTGCTTTTGAGTTGTACTGCCTGTTTTTGTTTTCTTCAGCCAAATGCCACGTTTAAAAAAAAAAAAAAAAAAAAGATAGAAAATACATCCCGGAGTGGCTCATCCAGTTAAAGCGTTGCCGCTGGGAGTGCAGGATGAGTCACACAGCTTGGACAGCACCAGTTTGCATCCGGGCTATGCAAAGAGGCCGAACTTTGCTGGGGACTCTGAAGGAGGCGTCACATTGGCTCTGACGCTCCCGGAGTGGGGGATGGGAAACCGGGAGGGATTCCTTCTCCTCATCGCGCACCAGTGAACCCTACTGGACAGACACCGAGCACATTCAGTGGATAAGAGGCAGGGTTGATCTCCGTTCTTCGGGATCGGTAGCCTGCCCACCTCTGCTCTGCATTGCTCGGCGTAAAAGTGATTCTGGCTTTAGGCTTGTGAGATCGGAGGACGCTCACATGCCCTCAGAACGTCTGTGCTGTGTGGGGGACTCGCTGCAGTGAGGAGAAAAAACATATTGGAGGAAAAATAAATGAAAATATTAATTGGTCATTCTAAATAAAAAATAAATAAAAAAATAATAAGTAAAAAATACATCGAGCATATATATTAGTGTAAATTACCAGCTGCACGACAAAGTAGAATACTGTATTTAACAGATCAGGTTTGATATGCTGTAAGCTTCCAAGTTCAGAATAATAGAGGTAACTTACTGAGTGCTATTTTATTTAGGTTAGCTGAAGAGAAAGTGTGATATAGCTGTTCATTTTCTGATACTGTTTAAAAGAAATATGTTGAATAAAAAGAAAAATCGGCTTACGTGAGACTTGATGATATGATACGCTTGTAGTACTGCTGTGAAAGGAAAGCATGATGAGCTATTGTGAAATATTGGGGATACCTTCCAGTTGCCCTTGTACCAAGGTCTTTAGAAGTCCACTCTGACGTTTTTCAAGATTCATTTTTCGCTCACTGTTTTTGGATACCAAGATTAATTGGTCAATTATTTGTGTGATTAATCAATTAAAACCGGTACTTCAAACGCATTCTAATGTCACATAATGACAATTAAAACAGGGGTTCCTTGTCACAAGTATACTGACTCAGTTCTTTATTTTTATGTTTGTACCTACTCTGTCAATTGCAGTGAATAATTTGTTATGTTATATAATACATTTTTAATATTGCATATGCTGTAGATGTGTTTCTAGAATGTGTAAATAAGGGGGTATATTGGGAGGGTCGTGGCAGACCCAGGCCACTTCAGAGGGGGCTGCCAGTTAGAAAAATGTTGCAATAAAAGATCCTTATCTATTTAGGCAGAGTTATATCATATGGGATTGTTGTGCCAACAGTATTGAGGAAAGCCAAATATCAGCCATTTTCTGCTTTTGTTAATTCCTTTCCTTGTCAGAAGAGCAATTAAGAAGCTTCTGATATGCAGGTCATGACTTATTAAAGCAGTGCTGTCCATTCTGTTTCATAATATTGTGATGGAATGGAAATGCAGCTTGTGGAAGGTTATAGTTGTGAACCTTGGCAAGGCGATGTGCTTGCATAATGACAGTGAAAGTGCCCTTGCTCTGCCAGTTCCCATCAGGGTAAGTAAGGATGGCACCAGCTTGTTACGGAGGTATTTAACTGTCATAGCCTGTCAACCTGCTCTGTGCCCCTGCATGCTGCATTGGCCACCTTGAAATTGATGAGATTGACCTTTGATAAATGACAGTCCACACTTCAGCTAAATTAACACAGGTTTTCATTTTCCTTCAGCCGCTGTCTATAGTTGGAACAAATCAATTAAATTAGTGTGTGTTATTGGTTTGTTTGAAATGAAGTCTTTCGATGCTGCACTTCTGTATACCGGTCTAGGAAAGATAACTCAGTCAACACTGAAGACCAGTCTAGTACAGTAGTGTAGGAAAGATAACTCAGTCAACACTGAAGACCAGTCTAGTACAGTAGTGTAGGAAAGATAACTCAATCAACACTGAAGACCAGTCTAGTACAGTAGTGTAGGAAAGATAACTCAAGACCAGTAGTACAGTAGTATTGGAAAGCAGATCTGTAAACAAACATAATGATATGTAAATCTATGCTCATAAGTAACTACCAAATAGTAGAATTTCTGTTACTTGGTGCTAACAAAGTGGTGACTTGCCAACATTCATTGTATAAGTAAGTATGACACTCAAATACCGGCAGGGAATTCAGATAATATCAAAACATGGATGGAAAAACATAAATACATATGCAGGTGTCACAACTATTTTTGTGAATCCTAGAAATATGACTAATATTACTTCTCTCGCTATAACGTGGATCTCGGGGGACACACAATATGAGCTTCATAAATGAAGAGCGTTATAAATGGTGGAGGGGGTGGGGGGCGCCGCGGGACACATAACACACATCTGACTAAAATACAAAATAAAATAACTCCCTCTCTATAACGCACGCATAGTGAAGCAAAAATTCACTTTCTGTGAATTAACCATGCATAAAGCACCATGTAATCAACGCTATATTTTTTCCAAAAAAACAAAAGGTAACATTCCCACTCATTTGAATGAGCAGTTTTTAAACTATAAATAGCCTGGCTAAACGGCTGCCGGAGCGGGTGTGAAGCGAAGCTGAAGCATCTCGTCTCCCAGAGAAAGCCGCAGCTCCTCTCGCAGCAAAAAAGTCAATACATTAGGAAAGATAAGCATGTAATAGGCCTAATATTTATTTAGTTATAAAACGAATAAGATGTCTGTGTTATAAAGTGCCAGCGCAGCTTTTCTTCAGTTCAGATACTGTATCAAAAGGGAGAGACAGAAACGGAAGTTAGACTGAGAAGTTGTTTACAGTTTGAACAACACCGGTACTGTATTTACTGTAGAACTCTTGCATGTATCACTAGTATAGGGAATTGGGGGACATGCTGTAGGAGCGTTATATCCAAGGCGTGTTATAATCGAGAGCCTTATAGCGAGGGAGCACTGTATTATCAACATGTTCCTACTATTTATTTTCTGTTTACCTGTTTAATATCCTATTTTGTGTTGTGTATGAATTTCTGTTGTTGTTGTTTCTTCTTAGTATTTGTCATCCTTAACTCTTCCAGCTCAAACTGCTTCTGAATAGACTCAAGGCTGATTGTGAGGAAGTGTATTGTGCTGTGCACAAAAGCCCATAGGTGAAGCATTGTGCATTGCAGGCCTTTTCTCACTCCGCAATGAATGAACGTCGAGGAGCCTTTTCAGAAGATATGTTATCATTATCACAAAAAACCCATTTTGGGAAAAGCAATTCCTAATTTGTTGCAAACGTGTTCCTGTTGAACTCTCTGAGTGAGAGATGGGAAACAATACTGTTGGTACAACGGCTTATCATCTCAGCAGATTTGAATCTGTTAAGTCTAGACTGAAGACGTATTTGTTTGTGTGTGTGTGTTTTTTTTATAGTTAAAACTACTAGTTCTTTTGTGATCTTTTGAAATTGTAATTGTGAAGTGCTCTGGGATTATTGTATTGAAAGCATAGTGTACTATATTTTTAGGGGGAGGAAGCTTGCGTGTCTACATCTGAAACCTGTGGAGAATGTAAACCACTGGACTGATTTCTGAACACCCAGACATGCAAAAAGTGAAAGAATGTACTACGACACAGAGGAATCATATGTAACATATGTAATATGTAAGGAGTCCAGTGTAACTAGATTCTGCCCATAGCCAAAGAGATTCGATTTGTATTCCGTGCACACATTGCTGCACGGCTGTGCTCTCACCTTTTATGTTTGGTACACATTAGGACATTTCATTTGCACCTGGGATGAGCAACAGTTGGGAAATTGATGTTTTAATTAACTGGAAACGTCATCAACATAAAAGCTGGGTGAGATCTAAATATACATGATGCTGCTCTAGCCATCACAGTTCAATAAATCTCAGGCTCTCATAAAATATATGATTTCCTTTCATTTTTCCCTTTGATGTATAGAAAAGCATTGCTTTTATAGTAAAAGAATAATAAATAGTTTTACCTGAATATTCTGAAAGATCAGATGTGTGTGTTAAAAATTGGAACACATTCATCTTAAGATTAATGTCACGTATTGAGCCGTATTGATTTTGTATTTTTACTGCTGTCAAAAACCTTGTGCCTTCCTCTACATAAGAGATTGTAAAGTGGTTGTACCTAACACAATAACTCTGTAACCCTTACCTGTCATGTACTTCCATTCACTCCACAGTTGTCAAACATGCGCTCCTAAAAGAAACGCAGGTTAGAGCAAACATGCGTTTTCATTTAAACCATCTGGTATTACTAAAGTTCAAATCAAATGGTCTGGGATTGTATATACCTGCTGGGTGACCAGTAAGAGGCCAGTACATATTCCTTCCAATTCTCAACAGCACAGGCAACCTCTTTAAAAGTTTCAGTATTGCCTCTGTTATTGTGTCTCCACACTGGGTACTTAGCCATTGACTGGCGTTAGAGTAATTGCTGCAACAGATGCGCCCCTTGCTCCAACACCTTTCCATACCTTGGTGCATGCTGGTCATAGTCTTGGAATACTGCAGTATTAGTCCATCCTTGTCGAATTGATCTGACAGGAGCTTTTAGAAAGGAATATATTAGTGCTGGGACGAACACAGGATTTTCATGTTCAGATATTCGTTCGATTTTCAAAAAGTATTAAAAGCCATTATATTGCTCTGAACGCAGGCACAGACAGCATAGCAGCAGGCAGGAGGCGTGGCCGTGGCCCTGTGTGTGTGCCTTTATTTTACAGCAAGACCTTACAATATGTAACACGTTCAAAATAGAAAAATACCCCAGGATAATAAAGATTATCATTGTTATGCTTATGTGTTTATAATGTGGGTCTGCATCGGCCACGCGAAACTCACCTGTCTACAGATTACAAGGCGACAATTTGTTTTTAATTGAAAGCACTTTGGAGATTATACACACAGCACAACCTAATTGTCTGATTTAAAAGTTTAACTGGCTTTCAATTAAAATGTTCGGAAATATATATATATACTGTATATATGGAACAGCACTAGAATATATCACCCTTGTGCTAGCACAATGTCTATTTGCTATTACCATAGAAATACATGACCTGCCTCTCCAGCACTGGGTTGTGTGTCTGGTAAGTCATCCATTGAAGTTGCAAAACCTTATTCATTCAATTCCAGAACTCTGGGGCACTATGGGGTTTTTTTTCTAGTTTTATTACATTAAAGTGTTTTTTTTCTTCTGACAGAAATGCTTCTAATGGGGTGTTTATTATATACATCAACATGTGTTTACAAGTGCATCGGCAGGTTCACAGACATGTGCTTTATCAATATTATTATTATTTATTTCTTAGCAGACACCCTTATCCAGGCCGACTTACAATTGTTACAAGATATCACATTATTTTTACATACAATTACATTATTTTTTACACATTATTTTTACACACAATTACCCATTTATACAGTTGGGTTTTTACTGGAGCAATCTTGGTAAAGTACCTTGCTCAAGGGTACAGCAGTAGTGTCCCCCACCTGGGATTGAACCCACGACCCTCCGGTCAAGAGTCCAGAGCCCTGACCACTACTCAACACTGAGTCCAGAGCCCTAACTACTACTCCACATATGAAACACCTAAAGCAAAACTAGCTTCATGCCTGCAGCTGATGATTGTCATCATAGGCGGCTTGTTCTGTAGGTTTAATTTTAACAACTTGTGCACTTTTGCTTTAAGGCAGGAATAAAAAGCTGCTGTTTTTGTTGGTAAGTCAACAGTGTTACCAAGTTTCCCAAGTTGCAGAATTCCTCTGGGGTTTCATTAAAATTATTCACATCAGTGGTAAAAATAAATAAATAAAAAAGGCTCATGTACCACATAAAAAATAAAAAAAAACTGTTATAGACCAAATACGTCTTCTGTTAAAAAGACTCTTTATGGGGTTATATCCTATCAGCCATTGATTACATTCCAAATAAAATGTTGTGGTTTTGAAATCAATTATTAATTGTCGAAACAGTGAAGGGCATTTTAACTTTGCCTTGCATTAATACAGTTTCTGTACCTCTGCCAATAGTGTTGCTTGGTCTGGAAAGGCCCAGCAATAGAGCCCTTACTGTAAGTATCGCTCTGTGACTGTAGCAGTGGAGCAGCTGATGACAGGTCAGCTAGGAGACACACACCGGAAGAACCATCGATAGTAGATAGTCTTGCAAATACACAGCTAATCACTGATTCTTTTAAGTTATTATTGAGGGGTGAGGGAGCAGTTCAGTCTCCATGCCTCAAGCATACCCTGGATTTGGGGGAACACCTAACAAACTGAGAAGCATCTTGCTAATCTATTGCTTCTAGATTTTTCTGAGGCTGTTAATCACAGGGTTGTGTGCTGTACAGTAGCTTTAACCTGCGGTGGACGATGTTGCGTTGTGGGGATTTCCAGTAGCCTAAATAATAACTTAAAAAAAACAAACAAAAAAAAAAACATGCAGCTGTTGTTCTTCAGTTTAGGAACCTCGTACACAAAGGCCAAAATGGTTTGTGAAGTGTTTGTTTTTATCTGCTTCTTAAAAAGGTAAACATGTAAAAGAGTACAAGTAAAAGTAAGCAGGATTGGAGTCCAGTTCTGTGTATTTGTGGAAGCGTCAGTGTTTAAGTTACTGTTAGGTCCTAATACAAATAATAGCACAAGTAAATAGGAAGTACATTCAAAGACAGCTAGTAGCCAACGTGCTGTTGGTTTGTGAACTTGTTCACGGTGTGCTCATAAAGTTTATTCAAAGCCCCCGGCCATTGACAGAGAAGAGAGCACAGTGCCTGCTGATGTTATGATGTGCTGTAATAAAGTTGCTGGAATTGATCAGTCTGCATCCAGTTGTTTGATTTCTCTATCTTGTCATTCAAACTGGACATCAGCTACCATTGCTGCTGTAGTTACTGTATTAGAGGCTAGATACCAGTGCTGCTGTGCTAACTGTATTAGAGGCTAGATACCATTGCAGAACTGATCTCATTCAAATGCCATTTTGCAAACTTTACGCGATTGTCCTTGTGACATTTTCCCGAAGAGTGGCTTTTTCCTTGGCCTGCGACCATTGAGACCTTCATCATGCAATACTCGACCTATGGTTGAAATGGAAACCCCAGTCCCACTTGCAGCCAATTCACTTTGAATATCTTTGGCAGTCAATTTCAGATTGTTATTAATCTTCCTCACAATTCTTCTACTTGAAAGAACCTTCTTCCTTCCAGACCGAGGGAGCATTGTGACAGCACCATGAGTCTTGTACTTCTTGATAATAGAAACAATAGTTGAAATTGGGATACTCAAATTCTTGGAAATCTTCTTGTATTAATTGTCGAAACAGTGAAGGGCATTTTAACTTTGCCTTGCATTAATACAGTTTCTGTACCTCTGCCAATAGTGTTGCTTGGTCTGGAAAGGCCCAGCAATAGAGCCCTTACTGTAAGTATCGCTCTGTGACTGTAGCAGTGGAGCAGCTGATGACAGGTCAGCTAGGAGACACACACCGGAAGAACCATCGATAGTAGATAGTCTTGCAAATACACAGCTAATCACTGATTCATATTAATCATTTTACATAAATATGAGCTGCATAGTACTGACTGTAAAGAACAGACTCTTTGGTCAGAAGATTATTGGTCAGAAGTGTTATTGTTTTAACGTGGAAGTGTACTTCAGTGGGGAGGAGAGGGCTAGGTTGCACCCTGTGGCACTTGTTGTTAGCTTTTAGTTTTTGGCTTTTCCTCCCCGTTTATCCACAGAGCAGGGATAGCATATAGTGGCAATGTTATGCTTCACAAGTGTGACTTAGACCTGCACTGGGCTGGAGGCATTACCCTTTCTCTGAGGGAGTGAAGGGAGCAGTTTAGTCTACCTGGACTTGGGGGAATACCCTTTCTGAGGGGTGAGGGAGCAGTTCAGTCTCCATGCCTCAAGCATACCCTGGATTTGGGGGAACACCCTTTCTGTTAGGGGTGGGGGAGCAGTTCTGTCTCCATGCCTCAAGCCTGCCCTGGATTTGAGGGACATTTGCACTAATCAGTGTCTTCTTGCTCATGTTTGTTCTAATAAATAACAAACAATACCCACGGCCCTGCCATTGAACACTGCAGCGTGCATCAGTTTGAATGTATGTCTGCAGTGGTATAAACAGTGGAGGGAATGAAACATACGTCTGTGATTTGGAGGGTTATAAATCACTAAGTGTTTTATAATGTTGTTATATTGGGGGAGAGGGAGAGACAGCTTGGTGACACAGGAGAATGACAACAGGATGTGAAGCCTTTTGTTTCCTGGCTACTTGTTCAGTGTCTGTTGTATCTGTGAATATAAGCAATTTCTTTTAAAAAATCACCTTGCTGACTAAAACAAAAATGATATACAAAGTAAATCTTAACAAGAATCGCTTTTCCAGTTTCATAAAATGGCAAATGAAATGCACAATAATATTAAGGTGGACCATCGAAGGACAAGAAAAGAAATATAATTTTTAGATACCATAGTAAAACTTGAAGAAGGTTCAAGTGAGACTGACCTCTTCTGTAAGCCTACTGACATGCACATGACATTTACACATGTCCTCTGCACATCCGATACACACTAAAAGGGCAATCCCAAAGGGTCTAGGAATAAGAATATGAAGAATATGCTCAAAAGAAAGTGAATATGTAAAACAAAGAAATGTATTAAAAACAACTCTTAAAAAAAGAGGATACAAAGAAAGAATTATACAGACGGAGTTAAGAAAAGTGGATCAACTAAAAAGAGATGATCTACAGAAAAGAATGAACTGATTAACTCCAATAAATATATAACATTTAAATAAATAAATAGACAAAACATGTTGATGCATTGGGGAGGCCAAATCAAGGCTGATCCACAGAGCCAGCACTGAATGATAATATAAATATAAGTTTATATGTTAATTTGAATTAATACAGATTTAAAGATATTAGTAAAAATTATGTCACAATATACAGAACACCATTACATCATGTAAGAAAAACCTATAAATACCTCCAATGTTTTGATTCAAACGCATGCCCCCTTGAGAAAGATATGTACAACATATCGAAATGCTGGGCAACTGGCTCTTTGAAAAAAAAGAAAATAATAATAATAATAATAATAATAATGATAATAATAATAATAATAATAATGAAATCATTTTTATTTGATGATCCCCCCTCCAGTGGCTCACAGTATCCACTTATCAAATTCAATCAAAACAATTTGGGAAAAACACAAATCTCTGATGCAGTATTCAACAGCGTTTTGCCAAGCACTGTTTAACACGGTGATAAACTGCCTGTCAAGGAACAAGCATTCTAATACATTGCTTAAACACTTCTAAGGCTTTTAAGAATAACATAGGTATCCCTGAGCTTTAGAAAATAACTTTGACTTGGCATTTAGATACATATCTAAAAGAATATGCTTTACAAAGTATAGCTATTACAGCACATCCGAGAGCTTGGGCTCTTACCTTACTTAAGCACTAGACCCCAAAGAAGAGGTCTTTAGCGTGTGTTAAGATGCACCTCGTGCAGTTGAATGCTGTGAGCCGAAGGCGAGAGCACCTAACAAACTGAGAAGCATCTTGCTAATCTATTGCTTCTAGATTTTTCTGAGGCTGTTAATCACAGGGTTGTGTGCTGTACAGTAGCTTTAACCTGCGGTGGACGATGTTGCGTTGTGGGGATTTCCAGTAGCCTAAATAATAACTTAAAAAAAACAAACAAAAAAAAAAACATGCAGCTGTTGTTCTTCAGTTTAGGAACCTCGTACACAAAGGCCAAAATGGTTTGTGAAGTGTTTGTTTTTATCTGCTTCTTAAAAAGGTAAACATGTAAAAGAGTACAAGTAAAAGTAAGCAGGATTGGAGTCCAGTTCTGTGTATTTGTGGAAGCGTCAGTGTTTAAGTTACTGTTAGGTCCTAATACAAATAATAGCACAAGTAAATAGGAAGTACATTCAAAGACAGCTAGTAGCCAACGTGCTGTTGGTTTGTGAACTTGTTCACGGTGTGCTCATAAAGTTTATTCAAAGCCCCCGGCCATTGACAGAGAAGAGAGCACAGTGCCTGCTGATGTTATGATGTGCTGTAATAAAGTTGCTGGAATTGATCAGTCTGCATCCAGTTGTTTGATTTCTCTATCTTGTCATTCAAACTGGACATCAGCTACCATTGCTGCTGTAGTTACTGTATTAGAGGCTAGATACCAGTGCTGCTGTGCTAACTGTATTAGAGGCTAGATACCATTGCAGAACTGATCTCATTCAAATGCCATTTTGCAAACTTTACGCGATTGTCCTTGTGACATTTTCCCGAAGAGTGGCTTTTTCCTTGGCCTGCGACCATTGAGACCTTCATCATGCAATACTCGACCTATGGTTGAAATGGAAACCCCAGTCCCACTTGCAGCCAATTCACTTTGAATATCTTTGGCAGTCAATTTCAGATTGTTATTAATCTTCCTCACAATTCTTCTACTTGAAAGAACCTTCTTCCTTCCAGACCGAGGGAGCATTGTGACAGCACCATGAGTCTTGTACTTCTTGATAATAGAAACAATAGTTGAAATTGGGATACTCAAATTCTTGGAAATCTTCTTGTATCCTTCTCCAGCTTTATGACAATAAATCATTTTTTAGCATTTTTGGAGTTTTGCAAAAAAAATGCTGAAATAAATAATTGTAGACATCTAGTTTCCATTGGGGTATGTGAACCTTTGACCACAACTGTATATAGATTGAACATATAGGACCTAATAGTGTCATCATGCAATTATACGCTGAGATCTAGCTGTCATAAAGCTGTCACAGATCCATCGAATGAACTATGGTTTATGCACAGGATTGCTTCCAGGGCTTCATGTTGAAAGGTGTTCTATTGAACCTCACAGATAATCTCAGCCCAGCAGGATCCAGATACAGCCAGTTGAATCTTGGAACCCTGACTGTGACAGGGCTTCCAGAAACAAGATGAAATATACACAATGAAATCCATTTCCATTTCATAACGGCACAAATACACTCCCTCAGCAGTTGACGTCTTGCTAGATAACAGACCGTGTTTTGAAAAGGTTTAATTAATGAAAAGGCTTCCTTTCAGCCAGGGTTTTGTAAATGAATTTGGTTTGTCACTGCTAGCACATCCTATTTCTTCTAATCCTATTACTACCATTAGATCATTCCACCATTCAGCAACAGAGAGAGTAGGCCTATTTGATTATTTTGACTCAAAGTCGTTTTCTTTACCATAATCCGTGCTTGAAAGTATTTCGCTTTCCTTGTATTCTGGAACTTACTGATTTGTTGCAAGTAGCAACTATATTTAAATGTATTAAAATAGCTAAGAAAAAATATTTTTACAGGGGTATTGTTTTTATCTTTATGTCAGTTTATTATTATTATTATTATTTATTTCTTAGCAGACGCCCTTATCCAGGGCGACTTACAATCGTAAGCAAAAACATTTCAAGCGTTACAATACAAGTAATACAATAAGAGCAAGAAATACAATAACTTTTGTTCAAGTAAAGTACAAGTTTGACTAACCACAATTCAATAATACAGCAGGTAATAGTGATAGTTACATCAGGATATGATTAAATAGTGATAGTTACATCAGGATGTGATTAAATACAAAGTACTACAGGTTAAACACTTGGCAGATTACAGTATTCTGAAGTACAGGATTAAAATGCAGTAAAATAGGGGCTGATAAGAGCAAAATAAAGCACATTTACATGAAGGGTGATAGTGTCCCAGGATACAAACAGAGGAGTTCTACAGGTGCTCTTTGAAGAGGTGAGTCTTAAGGAGGCGCCGGAATGTGGTCAGGGACTGGGCAGTCCTGACATCTGTAGGAAGGTCATTCCACCACTGCGGAGCAAGGGTGGAGAAGGAGCGGGCTTTGGAGGCAGGGGAGCGTAGCGGTGGTAGAGCTAGTCTTCTAGTGCAGGCGGAGCGGAGAGGTCGAGTGGGGGTGTAGGGAGAGATGAGGGTCTGGAGGTAGCTGGGTGCAGACTGGTCAAGGCATCTGTAGGCTAGTACAAGAGTCTTGAACTGGATGCGAGCGGTGATCGGGAGCCAGTGGAGCGAGCGGAGTAGTGGAGTAGCGTGGGCGAAGCGAGGCAGAGAGAACACCAGGCGGGCAGCAGAGTTCTGGATGAGCTGGAGCGGACGGGTGGCGGACGCAGGGAGGCCAGCCAGGAGGGAGTTGCAGTAGTCTAGGCGGGAGAGTACCAGGGCCTGGACCAGGAGCTGGGTAGCATAGTTGGTGAGGAAGGGTCGGATTCTTCGGATGTTGCTCAGGAAGAATCGGCAAGTGCGTGCCAGAGTGGAGATGTGCTGGGAATAGGAGAGGCAGGGGTCCAGGGTGACTCCAAGGTTCTTAGCTGAGGAAGAGGGAGAGAGTGTGGTAGATTCCAGAGGAACAGAGATGGAGAGATCAGAGGAGGGGGAGGAGGAGGGAAAGAAAAGGAGGTCAGATTTAGAGAGGTTGAGTTTGAGGTGATGCGAGTGCATCCAGGAGGAAATAGCAGACAGACAGGTAGAGATACGGGAGGAGATGGTGGAGTCAGAGGTGGGGAAGGAGAGAAAAATCTGAGCATCATCAGCATAGAAATGGTATGAGAAACCATAGGATGCGATGAGGGGGCCCAGGGAGCGGGTGTAGAGAGAGAACAGGAGAGGACCCAAGACTGACCCTTGGGGGACTCCAGTTAAGAGAGGGTGAGGTGTGGAGGTTGCTCCACGCCAGGTTACCTGGTAAGTGCGGTTGGAGAGGTAGGAGGAGAACCAGGCCAGAGCAGTGCCAGAGATCCCCAGGTCAGCAAGAGATGATAGTAGAATAGAGTGATCAACAGTGTCAAAGGCAGCAGAGAGGTCGAGGAGAATTAGGACAGAGGAGAGAGAGGCAGCTCGGGCACATTTAAGTGAGTTGGTGACAGACAGGAGGGCGGTTTCAGTAGAGTGAGCAGAGCGGAAGCCAGATTGGAGAGGGTCAAGCAGAGAGTGGTTGGACAGGAAAGCAGAGAGCTGGCGGTGTACAGTCCGCTCGAGGGTTTTGGAGAGGAAGGGTAGATGAAGCCAGCTGCTTAAAGGGCTGCTATTGTATACACACTCAAATCCATGTCTTAAATTAAATAATAATACACTCCTTAGGTCACATTTGTTTTAATTTTTAGATCATTTTAAAACTGTTAATGTGAACTCTATGGAGTACAAGAAGTTGCCCTGCCAAGATTTTGAAAAAAAACATCTATATGCATTACCAAGTATAGCATAGATTTTAAAAATCTATATGCATTATCAAGTATAGCATAGATAAAAAATCTATATGTATTATCAAGTATAGCATAGATAAAAAACATATGCATTATCAAGTATAGCAAAAAATCTATTTAAAAAATCTATATGCATTATCAAGTATAGCATAGATAAAAAGTATAATGTGGCGACTAAAGGGGATATGACAATGGACTAATTAATTTTATGTAAAGCAACAATTAAATATTGTATTCAATATGTATGCTGGCTAAGTTGGCTGTTTGTCTGGGCCCTAGTGTCTCTGTGCATTATTACATGTGAATTCATCCGCCAACACATGTTTATTAAAACACATGTTAAAACATTTCCCCCAGTGAAACTCGATGAGTGTGCTTTTCACTAGTGTACAGTACAGTGTGTGGAGCCTGCTTGTGAATGTGAATGTGGGTGATTGAGGTTGGCACCATTGTAAGCCAGCGCTTTGATTCTGCCATGCTGCTGTCAGTGAAATGAAATATGATTTTAAAGCTGAATATAATTTGTTTTAAATCATATGTGCAGTATACTGCACTATGATATACACTTAGTAAAATATTAGTTGTTTATCAAACACCATTTTACAAAATGTATTTTTAAATGCTTTGCTTACTTTAACAGATATTTAACCTCCTATTTCGAAAAGAAGTAACCAGAACATACCACAGGGGAAACACTGTGTTCAAAGGGTGGAATAACAAGAGCTATAACGGAACTTCAAATGTAATTTATACGATTTGTAGCGAACAAATACATTTTATACATCTTACCTGTTGTGAAGATTTGAAAGAAACGCATGTTGTTGTTATTATTGTTATTATTTTTAACAAGATATCTGGTACTACACGATGTTAAAGGAATCTTTCTTTGATTTCAGATAGTGTTACACATCCTTGGTCATTTCACCTTGTTGGGTGACATTATCCTCACCCCAGCTGCTTCCATATTGGCTGACATGCTTTCAGTCAGTAACCTGCTCTGACCCAGAAGACACTGCTCAGGTGAAATGACCTAGGGAGTGCAAGTGAGAGTAAAGCGTGGAAACTGGAAACTTTCTTTAACCTGCTGCATTACCAGAAATAATTTCTTAAATAGAAAATGTACCCTTCGAAACTGCACATCTGAGACCTATGTAACTAATGGAAGTGAAAAGACGATTCATATGTTGGCTTCAATCATATGTACTATGTACTTGAATCACACCATATTGTTGTGCCAAACTGCGCATGCATCTTTAAAGTGATGTTCTCTGTGATGTTTGTTACAGAAATGTCGGGGACGGGTGTGGATATTTCCCTGGTGCATTGGAAGCAGCAGTGGCTGGAGAATGGTACCCTCTACTTCCATGTGTCCATGAGCAGTGCAGAGAACCTGTCCCAGGTGACGCCCCCCCCTCTCCGGGAGGCTTCGGAGATTGTGGACGAGCAGATGCACGTTCTCCATATTTCTGTCATGGTATGTACCCGGAGGCCATGTGCTTTTGTAGCGAGGTGACCAGAACTGGACACAATATTCTAAAAGTTTTAGCATTACTTCCCTTGATTTAAATTCAACACTTTTCACTGTATATCCAAGCATTTTGTGCACATTGCTGAGTCAACTTAAACTCCTAGATCTTTTTTATAGATTCCTTCTTCAATTTCAGTATCTCCCTCATGGTATTTATAATGGACATTTTTATTGCCTGTGTGCAGTACCTTACACTTTTCTTTATTAAATGTAATTTGCCATGGGTCTGTCCAGTTCGGAATGCTGTCTAGATCATTTTGAATGACCTTTGCTGCTGCAACTGTGTTTGCCACTATTTTTGTGTCGTCAGCAAATTTAACAAGTTTGTTTACAATACCAGAATCTAAATCATTAATGTAGATTAGGAATAGCAGACGACCTAATACTGATCCCTGTGGTATACCACTGGTTACCTCGCTCCATTTTGAGGTTTCTCCTCTAATCAGTACTTTCTGTTGTCTACATGTTAACCACTCCCTAATCCATGTGCATGCATTTCCTTGAATCTCTACTACATTCAGTTTGAGAATGAATCTTTTTTGCGGGACTGTCGACGTTGCATCCTTAAAATAATCAAGCAGGTTAGTTAGACACGATCTCCCTTTCCTAAAACCATGACTGTCTCCCAGGATACTGTTACCATATAGGTAATTTTGGATCTTATTGTAGTTTCCAAAAGTTTCCATATAATAGAAGTTAGGCTTATTGGTCTGTAGTTACCTGGTTCGGTTTTGTCTCTCTTTTTGTGGATCGGTATTACGTTTGCAATTCTCCAGTGTGTCGGTACAACCCTTGTCTCAAGAGACTGTTGCATGATCTTAGTTAGCGGTTTGTAAGTAACTTCTTTCATTTCTTTGAGTACTACTGGGAGGATCACATCCGTCCCAGGGGATTTGTTTATTTTAAGAGCTCCTAGTCCCTTTAACACTTCTGCCTCTGTTATGCTAAAGTTATTTAAAACTGGATAGGAACAAGTCAACATGTGGGGCATGTTGTCTGTATCCTCCTTTGTAAAAATTGTGAAAAGTAATCATTTAATATATTTTCTAAATGATTTTGGTAAGGTTATTGTATGTAAAGTAATTTATGTACAAATCAAGAGGTAATAATAAGGGTGTAAAGTGCACTGCTGAGACCACGCTTAGAACACTCTACTTTACCAAAAGGTCATTGTGGCCTTGGAGTGAATCCAACGAAGCACAGCCAGGCTAATGCCAGTAGCTATGATGAGAGGTTGAGTGAACTGAAACTGCTTAGCCTAAAACACACGAATTAGGGGGACTGGCTTTAAATTCTTAAAGAAGAGGGCAAATATAACCCTAAGCACAGCACAGAAACCAGGCCCAGAGAACGCAGTTGGAAAAGAAGTGGAGACACACTGACTGTAGGACAGATGAGAGCATGGAATAAGTTGCCTCTCCATGTTGTTGATCCTGAATTATTTGGACCTTTTGAGACCCGACTTGAGATCAGATACTAGGAATGGGATAAGCATTGAGACACGGAGTGGCCTGCCCTACTGTGCTTTGGAAATGTTCTTGTGTTTGTATCAGTATTGTACCGACCTGTTATTGCATGTCATTTTATTGTATTACCTGTATTCATTTATCTAATTAATGTCTAAATCTAATTAATTAGATTTAGACACAATGGTGTGGATTTTCCACCTAACCATATTAGGCTGTGTTGAAAATGCCCCTTCATCATTATATGTACAGTATATAAGGGACAAGCCATATGATTGTGTGTTTTTTTTTTACTTTACTACTTAAAGACTAATATGAGCCCTTTTTCAATCTGGATGGTTTTTGGTTGCCCTGATGTATTTGAATCTCATCTAGTGTTGGCTATTTCCTACAAATGTTTCTATTTTAATCTTGGAAAAGTGGCTGTACACTGTGTCCTCAGACTGTGGAGACAGCAGGCTGTAATCATTCGTAGTACCTATTAGTGCCCTCTGCAGTGCAACACACTAGCTAATCAGTGATGATTTGAATCTACACTCAATTTACCACTCGCCAAGTCAAATCAAATTAGCTTTGACGGTCTACAAATTGATTTGATTGTAAATTCAGTCCTGTTGCTTATGTTGCATTGTGTGGCTCCATTTATTTATTTTTATATAAATTTAGACTCTCCACTATTTTTACCTCCAATTTTCTCCCAATTTGGAATGCCCAATATTTATTATTATTTTTCTCCTTCACCGCGGCGATTCCCCACACAGCTCAGGGACCCGAGGCTCAGTGGGCGTCCTCCAATCTCACGGGCCAATCACCGTGTTTTTACACTCAGGAACTCGAGAGCGGATGTCTGCAGGCTACCGGCCTCTGGAGGACAAAGACCAGTCAAGCAAATCTCTGTCCCCAAACTCACTCTGCATCTGGCCTGTAGGGGTCGCGGCAGAGCAGTGTGGAGAAGCAGTCTAAGCTGGATCCCACTTCCCCAACCCTGAGAGTGCCAAAGCCAATGCAGCGCCCCCCGGTGTCCCCAGCGAAGACCGTCTGCCTCGCACAACCAGGATTGGAACTTGCGATCCCTGGTTGCATGACTCACCCTGCAGGCCACACGGCAGTGCGTTTACCAGGTGAGCTATTCGGGGACTCCCCGTGTGGCTCCATATTTGCAGAAGTGGGTTACAATAAAGCTAAACTACAAATAAAAACATGAAATATTAGGATAACTGAAGTGAAATCACACATCTACGGCTTTTCAGAAACGTTTTCTTTGTTGGTTTGAGCATCATCACTTTCCTGTTAAGTAGAGCAGACTGTCGCCCAGTAAAATAAAGTCTTTTTGCAAACGTTTTTTTTCATTTCTTTTCTTGTTCTTGTTCTTGTTGATCGAGCTGAACAGGTTCCATGGCCCCTCCCCCTGCATCACTTGAATTCCAAGGCAGGCGATCCAGCTGGGACTCAGTTAACAGATGCTGTTTTGGTGGTTGTTTTCCTTGATCCCTGCTGGTTGTAATGTATAGTTAAGGTGATGCTTGCCTGCAGTAACTCTTTATATGGAATGGGCACCTGGGCACCATATATGAGACCGAGGCCCATTTGCAAAACTTGATCTCTTCTTTTAACAGGGTTTTTTACTCTTTGAAAACAGCTGAGAAGGTTTTTTAATGAATGCCACCCTTCTGTGACGGAATATAGGACATTGTACCTCATGCTATCATTACCTGTATCTAGTAACATTTACAGTCACTTGTTTATAAGTGTACTGTACCCCCCCACCCTTGTTGAGTTAATGGTGGCATTGATATTTTGTACTTTTTTTGCAATCATTCTTCCATTAATGTTTCCTTTCATTGAAGTGTATTTATAATCATGAATATACCCAGAACCAATACTTCAAAACCATTGATTGCTGTCCTCCCAGTGCATACAGAAGTATCCTATAATGCCAGATCTCATTTTCTGCTGTTTCTCATCCATCAGATTGAAATCTTTTAGTTACCAGTCTTTAATCATCTGGTTGCTATTTCAGCAGTGTTATTATGCATTATTATGCGTTGAATGTGTTTTTTAACGCAATTGCACCCCCTGCATATGTAATAGCCGCGTGTTGTTCAGAGATGCCAAAACAATTTAGCAGTTGCTGTTGATTCAGTGCCTGTCCTTGCCCGTCTGCTTCCAATTGCTGATGCCAATTGAGTGCTAAAGGTTGTTCTTTTCTTGAAAGTGCTGCTTCTCCTGAAATACAGAACACTCTTGAGAGGAGATTGAATGGGAAGAAGATCGGCTGTCATCCTGCAGCTTTGTGTTCAGAAAGCTCTTGTTTCAGGTGTCATGACGTACACATCACAACAGCGTTCATAATCTCTTCACTCACTGATACATTTTAAAGGGAAATACAAGCCAAGCTACACAGACACTCAAGCAAATAAATAAATCGTCAGAAACCACTGAAGCAAACGTCAAATTAAATAGAATCAATAGTGAAGTAGTGAACGTTTCTCTCTACAGGTGAGAACGACACTGAGGTACATAGTGATTAACACCAATCATCAGCTACTTTACTCCCGACAAAACAGACAAGCAGCCATTTAATCAGGATTGAGCTTCACTCACTCCTGGAAATGCACTCATAGTGCAGACATATTTAACAAAGCACCCAGCAGCAGAGACCGGAATACAGATCACATTCCACTTTTCAATATGTACAGTGTGCAGGGAACAAGGATAAGCTTATTCCACACTGGGAATCTGTAAAGGGATGTAACTTCATGTAACTTCATACATTACATTCAGACTTAGCTTCTGCAGTTAACACAATTAGAGTACGTTATCATAACAATATAGTTAAAGAGAACATTTAAATAACAGGTAGATGCCAGTTAAAAATGCTCCAAGAAATTACAAAGTCCCCAAATGTGGACAATGGCACTTACTGGGTTAAAGGGATGCCTTTGATAATATACATTTTCCTTATGTTTAATGAATGTCCTGCTCAATATCTTATCGTGTATTCTCTATAACTCTCAATGGTTGTTTTCAGCTTTCTGAAAGTTAATTTTTGTGAGGTGGTATTTAACTTTAATTTCTGCACCCTCTGCAACTGTGACAAATGGCAGGTTTTGATCTGCAACATGAAAGCAAAACTCATCAGATTTCAATATCAAACTGGGGCTGCAGCCAGTTCCATCTGCAGTCTACAATCTAATCTGCAACCGAACATGAAAGTCATATAATTGCGATTTATAAATGAATTAAATTACAACATTTCCCTGACATTATAATGTATTCACATACCTCGTGTTCTGTCAGCTGACTGGTTTGAGATTTAAAGCCTGTCTCTTGTGTCCTTTGCATTGGACATTGTGTAACATCCACCAGCAGTGTGGAGAGATGGAGTTCTGCCAGTCTGCAATCCTAATGGAAATGCTGTTGATGGAAATTAACAAGTCTGATTTCAAATGGCTTTCAAATCAGGACGAGTAGCAGTTGTAATACAAAGTTACAGTCCAATAGAGGACAAGACTCACAGATGCATACCTGTAGTGATCGTTTTTCAAACCACCATACCAGAAATTCAGGTTAAGGAGTCTTTTCAGAAGCAGACCCAGTGGTTGAAAAGGGGCATATTTGTGCTGTTAGTAAGACTGGGTAATGATGTTTAATCAGAAGCAACAGTAGACTGGTAGGGAACATACACAACATCTTATTAAACTGGTAAGAAAGTAACATTTGCAGCACTGATGTGATTTTCTTATGTAAATCACTGCGGAGTGCACAAGCACTGTTGTGAAGCACAAAAATACCAATAAAAACGGTTTCTTTGGTTGTGAGCGGTTCGCCTTGGTTTGTTTACGTGCTGGTTTGTCACGTGCGTTTTTGTTTGGGACGTTCTGTTTGGGGGGCTCGCCATGCCTCTTCGGCTTCACAGGTACCCGCTTGTCCTCTGTTGTGTACTGTGTTTTGTTGTGCTTTTACTTGCTTGTACAGTCCCGATAATGATCACAGATAAATGATCACGCTTCACTGTTAAAGCATGTGTTTCCCATTTACCTTGTAAATGTTGCATCTTTTGCTCACGTCTGAGTTTGTTCTGTCTGCAGTAATTATGGCTGTCTGTCCTGTGCTTGCCCTCCACCTCTGAGTGGGCGCCAACAACTGAGTGGGCTCCAATAATGGCGCCGTAGTGATACACGCATTGAATCACGGGAAAGCACGATTGAACCATGTGATTGATTGTCCTATCCTTTTGCAATCACTGTCGCAAGTCGAGTTGCCGGTTTCTGCCGCTAGCGGTCTCTCTCTTCCCAAGAGTGAAATCCTTCAGTCATGAACAGATTTTTGCAGTTTTGGTGAACATAATCGAGTTAACACTAGAACCACCACGGCAATCATTTTGACGGTTTTCACTTTTAAAATTTAAATTACTCTGCATGTGTGAAAGATACGTGGTTGTCTGTTATTTGACTTTTCCTAAATACATGTATTAAATACCCTGATGGCGTTTGAAAAATAAAAAAGTTATAATCTCCTCTACCTAGAACCACCAAAGCCGTCACTTTGACCGCCTTTTACAATACATGTTTTTATTCTGAATATAACCTACAATATTCTATTTTATTTTTATATACAAGCCTGTTGTTTTCTCTACTGGACCTGCCAGCCATTAATTCCTTTGTTTTGTACAATGAATGCACCAGGGAAAATATCAGTAGGAGAGATTTCATCTTGAAGCTAGCCACAGCATTTTGGCAGAAACATTTCAATCAGAAAACTGCAAAGCAGCAGGCTGCTGCAGCTCAACCTGGACTCTGCTACACAGAGTGACACACACTGAGGAAACATGTTATTTTCATTTTAAATTAAAAAATACATTCATTTTTACAGTTTTATATATACATATACCTGTTTACACACAAGTTTCTTTTGAAATGTTTAAGTATAGTTTTTCATTTTTTGAAGTAGAACTTTATAGCGGTAAGTTAGAAAATAAATCCTTCGTAAGAAATATCGGTGAAAAATGACCTGTAAGTCCATTGTTTTCTTGTAGATTCAATTTAATCCATGAGGCAAATCACCAAAAACCAAAGCACTCAAACTCACAGTTAAAAAACCTTTATTAATGGGGCATGTCCAGAAACGAAATATTAAAAATAGAAGACGGAACCAGCATGTTCTAAAAAACAAACAGATGACCAGTGTGAACCGGCAAACCAGCCATCATCAGGGTGTGCATAAACCCTTTTATGTTTAATAAGCAGCCTTCATCAGGGTGTGCATAAACCCTTTTATGTTTAATTCAAACCAGCCTTCATCAGGGTGTGCATAAACCATTTTATGTTTAATAAGCAGCCTTCATCAGGGTGTGCATAAACCCTTTTATGTTTAATAAGCAGCCTTCATCAGGGTGTGCATAAACCCTTTTATGTTTAATAAGCAGCCTTCATCAGGGTGTGCATAGACCCTTTTATGTTTAATAAGCAGCCTTCATCAGGGTGTGCATAAACCCTTTTATGTTTAATTGTTCATTTAAATACAGTGTTTCAGCTGTGCAGATGTTTGATATGATGTGCTTGAATAAAACTTTTGAGTTGTATCCGACAGTTTGTCTTTCATTTTAATATTGATGTTTAAAATGTAACCATCATAATGACTGCCTGCAGCGGTTTTAGGTATGAGTATAACAGCAGCGGTTCTAGTGTTTAATGTAAAGAAATGATAAAGGAAAGAATGTACACTTACATGCTGAATATAGTAATTACATGTCCTTTCTCTTGAAAAAACTATCCAGCATAGATTGATCCTCACGCCCATTGCCTGTTTGCAGTTTGTGTGAAGATGACTGACAGGCAGCGATTGCATTCGTCATGCATGATTCGTACTACAATAGGTCATCTTTGAATTAGCGTTATCTTTGAATTAGTCAACTATGGTCTTTGTTTTCACTGAGAGAATAACACACTTGACACTGAAGAAAGTTCAGTGTCAGTCAGTACTGAGATCGTTGTATCCGGGTCGATCCTGTACGTGATCATTCTAATAGGGCTAATTTGCATTGAAAAAATCGGTTCTTGCTGTTGGGATCGTTAAAAACGGGTGTTCGTTATAAGAAGGGTTCATTATACTGAAGTTAGCCTGTATTTATTGATTAGTTTTTTTCTGTTTTGGGGGAATTTGTTTTGACACTCTGTTACTCCTTGTTATCACCTGAGTTTGGTTTATAACAGAAGTAATGAGTTTGGTCAGTGATATCCTCAGCAGGGTCATTACCTGAGTTTGGTCAGTGATACCCTGTGGCAATGTGCCCCGCCCCTGTGTGCATTTGTGTGTTAAGTGTTGTATGTTGCGTGTGTTAATGTTGGTGTATAGAGATTGGTACACAGGATATAAACGGGTCTGTGTTTCACGTGTATTTAAAAATGTAGATTTGTATTTAGGCACGAGGAGGGCACAAATCACTTCACGTGCTGGTTAAATGTAATATGTGAGCACGGGGTTGCATGTAATGAATTCACGTGCTGGGATTCAAGTGAATAATTAATTAGTAATTGAATCCCAGCACAACAGTATATATAGCCACATTTTCATTCACTCTGGGTTGTGTGTTCGGTGAGTGGAGAACGGGATAGAAGACGGAGGTAATAATTGTAAAAAGTAATAAGTAGTTAAATCTGCTCACTGTGTTTTGTCTGTATAGTTCGTTTTGTTTGTCTTTTTTTGTTTTGGCAACGAGTGCCGTGTCCTGTGTTTTTGTTTCAAGCCTTTTATTTTCTGTTCTGTCTGTTAATCATTAAATACTGAGCGCGATCACGCGCTCAGCTTCACCAAAACCCCAAGTCTCTGTCGTTTTATTTCCTGGATCTGGTCTGACGCCACCCACTCCGGCCGTCTTTGTGACATACCCTCAGCAGGGTCATTACCTGAGTTTGGTTTATAACAGAAGTAATGAGTTTGGTCAGTGATATCCTCGGCAGGGTCATTACCTGAGTTTGGTTTATAACAGAAGTAATGAGTTTGGTCAGTGATAACCTCGACAGGGTCATTACCTGGGTTTGGTTTATAACAGAAGTAATGAGTTTGGTCAGTGATACCCTCAGCAGGGTCATTACCTGAGTTCCTCTCCACTGAGCGGCGAGATTAGTCCGTAATTAAATTTATATATTTTTTTGAAAAAATACAATAACGAAACTATCTAATATTAATATTTTGTGCGTGTGTGAACTGGATGGTTTACAGTGGGTGACGTCAGACCAAAAACACAGAAACACAAACAGGTACTGTACTGGCGGGGCAAAACTGAAACTGTACGACGTTCAGCTCTTTTTATTAAATAATAAACAAATAAAAGATTTAAACAAACTCAAAACACTTACAAAACAAAAGGGCACTTTGGCCAAACAAATAACAAATAAGTATCGTGCTGGTGTATAAACCAGCACGCTTAGCAATTGTTATATTTTCAGTTATGTCTCTTTACCTCCTGTCTCTACTTCTGTTCTCTACTCTGCACATGCAAGAAATTGGATGTATATATAGATAGATAGATAGATAGATAGATAGATGCAATAAGGCCCAACAGGCTGTCCATATACGCCGAGTATACGGACACCTTGGGGCGTTGTGAGGCACCCTGCTGGCCTGGTATCATCAGATCAGTTCCTCTTTCAGAGGACGTCGTTTCTTCTTCTCCCCTTAACAGGCGGGACCAGCGGCCAGATAGTCCATAATGACTACTTCACCATACCCACACAAGCAGTCATTATCCCGACATTGAGTTCATTGTCAGTGGAAGGACAGAACGTGAATCACTTGACATTATTCTACGGTACATGGCAGTGGGCAGGGAGCAGCAAAGGGTGACAAGGAATTCAGAGACGCAGCCGTCTCAGACAATCTGTTCTGAAGAAGAAGAAAACAAGTTCAGACTTGTTTATTGCTTGAAATATCTGCTGTTTTTCACTGTTTAAAATAAATAAATAAATAAGAAAACCAATGCCAGGTTTATGGCCCTGTAACACGTAGCCTTACAGCTTATTTTTCACCCTTGTGACAGAGATCGAATGATTCTTGGTGATAGATCTCCCTCTCGACCTGTGAGGGCACGGTGCGAGAGGAACAGAGTACCCTTAATTAAATGTCACGACAATTTATTCCGTAGGGTAGGTGGAAGTCGGTCATTTAGGAAAGGGGCGGGGCTACGGCACCCAAGCTCAGTGACCCAGACGGTAAGCGGCATGGCATCCGAGGATTGGAGGAGCGGATGCGCTCGTTAACCTCGGGGTCATGAGCGAGGGTATAAATAGGGGGCATGGCTTGAGTGATCTGTTCCTTTGTGAATGGCTAGAGAGAACCAGAAGGAAACCGTGAACGTGAACTGTGAGTGTTGTTTGTTAGTTTGGTCTTGTAAACTGTGTGTCTTTTGTGTCGTTAAAGATTACTAGCACAATCCGGAGCTGTAGCCATCGGCCAGCATTAACCCGGACGTCAGCACGCACTTCTTTTCACCACGAGCACCTAAATCACGCACTGTAGAAACTGTGTCTGTGTTTGTGTTTTGTGTGGGTGAGGAAAAACGGGACGTTTGGTTGCGGGTCAAATCCGTGGGATTCATATAAACGGAGTGATACACGCCGCTGTACCACTTCCAACAATATTATTATTTACAGGTTGTTGCCATAAGGCTCTGGACATTATAAACAATAATAAACACCCTTGCACCTGTACCATACGTTTCTGTGTGATTATTCCGCTCTGCACTGCACTCACCTGCACGTAGTTACCACTTTGCCACAACCCTACACACATCGAGTCAGACAGAGAATGGTAGTTTAGCACTTACATGCACTTTTATTAACACAATTAACAAAACAAATAAACAAGCAAAAAACCTAACTCCACTTCGTGGCGCTAGCTAAAACTTTGTTTCTTCCCTAACTACGGCTGGACAGCTAAGCCGTTTACCAACCCAAAATAAAACACTTTCACACAAACACAGTACCTCTTCTTCTTCAGCAGCTGGCTTGTACTCCTTCAGCCTGGCTTAATCAGCCTCAGGTGCTTCTCATTTCCTTTAGTCCTGTGGCATTCTGGGAAATGTAGTCCCTGTAACCCCTCCTGAACTACAATTCTTCTCCTTTCCCCTGTCTGCCACAAATCCTTCATCTTCTGCCACAGGCCCCTTCAGAAGTATTTTACATAGTTTGAGGAGAATTTTGCAACTGGCTTCTCAAAAATGAATACATAAATGACAGATAATTAGTCCATGTTATTACCTTTCAAATGAGCCGTTGACAATCACTCTAGAACTTGTAGAACCAGAGACATTACTTTTTGTTTCAAATGGCAAGTGTCAGTGAAACTGCAGTGAACAGAGCCAAAATGGCAGCTTCCATGTATTTATATTTTAACTGTGTTTGTTTTTCCTGGATTTAATGTAAATCATGTATTTTTTCCTAGATTTAACAAAAAAAAAATTCGGATTTAGCGGAATACATAAATGTTAACAAACACATTCTTAAAAGTTTTGAAATGTGTACATTTTTT
This sequence comes from Acipenser ruthenus, assembly GCF_902713425.1. Taxonomy (NCBI): domain Eukaryota; kingdom Metazoa; phylum Chordata; class Actinopteri; order Acipenseriformes; family Acipenseridae; genus Acipenser; species Acipenser ruthenus. The sequence goes on from NC_081203.1 coordinate 13,431,025, forward strand.
TTTGGCATTGTGGTATGCAAAGCAGGTGGGGAAGCAGAGACATTGGCTCTCGGAGTGTAAGGGCAGCTCGGCAGCATACAATGCCAAATCAAACGCTTCAATGGGCTCATTTAGCTTCAGATTTAGCTGGCAAAATAACTATTTATTATGTGAAAAAACAGGTTTAGTCTTTCAAATTTAATTGCTGAACGATAATGTTTTTCAGATTTATCTGTTAGGTAAAAGTTGAATCGCCAAGTGTAAAAAAAGTATTGTATTGAATTAAAAAAACATTAATTCAGCAATGATCTCATTGGGCTTTGATACATTGATTTATTCCACAGCCTGCTGCTGTAGTTTATTTGAGAACGTCAGAATTCTGAAATTATGTCGATGATCTTCAGAATCATTAGGAGTTCTGTCGTGTGTTAACTTCTGTGACATATTGCTGACATCATTTGTCATCATTATTGTGGTCATGTTTGTCTAAACAGTGCAAAACCCTAACTATAGAAAGCCACATTTCAGCAGCTTCTTTGGGCACAGCAGTTGATGTGCTGTTTCCTGCTGTGGTGGCTGGGTTTCTCTCCGATTCGTTAGATCTTTTAAGTGCTGTGCATCTGCTCTTCTGTGGTACACCTCACCCTCTCTTAACTGGAGTCCCCCAAGGGTCAGTCTTGGGTCCTCTCCTGTTCTCTCTCTACACCCGCTCCCTGGGCCCCCTCATCGCATCCTATGGTTTCTCATACCATTTCTATGCTGATGATGCTCAGATTTTCCTCTCCTTCCCCACCTCTGACTCCACCATCTCCTCCCGTATCTCTACCTGTCTGTCTGCTATTTCCTCCTGGACGCACTCGCATCACCTCAAACTCAACCTCTCTAAATCTGACCTCCTTTTCTTTCCCTCCTCCTCCCCCTCCTCTGATCTCTCTATCTCTGTTCCTCTGGAATCTACCACACTCTCTCCCTCTTCCTCCGCTAAGAACCTGGGAGTCACCCTGGACCCCTGCCTCTCTTATTCCCAGCACATCTCCACTCTGGCACGCACTTGCCGATTCTTCCTGAGCAACATCCGAAGAATCCGACCCTTCTTCACCAACTATGCTACCCAGCTCCTGGTCCAGGCCCTGGTACTCTCCCGCCTAGACTACTGCAACTCCCTCCTGGCTGGCCTCCCTGCGTCCGCCACCCGTCCGCTCCAGCTCATCCAGAACTCTGCTGCCCGCCTGGTGTTCTCTCTGCCTCGCTTCGCCCACGCTGCTCCACTACTCCGCTCGCTCCACTGGCTCCCGATCACCGCTCGCATCCAGTTCAAGACTCTTGTACTAGCCTACAGATGCCTTGACCAGTCTGCACCCAGCTACCTCCAGACCCTCATCTCTCCCTACACCCCCACTCGACCTCTCCGCTCCGCCTGCACTAGAAGACTAGCTCTACCACCGCTACGCTCCCCTGCCTCCAAAGCCCACTCCTTCTCCAACCTTGCTCCGCAGTGGTGGAATGACCTTCCTACAGATGTCAGGACTGCCCAGTCCCTGACCACATTCCGGCGCCTCCTTAAGACTCACCTCTTCAAACAGCACCTGTAGAACTCTGTTTGTATCCTGGGACACTATCACCCTTCATGTAAATGTGCTTTATTTTGCTCTTATCAGCCCCCTATTTTACTGCATTTAATCCTGTACTTCAGAATACTGTAATCTGCCAAGTTTTTAACCTGTAGTACTTTGTATTTAATCACATCCTGATGTAACTATCACTATTTAATCATATCCTGATGTAACTATCACTATTACCTGCTGTATTATTGAATTGTGGTTTGTCAAACTTGTACTTTGCTCGAACAAAAGTTATTGTATTTCTTGCTCTTATTGTATTACTTGTATTGTAATGCTTTAAATGTTTTTGCTTACGATTGTAAGTCACCCTGGATAAGGGCGTCTGCTAAGAAATAAATAATAATAATAATAATAATAATAATAATAATAATAATAATAATAAAAATGAAACATTCATAATTACTGTTTTTGACAAGCCTTTTGTTTCAGTAATAGTCACCACTTCAAGACTGGGGTCATAAACTGCATCTGCTGTGAAAAATGGATTATCATTACTATTATTATTATTATTATTATTGATATTATTACTATACTACGTATTGATTTGTTATTTGTTTTGATAGTATTATTAGTATTGGTAATTAAACATGTTTTATTATTTTAAAAAGCAGATTCATTGCAATACAGATTTCTAATTAGGAACGTGTTTGTTTTGAGTCGACTCAGGTATTTCATTTAAGAAGTTGAAACCTCTTCATTGTGCATCACATTTCTGAGGCTTTGCCACTTAATGTGGGCGTTTACTTTTGACCAATGGTGTTAAACATCTCCAGACTGAGTGGGTGAGGTAACAATGCTGTATCACTGCAAGTTGGGTGTCAATCATATTATTATTTATTTCTTAGCAGACGCCCTTATCCAGGGTGACCTACAATTGTTACAAGATATCACATTATTTTTACATACAATTACCCATTTATACAGTTGGGTTTTTACTGGAGCAATCTAGGTAAAGTACAGCAGCAGTGTCCCCTACCTGGGATTGAACCCACAACCCTCCGGTCAAGAGTCCAGAGCCCTAACCACTACTCCACACTGAGTCCAGAGCCCTAACCACTACTCCACACTGAGTCCAGAGCCCTAACCACTACTCCACACTGAGTCCAGAGCCCTAACCACTACTCCACACTACTGCGTGTATGTAAAGGCCCACCTCAATGGTCAACCTGCAGCTGATCACAACAAAGCCTCTGAAACGTGTTGCATTGTTAACAGGCTTTATGAAGAACCTTAATCAACGCAAAACAGATCCCTTCCTCACAAAGGTGAGTATCTTAATTCTGTATTTTGGGAACCGAAAAGTCCTGTTTTATTATAATATAAAATAGTATTGGTCTAGGGATGAAGCCTGGTCCTAGTACAGTGTGTACTGTCACACTGTCACACTATCGGAAGCAGCAATATCCCTGCCTATTTTTAATTATGCTTTTTTTAGTTGTTGCCAGTTATTTTTTATTGTTTTTTCTCCTCAATTTAATAGTGTCCAATTATTTTTTAGGCTCAGCTCACCGCTACCACCCCCTGCGCTGACTTTAATTATGCTTTTTAACATAATTTGGCATGTTGTTAGTTTTCAAATAACACTCTACAGGTTTGTGGTACTACAGTATAATCCCTTTCTGTTCTGGATGGCCGACAGCCCATTGGTAAAACACTGACCTGCAGCCCAGTAGGTTACTACAGTAGGAACCATGAAGCAGTACTTTTAAAGCATTCTGTAAAAATGTGCGTTTTCTAAACTAGAACCAACATATCTCTATCGCAATGAAAGGTTGCTTCTAAGTAGAAATTATGATTTGGTTATCACTCCTTCAAAGGCAGATTTATTTTTCTCATTGTTTTTTTTCTTGGTTATATATTGGACAGTCTGTACTTTTGGAAAACAGATACCACTTTTTTCAAGGGCATTTTGAGCTGGACGAGTGAGAAGATAGGAATATAAAGCAGATCTGGTTGAGAAAATGAAATCTAGGTTGCGCATCCAGTAAAGGTGCTCCGTGTGGAGTGCAGGATGCGCCCTATAGCTTGGAGGTCGCCGGTTCGGATCCAGGCTATTCCACTGCGGTGGACAGGAGTTCCCAGGGGGCAGGTGCACAATTGCCCGAGTGTCGCCCGGGGTGGGGAGGGCTTAGGTTGGCCAGGGTGTCCTCGACTCACCTCGTATCAGCGACCCCTGTAGACTGGCCGGGCGCCTGCGGGCCTGCCTGCAAGCAGCCCAGAGCTGCGTGGTCCACCGACGCTGTAGCTCTGAGGTAGCTGCATGGCGGGGCTGCAGAGTGAAAAAAAACATTTTTTAATGTTCTATCAAGTGATGTATAAAGCGAATTGAAAAGCACAACTGAGAAGATTCATGAAATTCCTGGTATTTTATTAACAATTACCCTGTCATAACAGTAGACAGTACAGCTTGTATTCCTTTTATACAATTCTAGACTGCTCTGAATTGAACGCTAATAGAGAATGCAGCGCACATACCTAACAAAGCTGTGAGCACCAGTGCTTTAACTGGAAATATCAAAGGGAGAAATCAAACTCTATTGTATATACTGTTCCTAATGATAGCTACAGTGGGCGCGACAGTCTGTAGGGAACATCAAAGCAATACAGGTGAATAATCTACAGTGCATAACACACAGTACAAATAACTTCTGTTGATGTGCAAGTTGTGTGATGATACCCCTGGTTTGCTTCAGGCGATATAGTGATCTTCTTTTATTATGTGCACTAAAGGAAGGCTCCATGAACTCACAGCAGCAGCCATAGTTACCTGGGGAGAATATCAGCAATTTTGTTAGATTTTATTAGGTCTAGACGTGGTTGAACTCCAGGTTACTATTCCAGTCTAGATAACAACATGCTTATCCCCTATACCTCAGAATGCATCTGAAATAAATGAGACACTACAGCATTTTACAAGCCCAATGTTTAAGCACACTCAGTGTTTCAGCACCATCAAGAATTGTAATGTCAGAAGAATCGTGTGTCGTAAATACATAAACAAACTCCAGCTTGGGGTTGACAGCAAAAGGTGGTGTTGGGAAGCTTGCTTGTGCACCAGCCATTATAGAAATGTAATACAGTAGAACCTGACCTGTCCGATTATGTAAGATACGAGACGCACTATTGATGGGCCTGTGTCATTTGCACATGCTGCTATCGACTGAATGGTACAGATGGGAACTGATCAATGCACATTTTATTATGGGTTTAAAACAGTAAATTCAGCTCTCAGCAGGACAGAATGGAATTCAGTTGCAGTTAAAGAAAAGTTTATGCTGGTGTGTGCATGTTCTTGTTGTTGTTATGTCTGGTTTGGTCAAACCGACGGTGTAAAAACACCTGTCGGATTACAGTGGTATACAGAGAGAAAGCACGGGAAGGGTTTTCAAAAATGCCAGGTACTGTATTGCAGTGCTATGTTTTGCAGTAATTTGTACTGATTGTTTTTGTATAGTGCACGTGCAGTACCATATGTCCGTGTTTTAGATGCACTGATGTGCCTGACATTGTTAATGTAGCCTTAGTTGTCTTAGTAAATGGGGAGGCGAGAGGTTAGCATTAGGCAGGTATGTAAGACTTGTTGTCTTAGTAAATGAGGAGGTGAGGGGTTAGAATTAGGCAGGTATGTAAGACTTGTCTTAGTAAATGGGGAGGTGAGGGGTTAGCATTACGTTAGCATTAGGCAGGTATATGTGTTGCTTGTGAAACTGCAGTATATGATATCCCGAATATTCTCTGTGCTCCAGGATTCATTTTCTATAGCACTAGAACAGTGTGCCGTATGCTGTTTAGATTGTTTGTGTAACTGCACTCATCTTGTCTAATTTTTTAATTTTACTACAGAAAGTAATGTGCTATTCAGGGGCATTCATATTAACAGTATTATAAACACATTTAAAAAGACATGACAGTCTGGGACACCTTTTTCGGCCAGTGAGTTGTTAATGCATCTGCTTTCCTTGGTGATTGTTGTGTTACCTGCCTGCCTCGTCACATAGCATCTCACCATTCTACCCGGTGTGTTGAGGGATCATTTCTGTACCTGAAGAGATCTGTGGCTTCTGTCTTTGCTGGGTTAGTGGATGTGATATTGATTGATATGTCATATACAGACGTGCTCAAATTTGTTGGTACCCTTACAGCTCATTGAAATAATTCTTCATTCCTCCTGAAAAGTGATGAAATTAAAAGCTATTTTATCATGTATACTTGCATGCCTTTGGTATGTCATAGAATAAAGCAAAGAAGCTGTGAAAAGAGATGAATTATTGCTTATTCTACAAAGATATTCTAAAATGGCCTGGACACATTTGTTGGTACCCCTTAGAAAAGATAATAAATAATTGGATTATAGTGATATTTCAAACTAATTAGTTTCTTTAATTAGTATCACACATGTCTCCAATCTTGTAATCAGTCATTCAGCCTATTTAAATGGAGAAAAGTAGTCACTGTGCTGTTTGGTATCATTGTGTGCACCACACTGAACATGGACCAGAGAAAGCAAAGGAGAGAGTTGTCTGAGGAGATCAGAAAGAAAATAATAGACAAGCATGGTAAAGGTAAAGGCTACAAGACCATCTCCATGCAGCTTGATGTTCCTGTGACAACAGTTGCAAACATTATTAAGAAGTTTAAGGTCCATGGAACTGTAGCCAACCTCCCTGGGCACGGCCGCAAGACGAAAATCGACCCCAGATTGAACAGAAGGATAGTGCGAATGGTAGAAAAAGAACCAAGGATAACTGCCAAAGAGATACAAGCTGAACTCCAAGGTGAAGGTACGTCAGTTTCTGATCGCACCATCCGTCGCTTTTTGAGCGAAAGTGGGCTCCATGGAAGAAGACCCAGGAGGACTCCACTTTTGACAGAAAAACATAAAAAAGCCAGACTGGAATTTGCTAAAATGCATATTGACAAGCCACAATCCTTCTGGGAGAATGTCCTTTGGACAGATGAGTCAAAACTGGAGCTTTTTGGCAAGTCACATCAGCTCTATGTTCACAGACGAAAAAATGAAGCTTTCAAAGAAAAGAACACCATACCTACAGTGAAACATGGAGGAGGCTTGGTTATGTTTTGGGGCTGCTTTGCTGCACCTAGCACAAGGTGCCTTGAATCTGTGCAGGGCACAATGAAATCTCAAGACTATCAAGGCATTCTGGAGCGAAACGTACTGCCCAGTGTCAAAAAGCTCTGTCTCAGTCGCAGGTCATGGGTCCTCCAACAGGATAATGACCCAAAACACACAGCTAAAAGCACCCAAGAATGGATAAGAACAAAACATTGGACTATTCTGAAGTGGCCTTCTATGAGTCCCTATCTGAATCCTATTGAACATCTATGGAAAGAGCTGAAACTTGCAGTCTGGAGAAGGCACCCATCAAACCTGAGACAGCTGGAGCAGTTTGCTCAGGAAGAGTGGGCCAAACTACCTGTTAACAGGTGCAGAAGTCTCATTGAGAGCTACAGAAAACGTTTGATTGCAGTGGTTGCCTCTAAAGGTTGTGCAACAAAATATTAGGTTAGCGGTCCCATCATTTTTGTCCATGCCATTTTCATTTGTTTTATTATTTACAATATTATGTTGAATAAAAAATCAAAAGCAAAGTCTGATTTCTATTAAATATGGAATAAACAATGGTGGATGCCAATTACTTTTGTCAGTTTCAAGTTATTTCAGAGAAAATTGTGCATTCTTCGTTTTTTGTTTGAGCACGTCTGTATTTAAGAGACTGATGTCTGAGGGCTTGACATAAGGGACCCTGTTAAAAAAAAAACTAATCAGGCAACATAGACTAAATCTGCTTCAGTGATAACCACAGATTTAAATGTAATGGTGCAATTAGCAACCAACTTCCTAATCGAATGTTGAACTGACAATAATCGATTCATTATTGATGCAAAGGTATACTTCTTAAAAGCCAATACATCTAAATAGGTGCATATTTATTTGCATACAACTTTCAAAACTGTTAATCCTATTATTAAAAAGCATGAAGATTTATTCATTAGATTATGATATTTCTCACCACAAAACAAATCCAAAATGAAGAGCATTAGTCTGACAACATGCCAGGAAACCACATGTTACTGAGTAGCTAACCACCTGAGGCACCAGGGTGATTAATCGATCAGTAAATGATGAACTGATGCTTACAAAATAAAAGCCTTGATGGTTGATTCATCAATTGATTGTAACTCCCTGTTCAAATTGCATTTCAGCATCAGGAGCATGACTGGTCCACTGTTGTGCTGAAGATCTTTTTGGTTTATTTTTTACGGCTTGTGACAGTAATATTTATACAGACAAATATAATCTAGCATTCATTACGTCTCAGAGTTTTTCCATGATCCTCCAGCAATACCAACCAGCTTTGTAGTCCTGTTCTGTTCTTACTCCCCATAGATATGGGGCTTCCAGGCACTACAAGTCATTCACAAATAATGAATTGAGCTGTAGACCTTCCAAGCTCTTACAGTGTGGTACATAGAGGGATATTTTTGGCATTCCTTTTAAACTAGTTGACAGGCAGTCTGACACGTCTCAGATAATTTGTTGAATTGGTATTGCACAGCGAAGTGTTTTCCTGAGTTTGCATGCATGTGGATTTTTTAAAATACAGATATTTTAGTATGCAGCTCAGTATTAGATTTCCAATAATGGAAAAGGGAACCGTCACCCTGAGTAATGTTTTACGGCATGTGCAGAACTGTGACAGATGTGTAATGTATTACCTTATTACAGTGTATGTATTAAATAGAAGCCATATCTAACCAGCTGGTTCACATGTTTTCTGTTGCATTTCTGCAGCATGGATTCTTGTATTCTTAAATCCTGGTTGGGTTGTGGCTTCCCTTCTTGGAATTAAATATTTCTTTTTATTTACAGCACTTACCTAAATATAACATTTTTAATTGCAGCTTTCCCATCCTTACAGTACCTTATCCAACAGCCTTCTGTGTTAAAGTAGATTAGTTAGCTAGGAAAGACATGTGATATCAAGCTACAAATACTAAACTCATGAATAAATAGATAGCAATATGGTTTGGTGAATGCATGAGGCAATCCCTATTGAATCATCCCCCTGAGAGGAGCTTTGCAAAGCCATTGCCACACCTACTACCGTTAATATCTCATTGTGGCAGAGTGGTTGCAGTGCGCAGGCATGTGGTGATGTCACGGACCAGGAAGCAGTACAAAACAAAAGGTACGGGGCTGAAAACGGCCATATATTTATTAAATCAAAGTTTCAAACAAACAGTTTAAACAAAAAAAAACACACAAAAAGAAAAGGGCACGTTGGCCACCAAAATAGACACTAACAATTCTGGTTTTTTGTAACAAGGTGTACCTTGTTCGCTGGTCGGTAGTGTATGAAGAGTGATATGTCACACACCAAATTCCAGTTTCAAAACCTGAGGTTGCTTTATTGTAATCATACAAGAGCGAGGTTACAGCGCTGGAGAGAACTTCAAAATGCTCTAACGCAGCAGAGTTCACACAACATGTTTATACATGCATGCAAAACAACATCAGTATGTGCCCCACAAACTGTGCCTTTTGTCACATCCACTGTCACAAAGTGTTCGTTCTCAGTACTTTCCCGTTATTTACTAGCCTCCATCCCCCCTTCTTACAGTCTGTTCTCTCTTGAGACATCTGTTTTTAGACGATTATCATCTCCAGGCAACTTCTGTTTACAGGCAGCACTGATTTACAGAAAAAACAAAAGAAGCAATAATAATGCAGACTCATTAACTTAACTTTTAAGCTTAACTATATTTTGTTAGTAATTATACGTTGTTAATTCAAGTAATAAAAGTACTTTAAGAAGGAAATCAACTTCTCAAATTCTCTCTTACAATAGCATTTGCTCATTCTCTCCTTAACTCTCTCCAGCTAATGAGCCTGGAGTGGGTCTTTTATACTGTGGCTGGAGTCTTAATTACCCATTAAACAATTACCTTATTAAGGCTCCATCCACATTCCCACGAGATTTATATGAATGGGGACTTTAACCCCATTCATGCAACTACATATTATCAAACCGGCTTTTCGCCGGTCTCAAATAATAAATAACGATGGCTTTCGTCCATCCGCACACAAACACTAATAATAATATTACAAATAAATCATATGTACACAAGAGGTGAGCACCTCGTCACACTCATATACCATTTAAACGTGCAGCTTCATATTTCCACTGTAAGACTGTGGAGTCTGTGGCAAAATGTAATGGAACCCTTTACTTTTCAGTTTCCGGATGGTAAAAAGCTAACGCTTTGAGACACAGGTATGGTCTTCATAGTCGGTTCACAGGTGTGTGCTGTTCTCGCCATCATGTGTAACACACTGAATGTTATTTAAAACTGCTTAAATAACTTACAAAGCTATCTAGCAGAGGACATGTGAAGATGGTACACTTTGATTTTTAAAATTATAAAAAGTGTTTTTCTTTTTTTTTATCACAAAGGATTCAAATAATTATCAAAAGTGAACTGGGTATATTCTATGCTGCTTCCAGACATCCAAACGTTTAACATAATTAATGTAGCTGCACTCTTTTTATGACAAGCCTGACACAACAAAGAGTGCTTGAGAAACCACTGCAATATGATTAAAGGCAGCTGCAGAACACAGGGCCATATTTTCAAGGAGTTTTCTCCAGTCTTTAATTAACCCTTATTTTTTGAAAGCAATAAAACACCTATTGACTAGAAAACTAGCATCAAACATCGAAGTCATGTAATTGAAGGTCTCTTAAGCACTCTCAGGTTGTTTGTTTCTCAGTGCATCACTGTTGAATTGTCATCTTTAAAAGATAAAGTAGGAGTTAAAGACTGGAGTAAATGCTTTGAAAATGTGGACCTTGGACCTTTGTGAGAAGCTCTTATGATGTTAACCGTAACGCTGTACAAACAACAGACTAATACACTTTTCGTCTACACGGTTCTTTTCAATTGTCCATAATATGCTATGAATGAGTGTTATCATTCAATCTGGAATCTACATGTTACAAGTATTGAATACAATAAATACAATCTATGAGTTGTGGTGTGGTGTGTGTGTGGTGGTCTGTGAGATCATGGTGTCTGCAGTAGGTATGGAGATACCTTTTATATTCTGTTTGTACTTGAGCAAGTCCTGCGTTGTTCTGTGCTTTAGGGCACAGTGAATCACACAGTGATATCAATCTGGAATGTGCTTCAATGGCAACATTGTTTCTGTTCTTTACAAAACGAATAGTATAGAAGGTATAATGACTAGGTTATGAATTTCAAATATGTCAATGCTGTTCTAGGGGTGAGAGCACATCCATCACCCAGTCGTGGCTGAGCTAAAGAACAATCCCAGCTGAGCCAGACCAATCCTACATACAAGCTGCAAAATATTCTTCAAGTAAGAAATCAAAGCATTTCAATGAAGAGTGTGCTGAAAGTACTGCACTTGTAGTATTCATTTGATACGAAGGTGAATTGTAATTCATCTGCAGGATGGAGCACAAGGAGGTGAAATGACTTGCTTAGGGTCACACAGTGAGTCAGTCAGTGGCAGCCGTGGGATTTGAACCGGTGACCTTTTGGTTACAAGCCCTGGACTTTAACCACTGGACCACACACCTCCTTGATAACAACGATGACTCAGTGTGGAAGCATCAGAAGCCCATATCACTCCGAATGATTGAAAATACCATTGAAAAGCCATGAAACGTAAAGAGCCACTTCAAATGACATGTGGAGCTACTCTTTAAGAATGTTTTTGCATAGTCTACTTAAAAGTGCAATGTGGATTACAGAATAGTTCAATAGGCTTGAACATGTATTTCCATAATTATTAGTTGCTTGTGCAACATCATGAATGGTTACTTCCTTCTTAAGTCTTTAATTGACCTTTTTTATTTCTTGGAAATGCATTTTGGAAATAAGCTCATTCAATAACCATGGGCAACTGTGGAGAAATATGTATTTCCATTTGAACTCATCACTCGGAGTGGGATTCTGTTTCTATTCTGAATCCTGAGGATTCCACATGGGGTTCCAAATGTATTAGTGTTCTGAATTAAGAAGCAGTATTTTGATTACTTGATTACAATATAACCTTGGTGGACAACCGTTCTGAGATTTCGTTCTAAGATCTAAGTTCATATGTCATGTGTAGGGTGTCTCTAGAAGAGATGACATGAGTTTGGGTGAGTTTTAAATTCTGTCTGCTCAATCTGTGCAAAATTATTTCTGTTGTAAGAGCCACACTGCACACAATGCATTGCCTTATTATGACTATGAACTGCTATTAGTGTTGTCATTTGAACTGGAGGATTATGATTATGAACTGCTATTAGTGCTGTCATTTGAACTGGAGGATTATGATTATGAACTGCCATTAGTGTTGTCATTTGAACTGGAGGATTATGATTATGAACTGCCATTAGTGCTGTCATTTGAACTGGAGGATTTGATTATGAACTGCTATTAGTATTGTCATTTGAACTGGAAGATTATGCGGTGTGTTCAATGCACTGGATTCATTTGAACTGGAGGATTATGCAGTGTGTTCAATGCACTGGATTCATTTGAACTAGGATTATGCAGTGTGTTCAATGCACTGGATTCATATGAACTGGAGGATTATGCGGTGTGTTCAATGCACTGGATTCATATGAACTGGAGGATTATGCGGTGTGTTCAATGCACTGGATTCATTTGAACTGGAGGATTATCCGGTGTGTTCAATGCACTGGATTCATTTGAACTGGAGGATTATGCGGTGTGTTCAATGCACTGGATTCATTTGAACTGGAGGATTATGTGGTGTTCTCAATGCACTGGATTCATTTGAACTGGAGGATTATGTGGTGTTCTCAATGCACTGGATTCATTTGAACTGGAGGATTATGTGGTGTTCTCAATGCACTGGATTCATTTGAACTGGAGGATTATGTGGTGTTCTCAATGCACTGGATGACACCATCAATGTTCAGGATACAATGGGACTGGAATTCTGACAGATGCTAGAATGTGATTTCTCATTAGAAAAACAGTCTGCAAATAATAACCCTTTTTTATAGAATACAATCACTTTGAGCTATATGAGCTGTGTTGACAATACATTAACATGTACTGTGCTTCAGTGTACAGGGAAGCCAGTTAGCAGAATGAAGAGAGCTCTGTAATATAAATGAATACATATGCAGCTGTTACAATAGAAATCCAATGGAGCAGGCTCTGCACTTTAATAAAAACATAGGCAATACAAAACCCAAATAAAAACAGACAATGACAAAGCAGAACACTGGAAAAAGAAATGCATTATTTAGCTGGATGGCCTTGAGGAAATACCTGTGGATTGAGTTAACTTCAGGGTTAGTTTGAACTCCACTGAAGACCCTGTTGACTGAAGTGAATCTATGGACTTTTTCTCTTGTGCTGCTCTCTTTCCCCATGCTAATATTCTGGTTACAAATGATTTATTATACATAGCTGTGATTTGTATTTTTATTCATGGGAGGTGACACCTTTAAGAATATTTGGATTATTTCCAGGAGATACATCAACTGACCAGAACGTCCATCATCTGTGGTTCCAGATCGTGTAATGTTAAATTGTTATTAGGGCTACATCTTTTCCCCATTAGACACCATCAAAGTCATTGTGATAGGATTATGATGTTAAAATGATCACTCCGATTGTTTCTAAAACACTTCCTGGCACATGCTTTCATTCATTAACAACAGAGTCGTTTCCTCTGCCAGTTGTAATGTATTCTGCTAATTTTTCTTTGAAATAAGAGCATGTTTGAATTCCTAATGCAAGGAAAGCTGAAATATTTAGGGATGCAATTAATATTTAACTGCCATTTCACCTATTCATTATGGGGGATGAAATATTAATTAGGGTGGCAACCGATACACAATTTGCAGAAAAAGTGTCAGGGTAGAGAGAGGATGTGTTCTTTTTATATTCACCCACAGCAGAAATGTGGTATTTCTATTAAATAATATATAATGCATTTAAAATGCAGTTTACTGTGCTTAAACTATAAGAACTGGTGCATCAGCAAAGAGGGGGAAACAAAGATGACAGCAGACATTAAAAGTGTGTAATGAAAAACGGGAGGTTGACCAGTCAGCTTTTCTGTCTCGCTGTGCACACATATCGAAGGTCAGAGTCCTTCAGAGGCGTCTGTGTGATATCTGTAAGTGTTCTCAAGGGAGATCTCAGCTGACAGCTGAAGTGCACATCATCAAATCACAACCACCACAGTTTGCATCGACTCTCTTTCTTGATGAATTAGTATAGGGTGCTGACTAGAAACACCCTGACCGTACATAATTTATAGTGGCTTTCCTGCCATTGACCAACCACATGCTTCCCCAATTGACTGCCATGCTTTCAGCCAGTAACATGCTGTGACTTTTAGTTATTCTCAATATCTTTGATATTAAAAACATAAAAAAGCTTATGGTAGGTGGTAATTATTGGCCAGTTAACAGAAAGTTTACAGCAAATTATGATTTGTAAAGTTATCCACACATGCCACTTAATTGGATTAAGTGATTTGCACCATGGGTAACTGTACAGCTGTGGTTCTCAAACTGGGGGGCGTACACCTCATGGGGGGTGCAGAAGGTATCCGGCAGTGGGGGGGAAGGGGGGTAAGAAGGTTCAGGGTTTCTAGATGTTGCTGTGCATCTGACTGGTGCCTTTTATTCAAGCCTGCATATTATTGGATGAAGTCTGCTACCATCTGGGGGTGCATGTTATCGGCTCACTACGTGGTGCGCACATTAGGAAGTGTTGGACACAATCGCTAAACTATTTGCAGTGTTCAGGTTACTCTTCTTACGATGGATCGATGGCTGGTTCGTGCAAAAAATAAAAAAAATAAAAAAATAAAAATACAACAGCAATGACATACATAGAAACCAGTGGCATGTTGATTTTTATTTTTACCGGTTTATGTACATGTGTGTGGAGGGGGGGACGTCAAGCATCACAGACACGAGGAAGGGGGGCACTATTCAAAAAGTTTGAGAACCACTGCTGTACAGAATGTGATTGTTATCTGTGTCTGTACTGTGTGACAGGCTGCTGCAGAGAGGTAATGAACCTCTGTTTGGAGATGCATGGCTAGAATAAGGCAGGCTGCATGAGAATGCGTAGCAGGCAGGGGAGGATAGCTCCAGTCATTAAGAGCTATTATACTACCTAACCTTACTTTATGGAATTGGTGCTGGTCAGGGTCTGTGACAGCATCTTTTATTATTACTTGCTTTTGGAGCTGCGGAACCTGGTTTTTCGAACAATTCATTTTCAGGTGTAAAGCAAAACAAAAAACGGGACGACTATTTGAGGGTTCCAATAAAAATAATTAGATCCTTATTATTATTATTAGCAAGTACTACTGATACTACAATGGCTACTTCTACTAATAATATAATAATGTTAATAATAATAAATAACGCCTGAGATAGAATGTGTCTAATGTCCAGTAAATCTTATCTGGTGTATAGATGTCGTCCTGTGCATAGAACATACAGCACCATCTTTATTTTTTATGATTTATAATAAATTGTGTGTAGGGTGCCTCCTCCCCCAGAAATGTGAATATCAGTAATCTGTCAATGCGGTGCATATTTTAGCTCCACTATACTGATCTTTGTAATCACTTGTGAGCTAATAATCCACAATAGGCACAGCTAATTCTGGAGTGGATTTCCATGCATCAGTTGTGATATTAGATTTTTGAAGAACAGTGAAGACCTAGTTTTAAGCGAACTAATTCATCAAATCAAACTTTATTTATATAGCACTTTTCATGGCAGAGTCATCTCAAGGCACAACAGTTCTAAACATCAACAATAAAACTGCAAAAACCATAAAAACATAAAACAGGAAAAAATAAGAACAGTAAAAACAGCAAAAAAAAAATGACAGTCAGATTAAAATGAAAACGATATATCATAAAAATAGGTTTTAAATCTTGACTTAAAAATTGCAACAGTTCAGGCCTCTCTTATAGAGCCTGGGAGAGCGTTCCACAGTACAGGGGCCCTACAACTGAACGCTCTATCTCTTATAGAGCCAGGGAGATCGTTCCACAGTACAGGGGCCTTACAACTGAACGCTCTATCTCTTATAGAGCCAGGGAGATCGTTCCACAGTACAGGGGCCTTACAACTGAACGCTCTATCTCTTATAGCGCCTGGGAGAGCGTTCCACAGTACAGGGGCCCTACAACTGAACGCTCTATCTCTTATAGAGCCAGGGAGATCGTTCCACAGTACAGGGGCCTTACAACTGAACGCTCTATCTCTTATAGAGCCAGGGAGATCGTTCCACAGTACAGGGGCCCTACAACTGAACGCTCTATCTCTTATAGAGCCAGGGAGATCGTTCCACAGTACAGGGGCCTTACAACTGAACGCTCTATCTCTTATAGAGCCAGGGAGATCGTTCCACAGTACAGGGGCCCTACAACTGAACGCTCTATCTCTTATAGAGCCAGGGAGAGCATTCCACAGTACAGGGCCCTACAACTAAACGCTCTACCACCTGTGTTTTTCAGTAAGCAGCAGAGCATCCTGGGATCAGAGAGGCCACACAGCAATGTATGACGGGGCCAGACCATTCAGGGCTTTATAGATTAAGAGTAGGACCTTAGAATCAATCCTAGACCGCACTGGGCTTCTAGCACAGGTGAAATATTTTTTTTTGTTCTTGTTAAAACCCTGGACGCAACATTTTGTACAAGCTGCAATTGGGATAAAACATAGCATGGGATACCTGAAAACAGGGCTTTGCAATAATCAAGCCTAGATGATACAAAGACATGCAACAATCTCTCAGCATCCTAGGGCAGCAGTGTGGAGTAGTGGTTAGGGCTCTGGAATCTTGACCGGAGGGTCGTGGGTTCAATCCCAGGTGGGGGACACTGCTGCTGTACCCTTGAGCAAGGTACTTTACCTAGATTGCTCCAGTAAAAACCCAACTGTATGAATGGGTAATTGTATGTAACAATAATGTGTAAAACAATAATGTAATTATATGTAAAAAATAATGTGATATCTTGTAACAATTGTAAGTCGCCCTGGATAAGGGCGTCTGCTAAGAAATAAACAATAATAATAATCCTGCAGTGAAAGAAAGTGTCTTACTTTAGCAATATTTCTAAGGTGAAAAAATGACACTTTGGTTACGTTCCTAATATGAGGTTCAAATGAAAGATCTGGGTCAAAAATGACACCCAAGTTCCTCACTTCAGCTTTCAGTGAGAAAGGGAAGCTGTCCACTGGAAAAACATTTGTATTGCTTGTATTGTTTAGTTGACTCATTGATCCCAAAAGCATTAGCTCTGTTTTATCTGAATTTAACAATACAAAGTTGTCCTACATGCAAGCTTAATATCAGCGAGGCAGGTAGTCAGAATATTTGAAGATAAAGCATCACCCGGTTTTAGAGACAAATATAGTTGAGTATCATTAGCATAACAATGAAAATTGATCTCATGTCTACAGACAGTATCGGCCAAGGGCAGCATGTATAGCACACCATTTACCAATCTAATAAGAGCAGTTTCAGTACTGTGGCCAGGGTGGAAACCTCACTGAAATTTCTCAGAAATATCATGTACTGCTAGGAAGGTATTAAGTTGGTTAGCTACCACTCTCTCTAAAACTTCAGATAGAAAGTAGAGAGGAGAATTAGGCCTAAAGTTCTTAAGGATTTTGGGATCCAGAGTAGGTTTTGACTAGAAATAAATGCAAAGTACAAATAAACGTTTAAATAAGCTGTTTAGAGAGGTCCTTAGACATTATGAAGATGCAAGCTGTACTATCTTCAAGACTGAATTTAATAAGCTCTTGTGTCCGTAGAGTCTATTGCCTTGCTGTTGACTCTGAGAGAGTTCAGACTTCACAGTAACCAAACATCATTTCCCACTGTAGAGAACAGCCTTTCCACAAGGTCAAGTTGACTTTAAAGCTAACTGAATTCCATTTCATATGTCTTTATTTCTTCTTATGATGCATGGCTTTTAATGTGAATGTTAAGACCAGAATCCCAACTAAGCAGCACAGGTTACTACAGCAGAGGGGAAGCAAGTACAGCCACTCTGGACTTGTCATCGGAAGCTTCCTGGCAGACTTTTTAAATAAGACTTGTAATGCATTCAGAGATATTAGTGAAGTGAGTACAAATGAAACAGTTAAAGAGACATCAGCTTCCAGACGTGTGCAACTGGAATCCTGTCATATCTTAAAGGCACAAAACAAAGAATTTAATTTCTGAATAAAATAAAGCAGCAGCAATAACTGTGGACTTGTATAGCACCTTTCAACAGCTTAACTGAAAGTTAACTAAATAAAGCACTAAAAAGGTTCAAAAGCCTAAAGTCTAAATTTAAACATTTCCACTGAAGCAGAGACCCTAAGAGAGTGGTGGAGGGAATTCCACAGTCTGGAGCACAAACACAGAGAGTCCTGTCACCTCGAATGCTTGTTTTGTTGCCAGGTGACAATGGCTATGTTTACAACGACTTTTGGCAGCCAGCATGGAACGTTCTTCTTCTAGAATTTTGGCAGCCAGCATGGAACATTCTTCTTCTAGAATTTGATGTCTTCTTCTGTAGTTGTGTTTTGGAGATGCACAGTTCAACACCTGGAGCGGAGAGGCCAGTGCCACTTTGGTACGATTAACATCGTTCCATGGGTCAAAACTGCAGAATCGTATGATTAACATCGTTCCATGGGTCAAAACTGCAGAATCGTCATCTTACTGAGACAGAAATACACTTCCCTGTGATCCCGTTGCAAATCTCGTGTTAAGAAATGCATATTGCACTACACCAAAACAAATAACGCAAGGGCCAATGAAAAAAACAGAGCACAGAGCTGCATCAGTGCTTCCCCACCATTGTCAAAAGTACATTCTCCGGAACGTACATTTCACAACATACCTCTCTGAAGAATGGCAAACAAGTTCATCTGTTGATATTGTACATTTTGTATACATATACATTACAAATGTAATATACAAGTTAATGTACTTAAATCACTGAAATCTCAGCAACGAGCTGAGCTCTCCGTTAAATCAATCCTTAAACCCTTCGCTTATGGTCCTTAAGATCGTAGCATTGAATCCCACTGTTGAAGATTTTTAAAATACAAAATATTTCTCTTATAATAATTATAATAGTTATAACCCTTCTTTGAAAACACTGTGTAACAATTATTTTTTTTTTTTTTTTGGTTCCTAGGTAGTAAGTGTTATTTTCTAATTGCTTATGCCTCAAAAGTATAGAAAATGGCTATTATTCCCCACAAACTTTGCTTTTGTGACCAGGACAGTGATATTTTGAAATTTACCTATTTCCAATGAGAAAACGGGCGAATGTGTCTTTTCGTTCACATAAACTCAGAAAAAAACAACATATGAATCCAAATTAACATGTATTTATACTAAACTAATACAAAACATGACTACAAAAGATTTAGAAGTGAGTAGATTTCGAGATTTACGATTATACTGTAAATCACTTTCACGAATCAGCCCCCAAATGTAGTCTCCCATCATGTTCTCGTTATACTGTCCTTGGTAGCGGCGTTCAAAGTCCAGTATATCCTGGTGGAAGCGCTCGCCTTGCTCCTCCGAGTACGCTCCCATGTTCTCCTTGAATTTATCAAGATGAGCATCAAGGATATGGACTTTGAGGGACATCCTACAGCCCATTGTGCCGTAGTTCTTCACCAGAGTCTCAACCAGCTCCACATAGTTTTCGGCCTTGTGATTGCCCAGGAAGCCCCGAACCACTGCGACAAAGCTGTTCCAAGCTGCTTTCTCCTTACTAGTGAGCTTCTTGGGGAATTCATTGCACTCCAGGATCTTCTTTATCTGTGGTCCGACGAAGACACCGGCTTTGACCTTTGCCTCAGACAGCTTAGGGAAGAAGTCTTGAAGGTACTTGAAGGCTGCCGGCTCCTTATCTAGAGCTCTGACAAATTGTTTCATAAGGCCCAATTCGATGTGCACTGGTGGCATCAGCACCTTCCGGGGGTCCCAGCCGTACTCATCATACTTCAAGGCGTCCAGCAAGGTCTTGATGCTGTTGTAATCCTCTTTGAGGTGCACCGAGTGAGCCAGGGGAAGAGACGGGTTACTTGTTACCATTATGGAGCAGCACGGCTTTGAGGCTCCTGGATGAGCTGTCAATGAAGGACAGTATAACGAGAACATGATGGGAGACTACATTTGGTGGCTGATTCGTGAAAGTGATTTACAGTATAATTGTAAATCTCGAAAAACTACTCACTTCTGAATCTTTTGTAGTCATTTTTGTATTAGTTTAGTATAAATACATGTTAATTTGGATTCATATGTTGTTTTTTTCTGACTTTATGTGAATGAAAAGACACAAATTCGCCCGTTTTCTCATTGGAAATAGGTACATTTCAAAATATCACTGTCCTGGTCACAAAAGCAAAGTTTGTGGGGAATAATAGCCATTTTTTATACTTTTGAGGCATAAGCAATTAGGAAATAACACTTACTACCCAGGAACAAAAATTGTGTTACATAGTGAAATCAATTGATTTCATGTTAAGAATTGTACATCTTTTACCAGACAGGTTTTTTGATGAAGTTCATGTTACCAAAAAACAAAACACATTAATTTACGTAGTTGAAAACATAAACTTCATTTAATTAGTAGTAGCGGGAGCATGATGGCAAAACATTTGCACAGCACATTAAAGAATCATTTTTCTGCTATGAGGGAATCTTAATAGAAACATTTACCAAATAATTACATTTAAGCATCCTTGGGAGATATAAAAAACAGAGATGACCAGTAGAACTCTTCAGTGACATCTGCTCTGAACCCGTATGGCCACGATTAGATAAGTGCAATTCTGTAATGTCATTCTAAAATCTTACAAAGCCACTGTAAACCCCATTTTTAAAGCAATAAATGTTTAATTATGGGAAGATTCTTCTGATGCGTGCTATATGGAATATTAACCTCTTCAAACAGCACCTGTAGAACTCCTCTGTTGTATCCTGGGACACTATCACCCTTCATTTAAATATGCTTTATTTTGCTCTTATCTGCCCCCTATTTTACTGCATTTAATCCTGTACCTCAGAATATTGTAATCTGCCAAGTGTTTAATCTGTAGTATTTTGTACTTAATCATATCCTGATGTAACTATCACTATTTAATCATATCCTGATGTAACTTTTACTATTATCTGCTGTATTATTGAATTGTGGTTTGTCACACTTGAGAATTATTGTATTTCTTGTTCTTATTGTATGACTTATATTGTAACACTTGAATGTATTTGTATTTGCTTGCGATTGTAAGTCGCCCTGGATAAGGGCGTCTGCTAAGAAATAAATAATAATAATAATAATAATAATTAACACAGCCCCTCCTTGATTACCATACAATGACACCCACTGGCATGGTATTGAGTGGTTTGTTGCAAAGCCTTGTTCAAATACAAAAGGACAGGGTCAAGGGATTTATTTTTTAGGAATAATAGCGTGACAATCATAGCGTGCTGCCTGTATTCCATTATAAATGTAGTCAGTGTTTGACTTCAATGAAATATGTGTGATCTGTTTTTTTGTGTCGTACAGGTATCTGTTTGTCTTGTTTTTTGTTGACCCGTTGACTCTGTTTTGTCATCAGTCTCTTGTTCTTTGTCACATATTGATTTTGTTACAGTTGGCCCTCAGCTGTATTTATTAGGTCAGTTATAAGTTTGCAGTTACAGTTCTTTTTCATTTACTTTATTTGCGATCTCCTTTAACAATGGTTTGAATCGTGTCATTGTGATGTCATTTCCTCCTGATACAAGCTGTCCAATACAGGTGCTATTCTCTTATATCCGAATGATATCGGTGAACTCATCCATAACTATAAAACACCACCTTTAGATGTTTAGACTAAACACCTTTTCAATGTCTTCAATGTGTATATCGATGACCCCTGGACATTATATATCGCCATGAATAATCCTTAAGAGTTTAATATCTGTGGTAGAGAATAATGGGTTACTAACAGTTATATTATCCACATAGATGGCTTTTAACTAGTTTTGTCATCTTTTTTTCCAATTTATATATATGTCTATATATATATATAGTGAGCAGGGAGAGGGTTAAATTCCTCCCTGCTCACTATATATTTAACCATGTGCGTATGCACATTTTGTTAAATTGTTTCATTATTTTATTGTTAATTATCCCCTGCACCTGGAAGTGATTGTAAATTAGAACCAGGTGCAGGGTATTTAAGAGGTGCAGTCAGTCTGCACTGGACGGCTGAGTAGAAGGAAGCAGGAGGTGTGCCCTGCTGCCGAGCCGTCACAGAGAGGTACTGTGTGTGTGTGACCGTGCAAAATTGCATTAAACTGTGTGTGTTGTTTAATAACAAGTAAACACCCTAGCTGTCCTGTGTATCAGCTAGGTTCCTGACAAGTGTATAGTCAGTGCTCCGACTAAAAAAATAGCGCGTCAGCACATAAAAACTAAATTATCTGTGTGCTGGGTCATTTTTTAAAGGGACAACGGACGACCGTGAGTGGCGGCCATGTTAGAATATATATATATAATCACAGTTTATGTATGGTGTGAGATAGCGGTTTGTGAGAGACAGCAGGGAGGGGGTTAAAACCTCCCTGCGAGAGAATGCACCTTTTGTTAATTGTTTGGATTGGTTGCTTTATTGTTTCATTTAATTTGCTAATTGTTTTGTTAATTGTTTTATTGTTTAGTTTAATTGTTTAATTGTTTTATTATTAATTATCATCCGCACCTGGGCGTTATTGGAAAATTAGATCCAGATGCAGGGTTTAAAAGGAGAGCAGTCAGTCTGCTCGAGGCTGCTGAGTAGAAGGAGGCAGAAGAGGTGCTCTGTCTCTGAGCAGTCAGAAAAAGAGTAAGTGCAGAGTAAGGGTAAGTTGTCGATTGTGTCGGTGCCAGGTAAACGGCTTAGCCATCCTGCAAGTTAGTCAGGGAAATACCTGTGTAGTAAGTGCTCCAAATCGGAGTTAGGTGTTTGTTTTGTGTTTTGTTTATTTTTGTGTTTATTAAAAATTAGAGCGTCAGCGCTTGAAAACTCAATTTCTGTGTGCTGGGTCGTAATTTTAAAGGGGCACGAACCCGAGTGAGTGCAGCTGGTTCACAACGGTGACCAGGTTTTTAAAGTTCAAAACCGGGACACATTGTTAAATAATTGATAAGACTAATTAAACCATTTAAATATAGGCTGTTTTAATGGTTATTTAAATAGCCATCCTCTCACTCTTAATATTGTCTTTATTTATTTTTTTAAGCAATTAGCTAATTTCAGTGCACTCCCGGGTGTATTATTTGTGACTAATTAGATTAACTCGCCACATTGTTACATACGTATTGCTACTGTTTTGTTGAGTTTATTATTATTATTATTGATAATAATAATACTAATGATAAATTAAATAATTAATTCTGTAGATTGTCGTTAAAAATAAATGTATGTTTTGGCATTTTACTTGGGCTAAATCCCGCCAGAACTGAACAGCTACCAAATTCCTGTATTACACATAATTGTAGATTAATGTGGAATATACACTAAATGAAAACTACGTTATACAAGTTATTTTGACAGCAGCGGAAAACTTTTTAAAGATTTTGAGAAAATTGTCAGGACGTCTGGTCACCCTTGGTATATGTGATGGTCTTGCAGGTGATACATTTAATATGACCTTTTTAAATGGGTCGGTTTATGGTATGCTAGCTGTGAAGTAATAACAGCAAGTAATATAAAGGGACCTTGATACCTGTGGTATGTATTATTCTCGTACCCACTTCAGAGTCATTTTCTATTCATGGCTAGGGCTTATCCAAAAAGCTGTGCCTGCTACTTCACAAAACGGGTATCAGTAACATACCTCCCCGACAAGCTCCTAATTCAAAATCAGTGATCAGTATGACGAAAGAGTTGATGACTACGATGTGTATGAACAGAACAGTACAGCAATAACATGCCAATAAAGAGTTGATGACGATCGCGTGTGTGAACAGAACAGTACAACAATAACATGCCAATAAATAGTTGATGGCAAGTGCTATTAATAAGCCCAGTTTCATGCCATTTACTGTAGGTAAAGCAGTTTTCCAAACATATGTAAAAGTGTAAAGCGTTGCATATGTACGGATGAATCC
This sequence comes from Acipenser ruthenus, assembly GCF_902713425.1. Lineage (NCBI taxonomy): Eukaryota > Metazoa > Chordata > Actinopteri > Acipenseriformes > Acipenseridae > Acipenser > Acipenser ruthenus. The sequence goes on from NC_081203.1 coordinate 13,454,839, forward strand.
ACGATAATAATTATAATAGCTAGAACTGCCAGGCAGTTTTACGGCTTCCAAGCTTAGTACCAGTTGGAAATTTTTGGCAAGCTGTAGCATTGCAGCACAAGTGTCAGCTTTATGGAGCAGTTTCCATTCAAAATACTGCATTAGTTCATTATCTCATGATACTTAATAACTTTAAACACCATAGTAACCATGACCCTATCTACCCACTGTAAGGAGCAGCCTGTCGGGCAGCCAGCTCCTTTCCCTGGTACTGGGAGGGGCGATGGCCACTGTGTGCCCTGGACTCTCTGGCTCCGGCAGCTGCTGTGGCCGAGCTGACGCAGGTGCCCAAATTCTTCACACCGCCCACACCAGTTGGCCAGTGGATCATCTGTGCACTCCCTCCAGTGATGATCCCCCTCCCTGCACCAGACCTGGGTCTTCTGGAGGCGCTTTATACCAATGCTAACACCACGTGTAACAGGTTGGCTCATGTGGTGATGCCAGACAAGGAAGAAGTATTCAGAAAAACTTTGCTGCTGCGCTTGTATTTATTAAATTCAATAATACAAAACAAAAAGGCACAAGCATTCGTTTGTCTTTTCTTCTCCAAACAGTCTCCTGTACTCTCCAACTCTCCACCCAGACAAAGGATTTCTCCTGGCTTTAGAATATGTGTCTGGAGCCCAATTAATGAATAATTAAAAATGACCTAATTAAGGCTCCAGCCACATTCTCACATGTATTTCTGGCAGGGAAAAGGCTCAGTGTTACACACATTGAAAAGGCTCAGTGTTACACACACACATTGAAAAGGCTTAGTGTTGCACACATTGAAAAGGCTCAGTGTTGCACACATTGAAAAGGCTCAGTGTTGCACACATTGAAAGGCTCAGTGTTACACACATTGAAAAGGCTCAGTGTTACACACATTGAAAAGGCTCAGTGTTACACACACATTGAAAAGGCTCAATGTTGCACACACATTGAAAAGGCTCAGTGTTGCACACATTGAAAAGGCTCAGTGTTGCACACATTGAAAAGGCTCAGTGTTGCACACATTGAAATGGCTCAGTGTTACACACATTGAAAAGGCTCAGTGTTGCACACATTAAAAAGGCTCAATGTTGCACACATTGAAATGGCTCAGTGTTGCACACATTGAAAAGGCTCAGTGTTGCACACATTGAAAAGGCTCAGTGTTGCACACATTGAAAAGGCTCAGTGTTACACACACATTGAAAAGGCTCAGTGTTGCACACATTGAAAGGTTCAGTGTTACACACACATTGAAAAGGCTCAGTGTTGCACACATTGAAAGGTTCAGTGTTACACACACATTGAAAAGGCTCAGTGTTGCACACATTGAAAAGGCCCAGTGTTGCACACACATTGAAAAGGCTCAGTGTTGCACACATTGAAAAGGCTCAGTGTTACACACACATTGAAAAGGCTCAGTGTTGCACACATTGAAAAGGCTCAGTGTTACACACACATTGAAAAGACTCAGTGTTGCACACATTGAAAAGGCTCAGTGTTGCACACATTGAAAAGGCTCAGTGTTGCACACACATTGAAAAGGCTCAGTGTTGCACACATTAAAAAGGCTCAGTGTTACACACACATTGAAAAGGCTCAGTGTTGCACACATTAAAAAGGCTCAATGTTGCACACATTGAAATGGCTCAGTGTTGCACACATTGAAAAGGCTCAGTGTTGCACACATTGAAAAGGCTCAGTGTTACACACACATTGAAAAGGCTCAGTGTTGCACACATTGAAAAGGCTCAGTGTTGCACACACATTGAAAAGGCTCAGTGTTGCACACATTGAAAAGGTTCAGTGTTGCACACATTGAAAAGGCTCAATGTTGCACACATTGAAAAGGCTCAGTGTTGCACACATTGAAAAGGCTCAGTGTTGCACACACATTGAAAAGGCTCAGTGTTACACACATTGAAAAGGCTCAGTGTTGCACACACATTGAAAAGGCTCAGTGTTACACACATTGAAAAGGCTCAGTGTTGCACACACATTGAAAAGGCTCAGTGTTGTGCAACATTGAAAGGTTCAGTGTTACACACACATTGGAAAGGCTCAGTATTGCACACATTGAAAGGTTCAGTGTTACACACACATTGAAAAGGCTCAGTATTGCACACATTGAAAAGGCTCAGTGTTGCACACATTGAAAAGGCTCAGTGTTACACACACATTGAAAAGGCTCAGTGTTGCACACACATTGAAAGGCTCAGTGTTACACACATTGTTAATATTTCTAGGAGTGGGATATACAGCTGGCTTCTAATGAATTGAAATAACTCAAGGGAGAATGATTGATAGTTTTATTCTCATTTTTTTTTTTAATCTGGAGAAGAACAGTCTTGTGTGTGATAATTAGGTTAGTAATAGTAAGTATAGATGAGCGGTATGAGTCAGTGTTAACGTTATCGGAACGAGCCGCCAATCAATGCTAGTTTTTCAATTGATATTGGGAATTTACTCCTGAAATGCATGTCCAACCATCACTCAATTTCATTGCACACACACACAAAGCCATTAGTATGAGCGTCCGGCTGGGAAGCAATCCCAATACAAACGAGGCTCTTTGTTCAAGACTGTGAGTGAAATTGAAGATTGAAGCCTGTATCAGTATGAATTATTACAGACCACTGCAAAACACCACCAAACACTTTGAGTTTTTATACAGTGGAAAGGTTTGCATTACACCCTGTGGATAATTGAATGACAATTGTATTGACAATTCCACCAACCCTAAAAAACAGTCTTGGTTCTTATTAGGTTAACAATATTGTTGACAAATCTGAAAATGAAGCCTCAGCGTAATTGCATTTTTATTATCCCTTACTATTGAATTGGCTTTGTCTGGAGAATACAGAGTGCTTACCAGCTGTAATCTGTGCCTGTATAGAGAGAGAGGTGGGGTTGGCAGATCTGAACTGTAACGAGGAAGGCTTAGACCTGGGATTCTTCTGACAGCTTCCTAGACAGGTGAAGGCAGAGTCAGAGAAACATGGTACAATAGCAACAGAAAAGTAACAGGAGAAAACAATGATATCCGTAGCTGCAGTGCTCACTCGTTAAGCCTTGTTTTGTATTTCTTTGTAAATAAGTAAAGCTCAGGAGAAAGACCTATTTGAACTGTTTTAACAAATGTGGTTTGTTAAAATCTGGATCCATAACTGTTGGGATCAATTGAATATATCCAACTGTGTAAATGCAGGTATCATAGTCAAATTGAACTGTAATGTCATTAGTTTACAAATATTGAATACTCAACATGTCATTATAATTGGGAACTAGGCAGTGCTTCCGAATCGTCTATACATTATAAGGGATTCCTGCAGAGTTGAATGCTCAATTTTGGATTTCTCTCTCATATAAGCTTTAGCAATCCAAACATAAGTCTGTCTTTATTCTAGCTGTATCCCATTCACTTTACTAGATATGTGTTCAGTCTGCCTTTTACATTCAGATATAATTCAAACATCCCAAAACACAGGTAAAATGCTAACTAAGAAACACAAAGGATGGCATCCTTCAGAGTGGTTGAGAATACACATTGTAATGTTGTGAATCATTAGGTAAAATGCACCTCATTTCCATTTCTCTCTCCCTGCTGAATTTGTGAACGTAAAGATGTTTAAAAATATCTGGTTCCAGGGTCATTATCTCTCCCCAAATTCTCTTTCCAATGCCCCTGTCAATTATATCACCACATGAAAAAAAGCTTCTAAAGGAAATGGAAATTATAATTATTGTGTCTATATTAGATTTAATTAATCAGATTTTGGCGGTTTGGACAGCGACCCAGATTCATCTGTCTGTATTTCATTAAATCTTCCTCAGATCTTGTGAATATGTATAAAAAGATGTTCTTTGTTTCTTTTTTTTATCTTTTAATTGGAAAGAAATGTTATCTTGGGTTTGTTTTTCAGTGTAAATGAGTCACTCATGAGTACCAAGGTCAGATTTATCAAGGTCTCTTTTTTTGAAAAGAAAACTATAACTGTTAGAAAACATTGCATCAGAATACCGTGCCATACTCTGGAGACCTCAATTCTGTTACTCTGCAAAGAGTAATGCAAGTGCCAAAATGTACAGTACAGGTAGGCTACATTACTGCGAATTGAAGAACTGTGATATGCATCGGGATGATCTTTTTTAGCAAGTAATTCGGCTCTATATCTGGATGCTGCTCCATGGCACGCTGTAGTGTTATAAACACAGCACACACGCTTACGTCATTGGTGTCTGTTTCAGGCAGAGCGTCCTGGTCGCTACGGTGACACAGCTGACAATTCTTCCTCTGACATCCCCTCTGGTGTTGTCAGAGTTTCAATTTTTGTTGTATTATATATGCTACCGTTAGGTGACATAATCCACAGACACAGAGTGAACTTCCATTGCTATGCGGATGATATCCAGCTAGATTTGTCTCTAAAGCCAGGAATTTCTTCTGCCTGGGTGTTATTAGCTACTTGCCTTATAGATATCAAGCATTGGATGTCACAGAATTTTTTAATGTTGAATTCAGATAAAACAGAGGTTATGCTAGTGGGATCACATAACCAACTAAAAGGAAATGTGGGATTACATGAGCTCGACCCTTGCAGTCCCTGATCAAAACTTAAACTAGAAATTAAGAGTTTGGGGGCCATCTTTGAGCCTGAGCTATCATTTTAGACTCATATTATCGAAGTTACTAAAGTATATTTTTACCATTTGAGAAAAAATACAGACCAATTATTTCCGTATCTGATGCAGAGAGATTAACGCATGCCTTTTGTTTCATCTAGAATTGATTATTGTAATGCATTTTTTTCTGGTGTCCAAAAACGTGTGGTATCCCGCTTGCAGCTTGTTCAGCATACCGCCACTAGAATTCTGACTAAAACCAGGAAAAATGAACATATTACCCCTGTTTTGGCCTCACTGGCTTCCTGTACATTATAGCACTGATTTTACGATTTTGCTGTTAACTTACAAGCCCCTGAATGGATTAGCACCTAGTCATTTGCAGGAGTTACTGACCCCGTATCTTCCAAATCGCACTAGGGGATCACAGGATGCTGGGCTGCTGGTTATTCCTAGGGTCAACAAAAGCAAACAAAAGAACTCCTAAATTATGGAATGCTCTGCCTTCGATTGTCAGGGAGGCTGGGACCGTTACCGTTTTCAAGACAAGACTAAAAACGCACTTTTATAAAATGTCTTTTAATATATATGATCCAGGGCTGGCAATGGAACGTGAAACAAGCAATGTGATTGGTTAAGCAAGGTTCCAGCTGTCTGTAAATTGGATAGATATGGACAGTTGGAGCCTTGTCACATATTCTAAATCACTGCGCTGCCTAAAAGAATTTAAAGTATGAGGAGCCATCTTGCTTACAGTTACAGATGTATAGCTGTAACTATGAAACTGAGCGACCAATTACCAGCAAAAAATCACAAAGTAGTAAGTAGATATGCCAATTTGGATGAAGAACAATTAAATGAACTGGAAGATAGCAAAACAGAAAAAATACCCCCCAAAAAATATTGCTGTCTTTAAACTCTCTCACCCCGACTTTGTCACTTCAAATAATGTATGTTTAGTTGTTTGTAAATGCTGAAGAAAAACACAGACACTTCTGCACATTATCCATCCCTCTCTGACACAGACCTTGAACAAATTACTTAAAAGCGAGACGTTGTTGAATTTATTTTTATTCCTTATGTCTGTTCTGCTCAAACAGTGTGTCTGCACTAATTGCACTTTCTTTTTATTTTAGCCTGTAGTCTACCAGTAACACAAAATAAATCATGCTGCTGCATTGTACACATTGGTGTACAATGCGAATAAAAGATTATTTGAAATTGAAACTAAATTATTTTAGCAGGTTTTTTTATTATTATTATTTTTAACTTGGCCTACTTAGTAGCCTAGACAATTAACACAAAATAGATCATGGTGCCGCATTGACAAGTTATGATACTTACAGGAGGACAGTCAATTCTCGTTAATACGAATTTCAAGGGACCAGCAACATATTTAGCATTATATCCCTAATTCATATCATCATGACTAGCCTATAAGCCAAATGCATACTGTCAGTTTGTATTTAAGTTAGTTACTAGTGCAGTGCTAAATTGTGTACAATTACAAACCACCTGCACATTGGGGAAATCAAAAATGTCATAGATATTTGCTGTTTGCTGTTTAAAACATGCTTTCAGTAGTTCTCAACAAATTGATGCAATTGCAGTGTCACAATTGCTAGCAGCTTTAGAACATCTCATTATAATATTTGAGAATCCTCATTTGCACTCCACCCCATTTTTGTGAATTTATGCAGGAACACCCATGATTACATATTCACCTAAAAGGCTAAACCGCAAAAAAAAAACCACTGCCGTAAAGCATTCCCTAAAAAGTCGCTAGCAGCATTGCGCTTGTTTAGTACATTTCACCCTAGACTTCCAACTCGTTTACATCTACCCCTTAGTATTCACAATGATGCCACAATCATCAGTGCTACAGACTCAGTATTCACAACGATGCCACAATCATCAGTGCTACAGACTCAGTATTCACAATGATGCCACAATCATCAGTGCTACAGACTCAGTATTCACAACGATGCCACACTCATCAGTGCTACAGACTCAGTATTCACAATGATGCCACAATCATCAGTGCTACAGACTCAGTATTCACAATGATGCCACAATCATCAGTGCTACAGACTCAGTATTCACAATGATGCCACATTAATCAGTGCTACAGACTCAGTGATAGCCTATAGGCGTATTTCAGGGGACGAGATCCGGGGCTCCACCCTGCTTTCCCTGTCAATCTTCTCCTATTTTCTGTTACAGTCTGAATCTCACACAGCTCGCTGTCTTTCAGTTAGTTTTCTTATCTAGTGTTTTCACTTTCTAGCAATCGCCCAGACTCCGTCAAACATACTTAAACTTTCTCTCTTTACTAATGTCTAAACTTTGTCTTCTCGTTCATTTGTCAGACTCAGATGATTTAGAGCAATTTTCCTACCTGAGCCGAAGATTTTTCTCGTCCTTCAGCTTCTTTCTTTCTTGCTGCAGCAGCTGCATCGCCAGTTAAGCCTGCAACTATCTAATCTCCAGCCGTGCTGTTCAAAGTGCCGCTCCATTATTCAACCTCCACTGCGTCTCCATTATAAAGATCAGCCCTCCGCCAAACTTTTTAAAGCTCTGTTAGACAAAGGCATCAACATTCCCGTCTGCAGCAATCGCCTTGCCCTTAACATCTATTGCGAAGCTTTGTTTGTCTTTTCCTCCGCCTGCAAACAATTACAAGCAGGCACCCCTCCCCGACTTTTCTGTAAAGATTGGTACACAGCAGTCGTGCCCCTCTCCACCTGGTCATTCTATAACTGTGGCAATGCGCCCCGCCCCTGTGTGCATTTGTGTGTTGTGTTGTATGTTGCGTGTGTTAATGTTGGTGTATAGTCATTGGTACACGGGATATAAACGGGTCTGTGTTTCACGTGTATTTAAAAAGTGTAGATTTGTATTTAGGCACTAGGAGGGCACAAATCACTTCACGTGCTGGTTAAATGTAATATGTGAGCACGGGGTTGCACAGAATTAATTCACGTGCTGGGATTCAAGTGAATAATTAATTAGTAATTGAATCCCAGCACAACAGTATAAATAGGCACATTTCTTGCAGTCGGGGTTGGGTGTTCAGAGAGTGGAGAACAGGTGTGTGGCGGAGTGTCCCGCCCCTATTTATTATTATTTGTATTTTTGTTTGCGGCGCGGGTAAAAGCGCCGCGTCTTTTGTTATTATATTTAAAAACCCCGTGAGGATGCATGGCTGATCAGCTACTGATTATTTAACTAGCTGACAGTCATGCATCCTTACCAAACGCGTGCAGACTCTGGCCGGGGGATAATAAGATAATTACCAACTAGTTAAATCCCTCGGCCAGAGTATATAAACCAGCAGCACTCTGCACTCGGGGTTGAGAGTGTAGAGGAGAGTACGGGAGAGCGGAGAGAGAAAAAGCAACATTAACAAAACAATTGCTAAGACGTGCTGGATTTCCCAGCACATCACTTACTTGTTTGTTTGTTCATTCGTTTGGCCCTTGTGCCCTTTTGTTTTGTGTTGTGTTAATTTGTTTAATATTTTGTTTATTAAATACGCTGAGTGCACTAACACTCAGCTTCAACCGCCCATCCACTGTTTGGTTTGAGTTACTTCCTGGTCCGTGACGTCATCCACATCACCACTGCGAGCCAGACTGTCACATATGGTGTCCTGCGTGGGACAAACAACGCCTCCAACAGCCGGACCAGGATTGAAAAGTGCGTTTTTTTTTGTTTGTTCGTTTTTTTTTTCTCAAATTAAAAATGGGGAAAAGTAGCCGGAGGAGAAAGCAGCAGCAGCAGCAACAACAGCAGCAGGAGGCGCAGCAACATCAGCCTTACCTTGCCACACTGGATATCTGCCTCACCTGCCTGAAGGGTGAGGAGTGGTGCTTCGCGGTTGGTGAGGTTGGGCACGTGGCACCAGACCAACCCCCTCCATGGCAGGAGAAAGAGGAGCCAGAGCGTCCAGTGAGGGAGGACCTGCATCCTCCAAAGAGGACGAATGCACTCTCCTCTGAGGGAGTCTGGGACTGGCTGGTGGAGCCGGGGAGGGATTATGAGGAAGCCCTCCCTGCAGTGATCAACCTCCTGTGGGCAAGAGATGGGGAGCGCTGGGAGGCCTGGGAACAGCAACACCACCCAGCTTCCCTCCCAGACATCGCAGCCATGGTGTTCAACTACCTGGCTGCGGATATGGGAGAGACCCTGCTGCTGCCATCTCCAGCACAAAAGGGAGAGGAGCCATCGCTACCGTCTCCACCAGCAGAGGGAGAGGAGCCATCGCTGCCGTCTCCAGCGCCAGAGGGAGAGGAGCCATCGCTGCCGTCTCCAGCGCCAGAGGGAGAGGAGCCATCGCTGCCGTCTCCAGCGCCAGAGGGAGAGGAGCCATCGCTGCCGTCTCCAGCGCCAGAGGGAGAGGAGCCATCGCTGCCGTCTCCAGCGCCAGAGGGAGAGGAGCCATCGCTGCCGTCTCCAGCGCCAGAGGGAGAGGAGCCATCGCTGCCGTCTCCAGCGCCAGAGGGAGAGGAGCCATCGCTGCCATCTCCAGCATCAGAGGGAGAGGAGCCATCGCTACCGTCTCCAGCATCAGAGGGAGAGGAGCCATCGCTACCGTCTCCACCAGCAGAGGGAGAATGCCTGCTGGTTTCGCCTCCACAGCCTGGGGAGGAGCCCGAACGTCCTACGCCCGAGTGGGAGGAGCCCGAACGTCCTACGTCCGAGTGGGAGGAGCCCGAACGTCCTACGCCCGAGTGGGAGGAGCCCGAACGTCCTACGCCCGAGTGGGAGGAGCCCGAACGTCCTACGCCCGAGTGGGAGGAGCCCGAACGTCCTACGGCCGAGTGGGAGGAGCCCGAACGTCCTACGCCCAAGAGGGGGGAGTCGGTGCGTCCACAGCCCAAGAGGGAGGAGTCGGTGCGTCCACAGCCCAAAGAGGGGGGAGTCGGTGCGTCCATAGCCCAAGAGGTGGAAGTCTGCGCTTCCACAGCCTTAGGACCCAAGCTGCAGTCCCAAGAGCCAGAAGGGGAGGAGTTACAGGCTCAACCCCCTGAATTTTTCTGGGGGGGAGAAGGGCAGGATGCTGATGTTCCCCAGCAGCCTCTATTTATGCTGCTGAAGGGAGCACGGCACACACCAGCCCAGCCGCCACAGCAGAGGGAGCCAGAACCGCCACAGCCTCCCTCTGAGTGGCCAGCATCCGCCCCATCGCCTCTGCCTCCACCACCACCAGGAGCAGAGCAGCAGGAGCTGCCTCTGTCTCCACCACCACCAGGAGCAGGGCAGCAGGAGCTGCTTCTGTCTCCACCATCACCAGGAGCAGAGCAGCAAGAGCTGCCTCTGCCTCCGCCACCTCCACCAGCAGAGGGTGAATGCCTGCTGGTTCCACATCCACCGTCGTGGGAGGACTGCTTGCCCCTCCCACCTCCACCAGCAGAGGGTGAATGCCTGCTGGTTCCGCCTCCACCGTCGTGGGAGGACTGCTTGCCCCTCCCACCTCCACCAGCAGAGGATGAATGCCTGCTGGTTCTGCCTCAACCGTCGTGGGAGGACTGCTTGCCCCTCCCACCTCCACCAGCAGAGGATGAATACCTGCTGGTTCCGCCTCAGCCGCCGTGGGAGGACTGCTTGCCACTCCCAGCTCCACCAGCAGAGGGTGAATACCTGCTGGTTCCGTCTCAGACGCTGTGGGAGGACTGCTTTCCCCTCCCACCTCCACCAGCAGAGGGTGAATACCTGCTGGTTCCACATCCACCGTCATGGGAAGGACTGCTCCTGCCCTGCCTCGCACCACCCAGGGATGCCTGCCTCGCATCGCCTGGGGCTGCCTGTTCCACATCGCCTGGGGTCGCCAGGGATCCTGCTTCGCCTGGGGTCGCCAGGGATCCTGCTTCGCCTGGGGTCGCCAGGGATCCTGCTTTGCCTGGGGTCGCCAGGGATCCTGCTTCGCCTGGGGTCACTACACTGTGGTCGGAGCCCCACGGAGGGGAGCTGCCGGCCATGAAGAAAGGGGGGGAGGTCAGGAGACCAGCTTCCCCAGCCGCACTTTCGCGGCCGGAGATCATGTGGTCAGAGCCCCACGAAGGGGAGCTGCCAGCCATGGAAAAGGGGGGGGGAGGTCAGGAGACCAGCTCCCCCAGCCGCACTTTCGCGGCAGGAAATACTGTGGCTGGAGCCCCGTGAAGGGCAGCTGTCAGCCATGAAGAAGGGGGGGGAGGTCAGGAGACCAGCTTCCCCCGCAGCAATTTCGCTGCAGGAGAAAGGGTGGCCAGAGCCCCAAGGAGGGGAGCTGTCGGCCATGAAGAAGGGGGGGCAGGTCTGGAGACCACCCCCAAAAATTTTTTGGCCAGAGGAGCTGGCCGGTGCGCGGGCCATTGGAACACTACGGCTGTTTGGGTGGGAGGAGGACATCCCACCGTGGCCGCCACCTTTGGCCCGTTGCTGCCCCTGTTCCTGCGCCGGGACTGCTGACCGGGACTTTGGGGACTAAGGGGGGAGGTGGCCGAAAAGGCCATGTGTGCTGCGCACAAGGGGGGGCATGTGTGGCGGAGTGTCCCGCCCCTATTTATTATTATTTGTATTTTTGTTTGCGGCGCGGGTAAAAGCGCCGCGTCTTTTGTTATTATATTTAAAAACCCCGTGAGGATGCATGGCTGATCAGCTACTGATTATTTAACTAGCTGACAGTCATGCATCCTTACCAAACGCGTGCAGACTCTGGCCGGGGGATAATAAGATAATTACCAACTAGTTAAATCCCTCGGCCAGAGTATATAAACCAGCAGCACTCTGCACTCGGGGTTGAGAGTGTAGAGGAGAGTACGGGAGAGCGGAGAGAGAAAAAGCAACATTAACAAAACAATTGCTAAGACGTGCTGGATTTCCCAGCACATCACTTACTTGTTTGTTTGTTCATTCGTTTGGCCCTTGTGCCCTTTTGTTTTGTGTTGTGTTAATTTGTTTAATATTTTGTTTATTAAATACGCTGAGTGCACTAACACTCAGCTTCAACCGCCCATCCACTGTTTGGTTTGAGTTACTTCCTGGTCCGTGACGTCATCCACATCACCACTGCGAGCCAGACTGTCACAAGGTGAGAGAGAAGGAGTAAAATAAGATCGTAAATATAAGGGTTTTGTTTGTACTCACCGTGTTTGTTCGTCTGTCCTGCACCGTCTGTTTAGTGTTTAGTCGTTTTGTATGTCTGTTTATTTTGGCGTGTAGTGCCGTGTCCTGTTTTGTGTACCGTTTAAAACCTTTTTATTTGTTAATAAACGCTGAGTGCAGCCATTGCACTCAGCTCATCATCACCACCGTCTCTGTCTGTGTATTCCTGTCTGGTCTGACGCCACCCACTCTGGCCGTCTTTGTGACACGTGGTGTCATCGTGGGATAATAGCGCCTCCAAGCGTCAGACCAGGAGAGGGTAAAGCGAGGATGGGAAGAAAGAGCTGCAGGAAGCAGCAGAAGCAGCAGCAGCAACAACAGCTGCAGCCCTCATCCTGCATGCCGGGCTGGGAGGAGGACAGCCACAACGGGGCAATAGCCACCCCTCTACCCCCACTGCCACCGGGTTCCCCACCGTCCCGGGAAATATGGGACTGGCTGGTGCACCCCGAGGGGAACTTCGCCAGTGACCTCCCCATGGTTATTCACGCACTGCAGATGCGAGATGGGAAACGATGGGAGGACTGGGAGCAACAGCACAACCCGGCATCCGTTCGTGACCTCACCATGGTGGTGCTGGGTTACCTAGCTGCAGACATGGGAGGGATGCCGTCCAGTGAGCAAGAGGGAGAGGAGCAGTCGCTGCCCTCTCCAGTACCTGAGCGGGAGGAGCCTGAGCGTCCACAGCCCGAGTGGGAGGAGCCTGAGCGTCCACAGCCCGAGTGGGAGGAGCCTGAGCGTCCACAGCCCGAGTGGGAGGAGCCTGAGCGTCCACAGCCCGAGTGGGAGGAGCCTGAGCGTCCACAGCCCGAGTGGGAGGAGCCTGAGCGTCCACAGGCCGAGTGGGAGGGACCCGAACGTCCTACGCCTGAGTGGGAGGAACCCGAACGTCCTACGCCTGAGTGGGGGGAACCCGAGTGTCCACAGCCCAAAAGGGAGGAGTCGGGGCGTCCACAGCCCAAAAGGGAGGAGGTCGGGGATGATGGCTGGGAGGTTTTTTTAAAGAACCTCGCAGCAGAGTTATGCCCTGGCTGTGGGGCTTATGGGCACACGTTAGCCATATGCCCCACCCAGTATGAAGAGGAGGAACCAGCGCCCAGACGGGGGGGACCGCGAGCGTCCAGCGCCCAGACGGGGGGACCGCGAGCGTCCAGCGCCCAGACGGGGGGACCGCGGGAATCCGAAGCCTGAGAGGCAGCTGTTCCCACCTTCACCAGCAGAGCAAGAATGCCTGCTGGTTTCCCCATCACAACCAGCAGAGGTAGAATGCCTGCTGGTTTCCCCAGCACAACCAGCAGAGGTAGAATGCCTGCTGGTTTCCCCAGCTCAACCAGCAGAGGAAGAATGCCTGCTGGTTTCCCCAGCACAACCAGCAGAGGAAGAATGCCTGCTGGTTTCCCCAGCACAACCAGCAGAGGAAGAATGCCTGCTGGTTTCCCCAGCACAACCAGCAGAGGAAGAATGCCTGCTGGTTTCCCCTTCAGAGGCAGAGCTGCACCAGTCCGCTGCAAGAGAGGCAGAGCAGCACCAGTCCCCTGAAAAAGGGGGAGACTACACGCTGCTCCCACCTCCATCGGCAGGAGACTACACGCTGCTCCCACCTTCACCGGCAGGAGCAAAGCAGCCGGAGCTGCCTCTGCCTCCGCCACCTCCACCGGAAGGAGCAGAGCAGCAGGAGCTGCCTCTGCCACTTCCAGGAGCAGAGGAGCAGGAGCTGCCTCTGCCTCCGCTACCTACATCGGCAGGAGCAAAGGAGCAGGAGCTGCCTCTGCTTCCCATAACTCCACCACGGGGAGTACGGTGGCCGGAGCCCCAGAAAGGGGAGCTGTCGGCCACGAAGAAGGGGGAGGAGGTCTGGAGACCACCAACCCCAGCAGCAGTTTCGCTGCCGGAGATCGTGGGGGAGGTCTGGAGACCTGCTCCCACTGCAGCAGTTTCGCTGCCGGAGATCGTGGGGGAGGTCCGGAGACCTGCTCCCACTGCAGCAGTTTCGCTGCCGGAGATCGTGGGGGAGGTCCGGAGACCTGCTCCCACTGCAGCTTCTTCGCTGCCGGCAGTACTGTGGTCGGAGCCCCACCAAAGGGAGCTACCGGCTACAAAGACAGGGGGAGAGGTCAGGAGACCACTTTCCCCAGCAGCAGTTTCGCTGCAGAAGTGGACCAACAGGCTGTCAGCCGTGCCACTACCGGCAGGGGTGCTGACAGCATGGCCAGCCATGGGCCCACTGAAGCCTCCCTTCCCAGCCCGAGACTTTGTCCTGGACTGCTGGGTTTTTAAGGGGGGAGGTGGCCGTTGAGGCCATGTGTGCTGCGCACAAGGGGGGGTATATGTGGCAATGCGCCCCGCCCCTGTGTGCATTTGTGTGTTGTGTTGTATGTTGCGTGTGTTAATGTTGGTGTATTGTCATTGGTACACGGGATATAAACGGGTCTGTGTTTCACGTGTATTTAAAAAGTGTAGATTTGTATTTAGGCACGAGGAGGGCACAAATCACTTCACGTGCTGGTTAAATGTAATATGTGAGCACGGGGTTGCACAGAATTAATTCACGTGCTGGGATTCAAGTGAATAATTAATTAGTAATTGAATCCCAGCACAACAGTATAAATAGGCACATTTTTAGTCACTCGTGGTTAGGTGTTCAGAGTGGAGAACGGGTGAGAGAGAAGGAGTAAAATAAGATCGTAAATATAAGGGTTTTGTTTGTACTCACCGTGTTTGTTCGTCTGTCCTGCACCGTCTGTTTAGTGTTTAGTCGTTTTGTATGTCTGTTTATTTTGGCGTGTAGTGCCGTGTCCTGTTTTGTGTACCGTTTAAAACCTTTTTATTTGTTAATAAACGCTGAGTGCAGCCATTGCACTCAGCTCATCATCACCACCGTCTCTGTCTGTGTATTCCTGTCTGGTCTGACGCCACCCACTCTGGCCGTCTTTGTGACAATAACAGAATGGTACAATTCTGTTACTCTCTCGTCTCCTTGCAGATGCCATTGCAGCCTCTGCTTCCTCAACGCCTGCCTCCAGAGTAGATCTGTCAGTCATCTCGCTTGCGTCTGTTCCCCATGTGGGTTCCTGGTTTAGCAATTCACTGCTACTTGCATTCAGCAGCCAACACAAAAAATCATAATGGGTAAGGACATTTGGTTTCAATTCCCAGTTCAATGCAGGAACCTCAGCTTTGCTCTCGTTCTAGTTTCATGCTTTGTAACGTATTATGTGAAGCCTACTCACATACCATCACTTTCAAAACAAACCATTGCTGAAAAAAAAGCATAAACTCCAGTGAGACTGGTGCGCTGCAACTTTCCTTACAGGCCATGGTTACCGCGGCAATGCCCTCATTGAGCAACTGCTTGGAGTGTTACGTTGCAGTGGTAACCAGGCAGTTTCATGAGGCTCTGTGCCTCAGTACTGCAATCTTTCAGCTTCCTGCCACTGCGTTTTCACAACTGGAGAGAGTAAGTTCAACTCGCCGAATTCATGACATTTAAATCAACTGCAGTCGCATCTCGTGGACCTACGTTAACTTACTTATATACATACTTAACTGTCCTAAAATATGTATTCGTGTCACAAAGACGGCCGGAGTGGGTGGCGTCAGACCAGAAACAGGAACACAAACGACAGAGAGATGGGGTTTTGGTGAGGCTGAACGCGTGATCGCGTTCAGCATTTAATAAACAGAACAGAAAATAAAAGGTTGGAACAGACAAAAACACTGGACACGGCACTACACGCCAAAATAAATAGACAAACAAAACGGACTACACAGACAAACGGTGCACGGAGACAAACAAACACGGTGAGTGAAAACACTTAACTATTCTTCTTCTTATTATTACCTCCGTCTCCAATCCCGTTCTCCACTCACTGAACACCTAACCCCTACTGCATGCTACGTGTCTCTATATATACTGTTGTGCTGGGATTCAATTACTAATTAATTATTCACTTGAATCCCAGCACGTGAATTAATTCTGTGCAACCCCGTGCTTACATATTACATTTTAAATGCACGTGCGTGATGTGCCATCCCGTGCCTAAATACAAATATACAATTTAAACACACGTGAAACACAGACCCGTTTATATCCCGTGTACCAATCTATACACCAACATTGACACACGCACGCAACATACAAACACAGAACAATCAAAATACACACAGATGCACACAGGGGCGGGGCACATTGCCACATATACCCCCCCTTGTGCGCAGCACACATGGCCTCAACGGCCACCTCCCCCCTTAAAAATCCAGCAGTCCAGCACAAAGTCTCGGGCTGGGAAGGGAGGCTTCAGTGGGCCCAATGCTGGCAATGCTGTCAGCACCCCTGCCGGTAGTGGCACGGCTGACAGCATGCCGGTCCAGTCCTGCAGCGAAAAAGCTGCGGGGGCAGGTGGTCCCCCGACCTCCCCCTTCTTCGTAGCCGGCAGCTCCCTCCTGTGGGGCTCCGGCCACAAGAACTCCTGCAGCGAAACTGCTGCTGGGGAAAGTGGTCTCCAGACCTCGTCCCCCTTCTTAGTGGCCGGCAGCTCCCCTTTCTGGGGCTCCGGGCACCGTACTCCCTGTGGAGGTACGGGCAGCAGAGGCAGCTCCTGCTCCTCTGCTCCGGGCGGTGGCGGAAGCAGAGGCAGCTCCAGCTCCTCTGCTCCTGGTGGTGGCGGAAGCAGAGGCAGCTCCAGCTCCTCTGCTCCTGGTGGTGGTGGAGGCAGAGGCAGCTCCAGCTCCTCTGCTCCTGGTGGTGGTGGAGGCAGAGGCAGCTCCAGCTCCTCTGCTCCTAGCGGTGGTGGAGGCAGAGGCAGCTCCAGCTCCTCTGCTCCTGGCGGTGGTGGAACCAGCAGGTATTCACCCTCTGCTGGTGGAGGTGGGAGGGGCCAGCAGTCCTCCCACTGCGGTGGAGGTGGAACCAGCAGGTATTCACCCTCTGCTGGTGGAGGTGGGAGGGGCAAGCAGTCCTCCCACTGCGGTGGAGGTGGAACCAGCAGGCATTCACCCTCTGCTGGTGGAGGTGGCGGAGGTAGAGGCGATGGGGCTGCTGCTGGCCACTCAGAGGGAGGCTGTGGCGGTGCTGGCTCCCTCTGCTGTGGCGGCTGGGCATGTGCGCGCCGTGCTGCCTTCAGCAGCATAGCTAGAGGCTGCTGGGGGACACCAGCATCCTGCCCTTCTCCCCCCCAAAAATCTTCAGGGGGTTGAGCCTGTAACTCCTCCCCTTCTGGCTCTTGGGACGGCACCAGCAGGTATTCACCCTCTGCTGGTGGAGGTGGGACCAGCAGGCATTCTCCCTCTGCTGGCAGCTTGGGTCCTAGGGCTGTGAAAGCCCCGACTTCCCTCTCTTCGGGCTGTGGATGCACCGACTCCTCCCTTTTGGGCTGTGGACGCACCGACTCCTCCCTTTTGGGCTGTGGATGCACCGAGTCCTCCCTTTTGGGCTGTGGACGCACCGACTCCCCCCTCTTGGGCTGTGGACGTTCGGGCTCCCCCCACTTAGGCGTAGGACATTCGGGCTCCTCCCACTCAGGCGTAGGACGTTCGGGCTCCTCCCACTCAGGCGTAGGACGTTCGGGCTCCTCCCACTCAGGCGTAGGACGTTCGGGCTCCTCCCGCTTGGGCTGTGGACGCTCAGGCTCCTCCCGCTTGGGCTGTGGACGCTCGGGCTCCTCCCGCTCGGGCTGTGGACGCTCAGGCTCCTCCCATTTGGGCTGTGGAGGCAAAACCAGCAGGCATTCACCCTCTGCTGGTGGAGATGGGGACAGCAGGTACTCCTCTGCTGGTGGTCCTGCTACCTGGGCTGCTGTTCCGTTTATGGTTGCCTCCAGGTAGCTGAGGACAAACTCCACACCTTCCTCCAAGGTGTTTGGGGTGTGTTCCTCCTGATATGCCTCCCATCTCTCACTGTCCATCATCCACAGGGCCCGGACGACCATGGGCAGAGACTGGGCCTCCAGCCCAGCATTCTCCAGGAACCAGCCCCGCAGTTTGATGGCGTCTTCTGCCATTGACTCTTTTTTTTTTTCCCCCAAAACAATATTTGTAATCCCTTTTTTTTTTTTTTTTTTTTTAAATCCAGACCCCTCCTGGTCTGACGCTTGGAGGCGCGGCAATCCCACTCTGACACCACGTGTCACAAAGACGGCCGGAGTGGGTGGCGTCAGACCAGAAACAGGAACACAAACGACAGAGAGATGGGGTTTTGGTGAGGCTGAACGCGTGATCGCGTTCAGCATTTAATAAACAGAACAGAAAATAAAAGGTTGGAACAGACAAAAACACTGGACACGGCACTACACGCCAAAATAAATAGACAAACAAAACGGACTACACAGACAAACGGTGCACGGAGACAAACAAACACGGTGAGTGAAAACACTTAACTATTCTTCTTCTTATTATTACCTCCGTCTCCAATCCCGTTCTCCACTCACTGAACACCTAACCCCTACTGCATGCTACGTGTCTCTATATATACTGTTGTGCTGGGATTCAATTACTAATTAATTATTCACTTGAATCCCAGCACGTGAATTAATTCTGTGCAACCCCGTGCTTACATATTACATTTTAAATGCACGTGCGTGATGTGCCATCCCGTGCCTAAATACAAATATACAATTTAAACACACGTGAAACACAGACCCGTTTATATCCCGTGTACCAATCTATACACCAACATTGACACACGCACGCAACATACAAACACAGAACAAGCAAAATACACACAGATGCACACAGGGGCGGGGCACATTGCCACAATTCAATATATGTTTTAATTAATAATAGATATATATAGAATCTGCTAAATGTCTTCATAGTCAGATAGACGACGCTCAGCAGGCCATGCCTCACACGCCTGTACTAACGAGCCACCTCTGATTTCAGCAGCCCCTTCTATCAGGCATCACTCTCTCCTAACATCAGAAAATAAGTAATTAAAGGTAAAAATATTAATGTTACACTCAAGTCACAAGACATTAACTTCGCCATCAAGAGCTGGAGCAATACTTTATTCTACATCGTGGAGCTCTCAGTTAGATACGGGTGTGCTATGTTCTACAAGTACCATAAAGCATACTCTGCTAAACCATTTTGTCGATCGGTCTTACCCTGATTTTAGACCTCTTTTAACCGTGTTTTCAGCGGTTTGTGAGCCAATGCCTGCAGACTCAAAATACAATCCACCGTCATTCTCTTTCTACACACATTCGCCGCAATTTTATACAAGATCGCCAGATTTCAGGTGTTGGCATGATACAGCATCATAGCATTTAGGATAAACATTCCAATCACGATTATTAATCAAATATATTCTACCCTGCAGCATTCTCTAAAGCCAACAGTTTTATTCTAATCATAATGTCCAGATGGCAGTATACCACAAGTTCTATATTTTAGCTGGTCCTTTCACTGCGAAAGTCATGTATTTTCAAATCAGGTTAATATTTCATTCGATGTGAGCTGCCAGTCAGGTGCGGAAACCATGTCCTTCAATTTATCAGCGTTTCAGTCAAACCAGTCTCCTACCTTGCAATGGACAATACACTCCTAGACTGCTCCTGACCAAATCAATAGGTTTTGCAGTGGCCTCACAGCAATGCATTCTACATCTCTCCCGAAAGCAGCCTCATCTTTGGCTCCATCTAAATTGCCTTAACACTTAAAGACCAACATCAACGTCCTATCAAAATTCTGGTTGGCAGACAATTGTACAACAACCTGTCCCAACGAGGCACTTCATGCAGCTTAAATTTGCTCGTATCTCACAATTAGTTTATTTTCACTCACTTCAGGAGATCTCTGCTCTCTCTAGCAGGTCACTGCACACTACTGTCGGTAGTCCACCACACTGTTACAGATCACTGCTTCAGCAGATCTCGAGCCCGATGACTGTGATGGGCGCTTAGGGCCCGAGTGAAAGATAAATTTGGCTGGAGGGTGCCTGTGTGAAACCAGCTGGAAAAACATGAACAGTTACATGCATCCCAGTACCGCAGACAGGAAGTGGCTATGGGCCACCTCCCCCCAAATAGACGAGGCCGCCAAACCATGATGGAAAATAATGATAAATGATTAACGCACCCCACAGTGGCGCACTACCACCTACCCTCCAAATATTGAAAAAATTAATGAAAATGAGCAGCTGAGACACGGCCGATTCCCCAGAGCATGACTGTGCTGGGGGAAAGAGCCCAGCCTCTCCAGCCCGACCATGCACCCCGCAGAACGAACCGCTCAGCACTCAGGTAAGGAAAAAAATCCTACTCACATATTTTCAATTTTTTAGGGGGTACCTCAGGGAATCCATGGTAGAGGGTAGCCCTTCCTCCAGGCTGTAAGCGTTCGAATCCCGTTTCGGCTTCCCAGCGCTTGACTAAGCTGCTGAAACAAAAGAAGCGACATGAAAGAATAACACACAGAGCTTTTATGCGCTTGCTGATGACGTGTTGGTTAGGGGCGGATTCTCCTTGCAGAAAAGCAACCAAGTTTACAAATTATTATTATTAATAATAATATTATAATAATAATAATAATAATAATAATAATAATAATAATCCCAAAGAGGAATCCTACTGCATCTTAAATGCCTTAATTTTGCTGTTATCAATAATTAAATTCCCATAATTTTAGGCATATATTGTGTCATATAATTAACTACATAAATAAATGTGACTTACTCTGAGCATATTGTATCTAAGACTTAGGTCTAACGGGTAAGTAACAAGGTAACTATGCATTTACTTCATATTTCGAAACATAAAGAGACTTAAAGACTATGAAAGAAAGAAACAGTTTTCAATAGCAATTTATTTGAAGATGATTTAGAAAATAATTATTCTAAAACAAAATTAGAAAATAATTACAGTATTGCATTTAAAAGTAATACATCAAATGTACATATCTTAATGAACATTTCAAAAACGAAGTGAAATATAAATAGCACTGTGACAGGATACCGAGTGGTGACACCAGACCAGAATGCAGGGCTGCCCTGTAGGTATAAGCCACTGTTCTGTATCAGTCTTCAATGCCCTGTAGGTATAAGCCACTGTTCTGTATCAGTCTTCACTGCCCTGTAGGTACAGTATAAGCCACTGTTCTGTATCAGTCTTCACTGCCCTGTAGGTACAGTATAAGCCACTGTGCTGTATCAGTCTACACTGCCCTGTAGGTATAAGCCACTGTGCTGTATCAGTCTACACTGCCCTGTGGGTATAAGCCACTGTTCTGTATCAGTCTTCAATGCCCTATGGGTATAAACCACTGTTCTGTATCAGTCTTCAATGCCCTGTAGGTATAAGCCACTGTTCTGTATCAGTCTTCACTGCCCTGTAGGTATAAGCCACTGTTCTGTATCAGTCTTCACTGCCCTATAGGTATAAGCAACTGTTCTGTATCAGTCTACACTGCCCTTTAGGTATAAGCCACTGTTTTGTATCAGTCTACACTGCCCTGGAGGTATAAGCCACTGTTTTGTATCAGTCTACACTGCCCTGTAGGTATAAGCCACTGTTCTGTATCAGTCTTCAATGCCCTATAGGTATAAGCCACTGTTTTGTATCAGTCTACAATGCCCTGTAGGTATAAGCCACTGTGCTGTATCAGTCTACACTGCCCTGTAGGTATAAGCCACTGTTCTGTATCAGTCTTCACTGCCCTGTGGGTATAAGTCACTGTTCTGTATCAGTCTTCACTGCCCTGTAGGTATAAGCCACTGTTCTGTATCAGTCTACACTGCCCTGGAGGTACAGTATAAGCCACTGTTCTGTATCAGTCTTCACTGCCCTGTAGGTACAGTATAAGCCACTGTTCTGTATCAATCTGTAAGACTACTTTAGGGGGGAAGCTAATAGACCTAAAGCTTTAAAAAATGGCTTTTCTAATGACTACATGCATAACCGCCTCTGCTCCTCTGAATGTGTTTGTTGGCTTCTCTATTGAAATGGTGTAGACTGTTTGTGTAAAAAGCGTCCCTTAAAATGAAGTGTTTTACGCACATCACAGAATTGGGTATCACGTATCTCTGCAGACAAAGATTGTGTGAATCTTAGTGAAGTACTTTACAACAAGATTCTTTACCCACAAGTAATACGTTCTATTAGGTAAAGTGGGAAGTTTCCTTAAGTGCTTATTGTGCCACAGTCACAGAGTTTTTAAATTGTGATGAATGCATTTCTCCTTCTGAAATGTATTTATTATGTTCCCTGTGTTATTAAGATTTATGAGCACATAGAAGTACATTAGTAATACTTTGGTCCAGATTTGTTTCGAAGTTCAAATTTAATGAAGGTAGTATTCAAAAAAGGTTGATTAATAACACCCTGGGGGCTACTTTGCATACAAGATGAACTGAGTACAGATTATTATTATTATTATTATTATTATTATTATTATTATTATTATTATTATTATTTATTTCTTAGCAGACGCCCTTATCCAGGGCGACTTACAGTTGTTACAAAGTATCACATTATAAAGTATCACATTACAAAATATCACAATTACAAATAACGTGAATACGGTTACCTTTGAGTAAAATCAATTACAAGATACAGAAAATATAATTCAGTATATTCAAATAATACAGCAAGGTGTGGAGCAGTTGAATGCAAGTACTGATACAGCTGTGTGCCATATAGTCCAGTATAGTCGAGAGCTGTGAGGTTTACAGATGCTGTCTGAACAGGTGTGTCTTGAGGAGGTGCCGAAAGGTGGTCATGGACTGAGCAGTCCTGAAATCGAGAGAAAGAGGCAGAGGATTGCGATGATGAATGTTCAAGTTCATCCCAGAGATCCGAGGATTGAGGTAGCCATGGAAGATGCCTGCTGTCCATGGCATGTTACTCAAGCCATTCTCACAACATACTGACTCTGTGGATGGACGGGAGGAGGCCTCCTCATCTCCGTCGCCATCAGGGTACAAGTGCAGCATTGTTGGGTGGACTTGATCCACAACGATGCCCGAGTACACTACAGCATTCGTGCAGCCTTCCAGAGAATACGCCCCCCAGCAGGGCGATGCCGAATCCAACTGGGTCCTAATAAAATGGCCAGGTAGTCTATATATACAAACATTCCGTGCAGTGGAACCTTTTCAAATATGAAAGAAGAAATGCTCATCTTTGTATTTCTTTTTTTGAAAGTGCACTGAGGAGATTTGACAACTATCTCAAAGCTGGAATACATACTCCTGCATGTATAAAACAGGCAAAACTGAACAGCGAGACTGAATCATTATGATAATGTCCTCATCCTAGAATGCGAGCATGTCTTCAGAGAAGGCAAGGATAATAATGACTGCAGTTATTTTATTTACAGAGCGTGATTCACTCCTATTATAAAGGGACCGTTGTATCCTGAGTAAACAGATGTCCCCTTTGTATTTGATGGCAACAGTAAAAAAAAAATGGATCATAAAGATGGAAATTGAAAACCGAATATTATACACAGCAATACACAGCTTGGCAAACCCCTGGGGCTAATGCATTGTTGTATTGATTTGAAATGAAAACAGAATCATTTTAGTATCTTTCTGGAAGTCTGCTTCCATGACATAGGCACTCCCTAATTCAGCTTGGCTCACAGGAATAATCCAGCTCAGTTATTAATGAATAGGGTTCCCAGACATCACAGGAAAATGGGATTGTCCCAGCTTTCAGCCTTCAGTTTTTGTCCCTGTCAGAAATTGTTTTCGGTACTGCTATTCTAGTTACATTAGCACATGTTTAAATGGTAGTAACTGATCTATTTTTTCTAACTTGTCTTTTTGTACATTTAACATGTTTTGGTAAGATGACAATAGCAAGAAAACAATGAGTTGTTTAGTGCATGTTTGTAAGTGTTTGGTGACTCCCTGTAATCAAGTTGACAGTGCTCCAGGAATACACTCTCAACTTGATCAGAGGCAGCCACCGAATACTTATAAACATACAATAAACACACCCAATGACTGTGCTGTTATATACAGTTCTTCAGAGTTGCTACTCCGTCACTGAATTGAAGATGAAGATAAACAAGTCCCAGGGGAACATAGGAGCCAACATACTATTGCAAGTTTGTTGTTACAAAGAGTTGTGTAGCCCGGAATCCTTATTCAAATAGTAAACACAAACTAGAAAGACCTTCATGTTTCCTTTTGACCACTGACATCCCTGTGGTCTCAGCACCTGCTGTGTTCACTCACTAGCGACAGGCAACCTAGCGCGTGGAAAAAAAGCGTGTAGAAAAAGTACTGTGTTTGCGTCATTTAAAGATAATGAATAATGTTAATGAGTGGAAATGTTACCAAATTATGCCACAAAATACTTCAAGGGAGGTAGTTGATATGCAAACCTGGGGAAATGTTATGGCAGTGTGTGGCGGAGTGTCCCGCCCCTATTTATTATTATTTGTATTATTGTTTGCGGCGCGGATAACAGCTTATTTCTTATTATTTATAATTTAAAAACCTGTTAGGATGCGTGGCTAATCAGCTACTGATTATTTAACTAGCTGACAGTCACGCATCCTTACCAAATGCGTGCAGACTGTGGCCGAGGGGTAATAAGATAATTAACAGCTGGTTAACCCCTCGGCCAGAGTATAAGAACCTGCAGCTGTCCGTGCTGCGGGGTTGGTTGGGTGTACATAGAGGAGATACAGGGAGATAGAGAGGAGACAGAATTTAAAATAACAATTGCTAAAATGTGCTGGATTAGCCAGCACGACACTTACTTGTTTGTCTGTCTGGTTTGTTTGGCCCTTGTGCCTTTTTGTTTAGTGTTTTGTTATTGTTTAAATCTTTTGTTTTGTTTATTTATTTATTAAACACGCTGAGTGCTGTAGCATTCAGCTCCACCCGCCCATCCACTGTTTTGGTTCAGTTACTTCCTGGTCCGTGACGTCACCACACCTCACCACTGCAAGCCATCCTGCCACATATGGTGTCCTGCATGAGACAAAACAATGCCTCCAACAGCCAGACCAGGAAGGAAAAGGACAGGTTTTTTTGTTTTTTTCAAAAAGTATTTTTTTTGTGTTTTGAAAAAAAAAAAAAAAATGGGAAGAAGCGACCGAAGAAGCAGCAACAGCAGCAGGAGGCGCATCAAGAGCAGCGCGGGCCCGGTCACAGGTCCCGTCGCGTCTCTACTATGCCGGATGTTTGCCTTGCCTGTCTGGGTGAGGAAGGGTGGTGCTTCCTGTGTGGCGAGGTAAGGTATCTTCCACTCAGCCAGAGCCACGCATGGCAGGAGATGGAGGAGCCTGAGCGTCCGACATCACGGGGAGAGGGCCCGCTGGCTAAGAGGCCGACGAGTTCACTCTCCTCTGAGGGAATCTGGGGCTGGCTGGTGGAGCCTGGGAGGAATGCCGAAGAGGCCCTCCCCGATGTGATCAACCTCCTGTGGGCGAGAGATGGAGAGCGATGGGAAGCCTGGGAAAAGCAACACTGCCCAGTGTCCCTCCCAGAGGTTGCGGACATGGTAATCCGCTACCTGGCTGCAGATATGGCAGGGCTACCGCTATCTCCAGCTCCAGCGGGAAAAGCCCAGTCGCTGCCATCTCCAGCGCCAGAGGGACAGGAGTCATCGCTGCCTTCTCCAGCACCAGAGGGAGAGGAGCCATTGCTGCCGTCTCCAGCGCCAGAGGGAGAGGAGCCATTACTGCCGTCTCCAGCGCCAGAGGGAGAGGAGCCATTGCTGCTGTCTCCAACGCCAGAAGGAGAGGAGCCATTGCTGCCGTCTCCAGCGTTAGAGGGTGAGGAGCCCTCGCCACTGTCTCCAGCACTAGGAGCAGAGCAGCAGGAGCTGCCTCTGTCTCTACCACCACCAGGAGCAGAGCAGCAGGAGCTGCCTCTGTCTCCACCACCACCAGGAGCAGAGCAGCAGGAGCTGCCTCTGTCTCCACCACCTCCACCAGCAGAGGGTGAATGCCTTCTGGTTCTGCCTCAACCGCCGTGGGAGAACAGCTTGCCGCTCCAAGCTCCACCAGCAGAGGGTGAATTCCTGCTGGTTCTGCCTCAACCGCCGTGGGAGGACTGCTTGCCCCTCCCACCTCCACCAGCAGAGGGTGAATACTTGCTGGTTCCACATCCACCGTCATGGGAAGGACTGCTCCTGCCCTGCCTCGCACCGCCCAAGGATGCCTGCTTCGCACCGCCCAAGGATGCCTGCTTCGCACCGCCTGGGGCTGCCTGTTGCTCCGCATCGCCTGGGGCTGCCTGTTGCTCCGCATCGCTACCAGTCCTGCCATGCGGCAGGAAATACTGTGGCTGGAGCCCCATGAAGGGGAGCTGCCAGCCACGGAAAAGGGGGGGTAGGTCTGGAGACCAGCTCCCCCAGCCGCACTTTCGCGGCAGGAAATACTGTGGTTGGAGCCCCATGAAGGGCAGCTGCCAGCCATGAAGAAGGGGGGGGGGGAGGTCAGGAGACCATCTCCCCCCGCAGTAATTTCACTGCAGGAGAAAGGGTGGCCGGAATCCCACGGAGGGGAGGTGCCGACCATGAAGAAGGGGGGGGCAGGTCTGGAGACCACTCCCAAAATATTTTGGGCCAGAGAAGCCAGCCTGTGCGCGGGCCATCGGAACGCTACGGCTGTTTGGGTGGGAGGAGGACATCCCACCGTGGCCGCCACCTTTGTCCCGTTGCTGCCCCTGTTCCTGGGCCGGGACTGTTAGCCGGGACTTTCGGGACTAAGGGGGGAGGTGGCCGAAAAGGCCATGTGTGCTGCGCACAAGGGGGGGCATGTGTGGCGGAGTGTCCCGCCCCTATTTATTATTATTTGTATTATTGTTTGCGGCGCGGATAACAGCTATTGATTATCAGCTATTGATTATTTAACTAGCTGACAGTCACGCATCCTTACCAAACGCGTGCAGACTGTGGCCGAACTAACAGCTAGTTAACCCCTCGGCCAGAGTATAAGAACCTGCAGCTGTCCGTGCTGCGGGGTTGGTTGGGTGTACAGAGAGGAGGTACAGGGAGATAGAGAGGAGACAGAATTTAAAATAACAATTGCTAAAATGTGCTGGATTAGCCAGCACGACACTTACTTGTTTGTCTGTCTGGTTTGTTTGGCCCTTGTGCCTTTTTGTTTAGTGTTTTGTTATTGTTTAAATCTTTTGTTTTGTTTATTTATTTATTAAACACGCTGAGTGCCGTAGCATTCAGCTTCACCCGCCCATCCACTGTTTTGGTTCAGTTACTTCCTGGTTCGTGACGTCACCACACCTCACCACTGCAAGCCATCCTGCCACATATGGTGTCCTGCATGAGACAAAACAATGCCTCCAACAGCCGGACCAGGAAGGAAAAGGACGGGTTTTTTTGTTTTTTTCAAAAAGTATTTTTTTTGTGTTTTGAAAAAAAAAAAAAAAAAATGGGAAGAAGCGGCCGAAGAAGCAGCAACAGCAGCAGGAGGTGCATCAAGAGCAGCGTGGGCCCGGTCACAGGTCCCGTTGCGTCTCTACTATGCCGGATGTTTGCCTTGCCTGTCTGGGTGAGGAAGGGTGGTGCTTCCTGTGTGGCGAGGTAAGGTATCTTCCACTCAGCCAGAGCCACGCATGGCAGGAGATGGAGGAGCCTGAGCGTCCGACATCACGGGGAGAGGGCCCGCTGGCTAAGAGGCCGACGAGTTCACTCTCCTCTGAGGGAATCTGGGGCTGGCTGGTGGAGCCTGGGAGGAATGCCGAAGAGGCCCTCCCCGATGTGATCAACCTCCTGTAGGCGAGAGATGGAGAGCGATGGGAAGCCTGGGAAAAGCAACACTGCCCAGTGTCCCTCCCAGAGGTTGTGGACATGGTAATCCGCTACCTGGCTGCAGATATGGCAGGGCTACCGCTATCTCCAGCTCGAAAAGCCCAGTCGCTGCCATCTCCAGCGCCAGAGGGACAGGAGTCATCGCTGCCTTCTCCAGCACCAGAGGGAGAGGAGCCATTGCTGCCGTCTCCAGCGCCAGAGGGAGAGGAGCCATTACTGCCGTCTCCAGCGCCAGAGGGAGAGGAGCCATTGCTGCTGTCTCCAACGCCAGAAGGAGAGGAGCCATTGCTGCCGTCTCCAGCGTTAGAGGGTGAGGAGCCCTCGCCACTGTCTCCAGCACTAGGAGCAGAGCAGCAGGAGCTGCCTCTGTCTCCAACACCGTCAGGAGCAGAGCAGCAGGAGCGAGAGATGGAGAAGGGGGGGGGAGGTCAGGAGACCATCCCACCCTGCAGTAATTTCACTGCAGGAGAAAGGGTGGCCGGAATCCCACGGAGGGGAGGTGCCGGCCATGAAGAAGGGGGGGCAGGTCTGGAGACCACTCCCAAAATATTTTGGGCCAGAGAAGCCAGCCTGTGCGCGGGCCATCGGAACGCTACGGCTGTTTGGGTGGGAGGAGGACATCCCACCATGGCCGCCACCTTTGTCCCGTTGCTGCCCCTGTTCCTGGGCCGGGACTGTTAGCCGGGACTTTCGGGACTAAGGGGGGAGGTGGCCGAAAAGGCCATGTGTGCTGCGCACAAGGGGGGGCATGTGTGGCGGAGTGTCCCGCCCCTATTTATTATTATTTGTATTATTGTTTGCGGCGCGGATAACAGCTATTGATTATCAGCTATTGATTATTTAACTAGCTGACAGTCACGCATCCTTACCAAACGCGTGCAGACTGTGGCCGAACTAACAGCTAGTTAACCCCTCGGCCAGAGTATAAGAACCTGCAGCTGTCCGTGCTGCGGGGTTGGTTGGGTGTACAGAGAGGAGGTACAGGGAGATAGAGAGGAGACAGAATTTAAAATAACAATTGCTAAAATGTGCTGGATTAGCCAGCACGACACTTACTTGTTTGTCTGTCTGGTTTGTTTGGCCCTTGTGCCTTTTTGTTTAGTGTTTTGTTATTGTTTAAATCTTTTGTTTTGTTTATTTATTTATTAAACACGCTGAGTGCCGTAGCATTCAGCTTCACCCGCCCATCCACTGTTTTGGTTCAGTTACTTCCTGGTTCGTGACGTCACCACACCTCACCACTGCAAGCCATCCTGCCACAAAACCATATTCACTTAAGAGCGCTTATTGAAACCAGGCGGTGTCACAGAACCAGCAGAAGAGCTGCACAGGAGAACGAGAAGACGAGTCCAGGAGAGAGTATTTCTGAACAGGGAGACGTTACTGGGGCTGTGTGAGGAGAAGATAATAACTAGATACAGATTGAGCACAGATTATACTAGCCTTATATGTAGCGCCCTGGAAAATTCACAATATCACAAATTTCACAGAAATCGTGTAAAATAAAATGCATATTTTTCGTGCCTACCGTGAAAAATATGCATTTTATTTTCCTTACAGTATTTTCCATTACTCTTCACCTTCCCTGTTCATGTCATACTTTTATCAAGTAGAAGCAGCGCTACTGTAGCTGTACATGGTCCGGCTCAATGCCGTGCATTTGGTTACTATGGAAACGGGGTCAAACAAATACAGGCTTCATGATTGGTGGATTCCTCATACCGTACAATGACGTAACACGCGAGTCAGAGGCGGGAAGTTTAAAATGGTTGTTTTAGATTTTGTTGATGTATTAGTTTGCAGTGTGTGATTAACATTAAAAATGCAGACAGCTGACAAAAAAAAGATAAATTATTTATGACAGAATACTGCGTTCTGAGCTACAAAAAGGAGACTTTGCAGATGGTGAGATTCTGTTTTGCTCAACTTGTAATGTGTTTTTGGATCATCTAAGAAAAGGTACCATTGACAAGCATCTTGACAGCGCAGTACACAAAAACAAGAAAATCAAACTTGCAGTTCAGGCTAAACAATTACCGAACAAGCCGCACACAATCACAGGATTGTTTAAAAAGAGCACAGAAAGAGGAGAGACTCGTAATGTCAACACGCTTGAATTAGTGGAAGCCTTTAGTGCAGCGAACATACAGATACAACAGCTGGTCAATTTAATATTATGACGTTTTTTAATTAAAAAAATCCCGAATTGTAGAATCCCTAACAGTGACACACTCAGACGAGAAAAATGACCGATTCCGAGTCTGTTTGTGTTGCATGTGACGAGGACACTGATGATCAAGGCAACTGTGTTTTGTACATTATTTTCATCCCACAGAACTTTACAGCTGCTAATTCAGAGGAACTTACTGCTTACTTAGTAGATACACTGCATCTTGACTAACCAGGCGACAGCAGTAGGTCAGGATATCATTAAGATGCTTGTGGTGAATGGCATTGATTTCAACTCTGCGTCTGCCTTTGTAATAATAGACAGTGTAACAGAGGGAGAAACACTAGCTGTTTACATCTATGCTTAGGCTCCAGTAGCATATATGATGTTATATAATTTATTAATAATTAGATGGTATCTGTGGTTTTACAACTTCATAAAAAATGATTTCTACATATTACTAGAAATGTACAGTGTGTATAAAGAAAAACACAAAAGCTTTGTTTTTATCATTTCAGATTTCCCGTTAAGGTTTCTCCCGTGCTTAATATTTTGGGATTAAAGGCAGCAAAATAGTCTGTGGGAATTACACAGTCATTGGAGTTAACATGTCAACATAAGTTTTAAAGGTTTACAAAACTCAAAAATGTTGCTGAATATGTCACTTGTTACTTTTTTTTGCAACCAACACAGACCATTTTAAACTAAAGTTTGTTACATTTTTAAAGATTGTTTCAATAGCGAATCGAGTTACAATGTACATTTTAAAGTGTTGACTCAGTAGCTAGGCTACATGTTAAAATGTTTCAGCCTTGGTTTTTAGGTGATGTTTAGGTGATGTTCTTGATGAACTATCAATGATAACACATTTTAGGCAACTTAAATCAGTTTTTTAGTTTTGTATTTTATTTATTTTTTTATAAAATGGTGGTTTCGTGACACTCTGTGAAATGTGTTGTTTTTTTTTTTATTGTCATTCGTGAATTTCTTTAAAAACAGTTAACTTTCCAGAGCCCTACTTATATGAGGAGATCAAATCTGATCTAGAGCTCTTACAGATAGCAGTCATGCAGTGCCAGGTCTAGTCATATCTGATCTAGAGCTCTTACAGATAGCAGTCATACAGTGCCAGGTCTAGTCATATCTGATCTAGAGCTCTTACAGATAGCAGTCATGCAGTGCCAGGTCTAGTCATATCTGAGCTAGAGCTCTTACAGATAGCAGTCATGCAGTGCCAGGTCTAGTCATATTTGACCTAGAGCTCTTACAGATAGCAGTCATGCAGTGCCAAGTCTAGTCATATCTGATCTAGAGCCTCTTACAGATAGAAGTCATGCAGTGCCAGGTCTGATAGTAGTGCAGTAACACTTTACTTTAGGGATCTGATATGTGATAATAAACAATCTATAAACATGTTATTAATTATGCTATTAACAATTATATAATATAATTAGAATACGATTATTATTATACACTTTTGTCATGTTTTTTGTGCTGTTGTTTATAATCGCTTATAAGTATAATGGATATAGTCTGTCTGTCTTTTCAGGTCTGTTTGTCTTTCTAGCCCTGTCTATCTGTCTGTCTTTATATGTCTGTTTGTCTGTCTTTATATGTTTCTCTCACCAACTGTATGAGGTTGCTTTGTTTTTGCAATACAGTTATTATACACTTTTGCCATTGCTATTGTTTATAACCACTTATAACCGATCCCTAAACTAAAGTGTTACCCAGTATTTCATGTTTGATTTTAAAATATCACATTTTTCAACACATTTTTCAGTTGTTCGTTCCATCGAGTATATGGAAAACTACAAAGCGGTATGTAATTCAATATGTTAACGTAACATTATTGACTGTGAATATATATATTCATTCTATAAGGTGATGCAAAACTTTTATTACCATTAACTTGCATGGATACTTTTTTGACTAAGTGAATGTTTTAAATATAAAGGATTCTAATTTGACAGGGCGGTCTCATTGCACTGCTGCTGCTCATCCTGGTCTTCACCATGGTCCTGTACGCCCGCCGGCGATGCTGCAAGAGGAGGCGTGTCCCTCAGAAGAGTGCCAGCACAGAAGCCACCCACGAGATCCACTACATCCCCTCGGTGCTGCTGGGACCCCAGGCCCGGGACAGCTTCCGCAGCTCCCGCATCCAGGCACATGACTCCGTCATCGGGGTGCCGATCCGCGAGACCCCCATCCTCGATGACTACGACTACGAGGAAGAGGAGCCCCACCGGCGAGAGGACGACTTCGGCAGCCAAGTGACTCGCACCCTGGACAGCCTGGGCAAAGGAGAGGACGAGAAACCCTGCTTCCAGACTAGAGGTTTGCCATGTTTAACATCTCTTCAAATACGGGTGGGCATGAATAGCACTTTAGATAGCGAGGAAGGCTGTTGGATAGCAGCACACTGAAGGAGGCACTTGTCGAAACGTTTGCTTACTTGACTTTGTTTCTGATAATAGATTTTTTACGGTGGGAGCCATAGCAATGGATTTGAGATTTAACAGAAAAAAATAAAAACGTATATGAACAAGCTGTCAATTTTTTTGGCCACTCTGTATTGCTTGTTGCCCTGCTATTTTACCCATATGTGATATTGTTAAAAAGAATACTATACCGTATAGGGTGACGTAGTTTTAAATTGCATCTTAAAAAGTGTGTTCAATTTCCCTATGTCAAGACATTTTCAGTAAGAAAGCGATCAATACCAAACAACAGAATTAGTTAAGAGGCAGTCAGCTGTTTCTCACATATTGATTGGTCTGGTCACATAGACCAGAACGATTCTACATTTTTCAGTCACCCCTGACTGTCTATGATTTATTATCGGGGGCTTTAAAGCTCTGCTGACAGAACGGTTTTAGTTTTAGTCACAAATATTGATTCTGAAAATAGATTCAGTGAAGTTTGTATACCCTCTAAAATTATATAAAATAATAAAAGGGTTTAGGTGAAATTGATTCTGCAGAAATTCTACATTGTTTATTGATTTATTTATGTATTACTGAAAAGGGCAAACTGTTGAATAACAGGTAAAAGCCATTATCTAACTGCCTTCAGATTGAATAATTTAGGATTACTTTCATCAACTCTACTTTCCCATATCATGATAACAACAGACACTGCGCTCTCTTCTTTAACAGGAGGCTTTGAATAAACTCTCTGAACACGCTGTGAAAAAGCTGAACAAACAGCACAATCAGCATTAACACGTGTAGGCTACTCGATATTTTAAATGACTAAAACTTTGTTTTACAACTTAGCAGCTTAAATAACTGAAGAGTAGACAAATACACAATCCTGCACTCAAATCCTAATTAAAAAAATACAACGTTACCGGTACTTTTATTCTTTTAGGTGTTTTATGCTTAAATGTTGATACTGAACAGGATCTTGGGTTAAAATATACTGTATATATATATATATATATATATATATATATATATATATATATATATATATATACACACACATACCAAGGAACTCCATTTTATTATTATAAAGGCCTCAGAATGAACTATTCCATGGGACAATGAAGCCTGAAAACTACAAGAACACACATGGAATATTGAGGAAGACATTTGTATTAATTAGCAGCTAAAACTAGTGCTGCATAAAATCACAAAAAAAAAAAACCAAACAGAAAAACTTTAAATGTCATTTTAATTGTAATGTTAGCGCAGCCATTTTCTAATAGCAATAGAACCCCTCAAAAGGGGGCTTTAGCATCTGACAAGGCCCTTCTTGATATGTTGAATGCACTTGTTTAAATGCAGGACGTTTAAACTGCACGAGGCAGCCTTACCAGATGGTAAAGCCCTCTTCTTCAGGTTCTACACACTGCTTTGGAAGGGTAGCCACTCCAATCACGCATTTCTTCATTTGAACCCACTTGTATCATTGCAGTGGGGCCACAGAATGCAACAACTTTAAAGAACAGAGAATCCAGTCCAGGCATTCCCAAGGACAAGCTTTCAGAAATAGACTTCATAAAAACTTTAAAGAACAGAGAATCCAATCCAGGCATTCCCCAGGACAAGTTTTCAGAAATAGACTTCATAAAAACTTTAAAGAACAGACAATCCAATCCAGGCATTCCCAAGGACAAGCTTTCAGAAATAGACTTCATAAAAACTGCTGATATTGTTACCTACAGAAAACAAGCAGGCTTCTTGTCCTGGGGAAAAATATGAAACACAAGGCAATGTGACAATGAAAAGCAAAGTAAAGGTTCTTGTCACAGATAGGATTTCAGGTCACAGTGGCACTCCAGCGAGACTCTATAATAAGTAAAGGACTTAAATAACTTGTTAAAAAGAAACATCGGCCGCTCTGTTTTATCCAATGAGTTGTTTTATTTTTATTTGGTTGATAAAGGTGGCCAGGCACTGAAACGTTGGTTTCAAACACACAAAAAAAAAAAAAAAAAACGGATGTGCTGATTTAGTTTTTTATTTAAATAGAGGATGTCATTTACATCTCGGTTATTTATTTTTTTAATCAGTTTGTAATTTTGTCAAATATTTTGTTAAATACTGTAAATAGGAAATCATTAGTCTTTTAAATATATATATATATATATATATATATATATATATATATATATATATATATATATATATATATATATATATATAACATATATATAACAGAATTTGAATCATGTACAATGTCATTATGCAAACATTTTAGTAGCTCACTGCTATTGGGGAAAGAAAAGCAAATACAAAAAATCATTTTCTACAGTGCATTAATATTGCCTTTAGTCTTAAGGGACTGAAGACCACTTCACCGCACTTGAATTGCGTGCTCTGTTCTCTGCATTGTGTTCACTAGTGGTAACCTCCTGATTTGCTTTACATTTTCATTATTACTCTTTGCGGTGGGTGGAATACCTTTGCTTCTGCCCGTCAGTGCAGAAGAACCTTTTATTCTCTGTGGTAATCAGCAGAGAATATTGTAAAACTCTTCCTAGCTTGGGTGCACTTGCTAACTCTCCATGGGTTTGTGCTCTTGGCAGTACCCATTTTATTTTCAACCTGAGGGCTTGTAGTGCAGAGTAGTTAACTCTGCTCCCGAATGTGGTGTTTTTGAAGATGTAGTAAAGGAAAGTGATATGCACATCTGTGGTCTCCTCTGGACAGACGAGCACACCTCCCTCAGCTTCAGTGCCTCAGATTACACTTGAAATCTCTTGGCCTCTTCTAGCAGGTTAACTGAATGTCTTTGTAATTGTGTAGACTGCCACGCTTACGATTCTTATAAATGTGTAAATCACCAGCAGGAAACTGAACGGCAACATTTAAACAATGGACGGGGCGTTCTCAAGCAGACAAGTCATTTAAAAAATAAACCATTACAGCACCTGACAATCACCTTTAGCAGTATGCACTGTGTAGCACACGTTTCCAGCTATAAAAGCTGGAACAACAATTCACTAACCGAAGGAAAAGTTATGAGCTTCTGGTCCAGTACAGAGCATTTAGAAGAGCCTGTGGATAATTTCAGTGCAACAGGATGTTCAGCACTGACCAACTGCTCTGCTGCCATTGCTTTCATTGAATACTTGTTCCTGCCATCTCAAGAGATGAACCCCTAAGGTCCATTCCACCAAAGGCTCATAGCATTGTAGCTGTCATTGTGCTATTAATGTCCCTTTGTACAGGACTGTTACATTAACCCATTAAGTGCCATTGTCCCCATTTGAGGACAGGCTACTTTGTAATTTTCTGCAGCATTTTAACTGGCATCTTCCTGTCATTTTTATTTTCTCTTTGACTGTATTGTTATAACAGCTTACTCTAATTTTGTTAAGCACAAAAGCTAAGTCTAAATGTAACTGTTAAATCTGCAAATATAGCCCTTCAGATGCTTTTGACACCAGTATAAAATAAAAGACTGGAGCCGAAAAACGATCAATTTCTTGGTGTTGTCCTCCCACAGTGATGATGAAGCTCCATTTTCTATGTGTTGAAATGTCACTGGTCTGATTACAGGAACACATCAAACATGACTGTCCTCCAAACAGGATGCAGCAGCTTGCAGTCAAAACAAAGGATTTCAACTTTTTTCTGTGAAGAAATATTGCTTTAGAATGTATCAAAAAAAATACAGCTTGTGTTCCGATTTGTTCAAAGAACATTTTATTTTGTACTTGGGTTAATGGTTGATATGTTTGTTTTGCGTAGCTGATATGCAAATCAAACCAGTAAATGGTTTCTTAAATCACTCAATCAATTATTATTTTATTGTATTATTTTAACAAGTGCTGCAGTTTGTGCATATAGTGATGTAGTTGAACATGAACCCTCGTTCTTAGAAATGTTCAGAAAGTTTTCTGTTTTCCCTACAAGGGTGCTTAAACTGACTGGCAGTTGTCAGAAGATAACAAATGAGCCTTCTGTGTCACACTAATTGAAAATGTGCTACTTTCTTGTCACTGTGATCACAAGATCATGTTGTAAATTCAAGTTGGCAGGAAGCATAGCAATATTTATATACAATCAATTCTCGTTAAAATGAACTCGGATGAAACACATTTCCTGATACAGCCGAATTTAGCAGTTGCTTCTTGTGAATTACTTGTTATAATACAAATTATTTTGGAGTCACCCCCAGGGATGTTTTTTTAATAATAGTTTGAACAGCTGAGCGTGGAGGATATTGGGACATTTCTAATAACTTGCATCCAGATTTGAGCCTCTGCACTGTATTTCAGTGTTGTTTTGGGACTGTTGATCCTATGATGCATTTAGAGCTGCCAAAAAACATGTTATCGTTGCAGACAAAACTGGAGCTGTTGAAAGTAGAGGATAATATACCACCATCTAAGAAAAAGAAAGACATTGCTACAGATTTTAACATTCCCACAAACACTTTGTCAACCATTCTGAAAAACCAGGGTACAATCATACAGGCCTATGAAAATCTAATCGTGGATACAGGTCGTAAGCATTTCCAATTTGCTCAATACCCTGATGTTGAGGACGTCTTGCTTTCGTAGTTTAAAAATGCCTGTGATCAGAATGGGAGATGCAGGTTTCAAGCGCAGTTCATTTGCAGTGTATACTTTTTACAAGTTCACTTACAGCTGTATGTTCAATAAAATGCACAGTACGTCTACATTACTTTTCATTGTATTTGTAACAGGGGTGTAATGTTATGGTGTGGGTATCCGCTGAGAGAACGTGAGAGACACAGAGGGTTTGTATTTGAAACGCCGCTCAGGCAGCCAGGTTTTATTCATTACAAGTATTGCAGGCAGATGCAGTGGTTGGTGGCCACCACGAGGGTACCGGCAATAGCAGCCCTAGTGCAGGAGGCAATATATACAAGTGTACATGACTACCAAAAATGCAAAACAAAACACTGAACAAAAACAACTAGAAAATAAAAGGTGGCCAAACTTGGGCCAAGCGCTACTCCCACTAAAAGAGAGGCCCCGCTTCAGAAACCTTCTCCCTGCATAAACTAAATGCACTTTGGTAGGATTACTACATCCCCTAACTAACCCTACCTATGGTCTCAAGGATCCCGGTTACACCTGCAGTGGTCCTTCGCCAACCCTGCTTCCACACTCAGTCGTAAGGGTTCTCCTCCTTCACGTCCAGGCTTGCAAAGCACAGACCAAACAAGCAAACAAAAGAAGACCCAAGAAACTGGCTTTTCAGCCTCTTTTTAAA
Organism: Acipenser ruthenus; assembly: GCF_902713425.1. NCBI lineage: Eukaryota > Metazoa > Chordata > Actinopteri > Acipenseriformes > Acipenseridae > Acipenser > Acipenser ruthenus. Next base: position 13,492,218 of record NC_081203.1, read on the forward strand.
GGCAGGTGACCAGGGCTAATTGATTGTCAATTGTTCAATTCAACCCTGGTGTAACCTCCCAGCCCTGCCATCCAATTAAACAAATTAAACACATTATTATTTACAAACGTTACACATTTTTATCTTTAGAAAATCAAAACAAATCCCACCAAATCATATTCATAATTAAGCACAATTATATTTTACAGGGGCAGGCCTCAGCCCTGCCACAGTACTATAGTTGAGAATTGATTTTAGTGCTACTGTACAATAAAAACTGACAGAATTACTGATAAGACAATTAATTTTGCTGGTCTCTTGAAATTCATATTACTGAGAGTTGACTATATGTACATGTACATTTATTTATTTATTGTAGAAACAACCAGTCTTGAAAAATAGAGTCAATTATTAATTTCTACCTCACAGCTCTTTCTAATTTCCTTTCAATATTTCAGCAATTACATAGCAACAATTGCAAGTCCACATTAGTTATGGACTATTTGCTTTTGTACATCCGGAATATGTTGCTGTATAATATGTTGCTGTATAATATATTGCGTTGTCATGAACTGATTTGATGTGAAGCAGGATGTTGATAGCACATTACATTAACTGTTTACTTTGCACCAGAGCTTGGATGGGAGACAGTACACACAGAGCTCCACCTCCCACCCTCTCACCACTGGGGGCATGACGCAGTTGTGCCAGTCTGATATTGAGCCTTTCGAAACATCTGACACTGTGTTTTACATGCTTTTGTCATACTAATATTGTGCATTTAACATGATTGAGAATGGGACAAGCTCCTGGTTATGGCACTTAAGTTACTATCACACTGGTTAATATCACATGCACGTAACAGTCACACAGCTACCTTTATTACTCTTAAAGTAACCGTATTCATGTTTTTGGTAATTGCTCATATTTGAAATCGTTCTTATCCATTGGAATGTACTCTTACAGCCAAATATTTTTAAGTTTAACTGCTCTTAGTAGTAATCACTCTCAAACGGCTGCTCGGCCATTGAAAGCTTTTCTCCGCTTTTTTTGAGAAAAACGACTAGGGACCTGGGAATGACGTCATTTTGATGACAGGGTCCGACATCGGACCGGAACGGGAATTTTGGAATGTCGGACCTGCTCTGGATCGCAAAGGGTTAATCCATTCAAATTATATTGAAATGCATTCAGATGAAGAAAAGAGTACGGAATTGGGCGGGATCTGGATACTAAGCGGGTGTAAACATTATAATGTGATGTAAGGATTTGCCTTGCACTTGAGTCAAAACTTTACACCTCTTCTTACAAGGTGCAAACCATTGTAGAAGCGAGTAATTAAGAGCTGTATATAAGCACACACCTGCAGAGACCTGTCATTGGCTTCAGGATGGCTGCTGTGGTACACTTCCTGATGCAGCGACACTTGGCTCTTGTTGAGGAGAGTCAGGAACTCGTTCGGAGGACAAGGACAAGACGAAGAAGACCCCGCATATTCAATCCCAGGGTCACTTTGTTTGGGATGCCGAAGGTGCTAAAGCGTTATTGTCCCACTGTGCAAGTCATTGAGAGATGAGCTAGACCCCAGCGTCAATCTAGGGACTACAATCCCTGCACATGTGAAAGTGCTGTGTTCTCTGCACTACTTAGCCTCTGGTTCCTTTCTCCTTTTCCAGTGCTAGGCAAGTTTCTGGATGGCATGCTGAAAAGGGCAGGCCAATACATAGCATTTCTTAAGGCTACTAGCATAACTGATATTGGCTGAGGCTTTTCCAAACAACCGTTTCATGCTGAGTGACCTCAGCCATAAGGACTCTCAGCTTCTCAGAAAAAGTATTTTCTTTTCCATGAGCCAAGAGGACTTTGCTTCCTTTCCTCTGACATTTATATATTTTTTGGTTTGTATTTTCTTGTTCCACAAATATTATACAGCACCTACTGCTCTCTGTACTCTGATGCGCTCATTGAAACCCTCATTATCCACACAGTTTTGTCTTAAAATGTTGTTTTGTGAAACTGGCCTTTGAGAAAAGATTTCTCTTTCAAGGTAATGATAAATGTTTTCAACCCACATTGTGTATTTTCAGTTGGAATTTACATCGTTGTGTAGCATTCTTGTGAAACACAACACCTAGTGTTCTGATTGAATGTCAAGATTCTGATAAATTAAAACACTTTCTTATGTCGTTATTGTCCCCTGGAGGAAGTGGAGATACTTTCTTTTTTATGTAAATGTGACGAATCCTGGAGAGGATCTGTTGCACAAGTAGTTGTTGAGAAGATCAAAATCAGGGATGCTGTATATTGCTGCATCTTGTACAGAATGTATAAACGTGTTGTCTGTAGAATACTGTTTGTAAGCAGATCAGCAGACACGATGAGGAATATGTGACCCTGGTGGGCGTCAGTATTTCCTGGACCTCTACATGTCTTGGGAAGGATCTTGAGCTCCCACTTGCGTTCATAAGTGGTCTGGGGGTAGTCGAGATGTCTGTGGAGTTTTAGAATACACTGCAGCAACATCAGTAGAATACGTACTGTATGCCTGCTGCATTTGTGCATGCACTACTTGATTAGTTGGTTTGCATCTTAAGCAACTGCACACTTTAAAACAAGAGTGACTTAAAACCTTTCCTCTGTTACCATGAAGGGATTCTTGAAATCCAGACAAGTAAGTCTGTGATATTAAAATGAGATTTATGAAGCGGCAGAACAGCTGTGCCAGCTCTAAAGGGCTCCACAAATAAGTCAGAATTGGTCTTATTTTGGCACAAAGAAAAAGTCAAAAAGTAGCTGATAGAAAAGAGCATTATTGCAGCAGTCATAACGTATTTCTTGCGATGGAGAGTGCAGGCTCCTAACCTTCCTGAACAGCCCAGGAACAGAGGGAGAGTACTGAGAAAAAGGAGAGTACTTAGGGTCTGCATTACCCTTTCTGATCTCCCTGAGGATTACATTATAGCTCGATACTGGCTACATTACGTACAATTGTTTGTATTTGTTGTATAATAAACGTGGTTCATTAAGTTATCCTTTTCATTGTGTATTATTTGGTTTTATTCGTCGTATAATAATAATATAATATAAAGTCAAGACACTTATTCAACACAGGTTATTTCTGCCTCTCCAGGTGAGCTGCCTGGGCTTTAGTGGGTTAAAACCTGTACTTTGTATTTAAAACACAGGTTAGCCCATTTTGAACTGTCATTTCTGCCCCTCCAAATGACCTACCTATTGTTCAATTGAGGTAGCCCATTTGGAGGGGAGGCGCTATTTTTCAGATTAGTCTCCTGCCGGTATCCCATTTTGAGCACCGGCGCAGAGCACTTACACATTTAAATGTGTCAGCTTATACCATGCCTCATTCATTTTGGTTCAGTTAATACATTCAGGATGGGGTCAAATTTGTGCTGCGGCAGAGCGTTACTCTCCACCAATTTAGCGCTGCGTCGGTCGATCTTCACACATGTCCCCCTGTGGCAAAGTGCCCCGCCCCTGTGTGCATTTGTGTGTTTTGTGTATGTATGCGTGCGTATGTTAATGTTGGTGAATAGATTGGTACACGGGATATAAACGGGTCTGTTTCACGTGTATTTAAAAAGTGTAGATTTGTATGTAGGCACGAGGAGGGCACAAATCACTTCACGTGCTGGTTAAATGTAATATGTGAGCACGGGGTTGCACAGAATTAATTCACGTGCTGGGATTCAAGTGAATAATTAATTAGTAATTGAATCCCAGCACAACAGTATAAATAGGCACATTTTTAGGCAGTCAAGGTTAGGTGTTCGGTGAGTGGAGAACGGGAGAGAGAGGAGGAGAAAGTAAGAAAGCAAAAGCGTAAAGAGTAAAGATAAGTGTTATCTGCTCATCGTGTTTTGTTCGTCTGTCTGTGCACTGTCTAGTCCGTTTTGTTCGTCTGTTTATTTTGGCTACAAGTGCCGTGTCCTGTGTTTTTGTGTTTCAAACCTTTTATTTTCTGTTTATTAAATGCTGAGCGCGATCACGCGCCCAGCTTATACCAAACCACATCTCTCTGTTTATTTACTTCCTGCTTCTGGTCTGACGCTTGGAGGCGCGGCTATCCCACGAAGACACCACGTGTCACAAAGACGGCCAGAGTGGGTGGCGTCAGACAAGAAGCAGGAAGTAAATAAACAGAGAGATGTGGTTTGGTATAAGCTGGGCGCGTGATCGCACTCAGCATTTAATAAACAGAAAATAAAAGGTTTGAAACACAAAAACACAGGACACGGCACTTGTAGCCAAAATAAACAGACGAACAAAACGGACTAGACAGTGCACAGACAGACGAACAAAACACGGTGAGCAGATAACACTTATCTTTACTCTTTACGCTTTTGCTTTCTTACTTTCTCCTCCTCTCTCTCCCGTTCTCCACTCACCGAACACCTAACCTTGACTGCCTAAAAATGTGCCTATTTATACTGTTGTGCTGGGATTCAATTACTAATTAATTATTCACTTGAATCCCAGCACGTGAATTAATTCTGTGCAACCCCGTGCTCACATATTACATTTAACCAGCACGTGAAGTGATTTGTGCCCTCCTCGTGCCTACATACAAATCTACACTTTTTAAATACACGTGAAACAGACCCGTTTATATCCCGTGTACCAATCTATACACCAACATTAACATACGCACGCATACATACACAAAACACACAAATGCACACAGGGGCGGGGCACTTTGCCACACCCCCATAGAAAGATAAATCGGAAGCAGCCTGCACTTACTTGAAGTCACAAGTATAACTGTTATCTGGAAACAGATACACTTCTAAAAGTTAAAAATGTCTGCATTTAAGTATACCTTGCAACTGGTCACATCTAACAAATGACTTTGCTTATAGTGGGCTCCATGACATACTGTATTAACACCATTTTAAGAGTTTAAAAAATACATCATTATCTCTAAACTAAAGCCTGCTGTTTGTAGTTATTTATATGCCAATAAGCAAACCCTCCAAATGAGCAACAGTATTAAAAGCACTTTATGACCATCTAGCTGTAAACAATGGCAACGTTCCTGCCAGACACAACTGCATTAAAAAACGTCCCGACAGGGAAATATCCTGTTTGTCTTTTCAGTGCTTTTCAGTGCTCAGTAAGACGAATGCATTTTCTTCTAAAGTGCTCCTACATTTGTAATACACAAGTAATCTCTACTTTCTAATGGCTAAACCAGAAATAAACCTGAACAACAGGCATTCCATTTTGGCTCTCATTGCCCAGCATGTTGAGGAACAGAAACGATTAAGTTTAGCAATACACTACTCACCTTTTGCATTCTATGTACCATCAATAAGGCTCTATTAAGGCCACATTGAGGAAAACAATACTGTGTGCTATACAATGGCCACACCATTGCTATGAGTCTGTGTCGACATCTAACTTATCATTAGTGTGGCAATGTGCCCCGCCCCTGTGTGCATTTGTGTGTTATGTGTTGTGTGTTGCGTGCGTGTGTTAATGTTGTTGTATAGTCATTGGTACACGGGATATAAACGGGTCTGTGTTTCACGTGTATTTAAAAAGTGTAGATTTGTATTTAGGCACGGGATTGCACATCACGCACGTGCATTTAAGATATAATATGTGAACACGGGGTTTCACGTAATGAATTCACGTGCTGGGATTCAAGTGAGTAATTAATTAGTAATTGAATCCCAGCACAACAGTATATATAGATGCACGTTTCTTTCAGTCGGGGTTAGGTGTTCGGTGAGTGGAGAACGGGTTTGGAGACGGAGGTAATTGTAAAAGTAAAGTAAATAGTTATCTGCTCACCGTGTTTTGTTCGTCTGTCTGTGCACTGTCTAGTCCGTTTTGTTCGTCTGTTTATTTTGGCTACAAGTGCCGTGTCTTGTTTTTGTGTTTTGTTACAAACTTTTATTTTCTGTCTGTTTATTCATTAAATGCTGAGCGAAAGCATTCGCTCAGCTCCACCAAACTCCACATCTCTCTGTCGTTTGTGTTCCTGTTTCTGGTCTGACGCCACCCACTCTGGCCGTCTTTGTGACACGTGGTGTCATCGTGGGATAACAGCACCTCCAAGCGTCAGACCAGGAGAGGGGGTTTTGTGTTTAAAAAAACAAACAAAAAAAAAAAAACCCACAGGACTATTTTCAAAAAAAAAAAAAAAAAGTGAAAATGGAAGGCTGGAGAGACGGCTGCCGGGACCTGGAGGACCTCCTCGGGGGCCTCGAGGACCAAGGCTGGTGCATGGCCTGTGGAGTCTACGGACACACGGTGGCGATCTGCCCCTTCCAAGGTGAGGAGGAGGAGGAACCGGCCCAGGAGAGGAAGGTGGGGAGGAGGAGTAAGAAGAGAAGGGGGAAAGGAAAGCTGCAGCAGCAACAGCAACCACAACACCAGCCGGAGGAACAGCAGCCCGGGTGTTACTGCTGTGCTGAGCCTGGGCATTCCAGCACCAACTGCCCCTGGTACCCCCTCGGACAGCTACCCCAACTATGCCCCATCTGCAGAGGTGAGCACTTCGTGGCCCACTGCCCTGTCCATCAGGAGAGGGAGGAGCAGGGGTCGTCTCAGTCTCCACGACCAGCAGGGGGGTTAGACTGCTGCTTCCACCGCCCCAACCACAACTGCAACAGCGGCCAGAGGAGCCAGAGAACCTGTTCCCCTGGTGCACCTGGTGCGGAGAGGTGGATCACCGCTGGAGGGACTACTCCGAGGTGCCACCGAGCTGGTGCGGGCGATGTGAGGAAGGGGGACATGACTGGTCAGGATGCCCCTATGCCAGCTCGCCAGTGCCCAAGTGGGAGGAGCCTGAGCGTCCACAGCCCAAATGGGAGGAGCCTGAGCGTCCACAGCCCAAATGGGAGGAGCCTGAGCGTCCACAGCCCAAACGGGAGGAGCCTGAGCGTCCACAGCCCAAGCGGAAGGAGCCTGAACGTCCTACGCCTGAGTGGGAGGAGCCCGAACATCCTACGCCTGAGTGGGAGGAGCCCGAACATCCTACGCCTGAGTGGGAGGAGCCCGAACATCCTACGCCTGAGTGGGAGGAGCCCGAACATCCTACGCCTGAGTGGGAGGAGCCCGAACATCCTACGCCTGAGTGGGAGGAGCCCGAACATCCTACGCCTGAGTGGGAGGAGCCCGAACATCCTACGCCTGAGTGGGAGGAGCCCGAACGTCCTACGCCTGAGTGGGAGGAGCCCGAGCGTCCACAGCCCAAGAGGGGGAGTCGGTGCGTCCACAGCCCAAAAGGGAGGAGTCGGTGCGTCCACAGCCCAAAAGGGAGGAGTCGGTGCGTCCACAGCCCAAAAGGGAGGAGTCGGTGCGTCCACAGCCCAAAGGGAGGCAAGTCTGGGCTTCCACAGCTCTGGGACCCAAGCCACCAGCAGAGGGAAAATGCCTGCTGGTTCAGCCCCAAGAGCCGGAAGGGGAGGAGTTACAGGCCCAACCCCCTGGAAATTTTTTGGGGGGAGAGGGGCAGGAGGCTGGTGTCCCCCAGCAGCCTCTATTCATGCTGCTGAAGGCAGCACGGCGCGCACCAGCCCAGCCGCCACAGCGGAGGGAGCCAGCGCCACCAGGAGCAGAGGAGCTGCCTCTGCCTCCGCCACCTCCACCGCTTCCTCCACTAGGAGCAGAGGAGCAGGAGCTGCCTCTGCCTCCACCACCACCAGGAGCAGAGGAGCAGGAGCTGCCTCTGCCTCCGCCACCTCCACCGCTTCCTCCACTAGGAGCAGAGGAGCAGGAGCTGCCTCTGCCTCCACCACCACCAGGAGCAGAGGAGCAGGAGCTGCCTCTGCCTCCACCACCACCAGGAGCAGAGGAGCTGGAGTTGCCTCTGCTTCCGCCACCGCCCGGAGCAGAGGAGCAGGAGCTGCCTCTGCTGCCCGTACCTCCACAGGGAGTACGGTGGCCGGAGCCCCAGAAAGGGGAGCTGCCGGCCACGAAGAAGGGGGACGAGGTCTGGAGACCACTTTCCCCAGCAGCAGTTTCGCTGCCGGATATCGTGGGGGAGGTCCAGAGACCTGCTCCCACTGCAGCAGTTTTGCTGCCGGAGATCGTGGGGGAGGTCCGGAGACCTGCTCCCACTGCAGCACTTGTGCTGCAGAAGAGACTGTGGCCGGAGCCCCGGAAGAGGGAGCTGCCGGCTACGAAGAAGAGGGGAGGTCAGGAGACCATCCCCCAAGCAGCCTTTCCGCTGCCAGGACTGCCCCTGCTGAAGGAGTCAGTCTGGGAGCTGTCAGCACGTCTGCTGACAGCATGGCCAGTAGCAGCCTGGCTACTGGCAACATTGCCACCTGTGGGCCCCTGGAAGCCTCCCTTCCCAGCCCGAGACTTTGGCCTGGACTGCTGGATTTTTAAGGGGGGAGGTGGCCGTTGAGGCCATGTGTGCTGCGCACAAGGGGGGGTATATGTGGCAATGTGCCCCGCCCCTGTGTGCATTTGTGTGTTATGTGTTGTGTGTTGCGTGCGTGTGTTAATGTTGTTGTATAGTCATTGGTACACGGGATATAAACGGGTCTGTGTTTCACGTGTATTTAAAAAGTGTAGATTTGTATTTAGGCACGGGATTGCACATCACGCACGTGCATTTAAGATATAATATGTGAACACGGGGTTTCACGTAATGAATTCACGTGCTGGGATTCAAGTGAGTAATTAATTAGTAATTGAATCCCAGCACAACAGTATATATAGATGCACGTTTCTTTCAGTCGGGGTTAGGTGTTCGGTGAGTGGAGAACGGGTTTGGAGACGGAGGTAATTGTAAAAGTAAAGTAAATAGTTATCTGCTCACCGTGTTTTGTTCGTTTGTCTGTGCACTGTCTAGTCCGTTTTGTTCGTCTGTTTATTTTGGCTACAAGTGCCGTGTCCTGTTTTTGTGTTTTTTTACAAACGTTTATTTTCTGTCTGTTTATTCATTAAATGCTGAGCGAAAGCATTCGCTCAGCTCCACCAAACTCCACATCTCTCTGTCGTTTGTGTTCCTGTTTCTGGTCTGACGCCACCCACTCTGGCCGTCTTTGTGACATTAGTTACAGTGCTAATGAAGGGATTGATTGAGCTGTAATCAGCTTCCTTTTTAGTTCCCTGCTGAGGGCAGATTAGGAAATCTGCATTAAGATTAAGTCAGTGTACACTGCTCTCGTCTGTTTCTGAATGACGCGCGTGTGCCGTAACCTTTCCATGTTGTGTGCTGTACTGTGTTGTGTGAAAACATTTCTTCAAATTCCAAAAATAATCAACATCTGAAGCTGCCTTCACTTGTAATGTTTAAAACAATAATGGGGAGGGGGTTCTGAAGCAGAAGATGAATAGTGTGTGTCAGCATGATTTATTATTGTTTACTGCAAAAACAATACAAGTGCTGAAAGAACTGAAGTGTTTATTTAGTATATGTGACATTGTGCAGTTCTGTAGTACATGCAGGTAGCTACATAATGGATGTAAATGACAAATCTTGAGGTGTTCTAATACATTTGCACACTGTGGTATATATTTACAGTGCATGTATGGATCCCGGTCATTCTGTTCACGTTTCCATGTTACTGCAGTGGATTTGTGTTAATAACATTCGTTTTGGACTGTTTAGATTAGCTAGGAGAGAAACACATTTTTTCTTTCAATGTTCATCATGAAGTGCGGGGCAGAAGAAATAACTGCCAAAGATATTTGTGTCCTTCTTTTGTCAAACTGTGAGCTGTGAGGAGGAATGACAGGTACATTGAGGTTTCTGCCTGATTGATTGAAATCAAATCAAAGCTAATCCAGGTTCTAACAGATTGAAGAATTCTGTGGTAATGCATTGTGAGGGGAGTGCAGTCGGGATTCAGTCATGGACGTTGACCCTGTGTAATCCCATATTGTATTTTAAAGTCATTGTAGTTAACAAAATAATGAAGCCATTTTTCACTTCCATTAGCTCCATATGTGTTAATGTGCAGAAACATGTTGTATTTTACAACAAGGTACCTGGTGCTGCTTTAAGTTAAAGGAAGCTCTCAGTTTCTGTGCCTTGTTCTCAGGTTATCGGTTTGCACTTGTACTCCCTGAGTCACTTCACATCAGCTGTCTCTTTGGTGTCAAATCATTTTTACTGGCTGAAAGCATGTCAGTCACTAGGGGAAGCAGCTGATTGGTTATTGACAGGACAGGCCAGTGAGGGGGTGGGGACAATTTCACTCCAAGTGAAATCACCCAGGAAGTACAAGACAGTAAAAAGCATGGCTTCCAAACAGACCTGGGACAAATATAGTTGTATTTGATATTTTATTTGTAAACACCAAATATTTCAAATCGTTGAAATATTTAAATACATATGCTCCAATTTTGTTTTTAAATATTCAGATATTAATTGCACAAAGTCAAGTATTACTTGAAAATATTTCATTGTCTTTTGCAGAAAACAAATACTATTTGAAAATATTTAAATATATGTAAGTTATTAAAAAATATATACTGTATATATATATATATATATATATATATATATATATATATATATATATATATATATATATATATATATATAAAAACAAACCTAATTATTACCCTAAATGTATAATTATGTACCAAGTCTTGCAATTACTACATGGTGGTTGAAGAGGACTGCTGACGAGGAAAATACTAAACATATTCAATTCAATAACTTCAAAACAGGCCATTAAACCAGGGGTTAAAGATATTTCATTGTTTTCAGATATTTACCCACTGAAATAAAATATTCAAATATTTCAATTGATCAAATTAAATCTAATTGAAATAGAGCAGCTTCCAAAAGATAATTGAGTGTTTAACAAGGTCAAGGCTAGACCTGCTTACAATGCAGGATAACAATTAGACTGCTGTATTATTATTATTATTTATTTATTTATTTATTTATTTCTTAGCAGACGCCCTTACCCAGGGCGACTTACAGTTGTATACAAAAAATACATATCAAGAATTACAGTACAATTAAGAGCAAGATATAAAATACAATGACTTCAGTCCTAATAAGAGCAAATACAAAACACAGTACGATTTGATATCGGGGCATGTATGTTACAGGTACATGTTTATGAAGAGTTTAAAGTATTTCAATGTATTTCAACTACTTTACTGTATTTAAATATTTTCAAATAATATTTGCTTTCCACAAACCATATTTAAATATTGTCAAATAATACTTACTTTCTGCAATCTGTATTTAAATATTTTCAATTATTTACAATTTATATTTAATTATTTTCAAATAACAGTTACTTTTAGAAACCATATTTATAACTGTATTTATCCCAGGTCTGCTTCCAAACAGTTTTCTTAACCTTGTGTAGTACCAAATACCATGTTTCAAAATGAAAAACGTGTTTGCTATAACATGCGTTTCTTTCAAAACTACACTTCTAGAATCTGTATGGACTTCCTACCAAGAGCCACCACACCTATGGCCACACAGCCAGACCAATGCTGTTTGAAGGGCGAGAACTAGCCCCTTATTTCTTCATTATTTGAGCGAGACACAGGCAGGTCTAAATGAGTTAACAGCAACAACCTCCTCATTTGAATGACTGTAATTGAGGTTTTGTATTTTAGAAATGTACTGTTCTCGTTTTATTTTTATTTTTTTAAAATTTCCAGCATGTATAACGCAGAATTCTGTGTAAACTCGGCCCCTGTGTACAGTATATAAATTACATGAATATTTCTGGGAAAACGCAAACATGGTAACACAGCACTGTTTGAAAAGCCCGTTCCTAATATTGTTTATTTGTCTGTTGTTATGTGTGCAGCAAGGCTGCATGATTTCCTAATAGCTACGTGTCTACCTGAACCATTCAGAGGCACTCTGGAGATTGTGCACTGCACATGTTCGTGAAAATGTAATAATACTTGTAGCAGTGCAGACAGTAGGAGATCCTATAATCCTGAGATGGATTCTTTGGAGTTACAGATGGAATATCACTATTAATTCCCCCGCCCACCCGAGCTCTTTTATAGATATGTACGTTGAAGCACAGGTTGATGTCAGATACCCAACGGATAACCAGTCACCCTAGTCTACCAAGCAAGGCACGCCTAGCTCAAAGAAACATTATTATTGACATTTATGTTGCGGTGCCCAAAAGTTTGGATCTGCGCAAAAGTGTGGTTTTAAAATGAATTGCACTAACCATAATTCATTTTTCCATATACTTTACATTAAATAACTAGGAATAAATGTACTTATATGTTTTTTTTATTTCTTTCTTTTTTATCAATAATTTAATACACATTACTAAGAACTACTTCAAATCATCTACAAACATCTAGAGTTAAGTATTTAAATGAATTACTATTATATTACATAGTATTAAATCACTGAAACATGATGATTAATTAGCTAATTAGTTTTTCTATTTATACTTTATTTTTACCTTAAGTGTGGATCCATATATAACTAAATATGGTTCTAAAACCAAAATAAATGGGTTTAAAAAAATCTGTCAAAAACTTAACTGAACTTTTTGAGCCCTGATTAGAATCGTAAAACAAGCTTTAGCTTAGCCCTTTGTCTACTTGGTTTAGTTTCCTATCAGTGCAACAAACAGTATATTATTGAAAGTCTGTAACATGTTAATCTACCACATGCTGTGTTTGTGTGTGTTGTTTGAGATCTGCTGTGCCTGTTCTTCATCGACCGCTGTACTTGGGTATTGTGCAGAATCCCAGTCATTGGGAATCACTATGCTTGAGAGGAAGCAGTTCTAGCGACTAGGTGCCCTTTACAGTGTGTGAGTAAAGATATCTGATGTGAGTGCTTGCACTTGCTGCATCGTGCAGAGTCCTAATTCTAGTAAAAGATCACTGAGTGACTTGTGCTACATCTAAACGCAATGGAAGAGTGAACAGAGCCCTTTACCCTATCACTCTGATGCTCTAAACGCAATGGAAGAGTGAACAGAACCCTTTACCCTATCACTCTGATGCTCTAAACGCAATGGAAGAGTGAACAGAACCCTTTACCCTATCACTCTGATGCTCTAAACGCAATGGAAGAGTGAAAAGAACCCTTTACCCTATCACTCTGATGCTCTAAACGCAATGGAAGAGTGAACAGAGCCCTTTACCCTCGCACTCTGTTGCTCTTCTGTTGCAAGAGGCTTAGCTCAAATGTTGGAAGAATACCAATACAATGTATATAAGAAGGAACCATGGCCATAACCATGTTACAAAGCTATAGTATTTCAACGAAAAAGACTTGCTTGAAGCACAGCCATAAAATCTAGGTGTGGAGAAAATGTGAAGAATGCTGCCAGGATGTACAAAAAAAAAAAAAAAAAAATGACAGAACGGCAACTTAAAGAACTGGAACAGCACATGCGTAATATACAATGCTGTATTATTGTACCCCAGGTACAGCATTGCATGTAATATATAATGCTGTATTATTGTACCCCAGGTGCAGCATTGCATGTAATATATAATGCTGTATTATTGTACCCCAGGTGCAGCATTGCATGTAATATATAATGCTGTATTATTGTACCCCAGGTGCAGCATTGCATGTAATATATAATGCTGTATTATTGTACCCCAGGTACAGCATTGCATGTAATATATAATGCTGTATTATTGTACCCCAGGTACAGCATTGCATGTAATATACAATGCTGTATTATTGTACCCCAGGTACAGCATTGCATGTAATATATAATGCTGTATTATTGTACTCCAGGTACAGCATTGCATGTAATGCTGTATTATTGTACCCCAGGTACAGCATTGCATGTAATATATAATACTGTATTATTGTACCCCAAGTACAGCATTGCATGTAATACTGTATTATTGTACCCCAAGTACAGCATTGCATGTAATATATAATGCTGTATTATTGTACCCCATGTGCAGCATTGCATGTAATATATAATGCTGTATTATTGTACCCCAGGTACAGCATTGCATGTAATATACAATGCTGTATTATTGTACCCCAGGTACAGCATTGCATGTAATATACAATGCTGTATTATTTTACCCCAGGTACAGCATTACATGTACTATATGATTACTAAACTTAAGCTGTATAGCATTTACAAAGTAGTCGTCTTGCTATGAGGTGTGTATTTTAATATAGTTTATTCTGGTTAACATTAATACAATTGAAATCGTATTTCAACAAGCAAGGAAGAAAAAAGCATGTTTTCTTTCACAAATCCCTGTCAATAATGTTGAGAAGAAATCTTCTGTTCTCATACAGGATAGGCTTGTGATCGTGACAGCTTGACTGACATGATAGGTGATGCATCTGTTCTGTGCTCTGCGTCTAATCCTTATTTTAGCTTTCCGGTGGTGCTTGACCGGTTCAAACGCAGTAAGGATTGACAATTCAGTGAATTCCATTGCAGATATTAAAGCAATAGGACCTTGTGTCAGGTGGGCATTGCAGTATTGCTGCAAAATGCCTGATGTTTGTGTATGGAAACTAATTAAGGACCCGGCTAGAATTGAGACTGTAATGAACCTCAAGGGCTAGAGCTGTGAATGCTTGTATAGTATGCTTGTTTATGAAGGCATTCAAGATTGCGAAGTTGAAGGAAACAAACATAAAACACAAAACCAATCACCCGGCAGTCAACATGGAAATAGAATACTGTGAAAAATGTACCAGGGAAACGTGCTTATGCAAACCTGGAAAGGTGCTGGGTATTTATTTGAGTCATGGTTTGGTATTTTATTCTGGTGGTTTAACCGTCCTATGAAATGGGATTATGATTAAATCTACCCTGATGAAATGACTTTTCCTGATTTTCTTTCTTTATTGTATGGATTTATTTATTTTGTTATCGTACTTCATATATATAGGTGTTTTGAGGTTATAACTCCAATTTCATTCTGCACATGTGTAACTAAATTTCAGAAGCTAGCTAGTTTGGCTAGTATAGGCACCATTTTTGTTGCTACCAGTTGTATTTGATAAATACAAATCAAAACGCAATACAGATTAATGCAGACCTGCAATGCAATAACAGTCTCTCTGTATCTTTTGTAATTAACTCACAGTGATTTTCCTAAGAACTTAGTCGACACACTTGATTAGGTATAAATCATAAAGCTGCTCCCAGCTGCCAGTAGGTTGATGTACTTGGCAGTCATTTCTGTGAAGCCATGTCAGGGTAAATAAGCATGGTATTATAGTGGCTGTTTTTCTTTTCCTAATGACAACCCCCCCCCCCACCACCACCACCACCACCACACACACACACACACACAAGTTGTAAAAGTAGACTAACAAACAAAAGAGGATGATGAAAAACAACTCAAGTTCCTGTATTATTATTGTATGCAGTAATGTTAATAAGTGGGTCTATAACTCACCCCTGTGGAAAAAACATCAGTGTGATTAAATGATAGCAATATTTAGATCCACCGTTGTATAGATCATTAAAATAGACCCTGTTGTAATTCCATTAACATTTAGAAGCAGGTAGCGTAATGGTTTATGGTTGATATAAATATTTGGCAATGTTGTAATAGATTTAACTTTGTAACCCTTTGGTCCAGACTGGCTACAGCTTTGCATTTTTTGAAAGACCCATAGTCTCTGGGACTGCCCTGTCTAACTAATTGCTGGACCTTGACAAGTGGAGTGAAGCTACAGGCCAACGCAAGCCTCCACCAGGTTCCTGTGAACAATAAGTGTTGCATTCTTCCAGTGAAATGACCCATCCACTGTGGTGCGTGAACGATGAAATTGGGGACATGGACAATCTGCCCTGTAGACAGTCCAGCTAAGCTTCAATTTCACAGATGAACAGCACTTGAGTGAACTAAATAAACCATTCCACAGCAAGGGCAAGCATGCCCAGCCCTCTCAGTCACAGTCCAAGCCCTACATCGGCTTGGCAGCTCCCTCAATCACCATTGTCGTCCTGCAGGGTTGCAAAGTAAGCAAGGGCGAAACTCCACATTTGCACTTAGATATGTTTTTTTTATCATGTACAGATCCATATTTCTAAAAATAAAACACTTTCCAATCAGAATGTGTACATATTATTTAGAGAAGGAAATAAAAAACAATTCTGAAGTTTCATTTAAGGATCCCACCTACGTTGTTTCTTACATACTGGTGTTTCTTTCCTTGAGCAAGGAACTTTAATAAATAGGGACCACCATCATTTCAACCTGAAGTGAATGGAAGCCTAACTCGGGGGCGGGGGTGTTACTGAACTCTGAGTGCATCTTGATATCTGTTCTTAAAAAAATATGCTAATGATTTTAATGAGGAAAACCATCTCACAAGAGAATGGTATCCCAAATTATCCATTTCCTAGGATGTTAATTGCCCTTTTAACCCAATCAGACCCTTGTTTGCCAAATGTTTTGGATACTTAATTGTTCCCTTGTGGCGTAGTGGTGGACGATCAAGGCTGGTCAGCGGCAGAAATAGTAAATCCAGACACAAAACTACAGTTTAAAGCGCCTTGACTCACTTTCATAATATACACAAACACAAACAACAGGTTTAAACAAAACTCTACAAACTCAAACAAAACCCTACAAACTTGTTTCAAAACAAACAAAATATAACACCCAAGCTTCGGCTATCCCGGTGTTCTCTTTCTTTCTTTCTTTCTTTCTTTCTTTCTTTCTTTCTTTCTCTCTGTCTTCCATCACTGAACTATCTCCAACACACTCATCCAAACAAACACTAATTTCTTCCATTTTATACCATGTGGCTAGGAGCTTGTGATTCAATTAATCATCCAATCACCACCTGGCCACATTTCACACTTTTCCATTTAAACTTCAATCACTCAATCAAACAATCAAACCATGCCATGTGGCTGTGCAAGGGTGGCGATCTTGGTTCCAGACTCCTTTACCAAGATGGCCCACCCGTGTCCGGCACCTATGGGATGCAGAAGAGGCCCTGGCTTGGTCATCTGCAGCTTCAGTAGCCACAAGAAGTGGTTGTTAATTTTTTGCTCAGTAACTACATAAGCAGCTTGAAAAATATAGGAAGGCAAGAAAAATGTCCACATTCTTCAGCCCCCATCTTAAAAGAGCTAGCAGAAGGGAAGGTCTGGTAACTACCCTTTTCTTGCCATCAACATCTGCACCTTACTCTTCATCAAACCAGTTCATCATGGGAGCCAGGATAGTGTCCACCTCACCCAGAGGGGTCTGAAAGGGTAAGCAGTCCTCTTGACAGTTTACATTGACTGATGTGCCCCGTTTACCTCTTCTCCTCATACACTTGTTGGAGGCACAGCTGTTGGAAGGGATCAGATCTGACTCTTGGACTCTGAATTTAATAAGAAGGGATTATAGTATACCGTTCCTTTCCAAACCCAACAGAACTGGGGTAATTCAGATGCTAATAGGCTGGTCTTTGAAGAAAGGGAACATTTATTTTTCAGAGGTTCAGTCCATAGAGAGAGTACCGCCTGTGAAGCAGCATCATCATTCTGAAGGAAGACTGAAAACTGTGCCATCCTCAATCTGAGGGCACTAAATGTATTTATCAGAACAGATGGTGACTCTCGTAAATACTATGCAATCCATTCAGATGGGAGATTGGATGGTGACTATTGATCTGAAAGATCGTTACTTCCATCTTCTAATTTGCCAGCCACATGGAAAATGTCTCTGTTTCTCTGTAAATGGAGAGGGTCGACCCCAGCATCATAGGATGCACGATGGTGGCTGCAGTCAGCAAATCTCACAGAGGGAGTGCCTCTAGTGCAGGACTTCCAGGGACTTTTTATGAACACAGATGCTTCCATGTTGCACTGGGGAGCTTACGTTCTACAAATGAAAGTTCCAAGGAAGGTGGGCTTAATTCAACCAGAGTCTCAAAAAAATTATCTGGAACTACTAGCAGTCCTCTTAGCCGTTGGTCATTTTCTTTCATTCCTTTGTGGCAAGTACAGTACCTAAGAGTGTTCATGGACAACATGACAGCTGTGTGCTGCATAAATCACCAAGGAGGCACCAAATCATGGAAACTGTGCAGACTAGCACTAAGGTTTGGACACCTCTGTATAAGAGAAAACATACCCTAGCTACTACTTACCTACAGGGCAGCAACAACATCATCTCAGCAGAGAAATTAAAGGTTTAAAAATATCTTCCAGAGATAGATCTGTTTGCCTCACAGGAAAATATTCAGCTAGAGGTTCTGTGCAAGATTCCCTCCGGTGGATTCAGCAGCAGTAGAGGGTCTAGCGATGACTTGGGGAGGATGTCTTTTCATTCAGCAAGAGGATCTGTGCAAGATTCCCTCAGGTGGATTCAGCAGCAGTAGAGGGTCTAGCGATGTCTTGGAGAGGATGTATTTTCATTCAGCTAGAGGATCTGTGCAAGATTCCCTCTGGTGGATTGAGCAGCGGTAGAGGGTCTAGCGATGTCTTGGAGAGGATGTCTTTTCATTCAGCTAGAGGATCTGTGCAAGATTCCCTCTGGTGGATTCAGCAGTGGTAGAGGGTCTAGCGATGTCTTGGAGAGGATGTCTTTTGTATGCCTTTCCTCCGATACCTCTACTGCCTGCAGTCATTTTGAAAATAAGGCTAGACAAGTCAGAAATGATTTTCAAGGATGAGCTTCTGATTCGCAGACCTCATCACTCCGTCCATTTAACCACACATTCACCTGCTAGTTCAATGGGATTTCTGTCTTAGCAGCAGGGAATAGTTCTCCATGACAACCAGGCTTACTTCAAGCTAACTGCATGGAGATTGAGTGGAAGAAGCTCTCATGCATAGGACTATCTTCACATGTTGTAAAAAGCTTTAGGGCATCCATCAACGCAGAAGTGCTACTCTAGAAAATGGGCAGAATTTGAGAGATGGTGTGAACAGAAGGGATGGTCTCCTTTGGCTATATCACTCCCTGCGGTACTGCAAGTAAGTGTAGCTCACCCACCTCCCGTTCAATCCTATGCATTTTCAAGCAGAGCCTGGCAATTAGTCCCAATGATATGGTTGTTTTGTGATGTAAACAGAAATAACACCAAACCCATTTCACTTCTGACCCGAGCAGTCATACTTGAACCCAGACCTCCCGGGGTGAAAGGCCGAGGAAGCTTGTGAATTAGTCTGCTGCAGCAACTAAGAACTAACAGTCTGGGTGAATAGTGTCCGATTTGTAGTGTTGGGTAACCGTGCTTGTTGTACAGAAAAATACACCCCAATACCTATTCACTGTCTGACAGTTACAACGTGATTTATGAAACTCACGCACAGAAGAGTATAATGCAGTTATTCTCTGCGTGGCTGCCTGGCTTTCAGGCCAAGTTTACCCTGCATATGCAGTCCATAGATATGTTTACATTAAAGATGTTATTGTACATCGAAAGTGTGCAATGCTGGAGCCAATGTGTAATCAGCCCAGTGCTTTCAGGTATGCTCTAATAATGCCCCGCTGGTCTTCTGAAACCTCTTGCTGTTTATACAATGCCCAGTAGTGCTTACAAGACACGCATTACTTTACCTATCATGGCAATACTCTGAAGTTTTTATTCATGCTAAAAATAAATCAGTAATAGTTTATCTTACAAACATCATTTGTCTATCCTTCCCAACAATGCTGCTAGTTTTATGTTCCCACACTAGTCATTTTTTTTCATTAGAGCTTCAATGTTGTTGCAGGAGGAGCTTGAACTGGATTCGCTAATGGCATTCATAAGAATGTTTTTGGATGTACTCCCAAAGTCATTTATGACTGTTAGAATCAAAACAGCCACTATTTTGTTATTGAAAAGCAGATCACTGTAGTATCAGCAACACGGGAAACAGGAAAGGTAACAGTGTGCTTATTGTAAGCACTACTGGGTGTTCTGCAATGACTTGTGCAATTAGTTTGTTAATCGTCATAAGTTTGTGAATCATACAGTATATTTTCATATTGCATATGGCTATCGTAAATAAAACGTGTAAAAATGATGGTTTTCCTTTATATTGAAAATGCAACAAAAAGGGCCGAAATCCTTCAGCTTCTCCCCCGCCTCCAGGAGCTGACCCCTGGTACATGCACAACATCGAGGAATCAAACAGGTCATTTCAGTCTGATCAAAGGGGCTGGAATTCTCAAATTGCAGAGGACCTTTATCGACAAAAGACTTTGTTCTTTGTACACTGCAGTGCTGTAATCCTGGTGGTGTGGGAAACATATCAAATCATTTCTTGGCACCATTGCACCAATTACAGTAGGCAACTACAAACCAATAGATTTCCAATGATTAGGTGAGCAACTCATTACTGCTAGGTGTAATGTTGATATAATAAAGTGGTGTTAGCAAATTACATAATTCTATAAATCACGCTCTTCTGTTCACTGTGCAGTTTCGAAGGAGTGTTACAGCAAGCTTATAAAAACAATATCTAGTGCCGAACTCTGTTAAAGAAAACTCTCAGTATGTATGCCTTACATTCATGTAGTCTGTCATAATTGCACTTCCAGAGCCATTTCAACCTGGGGAGTGAAATTCTCTCCACCCATTCATTGCCTTCTTTCCGGTTATTAGCCAAAATGCCCCTACGATGGACGTGCTTTGCACACGGGAGACCAATCTAGCAAATGGAGGTGCACGCCAGGTAGATGTTTAGGAATTCATTAATTAGCTGAATCGCTGTGACAGGATGTGTGTGTGGCGTGATAAACAAGGGAATGTCCAGACCAAAGTACTCTCCCAAAAATGTCTGTGTTTATTTAATAAACAAAATAATAAGCCATCCCTTTACCAGCAATGGTATCGGGGGGAACACGGCAGGTTTACAGTCCTGATAAAACAAAAGAAACACACTCCTAAACCACAATCCTCTCTGTGCTCTTTTCCTCCGGGATCATGGTGAGTGTTGGTGCTATGCTGTGAGGGACGTGCTCTGGGTTTGCTTCTGGCTCCGTGGCTGCAGCTCCTGACTCTTACTCCTCCTCTATAACACAAAACAATAACAAACACAGGCTCCGGCTCCGGCTGTATTATGTTGTCAGCGCAAGCCGGCGTACTGACACAGCTGCTTCCCCTTTGTACCCACAACCCCCTCCCAGCAATCAACCCATCGCCATGGTTTCTCCAATAGAGGGCCGCCCCGCAGCTGATTGCAATGGAGTCCTTCCGGGTACGTGCAACTACGCGCTTCCCGTCAAGGCGGTCCATCTAGGAGGCAGCATACCACCAACCTTACACAGCGTCCTTTCTGGTCGGGAGGGAGATTTACAATTCAAATTCTTCCTCTCTCTGTCACAATCGCTTTAAGTAAAGGCTGAACTGAAATGTGTGTGTGTGTTATTGTTGTCTTGGATTTCACGTCTTATTCACGACTCCATTTCATAGCAAAGCATGCCTGTTTATTAACAAGCCTCTCAAACATGGGGATGATTTCATTGTGTCAAAGGAGGTGACTAAAATAAACTTGTCTTTGTACAGAAGCACACAGCAATATGGGATTCAGCAGATAAAGTAGAAGCTTTTTGCAAGCACAGTACAGTGGGAGTGAAATTACTTTGGTAGCAAGAAAATGTGCTCCATGCTACTGAGAACCGAAGGGAATTCGACCCGATACCCTTGTCATCTTTTTGCTTACAGAGAGATGAACAAACAACACGATTGGACTGGGAAACTGTTTTTTCTTTTTTTAATGGAACAAATTAAACAAAAAGAAAACGTTTGCAGTCATCTCAGATACTGACAAACTTGTCATTAGTTTGTATTTCTGTACCAAGAGTAACAAACACAAAACGTGAACTGTTGGGCAATACAAATTAGTTTGTTAATCTTAGGTGCGTGGATTTAACCACATTTACATCCCTAACACAGTATAGTTGAATTAACACTGTTTATTCTAATGTATTTGACATCATTACAAAAAAGAAGAATTTTTTTTTGTTGCTTCACTCATTATGAAAATACAGAACTAGTTTAGTGCAGTTAAAAATGTATTACAGAATGACATTATCATTTACTAGGCATATCCTGAATTGGGGGGCCTGAAATCAACTTCTTTTCAGAGAGCAACTAATCTGGAAATGTGTAACCTTTTCTTTCTGATTTATTCAGTTCCTGGTATTCAAGTGATATTCCAGCAAGCTAGAGAATCGCTGAAGGGCTTTAGACGTGGTTCATGCTTCTCATGAAGCACAATATTGGCTCAAAGGTGCTACAAATGGAACAAATGAAAACGTGTGAGATGAAGTATCTTGTCACCATTGGATAAAGTAATTCATTGGAGGGCTGCTTGTGAAATGAGGCTCTATAAACTCTATAGCTGCTTTTTGAAAAAACTGCATATGCAAGATGTATGTGTTTGTAGCGGAAATAGGAAAAAATATCTCACTTTGGCATGTGCCCCATTGTAAATTAATTACATTTCACTAACAGCTGACTGGATGTGTTGCAGAAAGTGCTGTGCAAACAGAAAAGAATTTTCTAATACAAATGGTTTCACTGAAACTGGGACAGATATTTCTCAGAACTGTCAAGCCTGTCTGTCGTTGTATTTATTTCGCTTTAGATCCCTGCTTCTGATGCCTTGCTATCAGTTGGGCACAGGTGCATGGATCACTTAAACCATCAGTTTCAGCATGGGCTGTGCACAGCACAGTATAATCCATGCTCTGCACTCTGAGCTAGCTCCATGTTGAAGTAGATGATTCCTTCACATGATAGAGTTTAGTTTGTAATCCGCAGACACATGGTGTGTGTGTTTAAAATACACATGTGTTTTTGGCCAGGAGGACTTGCATTTTGGTAGTGTGGCACTCAGTATGATCATGTGGTCGCAGGATGGTGCACAGAAGTGGGGATCCAGGGTGTTTGCTATGAATGGCAATTGTGTTGATTTCTTTTAGATTTCAAGAGAAAAAAAGTGCTGAAAAAAAGACGCAGTTTATTGTAAAGAGATTTTGACTTGCTGAAATCACAATGTTGAAACATACAGTACAGAGAAGCAACAGGAGCAATAAGGAGAATGTCAGTGCATTTGAGTTGAGGTGATTCATTTTCCCAGGTTGAAAGGTTGAAAATGATTGGCAACTATCAGGTTAACCTGTAATCCCCCTTCTTGCTGTTTTTTAATTGTTATGCCCGGTCATTCATTTTGTGTTGTTCTTTGATCATTTTTCATTTGCTGGCTGTAAATTGGTTGTAAATCAGAACTTTCCTGTGCATTGTGCTCGGAGAAGGCTGGGAATGCAGTGTTACACACAGAGAGTCTGTACCAGGCTGAAGACTCAGAGCTCTGAAAATCCATTTACGATGCAGGGATTTTAGACTAAACATTTATTCTCTGTCAAAATGTCACATTTTCGCATAAAATAATCCAAATTATGATCACCACTCCAGTATAGATAGCGTTCATAAGTTTTTTAAATCATTCTTTCGCAGATGAGAGAGTCCTCTTTTAAAATACTGGGTGTTACCGGTAAATAAATACATTAGATAGATTTTGCAGCCCCTGATTTCTTTTGGTGTTTAATGAAAAATTCCATCAGTCTTTAAATCTCCACTTTGTCAGTTTCAGACACAGACGTCGCTTCATATCTTTTAAAAAATGCCACCAATCCTTTTTCCTGATGAATGTCTCTGAAGTGAGAATGCTGAGCAAGTTTGACTTTTTCCAGCTTTTTTTTTCATCACATCGTTTTCATCTTTCATTACTTTACAGTGTAAGCAAATGTTTTACATCAAAAAAACATGATAAGGCCGACTAGCCTGGAGCAGTCTGCTGTGATCCATAACAACCACTGTAATCTAAACTCTGTATTGCTGGTAAACTAAATATACAGGATGGTTCCAAACATGAAGGATTCCAGTACTGTATATGTCATACAAACATCTACAAAGACAATGCAAAAACTCCACAGAAATATTGTTTTAAAGTGGCGTTAGGCTGGTTTAGTGTAAATCCAGCTTGTTCTATTATTTATTTATTTCTGTATTTATTTTCTATTGAAATTTCATTCACCAGGAATAAAACCCTTCCAAATCATCTCATTTACAGCTTCAGTTACAGCACATCAAACACCATTCACACTGTATACAATTTCTTAATATCCACAGTCATCATAAAGCCAGTGCACCTCGTTTAAACAGACCAATGAAATCCTACACAAACAAATTTGTTCTAAAAGCAGATTGGCAGGGTACATTCTTAATACTGGGCTTTAGGAGAACTGCATCCAATAAACTTTTGCTGCAGCCTTTTCCAATAACGGAGTCTACTAAGTTGTTCCATTGCACTCATCAGTTTTCAACTTTCAACAAGGTCGTTTTGGCTTTAGGGACACAAACGTTCCCCTCCTTTTGAAACCCTCTTTAGCTTTATAACAAGTCTCTGTAATTCCTGTGATCATGTAATCAGGTGTTATTTACTTCCATTAACACCTGTTCATGACAGATTCCCATCCTATCTTATATTAACGTGGTAACATGTTTGAACATGTTACCGTGCACCTAAATAATAATGGGTTTGTTATTTAACATATTACAGCAATGTTATAACCGTGCTCATATTTTAAACGCGACATTCCTATATTGATGGGTTAGTGCTCCATTTAGAGAGAGGTTTCCAGTTATACTTAGTTCAATGAACCCTCTGGGAATGCCTCAGTTTTCTATCACTGTACATTAAAGCACTAAGTGTATTACAAATGGGAAAAGAAAACATGTACAACACAGTACTTACAGCATTGAGCTGCAGTCCTTGCAGTTTACGGTAACTGGAAAAGGGTGAAATACCTTTAAATTCATTTGTCAGTTTTTTTTTGTCCTCCTTTGTTTAATTTGGTCAAGGTGACTTTCTGTCACGTTCACAAGCAAAAGCCTTTCGATTGCGTCTCCAACTTCTGACAAATTCTCGTTCTGCACGGTTTCCCTTTTCTTCAGTAAACAAGGTGACTTTTCTTATAAATCTGCATCATAAACTTTGTGTGCACCTTGTAGCCACTTTAATAGGTCAGTACTGTATCAACAATAATTACTGTAGTGGGCATTACTGTGCATAGTTATTCAGTTAGAAAAAGTGCAAGTTGAATTTGAGTAAATACGGTATTAAACACATTGACGTATGTGAGATGCTGTAACATTTGACACTCTAAAGTGAGTAACTGAGCGTGTAGAGACTTGGCAGGTTCTGACTGGAGTGCTTTATAGGAGGCTGTGTGGTCCAGTGGTTAAAGAAAAGGGCATGTAACCAGGAGATCCCTGGTTCAAATCCCACGTCAGCAAGTCACTTAACCTCCTTGTTCTCTGTCTTTTGGGTGAGACGTAATTGTAAGTGACTCTACAGCTGATACATAGTTCACACCCCCTAGTCCTCCCCTTGGATAAAGGCGTCTGCTAAATAAACAAATAATAATAATAATTTAGTTAACATTTCCAAGAGTGGCGCTACAGTTAAAGATTACAATGGCATTACCAATTCCACTGATGAAATGGCCACTAGGTGGCGATACAGCGTAGTCATGGTTCAGCAGGTACCCAGCACAGTTATACTGAGAATATGAAAAAGACAACAGATTTACAGTTGGGACTGAATGGACTGAGGGAACCATGCTATGAGAAGATGGTCTGGAGTAAAATAGGATTTTAAATCAATTTCTACACAAGAATAAAGAACTGACTGAGGCCCCATTTTTTTTAATTCCAGCTGTATGGATTTACACAATGGGAGTAATTTAACTATATCAGTTCATTAGCAAAGCCAGCGTTACACAGTTTGAAATATGTATGTTGCTATGACTACATCATTGTGCCTGTGCATGCAGGAAATGAGTTCTATCTTATTACTGCCTGCTGTGATGAGACACATCGAGTGCCTGCCGGTTTCTCGTAAATAATAATACTTAACTGGGGAGGATCGGCGGAGCAAGGTTAGGATAGGCCTTAACATTCAGCCCCTTCTTTACCATCTCATTAGCTTCACTTGTGGAGATAGAAAGAATAAATGAGGGTAGGCACTGGGAAATCTGAAGACGTTAAAGTGGGCTGTGATAAAAATGTGCTTCAAACCTAATCTGTTCAAAACTCACATATAGAATAATCACCTGGTGCTGCTCATTGTCAGGCTTGTAATGTTCTGTACCACCTGGGTTTGGATAGATCAGAAATGAGTGTGACGTTGATGTTGCTGAAATGTACAATATTGACTAGGAAGACCCCACTTTATATGGTTTTCTTCTATGCAAAGTGTTCTAGATTACTGTTTTAGTTCTTATGCTTATTTTTCAAATAGCGTAGGATCACGTTGCATTCAAGTTTCCAGGGGTTTTGGTAGTTCCCAGTATGATATTTTAATATTTTACTGCATTTAATCCTGTACTTCAGAATACTGTAATCTGCCAAGTGTTTAACCTGTAGTACTTTGTATTTAATCACATCCTGATGTAACTATCACTATTTAATCATATCCTGATGTAACTATCACTATTATCTGCTGTATTATTGAATTGTGGTTTGTCACACTTGTACCTTGCTTGAACAAAAGTTATTGTATTCTTGCTCTTATTGTATTACTTGTATTGTAACACTTGAAATGTTTTTGCTTATGATTGTAAGTCGCCCTGGATAAGGGCGTCTGCTAAGAAATAAATAATAATAATAATAATGATGGTCTTATTTAGGAGAGGTCATTTAACATTGTCTTGATATATAACAATAAGGTGTTTACAAATTACACTTCGTGAGAATGGAGTCTGTCGGTCTTTGCCCCTGTGGCAAAGTGGTTTGCAGTGCGCAGGTGCAGGAGTGATGCGATGATCCGGTTCGTCCATAATCATAACAAAGGAACAGATCACCTTGCTATGTCCCCTTATGTACCGTCAATCATGCCCCCTTGGTTAACGATTGCAACCACTCCTCCAATCCGTGGCAGCCAAATCGCTTCCCTTCCGGGTCGATGAGTTGGTGTACCGTCGCTCCGCCCCCTTTCTAGATGGCCAACTTCCACCTAACCCTGGGAATTAATTGTCTGGCCATCCAGTCCAGGGCACTCTGTTCCCTTTACACAGCGCCCTCACAGGTCGGGAGGGAGATTTATCACCAAGAATCATTCTGTCTCTGTCACAGCCCCATAGTATGAAAATGACATCACTGGCATGAACAGGCAATTAATGCTGGATTTTAATGGCAGACTTTATACTGATAACAAACATGCTGATGATCAAACTGACATCTTCACTAAGGATTGTGTTTTCCATATCCATGTGCAGTCTGGTAGTGGTCTAAATTCAATACACTTTCAAGGGACTGTGGTCTGTTACATGTTGCATGTCCTGGATTGAATCAGCATGGCGAATGATGGAGCCATGCCACGCCACAAGGCAGAACGACAGTAACAAAACACAACATGCCTATGTGAGCTTTACCTCTTAGCCCCTGCCCTGGGGCGGGAGTAAGCAGTGAACAGCAAACTGCATTCTGTCTATTGCCATTCAGCAAGCAGTCTATTTCCCCCATGCAACATCTGAAAAGTGAAATACCATCTTTGTGTTTCTTTCTTTCTTTCTTTCTTTTTTTAGACAAAGCTTTAAAAGGACAATTAATGTTCTAAATATGTTGCCATGTTCTGTTCTCAGTCATCTCCTACTCTACAGTATGAGCTCTTGCGGTTGTTCTCGGCCTGCTGCTTACAATAAGACGTGTGGTACCTGGGAATTACTGCTCATAGCAACCAGCGCCAGACCCCTTCCATTAGCCAAGTCTGTGGGGAGGTAATGGATGCGGAGTGCTTTACTGCAGAGAGGTGGAGGAGCATGGCACAGGCAGAATCCTAGGAGAGCCCACGGCTAATTCTCTTTATAAGTTAATAAGGTTTATTTATTTTACTAAAGACAATTCAGCACTGTAATAGAAGTGTACAACCAGTATAATGCTATTGTGTTTTTATGTTTTCTTGCACTGTACTTCATATTTAAAAGGGAATACAATTAAAAACAAATAACACAAAACCCAACAAATATTCTAATTCTACATTACATGAGAAATCACCCATTCACTGTGTGCACAGACCAAACCGCACAGTTCAAATCTCTGGAGACGGTTCTAAACATGCCAAGCTAAAAAAACAAAATGCTTTTGTTATATTGAATTGTAGTTCCTGAATACAATAATCGCTTTATTGAATTACAGTTATTCTGTTGTGTGCAGGGTGTCTTATTATATGAGTCCTCACAGTTGGAGCAGCCAGAGTTACACCCCATATATATATGTGGTTTAAATGACCCGTGTAATTTTCACATATAGGGCATCTCTCAAGGCAGGAAATATTCTTTTATCAGAAAAAAAAGTGAAAATGTTACAGTACCTGTTTTTCTGCTAATGTGTTTGGATAGAGTCCTGTTTGAAACTGAATGTCAAGCCAAGTGAGGTCACCTGGTTAGTAAACTAAGAGCTGTCCTTTAATGCTTATGTTCCCTGCTGTTATTTATAGCATTCCCCTAATTGACACAAAAAGCTGTGTGATAAGAGTTTGACCTCTACTGTGAAAACACAACAGTTGCTTTGTAACGTATAGCAGCATGTTTAAAACTTCAGACAGGAATGTGCGTCTTGATAAAAATATACATTATTTCTTATGATTTGCTATCTTCTGCTATTTGGGTCTTTTCATTTTGATCAAACATCTGTCTTGAATATTGTTCTGATGCATGGAAGACTTTCCTCCCTTCTATCATTAAAGGGGAGCCACAGCCCAATTTATAAATGCCTAAAACATGTGTTTTTTCTTAAGCACTTCAAACGATTATGTAAAATATATATATATATATATATATATATATATATATATATATATATATATATATATATATATATATATATACACAGCTCTGGAAAAAATTAAGAGACCACTGCAAAATTATCAGTTTCTCTGGTTTTACTATTTATAGGTATGTGTTTGGGTAAAATGAACATTTTTGTTTTATTCTATAAACTACTGACAACATTTATCCCAAATTCCAAATAAAAATATTGTCATTTAGAGCATTTATTTGCAGAAAATGACAACTGGTCAAAATAACAAAAAAGATGCAGTGTTGTCAGACCTCGAATAATGCAAAGAAAATAAGTTCATATTCATTTTTAAACAACACAATACTAATGTTTTAACTTAGGAAGAGTTCAGAAATCAATATTTGGTGGAATAACCCTGATTTTCTAGCACAGCTTTCATGCGTCTTGGCATGCTCTCCACCAGTCTTTCACATTGATGTTGGGTGACTTTATGCCACTCCTGGCGCAAAAATTCAAGCAGCTCAGCTTTGTTTGATTGCTTGTGACCATCCATCTTCCTCTTGATCACATTCCAGAGGTTTTCAGTGGGGTTCAGGTCTGGAGATTGGGCTGGCCATGACAGGGTCTTGATCTGGTGGTCCTCCATCCACACCTTGATTGACCTGGCTGTGTGGCATGGAGCATTGTCCTGCTGGAAAAACCAATCCTCAGAGTTGGGGAACATTGTCAGAGCAGAAGGAAGCAAGTTTTCTTCCAGGACAACCTTGTACTTGGCTTGATTCATGCGTCCTTCACAAAGACAAATCTGCCCGATTCCAGCCTTGATGAAGCACCCCCAGATGAGTCCAATTTTCAGCTTTGCCCAACACCTGGTTGTCTAATGGTTAGACGGCGACCTGGAGAGGCCTACAAGCCACAGTGTCTCGCACCCACTGTGAAATGTGGTGGAGGATCGGTGATGATCTGGGGGTGCTTCAGCAAGGCTGGAATCGGGCAGCTTTGGCATGAATCAAGCAAAGTACAAGGTTGCATTATTCGAGGTCTGACAACACTGCATCTTTTTTGTTATTTTGACCAGTTGTCATTTTCTGCAAATAAATGCTCTAAATGACAATATTTTTATTTGGAATTTGGGAGAAATGTTGTCAGTAGTTTATAGAATAAAACAAAAATGTACATTTTACCCCAAAACACATACCTATAAATAGTAAAACCAGAGAAACTGATAATTTTGCAGTGGTCTCTTAATTTTTTCCAGAGCTGTGTATATATATATATATATATATATATATATATATATAGATTGTAACTCAAAATTGGGGAACAACATGATATAAAGTTGATTTTTTTTATAGCTGAGCGAGTACCGTGACCTCATGAAGGGAACATATTGAAGGAAGAGTGTTGCCAACTTAACGATTTTGTCAGGTCAGTCGCATGTAAATGTGGCTTCAAGACTGGAAGTAGCTTGTAGTAGCTCAGATTCCAAGTCCGATGCTGCTTCCTCACACAATAGTGGCTTAAGGGAGGATCTGTTAAGTAAAGCATTTATCTACGAAGGACGTGCCGTTCAGCCATATCAGTTTGAACCATGTCTGAGTGATGGTCGAGGCTCCGCGGATAGTGCCAGTGACACCAACCTGACCGACGAAGACATTAGTCCTCTTCTAGGAAATACAGACTGGTAAGATAGCAGGCATATTTAGTTATGGAAGTATATAAGTTCCAAGTTATAACAAATTAGTGAAGGCATTTTTTATACTTAGCTAGACCTACTTAGCACTGTTATTGGTACGATATACTCGTTCAGTTTGTTTCCTTCTGGAATATACCTGTACGAAATCACTTATTCTATTCTCACTTCATTTTGAAATAAAATTGTTGAACAGGTAAGTGTTCCTGTGGTAATTGCCAGAGCATGGAGTCTGCCAGGGAACGTGTGTGTTGCCAGGAACTGGAGAAAGGCAAAGGAAAATGTGAAGAACCTCCAAATAGTTGTATAATACAGCATGCAGATTTCTGAGCCGTGTGTCTCAATCGGGGGTGCTGAACACGGCTTACCAGCAGTACAGACAGCAGTATAGTGTGGATGATTCCAATAAAAGAGAAGATTAAACAGTATTAAACTCAGTGAATGCAGGAATTACTAGTAGATTAACAATGTGCTTCATGATATATATATATGTATATATATATATATATATATATATATATATATATATATATATATATATATATATATATTCTTTTTTTACATATAGTAAAATAGCAGCGGTGGTATTTATGTTCGTGGTTTAATTTGACAGTAGTGGCTTTGGGAGGGTGGGTTTGAAGTGATGGACTAACTCAGCGCCTGTGATTACTGGTACTTAATATTAAGAATCTATGAAAGGGGAACAATACAATAAAATGAGAGTGCTATGAGACAAGTAAGCTGTCTGTTATTGAAGCTATGTTCAATACTAATTATTTTTTACAAAATTGAGGTTATGAATATCAATCAGTTGTTAGTTTTTATAGGTGTGGAAGGGTGGTGGGTAGTTCACTGACACACAGGAGACACAAAAGTAATTTGGGAACGCCGCACAGGTTATGGGAGCGTAATTTCTTTTCAGCCCGCAGTGGGCGCTGTTGTCTGTGGTCTGCCTTACCAGCGATGGTACAGACAGCCACAAATATACCGGGAGCGGTACAGAGTACAGGTGCTCAAACACAAGAATAATCAAAAGGCGAAAGGAACAGGGAAAATAAAGCATGATAAACAAAACTACAAATAAAAGTGCTGCGCTCGGCAGCTTCACCCCAACCGTCGTTACCCGCATGGCCCGGGTTTCCGTCCTACACTCACGGCTCCCTCAGCCTGCTATACAAATGTTTATCGGGGCTGCCCAAGGTTTTCCCCGCTACCGCTAATTCTTTTTCTTTTTTTCCTTTTCTTGTTGTTGTGATTTCCGTCCCCACAGTTCTCGCTCCAGCGCTTCCGTACGCCTAGTATGTCTCAGAGGGCAGACCTGAGGGAACAGCAGAATGTTAACTTATAGAGCTAGCAATTCCCCCAAGACCCGCCTCTCAGCCACTCAGAGAGAAGGAAAGCCCGCACACCCACTCTCCCACCTCTTCGTGTCACTGCCATGACTGACAGGCGAATATTGACGGGCTGCTGCCCTCTTCCTGCAGCACTTCGAACACATCAGAAGAGTCAGTACAAGTCTCCCCCTGTTACAATAGGAAATGTTGACAGAAGCATTGTATTATTATTTTTTTTAAAATTTTGCTCAGGGAAGTTCAGAGGACAGGAGAATAAGAAAGTCACTGTGAACTTTGACTTTGATTTTACACAAAGCGCTGAATAAAACAACTCAGTGTGTCACACCTGAGTGACGTCTACGCCGCGCATTTCTAAAAGTGTAACATATTTTTATAAACTGATCTGATGGTTGTAATTAATAAACATACAATTGAACATAAGTTTTCAAAATTCACACATTAATTTACAACCAACAAGCAAAACACTAGTTACTTTTAATTGCTTCGGTCACATTTAATTGCACTAACGTTACAATTAAAGCTCAATGTTATTATTTTAAAATGCATGATTTGCTTGCTGATTGTTGCTGGTACCAGTGTAGGGCTGGATGTCATCTGCAGCATTACTGCTGGCCTCTTTGACAATACCACGGGGAAGGTGTCGCTCTTCAGCAGCGACTCATACCCACACAACAGGGCAACTTCATTCATCATGTAGCAAGACGGGTCAAAATGAGCGGAACACAGATAGGAAGATTGAGAAGGCCCTTTCTAAACTCTGGTACGCTGAACAAACTTCGTCCAGCTCTGTGCTAGCTTCTTTTCTTTCAGCCATAAATGAAGCTTGAGACCGTCCTTAGTTGTGTTTGAACATCCCGCTAATACACATCGCCATGGCTGAATATGTAGTAAATCACTATGGAACATGGAACAGAAGGCAGCCTTTTTCTCTGGCAACTTTTCAAGCAAGAAGTTGGAGTTGACATTTTTCAAGTACTGTTCACCAAGCACACACAACAGAGCCTAAGCCTGCTTGATGTGAGCAACTTCCTGTTCTTGTATGCTCTTTTCAGTCACATTTATAGCATGTGCTCCGGTTTCCATAGTCTTAAACCCAGGAACAATTCAATACGTAGGATCCTATGGGTGTGACTGAACTAGAACAGGCTCACTATGAAAAAGAGGGGGTAACTCATCAGCGAAAAGGCTAACGGAAAGCTGGATTATATAGTAGAAAGTGTAGTATAAATTAGGTTGTATAATGCTGTACAGTGCTATGGAGAGTGTATAATGCACTTACAGTTTAAGGCTCCACGCTGCTAAATTAGCTCTGAAGAGAGTTGAGAACAGCCAGAATAATCCTGAATAAATTGAGGCAAAGGGACACAGTTATAAAATCCATGAAAAGAATCAAAAAGGTCAGCCCCAGTCACTATTGCAAGACCAGATCCAGAGGACACATGTGGAAGTTGAGTGGATACAGATTCAGAGGGTAGGAGGTACGTTTTCATGGGGTGTATGGCTTGGGGTTTCAAGCCGTGCCATTTCTGATGATTCCTTGGGATCCTTCAAGAGCAGCGTGGATGTGGTTCTGAGATTAATTACCTATATTAGGAACTAGAGAAGCAACAATGGGCCAAATGGTCTCCTTTTATTCCTAACTTTTCTTATGTCCTTGTGCTTGATGATCCGTCTGCCCCTTTCACAGCACAACCAGGCGCTATCCTCATGATGGGTGTCATTCACACGTAATGTTCACAGACAGGAGACACGCAACCCACCACTAACCAGTACAGAATTCAAAACACTGACCATTTGCAGAAGCATTTTCATGACTTTAGAAAAAACAACAACTATGATAAATGTAAATACTTATATAAGTATAGCCTTGTTAGTTAGGCTGGTGAAGGAAACATCTGCTGTATTATTTATTACTGAATTGATTCAATCAAAAGTTGACAAATAAACCAATTTTTTTAATTATTAGAAAGGTGTAGGGCTAAGCTACTGTCATGTTTAAGTGTTCAATCTTTTATAGTTTGGTAAAAAAAGGAAAAATTATAATCACTACCCCCCCCCCCCCCCTCAAGGAATACCATTAAATAATACATTATTGAGGCAAACTGGATCCTGACAGCTTTACTGTGAATGTGTATTTACCTTTAATGGATTTCTGTTTCTCTGTAAAAGGAACAATCCATATTTTACAATGTGATCTACTTCTAAGAATATAGTTTTGAGAGAACCACACATTAAGAACTTGTTAAAAATGGCATTAGAATAATTGTATTACTTCTACAGTAGTGTATGCATTAAATAACTTGATAACATTTTCCATAATTGTATTCGTAATATACATATGTAATGTATGAATGCTCATCAGATATCTCTTACCATGTTTTATTTGAACCTCCTACTATGCTCCCCCCCCCCCCCCCACGCATCTAAATATTAAAATGTATAACTCCTTTGTAACGCAACACATTTTAATGTAAAAACATTAACACATTATAGCCATTGACCCCAAACAAGACACGGTGGAGTCCTTGGTGCAGAAGTTCAAGGAGAGTTTTCGAACGAACACGCCCATCGAGATTACCCACGTGCAGCAAGAGTCCCACAGCTCCTCTGGTGGTCGAACGAGGAGAAGCCGCTCCAGAGATACAGTATGCATGTTTGCATTCTCACAATCCAGTGACACGTGCAGTGCAGGGGCACGCTTTCAAAGCGTTTACTCCCTAATGGCTCAGGCAGGAACAGAGCTTGCTGCTGGGCAGGGTTCAGTAACTTAGTAACTTTTTAAAAAGTTTTTTTTTGGTGGAGAAAAACACTAAACAACAATTAATGTAATCTGTACTTTCCTATTGTCCAAAAAAATGTGCATTTATATATAAAGACTGGAGGGAACATTTTGAAATGATGCCCCCTATGATCCTGTATTGTGAATATTTTAAAAGGCTTTCATTTAAGGCATGTATTACCCTGTGTAATTATTTACAAATGTTGGACCACATTAATGCACATTGATGCACAATATTTAGCAACCTTTTTAGTTGCCAACAGTGCCAAAGCTTACTGAGTTTGCAAGTTCTTGAAAAATATAGAAAGTTGCTAAAATACTGTATTTTTATATGTACTCTGCAGTTTAAAGTTGCAAAAAAGGTAGACGATAATAAATATGCATTGGTGGTGCTTTTTGACACCGTACTTGTGCAGTTACATTCTTAGTTGTATATTTACATTGCAGTCACTGTGCAGTTATTAAAGCTACTTAAAGTAAAGAATGAAGACTTTTTAAACAGGGAAGGCCTGGTCTCGTTTGAAGTCTTTAAGTGATCACCGGGGCATCCACTTCTTTATGGCTAAAGATCAGAAAGATGTGCACTTGTGGCTTCCTCAAATACAAGCACAATGCATTAAGGATTGGTGGTTTCTGTAAACTTGTGGATTTTTATATTGGAGGACTGTGGCAAAGTGCCCCCCCCCTGTGTATGTTATGTTACGTGTTGTGTGTAAATGTTGGTGTATAGGCATTGGTACACGGGATATAAGCGGTCTGTGTTTCACGTGTGTGTAAATTGTATATTTGTATTTAGGCACGGGGATGGCACATCACATCACGTGCAAGTAAAAAGTAATATGTGAGCACGGGGAATTGCACTTTAATTAATTCACGTGCAGTTGTACCGAGATTCCAATTGAATGATTGACTAGCAATCGAATCTCGGTACAACTGCATAAAAGCTGCATGTTTTCACTCACTGGGGGTTGGTGTTCGGTGAGTGGAGAACGGGTTAAGAGACGGAGGGTATTATAAAGTAAAATAATAGTAAAAGAAGCTCACCGTGTTTGTCTGTGTAGTTCGTTTTGTTTGTCTGTTTATTTTGGCTCGAGTGCCGTGTCCTGTTTTGTGTTCTGTTTGTTAAACCTTTTTATTTATTTGTTATTAAACGCTGAGTGCAACCATCGCACTCAGTTTCTCTCATCATCACCGTCTGTCTGTGTATTTCTCTCTGGTCTGACGCCACCCACTCTGGCCGTTTTTCTCACAAGGACATTAAAGAGTAAGTAAGCGGGGTTCTGATAACGTACCTGTCATTTTTCTTTTCATTGTTAACATCCTGACAACTTTTTACACTTAGAACTTCAAAGTATGTTTCAAAGCTCTTTTCAGAATGTCTGCTTTAGTGCACTGGGGTTTGAGATCTGTCCTCTAAATCACTGCAGGAAGAGCGATTTTAAAAAACAAACCAAAAAAAAATAAAACATAACAGCAAGTGCTCTGGTTCTTCTGTTCCGTACCACATCATAGATCGTTATTGCTGTGTTACCTTCTTGACACTGTGGGCAATAATCCTGACACTATCAGTGCACTAGAGCAGTCATTTTCAAAACAGCTTTGAAACAGACTTTAAAGTTATAGTCAGCACTTGGATATCCGTTATCCAGATACACATCAGTCGTGTTTTACCACCCTTGTATTAAGAATAAAATCAATCCCCATTATATATATGTACAATTAATGCACTTACCCGTCACACACAATTTCCGACTCCGTCACCAGTTTTCTGATACAAAGCCCATCTCTTCAGTGTTACAATGTACTTGTTTGTTTCTTGCATGCCAAATCAGTCTTTATTGTGCAGTTACACAGCGCTTCCTCCAATTTCACATGGCGAAAATGCAGCAAAAGCAAAGCGAACAAGACAAGCTACGGTAATGTAAAAGTTAATTAAACAGTTTTAGATACTGTGATGTATTTTTAAAAAAATCTGTTTTAGTTGCTTTTGTGCATTTTCATTTGCAAGTGAACTGTGACATTAGGACCTTATCAGACTATATTCTGCAATTTTGAATACTGACTTTGGATACTGTTTTAATTCTAGAAACAGATGTTTTTTTTAATCTTTTGATAACTTGCATTGCCTTTTACGTTTTACGCAGCATCATGCATAGGTAACATTTTGATTTAATTTTGCTGTTGGGTTGTTAACAGGGTATTTTACATGCTGCTACAATACGTACCAGATTTAAAAGTATGTACTGTATTACAGTCGTCTCTTTTGGCAAGTGATATTTTCAGAATCACTGTTCTGAATTCAAAAACTTCAGTTGAAAATATAGTACTGTACCAACAAAACCAACTACAGTACATCTAAATGGAAGGCTACTTATTTTAAAAGACAGTCCTTTCAGCTATGTATTTTTTACATTGTATATTTTTTGTATTCCCTGAAAAAACGGACAAGGGTTGGAACAGGCCAAAATGAAATAATCATATCTGCGTCACACTCGTTTAACTGTCACTGAAGTCCAAATTTTATAGGGTCGGATATGTGAGTGCTGACTAAGTGTAAAAAGTTGTCAGGATGTTAACAATGAAAAGAAAAATTATAGGTACGTTATTTAAACAGTTGTAGCAACACGTGAGAACCAACTCCCCAGTAATGTTGTTGAAGCTGACACCCTGGGATCTTTCAAGAAGCTGCTTGATGAGATTCTGGGATCAATAAGCTACTAACAACCAAACGAGCAAGATGGGCTGAATGGCCTCCTCTCGTTTGTAAACTTTCTTCTGTTCTTATGTTCTTATATTTTTCGGAACCAGATGCAGTAAGGATTGTAAAATACATTAAAAGCTGTAATAGAATCAGCCAGTGTTTGATAACGAGGTTCAGAGATTTAGCTGGGGATCCATTCTGAGAAACGCATGATCTCACTCAAGCCAACCCCTGTAACTCAATTAAATAACACCTTACAGCTTCCTCATGTCACTGTCCATATAGACTTCTCTGTGAACAATCTACATTGTAACTTGATAGCTTTTCAGATCATTCGTTAAACTATGCATACGCTGAAGACATTCAATAAGCATATCCTTAACAGTGCAAGACAGGATTGTAATTGAGATCTTGGGATTAGCTGCTTACCTTATAGATTCAGTTCTTCGGAATTCCTCCTCCGATGTCTTCTTCATTACTATTTGTGAATTCTCAAACTCAGTATTCCAAATTATCATTAGAATCGTCTTTTCAGAAAGACCTTAACCCTCATCAGGTAACGTGGGGTCCATTCAGACCCCACTGTGCTTTAGTGTCAGTTATCATGTGGATCTAGTGACTTGATTTTTGTTTCCTTTTAGGTAGTTGTCAGGCACCCATCCTGGTTACACTATGCAAAGGATAATTCTAGTCCAGGTAGCCTGGTTGATTTTCCCAAATTGTTTTAGGTTTGGGGTCCGTATGAACCCCAGGCGTAGTGTATCGGCAGGCCCAACCTTCTATCTCAGGCACTGTAATAGCACCATAATTCCTGGTTCAATGCTTGTTTGAAAGTACAGAATTAGAGCTTTCCAATGATGTATCGTATGTCCTGAACAGACGTTCCTAAGCGAAACTACAGAAAACCAAAACTAAGGCTTGAGTCATGTGACACGAGTCAGTTCCTAAGTTTCATTTGTTGTGTATTACATGGTCACTTCAACAAATAGCGTTCAGGTTTCAACGTCATTTTATAAGTGCAGGATTTGCACTTTCCATTGATGTCAGGCATGCCCGTATGCGTACTTTGTCCCACCCCCTCATTCAGTGCTCCAGTGCTGTGACGCACAGCAAATCGGTAGGTGTGTTCAAGTGCCTGTAACTCGAGGA
The DNA here is from genome assembly GCF_902713425.1 of Acipenser ruthenus. Lineage (NCBI taxonomy): Eukaryota > Metazoa > Chordata > Actinopteri > Acipenseriformes > Acipenseridae > Acipenser > Acipenser ruthenus. The sequence goes on from NC_081203.1 coordinate 13,530,567, forward strand.
GTACAGTCCATATACCAAATGAAAGAGGAGGCTTGGGGCTTTCCAATGATATTTCACGTGCCCGTGACATGTTCTTAGAATAAACTACAGTGTCCAGAATACAATTGTCCCTTCACTTGCTAAGAGACAGCTGTGTGCACTGGGTGTCTTATCCATTTTGCATAGCATAAACACCACATTATACCAAATGATGGCTAGAAGTAAAGGAGAAGCAAAAGGTTACCAGGAAAGTCTGTTTTCTGATGTGTCCTTATGAGGGTTAAACACAAAAAATAAGTGTCTGTATGTCACACAGGTGTTTGAACAGGAGCGGGGGGTGGGTGGTTGGGGGCTAGTTAACACAGATTAGTAGCTTGGGACTGTGGAGAATTAATTGAAAAATGCACCTCATCGCCCCTTATTCTTGAAGAGGCACAAGCAATTTGTAAAGTCTTGAAACCAATCTGCTAAATCAACAGGGTTAATTGTAAGTAATACAATTCTGAACTCATTTAAAATCCTATATTCTGCACTGTAGCATAGAGATGGACTGGGTGAAGGCTATTTACAGAAGCTACAGGGCTTGTAAGAAATTGTGCCCAGAAAAGCTTTTTTTTCTTTTCTTTATCATAGCCGAGGTCATAGGGTACTGTGAGAGATATAAACACTGTAGCTTCATAAGAACGTCCTGTTTTTTTTATTATTTAAGAATAACAGGGTAAGGAAGGGATTTCATGTTATTAGCATTGTATGCTTGAATTCAGCAACTGAAGAAAAAGACAATATTTGAGATTTCATAAAAAAATATAATGCAGCCCAATAAAGAATTGGGTTAGAACATCCTTGTCTGGTTTTAAAAGAAGAAATCCAATTATTCATCTCTTTGGGCTTTTCAGATTGTAACAATGCACCAAATAAAATGACCAAACCAAAAATAAACAGGCAGTTCATTGAGGGTTTAGGGGCTTCTGGGTAATCCAGCCTTTTGAATCTTTCCTTTTAGAATAGTAATTGGTATTTTTTCTTTTCAGACAAAAATGGAGCTTGTGTTGATTTGAAATCAATAGCCCTGTATGCGTGGTGGTCTGTTCAGATAAAACTGTGTTTCGAAAATGATTGAAATATTGGTAGATTCACTAGCAGCTCTGTTCAGAAACCTCCTCCAGAAATGTACAACGTCACAGTGTGGGGCTTTTTTTACCTGTTGTGTTAATTTGTGCACAAAGCTGCAAACTGTACAGTACTGTAGTATAGTCTGGATTGCTGGAGGAGTAGCAAATAAAACAAGGCCCTGATTATCAATCCTTGTTTTTCCTCCTGGTCCTATTGTCCCACGGGTCTGGCCATCTACCAGAAAACCCACCAGAAACACCATACAGAAATGAATGAGTTTAACCAATATGTGGTAATTAAGCAGTAAGTCACAAGACGGCATGGGTTGTGCTGGATATTGTCACTTCTTGGTGTGTTGTTAGGCTTTACAATGCTTTTATAAATGCTTTATAAAAAAAGAAAGGAGAAATGTATACAGTTTCTAAAGATGTATTAACATTTTGAGGTATAACCTTCATTTTTTTTGTTTCAGTAAAAGCAGTATTTTTTTAATAAAGACTTTAAATAACTATAAAACCCTTGCTTAGATGTGTTTCAGTTCATTGTTCTGACTTTAAATAACTATGATGAAAAACCTTGCTTGGTTGTATATCTGTGAGCCCTTCCTGCATATTCTAGTAATTCTACGTAATTCACCCCCATTGGCTCTAGAGTATACCAAAGTATCAGCGCAAGAGTTTAAGATGCTTTGTTGGGATGAAGATTATTAATTATTAAGTAATTAATTTAAAGTCGAATTGCTTTTTTTTTTTTTTAATCTTTTTAGAAAGCCAGTCATTTAAGCATTTGAATTTGTTTGTTTTGTGGTATTAATTTCATTTTGAGTTTCTTCTAGCATGGCAATGTTACATTTTTGTACCTGGAAGGAGAGTGAGTGCGTGGTAGTGAAGGAGGAGAAAAATATAAAAATATCCACAGTTAAAAATGAATGAAGACGGCAGATAACAACTAAAGGAGAAAAATAAAACTGAATGGCTGACAACTGAATCCGACCGAAGTTACAGAAAATAAAATACCAGAACAACGTCTTGTTTAAAATAGCAAACTGGATCATAGTGCAAATTAATATAAATTGGAAGATATGACAAGACACCTTGATGTCTTCAGTATCTTCCATGACAGCAGGTACTTTGACAGTTGTTTTCTTTGATTTTGGTGGCGTAGTGATACGTGGTTAGCACAGGTGCAGTGATTTGCCTTTGTTCCTAAGTAGTTCCTAATCGTGACATTGTGCCGGATATTGTAATGGTTTGGAACCCTAATGGACCAATCAGCATGCAGCATTCTAACAATCTATTTTATAAACAGAATTATATCTCAGTGTAAAACTGAACATGATTGTGGAAGACTGCAGCTTTAAGCTCATCCTTTCAGAACCATATAAACCAGGCCTAATAATACTAAATAATGACTCCAACAAAGTCTCTCTCAAGTCCAAGAAAAAAAAAGGAACCCAGTTTGAAACTGCATTTAATGAGGAAGACCCCCTGCCATTGCTTAGCTTGTGATTGTGACTGCACACCGTTTGAATTCCTAGTTTAAATTAGCGAGGATCTATTAGATGTAGAATTAAAACTCTTTCATGGTTGGTGCTGTACTGCTGTAGTGTGTCATGTGATCTCGTCTCTGGTATTCGGTACTGTACTGGTGTAGTGTGTCATGTGATCTCATCTCTGGTATTCAGTACTGTACTGGTGTAGTGTGTCATGTGATCTCATCTCTGGTATTTGGCACTGTACTGGTGTAGTGTGTCATGTGATCTCATCTCTGGTATTCAGTACTGTACTGGTGTAGTGTGTCATGTGATCTCATCTCTGGTATTTGGCACTGTACTGGTGTAGTGTGTCATGTGATCTCGTCTCTGGTATTCGGTACTGTACTGGTGTAGTGTGTCATGTGATCTCATCTCTGGTATTTGGTACTGTACTGGTGTAGTGTGTCATGTGATCTCGTCTCTGGTATTTGGTGCTGTACTGGTGTAGTGTGTCTTGATCTCGTCTCTGGTATTTGGTACTGTACTGGTGTAGTGTGTCATGTGATCTCGTCTCTGGTATTTGGTGCTGTACTGGTGTAGTGTGTCATGTGATCTCGTCTCTGGTATTTGCTACTGTACTGATGTCTTGTCTCTGGTATTTGGTACTGTACTGGTGTCTTGTCTCTGGTATTTGGTACTGTACTGGTGTAGTGTGTCATGCGATCTCGTCTCTGGTATTCGGTACTGTACTGGTGTAGTGTGTCGTGATCTTGTGTTACTGTAAGTTTATACAAACTACAAAATGCAATGTTACACTTTGGCAGATAAAAGCAATGTGTTTAATTAACGTTAACACAAAAGTACACTTTGCCAGCATCATAAAGCTCAAGTCTTTATATCACAGCAAATCAGAAAACCTGCTGTGGCAGGAGAAAGCGACCATTCCTAAATGATTCCCACTTCCTTCAGGGAATGAAGACACCTGCACCAGTCTGTTAACCAGAAAATCATCTCCTTTGACTCCTTGTGAAATAGTAAGTATGTGTGGTTATAGAAGTACCTCTGATCAGTCGTCCTCTATTTAAATCTGGTAGATTTGCCCTCTTTCCCATTGTGACTGAAACTGACGATCAACAGGGAGATGCACCTTTAATATAATACTGAGTATATATCAGGGACGCATGGCAAATTAATTAGTCTTGTGAAAGACAGCAGATTTACATGAAAGTGTATGCTGCATATGACAAGTCTGTTTATTTCTCCAGCCGCCATGATTCAGTGTTGGCATTCATGCAGTGTCTAATTTTCTTCTGAGGTGTATAGTTCAGAACTACAACAAATCCCAATGCCACTTGAAAGCATAAGAGACCAGCAAGTAAATGTAATACACTTCAATTACCATCTTGACAGGGCTGGCTGCAAATCTGGATTCCAGTGGCTAATCAGGGCTGCACAGAACGAAAGTAGAAGACAATATTCTAAGGCACAGTTGTGTTAGTTAGTCCTGTGAGATCAAGTAATTGAAGGCTTGCTGCTAGAAGTCAAGTAACAGCCCTGCTTCCTTTCCATTGATATGCCTGCCCTAAACTTAAAAAAAAATTGAAAGCAACTGCAATTGCAACACGTCCTGAAGTTTCTGCCCTCCGTTTCCTTTGTTGTTGCATGTCCCTGTCAGGACTCCTTTCAGGCAAAGTGAAATCGTGGATCGCACTCCCTATCAATTCCATTATAAAAGGTTCTTTCTAACACCTAATAATGCAATTGCCTCACCCATTGAAGTGCTATTGAAATGGCAGAAGGTTGCATTCAATCAGAGCTTTTGGAAGAGACTGAACTTGGATATGTCAGATTTGCTCACTCCCAATTCCACCCCATAGTGTGAGCTGCAGGGAGCACCATCTTTAGTTTTGTATAAATCATATTTTAGTTCAAATGCAGTTTACTTGAATCAAGAGACACTTTGATCTCCTTGGAAATTAATAATAGTTTGTAAATTGTGAATGTGATGGAGTGGCATGCATTATGATTTCACCCATGGTAATGTCAATCACAGTACAATGAAAAGTAATATACCTGTAAAAGTGCGGTGCATTTTATTGAACATATAGCTGTAAGTGAAGCTAGTTTCAATGCTGGTTAATGCGCTGCTCTAACCTGCAATGGCAGGTCTCACAGGCCTCCTTCATCACAGCGTTTCACTCGCATTAAATTAAATACAAGATGATGTACTTCCTCTTTAATTCAATGACTCTGCCAGCTGCCGAGAAGCAGATATTAAAGGTTTGTGCTCATTTCAAAGATAACTGTACAGTGGTGCGTTATTATTTCAAAGATAACTGTACAGAGCTGCATTATCATTTCATTGTAAGTCGCCCTGGATAAGGGCGTCTGCTAAGAAATAAATAATAATAATAATAATAATAATAATTTCAAAGATGATGCTCCATCTGGGGCTTCTGCAGCAGCTATGGAAGATATATCACCCCTGCATGTTGAAAGCACACAGGGTTCTTTCATCCTGTTGGTATATGGAGGATATCTCACCCCTGCATATTGAAAGCACACAGGGTTCTTTCATCCTGTTGGTATATGGAGGATATCTCACCCCTGCATGTTGAAAGCACACAGGGTTCTTTCATCCTGTTGGTATATGGAGGATATCTCACCCCTGCATGTTGAAAGCACACAGGGTTTACAACCTCTTCAAACATTTTGTTTACCCTACCTGTGCTGTTAATCTTAAGAATACGAACCTGTAAACATTTGTTTGCTTAACTGGAAAAACCCAAGTCTTCCAAATGTCAATATAGCTATTAATCATTGTGTACATATTAAGTCAAAATTATGGAATCAATTGTCAAAATATCTGAGGACCATAATATACCTACCCATAAAGCACACAGTCCTATTATACTTCTATGTCTCGGTTACTTTAGGTTTGCATCCAATGTGGGTGGGTGGGTGGGGTGGGGTGGAGTGGGTTTTTCCAGTATCTCAGTACTTCTTGTATGTACAATACATGGCCATCCTTGATAGCACATCTATACAGCAGCTCTCCTTTTTTAGACCGCAGTAGCAGATAAACACAATAATGTTAGTTAATGGGCTAGATTCTCAAAGCTCTTTTCTCCAAATCATTATTAGCGCACTTTTTTTCAGAAAGGAAAAACACACACAATAAACCAAACCAGAAGTAAACAAGTCTGCAATTTAATGTAGGTGCTTGTAAGCTGTCTCCAGCTGTTTTATTTGTTTTAGAATTAATTGCTCTTTTCTTCTCTGTCTCTTCTCTCTTGCTGTCTTTTCCTTTGTCTATAGTTCTGTGCTTTAAACAAAGAATAAAAAAAAATGGACAAGAAAATATAGTGTGTTTATGTTACTCATATTCTTAACATGACTTTTCATTTTTCAAGCCTGTCAATGCAAACTGTGTTAAAGCCCTCTAAATAAGCTTTTCAATTAAAATGATATCCCTTTTCAGGAATTAGATTAGAAGATTAGACCCTTGTATTGTTCTCTGAAGAAATCCTGCAGTAACCAGTGAGGCTGGATGTGTTCCTGTAGTCATCCTGCAGTCACCAGTGAGACTGGGTGTGTTCTGGCAGGTGTGTTCTGAGCCTAGAGCCTTGTTTAAACTCGATTTTGAGGGGTAAGTTTTCTCTGCCGTTTCAAAACAGATTGGGATGGGATATGCTCATATGCTCCCTGTCCGTGTGACGGAGAATTATTGTGTCCAGTATCCGTGTGGTAGTTATTAAGTTACAGAATTGCAAAAAAAAATAGTTTTTTTTGCGCTCATATAACTAAAAAACGGGTGCGTGTTTAAATACCACATCCAGCAGGCAGATAGCACTCCTTGACTAGAGCCGCATTCCCACAGAAAATGCAGGATCAGTGCCTGCACTGATGCCGCATTCCGTTTTCCAAATACACCTTTTACACACAACAATATTGCTGGTTCAGTGTCGGCAATTTGGCGGCTTACCCCCATTTACATAGAAGTTGGATATTCTTACGTTAACATCATTTGCTTAACAGCCTGTAGGTAAAGTGTATCTGCAAGGACAGCTTTCAGTTCTAGTACGTCAGATGCATGTTCACCATTTAGGTCTTGCAAAACAAATACAATGTGTAACCCATACTGATCTTGTGCATCTGTCAACTCGTCAGTGTGACCACTGACAAGCAACCAGACTGTTTTACCAATTCCATAATCTCCTACTTGTGATACTCGGCAACTTTAGGTAAGTATTCATGTCTCAGCTGGGCTGATGAAGGAATCACTCCACCATTTGCTACACTCAGTTTGAAGAATTTACATAACTTTTGGTTGTCCAATTCTTCAAGAGGGATATTTGCGCAAGTAAAGCAGTCTGCTCTTTCTCTTTCGGTGAATACTTGAATCTAAATGCCTGTCAAGAGCCGATTCTCAGTAGTGATCTACAGTAACGTTGCAGGAAGTACAGAAGAGCTTACCTCCATCGCTGCGTAAAACTCCTGCTGGATACTGCTTTACATCAGCTGCAGACACATTTTTAGGCTTTTTCAGTGGCTACATTTTCTTGTTAACAGTGTGTAGTATTTTAATTTCATGTCTAGATTGCATATAGTCACATGACAATCACCGCACAGCACTATGTGCATGGCGAATATTACACGCAGGCACACAGCAGAGCTGTACAGTTTTGTTAATGTGATTTTTTTTTTTTTTATGAAATACAAACAATTATGAAATTTTTTTTTATTTCTTAAGAATATTGTAAAAGTTGCGGTATTTCTGCGCAACCCATGAAATCGTGATTTACACAGGGCCTTACATATAATGCACAGTTCACAGCCTACCTATGTAAAGCGCTTTGTGATGGTGGTCCACTATGAAAGGCGCTATATAAAAATGAATATTATATTTATTATTATTATTATGTTATATATGATTATTTAATTTTGGACCGTTCCAACCCTTGTCCGTTTTTTCAGGGAACACAAAAAAGATACAATGTCAAAAATACAAAGCTGAAAGGACCGTGTTTTAAAATAAGTAGACTTCCATTTAGATGTACTGTAGTTGGTTTTGTTGGTACAGTACTATATTTTCAACAGAAGTATTTTAATTCAGAACAATATGATTCTGAAAATATCACTTGCCAAAATAGACATCACGTCATCTGTAATATAGTACATACTTTTAAATCCGATACGTATTGTAGCAGTATGTACAATTCCCCATTAACGACCCAACAGCAAAATGAAATCAAAATGTTACCTATGCACAGATCTTCGAAAAACATAAAAGGCAATGCAGTTTAGCAAAAGATTAAACAAAACAACAACACTAGTATCCGGGGCTCCCGAGTGGTGCTCGTGGTAAAGGCACTCCGAGTGGAGTGCAGGATGCGCCCTATAGCCTGGAGGTCGCCGATTCGAGTCCAGGCTGTTCTATTGCTGACCGTAGATGGGAGCTCCCAGGGGACGGATTGGCTGGGGGGTGTGCCTGGGATGCTGCGCAGAGCTCAGAAAGCGGCTGTGCCACAGCTCGGGCCGATTGCAATGCCATTTGACACACAGACAGGTGCGGAGAGAAGTGTGTTTATTTACATCAAGGAGGGGTGCGTCGGCTCGGCAGGAACTACTGCTACGGAGCTCTTTAACTGCAAGATGGGGCCTGTGAAGGTGATTGACCGTCGGAACAGCCCGGAGTCACTGGGAGGCCGGGACTTCAGGAGCAACAGAACAGAAGTAGGTCAGCTTAGGGGATGTGAATCCCAAAACAGTATAGAGAGGGTTACTGTAGAGCAGTAGGTTCCTGGAGCGGGAAGTTCCTTTTAAGGCCTGGTCACACAGGCAACTTTTGTTGACGGCAACAAGAGGAACACATTTGTTGCCTGCGTGTTTTCTCTTGCAGTTTGAGGTGGTCACACAGGAGACAAGCCTGCGATCGACAAGCTGGCAACACACAGGAAACAACATAATGCAAACCAATCTTAATGCACTCTGTCATGAGACTTAAACGTGCTGCGAAGGAAGACTACGATACAAAAATATACTAATTACATTATAACAAACGAAATAAATAAATACATTAACAAATAAATAAATACATACATTTTTAATTTTGGCACAAATTATCCTATAACTGCATGCACGGCAAATTAATATAAATTAAAACATATTTTTAAAAATACGCTACACGTGTATTTTATTATTGTAGAATTGTATTCATAGCTTAAATATGTTATTGTAATTGTCCAGATCTATAGACTACATATAATTAATTGGATGAAATGCAGGAATCAGAATGCATCATCATACTGTCTGTCTGACGTTATGGTTGAGCCTTATCATCATGTGATGCTACTATCAAATTTGATTGGCTGGTATTGAAAATATTGCCCTCATGTTGCACGAAAAATAGAACATAGTCCTAATGGGAGACGTGTCGCCGGAGTGTTGCCGGGATGTTGCCCAGGGTGGTCACACGAGGCGACAAGCCGGCAACATCTGTCACCTCCTTGTTGCCGTCGACGTAACACATCCCCTGTTACAGATGGGTACATGCATTAATTTGTCACATATATATATAATGGGGATTGATTTTATTCTTAATACAAGGGTGGTAAAACGCGAGTGTATCTGGGAAATGGATATCCAAGTGCTGACTGTATCATGTTTTAAAATCAGCCTTCTAGTGAAACAATAATGGATGTTAAACACAAAACAACTAAGTTTTGTGAACCCACCTACTGTACCAGTGAAGCAGTGTGTGCTGGAAAGCCTTGTCAGAACGTGGGTCAGGTAAGCCTTACCTGACAATTTCCTGTCATTTGGGGAATTGTCAGCTCTTACTGTCAAGTAAAACATAGTTTTTTGTGTTTAATAAAAATTCCAGGTGAGGGTGATGGAGGATGGGACCAGGACGATCCTTAAAAAAAGATTGATGGAAACCTTGGCTGTTTTAAAAAGGCATTCATTAAAAGGTTTTCATGTTGAGTGTCTAGCTTTAACAACTCGTGTCTAACAAGTAACACAGCCTCCCTGTTATAAAGCAAGACTAGCCTATCACTCCCAGCAGCACTAACAAGTAACACAGCCTCCCTTTCGTACATTTTTAAATTACAAACACTGACCCTTAGTAGTGCCATTAGATGTTTACATTGCTGCATTAAAAACTGAGACGTTTTATGGGATACTTCCATAAGTGTACTGCATGCTAAAAACAAAGTGTTCTAGTGTTCAGAATAATACTGGTACATAGCCTATACAACATAGCGAACTCTCATGTGCAGATCATCTGTGATCAAAAGGTATATTACACAAGCATTCTCCTGACTTGTTATTTTGGACAGAATAGTATTAGTATGAATTTTAAAAGCCATATAAATTAAGTCAATGAGAGTCATGACTTTGAATTGGATCCAGGCAGTTTCAGAAAGCAGTTGTGTGCTAGTAAATGCGTTTACGTGTGTGATATGCTCCTTTGCCCAGAATCACATTTGTGCTGGTAGATTTCATTTGTGTTTAATAGAGGAATTCATCTTTGAAGGATAGTAGCAGTTTTTCCAGTTTGCACATATGCCCTTACACTATTATCTGAATTTGTTTCCAATCAGGTGGCATGTTTGGTTTTGCTATGGGGAAGCAATTGTCTATGAGTTTAATGGCATTTACTTTGAGTGCCCAGGGTCTTGGTGAGAGAATTACAGCATGCGGCTCAGGAGGTGAAAGGAGCATCTTTTCCCAGTAAGACAGGTGATCAGAGTCAGCTGATCCTGGTCCTCTTATCTCTTCTGGGTGCAATCCAGCAGAGATGGAAAGACCCAGATTGGTTTGCAATACTGCTAGAACTGCATAAAGGGAAGCAGCTAGAGGAGACAAAGAGAGAAATGCTGACTGACACAGCCTTCTCTGCTCCAGATTTTCAGAGGCCCGGTTTAGTCACATTGAAACCCGATGTAGTTTTCCACATCAAAGCCTGGTTCTGGAAAATCGAGACCATATTGCATCTGCTTGCCTTCCTAATACATCAAGGAAGAGGAGTAAACTTGTGAAACTCCCACACAACTAGGAATAAGGATGTTTATTACAATGTACTTGCACCTAGAGAAATTACTTTAATTATGAATGATTTATTCAATACAAATATTCTCTGTAATTCTAATATGTATATCGCCCACCAGAGCCTCAATCTTACACTCAGATCACCACCCACAGACAGAATCCTGCATCCCTCCATGAACATGTCAGGCTGCTATGTTTTTATTGCACTTATTATTTATTGCACAAAGTTAACCTAGTTTAAGCAATATAAGACTATATGTGATCTCTTGTTATTGGTATAAGACACTGTAATGTGAAGGTGATTCATAATTAATGTAAATCCACATGAGTCTCAGAAAAGAACCTCTGCAGCCATTCACATAAGACTCCAGTCCACTGAGACAGTCGGTAGTGAGTCAGTATGGTGGTTAAAATCAATATGCACGTTTTTGCACAATTGAAACTCAAAGAAGGAAACCCGTGGCAGTCCTGCTTCACCAGCAACATGCATGCAGATGTGTCTATCTACATAGACACTTGTTCACATACATACAAACCTGGAGATGTATCTGTCTATCTACATAGACACTTGTTTACTATCCACGCATCTCTACAGCTGACCTCATTACGAAAACATATTATTGGCATTTTTTAATTCTTGATGACTAAAACGTACAGTGCTAATTAAATAATAATAATAATAATAATAATAATAATAATAATAATAATAATAATGCTTACCTTGTATCAGTGTGATGGATGTCCCTCCCTGCTTGTTAACACACAAATCACTGATGATGGCAGGGAAATTGGAGAGAGCTTCAGTCACAAGACATTTTTGGCGTTTTTAATCTCTGACGGTATTTCGTCTTGATCACCCTTTGCTAGTAATGTACTAGTATTGAGCCAACAATCCATATTTTTTCACTGGTTTAAAAACTAAAAACTCTTACTCTCACACCAGACGTAACGTCTTATTAGACCGCATGGCAATACTTCGGTTTCTGATTGGCCATGCATTTTGTATTTTGAAATTAACCAATAGTACTTAAGTTACAATAAACTTTTAATAGTGTCATTGCAAAAAGTAAATATCGATTTGCAGGCACGAACACACGCAAAATTAGATAAAAACTAGGCTTTTAGTTTTTTTAAATGTGTATTTTTTTTTTTTTTATCCCAAAGACAGACTGCAGTAACCGCCCAACGTTTATATGACATTTAAACAACAGGGCTTAATTAAAACGTACATATTTAATATGGAAATTAGTCATGTGTGCACTGAATGCTCTGTCACAGCACGTCAGTCTGGTGTTAGCGATTAAACGTTGATTACATTGACAAAAGTTTGCAATAGACTGGCAGGTGGTACTAAATAAGATGCGATCTCCACCATTTCAGAATTTTTCTCGCGTACCCCAGTTTGAAAACCGCTGCATTAGAAGAAGCCACATTACCGACAGATACAGTTTAATAGTATTTAAATGCCATTGTCCTGACTGGTAAATTCTTACCTTCCAGCTGCCCCTTTATTTTGACAATTTCCATATCAAAAATGGCATATTTTTTCAGTTTGACAGTTTTCAAAACAATATTTGCTTTATTTTTACGACACACGTTGATGTTGTTGAACGCGTATCTGCTTTTACTGGAGCAAGCTAGGTAAAGTACCTTGCTCAAGGGTACAGCAGCAGTGTCCCCACCTGGGATTGAACCCACAACCCTCTGGTCAAGAGTCCAGAGCCCTAACCACTACTCCACTCTGCTGTTTTTTTTTTTTTTTTTTTAATCAAGTTTAAAAAAAAAAAAACAAGAGTCTCTCCAAACACCATAACTTACGCTGGCTTTTAAAACACCACGGGCATGACCCTATCTATGCGGTGCACTCATGAATTCCACTGTGTGTCGATACATGTCTGTATCATTTAGGATTGTAATAGAGATAATGATAATGCGTGCGCTCTTTCAGTCGTACACTCAGTAGTAAACATAATGACAGCAACTGTTTACACAAGCAGGGTCACCGTTTGGTCCTAATTGCTCGAACACGAAAAGCCGTTCTTCCAGACTTGTCTGTTAAATCTGTGGAAGCGAATGTTGTTTCACTGCTGCACGTGTAATGGGTTCAAATGTAGGACTGTCTGCTGAATACTTCTTATCCCTGCCTAAACAGGAACATGTCAGCACCCAATCAGCTGCAGTTGGAGGCTAGATAAGAAACGACTGGAAGCTAAAGGAGGAGTTGCCGAATGAAGTGTAAGTTTAGTTAGGAAGCGGTGGCGGGTGTTTTCGGGGCTACAGGAAGGTTCTCAAGTCAGCAGCATGAACGTCTACAAAGGGTGATTCAAACTATTTTTGGGATTTTCTTTTTTTCTGAATTTAACTGAACTAAAGAGTTTTTTCAATTGACTTTTTTAATGTTGCTGATTTATTACTTGTCAAACTATTGCAATACTACAGTGTGTTTGAAAATGTATTTCGGGGTTAATAAACTGAGTATTTTATGGTTTATGTATAATCTGGTGGTTGAGATTGGATAAGTGGGTAGTTGTCATTTGACAGAAGGGATCCAGATTTAGAATACAAAGTAAATCTTACGGTTATCTCCGGCTTTTCCACGCAAGTAGCATGTGTTGAACATGTTCAAGAAAAAAGACAAATACTTAAGATTAAAGCAGAGGTTTCATTTGGTTGTTTTCATACTCAAATAAATGAAAATAGTTCTGTTCATAATGTTTAAATTCAAGGGCTTCAGTGAACTAACAGTAATGAAATATATCTGACAAACACGTATCTTCTCTATTATCACTGATGTGAGTGGCTGTACCTAGGTCATGTGATCTACCCCCCCCCCCCCCCCCCCCCCCCCCTCTCATGTTAAATCCACTGAAAGACAGCCCTGTAGATATCAGAACACAGGCGTGTAGGCTACGCTTACAGCACAATAATAATAATAATAACAATAATAATAATAATAATAATACAAACTTACACAATGCTGTACATGATAATGAGAAATGCTGAACAGGTTGGACTGATAAAACGTAGGCTGCGTCCATGTAGAATTGAGTTGCAAGGAAAGGATCCTGTTGAGGATTAGTGCTTGTTGTATTTGTGTTTGGGGCAGGGGCAGGGTTTGGGGTTAAATCCCTGCATTTTCTTGTTTTGTATTCCCCTCCAGCAGGCCAGCAATGTGAGAATGTGACTGGACTGTATTAATGCTAACCTCAGGGGAACTGAAAAACCATGATGGCCTGTTTAAACTGGCCACCTGCATATAAGGGAAAATGATAGTTTCCTTGTCAGTTCAATCTGGGATTACCGTATTTCCTGTTTGCCTTCTTGACCATTGGCCAGCCCTCGTCCTTTCGAACCTGTTTTCATGTTATTTATTTACACAACCTTGTAGCAACTCAATTTAAACTTTGTAGAAAGGTTGTTTATCAGTGGGAACTAAGTAACAGTTTTGTTTTATAACAAAATGACATTGTATTGTACACCCTCAAGTATAAAGCAAAATTATTATTATGGTCTTTTTATATGCACTGGTTAACAAGGATACAGCATGCAAAACATTGCAAAATGAACAAACAGAAGAACGAATTTGTATTTAAAAAACGGAATTAGATCTACCATTGTTAATAATAATAATAATAATAATAATAATAATAACAGTTAAATCCACTGAAAGACAGCCCTGTAGATATCAGAACACAGGCGTGTAGGCTACGCTTACAGCACAATAATAATAATACAAACTTCTAAAATGTTTTTAAAAGTTAACAATAAAAGCAATAAGTATCATTATCAAAAATAATTTATTGTTTAATCTCAAACTTGTACATTGTTAATACAACAAAACATGTTAAAATACATCAAGAGGTTTGTGTCTGGCCTACTTTCAGCATGCTTAAACTTTTAATAACATAATAACTGCATTAAACAAATATGCATTGTATGTAGGCCTACCTTATTTTACGTTGTCTATTATTATTGTTATTTATTAATCCTGAGAGTCACTTCCATCGCTGTCATTTTATAGCAGTTCATTACGCTCAAGCGCCTCCTCATCTTCCTCAGTTTCAATGGCAATGACAGAGACCCGGCGTTTATTTACAGTAATTGACAGCAGACCGGGCGCATATTTGAGACAGCCGATTATTTGAGACCCGGCAATAAGTTTTACGGTATAGGAACAATTCAATAATTGATATTTAATGTTTATCTGCGTTGATTAGTTCTCTTACTAACAATATTTAATTGATGTGTTACAAAGATCAAGGCTTTAATATGAACACTCGCACAGACACAAGGAATGTCCAGTTAACAGTAGTATTTTATTAAGCACACAAATAAACAGAAATCAGAAAAGTCAGAAAGTAAATATCGTAGTCTAAGCACAAAACACAATTAAAAAATCTCACTGCTCTCATGCTGGCTAGCAGGCAATTGAAATATGACACCACCTGTCTCCTCACACACAAACTGCAGCTCTAGAGCAGGGGTGCCCAATCCTGGTCCTAGAGGGCCGATGTCCCTCCTGGCTTTTGTTGCAACTGTGCCCTAAATTACTTAATTGGACCAATCAAGCCCTTATTAGAAGCTTAATTGGTCCAATTAATCAATTTAGTGTACAGTTTGAACAAAAACCAGGAGGGCATCGGCCCTCCAGGACCAGGATTGGGCACCCCTGCTCTAGAGCAAGCTGTGACTAGTAGCAGCTTGCTCTCGCACACACGCCCACATGCAATCGCAGCCTCAACTGAGATGATGCAGACAATCTTAGAATATATCACCTTAAATTTATTAATGGTTTATAGATTAAGTATATGGCAAGTTCACGTTTAAAGAAATTCTTCATACAACAATATGAGGTAGATTACTTCTAGTTACTTCATCAAGTTTCACTAAAAGTTATTTCACACGCAAAGTGTGCAAACTAAATAATTAACAGTTCAGTTCTATGTGAATGTTAATTTAGTTCCATGAAAGGAAAATACAACTGGAATTATACTTGGTTCCTTGAAGCTTAGACTTTTGGTCCGCTGTTTTGGAAACTCAATCTGTTGAAGTGTCCAGTACAAAAACTCACCTCTCCGCAACAAAGTCTTCAATCCTACATTGGATCAAACTCAGCAACAAAGCTTTCAATTCTTGATAGAATCAACAAACAGCTGCAACAAAATCTTCAGTCCTCGGTATAGGATCCACAACAGTGTCCGTCCGCTCTGTCCTCTTCGCTGAATCTTTTAGCTACACAGGCAGCAGGGCACGGTTTCTTTTGGATACTGTGGTTTTAGGTGTAGAGCAGACCCAGACTGGTCAGTCGCTCTAAGTTTTACAGCAGTCCTCCAGCTGGGCCTCAGTCCCGTTGCTCGTGGTCGTTGACTCGCTTGCAGCTTGCTTCCTCTTCTTGGGTCTGTTTTCAGGCAGAGTCCCGTCTAGATTCCCTATTCCGAGTCCTGGAGTTTCAGTTTTGCTTAGCAGAGTAACAGGACCTTGTTTAGTTTCCGATGTGGAGCGCAAAATGTTCAGTTTTGCTTGGATATTTATAGTCTTTTTCACTCTGCTAAATAGCCACTTTCATGAGATAATTTGTGTATCTTGCCTTTTTTTAAAACTCAGAGTCATTTGATGTTTTAATGTTCTTTTCCACTGGGACATCGCTAGTTTATGTCTTCCTTGCATCAAAACAATTGTTGTTGCACGTGTGAATTATCTGTAGATAATTCAACTTTCCGCTCAGCCTAATCCAGCTCAGGTGCCGGTCCTCTAATCAGTAGGTCACATAGTTCAGTATTCCTGCCAGGAACCAAGAGGCCCTTTTCTTAAGACACAGCAGTTTGCTCTTTCTTAAGACACAGCAGTTTCATTAATTAGTCCAGTTATATCATTAATACACATTCAGGTATTAATATCATATTCAGGGAATATGTCCCACAACGGTACATAGGATTCAGAACACATAGAAAAAATAAGAATGTGGCAATCAAAAGATATAAGATGAAATAACGTCCATAATAAATATTACATTTTCACTGTTACTTATAGGCAAAATGTCCCTCTTATAAACCCTGGTCCTTTGGAGAGTGTGGTTAATGTGGTAGAGCACCTGTCACACTGGTGAACCTGAGCAGTGTACTGTACTAATGCAGTGTTGCTTGCTGCTCTCTCCAGGCAGAGCTGAGCAGTGTACTGTACTAATGCAGTGTTGTTTGCTGCTCTCTCCTGAAAGCCCTCAGCAGTGTACTGTACTGATGCAGTGTTGTTTGCTGCTCTCTCCAGGCAGGGATGAGCAGTGTACTGTACTAATGCAGTGTTGTTTGCTGCTCTCTCCAGGCAGGGCTGAGCAGTGTACTGTACTAATGCAGTGTTTGCTGCTCTCTCCAGGCAGGGCTGAGCAGTGTACTGTATTAATGCAGTGTTGTTTGCTGCTCTCTCCAGGCAGGGCTCAGCAGTGTACTGTACTAATGCAGTGTTGTTTGCTGCTCTCTCCTGAAAGCCCTGAGCAGTGTACTGTACTGATGCAGTGTTGTTTGCTGCTCTCTCCAGGCAGGGATGAGCAGTGTACTGTACTAATGCAGTGTTTGCTGCTCTCTCCAGGCAGGGCTGAGCAGTGTACTGTACTGATGCAGTGATTGCTGCTCTCTCCAGGCAGAGCTGAGCAGTGTACTGTACTAATGCAGTGTTGCTTGCTGCTCTCTCCAGGCAGAGCTGAGCAGTGTACTGTACTAATCCAGTGCTGTTTGCTGCTCTCTCCTGAAAGCCCTGAGCAGTGTACTGTACTGATGCAGTGTTGTTTGCTGCTCTCTCCAGGCAGGGATGAGCAGTGTACTGTACTAATGCAGTGTTGTTTGCTGCTCTCTCCAGGCAGGGCTGAGCAGTGTACTGTATTAATGCAGTGTTGTTTGCTGCTCTCTCCAGGCAGGGCTCAGCAGTGTACTGTACTGATGCAGTGATTGCTGCTCTCTCCAGGCAGGGCTGAGCAGTGTACTGTATTAATGCAGTGTTGTTTGCTGCTCTCTCCAGGCAGGGCTCCGCAGTGTACTGTACTGATGCAGTGATTGCTCTGCTCTCTCCAGGCAGAGCTGAGCAGTGTACTGTACTAATGCAGTGTTGTTTGCTGCTCTCTCCAGGCAGGGCTGTGTTCGGCAAGATGGGAGGCTCGGGGTCGGAGGCAGACGACGAGACCCCACTCAAGTTCTACACAGAGCACCACAGGGGCCGTCGGAGGAGCAAAGGTAACATTTCTGCCAGAGGGAAGGTGACGGAAAAAAAACACAGTTGCATTTGCTTTTTATGGTGAAAGACAATTTTGTATGGGTTGGTGGGGTCTAAATACCTTCCAGTAAATTTGCAAACCCTACAGTAAAGGACAAGAAGGTATATTTACAGAAATGAACTTGTTTAATGGAACATTTAAAAATGTTCTATTGGTAATTTTAAAGTTATTTGATCCTACTTTGCATCAATTTGTAATGCTAGCAATGTTGCAGTGGGCTTGTAGATTTAACTAGTAGACTATTTGACTGTAATGTCTTTCAGGTGCTACAGTGTTGTGCTCTCTGCAGTAGCTTTTGGGTTTATTTTGTTTTAATTCAACCCACAAAAATCTATATCTCTTTAATATATTTAAAATGAATGTAAATCAGTTAGATACACATTGATATTAGCTTTATTAATAAAAGCTTTTTTTATCACGACTTTTTTTTACAAATCAAAAGCCTAAACCAGTTTAACTAGCTGGTACAAAATACAAACAAGAAAGTACTGTGTTTACCTGTATGAGAAAAGCTGGCACATACCCTCATGTCTGTTTCCTGTGCCGGTGGTTTCTGGGTAAATTCAGAGACAGAGCATTGCCACCTAGCAGATGTTCTTGAGTTCGAGGCGTGCGTTGGCAGTTTAGAACAATGCTTTCCTTTCAAGTACTTTTTCATTGAGCTTTTCTTGCTGTTGGAAGTTTTCTTTTTATTATCCTCTTCTATAAATTTGAAAATAATTTCAGCTTTAGTTTTTGTAGACATAATCACATGTTCCTTTCGCTCGAGTCACAAAGGTGTTGTTGAACAAAATGTTTTTCTAAGGAGAATGTACTTGCTGACCACGTGAGGGTTTAAACCTGTGCACAGTGTGCATGTGGAGTCCCTAAGGAGAACCCCTAACATATCATGCAAGGAGACTACGTTGCTAAGATAATCAAATGTATATTTGTCACAAAGACGGCCGGAGTGGGTGGCGTCAGACCAGATGCAGGAAATAAACAGACAGAGATTTGGGGTTTGGTGAAGCTGAGCGAATGCTTTCGCTCAGCATTTAATAACAGAACAGAAAATAAAAGGTTTGAACAGACAAAACACTGGACACGGCACTTGCACCAAAATAAATAGACAAACAAAACGTACTAAACACTTAACAAACGGTGCACGGAGAGACAAACAAACACGGTGAGTACAAACACTTATAGATTATTATTTTACTTTACATTTCTCCTCTCTCTCACCCGTTCTCCACTCTCGAACACCCAACCCCGACTGACAGAAATGTGCGTCTATATATACTATTGTGCTGGGATTCAATTACTAATTAATTATTCACTTGAATCCCAGCACGTGAATTAATTCTGTGCAACCCCGTGCTCGCATATTACATTTAACCAGCACGTGAAGTGATTTGTGCTCTCCTCGTGCCTAAATACAAATCTACACTTTTTAAATACACGTGAAACACAGACCCGTTTATATCCTGTGTACCAATCTATACACCAACATTAACACACGCAACACACAACACATAACACACAAATGCACACGGGCGGGGCGCATTGCCACAATATTATTTCTAGGTAAGCTTTTGTCTTAAGAGTGAAAGTAACAGCGAGCATGGAAAGGGACTGCATAGTGACGGCACAGATAATTTTTATAATTACAGGAGCGGAGGATAAAAAGAAGTTCAGGCTTTTTGTTTGTTTACTAACAGTGACTTGTGTTAGTGTAAATCAGGGGTTCTCAAACGTTGTCATAGTGAGCCTCCCTTTGCTAAGAAAAAAAAAAATTGCGCCTCCCCATTGAAATGACAATCCTATATGTTGCAAGATATTGAGTAATAAAGTAGAAGGGCTGTGATTAATATAGTTATAATAAGAGTACACTTCAGCGTTATTTTTTTGCCGTTCTCAATCAGCTTCCTCTGACACCGATTTTAGATGCTAAAGTTGGGTGTCTAGTTTCCAGATGCCGGTGTAGTTTACAGGGCCGTCATTTGCCAGAACCTCACCAGATACAGCACACACTGAGGCCTTGGCACACTGCTGGAGCCACTCCACTTAAATCCAGGTTTTAAATAAGCTTGATCATATTTTCGGCTTCTGCGTTTTGCTGGAACCTCCGCTGCTGCCGTCTTTGTCTTTGTGGGTAAGTTTTCCTCCCTTTGTCACAACACGATCCAATTCTGTTGTAAGCTGTTTCTCTCTGTACGCGCTGCTAATAATCTTTTCTTATAGTTTACAATTTGAGTGATTGTGCTCAGAAAAAAAACCATGCAGCGTATGTCTGACATGCCACGATTGTCAAGGAATGAAATGTTAAGGAGAGAAACAAAAGATATTTGCAATATTATTTTATTTTTTATTTGCGTTATTTTATTTATTTATTTTTTTAAATCGCCAAACCTTTCTTTTAAAAAAAAAAAAAAAAAAAAAACCTGACATGTAGCTCGTGCCTCCACTGGCTCACTCCCCATAGTTTTTTTTTGTTTGTTTGTTTTTTTGTTTTTTTAAATTTAGTCATTGCCAATTAGTTTTTATTGTTTTCTCCCCAATTTGAAATGCCCAATTATTTTTAGGCTCAGCTCACCGCTACAAAAAAATATATATTTAGCAACAAATACAAACCCTATTCACAGCTGCTCGGCGCGCACGGCTCATGGGGGCCTGTGACAGGATACACCCCACCCCTGTGTGTATTATATTATTTGTTCAATTATTATTTAAAATGTATTGTTTGTGTGTAAAAACACGCTGTTTTATTGTTATTGTTTACAGCCTGGATGGGGTTTAAGTGACCCAACCAGATAAAATCTTGAGAATGCGTGGTCAGTAGTGAGTGATTATTGACAAACTGGCTGTTGACCATGCATATGAGAAACCCTGTGTGATAAACTAGGTAATCAATAGCCAATTAATCCCTCTGCCACAATATAAAAACCTGCAGCTTTGGCTGGACGTAGAGTGTGTTCAGAGGTGGAACGAGACGTGAGTCGTGAAAAGTAAAACTAAAACTGAAAGTAAAGCTTAGATAACAATCTGATAGGTCTAGATTACACACATCCCCTCAAACACACCATTGAAATGGTCTGATAGGTCTAGATTATGCCCAACACCTCAAACACACCACTGAAATGGTCTGATAGGTCTAGATTACACACATCCCCTCAAACACACCACTGAAATGGTCTGAAAGGGCTAGATTACACACATCCCCTCAAACTCACCATTGAAATGGTCTGATAGGTCTAGATTACGCACATCCCCTCAAACTCACCATTGAAATGGTCTGATAGGTCTAGATTACACACATCCCCTCAAACTCACCATTGAAATGGTCTGATAGGTCTAGATTACGCACATCCCCTCAAACTCACCATTGAAATGGTCTGATAGGTCTAGATTACGCACATCCCCTCAAACTCACCATTGAAATGGTCTGATAGGGCTAGATTACGCACATCCCCTCAAACTCACCATTGAAATGGTCTGATAGGGCTAGATTACGCCCAACACCTCAAACAATAGCTGCTCTATGCATTAACTAACACTCCTTGGTCACTTTATAAATTGACCTGTGAGCTGGTAAACCTACCAATTTTACACATGAACCTCAACATAAAAATATATATATATATATTGTAAAAGACTCACCCTCACTCGGGTTCGTTGCCCCTTTAAGAACTTGACCCAGAGACAGAAATTGAGTTTTTCCAAGCGCTTACGCGCTATTTTTTTAATAAACACAAACGTAAAACAAAATACACAAAATAAACACCTAGCTCTTCCTGAGCACTAACTACACACGCAGGAACCTAACTATCACAGGACGGCTAAGCCGTTTCCCTGTACCACAAAACTTAAGCATACAGGTTTGCACTGTACCTTTCTCGGGACTGCCAGGAAGCAGAGCACTCCTTTCTGCCTCCTACTCTTTAGCAGCCCTGAGCAGACTGCCTGCTCTCTTTTTAAACTCCGCACCTGGGCCTAATTTCCAATAACGCCCAGGTGCGGATGATAATTAATAATAAAACAATTAAATCAACACAAATCAAGACAGTGCATTTCTCTAGCAGGGAGGTTTTAACCCCCTCCTTGCTGTTTCTCATAACCCGCTATGTTACAATATATATATATATATATATATATATATATATATATATATATATATATATATATTACTCAACCGATATACTGCGCCTGATTTGTAGAAAGTACGAAAAAACTTTATGCTTTTTTTGCTGTTGCATTCGGAAATATGGCTTAATTGATTTAACCTGTACATTAGAAAACCAAAGTGTTTTATAAAGTTGCTGACACCAGCATCCATCTTCAACAGCTTGATAATGACTCTGCCTCAGACTATGGGGACAGGTCTTGATTTTCTTCTTTTCTCTCATCATTCATTTTGGACGGGCTGTTTTAAAAGCAAAGGCTTGTGCTGAATTAGCTGACAGCAGGCTATAGCTGGATTAACCGTCTCGTTTCTTGGGGCTGTGTCCCTTGCATTATCAGGGAGGATGTTTGAGTTCTTCGGGGGTTTACTGTAGATCAGTTTTGACTTGCTAGAGAGCACATATGTTACTTACTTGATTCAGTACCCTTGCTTCCCTGGCCTTTTTGACAGCCATACAACTTTCTGGCAGTGTTGATAACCAAGTGAATTAAAAACTCCATCCCACGTTACCTCACTTATTCTGAATATACTCCCATTCATTCCATAGACTTCCCACACAGGTTCTGCTATCTGGTTTGTCTCAGCATTCCTGTGGGCTTTTGGTATGAATTGACTTTACTGCAGTAAATGACATTGTTCTGTATTTTACTGATAGTTTGTGTAACATTACAATAAGACACTTCATGTGTCATTAGTCCTCTTGACTTTGCCAAATGAAGGATATCTTCCCCGTGTCTTAGGCACGTGTGTTTTGAGGTATTACTACGTTCCTTCCTCAAGTGATGTCCTTCCTTTATGAGCTTAAACGACTGTATCTGTCAAAGTAGATTCAATTTCCAGGTGACATTTTCACTTCCTAATCATTTTTAACCATTTCTATACAACTGGATTCACACACGCACACACACACACGCACACGCACACACACACACACACACATACAGGTGATTGGTTAAAACCTCATCATAGGAGCAAAAATAAAAGAACTGTTGCCATAGTGGAAAATTAAGTTCCCCTCCAGGGTGCAATTATAACCCCCTGTCAGTAACAATAGTCTTCCCTCAGGTCAAATATTTTGCACTATGACCCTCCTCTCCAGTCCATATTGTGATGATGTATATATACCAAACATTAATAGGAGGCTTTGGGACCCTGGGGATTAGAAGACACTCCATCTTTGTAAAGCTGAAGTTACCAAGAGGCCATCTTGGTAAAGGTCTCCTATTTTGCTTAACTGATTGGTCAATGTAGGGTAATGAGTAATCAGCTGCGACTGATTAAGTTGGGAAAAAAAAAAATTACCAAGTGGAATGTTCTGGGTTGGGTGTTTTGGAGTGGAAAACAGAACTGAGTAGTGGATACGAGTGTTTGAAAAGAAGTGTTTTCCTGGTAACGAAACAAAGGTACGGGTTCTGATAACGAAACTATTGGATTGTGATTTGGATTGGTTTAACGGTAGTCTTAATTTAAACAGGGGAACAGGCTTAGCCTGCCCTGTGTTAGATATGGATAACAGCCTCCTGTTTAGTTAGTGCCCAAAGAAGGGCTAGGTTTTGTTTTCTGTTTCTTTTATTAATAAACTTACGCCACAGCGTTTAAAGAGTACGTTGAGCGTACCGTGTATAATTAAAGGGACAGACACTAACCTGAAAAACAACACAGACTCCGGCTGTAAAGGCCTAAATACTTTACTAATATATGGATGAAGGCTATATTTGCATCCTGAGCATCCTCTAGAGGAAAATACTTGAACTTTGACCCATGCGACTCCGAGACCATCACTTTTAATTCAAACACAAAATGTCTCGTTTTCAATCACTCAACAACACCCACAGTACAGAAATGTTTACTAATGATCAACAAAATGAGAATACGTAAAAAAAAAAAAATATGTAAAGCTGGTACATTAATATCTCAGAGAAACTGGAGAGGAACAGGAAATTAAAACAAGGTAAAGGCAACCATTCAAATAAAGCTGATAATGACATATAACGTCTGTACAGCACTGAAACACTAAGTTTAAAAAAAAAAAAAACCTGCTGAACCTCGTCGTCTTTAATATTAGCATCACAAGGTTATCCATGTATTATAAAAAATAATAGATGGGCCTCTTCAGTGAGTTGCAGGAAAACAAATCCATCTCGGGTTTCTGTGACAGTTTATAAATTACATGACCTTCGGTCTCGTAATTTATGACGCCACAGAAACCCTAGATGGAATTATTTTCCTGTAACTCTCTGAAGCCCAACTATTATATATATACACACACACACACACACACTGGCAGTCAACCTTTATTTTACTGAAATACAACTAAGAATAGAAGAAACTATTGATTTATATGGAAATATAGTAACCTTCTCAAAAGAAAATCCAAGAGGATATGTTTACTGCAAACTTTTCTCATCAAAATATCCCACCTTGTTAGCAATCACAGCTGCACATGCTCCAGGATTCTGTCCACAACTTTAGCACTGTCTGAGCCCTCTATTTTTGTCCATTCAGTCCTAATCATCTCCCAGAGCATAGTTGGTGGTTGTGCTCTTCTTTTTCACTCTCCTGTCAAGCTCATTCCATAACATTTCAATGGGGTTAATGTCAGGCGACTTCTTTCTGATTTAAGTAATTGAGGTTTAGTCTGGCTGTGTGTTTAGATTCATTATCATGTTGAAAAACAAACCCTTCACCCACTAGGCTCGCTGGGCACCTGGCCAGCAGGGTTCGCTGTAGCGCGATGCAGAGAAACAGTCCCTGACGGGTTTTTTTCTCCCTAACCCACAACAGCACAAGAGCCAATGACTAACCCTGCTTATCACACAGCAGCCTTCTACCAGGTGAGCCACTCAGGGATCCTTTAGCCTAAACTCTCTGACCTCACTTGTGGTTCTGCCACTAGAGGTGAAAACTAACATTTTTCAGTTGAGCCATGGCATATCCTCTCTCTCTTTGTCTCTCTCTCTATCTCTGTGTATCTCAACCTGCTCTTCACCTGGGTGCTTATATGAGAGTCAGTGCTGATTGGCCACTGTGAAACTATCGATGCACAATGAAAACATGACGGGATGGCCAGTGAGAAACACAGCATTTTTCCCAGTCTGTGAAGCTTAATGGTTCTAAAATCACTTTTGCCATGCACTTAACTCAAAAAGTCTTATACTGTCCGTAAATGCTATTGTTTTGAGTGATCTTACCAGCTGCCATGGAAGAGACATGGTTACTGGGTAGCTGAAGCCCTCAGGAAGGATTGCACGTAGCGTAGGGGAAGGTAAAAAAAATGAAATTGAATCTTCATTGTATCCAGTGAAAACACTTACACACATTTCACAATGACCTTGTTTTTTTTATGTTTGAATTAGGAAACTGCCCTGTTGTACACATTCCTTCCAGTATTGGGCAGCAGTGTGGAGTAGTGGTTAGGGCTCTGGACTCTTGACCGGAGGGTCATGGGTTCAATCCTAGATGGGGGACACTGCTGCTGTACCCTTGAGCAAGGTACTTTACCTAGATTGCTCCAGTAAAAACCCAACTGTATAAATGGGTAATTGTGTGTAAAAAATAATGTGATATCTTGTAACAATTGTAAGTCGCCCTGGATAAGTGCGTCTGCTAAGAAATAAATAATAATAATTTAGCAAACCTCTACATCAGTCCTATTGCAGACATTGGCTGATGACAGTAGTTTAGATTGAAGTAAAGACAGAGCCCCGCAGTGTAAAGAAGCATTGGAGTTGAAATGCTAAAACCCAGCAGCCTTTTACCACAGCATTAAAAAAGAGTGATTTCCCTGACAGTAGTGTTTTATTAACAAATTATTATTGATATTTCTGTAACATACACTGAAGTAAAAATGCAGGATTACACTTAAATAAGTAATGCACGCAATACATGCAACCAGCTTACATTTAAAACTGGTTTCTCTCTCAATCACACAACAGAACAGTGTACTTTATACTTTATTGTATGTAGTTCTATTGTACGTAGCTATAGTGTGGGGTTTTAGCTAAACGTGCTGGTCTGTTATTAAAGGTTGTGTATTTATGTAGTATAATATAAACATGTCCCTTTGAAATGAATATTTATTACATTAGAAGATTCGTCATAATGCCGCTCTGTCGCATTTCAAAAATGGTTACTAGACTGAAAAATGTTTTAGTAAATCTTAACACAAGTTGCAGGAAAACTACCCGACTGAAAAGAAGAAAGGCGATTATTTAGATAAGCTGATTATTTAAATAGAGTTTTTCCTCAAAGCTTTTGATGCATTCCGGGCACTGCCAGAAGCTTTTCTGTGAGCTGCAAACGAAGTGCAAGTGGGGGAATAACAGAGAGAATAGAAAACTATTTTTGTAATGCTGTGTCATGATTGTACATCTGCTATCAGATATAAAGTGGGGGTTTCCCCAAACGCTCTTTCTTCTGTGCTTAAACCCTCGAGCCCCTGTTTTCACCATGAAACAGGAAAGCTGAAACATGGACTTTTTATTACAGAACGTAGAAGACAAGGTTGCTTGCAGACTCGATTCGCCATGGCAAAATACTTTTTTAAATGTTGTTTTATTACAAATAAACACTGAACAAAAATGTAAATAATACCTAATAAATTTCATTGTCTACAAGAAAGAAATCTACATATTGAGTTTTCAATAAAACTACAGTATCACAGCAGAAACGACACATCAGGACTGAAGTGGAGTCGCCACATGTTTGCATTTACCATCATATCTGCTATTTACCATCATATCCAAGGCAATGGCGTTGGAACAGTTAGTGCACAGTGGTCATTGCGCTGCAGAATGCCAGGTACTGACGCAGCCCCGTGGTACTGCAGTGCATTTCTCATGTGTGTTGGTTCACATCATTGTGATGACATTGGTCATAATACAAGAGCCAGTGTGGTACCATGCTTCCAGTGACAGCCTTCTACAATTGTAGCTGCAGTGTTCTATCTTTAGTACAGAACCATTGCCATTGCTTTGTCATTTAGTGCCACTACAATGCCATGGAGAACTATGTGAGATGGGTAGTAATAAACTATATATTTCCAGGTTGGCAATACTGTTTTGTGGTCCCAGGTGCTTAGAAATGTCATGCATTTTGTATTGTGCAATGGTGTTTAGGGGGTCACAAGGGCGATGGCTTTTTCAAATAGAAATGTGCAAAATTTTGCACTGAAGCAAGTAAATCTGGCCTCTTTGGTACTGATTTATGTTTGTGACATTTTTTGAAGCTGCTGAAGTCCTGTTTTCATGTGAAGCCTTGCTTAACAGAAGATGCAGCCACTTAACTCATACATACACAAATACATTATGCTGTGTGCATGCGTGCATCTCATAACAGTTATTAAAACATTCCCAGGTATACAATACTTGATTGGAAGCATTGGTATGCTAATGCCCTGTTAGGGGAAAGGTTTATGAAATATTTTCAAGCTTGTTTAATGTTTTATGCGTGCTGATTTTGCACAGGGTTTAATATTAATTGCAAAGTTATATGAAGCAATTAGAGTGACAATCAGAGAAAAGACATTGAAAAGCTTGATTTTCATACAGGTGATTACGAGCCTGTTTTTTAATGATCTTTTCCAGCGTAATCAACACAGAGTTTGTATAGACATTCTTTGTTGGGTACCTACATTATTTACAGGTTTTTCATATTTCAGCACAATGCAGTTTATAACTTATATGATATACAGTAGCTCACAAAGGTTTGTATGCAGAAATACGAGGGAGGGATTGAAGAAAACAGAACTTAAACAACAAGCTGGTCTCTGCATTTCTTTCAAATATATTTCTGCCTGTATTTCTAACGTGCTCTGAATAAAGCTAATTGCATGTTTTCAGTAGTCTTGGGTTTGGTTCTTCATTATTTCCTTCTGAACTTCTGTTTTCAGTCACTGTAATGTATTGTACTGCTAATGTATAACTCTTTACTTGTAAACTCTGCTAATTATTTCTTTGATCCCTGTTCAACAACAGGATATTATTTGAAACTTTGTGTCTTTGTGATATTGTTTGATAATGTCATTCCTTTTTATCTCATTAAAGATAACTGTCAACAAGCAGCCTACTGTAACACCCAGGTCTTTGTCTTTGTGAGCCTGCTCTAGCTGTACCATCCATTGACTGAACACCTACACTGATCCCAAAGAAAACCTGTTTTTAACAACAAAACCTATTGAGGTCCATGTTCACCAGTGCTGGCTTTGCACCATTTTCTTTTAAAACCAAAAAAGGGTCTAGCATCACAGAACTAATGAGAAACATGTCAGAGCTATAACCTTACATGTTTTTACTGGAGTATTTTTAACATGTTCTTTTAGAAAGTGTCTGAACAGCTTTCCTCATTCCATTCAAATCACGTGACAGTGTGACCTTTGAATTCTGCCAGCCCCACCTGCTTTATATAGATACAGACAGAGAGGATAGGTGGGGGTGGCAGTTGAAAGGCCTCACTGTCACATGATTTGAAAGGCGCAAGGAAGGTTGTTCAGTTACGACACTGGATTATCCAGACGTGCTCAAAGCCAGGTAAAAGCAGATTTAGAGAAAAATGATATTAACTCAATAGAAACTAGAGCCTACATAGAATGAAATAAAACATCATGGGCAGCAGTGTGGAGTAGTGGTTAGGGCTCTGGACTCTTGACCGGAGGGTCGTGGGTTCAATCCCAGGTGGGGAACACTGCTGCTGTACCCTTGAGCAAGGTACTTTACCTAGATTGCTCCAGTAAAAGCCCATCTGTATAAATGGGTAATTGTATGTAAAAATAATGTGTAATAAGTAATGTAATTGTATGTAAAAATAATGTGATATCTTGGAACAATTGTAAGTCGCCCTGGATAGGGGCGTCTGCTAAGAAATAAATAATAATAATAATAATAATAATAATAATAAAAATGTTCATCAAATTAGATTAGGAAATGATTGCTGTTTGATTTCACATGGGAATCAAACAAATCCAGATAATAGCATGTGCCTTTCACCTAGCAAGTGAACAAAGTGCCCCTGGAATACAGTAGGATTGTTTGTTTGAATAATTCAAGATAACAGAATGGTATGTGCTATCTGAAATGCACTGCTGGCCTGAGCTATAGGGGACAGAAACTCTTGGTTCAGTGAATACCATCGCCACCATTGGACTACAAGCCAACTAAACAAATAAAACACCTCCTGTTTTCTCTTCTATATGTATTTTTACCATGACCAAATAACCTTGCAGCTGCCTAAACTTGCTGGCTAAACTTGGCAATCTGAGGCATATGGCATTGTTGTTAACTGTCAATGGAACTTTTCTCCTATTAGTGAATAGGACTAAGAGTCTGGGTCAAGTGTTGGACAATGCTCTGTCATTTCTGCCTCAGATAAAACCAGTATTAAAAACTTGCATGTTCCATCTACGGACAATCAAAAAGATGAAACCATTTCTCTCCGACAGAGACGGTGCTACTGTTCTGAATGCCCTCGTAACATCTCGTCTCGACTGGCAACGCCCTGTATGTGGGTCTGCCCCAGTATCGAACCAGACTGCTCCAGGGCGTTCAGAATGCCTCAGCTCGACTGTTGATTGGTCGATCCCGTCAGGACCAAACTTCCCAAATTCTACTGGATTTACATTGGCTCCCTATTGAGCTTCGTGCACAATTCAAATTACTGTGCTGAATTCGCAAAGCACTTTATCAGCTTTATCAACTTCCTCACTATCTGACTGAGAAACTGCAGGTTTCTAATCCTATTAGGAGTCTGAGGTCCTCGCACACCATGTCCCTGTGTCAGCCACGTTTTAAACACACACTTTTTGGAGCTTGTGCTTTCTTGGGTCCACAGCTTTGGAATGCTCTGCCTGTTGAACTCTGCCTTACTGCTGAAATTCTCCCTTTCAGGAAGAAACTAAAAACATTCTTATTTCACAAGTTATGCTAATTCAATCGGGAGAATGTATTGTCAAATGCTTGGACACTGATACTTTATAATGTGTGCTGTTTTTTGTATATGTATGTGTGCTGTGTTTATTTATTTTAAATGTATATTTATGTCTTGTACAGCCCTCTGAAATCACTTGTAGTCTGTTGAGCTCTATATTTCTTTTTTTTTTTAATGTTATGTTTATCTGTGCAATAGAGAGAGAGCAGGAATCTGTGTCTTCAGGAAGTGCATGTTTCACAGATAAGGGTTCAGTCTACAGGTTCAGTATGTTGACCCATTTGTAAAGAAACAGTAGTTCATGTACATGCCGTTATACAGTAAGAGATCACCACAGTATGTTTACATGATATGCTTGCACTTTTGCCATGCTTTTCGCATGGTTATGCTATGCGTTACGCATAGTTTACCCTGGTTTACCATGTTTTTTTTAATATTCTTTACCATACTTCGCTGTGTTTTACAATGCATACCTATTCTTTACCATGCTTTCACGGTGCTATTTTGTCAAGTTATGCTTCTCATTCTAACGTTTCGTTTCCATGGAACCAAAGCTAAATCCCGATCCAATCTTTTGTCTAGTCTGGTTATATTTTGTTTTACATGGTTTTGATTGACTTGGCCACCCTAGAGGCTGAAGGGTAAACAATAATATGGACACCACTGCTCAAGAGCAAATGGCATTGACATTGTGGCAGGAACCTGTGTCAAAATTGAATAGACCAAGGAAACCATGATCTCAAAAGCTACTACTGACTCTACACAAAGTGGTGTAGCTGGGAGACATGAAATCATGTACTGCAAGAATGAGGCTGACCTGGTTAGAGGAATCCTCACCTTTAGAGACAGCTGTGTTGTAGCTTTCACAAAAAGGTGGAGCTAACCTCTCTGGTGTCTGTTGGCTGGAGTGTGTGCAAACCTACCCTTTAAGATGAAAGCTTGTGTTCTTGCTCATATTAACAACTGGCAACAAAAGAGATATGTTATTGGACAGCTAACTCTGGGCACAGCTGGGAAATACAAAGAATAAGTATTATTTTAAAAATATAATTAAAATTATGAAGATTTTGATGTCTGTCTTTTATTAGTGTTAATCTGAAAGCAATAAAAAGTAAAATTTACCAACAGTAATCTTACGATATGTATCCCACTCCTCCAGTAAGATTTCAATGCCCTGCTACTTTTTTTGTTTTCTGCTCTGAGATGTTTTATTTCTTCTCTTTCTCTCACTTCAGACTGAGCAATATTTCCTATCTAGTCTGACATCACCAATGATTTCCATTATACGAGAGTAGATGTTAAAACTTCATGCTGATTTGAACTCGGCTCTCGCCAAGATAAGCACCAACTAAGACGTAGCTTTACAGTAAAATAATTTGATCCATCTGTGTCTCCATCCATTTGCGTTTCCTTCCATATGATGATATAGATATCCTTCTGTCTGGTGTTGATGGCTGAAGTGTAATGCTGGCTCCAGAGATCAGCTTATTGCCTCCCTAGCGCATCAGCAAACACAACGGCTGCGATGCTGGCTCCGGGGATCAACCACAGTGCAATCTCCCCAGCGCATCAGCATGACAGCCGTCTGGATTGAGCTAAGTAGGGTACATCTCTGGGGTCTTCAAGTGGGCACCTTCCATCCTCGGTGTTTCGTGGACTAGCCCACGACACCTCAAGAGGGCTCAACGGTGATTCTGGCGTCCCAGCATCACCCCCCTCCATCCCCCTCAACTCAGCCCAGCTTACTTACCCGTACATCAGCGTTTCTTTCTTTCTATTGTGCTTGAGATCCCCAGCCAGAATCTTTCCGTCTCAACCAAAGCCAGTTGCTGCTCCTCTCTGCTGCTTCAGATAAGTTCTTCACTGTGCGACGCAACTCTTGGCCACTGAATCCGACGTCTCTGAGAAACCGGGTTGTAGAGTGTGCCACAAATCCTCGACAACCCACCTCCATTGGGAAAACCCGGACTCTCCATCCTCGCTGTTCCACTTCAGTGGCTAGTTGAGCATACCGCAGTTTCTTCCTCAAAGAGACGGTGCTGCTTGAGGAGCTGTGTTCCTTGCCTGCAGTGTCATCTTGCATAAAGAATGAACACTGTGGTCATGTAGAGCTGACCGATAGGATTGGCTTGTGTATAGTGCATGTATATGAACAGCACTAAGATATTCAGGCCAAAAATATTTACACTTTTTTTTTCATACATGAAAAACACATAATAAAAGGCTTGCAAATATTTATGGTTTTACAGTATATAAAGTCATATTTACTATCCAGCCTTGCCTCTTATTATTTTGACTGACTCATATATTAAATATGTACTGCAGACTCAGCTCACAGTGGAAAATGAAATGCCCCTCGGGAAGACTATTGTTACCTCCAGGGTGCAATGCCTAAGCCTGTGGCTTCAGGCATTAAAGCTCCCTGTCAGTAACAATAGTCTTCCCTCGGGGCAATCATTTTGCATTATGGCCCTCCTCTCCAGTCCATGTTTACTCTATATATATATATATATATATATATATATATATATATATATATATATATATATATATATATATATATATATATATACAGTATATATACATACAATCCTGTGCAAAAGTCTTAGACATGTTGCATTTTTCTACTCTGAAGCATTATGAGTATCAACAATTTACTCAAAGCCTCCACTAGTGTTTTCTACTATTATAACAACCTTGACTTGCATAAAGAAGGAAAAACATTGAGTGAAATAGCTCACATCACTTGATTTTCAAGGTGTGGTATCCGAAGCATAATCAACAAGCACAGAGAAACATCATCTGTAATTGACAAACCCAGGACTGGAAGACCCAAAAAGCTGCCTAACAAGGATGAGCAATACTTGAAGATAATATCCTTAAGAAAGAAGACAAGCGTTGAATTGACAACAAAACTGGCAGAAGGCACAGGTGTCGCAGTCCATCCATCAGAAGTCCAAAGCACCTTTGACCATTGTTCCATAGTCTAAATTTCTTATGAAATTGGTCCAATTTCGTGTTCTTGTGCATATTTTAGCCTTTTAGTCTTGTTCCCCTTTCTTAACAGAGATATTCTTACTGCAAAACATCCTTTAAGTCCTGATTTCAAGAGTGACCTCTACTCCACAGTCATCTTGAAGTGCAATTGGCTGTTAGAAAGCCTCTACTCCAATCATCTTGAAGTACATTTGCAGCACATTGTGTTTTGTTTACGTGTATCACACAGCTGTCGAGGAGAAGCTTGATGAAGTTGTCTCTCATCAGTGCATTTAAGTCTCTCTTTTTTCCCAAAGCAGTCATGTGGCACTGTGTAAAATGCTTGACCCAGGTATGCAGTAAACAGGTTCTCTCTTTCTGCCTGTATCTGACTGTCTACTGTATCTATTCTGTTGTTAGTTGGGCTTTGCTATCAGACTTTGACAGGCTTAAAAACACAACCATCATGAAAAGCACTACATTAAAGTTAAGACACTAGTATTTGTGATGTAAGCATTCTTTGGTACGTGAATAGTGTCCCTCTAAAGGAGTGGCAGCCATGGCTGTAAAATCTATTTTCTAAGAAATGATTACTTTTAAATACGTTACAACTGGTCCATATACTGTAGGTCTGCTGCAGATCTTTTTGACTTTGTTACTTCAGGTGAATCTCCACATTCAGGTAGACCAAGTCATATTGACTTCAGCACAAGAAAAGATTGGGGACCAGTGATAATATATGCGTAAGAGCAGTCAAACACCAGCTTCTATTGGCTGCTGATTCCTGCTCTGCTTTGTTGTCTGCCAGGTTCTCCCAGAAGTCCTGTGAATAAGAACACCCTGACATTGCTGGCAGTGAGTAGCTGTGTGCTGGCGGTGGTGTACGGGAGTCAGCTGCCCTGCCCCCTCACTGTGAAGGTTACTCTGCACGTGCCTGAGCACTTCATTGCTGACGGTAAGGATTCTTTCCCATATTACAAGAGCACCATGAAACGAGAAAGCTGCTGTACGTCATGCACAACACTGGAGGTCGCAGGAAATAAAGTAACAGTGAATACAAATTCAAAGACTTGTCTAAATCCTGCTGCCCTGTATAACGATTGCAGCTGGCAAAATAATTCCTTTCCATTTTCCACACAATTCACATCTGTTCACTATGTCTCAAATGTGTCATTTTGAGATTTTAGCAAACGTGTATGGTCTTACACAGTCCTGGTCATTTCACCTGAAAGTGAAATGGGCCCCACTCCTACAGAGCCCTTTTTTTTGCGTCAGTCAGCAAACAGCTGCTTCCCCTAATGACTGACAAGCTTTGGGGCCAGTCAGATGCTTTGACCCCAAAGAAAAACACGGCTGAAATGAAAGGACCAAAGTGAAACCGTCACGTATTTAAATGACCGAAGTGAAACCGTCAAGTATTTCCTGGAAGGCAAGACAAGTAAACTGAACCCTCTCTTTTACTTTGTGTAGGGCTGGATTTCATGTTCTAAAATGAAAGTACATGTTTCAAAAGTACACATGTGAGACCCATATAGTGAATGAAAGTGCATGACAGGCAGGGTTTGTGAAAGGATGATGTTAGCTACATGCACTGTACCTTCATATGACTAATCCTGTTGGTGTAATCCCCTAGCTGAGGCACAAGTACGCCAAGGGAAACTTAATTTGAAAAAATGTAGGCATGAATGGGTTGAACTGAACAATTTCATTAGCGGCTGTTGTCTTGTGACAGTCGGAGAGAGCAACCACGTTTGGTGAAAGACAAATCTTTAACGAGGAGAATTTCCCGTCACTAATTCTATTAGTAAAGATGATTTGCGCTGTTCATCAAAATGCTATTTTAGCTGTTATTAGTTGACATCAACTCTCTGTTCACTATTTGATTTAGCTCTTTAGCATAGAAAGACAACAGTTTTAATTTTTTATAAAAAGGCTTACAGATGAAGACAAACACCAGATCTGTTTTAATGACCCACACAGTGGAGGATCTCAGATCCACAGCATGTATAACCCTTCTACATGTTGTATACAGTGAGGCTCAGTAAAGACCAGTGGGATTTGTCCATCTCTGTGTTCTGTGTTAAATAGACCTCTTGTGTGTTACACAGCGTACTTGTTTACACCCTCCTGCCTGGTTACGCTCTCGGGAGGGCTGTGGTCTGCAAGCTCTCAAGCAGTTGCTGGGATTTTTACTTGGGCGATTATCCTAGTTTTTAAAAACAAATGGTGCTAATGACACATGAAGGCCCCCCCCCCCCCCCCCATATGTATACAGTGACAGGAGTTAACGTTCTCACGTAGTTGCTGGAACTTCAGCACCGTGTGACTAATTGTTCTCGTTGAGCTTCAAGTTCCGATGTTATAATACCTTGTTTTATCGAGAGGAGGTTTAAAATAGCAGCTAAAACTAATTGAGTAGGATAGGAGTACTGCAAGTGAAATGATTATAACAATCTCACAGCAGGGGCACAGTGAAATGATTTAGTGTGCGTTGTGCTTAATACAAAGCACAATGAAATGTACATACAGATGCCTTATTGAGCCAATACTTTTTGAATCACCTTAGGTTTGTTATAGATTGCCCCCTCTCCTGATCCCGTGTGTGTGTGTGGATACAGAGTGTGGGTGCACTAGTGTGCTGTTATTGCAGGTTCCAGGATTCAGCTTGACATTTAGCATGGTGTCGCATTAGAAAACACACTGTTAATGCAGTATTATTTATTAAAAGAAATGTATAATACTAAATTAATCCACTTTGAATGACATCTGTTGCTAAATAAATGCAAAATCCACGTGTGCCCAAGTAAAAAAAAAAATAGGCGCACTGTGACAGGATAGCGTAGGTGCAGAGGCTTTTAGACTGCAATGCAAAGACCCAGAGGCAGAGATAGCAGGTTTAAACACTAATGTGCAATTTTATTAACAAACTAACAAAACAAAACACGAAATAAAAGGCTAGCTCTGTCGCAGAGCTATAACTATATTTAACAAAAAAGGTTCCTAACTATAACCAGGCAGATAAGCTGCTTACCGGTACCACAAAACACACTTCTTGAACACAAACACAATATCGTACCTTCTTTAACAACAGTAGTCAGGTCTCCACACACAGTCAGGTCTCCACACACAGTCAGGTCTCCACACACATACATGCCTCCTGAGCACAGACAAAGAGAGACCGTTGCAGTGCCCTTAAATACCTGGCCTGATTAGCATCAGGTGAACTAAATCCCAGCTAAATTGCTGGCCAGCTAGGCTGAGTGCAGCCTGCTGGGAAATGTAGTTTTTGTCCTGGGCAGCCATCTTAGCTCACAGGAGTATGTAGCACCCCCCCCCTCCAAAACACCGTTCAATAGTTAACCAAGGATAACCCCCTCGGTTATCCCTATAATTAAACTGACTATCTTAAATAACCAATTAAGTAGAATTAATGACTACACCAATTTGAAGCCAATATAACTCCAAATAAATAATAGGTTCTTTAAAAATCAAGACAGCACAGTGTGTAAAGTGAGGACAACAAGGTATAAAAACAAAAAGAATTTTATTTAAACAAAATATCACAGCTTTTATCTATAGCAGCAGATTTGATAGCAGCAACCTTTAAACTATAGCAGCAGATTTTTAACCAAGAGCGATCCCATCAGACCCTAAGCACTAGGATACTTTAAACTAAGTCATGTCACACCAACACTTCTAAATAAAAAGATAATAATTCACAGCACAATAACACTTTTAAATAACAGCCTTCAAAGCAAATAGTGGTTTCCACAAACACAATTCCAAACAATAAAACAAACCTTAAATAACACACTTTAAAAAAAAACTAATAATCAGTTATTTTCATAGAAAAACAGAAAACATCATGCAACCTAAAAAATGCCTAATGCTTAAACCCTCCAATAGCCGCTATTTTAGTTAATACACAGGTGGATAAAGTGCAGGTGTGCAATCAAAAGTTAAGAAAAAAAGTTTGTATGCAGCGCTCAAATATTACATCAAAATTCACAGGATCGTAATTACCAACTCAGAATACAGACAATGCACATTCTCTTTTGTAATCAACCCCATACAATTGCGACCGACGTCTAAGAGCACGGGGGATACTTCACTGAAACCACTCCAATACAGAGCGGACCAAACTATTCAATATGAATACTCGTAGTTTACCATTAACTTCTAGCGCTTCAGCCAATTCACAGCGCCTCAGTATTACACTTGAAAAGTTACAATCCTTACCAAACAGTAGTTCCCCGACCCGTGCTCTCAGCTCACAAATCTCTCAAACCCGGTCCCTCTCCCGCTGATTAACCCCACCTGTTTTTATACAGCTGGCCCCATTACGAATTAGCACTGCAATTACTATGGAGACCAATAGTCTCCCTGAGGTTTAAAGGGACAGTGCAACAGTAAAAATAATAAAAATCACACAATAAAACTCAATCTTATTACATTCAAAAAAATAAACAATACATCCATTGCACATCCGTTACAACTACACATAAAAAATAAATAATGAAGGTTTAGGTTAAATCTGTCAAAAGTGCGCCTCGATATGAACGATATTTCGCCAGACTTTAGCGGATTTTCTTACAAGAACCCAGACTTTTAAACAAAGTTTTTTTTGTTTTTTTTTACACTAAAACCTACTGTAGTACTTTCCCTCTAAATCCAGGTATGGTCTGTGTTGCATCTTCACACAGCTCCTGTATGTACTCATGATAGTATGGGGGGTTGAATTAAGACACAGCCAACTTCACTATTAAAGGCTCCCTACAGTCTGTGTGCTGTGTTACAGTATCTCAGCTTTAGGACCATCATTAAACCTTGTCTCAGGATAAAGGTCAGGTCATCCCCCATTGGGCTGTTGTCTTTATTAAAATGTCACCAGCTGATAGACTTGGCTGTAATTAGGGCTTTGTCCGAGGGCCTATCTGTACCTGCTGCCCAGTGAATGTAAATTATAGATCAGTGTGATTTGCACTGGTGCACAGGAGTGTGTTTCTACAGAGAGAACTCTCCCTACTCTGCTACATTTTAAAACTGGCTGAAAACACAATCTTCTCACTTGGTATAACTGAAGAACGTGTGATACACTTTAAAATACAGGCACATTAACTACACTGTACTTGATACTTATGCTTCAATTAAATAATATGATTGGGAAATCATGTTATTTAAAAAAGGCATATCTTCAGAAATAGAGCTAAAACTAAAAAAACGAGAATGCTTTGATGAAATAAATAAAACAGGTTTCTCCAGGAACTCTTAAAACACAATCAGTGTATAAGACATGTGTGATCCAGAAGGCGGGCTTGCAGTTTAGAAATAGAGCAGCTTGCTTGGTGACACATGACAAAACTCTTCATGTTGCCACGTGACTGTAGACTTCAGAAAGGTGGACATTACCCACCAATGCATAATGCATTGCTTACCAAGAAACAGCCAAGCACAAACGTCATTATGAACAGAAACATACCCCGTCCATGGGCGCTGGTGTACATGACATCACAATGGAGCTCCCTGCTTCCACAAACACTCTCTCTGTCAAAAGAAAATGAAAGGATCAACATAGATTGGAAACAACGCATAAGTTACAGGTTTGTGAAATGCAGATTCATGTGTGAAAACACCTCTGTCGCTTTTGTAGTTTCCAGAAAACATCAACTCTAGTTATTGCTGTGAAACAGAGATGATTACATTAAATTGACTTATTATGTACTATTGCAGTTAATTATTGCACAGTTTATATAAAGCCTGAGACAGGCTTGTTTCCATGACAGGTTAGAGAGAAAAAAACACCATCACACAATTCCCAAGATAGGAAGAAAACAATGAAAATATTTGCAGTTTGGTAAAATAAAGACACAAATTAACCTGATAATTGTTTTATGATGTATGTGAGAAGTGCTGTTCTGGAATACACGTTTTGAGACTCCCTGGATCCTCGATATGTTGTCGCTATTTCTCAGTGCCTGCATCTTGCCTAATCCCATACAGAATTACATTTTGTTTGCAGTGATTTGGTTTAAGGGAAGCTGCTACCGATTCAGTTTTCATCAAAGCAGATTCAAACCTGCACCATGCCAAAACAATAAAACAATGCAGTGCGTTTTAGTGCTGCACACACCGATTATTCAATTATTCATAGTGAGGGTCCTTGGTGTTGAGTAGGCTCATTTACCAATCAAAGTGAAGTGAAGAAACAGCTGCTTGGGGTTGTGGTGATTGCTGCTTTTCTTAAACTCTGAAGAAACAGCTGTTTCTTCACTTGCTTCACTTGGAATGGTAAATTAGCCCAGTCAACACTAATGACCCTCACCTGTGGAGCGCTTGATCCTTTCTGATGAGCACGTACTGTAAAGAGCAGTGCTTCACTAGCAGAACAGTGCCCCCTGGTGTCAGGCAGGGGCACTAGTTGAATATTCTGGCAGACATTTATTCACTGCAAGCCCCTTATCAAAGTTTACCAATGCAAAATCAAAGTAAAGTGTTATAAAGCATAGTGAAAGCATGGTAATGCATGTGTAAGCATTGTAAAGCTAAGAGAGGTATAGTAAAGCAACTTTAATCAGGGCATCTCCCAGTGTTTGTAAAACTTATTGAAATAAATTGATATTACAGTTTATTTTGTTGCTTTTATCTTTTGAACAACAACACAGTACAAATAGGACAGATACAAAACACGTTCATTAAATAATTTGTTTCAAAAGTTAAAAAGACAACTCAGATGTTTTCATTGCATGGACTTGTAATGCATTCTTTAGTGTGGTACCAGAGAGCTGTTTGGACCGCAGTCACAGGCAGCCATTACACAGATTTCATCGAAAGCAGACAGGTGTTAACAGTTATCTGAACACAGCATTGGCACAGGGTTATTATTGGAAGACATGCTATCTCTTCTACTCACTCAATCTAAGCATTGAGAAGAAACAGGAGAGCCTTCGAAGGAACCAAAAAGTGTTGTTAGTTCCGCAGCTGATAGGAAAAAGTACTGAGACAGAGATAGGGAGGGACGGTATATATTTTGGCCCAAACCCTTAGCAGAAGAAGCAGCAAGCTATACAATCAAATACACTGTGTAACAATTTTTTATTTTTTTTTGGTTCCTGGGTAGTAAGTGTTATTTCCTAATTGCTTATGCCTCAAAAGTATAGAAAATGGCTATTATTCCCCACAAACTTTGCTTTTGTGACCAGGACAGTGATATTTTGAAATTTACCTATTTTCCAGAACATTCCAGATAGATTCAGTGCTGAGTAAACTTGGAGTAACTTCTAGAACTTTCTAGAACTTTCCAGTAATATAAATAGTAGTATAAATACAGGGGCCTTAAGCCCACCAGTTCAGTTTAGTTCCAGCTGCCTAAGTGGATACATATCTGCATTTTTCTGAGATGGCATCAAGAGGCTGCAGGCATCCGGCAGACGCATTTTGCTATGTCTGCGGCCAATTTATCAAGACAAGAGCGAAAAAGTACTCCGTGGAAGCATCTGCTAAGATGTGTGAGGCCTACAAGGCATATTTCGGCATGCCTGTCGGGGATCAAGACAAACCCTGGGCACCTCATTTCACCTGCGAGCACTGCAAAAAAACTCTGGAAGGTAAGACGGGCAATTGTTGCTCGGAATTTTATGTTATAAAATTTGTTAATTTTTAAAATTGTAAAAGTTTTTAATTTTAAAATGTTTTACCATTTTCAATATTATTGAAAAAATATATCATATATGAAAAATGTTGCGAGAATCTCTTACACATTAGTCATGGGTGAAATAAATGTATTTTTGTAGGATGGTACAGAGGGGAAAAGAGAGCCATGAAGTTCGCTATCCCAAGAATTTGGCGGGAACCCACTGACCACTCAAGCAACTGCTACTTCTGCATGGTGGACCCTTCCAAACGTCGGACTGGCAAGAATGCACCTGCTATCACGTATCCGGACCTTCCTTCATCCATCGCCCCGGTGCCACACTGCCATGAGCTCCCCGTACCCACTCCTCCGGAGAGAGAGCAGCCGTCTTTAGAAAAGAGCAGCAAGTCAGAGAGCGAGGAAGACGTTGTAGATCCAGATGACAATTTCAGAGGTGGAGCTGAGGGAGAGAAACCCATACTACCCCAACCAAAAAGACCTCAACGACTTGATTAGAGATCTTGGTCTCACCAAGTCCAATGCCGAGCTTTTGACGTCTAGGCTCAAGCAGTGGAACTTGTTGGATGAAAGTGTGCAAGTCGCAGATCAGAGGAAGTGTCACCAACCTTTTTCCAGCTTCTTCACCCGTCAAGGTGGGCTCTGCTTCTGCCACAATGTGACCAGTCTGTTCGAGGCAATCGGAATCGCCTGTAACCAGAATGAGTGGCGCCTCTTCATTGACAGCTCATCCAGGAGCCTCAAAGCCGTGCTGCTCCATAATGGTAACAAGTACCCGTCTCTTCCCCTGGCTCACTCGGTGCACCTCAAAGAGGATTACAACAGCATCAAGACCTTGCTGGACGCCTTGAAGTATGATGAGTACGGCTGGGAGGTCATAGGAAACTTCAAAATGGTGGCATTCCTGATGGGTCTCTGTGACAGAGATCGAATGAGTCTTAGTGTTAGATCTCCCTCTCGACCTGTGAGAGCACGGTATACGAGGAACAGAGTACCCTTAATGAAATGGCACGACAATTTATTCCGTAGGGTAGATGGAAGTCGGTCAGTTCGGAAGGGGGCGGAGCCATGGCACCCGAGCTCAGTGACCCAGACGGTAAGCGGCGTGGCATCCGAGGACTGGAGGAGCGGATGCGCTCGTTAACCTCGGGGTCATGGGCGAGGGTATAAATAGGGGGCATGGCTTGAGTGATCTGTTCCTTTGCATATGGTTAAATTATATGACCAAGAAGGAGCCCGTTTGTGAAATCGACCGTGAGTGTTTTGTGTCTGTGTCCTAACACTGTGTGTCTTGTGTGTTGTTTCACTAAAGATTACTGAGCACGATCCGGAGCTGCAGCCGCAGGCCAGCGACAAACCCGGACTTCACCACTCACCTTTTCACTACTGGAACTGTCTGTTGTTTTGCACCTTTTAGCACTTGAATCACGCACTGTCTTTGTGTTTGTGTTTAGTGTGGGTGTCGGAACGGGACTTTGGGGTTGCGGGTCAAACCCGTAGGATTATAACGAGAAGTGATATACGCCGCTGTATCACTTCCAGCACCATTATTATTTACAGGTTTTGCCTTGAGGCTCTGGACATTTATTAATTTAAATAAACACCCTTGCACCTGTATCAACGTTTGTCTGTGTGATTATTCTGCACTGCACTCACCTGCACGTCATTACCACTTTGCCACAGTCTCCAAGGTGGTTTTACCAAGTTTCCCTGCTATCTTTGCCTTTGGGACAGCAGGGACACCAAGGCGCACTACCACAGGCGGGACTGGCCACAGCGGACCGAGTTCTCTGTGGGGAGGAACAACGTCAAGTGGGAGCCACTGGTGGACCCCCGGAAGGTGCTGATGCCACCACTACACATCAAATTGGGCTTTATGAAACAATTTGTCAGAGCTCTAGATAAGGAATTGGCAGCCTTCAAGTACCTTCAAGACTTCTTCCCTAAGCTGTCTGAGGCAAAGGTCAAAGCCGGTGTCTTCGTCGGACCACAGATAAAGAAGATCCTGGAGTGCAATGAATTCCCCAAGAAGCTCACTAGTAAGGAGAAAGCAGATTTGAAAAGCACTGGTTAGCACTCCTTTAAAGGAGTGTCAGTGACAATGTTGCTAATGATAATAAGATTTAAGACAATTGATTTTAAGTATTGGTTAGCACTCCTTTCAGTACTCCTTTGCGATACACTTTTCACAAAACTGGTCTCATTTTCAGTATGTATACATGAGAGCTAACATGATACTGTTTCACCGTTATACCTGTAAGGCCTTACCAGGTATTATTGCTGCAGTGAGCTTACCCGATCGCTCCAAGCTTTCACAAACAAACAGAAGGCTGAGTCTGCTCTTCAATACTCTTTAATTTGATGGCTCGTTTAGCAGCAAGGTTAGGAGCCGCATAGCAGTTGTTTTTGCTGGAGATAACAGACTTCTGTGCCTATATGACAGCCGGTGTTAAACAGAATGGTTTCCAAACAGAGAAACCGAGGGAGGCATTAAACACTGCTGTGAGGAAATTACTATCCAGTTATCAGGGGATGTTGCAGGCGACAAACCCGGACTTCACCACTCACCTTTTCACTACTGGAACTGTCTGTTGTTTTGCACCTTTTAGCACTTGAATCACGCACTGTCTTTGTGTTTGTGTTTAGTGTGGGTGTCGGAACGGGACTTTGGGGTTGCGGGTCAAACCCGTAGGATTATAACGAGAAGTGATATACGCCGCTGTATCACTTCCAGCACCATTATTATTTACAGGTTTTGCCTTGAGGCTCTGGACATTTATTAATTTAAATAAACACCCTTGCACCTGTATCAACGTTTGTCTGTGTGATTATTCTGCACTGCACTCACCTGCACGTCATTACCACTTTGCCACACGTGGTTGTCAGAAGTAAGGATGGACTACGCAACACTGTCGGCGCTGCTGGAGCAGCTGGACAGCAGACGGGAGGTGGAGGAAAGACGGAGAGAGGAGAGGTACACTGCGCTGATCGAGAGGGTCGGGCTGGCAATACCTCCCACAGCATCAGCAGAACGCGGCTTCATAGCGCCCAAAGCCAGGACGCATAAAATGACGGCGGATGATGATCCAGAAGCATACCTGGTGGCATTTGAGCGGCTGGCTACCACCGCGTCATGGCCCCGACAGTTCTGGGCAAGCCAGCTGGGACCCTGCCTGATTGGGGAAGCGCAGGCAGCCTACCAGGCGATGGGGGATGACGACGCCGCTCAATATGACCTGGTAAAGCTGGCTATTCTCCGCCGTCTTAACATTACGGAGGAAACGCACCGAGTGAGGTTCAGGGAGTACAGGAGGTCCCCGAACGTACGCCCCAGGGTGGTCGCGCAGAAGCTCTGTGACCACATGATACACTGGCTCACCCCGGCGCTAAAAACAACTGCCCAGATGGGGGAGGCCATCGTCATTGAGCAGTTTTGTCATGTGGTCGGCGCCGAGACCCAAGGATGGATACGGCGCCACAACCCAGACACCCTGGAACAGGCAGTCAAGCTCGCTGAGGACTTCGAGGACTCCCTGGTATCCGCCCAGACCGGGCTACTCACCCCGCTATCTCAACGGAGCGGCCGAGCCCCACCTCCTCTCTCTGCTCCACCAACCCCACCACCAGGACCGGTTCAACGACCTCCGAGAGCACCAACCCCAATGGGCGACCTTGCCTCCTCTTCATGGAGACCAAGGTCGGCCCCCAGCGGGGGTAGAGGTGCTGCCCCTGCCCCGTTGCCATACCAGCAGCGGGACAGACCATTTAACACTGTGCCCTCCTTTCCCCCTACCTGTTTTAGGTGCCGCCAGCCGGGACATCAGGCTAGGTCATGCCCATCTGCGATGGAGTGTGACGTGGCCGTCTGTAATCTGGCATCTGAAGCGGGTGAGCGAGGGAAAAATGGTCGGGAGGGGCCTTGTATTGTTAAGGTGATTTTTGGAAATGTGAAAACCCATGCATTAGTGGACACAGGGTGTGGTCAGACCTTAATTAGAGCATCTCTCTTAGGCGGTATGGTGTGGCAGCCACAAGGTCAGGTGGCGATCTCCTGTATCCATGGAGACACGGCAACATACCCCACAGTAAAAGCATATTTATCGGT
The DNA here is from genome assembly GCF_902713425.1 of Acipenser ruthenus. Taxonomy (NCBI): domain Eukaryota; kingdom Metazoa; phylum Chordata; class Actinopteri; order Acipenseriformes; family Acipenseridae; genus Acipenser; species Acipenser ruthenus. The sequence goes on from NC_081203.1 coordinate 13,575,257, forward strand.
CGGTCCGATGAAACGTTCCCTGGTAGTTGGGGTAGCGGAAAGGTTACCACATCCCATTATTCTGGGCAGTCCCGGCCATACACGCAAATGTGGCAGAAAAAGTAGAAGGGGAAATGATTGGTAATGTTTTTCCCTTTCAAGCAGAAATGTTCTCTTCCCTGTTCCGGCCGAAAAAAACAAACAAAGAGAGAAGGCTGCGGAAATGGGAGGGAGCGTTAATGAGACAAGGCTGGGGGCTGGTGGGAGCCTGTTATAACGGTGAAAAACGTCAGTCAAAGGGGGTCGGAACGCAGTGTGACCGAGAGGGCGAGGTTACTGGGCCATCAAGGGCAGATGTTACTCCCGCCCCGCTCAATATACCGGACATGTGGCACTCGAATGTGAACCTAGTGTGGGAGCAGGACAATGACCCATCACTGGTGCACATTCGGGGACAGGTCCGGTCCATTGAAGGTAAGGATGTTGAAGGCGCTGGGGCACTAGTATTTCCACACTTCATTATCAAGGGGCAATTACTATATAGGGTAAACCTGGCCGCGGGCACAGGACATCCTGTAACACAATTATTGGTCCCCCCGTCTTGTCGGCTGGAGGTCATGAGGCTGGCGCATGATATCCCTTTTGCGGGGCACCTCGGAGTTGACAAGACAAGGGAACGGATATTGGCTCGATTCTTTTGGCCAGGTCTTTATAAGGAAGTGTCGAAATATGTAGCCACATGCCCAGACTGCCAGAGAGTAGCGCCGGGTCGAGTGCGCCCCGCCCCTTTGGTCCCACTGCCGATTATTTCCACCCCCTTTGAACGCATCGCAGTGGACATAGTCGGCCCTTTGCTACCTTCTGACTCCGGGTATACGCATATATTAGTGGTGGTAGATTACGCAACGCGATACCCAGAGGCAGTTCCATTGAGGTCCACTAGTGCTGCTGCGATAGCCAAAGAACTAGTGCAGATTATGGCAAGAGTAGGGATCCCCAACGAGATATTGACTGATCATGGAACTAATTTCTTGTCAAATACGCTACAGCAGGTATATAAATTACTAAAAATACGTCCCATCAGAACGTCGGTTTACCATCCACAGACGGACGGTTTGGTGGAACGTTTTAATCAGACTCTAAAGGCGATGCTGAGACGATTTGTGAATCAGGAGCAAAAACATTGGGCATCGCTTCTTCCCTACCTCCTTTTTGCAGTGAGAGAGGTGCCGCAGAGTTCGACAGGGTTCTCCCCCTTCGAGCTCTTGTATGGCCGACAGCCTCGCGGCATTCTCGATCTGTTGAGAGAGGGGTGGGAGGAGCACAAAGGCTCGTCCAAAAATGTAGTGCAGCATGTGCTCCTACTGAGAGATCGCCTAGATTTGGTCGGTCGTTTGGCCCAAGACAATCTCAGATCGGCTCAGCATCGACAACAGCAGCATTACAATCAAAATGCATTAATCCGAACTTTTCGACCTGGAGACAAGGTAATGCTGCTACTTCCCTCAGCGGAATCCAAACTATGTGCTAAATGGCAAGGGCCATATGAGGTGATTCGGGCTATAGGAAAGGTGAATTACGAAATTAAACAGCCCGATCGCCGTAACAAAAAAGAAATTTATCACATAAATTTATTAAAGCCCTGGCAGGCAAGAGAGGTGTTATTTATAGCCCCAGGCAATATAGAGGATGATTTAGGGCCCGAGCTAGAACCCTCTAGCACAAAGAACATTTCGATGGGGGAACAGTTACTTCCTGATCAGCAACGTGAACTACGCAGGTTAATTGAGGAATTTAGTGATGTTTTTTCTAACACGCCCGGTAGAACTAACCTCGCTGAATATGACATTATCTCTCCCCCAGGTGTCACAGTGCGAGAGAGACCTTACCCGGTCCCGGAAAGTCAACGGAGTGGCGTTCGCAAAGAGGTATGGGACATGCTCGAACTTGGGGTGATTGAGCCTTCCAGGAGCGAGTGGTGCAGTCCAATTGTGATAGTGGCCAAAAAGGACGGCACCAACCGCTTCTGCGTTGATTTCCGCAAGGTAAACGCTATTGCCAAGTTTGATGCGTATCCCATGCCTCGGGTCGACGAACTCCTAGATAGACTGGGGACGGCGAGGTTCATCTCCACTCTGGATCTGACGAAAGGATATTGGCAGATCCCGTTAACTCGTAGGTCTAGAGAGAAAACCGCATTTTCAACACCAGAGGGGCTGTTTCATTTTACAACCATGCCGTTTGGGTTAGATGGTGCGCCTGCTGCCTTCCAGAGACTGATGGACCAGGTTTTACACCCACATCGTGAATATGCGGCAGCGTATATTGATGATGTGGTCATTTACAGCTCCACCTGGCGAGAGCATTTGGCTAGGATCACAGCCGTCCTTCAGTCTCTAAGGGCAGCCCGGCTGACAGCTAACTTGCGAAAATGTGCGTTTGCCAAAAGAGAAACACAATATTTGGGATTTGTAATGGGGAATGGCAGGGTGAAACCCGTTGTCTCCAAGGTCCAGGCCTTGGTAGACGCGGCAATCCCCAAAACCAAGGCTCAAGTGCGGTCGCTACTGGGGTTAGCCGGTTATTACCGCCGCTTTATCCCCGAGTATGCCACAGTGGTTAATCCCTTAGTTGACCTCACCAAAAAGAGCGCACCAAATTTAATTAAATGGTCAGAAGAATGTCAGGGGGTGTTTAATACTGTTAAGCAGAGACTTTGCCAGGCCCCTGCTCTCATCACTCCAGACTTCACTAAGAGATTCATCCTCCACACCGATGCTTCGGATGTCGGTTTGGGTGCAGTCCTGTCTCAAATGGTAGGCGGAGTAGAACACCCTGTTTTGTACATAAGTAAAAAAATGCTCCCTCGGGAGCGCAACTACTCCGTCGTCGAAAAAGAGTGTTTGGCCATGAAATGGGCTACTCACTCTTTAAGATACTACCTGCTGGGACACTCATTTGATCTTGTCACTGACCACGCCCCACTCAAGTGGTTAAGCACAATGAAGGACAGCAATGCCCGGATAACTCGGTGGTATCTGGCATTGCAGCCCTTCATGTACCATATGGTACACCGTGCAGGGAAAGACCACCAAAATGCGGATTATTTTTCCCGGGAGGGGGGAGTAATGGGAAAGGTAGGTTTAGCCGAGTGTTCCTTCGGCTCCACTCTGAGCGGTGGGATATGTGACAGAGATCGAATGAGTCTTAGTGTTAGATCTCCCTCTCGACCTGTGAGAGCACGGTATACGAGGAACAGAGTACCCTTAATGAAATGGCACGACAATTTATTCCGTAGGGTAGATGGAAGTCGGTCAGTTCGGAAGGGGGCGGAGCCATGGCACCCGAGCTCAGTGACCCAGACGGTAAGCGGCGTGGCATCCGAGGACTGGAGGAGCGGATGCGCTCGTTAACCTCGGGGTCATGGGCGAGGGTATAAACAGGGGGCATGGCTTGAGTGATCTGTTCCTTTGCATATGGTTAAATTATATGACCAAGAAGGAGCCCGTTTGTGAAATCGACCGTGAGTGTTTTGTGTCTGTGTCCTAACACTGTGTGTCTTGTGTGTTGTTTCACTAAAGATTACTGAGCACGATCCGGAGCTGCAGCCGCAGGCCAGCGACAAACCCGGACTTCACCACTCACCTTTTCACTACTGGAACTGTCTGTTGTTTTGCACCTTTTAGCACTTGAATCACGCACTGTCTTTGTGTTTGTGTTTAGTGTGGGTGTCGGAACGGGACTTTGGGGTTGCGGGTCAAACCCGTAGGATTATAACGAGAAGTGATATACGCCGCTGTATCACTTCCAGCACCATTATTATTTACAGGTTTTGCCTTGAGGCTCTGGACATTTATTAATTTAAATAAACACCCTTGCACCTGTATCAACGTTTGTCTGTGTGATTATTCTGCACTGCACTCACCTGCACGTCATTACCACTTTGCCACAGTCTCCAAGGTGGTTTTACCAAGTTTCCCTGCTATCTTTGCCTTTGGGACAGCAGGGACACCAAGGCGCACTACCACAGGCGGGACTGGCCACAGCGGACCGAGTTCTCTGTGGGGAGGAACAACGTCAAGTGGGAGCCACTGGTGGACCCCCGGAAGGTGCTGATGCCACCACTACACATCAAATTGGGCTTTATGAAACAATTTGTCAGAGCTCTAGATAAGGAATTGGCAGCCTTCAAGTACCTTCAAGACTTCTTCCCTAAGCTGTCTGAGGCAAAGGTCAAAGCCGGTGTCTTCGTCGGACCACAGATAAAGAAGATCCTGGAGTGCAATGAATTCCCCAAGAAGCTCACTAGTAAGGAGAAAGCAGATTTGAAAAGCACTGGTTAGCACTCCTTTAAAGGAGTGTCAGTGACAATGTTGCTAATGATAATAAGATTTAAGACAATTGATTTTAAGTATTGGTTAGCACTCCTTTCAGTACTCCTTTGCGATACACTTTTCACAAAACTGGTCTCATTTTCAGTATGTATACATGAGAGCTAACATGATACTGTTTCACCGTTATACCTGTAAGGCCTTACCAGGTATTATTGCTGCAGTGAGCTTACCCGATCGCTCCAAGCTTTCACAAACAAACAGAAGGCTGAGTCTGCTCTTCAATACTCTTTAATTTGATGGCTCGTTTAGCAGCAAGGTTAGGAGCCGCATAGCAGTTGTTTTTGCTGGAGATAACAGACTTCTGTGCCTATATGACAGCCGGTGTTAAACAGAATGGTTTCCAAACAGAGAAACCGAGGGAGGCATTAAACACTGCTGTGAGGAAATTACTATCCAGTTATCAGGGGATGTTGCAGGCGTACAGAATTAGATGTTAAATTAGTTCTGGTGGTCAGGGTCAAATCCTAGTTGACTGGTGGGCCACATCAGAAGAAAAAAAAAACACAAAAATCACAAAAACTGTAGAAGGCAGTCTGTGAAACAGGACAAGGATTCTTGGGATGGATCCTGGACTGCTCTCTTGAACAAGGTAGTCAAGGCTAAGAGGTAATGTGGGACACTTGAGTTGCAAGTGTCAAAATCCACTCACAAAATGAAAAGGATAAGATAAATAAACATTTCCAATTGTAGCCTGCTCCCAAATGAAAGCCCTGGCTGTACTCATTATTATTAGTCATGTTCAACAGTAGCACTGTCATTCTTCACTTAACAGCACTGTTAGCAGAAAGCCTGAGCCTGTGAGTCCTGGCAGGGGGGACCAGTGTTGAATCACACCATGTGGTGTTGCCATTGTGTCCCTCCTAAAAAAGCAATAACACATTATGTTTTCTCCAGGTAGCAATGAACATTCCATTTTTCATATAACATTTAAAAGGGGTTGGTTGTGATGTGGGCTTATTCACTCACCCATCATGCATTGCACTTCCGTGGGTCTGGGTTCCAATCCAGCTAAGCACTACATTCACAAGCCCCCAATATAAAGAACTACATTCACAAGACCCCAATATAAAGCACTACATTCACAAGACACCAATATAAAGCACTACATTCACAAGACCCCAATATAAAGAACTACATTCACAATACCCCAATATAAAGAAATACATTCACAAGACCCCAATATAAAGCACTACATTCACAAGACCCCAATAGAAAGCACTACATTCACAAGCCCCCAATATAAAGAACTACATTCACAATACCCCAATATAAAGAACTACATTCACAAGCCCCCAAAATAAAGAACTACATTCACAAGACCCCAATATAAAGCACTACATTCACAAGACCCCAATATAAAAAACTACATTCACAAGACCCCAATATAAAGAACTACATTCACAAGACCCCAATATAAAGAAATACATTCACAAGACCCCAATATAAAGAACTACATTCACAAGACCCCAATATAAAGAAATACATTCACAAGACCCCAATATAAATAACTACATTCACAAGACCCCAATATAAAGCCACTCTGGGATGGTTGGTTTCACTGTCCAGTTAGAGCCAGGGACAGTTTTTTTCCCAGCAGTGTGAATGGAAACCCTATTCCACTGTGGGTCTGCCTGGATTTGCACTTGTGAATGTCGTTAGGAATAACTAAAAGCATGCTGGTTTTATAGCAGGTTAAAAAAAAAAAAAAAACACTTTAACATCATAGAATGAGCAGTGCCTGTTCAGGAGCTGCCTCTGATATGTAATTACTGCAGCACATGCATACATAATATATTCAAATGAATCTAATTGATACATTTTTAATTAACCAAAGTATGTTAATAGTTAATATGAAATGTCAAAATCCAGAACATTTCCTCAATCACAGAACAAAAAGGTGTTTTCAGTTACATTGTTGAGAGCTGCTCTTGGTAGCAGCAGTAGCTACAGAAGTAAAGTGTTATTGAAGGTGCAGTGTGACAACAGGAAGGACATGTTATTGTAGTCAAACACTACTTCATTCTCGTTATTTGGTTACACTTAATACAGTGGTATGAAGTGTGCTCTCTTTTGGATAGCAAACACAATGAGCAAACATTTAGGCAAATGATTTAATGATCATAGCAACATTTGAAATAGAAAGGAACTTGCAATGATATTGTGCCTGTTTAAATAAGCAAAACTGTGTCTGATCTAAAAAGAAACACCTTGTAATAGGTGGTGTTTTTCCCCAGCGGTGATCTGACCCACACATTTAAATGACTAAAGACAGTAACAATATGATGAAATGAGGTCTGCAGAAGATCAGGTTTATTTGAAAGCAGTGGTATAAAGATCATCCCAGTAGAACCATCTCAAAGTACTTTCTGTACTGACCCTGCACACTTAAACCAATGAGCATCCACTGGAACTGCATCGAACAAAGACAATAATGCCAGTACATCTTTCCAATTACCTCTAACTACCATCTTGTGTGGTATTGTTTTAGAAGCTACTGTAATGGGTTGGCTTCTCAGCCCATTGAATTGAATGGAAAGGCAAGGGCAGGATATGAACTGCAAACCACACGGTCCAAAGACCAACATCTTACCATTCAGCAAGCTCTGTAGTCGAGAGGCAAATATGGGTCTTCTGCTGATGTCAGTATTATGAACTCATCAGCCATGAGGAGGAGCTTCATTAACTACTAATTACCGGAATGTGCGGATTGCTCCTTTCAGATATTTCAATCCCGCACTTCCACCAAGCATTCTAAACAGAACTCTTCACATGTTCCGCACAAAAGATTTTTGGGTGGGTGGTTATTTATTCACAGGAAGGGATTCTAACTGGTTTAAAAAGTTAACAATTTCAGGGCGTCTGTCTCCTATTTAGAAGCATTTGGATATTGACCTGGCTATTTAATTTCTATTGCACTACCCTGCTGTTTCCTCCACCTGCCTCTCTTGTGTATACATCTCCTAGCTGTTCACTGACTGTTTCCTCCTCATGTCTCTCTTGTGTGTACATCTCCTAGCTGTTCATTGACTGTTTCCTCCACCTGCCTCTCTTGTGTGTACATCTCCTAGCTGTTCATTGACTGTTTCCTCCTCATGTCTCTCTTGTGTATACATCTCCTAGCTGTTCATTGCTAATTAAGTAAACTGCTGATTTGTCTCACAGATTCCTGACACGTTATCTCTCCAGGTACAGAGATGACTTTCAGTTTGTTTTCTCTGCGCAGGAAGCAGTTTTGTGGTGAGCATGGGAAGCTATCTGGATGTGTCGGATTGGTTAAACCCTGCCAAGCTCTCTTTGTATTACCAAACCAACTCCACCTCCCCTTGGGTTAGAGACTACTGTGGGCAAAGAACGACAGCCTCCTGTGAGCAGCTCTGTGACCAGGAAACCGGTGAGTAGTATTGCTTCATTTACCGCAGAGAACCAAGAAGCAGGACATCTAGTTGTGTGTGCAGAACCTTCTTAGTTCTTAGTGAAACCAAACCACTGTTGGCCAGTATTACAAGGAAGTGCATTAAAATGCTGTAGGGTGGCTCGTACTCCTACTGTCAATGACTGAGATAAATGCAACAGAGTCCAGCTGACTTGCCAGCAGTGTGCCGGGTCTACACATTTTATTCTATTTGCATTAATGCTGGCTTCTAGTAAGAGATAATGGCTTTGGAAGAGATAAGACTTGCATTAAAAAAGCAATTTATGATAACACTTCCCTAAATTGATTTTTTATGGCATGTAAATGTTTCTAATATTTAATTTCAGGCCTGTTTGTTACTCCTGTCTGGGTCTGGCTCCCCAATGACAGATTCTGTTGTGGTTAATATGAGTTGTGTTTCTGCCAGACCTTACAGATCGCTCATTTAAAAGGGTGCAGTAGTTGCTGCAGGGGTGTGGGGAGTATATTGGACTCCTAAGTCCAGTACTGCTAGACACTTAAATGCACTGTAATGCCAACTGTACTGAGAGAATGTATAACCGTCTGGGATCAGGAGATTTCTCATGAGTAAGAGGCCTGTCCCTGTTGTATAAATACTGGTATATTTATATTACATTATGTGACTCTGCAGCTGATGCATAGTTCACACCCCCTCGTCTCTGTATGTCGCCTTGGATAAAGGCGTCTGCTAAATAAACAAATAACAACATGAGTGCATATTCTTCCTCTCTTTAATATCTGTTCACAATACACATACAGGCAGTTCATACTGCACGATTTCATTACGTCTGTAAATTCCTCAAACGAGACAGGGATTCATGTAACGATTTGTTTTGTTCTCAAAGGGGGGTGAGTTTCTATTGTCATTCTCTTTGTTTGGATTAAATGCTGTACACCCATCACATGTCAGTATTGTCAGACAGCTATTGACCCTTAAGTTAGAGGTGCTTGCAGGTGTATGTGTTATGAATATTAACACACTGTTCACAGAGCAGTCAGCATGAAACTAACTCATTTACATGTTATCACATTCTCTCACGCACAACCTTGCTAATCTCACACACACACACACACACGCATATATATATATATATATATATATATATATATATATATATAAAATGTATCTTTGATCATCAATTACAGTGTGACTGCAGGTTAATAGTAAGTCAGATAGAAGGTGTTTTAAACTAAACCCAGGTCCGGTGCTTCATTCTCAGAGTTCCTCATGTGCAGTAAGTGTTTATGGGTGCTCACTGCTGCCAAGTATAATTCAACAATAGTGCCAGAGTGGTCCATGCAGTACCCCTATGTGGTGGCACTGCCATTTGTGTACAGTAACATTGTGGAGTAAAAAAACATGACTCGTCACCTGCACAGCAACACACACTATGCAACCAAACAATCAGTGTCCCATCAAATACTACTGTGGGTAGCCATGTGTGGTCTGTTTAAGTTCAGACACCTCAGGTTATAGTTTTCCTTAAGGCACACAGTACAAGAAAGTTGTAGAGAAGTTAAGAACGCCAACATTTACTCAATAAATACATTAACAGTTTATTGTAAGACTGTAGCCTAAAGCTTCCAATGATATGACGTGCTATTGAAACTAACCCTGTTTCAAACTTGATCATTTATCCATGACTATTAAACATTCCATAGGTCTGAATTTAGAAATACTGTAAGAAACGTATTCAATTCAACGACTGCTGTTTCAACCAGAAGTCTTTTTCAGTGTCTTCAGTTTGAAGATGTTGAAAAAGGCCTCTGGTCAATACATTTGTTATTGAATGTATTGATCACTGTAGATCAGACAGGCAGGTTTTGTGTGCACTTTCCCCAATCAAGGGTCCTTACCTTTGTAGCTTTATTATTATTACAATTGTCTCAAACAACTACTGTACAATAAAGTAGGAATTACAATGTATTTAAATAACCTTATTCTGTGAGTGAAACCCACTAAACATGGATCACTTAAAAACATATACCTTGATTTTGTTTTCTAACTTACTTTGATGTTGTTAGTAAATAGTAAAAAATGTAATTCTGTAAAAAATAACCCCCATGCAATTATAAGAGTAAAGCCATACAACAAGGGAGCCACACAGTCCACTGTATACTGGTGACAATGTCTATGTTCTGTACAATAGAAACAGTGTATGGTTGGCTGTTCAGCCACACAAATCAAGGTTCTGTGGATACTGTGTCATGAAACAGCTGATATTTAAATTGCTCATGAGGCTGAGACATTCACGTATGATGCTGCAGAGTCCACAGAGTTGCTGCTGGCACTGCAGACATACTGGAGCTGGAATGGTAACCAAGCAGCTGGAGCTGCAAAATGAACAGTTTGCATGCAGGTGAAACATGAGCGATTAATGCAAGTGCAAAGGTAAAGGCGCATTTTAAAGGCTTAAATTGCTAGTTTCATACCATTTCAAGTGTTGCCCTTTGCCTTTCCACTTGCTTAAAAGAGCACGAGAAGTTCTCCTAAAGTGGAAATGCAAGAGGCAAATAGTGACCAGGAGCCTGAGCTGTAAGGGAGGAGTATGCAGGTTTGATCTCAATCAGGTTGTCATGGCAACTCAATGAACAGCCACAAGTGTTTCCATTAACACAGTGTTCAGTTGAGCAGTGGAGGGAGAATAAGTGGAGGTCACTGAAGCACTGCATTGATTTCACATTGTACAACTGAGTGCACAAATGCTTACATTTTAATTATGTTAAAACTAGGCAAAAGAAGGCCAGTGCTGGGGGTTACTTTGTAAATGTAATCCATTACAGTTACTTGAACAAGATTGTAACTAGTTACAGTAACTTATTACTTAGAAAAAAATATTAACTAGTTACTTCTCAGGTACAGTTTACATTACCGGTACACAGAGATGTTTTTTTTTTTTTTCAGTTTGGTCAGGCTGCAACTCGTTCCCTCATACGCCATTTTCTAGCAAGATGATATGAAAGCGCGTTCATGTGACATGTAAGGTTTGATTTGCACTGTTGAAGCACTTTCTGATTTCCCTGTTACACATTAGCCATAGTCCTTTTCATTAAATTGAACTAAAAGTAACTGTGTTGTTTTTTTCACATGAAATTAATCTGTTACAACATTTTGTTACCTGTCTGAAAAAGGAACCACTACACTTACAAGTTACTGAAAAATGTAAAAAGATTATAGGTGTAAAATGTAATTAGATTATAGGTGTAAAATGTAATTAGATTATAGGTGTTAAATGTAATTAGATTATACTGGCTCACTGGAGTGAGTTTTATTTTGTGCATTAACCCAGAGTGTAGCTCAGTACAACAATTAGTCTTTTTTAGAGGAGACGATTATCTATTCAGGGATACTAAGATATTTAGTGAGCAAGAAGTCCGAATGAACTTATCCTAGGAGGCAGTGTGGTCCAGTGGTTAAAGAAAAGTGCTTGTAATCAGGAGGTCCCCGGTTCAAATCCCACCTTAGCCACTGACTCATTGTGTGACCCTGAGCAAGTCACTTAACCTCCTTGTGCTTCGTCTTTCGGGTGAGATGTAGTTGTAAGTGACTCTACAGCTGATGCATAGTTCACACACCCTAGTCTCTCTAAGTCGCCTTGGATAAAGGTGTCAGCAAAATAAACAAATAATAAATAATAATCTTTTGTTGTCCTGCTTTCCTAGAAAAAGGAGAACATTTCGGGGTACCATTGTACTTGTGAGATGTCTTGCTCATTAAAATATTTAGCATATTTTTAAAGAGGAGACAATGATCTATTTGGAGGCAGTGTGGTCCAGTGGTCAAAGTCCAGGGCTTGTAACCAGAAGGTCACCGGTTCAAATCCCACCTCTGCCACTGACTGACTCACTGTGTGACCCTGAGCAAGTCACTTGTGCTCCATCCTGCGTATGAGATGATAAATCAATGTCCAATTGTACGTGACTCTGCATATAATGCACAGTTCACAGCCTACCTCTGTAAAGTGCTTTGTGATGGTGGTCCACTATGAAAGGCGCTATATAAAAATATATTGTATTATTCAGGGCTACCAAGATATTTAGTAAGTAAAGGGTCTGAGTGAGAAAAAATGGGCAATACAATTCTCACCCTTAGCCTTGCTGTAAATCATTTGTTGCCATAATTTGTATAACATTGAGAGTTTATAGCCAGATGCAATCTGAACTGTGTAGGGCGCTGTGTTTGAGTGTATTATAACACTGGTGCCAGATGGACGGACACAGGCAGCTCATAAGGGTCCCTATGTTTTGTAGGACCCTAACTTCCACATAATATTGCAATCAATAGCTCAACCATCATTCGTAGTTCAGAAGATTTAGACTTTATTAACTCAAACATCAGAAGTCAGAACTTATTCAAAATGAGGTCACCATGCCCTGAATTCTGATTCCCTTAAGAATTTGTGACAACAAATACCCATACCAAGTTTCATCACATTTGAGAGAATGCTTCTCTAGATTAGTGACTACTTGGACATGCACATATATGTGTGCCTCCATATATCCCTGTTGCCATAGATACTTATCTCCCATGGGGACATAACATGAAATAAGGTTACTTGGTATGGTTGGGAGATAATGGCTTTCCAAATGGGATAACACCTTCCTGATGTACTACCGTATTAGTGAGTCTTCACCACTGATTTAAAGGGACAAACAGTCTTCACCAGAAAACGATTTCTTCAGACTGTTCTCCTGGTAAATACCAATCAGGTTTATTGGTGCTTCAGTGTGCAAAATCAGCAGGGACTGTTTCTCCTCTCTGTGCTACAGAGGACCCTATTGACCAGGAGCCCGGTGAGTTCAAGTGGACACCTGCAGGGATGGATGACATCCACTCGAGAGCTCCTGGATGTAGAGGTATTGGCTAGCCGATTGGATCAAGGAACGCTCACTGAACTTCAGTTCTGAGCTGTTGCGGGATTGCTGCAGTGGGGAGAAAACCAGGGGTAAAATAAAAGCAAAGCCCCACTCTTTCAGCTTTGGTTGTCACTGGTCAAAGCAGGGAGATTGCACCACGTTGGCGTCTGAGTGTTTCCTACTGCACCTTTTGCACTTCAGTTCCCTGTACTCTGTGCTGGGTTTAAAATAATAACACTGGATGAGCTCATCTACGTTAGTCTTTTATTTGTTTTGAAAAGGATAGCTTTTTGTTTTACCCACTCACCCTCATAGCTCTTTTTCTTTTAGCCCTGGGATCAGCCGGCCTGGCTTTGCGGTATCTTCTCATTTCCAAGAATGTCTTTAAGACTCAGGATTCTTTTGTATCTCAGACATAAAAAATAGTTTTTGTAAGACAGCTTTGTCAGCATTGATATCCTTTCAAGAGACACACTCCTACTGAGAAATAAAGACGGATCTGCATCAAAGATCTAAGTGCAATGGTGTATCCTGTCAAAGTGTGCCAAAGCATTGGATTTAGAAATGAAAGGTGATTGTTACTGACATCTGGGTTGTGTATCGGGGGAGGAGGGCTATTATTCAATGAATCAGAATCAAAGAGACTCTCATCATGCACTGTTAGAGGTTGGGTTGCATCACCTTGGTGCACTAGCCCTCTTTTGATTATCTTTACAGCACAGTATTTAGATCAGTTGAATCAAACCCATTGTTTCATCCAGCTAAAGGAAGAAGCGCAGTGTCAGTGTTTCCCCATTTTAAAAAGTTACCAGTGAGAGCCTATCAATGCTCGCCCAGTTCCTGCTAGCTAATTAATCCCAGACCTTTGTCTAGTCATCGCTTAAAGGATTTCAATGACTCTGCAGCACCAACGTGGATTTGGTAACTCATTTCATACACTCTCTTGAGTCTGTCTCCACTCATTTTCCACATTACTTTGTCAACATCTTTTGATCAAGTCCCCCAGGTTTCCTCAACCTGCCTTCATGAAGTACTGTAATTCGTATCATTTAGCCTTGGGATTAGTCTGGTCGCTCTGTGCTCTGTGCTGTGTGCTCTGTGCTCTGTGCTTTGTGCTCTGTGCTGTGTGCTCTGTGCTCTGTGCTCTGTGCTCTGTGCTCCGTGCTCTGTGCTCCGTGCTCTGTGCTCCCTGGTATAGTTTTTGTATTGTAGTACACAGACCAGAAGTGTGGTCTCTCCAGTGCATTAAAAAACCTCAAGGGGCTCCAGAGTGGCACATCCGGTAAAGGCGCTCTGCGTGGAATGCAGGATGCACCCTATAGAAAGGAGGTTGCCAGTTTGAGTCCAGGCTATTCCACAATTGACAGAGCGCTGCCCGGGGTGGGGTTTAGTTCAGCCAGGGTGTCCTCGGCTCATCACGCACCAGCGACCCCTGTAGACTGGCCGGGCGCCTGCGGGCTTGCCTGTAAGCTGCCCAGAGCTACATTGTCCTCCGACGCTGTAGCTCTGGGTTGGGTGCATGGCAGGCCTGCAGAGTGAAAAAAAACGGTCGGCTGATGGCACAGCGTGTGTTCGTCTTCGCCACTCCTGAGTCACGGCATGATGGCAGCGGTGAGCTGAGCTTAAAATACAATTGGATATGTCAAATTGGGAGAAAAGTGGGCGCATCCTGCACTCCGGGCTGAGTGCCTTTACTGGATGCGCCACTCGGGAGCTGAACTCTATGCTTTTGACTGGCATGTTTCACATACAAAAATAATAATAAGTCTCACCTTTTTGGCATGCTGTTTTAGTAGTATCTTTTGGGTAATATGGATTTACATGTAGTTTTCTTTTATGGAGAGGAATTCTCCTTCAAAATTCAAATGGCTTAATATTGAAACACATTTCTGTAATAATGTATAGGGTTTAGATCTGAGGCATATGAAACTGTGATTTATTTATGAAATATCAACATCCACATTAAAAACACATTGGTTATAAAGTGATATGTAAGTAGACTTCAGCAAATTATGTATTAACTAGGGCTGTCAAGCGATTAAAAAAAAATGATCGTAATTAATCTTGAGATTTAAAAAAATTATCAGGTAATCCTGGTTTTAATTGTGTATTTAATTACTACAATTACTGCATCCATCTCATTTAAGTGTGTTTTATTACTGATGCAACTATTATTATTTTTATTAGCACTGATTATAGTATCGTATTTAGCTTGATTCGGGTTAGCAGTGATCCTGAATTTCTAAAAGAGTACTCTGGCGAAACTGACAGGTTTCATTTGCTGTATTGATGCTATATTGATGTTGACTGTAGCAGAAAAACTACTAGGAAGTGTAGTTAGAGAAGTGATAGCATGTTTAGTACACAGGTGGTACAGCAGACTAGATGCACTTCTGTGATACAGGAACTCACTTTGACAGTAGATACAAGTAACCCTCTTTCTATCCAATGTTCCGTCAGACGGTTTTTAAAAAATAAACTTTCCATTCACAAGTCCTGCCTTTTGTGTGCTTTGCTACATAATGCAGTTCTGTGACTAATTTTATATTCAAACTCTGACTGCACTCATTCAATCCTGACATGCATTAAAATGGTGCCGCAGGAAATGAATTACGGTGTGCTAAGAGGGACAAGACAGGAGTGTGATTAACATGCATTAATAAAACGAATCTCTCAAAAAATGTACGCGTTAATGGCAGAAGTTAACCGCGGTTCATTGACAGCCCTGGTATTAACCCTTTAGGCCCAAGCTATTTTTGCCTGTTTTTTACTGTTAGAATTGTGCCTATAACTTTTTAATATGGTGGCACTGAATGGAAAACACAAATACAAATAAAAAAACACAAGTACATATCAAAAAACGCAAATACAAACAAAGAATACACAAATAAAAATAAAAAAATACACAAATACAAATCAGAAAACACAAATAAAAAAAAAAAAACACAAATACAAATCAGAAAACACAAATAAAAATAAAGTAACGATTGAGGCCACTATCCCAGATACCCCAGAACAGACTCCGTCTCCGAGAAGCTGAAGCTGTTTAGAAAAGCAGCAGGTGAGTCTTTAGTAACTTAGGTGGCCGTGGTATATTTCTGTTAGGGTTATCATCGGTATCGTAACAGTAAAACATGCCCTCTCAGTTTTTGACAAAAGAAATATGTGAACAGCCGGGGAAAAGGCACCTGTATTATAGCACACAGGTGCAGGAATAACCAGCGCTCCAGGTAGTATAGCATCTAGAGACCCCAAAATAATGTTTCTTCAGGTTTCAAAATGTGTCAGATCATGACTACAATAGGACTGCGGGAGAGGGATTATATGTCACCCAGTTCAGTGGCAAATACTTAGACTGACAGCCTTTCAGTTTTCCGAGCCTTTACTTTTGCTATGAGATAAGGCGTTTTTTCAACGTGAGAAATAGATTACTTTTAAGGTGGGAAATATACAGAGAACTTGGATAATTAAAGGATGGAAAAAGGAATGATTTAGAAGGTGATAATAATAATATTTCACCGCCACCAAAAAATAAAATAAAACAAGGCAACATATTAAATTATTCCTGCAGGAGCCACTCTGCACAGCAAAGCAAAAACACTGACAACTTCAAACGCAGTTTGATAAGCATACACAAAGACAGAACTAACACAGTGAATGCTTGAAATATTGCTGTTTAATATTCTTTATCAATAAATTCTTTATTAATGGAAATGCTGCATATGCTCATTTTCTTTGTTTGTTTTACAAAACAAACATTTAATTTGTTTTGAAGTAAATTAAACGACTCATTAACTGAACTTTATGCAAGTACTCGGTCTCCTGCATTGTGTGATAGTTCTGTATTACAAAATGCATCAAGTAATCTATTAGATTTACATCTTATGTTAATATATCAACACCTGTTAAACCATCTTTCTGTTCCAGTCCCTTTTTTAATGTTTTAAACCCCAAATAGCTTGTACTTTTTTTTTTTTTTTTTTTACAATAGGCGTGCTTAAAATTGAATTCGTCCTGCAAAGCTATAATTTCATTTAAATGTATACAAATTAACAATGCTTAATTTGTACAGAGAGAGGCGCCGGGGCGCATACAGAAAGGATAGTGTACTACTAGTGTTATAAGGTGGCCGTGGTATATTTATGTAATTAACAGGCATCGAAGCCAGAATTTTATTAACTTACACAAGTGTTATTATAATTGGTATAGCAATGGTAATTATCATGTTTACCATAAATTAGTTTGTGTACAGTAATACCAGCGGTTAAAAACTATTTTAGTTTCACTTGTTTTTTTGTAGCTTAATAAAATGTTGGCTTCGGTGCCTGTGAATTTCTCGCTTACCCTAATATATACACCATTGGTATTGCTTAAAGGGTACATAAGGACCTTTTTATTTTATTGAGCTACGTGTTCCCATGTGTTATTACAACTGGTTACATAAGGTGTGTGTATTGTTTTATTTTTATTTATTTTTTACATTTTGACCACTTTTTAAACTTTTAAATTGCATTCCCCGCCTCAAGATAGCTTCACATGTACCCGCATGGACCTCTCAGAACTACATTTCCCATCATACTCCTGCTCACATATGTAACTGAGATGGATTTACCAGTGAGCAGGAGGATGATAGTAGTAGTAATGTAGTAGTCAAAATGTAAAAAAAAAAAAAAGCTAAAACAATACACACACCTTATGTAAACAGTTGTAGCAACACATGGGAACATGTAATACAATCAAATAAAAAGGTCCTTATGCACCCTTTCAACTTATTATTATTCATTATTTCTTAGCAGACACCCTTATCCAGGGCGACTTACAATTGTTACAAGATGTCACATTATACATTATACAGATATCACATTATTTTTACATACAATTACCCATTTATACAGTTGGGTTTTTACTGGAGCAATCTAGGTAAAGTACCTTGCTCAAGGGTACTGGGGATTGAACCCACAACCCTCCGGTCAAGAGTCCAGAGCCCTAACCACTACTCCACACTGCTGTTTCTCGAGAAACTGGTGGAGAGTCGGAGACTGTGCTGGGGTATCTGGGGGCGTGGCCTCAATTGTTACTTCCATTGCTTTGTGGGCTTTTTGTAATTGTGTTTTCTGATTTGTAATTGTGTTTTTTGATTTGTAATTGTGTTTTTTGATTTGTATTTGTGTTTTTTGATTTGTATTTGTGTTTTTTGATTTGTATTTGTGTTTTTTGATTTGTAATTGTGTTTTTTGATTTGTAATTGTGTTTTTTGATTTGTAATTGTGTTTTTTGATTTGTCTGAGTAAAAAGAGTTAAAGGGCCAGGTTGCCAGCGGGATTTTTAACATTTAAAGCCAAGCAACTCGAGGCAAACTACAGTTAATGGTTCTATATATTAATCTAATTAGAGACTGGGTTTGAAGATAGGTCCTAATTTGATTTTTTTAATCAGGCGTTTGTAGTCTTAGTAGTCTGTAATAAAACATTCCAATTAGACCGAGACACTTCGACAGTGTAAATCAGGACTTGTGATTGCGAATGACTTTGCACTTGCAACACATCCCAGCACTAGCACTATCAGCATTGCACAACTTTAGTAGGATTTAATTTGTACAATTGCACCCACTGCTTATTAAACCATCATTCATTTAAAGCTCCTCTTCTGTTATTTAATGGATCATGCAACATATTTATACGTCCTTTGCTGATTACAGTTAAAAGGGTTGTGTAATAACCGAGCCACTGGTTTGAAGAGATATCAAATTCTATCTGCTATTTAGCATTACAGTGCTGAAGTGACTGTTTGCCAGATGTTCTCGGTTTTCAATTAACCATGTTAAAACTTTCATGTTCTGAGTGCCATTGTCATGCAAATGTGAGCTAAAACCCAACCCACTCCATTGCCGACAGGCACTCAGCTTTCCCCAGGCTCTGGGCTTCAGAACAGTAAAGTGAACTTGATGTTTTCATTTACTGAGCGTGCTAGTAAAGGAGCTTGTATGTTTTTTTGTAAAAAAAATGAAAAATGTAACATTTTTAAATCTTACATGGAATACTTTAATACTATTATGGCTTCCGATAGACTTTTGCAATGTCATTTTGTAGTTTCTTTGATTACATGATGTTAAATAAAAGATCTTAATTATGTTCATATCGTTTGTGTTTATTTTTATTATGTTTCAATCCTAAAATTCTAGGTGATGCTTAACTTTTGTCCCTAGCCGTAGACTTGATATTGTTCATGTTGTGTACATTCCTCTGGCAAAATGTACCAGTGCCTTCAGTTTACCCTGTAAAAACAATTGCGTATTGTAGTGATGTGGTCATATTGTGATCATGTGATGTATTTGTTTCTGGATGATAGAGACCGAATGCTTTGAGATACTGGCTTGACATTCGGTACACAGCTGTACTGACAACACTCTAGGTCAAGTCTAAGACTGCTATGTAAAGCTATTCACATGATCATCACAATTTGAACATGTGATTGGGAGTGGCAGTCATGTGGTTTAAATGTGTATTATTCCGGTAGTGTGGATATACAATAATATCAGTAACACTGCATACCAGTCTTTGTATGTCTTAAACCTGATGTAAATATCGTCCCTCTTACATATGCATTCTCCTACCTAATACTTTCTAATACTGAATAACAACACCAATACTGACACATGAAAGTAACAGCCAACTTGCAGAACTTCTTTTAATTGATCCGTGGACAATTCTCAGACTCAGCTGCTGTTTTAATTGAACCAGCAGTTGAGTGTCAGGTATTTCTAGAGTCCTGATTTGGAGCAGTTTACCATGTATTACAGCTTTCATCTTATGAAAGCAATACCCACATCACAGATGACTAACCATAAGCAAGGAAGCCGCTCAGATTATCTTCATGTTTTGAATTGGCTGAAGACTAAAGATGAGTCTACACAGCATGTGCGCTTCCTGTGAATGAAAGCGCTCCATTAAAAGACCGTGCAGTACTATTTTCAGACACAGACGTGTTAAAACTCAGTGGAGGTCCTGTCATTAAGAATGCTACATCATTTTAATAACTTCAGATTGTATTCCAGAGCTTTCCCTAGTCAGCTTGAAGTTCAGTCGAAAGAGGTTTGCTTTACACCGAACAGACAGATTCACTGCAATATTAAGATGGAGGGGGGGGGGGTGAAACATAAAAAGAATAACTTGCAGCATGATTCAAAACGTTTTGTTTGAACTATTTTAATGTGTATACATGCTCTTTGGATCGGACCCATTGGAATTGGCAAGCAGTGGATATGGAAAGAGAAGAAAGTGTTGCATGTTTCTCAGGGATCCTCCTCTGGTCTTTCATTGAATTCCAATCATTGGATATTATTACTGTATCTTCCCACACATTTTGATTCAAAGCCATTCAGACATATGTTTGAATGGCATTTTACCCTCACTTTCATCTTGGGACGCTGCACGCCCTGCATGAAATCTCTCCTCTTGGTGCACCTCGTCTCCTCCCCTCTGGGGATCAGTTAGAAGTGCTTCAGTTTGTTCTGCTTCTTGTCACTATAGTTTCCAGCCTCCTGTGTCTTACTGCATAAGAGCTGCTTCCTCTGCCTCTAAGCACACTATTACACTTCCATGCACACACAGCATGGAGTAGCCCCGATCACTGTACTAGACCTGACAGTGATCCATTATATACATCTAGAAGTATTGCTGTGTGCCAGATCTCACTCACAGAGTTTACATTCGTGCGTATGGGCAACGAGGCTGCAGCTGGTTCAACAGGGACTAGATTGTCAGGCTGGGGTGGTGGAGGAACCGCACTGGCATGTTCATTCCTTGGGAGGGCTCCCCTGCTACACGAGTGCCTGCTTTATATTCTGTTTTTAGCAATAACAGATGGGTAATAATAACAAGAAGAAGAAGAAGAAGAAGAAAGATCCACTACACCTCTGGAGAAACTCTGCATATGCTTTGCCTACAACAGTACAAAACAAATTAAATCATGCTAACACATTACTATTCGAATATCTATTTAAAAGTAAACCTGTGAAATGTGATTGATATAAGTGTCATAATAACCCAAGTTATCAGGAGTTTGTTCCCATTGACTCCATTATATTCTGGCCAGGACACGTCAATGTGTTGATAACAAACAGAGGATGACATTAACAGGAGTGCTATTAAGTGGGGTTGACTGTTCAAAGATACAGTTTGCAAACATGTATAATTCCATTCCTTTGGTCGGACCTATAATAGCCTATGTCATCATTAGTGAGATAGCTATCACACTGATCCTAATAGCCTGTCATCACCTATCATATCATTCAGTCCTCTGCAGATTACATTAGTATGGTACCGTATGTGCAGGAAATGATAGATGACATGATATCATTATGAAGTTAGCTGCAGGAATAATTCTTTGTAGCTCTGAAGTAGATGTCAAGCCATTACCCAGAAGTGATTTTGAGTCAGGCTTGTTAAGACAGGCTTGTTATTTTTCATGGAGATCACTGTGGTTCTGATACAGTAAGGTACAAGTCTTGCACATTGCTGTCACTATGGCTGTGATACAGTAAGGTACAAGTCTTGCACATTGCTGTCACTATGGCTGTGATACAGTAAGGTACAAGTCTTGCACATCTGCTGTCATTTTAAAAGCAGCCTGCGATCTCACAGCCTCCATTTGACCTCTGGATTTTCATCACCGAGTGACATTCTCCCCATTTTGAAGGCTCAGAGCCTGCCTCTCCACCTTGAATCTAATTATCTGTTGCAGGCGAGTAGGTCTGCTAAAAAAGAACCCTATCCTAGCTGAAAATGAAATAAAATGAAGGAAGTTATTGTGGCCTAACCTGAAATCTTTATCAAGAAAATCGATAGTCTGATGATGTGACTGCATGCTCTGTGTATAACCTATTTTTATTGCATCCTCAGTAATGTGTGGATTTGGCCTAAAGCCAGTACAATCTCATTTGCTGCGTCCCTTTGATAAAAGATGACAGTATTCAATTACATATGTGTGGAATCGTGGCTGTTCCCATTTGCTTGAGCTGTGATGTTGTGAGATTCGTAGAGGAGATACTCATGGCTCCCTTGTGGTTCTCCAGGTTTATATTCCCATATTCAAGGGAAAGTGGAAATCTATATATATATATATATTTTTAAATCCCTGTACTTTGCAGAATAATAGTACCAAAAAAGATGGGTCTCTTAGTCAGCTCCATCAGTCCTAAAAGTAAATTCACAAATCATGTCCTTGTTTTTCAAAGGGAAGTAATAATTCAAATGGAGATATTTTTTAAGCAGGCACTAGGTTTCATTTATAATACTTTGTGACACAGAAGATACATCTATGACAAAAAACAAATCTAGTGTGCAGTACCTTTATCTTCACCTTATATATCTCTAGAAGGTTAAAGTATTGAGGTCATTACGGAGAGATTGTGGCAAGTTACTTTCATAGTTTATCATAAATCATCTCAACAGGAAAATGTTGCAAAAAAGGTCTCTTGTGAATGCATTTTATTTCTGCTTTGAAGCAGGTTGGTAATGGCAGTTTCACACAGTAAAGACACCGAGGAGAAGCCAAGGGCACTTAACAGGTAGAGAGGAGCTTCACCAGCTGGTATTACCTGCTATAGAGAGTATTCATGCATTTGTGACATGAAATCTGTCCAAAAAAAAAAAAAGAAACAACTCAAGTACAGAGTAATGGACAGTGAAGCCTTGTTATGAGGCTCTTGATACTCCAGCCTGCTGGAAGACTAGAACGACCTGGCTTCCACTTGTCAGCAGTATCCCCTGCTCTATTAGCCACTGATGCCTCACTCACAGAGAGCTTCCTGGTTGAGAGGCAGCCTTGTGGTTATTTAGAATATTTTCCTTTGTATTTCTGTGGTGCAGCAGTTGTGTTGTGCATGGATATTCTTAGATACATTCAAGGATAAGGCCACTGGCTTTGCACCAGTCACACCTGGCAAGCTGCGCCAAGCCACTCATCTAGACGATTTAGGTTCAATTCAGGTTATTTTTTTCCCTCACAAATTGATATACATTATATATATATATATATATATATATATATATATATATATATATATATATATATATATATAATGTGGTATTCTTACAGAGCCATCATGTTATCTGTTGATCTGTTTGGCAGGTATATGAAATAGGTGTTCACGGGTGTTAGAGAGGATTTGGGAATGAATGTTGGTGATAGAGGTGGAGGTGCAATGGGCGTGTGTCCGGCTGTGCTGTCCCTTCTAATGTTTGTGAGTTTTTGTAAACCCTTTTGTTTTGGCCCTTGTGTCGTTTGTTTTTTCAAGTGTGTTTTGTTTTATTTTATTTTTGAATAAATAACACATTAGCGCATTTACCTTGCAGCTCTCTGTGTGTGTGTCTCTCTCCCTGCCAATGCCATCTGGGCTGTGACGTACCGTGCCACATATGGTGTCAAAGCGGGATTGCGCCTTGAGAGACAGGAACTGCAGGTTTGAAAAAAAGATAGAAAAGAATACAAAAATGGAGGAAAAAAGATAGGATGGGGCAAAAGCGTAGAGAAGCAGCAGCAGCGGTTGAAGTAAGAAGGGACTCCGTAGTCCAGAGCTTGTGAGGGTATGGGCACCTGCAGGACGTGGGCCCATACGAAGACTCCCTCTGGCATGAAGCCTACTATCGGACTGAGGTGACCGTGGTGGAGGAATGGCTACTCCAGGAAACCCCCAGCCACCTGCACAGAAGAGCCGGAAGGAGGACGCACTTCCATGGTGCCTTGGCTGTGGAAAGCCCGGGCCCTATGCTGGTTGCTACCCCTTTCAGGGAGAGCACGGGCACTATACCAGGTGCTGTCCCTTTCAGGGAGAGCACAGGCACTATACCGTGTGCTGTCCCTTTCAGGGAGAGCACGGGCACTATACCGGATGTTGCCCCTTTCAGGGTGGAAGGGAGGAGCCACCGAGGAGTGTGGAGGAGCAGCAGCGTCGGTTGGAGGCAGAAGGGGCTGCTGTGTGTGAGGAGTGTGGGAACTTTGAGCATGTCTATGGGGAATGCCCATGGACAGACCCCCTCTTCAAGGAGGCCTACTTTGGCCAAGAGTGGAGTCATGTGAGGAATGGCTCCAACTCGCCCAAGGCAAATTCCCCCTCGACGCCTACCTCATCGCGCTCGAGGCCTGAGGTTGGTGCCTCGCCTGCGGAGAGTCAGGGCACTTCCCCGACTGCCCCCTCCAAGAGGAGGAGGAACAGTCCTGAAGGGAAGGGTGGTCATTCCCGAAGGTGAGCAGGGAAGCCGTCTCCAGCGCCTTAGAAGGGGAGCTGTCTTCAGCACCCAAGAATGGGGAGCCATCTCCAGCTGTGCATCCGGTGTGCGTTAGCTGCAAGGGCTCTGAGCATTTTAAAATAAATAACTTTATATAAATTTAATATATATGTCTATAAATAGGTCCCGCAAAACGCTTTATTTTTCATTATAGCTTTAATAAAGCTTAGTCACTTATTAACATGTTGCGATCTCGTATGTACGTGAAAAATGAAGGCTTGGCTTACAGAAAATAGTGAAGCAATCTGAAAAAATAATAACATCGGTGGTACGATAATGGTCTGTTTTGATTAGAGGAGCATTAATTGCATTATTATAGAAATGTTATGCAGTCTAATTATTCAAACAGTGCTACAATTTAAATCGCTAACCTATCCTACTTACTGTATATAAAAGAGACAAGCACTAGTTAAGGTCACACCAAACTGACTTTATTCCAAGTACAGTATCACGTTAATTCAAAGAATCAATATTCAGTTTTAAAAAAAAATAATACTAATAATTTACTAATAGCAATAGTTAGTACTTATCTGATTTATCTGAAGACCAAAAATAAACATAAAATGGAAGCAATCTTCTGTTTAAAAAAAAACGTTTTAACATCGCTCGAGTCTCAGTCCTAGAGTAGCAAAAAAAAATAAAAATCAATATAGCCTTCTGTAATCTGGCTCAACAAAAGATATTAAAGTTGAATCTGGTTCCTCCACAATTGAAATTGGTTGCATGCCATTTGTGACCGTGTTATGATTTCAGCCCAAATTTTATTGCATTTCCTAACATTTCGCTTGCATGTCTGTCCCCACCTCCTCCAAGCTAGATCCAGCTTCAATAGAAGCAGACTAGTCATGTGACCAAAAGCATGCTGGCCATTGGGAGGTGAATATCCAATGACAATGATGCCATGTGACAGGTAGGAAGTAATAACAAAAAAAAAATACTCAGTAGCTATTATTTGCAAACACCCGCTTCTAATATTTGACCTGCACATTTTTGACAAAGTTTAAACTATTAAGCAAAATTAAAAACATTTGACACTTTACTAAGGTTTAAACATTTAAACTTTAAACGATTTATACCCCTGATTCAAACTAAGTCTCCGAGGTGTGAGAACCTTTGCTTGTTCTTCACATGGAGCAGTTTGTTGTGACTGTCTGGTGCTTGTGTATTACCGTGGGGTTAATAGGATGAGTTGGGTGTGTTTACATACTTACCAGTGTATTCAAGTGAAGCGAAGGGATGACTAGAACCTAATAGCTGCTCCTCGGGTGAGCCACGAACGCAGCATGTCTGCCAGTGCCTTCAACAATGATTGAAGTGTGCTCCTCAGGTGAGCCACGAACACAGTATGTCTGCCAGTGCCTTCAACAATGATTGAATTGTGCTCCTCGGGTGAGCCACGTACACAGCATGTCTGCCAGTGCCTTCAACAATGTTTGTCTACTTGACTTACTTCTCATAACTTCTACTTGTACAGTGCCATGAAAAAGTATTTGCCCCCTGTCTGATTTTCTGCATTTTTGCACATTTTTCACATTGTATTTGGTCAGATTTGTTTGTGGGTTGTAGTAGTATATAGAGGGAGTCTGAGTGAAAAAATGACACCAAAGTTTGGTGCTTCTTTCATTTGTTTGGTGTGCAAGGTAATCAAACATGCAATCTTCAGGTGTGAAAAAGTTATTGCCCCCCCCTAGTTAACTCAACCCAATTAAAGAGATAATTAGGGTCAGCTGTTTGAGTACTTTGGTTAACAACCAGGGCTCATTTGGGCCAGCTCTGCCCAATATAAATCTGTAACTTTGGCCTGTACCATCAGAGCGAAGTTGTCAGCACACAGGTTCTAGAGGCACATCATGCCACGAACAAAAGAAATTCCTGAAGACCTCCGGAAAAAAGTTGTTGATGCCTGTCAGTCTGGAAAGGGTTACAAAGCCATTTCTAAGGCTCTGGGGCTCCACCAAATCACATTCAGAGCCATATTGTCCAAATGGAGAAAGTTTGGGACAGTAGTGAATCTTCACAGGAGTGGCCGCCCTGCCAAAATCTCTCCAAGAGCAAGGCGTAAAATCGTCCAGGAAGTCACAAAGAACCCTAGAACAACATACAGGGATCTGCAGGCCTCTCTCGCCTCGGCTAAGGTCAGTGTTCATGATTCCACCATCACAAAGACACTGGGCAAAAATGGGATTCATGGCAGAGTAGCAAGGCGGAAACCATTGCTCACTAAGAAGAACATGAATGCTCGTCTCAAGTTTGCCAAAAAGCACCTGGATGATCCTCAAGAGTTCTGGAACAATGTTCTATGGACATATGAGTCAAAAGTGGAACTTTTTGGCCGACATGGGCCACGTTATGTCTGGCGAAAACCAAACACTGCATTCCACAGTAAGAACCTCATATCAACGGTTAAGCATGGTGGTGGTAGTGTCATGGTTTGGGAATGCTTTGCTGCATCAGGACCTGGATGCTTTGCCATCATTGAAGGAACTATGAATTCTGCTCTTTATCAGAGAATTCGACAGGAGAATGTCAGGCCATCCGTCCGTGAGCTGAAGCTGAAGCACAGCTGTGTCATGCAACAAGACAATGATCCGAAACACACAAGCAAGTCTACATCAGAATGGTTGAAGCAAGCAGTTCATGCTCAAAAACCCACAAATGTCACTGAGTTGAAGCAGTTCTGCATAGAGGAGTGGGCCAAAATTCCTCCACGGCGCTGTGAGAGACTAATCGATAACTACAGGAAGCGTCTGGTTGCAGTTATTGCTGCTAAAGGTGGCGTAACCAGTTATTGAGTCTAAGGGGGCGATTACTTTTTCACACAGGGGCATTGGTTGTTGCATAACTTTCTTTAATAAATAAATGAAATATGTATCACATTTTTGTTCACTCAGGGTCCCTTTTATCTAATATTAGGTTTTCGTTGAAGATCTGATACATTCAGTGTCAAAAATATGCAAAAATGCAGAAAATCAGACAGGGGGCAAATACTTTTTCATGACACTTTATATCCTACTGCAAAGTATGTTAAAAACAGAAAAGCAAAACATAAAAATAACAATCAATAAATAAATTAGAGCTGTGTATGGATTGTGACTGGATTTCATCCCTGTTTTTGTAAGTTAATTGCAACCCCCACCCCCCCCCCACCCCCCCCCCCCACCCCACCCCCCAACTCACTGATATCCAGCTTCCTGCAGAACAACATATATACCAACAAGATCCTTTTACACTTGGCACTAGCAGTACATTTTACTTTGTATTCCCCAAAGCAGTGGTATGCTGCTTATCTTATTAGATGGACCTTTTTGCACAGTAATGGAATGTTGCTCCCTTTGTAGAATTAGATCAGGGATATCAAAAGAGAAACACATGAACTGCAAAAAACATTTTCTAGTTAACTTTCATATATCCCTGGCTGACAGGCTGCAGCGCTATTGAAGGCATGGTCTTACATCTGAATATCTGCTGGAGGGTACTGGCATCCCAGCATGCAGTTGCTGTAAACAGCTGTGTACTGTTTGACTTTAATGTTCATTCATCATTGTGTATTATTAGATATTGTTTTTGGCTCCCATGTGAAACCAAATGCTAATAACATATCACAAAGACAATTCCAGCTATTGATTTGTCATAATCCCCAAGATTAATTATGTTTGGTGTTGATTCTTTTGGATTAAAGTTTACACATTGTAGATATAAGCATGTAAGCCAGCATGGTGTTTTTTTAATACTGTATTTATCTCATCTCATCATCTCATCTTGTGGATAGATGTTGTTTCGTGCATAGATAACGAGATAAGTACAATTCTTAAGTTAAAAGATAACACTTTTATAACAATCTATACTTGTTTTGTATACAGCTATGGCCAAAAGTGTTGCATCACCCTCTAGAATTAACACATTTGGCTTCATAAAGGCGAATGAAACCTGCTGAATAATGTTACGTTAACATATTGAATTACATGCAGCTTTGTGGTTTTCCATATGCTTAAGGAGTAACTGAGAAAAATTGAAAAATGTGACATTTCGAAATCTAACATGAAATACTGTGCTACTATTATGGCTTCGGGTACAGTTTTGCAATGTCATTTTGTAGTTTCTTTCATTACATGATGTTAAATAAAATATCTAAATTATGTTCATATAGTTTCGTTTTTTAAATGATGTCTCAATCCTAAAAGTCTAGGTGATGCAAAACTTTTGGTCAGAGCTGTAGGAGCTTCTTCTAAGAGACACCCCCTTGCACAGTTTGAGCACTGCATAAACTGCACGAGATGACCTCCATTGTACAAGACACTCCCTTCAGACACTGTATTCCATTTTTAAATCCCTTCCCTCAAGTCTATAGGTTGTGCTAATACTAAACAATAGCGCTGAATAGGATGTAGGACAACCAGGAGTAGCCAGAAGGGACTGATTTGAGCCAGTGGGTCTGCAGGGTGTGGATGATTACTGCCTTCATGGAAGTTGTATTGTATTGGGGTGGGGTTGTGTAGCACGGCTCTAGAATGGTTCGTGAGCAGTCTTCACTGTTGAGAATGTGTCTTATGAAACATCAGGGGATTGTGGTATCTTTACCTGGCAACTTAATGCTTTCCATACCCATTCTTACTGAAACTGAATTACAACAGTGAGCATTTATATAGCACATAATACCAGACAGAGACTCCATTCACACAGCAAATTAAACAGCAATGTGAGGAACAACACACCAACATAAAGGTGTAAGTGGTGTTGGGCGATACCAAGAATAACATCATGATACGATACCAATTCTGGTATCACGATACTCAGTACTATCAATTGCATTAAGTCCCCTAGAAAAGAAAGTCATGTAGTAAGCAAAGGGAGGAGAGTAAAAACTGCAACACTGAGTATTGTTCTGTTTTAACATATACATCAAAGAGCATACACTGTACATGGAACAAGTTACAACAGAACAATTCCAAGTGTCTGCATCAGATTGGTGTCATTACAGTATCTGTTCATTCTTGAATGTACAGTGATTAGCACAAGGTTAACTGAGGAAGTAAACTGCAGCTAGGTGATTTTCTGTGTAACTTTTTCAGAATGCCCATTTGCATGCAATATAAACACTCAAAAGATATATCCAAAATCAGGTGAAACACATGCAACTTGATACTGTTTAGGGGAATTTCAGTTTACAGGTCCCTGCATCAATATACTGTACAGGCAAATGTACAAATTAATTCATTTACAAAAAAAATACAAATAAAATATTCTGATAAAAACATTCAAATGCATCCACTTAATTAAACACTTTACATACCAGTGTTACACCCCATGGAGCACTTGATTAAATGCACATTTCTATAGTACTACAGTACAGGTACTAAAGAAACTCGGGACTACTACTTGGTATTACAACAGAAATAATTACAAGGGAGATAAACGTGCCTGTAAAATATACAGAAACAAATAATAAAAAGGCCAGCTTCCAAACTGTGTCCCTTTATTGCAATGTAAAGAAATATAGTAAAGAACACCCTCTGTGCATATGGAAGCTCACTCTTTAATGCACAGCACAAACACTTTGCTAAGTTTAACAACTCCTGGGTATAAAACCCATCCAGGCTGGATAAAAAGTGGCCGTGTGGCAGCCCTGGTTTGATCTGAAGTCCTCACTTTATGCACTGCTTGCATGTGCGTTGTTGATACGAGACAGGGCTACTCACTGTGTTGTTGAATGAGTTTCATTTGCATACCGCTATACTTCCAACAAAGTCGAGGAGCTTTGTTTTTTCACAAGGTTGTTAAGCGCCCGTCAAGTAGTACCATCTCCATGCTGTTATCGTAGCGCTGGCAATGGCCAAACTGGTATTGTGATATATCGTGGGTACCCTCAACTCTAGGTGTGCGTAAGTGTTTCTAATTGTTTTCCCTGAATAGGATCTGAAGTCATGCAATGCAAACTCAGTTTATATGACAAAGCCACACTCAGCAGAGGCCAAAACAATCAAGTGTCTGACCATTGGAAAAAGAAAACGTATTTTTTTTAATATGTATGTGATGTGTAGCAGAGTAGGGGGAGGAAAGAGGAACAATGTAGTCCAGGGGTTAGTAAAGGACTACATTCCCCAGAATGCCTTGGGGCTATTAAGCCAGAATGAGAATCGCCTGGCACCAATTTAATTAGGTATGCCTGCCTGTAATTAGCAGGCAGGTATTGAAACCAGTCTAAAACTGGATACTGGGTATGTGTTAAGTCTACGGCCTGAGAGGAGAAAGCCTGTGTGCCAGACCTGGTAATGGTATTTAATACTTGGGAAGGTGTTGTTTGATCACCGGTAAACGATGTCGCTGTCCAGTAGTAGTTTAGTTAGAACTCCTTGGAGCAGTTAGGCTTTTGTTTTGTTTGTTTTTGTGTTTAAATTAATGCAGAGACACAGGCACCACCCTGTTTTACACCATATCTGTTGTTGGAGTACTTTTACACAAGAAGACTGTATACTTTTTGAGCAAGTAAACATGATAAACAATTCTGTCACATTCCCCTGGCTGATAAGGAGTATATATTTGTATCATTAAATGGCAGTAAAAATAAAGGTCAATCTGGTGAATCTAATGGGGTTTCACAACCTTAGGAAGTATGACACAGTTGTAAGCAAAGTAGAACATAGATAACCATATACAGAAAAAAAAACCAGAAAGAAGTCTGACATTAAATTATGCAAAACAATCAATACTGTATATAGTTTGATCAGGACTACTTTCTTTGATTCTAATCATCAAATAAATGTGATCATCACAGTACAGTGCGTGGTTTAATCCTGTAAAGTGCTGGTACTTTACAGTAAAGCACGTAGCTCCTTCTGTAAAATCAGCTTGATCCATATAGCCGTACCTTAGCAGCAGCATAGAATTATTATTATTATTATTATTATTTATTTCTTAGCAGACGCCCTTATCCAGGGCGACTTACAATCGTAAGCAAATACATTTCAAGTGTTACAATACAAGTAATACAATAAGAAGAATAAGAATTCTGATCGCAGGAAATACTAAGAGCCTTGAAACAAGAGTGATGTGTCTTTGGTTTCAAAGAGGTGCCACACTATCATAAGAAGGAATACTGCAATAACGGTGGAGCACTAGAGGAACAAGAGACATTACATTATACAACGAAGCACTCTCAATCTCTGCTTTTTGTGCCTTTGTGATAAGTGGTCAATAAAGCAAAATGATCATGCGCTCAACCTGAGAAATGGCCAAAAAAACTGTGATGGCCACTGGTACAGGCAGAGGACAGTTCTTATAAGACATCAGAAGCTGATGTATATGGTAATGGTGTATATTACGAGGCTGCTGGTTCATTTTCCCATAAGGTTCTCAGAATACCAGTGTATTAATGTAACATTTGGATATTTTTACAATTCAAGTGCTGTGTTCCGTCGTTATAAGGGGATAACGAGAAGTTATAAATGCAAATGCAAGCCATTTCCATTCCCGATTAAACTTATTTAAATAAAATATGAATGAATTCATTGGAAAAACACAATCATCCAGTGATTACTGTATAATTACCAAAGCATTGCATTGCAGTTTCCAAATAAGTACTCATTAATAATGTCATTGAAATTGTTATCCTGGTGAACATGGAGCAAAATCGGACAGTGAGAAAACCATGAGTGGTATTTCCAGAGAATTACAGCAATAGAGCTCGGCTCATGGACCGAGCTGGCCATTAATCTTTAATGGATTTGGCTCATAAACTCATTTAATGAAATATTAAAGAGCTTTCAGGCAAGTGTGTGTGAAGTTTTATGAGCACCCTTTACAGTTCTCCAATCAGCAGCTGCAGTTGAGCATTCATGGTCTGTAATGGGATTTGAAGAGATGTTTAACTGGAGATGGACAGTTTTATGTGCGCTTTAAAGAGTCGATATCTTCAAATGTTCCTGTGATGGGGTGCAGCCTATTTTGTGGTGGTTCTGTGTTTTTTGTATTATTTAGAGTGGATGTGAGTGAGTTTGGGGTGTGAGGGTCCGCTGCTGCTGCCGTCGCCTCCCGAGGGTCCGCTGCTGCTGCCGTCGCCTCCCGAGGGTAATGAGGTGCGAATTGCCCAATTAGCCCAGGCACCTGTATAAAAGGGAGTGGTTGGGTATGCTAGGGGAGAGTGTTTGTAACTGTGAGACGACATGTGTGAGAGAGAGTGTGTGAGTGGTTCTTTTTGGTTTGTTTAAAGCCTGTTTTTGTGTTTGTCTTTTTGGTTGGCCATCGTGCCTTTTTATTTGTGTTTTGTTAATTAAAATATTTTGGTTTCACTGCACTTTCTGTCTCTGAGTCTTCCCTCTGCTGCTATCCTGCCACAGGTTGGTGTCAGAAGTGGGATAGCGCCCCCTGCAGACTCAGAGCGGAAGTGCAGTTTTTTTGTTTTGTTTAATAAAAAAAAAGGGAAGAGAGGATGAGGTGGAGGAAAATGGAGCTGGCCCAGGAGGAGGCAGATGACAGCTGGGAGCTATTTTTAAAAGGGCTCGTGGCAGAGTTGTGCCCCGGCTGTGGGGCATATGGACACAGTGGCCATCTGAGTGGGAGTGGGAGGCGCCCGAACGTCCACAGCCCGAGTGGGAGGAGCCCGAACGTCCACAGCCCGAGTGGGAGGAGCCCGAACGTCCACAGCCCGAGAGGGAGGAGTCGGTGCGTCCACGGCCCGAGAGGGAGGAGTCGGTGCGTCCACAGCCCGAGAGGGAGGAGTCGGTGCGTCCACGGCCCGAGAGGGAGGAGTCGATGCGTCCACGGCCCGGAGGGGAGTAGTCGGTGTGTCCTAGGTCCAGAGGGGAGGAGCCAGTGCGTCCTGTGTCCGGAGGGGAGAAACTGAAGGCCCAAACCCCTACTTTTTTTTGGGAGGGACGAGGGCGTGAAGCTCAGGCTCCACAGCAGCCGCTGTTTTTGCTGCTGAAAGGAGCCCAGCGGAGACGCCCGCCACCAGCCCTACCCCCACTGTCGGAGGAGCCGGCAGCGCCACCAGCCCTACCCCCGCTGTCGGAGGAGCCGGCAGCGCCACCAGCCCTACCCCCGCTGTCAGAGGAGCCGGCAGCGCCACCAGCCCTACCCCCGCTGTCGGAGGAGCCGGCAGCGCCACCAGCCCTACCCCCGCTGTCG
Organism: Acipenser ruthenus; assembly: GCF_902713425.1. Classification (NCBI taxonomy): domain Eukaryota; kingdom Metazoa; phylum Chordata; class Actinopteri; order Acipenseriformes; family Acipenseridae; genus Acipenser; species Acipenser ruthenus. The sequence goes on from NC_081203.1 coordinate 13,608,331, forward strand.
GAGGAGCCGGCAGTGCCACCAGCCCTACCCCCGCTGTCGGAGGAGCCGGCAGCGCCAACAGCTCTAACCCCGCTGTCGGAGGAGCCAGCAGCACCACCGGAGGGAGACGAGTTGCTGTTCCCGCCTCCGCCACCAGAGGGAGACGAGCTGCTGTTCCCACCACCACCACCCGAGGGAGAGGAGCAGGAACTGCCTCTGCCTCCACCACCACCACCCGAGGGAGAGGGGCAGGAGCTGCCTCTGCCTCCACCACCACCCGAGGGAGAGGGGCAGGAGCTGCCTCTGCCTCCACCACCTCCCGAGGGTCCGCTGCTGCTGCCGTCGCCTCCAGAGGGTCCACTGCTGCTGCCGTCGCCTCCCGAGGGTAATGAGGTGCGAATTGCCCAATTAGCCCAGGCACCTGTATAAAAGGGAGTGGTTGGGTATGCTAGGGGAGAGTGTTTGTAACTGTGAGACGACGTGTGTGAGAGAGAGTGTGTGAGTGGTTCTTTTTGGTTTGTTTAAAGCCTGTTTTTGTGTTTGTCTTTTTGGTTGGCCATCGTGCCTTTTTATTTGTGTTTTGTTAATTAAAATATTTTGGTTTCACTGCACTTTCTGTCTCTGAGTCTTCCCTCTGCTGCTATCCTGCCACAGTTCCTTATTTTATTACAGCTGTTTGCTTGTTATGATGTTGCAATGGTGTCGAGGGCCTCTTATTAGAATCACACCTGTGTCAAGGTGCTTTGACTGTGAGTTCAGGTGTCAAGGTGCTTTGACTGTGAGTTCAGGTGTCAAGGTGCTCTGACTGTGAGTTCAGGTGTCAAGGTGCTCTGACTGTGAGTTGAGGTGTCAAGGTGCTTTGACTGTGAGTTGAGGTGTCAAGGTGCTTTGACTGTGAGTTGAGGTGTCAAGGTGCTTTGACTGTGAGTTCAGGTGTCAAGGTGCTTTAACTGAGTTCAGGTGTTAAGGTGCTTTGACTGTGAGTTCAGATGTTAAGGTGCTTTGTCTATGAGTTGAGGTGTTAAGGTGTTTTGACTATTTAAATAATCAATGGGTTTCAAAGATTTTAAGTCCAGTGCTTCTTAACACTGCAGTAATCTATCTTCACTTTAATATAAACTAATGTCATCAGCCAACACCTGCAATAAGCCTGGAGTGATGAGGAGGGTTACTAATATTGTAATGACTGTGTACAACAGAGCACTTTTCTAATTCATAAGCATGCTCACTGTGAAAAGTGTTTAAGTGTTTTCAGGTTATATCTACTGTATATATAATAATCGATTATTTCACAGTGGCCAATTAGTGCCTACTCTCAAATAGATGCTCTTATCCAAATAACCGTCCAGGTAAAGAGACGTCAACAAACAAATCATGAAGTTCAGATATCTTTTATGTATGCAATTGAATTGCAAGATATACAGATGTGTACATTTGAAGTATAAAAATAATGTTTTCAGTACAGAAATAACATAGAATATGGCCATGTATAAAAATGAATTAAAAAATTCGCTCAGTCCATTATTGGCACCACTTTAACAAGACATGTGCTCAACAATACAAGTACAAGTGTGTGTTTTCAATTGGCTGTCCTCTGAGTTTGTGTAAGAGAGCGTCCAGGCTGTCTTGGTACACAGTGATGTACCGCAGTGTAGAGAACTCAGGACCTTGCAGGTTCCAGGCAATCCTCTGCACTTAGCTGATCTAGCAATAAAATGTTGAAAACCCAAAATAACCTCAGCCCTCTCTGTTACCCTCAAGTCTAACAATATAAAGGATTGTATCTAACATTACAGACATGCATACTGGGATGGCAGCAGTCGTCTTGTTTCTGAGTCCATACTGGACAGCACATTGTCTTAAAGGCTCTTAAAGGTAAATACGCAAAAAAAACAAAAAAAAAACAATCATATAATAGACGTATCCCTAATGAAGCGTTCTTACCTTTGTATAAGTTAATGATCATCTTTTGTATGGCTAAATATCGGGACTTTGTTCCTATGCATCGGGATGCGGGACATTTGCTAGGAAATCGGGACTGTCCCGACCATATAGGGACTGTTGGCATGTATGCATACACGTGAATCGGTTACCATGACCACCACAAGCGCGGGTCTTAACTACTATGCAAAATCTCGTCTCATCACACACCACTGTCCCTTACAATAGATTGTTTATTCAGAACTTCCTTTCCTCTTAATACAATTAACCATGTGGGAAAAAAAAAAAACAGCGATGGAGACCCTTTAGTAATTTGCAGACTTTCTGATGAATACAGAATTAAATAAATTAAATTGCTATTGAATAGGTTTTGTTTAGCAATTCTCACTGAATGAAAAGACCCAGCTCCCAACAAATCCCATACGAGTTTCTTTCTGCAACGTTTTTGTTGTTGGCTAATCTCGCCGTCTGTTTCTAACAAAAGCCTTAATGAAAAACAGAACAAAAATGTTTGGGAGTCAAGGTAGCTGCCTGCTAACAGTAAAAAGAAAGGATGATTAAGCCTTGGTCTGTTACAATGTGTGTATTACATTCAAATGTTATTTTGGAGGACTAGCACTCCACAGTGCTACAGTTCTACACTGAGTATTGCCAGTCATTTTCAGTGTATCTTATGGGCTCTATGTATCACTGAGTTTTCTTTCGTATCTATGTATCATTGAGGTTTCTTTCGTATTTTTAACTGGTACTGTACAGTATTATTGTTTAGCCAACACCACCTGCCCCTCGCCGTAGGTTTTTGTGACTTCGTAGACTTACCCGCGATGTAAGTAATTTTCACTCCCGTAACTTAGTTTCATCCCTGCTGCAGTAGTTTCATTAGGACTGTTCATTTCAAAGTACTTTCACATGCAATATTACGAATCTCATTATAATAAGGACGTTTCGCGCTTTACCCTTGATGTACATAACTTTTGGCTGATTCACGCTTCGGTTTGTGCCTATTATTTTACGCATGCCTCTGTTCGGATGAGAAACTTCCTGTTTAAACGTTTGCGTGCATTTAGTTACTTTTAAAAAAAGAAACCCTCAAAAAATGTATTTATTAATAGTCTATATTAAATAGCAATGGTATTAAATACATGTATTCTATTTTTGAATGTGCTTTATTTTAAACTTACATAAAGCACACAACTATTCCACTTCATTACTTGGTGGTAGAATGATAGACTGTGATACTCTTGTCCTTCTAATTGCTTTTAGGTAGGAAAAATATCAAACAGAAACAACGAGATTCTTCACATCTGCAACAGGCCTACACTCACCCGATGTTTCATTTTTTTTTGTTACTGTAGTATTGTATTATTACATACTGTTATTTTAACTGCTTCAGAGTTGGTGCAGCTTCACTGAATTGAAGAAAATAAAAGTGTTTCACGCTGCAAACATGGTAACCCTCAATTACATGGACAGTGAGAGAAACTAAAGCTCTGATACCAAAATCCAAGCCGAACAACTGGACAGAGCTCACATATATTCAGTGTGTTCTCAAATTGCCTCCAGTCGGAGCACAGTGCAGTGTCACATACAGCACGGCGAGGGGCAGGTGGTGTTGGCTAAACAATAATACTGTACAGTACCAGTTAAAAATTAAAGTTACTGATGTAGTGCATAGACAAATGAAACATGCAGAAAAGTATTTACCTCCATAGCCTGCTGTATGTACTGTACTGATTTCCTTTACACAACTACAATATACATAGACTCAAACAAAAGTGTTCTGCCATATTCTAAAAATTAAGTTAAAGCATTGAAAGCATGTAGGGAAGCATGGACAGGGTGTAGAATTACCGTGCATATGTACATGTTAAACTTCACTATATAGAAACAAGCTTAGCTTTATTCATGCTTTCTGTTTTTGGGGACCCTTTCTTTTAGATTACGTTTGGTTTGTTTTTTCGCTGTGCTCGGGGTCTGTTTGCGCTACATTATTACATTGTAATGTTTATTTATAATCTATTTATAATGAGATGCAAACGCTGATCTCTCCTGTATAATGAGCAGTAATTCATGCTGTTCGTAAACTTGCGGTGAAATTACGATAGTTGTTCATGAAAAAGAGCTGTTTAGTACATCGCATCAGAAATTCTACGGAGGGTGGCTACGAATTGGCAGTATTTACAAATACGTAAGCAATATTAGTACATAGAGCCCTATATCTTTTATATATTCACATTTTTATCAGAGACTCTATTTTATCGACTTCACCACAAAAAAAAAAAAAAAAAAACATATGAAAAGTTTCAAATAAGACAAGGCCATTTAAGTCATTAAGGGATCCCAGAGATTCAGAAGCAACAATGTGGCTTGGTCACCCATCCCATACACTCACCACTCTCTGTGTAAAACAGTATTTACTATGAGTCTAGGTCATCTAGTTCTGAGCTGTGCTGAGCATAGTGACCAGGGTTAGCTTTGTAAATGACTGCTGCCAGAGTGAAACTTCTAAGAAGATAAGTAGACCTTCTCTGTACCTTCCCAAGTGCAATAATGTCTTTTTTAAAGTGACGGTAATCAATATTATAACTTAACATGTCATGTCTAGGGTGTTTTATATTGTCTACATCTTGATATTTGGGCTGCTCATACTTCTTACTTACTCATACTTTGTGATGTTGTTTATAATAAGAGACACCTAAACAGGATGTATTAACTCATTATGTATATCGTAGCCAGGAACAACTATTAAACATTAAAGACAAATACAACTTTTGAACTGAGTTGTAAGTGAGTATTTCCACCTAAGCTCTATGCACAGGGTGACATTTGTACACAAGATAAGATGTACTGGCATTTGACAAAGCCTTAACAGTGACTAGTTTATTCCTCATACATGATTTCAGTATTCTAAGCAGGGTTTAACTTGCTTTCAACACTTTTGGCTATGTAACATTGCACCTCCCTTTTCTGTTGCCTCTCCACATTGTTTATATGCTGTTACAGTTGAGTCCACTATAACCCCAAGGTCATTCGGAGTTGAATGGATTTTACTCAGAACTTTTTAAAATCCCATGTCCTCAATAGACTTAGGGTAGTATACCTGGATAAATACAAATCAACGCCTTGGTTCTGCTTTATTTTTATCAGTTTACAGACCGATTTTAAAAAAGACTTTGACTTTCTCAGAGTCAGCCTCCTGCATGCAGAGTTCTAAAGCAGCGGAGAATGATACGTGTTCAAGAGTACCATGAAATCACAATCACAGACCAGCAGATGCTTTCCAATCTCAAAATCTAACTGGCCTTTGCCTGGTTAAAATCTGAGTCTTCTAGACTGAAGGCAGGTGCTTCATTGAAAATCCACAGTCACAGCATGCAGTCTGTAAAGTTCCAAACTACCCTGGAGAGAGGATTTCTTAGGATTTCAAATCTGTGTAAAGTGTGCTGTGTTACTTTCAGGTATGATCCTCTGCATGGGTAGCTATAAACGTACAGCTGTATCTTAAGATTCACAGCTGCAGCTTCACTCCAGGTATAAGACTAGGTGAAATAATACCATAGTCCTAGATTACCAGATCTATTCTCGTCAGTGCCCCACTGCGTGAGAAGCCTAAAACAAGAAGGGAGGTGTATTTGATTTAGCATTGTAAGCTCTGTCACAATTTTCACAGGAGAAGCACACACTACTAACAATGTCCCCTGTTCTTAATTATTCCTGTAATTCACCTGCAGCACAGTCTATCCTGGTCATAGCTTGTCTTTCTGCTAGTTTTAACTTGACAGGCTGGTTTAAGAGTTCTGGTTGGATTTCTAACTGGTTCAGCTGCCTGATGTCTAATTATCCAATGTCTAAAATGATTAAGAGCTGGCCTGAAACATGAGTCTGGGCCTGGCAAATTATGAGGGCTTGGGGCTTTAGGAAACGAATGTCCAAATGATGGAGAAGAAGGTGTAGAGAGCATACATTTATTTTCTCTGTTTACATGTGATAAACCCATACTAAAAAAATATATATTTTAAATATATTTTTGTAAACATATTATTCATATAAAACTCATAGTCTTTGGGAATGATAAAATATATGGAAAAATATATGTATTATATGTAACATTATATAAAATATATTTAACATATTACAAAATTGGCCCATTTTCATCATATGGAAAATATATTTACAATGTATTTGCATATTTTAAATATATTTAAAATATAATTTCAGGTAACACTATATCAATTATATTGTCCATGTATTTTTTAGAAATGTATTATTCAATATATTTACTAAACATGTATTATATAATGTATTCACAATATATTACATAATGTAAAGTGCCTGGACACACACCATATTTTGCATGTGTTCCACCAAACAGATGTGAAGCAAATAAATAAGAAAGGAATGGAATTTCGCAATTCCACTTAAAAATAACTACTATCTTTAAACATAACGGAATATATCAACATTTTGTAAAAATTCCGTGTACAGTACTATGCAAAAGTTTTAGGCAGGCGTGAAAAAATGCTGTAAAGTAAGAATGCTTTCAAAAATAGACATGTTAATAGATTATATTTATCAATTAACTAAATGCAAAGTGAGTGAACAGAAGAAAAATCTAAATCAAATCCATATTTGGTGTGACCACCCTTTGCCTTCAAAACAGCATCAACTTGCACAAAGTCAGGGATTTTGTAGGCATATAGTCAGATGTATGATTAAACAATTATACCAAACAGGTGCTAATGATCATCAATTCAATATGTAGGTTGAAACACAATCATTAACTAAAACAGAAACAGCTGTGTAGGAGGAATAAAACTGGGTGAGGAACAGCCAAACTCAGCTAACAAGGTGAGGTTGCTGAAGACAGTTTACTGTCAAAAGTCATACACCATGGCAAGACTGAGCACAGCAACAAGACACAAGGTAGTTATACTGCATCAGCAAGGTCTCTCCCAGGCAGAAATTTCAAGGCAGACAGGGGTTTCCAGATGTGCTGTCCAAGCTCTTTTGAAGAAGCACAAAGAAACAGGCAACGTTGAGGACCGTAGACGCAGTGGTCGACCAAGGAAACGTACTGCAGCAGATGAAAAACACATCATGCTTACTTCCCTTCGCAATCGGAAGATGTCCAGCTGTGCCATCAGCTCAGAATTGGCAGAAAACAGTGGGAACCTGGTACACCCATCTACTGTCCGGAGAAGTCTAGTCAGAAGTGGCCTTCATGGAAGACTTGCGGCCAAAAAAGCCATACCTCCGATGTGGAAACAAGGCCAAGCGACTCAACTATGCACGAAAACACAGGAACTGGGGTGCAGAAAAATGGCAGCAGGTGCTCTGGACTGATGAGTCAAAATTTGAAATATTTGGATGTAGCAGAAGGCAGTTTGTTCGCCGAAGGGCTGGAGAGCGGTACACGAATGAGTGTCTGCAGGCAACAGTGAAGCATGTGGATGTTCCTTGCAAGTTTGGGGCTGCATTTCTGCAAATGGAGTTGGGGATTTGGTCAGAATTAATGGTCTCCTCAATGCTGAGAAGTACAGGCAGATACTTATCCATCATGCAATACCATCAGGGAGGCATCTGATTGGCCCCAAATTTATTCTGCAGCATGACAACGACCCCAAACATACAGCGAAAGTCATTAAGAACTATCTTCAGCGTAAAGAAGAACAAGGAGTCCTGGAAGTGATGGTATGGCCCCCACAGAGCCCTGATCTCAACATCATCGAGTCTGTCTGGGATTACATGAAGAGAGAGAAGCAACTGAGGCTGCCTAAATCCACAGAAGAACTGTGGTTAGTTCTCCAAGATGTTTGGGTCAACCTACCTGCCGAGTTCCTTCAAAAACTGTGTGCAAGTGTACCTAGAAGAATTGATGCTGTTTTGAAGGCAAAGGGTGGTCACACCAAATATTGATTTGATGTAGATTTTTCTTCTGTTCACTCACTTTGCATTTTGTTAATTGATAAATATAAACTATTAACATGTCTATTTTTGAAAGCATTCTTACTTTACAGCATTTTTTCACACCTGCCTAAAACTTTTGCACAGTACTGTACTGCTTCATTGACACTTCAATACAAAAAGCGGGCATTCCAGGTTTCCCAGGTTGCTTAGAACACATCAATGTGATCTGGCAACAAATTCAATCAGCTAAAAAGGAGAGGAAGGAGCTCCATGTGACATTCCTGGATTTGGCTAATGCATATGGTTCAGTGCCACATGAACTACTTTGGGCAGCATTTGATTTTTTCAGTGTACCGATGACAATAACAAATTTAGTGAAAGCCTATTTTGGAGATTTGCAATTCAGTTTTTCAACTTCAGAATTCAGCACTACATGGCAATGCCTAGAGGTTGGAATAATGGCAGGATGCACCATTTCTCCACTGGCTTTTACCATGGCAATGGAAGTAATCATTAGGGCATCAAAATGGGTAGTAGGAGGAGAGCGCTTGGCTTCTGGAATGCGATTACCACCAATTCGAGCATATATGGATGACATGACAACCATGACTACAACAGTAGCCTGCACTAATCGATTATTGGGCAAATTAACCAATAACATTGAATGGGCACGAATGCAATTTAAGACCACTAAATCAAGGAGCATCTCTATAATTAAAGGCAAAGTAGTAGATAAAACATTCTTCATTAATGGTGAGGCAATACCAACAGTGTCTGAGAAGCCAGTGAAGAGTCTTGGGAGATGGTACGACGGGGATCTAAAGGACACAGTTCGTGTGGGAGAAGTTAGACAACAAGCAGTGGAAGGGTTGAAGAGCATAGACAGCTGCGCTCTACCAGGTAAACTAAAACTCTGGTGCTTTCAGTTTGGTCTACTGCCGAGGTTGCTGTGGCCACTGACTGTGTACGAGGTTTCTTTGACAACAGTAGAGAAGCTGGAAGCTTTAATCAGTTCATACATCAGGAAATGGTTGGGAGTTCCACGCTGCCTCAGCAGAGTGGGACTTTATGGTAAAGGAATACTGCAGCTACCAGTCTCTGCTCTAACCGAGGAGTTTAAGTGCGCCAAGGTCAGACTGGAAATGACATTAGTAGAGTCACGCGATAAATGCGTAAGGGAGGCAGCACCTGTGTTGAAAACTGGAAGAAAGTGGGCGGCAAAGAAAGCTGTGGAAGATGCAAAGGCTGCCCTTCGAATTGGTGATATCATGGGACAAGTTCAGCATGGAAGAGGGGGTCTTGGTTTCAGTTCAACTCCTCCTACATGGCACAAGGCGGCCCCAGCTCAAAGGAGGAAGCTGGTAGTCAACGAGGTGCAAAAGCAGGAGGAGAGGATGAGGTGTATAAAGGCCATTTCCCAGGCCAAACAGGGAGAATGGATGAGATGGGAGAGTGTGGAACAACGCAAGATTGGCTGGCAAGACCTATGGTCAATGGAACAGAGCAGGATCAGTTTCCTCATCAGGTCAACATATGATGTTCTCCCATCACCACAGAACCTAAACCTCTGGGTAGGAGAGGATCCCTCATGTCCTTTGTGTTCATCACCTGCAACATTAAGGCACATTTTGACAGGATGTAAGGTGGCTCTTAGCCAAGGACGGTTTACTTGGCGCCATGACCAGGTGCTGCGATGTTTGGCCTTAGCATTGGAAGACAAGCGTAACATGACCAATAAGTTGCCACCTGTTCCATCAAAACATTACACACAAAAGACAACATTCCTCCGCCCAGGAGAGCAACCACCAAGAAAAGGTGTTAAAACCAATCCTCGCCCAGGACAACTGGAAGCTGCTAGAGACTGGAATATGCTGGCAGATGTTGGTCAACGGCTTATTTTTCCACCTGAGATTGCCACCACTAACCTTCGACCAGATATTGTCTTGTGGTCTGGATCAGCACGCCTTGTTCACCTGGTAGAGTTAACAGTGCCATGGGAGGATGCTGTAGATGAGGCGTATGAGAGGAAGAAACTGCGGTATGCTCAACTAGCCACTGAAGCGGAACAGCGAGGATGGAGAGTTCGGGTTTACCCAGTGGAAGTGGGTTGTCGAGGATTTGTGGCACACTCTACAACCCGGTTTCTCAGAGACGTCGGATTCAGTGGCCAAGAGTTGCGTCGCACAGTGAAGAACTTATCTGAAGCAGCAGAGAGGAGCAGCAACTGGCTGTGGTTGAGACGGAAAGATTCTGGCTGGGGACAGGTAAGTAAGCTGGGCTGAGTTGAGTGGGGGACGGAGGGGGGTGATGCTGGGACGCCAGAATCACCGTCGAGCCCTCTTGAGGTGTCGTGGGCTAGTCGACGAAACACTGAGGATGGAAGGTGCCCACTTGAAAACCCCAGAGATGTACCCTACTTAGCTCAATCCAGACGGTTGTCATGCTGATGCGCTGGGGAGGCCGCACTTTGGTTGATCCCCGGAGCCAGCATCGCAGCCGTTGTGTGTGCTGATGCGCCAGGGAGGCAAAATAAGCTGATCCCTGGAGCCAGCATTACACTTCAGCCATTAACACCAGACAGAAGGATATCTACATCATCATATGGAAGGAAACGTAAATGGATGGAGACACATATGGATCACATTAGTTTACTGTAAAGCTACGTCTTAGTTGGTGCTTATCTTGGCGAGAGCCGAGTTCAAATCAGCATGAAGTTTTAACATCTACTCTCGTGTAATGGAAATCATTATATATATATATATATATATATATATATATATATATATATATATATATATATATATATATATATATATATATATAATTTCACTTGTCTTATTTTATAGATAGAAATAGTAGATAAACTTTTGAATGCAGGGTGCCATGATAATGTCCTTACCTTTTATAATAGGTTTTGTGGTGAAGGAAGTTCCTGCTAAAAAGAAGTAGAGGGAGCCAACAAAGTAAAAAGGTGGATTCTAAGTAACAGAAACTGTTATCCGCATCCAGGAACTGTTTAGATCCAATAACTGGAATGAAGGGGCTTCTTTCACTGCTGTTGATCCACTACTCTGCATTCCCTTATTATTTACTACCACAAGGCACACTCACCCTGGCCTTGTGTTCTTATGCAATACCCACAGGAAGCTTTGCAAGCATTTTAGGATTCCTCTCATTTTGTGGAATATATATTTTGTATACCACATTTGTCAGAAATGAATGCTCCAGTGCCAAGAAAAAATACACTTTCGAAGCATTCATAATAAAACAGCAAATAAAAACTCTTTCTAATGAGTGTAACATTTCAACAGGGAAGGGAAGGGGGGGAAAACCAACAAGCCTGAGGATAGTCAACTCCTTAATGAGCCCTTGTTTGGAGGAAAACAAGATCCTCAGCATGTGCTATGTAGCCATCGCCTGTTCTTTATGAATTGCACAGCTTATAGCTTCTGACAGATCATAAATCAGTTCTGCTGCGTTTCCAAGGCTCCCAGAACTTGTAATCTGTAATATTAGCGCATGTTAAAGACTGTGAATATCTCATGAAGGTGCTGTCACATACACTACATCATTAGCTGGATTTTCAAAAGCTAAAGGGCACATTTTAGAATCCCCGGGGATAATCCCTTATAAATACATCACATATCCTAACTATCCATAAATGATTTGAAGGAAGACTACATGATGATGGGCGCCTAGCCTGTTAGACATGTGCACACATGTTGTGGCTGAAATGACACCATTTCCAATTCTAAAAGATATCCCATACTACATTAGGTTAAAGAATGTTAGCTTCAACCACTTTAATGCACACAAGTAGAGTCATGGATAAGTACAGCCCAATGATCAAACACAGAGTTAGATAAATGTGATATAGATGTATGCACATTCATTTTAACATACATCCCTTTTAGGGTGGGGAAAAAGAAAGCCCAGTCCAAATTGTATTTCTGGTATTTGATTTGAAGAGAGGATACTGTTTGTTAGATTTGCTGCTGTATATACTGTATGTATGTAGCACTAGCGTTCTATGCCTCAAAGAAGAAGAAGAAGAAGAAGAAGAAGAGAACTTTGAAGTCTTGAAAGCCAGTATTTGTAAATAACAGTTAATCTAATAAACACCATCACAATTACCTTATTAACAAAGCAATTTCACAATGGTATTTCTCTAGTTAAAATACTAAAGGGAAGGACGGCCTGGGCTCATGGAGGTGTTGGCAGTACTTTAGCATGTGGATTATTGTAAAGCAATAGATCTCTTGTCAAACTGTCTATTGAAGTTGTTTTAATGTTGACTGTGGTCCTTTATAAGATGGTGATTTGGATACATAGTTGTACAGCTAAGTACCCATTCATATGCCCAGCCCTACTCAACAGTGAGCCAGGCCTCTTGTAGTGACATCTCCAATGTGTGTTATTATTGTAACAGTATGTTGGTTTTGGTACACAATAGTGTATTCTATTATATCATGCAGGTGGATTGGTCTTGTGATTTGATCTTATAAAAATAAGAAGCTTTGTTTGTGATTTTCAACAAGGCGTAAAGGATTCTGTGGCAACATACAGTGTTTCAGCCTTGGGGGTGTGGGGGTGTAGAAAAAAGCCTTCAGGCTCTTTATCTGCATTGGTAGACACATTGAAAATGCACAACACCAGGCTCCCTCTAAATGCATACATCATTACCTCGTCATTTCTCTGTGAATGCCAGCTTATTAAATTAAGATTGAAGTTATGAAGTATGTGTTAGTCTGACGGACGCAGAGGAAGGTTTGGGGAGTGATAATAGCTCAGAAAGAGAGCAGGTTGTGAAATGATTACTGGGCAGAGTTCCTGCCTGATGGATGAACAGGGCAGCAGATAAAGACATCTCCAATTTATTTTGGGCTCAGATAAATTACTGTTCCTGTCGGTGTCCTTTATTCAGGTGAATGCAGCTGTCATGAAGGCTACTCCCCTGATCCTGTGCATAAACATCTTTGTGTGAGGAGCGACTGGGGAGAGAATGAAGGGTAAGGACAATGCAGTATGAGCAGCATGTTTAGATGCTCAAATACCCTGGAACACATCTATCATTCAGAGTGCTTCTAGGTTCTGCTTTGTAAATATTATGTTATTATGTTTTTTCACTATATATTCATTAACTGGCTTGAGCTTGCCTGGTGAATCCGAAGTGTTGGGACTTCCGCATTCCATCCAAATCATGTGACAATGTACAGTAACCTTTCAACTCTTCCAGCCCCACGCACTCCCTCTGTGGATATGTATGTAGAGTAGGTGGGGCTAGGGGAGTGGAAAGGTCACATTGTCACATGATTTGAATGTGACAATGGAATAAACACAATAGGAATGGGAATGTAAACATGACATTTGAAGCTCATACATCAGTTTAGCTAAATTGCACACCAGTTCACTCCTGTACATACCCAAGCAAGCTCGCATTTTCCTAATTATCTCTAGTTCTTTTGAACAGATACAGTTTGACACAGTCTTGTGTGTGTTCCTTGTCCATACTGATACACACTGTATTCCAGTTCCCTTTCTGCATTATAATAACATCCGTGAGGAATTGTGATGGGGTGCAGCCTATTTTGTGGTGGTTCTGTGTTTTTTGTATTGTTTAGAGTGGATGTGAGTGAGTTTGGGGTGTGGTTCAGTGAATTTATGTGTGAGGAATGTGTGGAATGTGCCTGGGCTAATGAGGTGCGAATTGCCCAATTAGCCCAGGCACCTGTATAAAAGGGAGTGGTTGGGTTTGTTAGGAGGAGAGTGTTTGTTAGAGGTGAGTGTTTGTAAGGAGGAGAGTGTTTGAAACTGTGAGACGACGTGTGTGTGAGAGAGAGTGTGAGTGGTTCTTTTTTGGTTTGTTTAAAGCCTGTTTTGTGTTTGTCTTTTTGGTTGGCCATCGAGCCCTTTTGTTTGTTATAGAGTGTTTTGTTTATTGTTTGATTTATTATTAAAACCCGAGCGCAAACGCGTCTCGTTTCCCCTACCTACCTTTGCCTTTGTTTTTGTATTGCTTCTTCCTGGTCCGGGGCGTCAGTACTGCAACCGCTCTGTCACATATGGTGTCCTGCGTGGGATAAACGCCTACAGGAGCCGGACCAGGAATACAAAGGGCGTTTTTTTTATTTTTTTCGAAAATTGTTTTTTGTGGAAAAGTAAATTAAAAAAAAAAAAAAAAAAAAAATGGAAGGCTGGAACTGGAGAGACGGCTGCAGTGAGCTGGAGGATCTCCTCGGCAGGTTGGAGGACCAAGGTTGGTGCCTTGCCTGCGGGGTGTATGGGCACACGGTGGCTGTCTGCCCCTTCCAGGAAGAGGAGGAGGAACCAGCCCAAAGGAGGAAGGTGAGCAGAAGGAGGCAGAGAGGGGGAAAAGTGAGGAGGAAGCAGAGGGAGCCAAGGTGGTGCACCATGTGCATTGCTTATGGGCATGAGGACGAGGACTGCCCAGAGCAGGAGCCAGGGGAGGAGGAGCCCGAACGTCCTGCGCCTGAGTGGGAGGAGCCCGAACGTCCTGCGCCTGAGTGGGAGGAGCCCGAACGTCCTGCGCCTGAGTGGGAGGAGCCCGAACGTCCTGCGCCTGAGTGGGAGGAGCCCGAACGTCCTGCGCCTGAGTGGGAGGAGCCCGAACGTCCTGCGCCTGAGTGGGAGGAGCCCGAACGTCCACAGCCCGAGTGGGAGGAGCCCGAACGTCCACAGCCCGAGTGGGAGGAGTCGGTGCGTCCACGTCCCAAGAGGGAGGAGTCGGTGCGTCCACGTCCCAAGAGGGAGGAGTCGGTGCGTCCACGTCCCAAGAGGGAGGAGTCGGTGCGTCCACGGCCCGAGAGGGAGGAGTCGGTGCGTCCACGGCCCGAGAGGGAGGAGTCGGTGCGTCCTGTGTCCGGAGGGGAGGAGCTGAAGGCCCAAACCCCTATTTTTTTTTGGGAGAGACGAGGGCGTGAAGCTCAGGCTCCACAGCAGCCGCTGTTTTTGCTGCTTAAGGGAGCCCAGCGGAGACGCCCGCCACCAGCCCTAACCCCGCTGTCGGAGGAGCCGGCAGCGCCACCAGCCCTAACCCCGCTGTCGGAGGAGCCGGCAGCGCCAACAGCTCTAACCCCGCTGGCGAAGGAGCCAGCAGTGCCACCGGAGGGAGATGAGCTGCTGTTCCCTCCACCACCCGAAGGAGAGGAGCAGGAGCTGCCTCTGCCTCCACCACCACCACCCGAGGGAGAGGAGCAGGAGCTGCCTCTGCCTCCACCGCCACCACCCGAGGGAGAGGAGCAGGAGCTGCCTCTGCCTCCACCACCCGAGGGAGAGGAGCAGGAGCTGCCTCTGCCTCCACCACCACCACCCGAGGGAGAGGAGCAAGAGCTGCCTCTGCCTCCACCACCACCACCCGAGGGAGAGGAGCAGGAGCTGCCTCTGCCTCCACCACCACCACCCGAAGGAGAGGAGCAAGAGCTAACTCTGCCTCCACCACCTGAGGGAGAGGAGCAGGAGCTGCCTCTACCTCCACCACCACCACCACCCGAGGGAGAGGAGCAGGAGCTGCCTCTGCCTCCACCGCCACCACCCGTGGGAGAGGAGCAAGAGCTAACTCTGCCTCCACCACCTGAGGGAGAGGAGCAGGAGCTGCCTCTGCCTCCACCACCACCACCACCCGAGGGAGAGGAGCAGGAGCTGCCTCTGCCTGAACCGCCACCACCCGAGGGAGAGGAGCAGGAGCTGCCTCTGCCTCCACCACCTGAGGGAGAGGAGCAGGAGCTGCCTCTGCCTCCACCACCACCACCACCCGAGGGAGAGGAGCAGGAGCTGCCTCTGCCTCCACCTCCCGAGGGTCCGCTGCTGCTGCCGTCGCCTCCCGAGGGTCCGCTGCTGCTGCCGTCGCCTCCCGAGGGTCCGCTGCTGCTGCCGTCGCCTCCCGAGGGTCCGCTGCTGCTGCCGTCGCCTCCCGAGGGTCCGCTGCTGCTGCCGTCGCCTGGGGTCGCCAGGGATCCTGCTTCGCCTGGGGTCGCCAGGGATCCTGCTTCGCCTGGGGTCGCCAGGGATCCTGCTTCGCCTGGGGTCGTTGAGGGTCCTGCTTCGCCTGGGGTCGCTACACTGTGGCCGGAGCCCCACGGAGGGGAAATGCCGGCCGTGAAGAAGGGGGGGGAGGTCAGGAGACCAGCTCCCCCAGCCGCACGTTTGCGGCAGGATAGTGTGTGGCAGGAGCCCCGGAAGAGGGAGCTGCCGGCCACGAAGAGTTGGGGGGTGCCTGACCTCCCACCATGGCCACCCCCATGGACACTGTGCTTCCCCCTCTTCCGGGACTTTGAGACTGAGGGGGGAGGTGGCCATTTAGGCCATGTTGTGCTGCACACAAGGAGGGGAGGTGTGTGATGGGGTGCAGCCTATTTTGTGGTGGTTCTGTGTTTTTTGTATTGTTTAGAGTGGATGTGAGTGAGTTTGGGGTGTGGTTCAGTGAATTTATGTGTGAGGAATGTGTGGAATGTGCGGAATGTGCCTGGGCTAATGAGGTGCGAATTGCCCAATTAGCCCAGGCACCTGTATAAAAGGGAGTGGTTGGGTTTGTTAGGAGGAGAGTGTTTGTTAGAGGTGAGTGTTTGAAACTGTGAGACGACGTGTGTGTGAGAGAGAGTGTGAGTGGTTCTTTTTTGGTTTGTTTAAAGCCTGTTTTGTGTTTGTCTTTTTGGTTGGCCATCGAGCCCTTTTGTTTGTTATAGAGTGTTTTGTTTATTGTTTGATTTATTATTAAAACCCGAGCGCAAACGCGTCTCGTTTCCCCTACCTACCTTTGCCTTTGTTTTTGTATTGCTTCTTCCTGGTCCGGGACGTCAGTACTGCAACCGCTCTGTCACAGGAATCCATTATCCTTGTGACTGTAACAGGTTACAGTCCTGGTTTTCAAGCTCTCCAATCCTTCAGACTAAACTGCCTTGAGCTGCTTCTGATACTCACTTATCACTTCAATTGCAGATTAGACACCGTGGCTTAATGTGGAATTTTACAATGAGATAGCAAAGCTTTAAGCACGGAATGCATAGTTTTAAGCATGCAATGCAGAGTTTTAAGCACGGAATGCAAAGCTTTAAGCACGGAATGCAGTTGTAAGCACGGAATGCAGTTTTAAGCACGGATTGCAGTTTTAAGCACGGAATACAACACTTTAAGCACGGAATGCATAGTTTTAAGCATGCAATGCATAGTTTTAAGCACGGAATGCAGAGCTTTAAGCACGGAATGCATAGTTTTAAGCACGGAATGCAAAGCTTTAAGCACGGAATGCAGTTGTAAGCACGGAATGCAGAGCTTTAAGCACGGAATGCAAAGCTTTAAGCACGGAATGCAGTTGTAAGCACGGAATGCAGAGCTTTAAGCATGCATTGCACAGTTTTAAGCACGGAATGCAAAGTTTTAAGCACGGAATGCAGAGCTTTAAGCACGGCATGCAAAGCTTTAAACACGGAACAGCAAATGTTTAAACACTTCACCTTTGTCTTGTACAGTACAACCCCTAGGGGATAACGCTGTAGTTCAAAAGAGTGGTGCAAGATCAACAATTCTTAGTACAATAATATTAGTGACCATAACAGGTAAATCATTACAAGGGAGACAACAAGAGAGATACAGTGTAAGTTTTGTGAAAGAAGCATAAAATATGTATATGTATAGCTACACCTAAACTGAAGTGTTTCCAGAACATTTAGTCTACTCCTTTGTACAGGAATTCTAGAGGAATCAGGCCGGAGGCATCTACAAGTATCTTGCTCTTTCCCCTGTCCTTGGCAGCTGTTCAGAATGTAACATACATTTCCACTTAAACAACTCAGTCTCTGCAGCTTTAGCGCTAATGCTAATTAGATTGGCAAAATGAGATCCTTGCAAACACCTTAGAATTCCTTCCTCCATGTGTTAAAAGGATGTTTCCAAGACATTTTCCTGGTTTATATTGAAAACAGAAACAGTTTAGTTGTGTTAAATCATACTCGACAGTAACAGCCTACCCAACCCATATTAAAACATTTAGACATTCAGAAATATAGGTCTTTCTTTCTTCCTTTCTTTAATGCTTTCTTTCTTTCTTTCTTTCTTTCTTTCTTTCTTTCTTTCTTTCTTTCTTTCTTTCTTTCTTTCTTCACTGTATTGATATGCAGTAAGGGCTCATGATACGAGCTTGCCATTCTGGAGATGCCAGGCTAGTTAAAGGCACCTTGTCCCATGTTTCCATTGACAATCCTGTTCCCAGTTCATAGTGTTCTCTCTATGCAGGCCCTGGCCGTACACGACGCTGGAACGAGGTTATGACCTCGTCACGGGGGAGCAGGCTCCAGAGAAGATATTCAGGTACGGCAATTGACAGTATTACTGCTACTCTAATAAGTAAGGTTCACAGCAACACAATCTGTTGTTAGTTTGAACATCCTGATTCAGATTGAAATGTCCGGCCACAGAAACACTTATTTTAAAAGGTCTCCAGAATATCCACAGTCATTTTATTTCATGGTTCATCTGTGAAGGATGATGTCATCCACAGTTCAAAGCTCTTGGGTGCCTTCAAACCTAAGTGATAAGGGTACGACACTAACATGCTGCCTGCGTAATGTTAAATGAAAGGTTATTCACACTGCCTTCAAAGGTGTCAATAGTAAACAGGCTTATGTATTCTGTTAGAAAATCCACAAAGCAGGTTCCTGTATGCCCTCTGGAACAAACATGAATAAATACATACAAAATAAAAACAGTGCATATGTGTACAATTTATATATTTAATATAGTGAACTTTTTATTAAAATAAAATGTGCACTCTATAGGACACAGCATAGGCTATATATGGGCTTCTGATGTTCTGTGTTAACCAATAAACCCAATAAAATACCCCTGATACAAATGAAATGAAATCAGTGTATAGCCAATAAACACCAGAAAAACACTGGAAATGGTTACTCAATTCAGGCTGACTTCACCCTTTCCCATTAAAAAAAGAAAAATAATAAACCTACTACAGAAAAACAAACACAAATTACTTTTCCTGTGCAGTTGGGCAGTGTCCCCGCTTCCTGACTTGTATCTATCATTGATTTGTTCTGAATACTTTAAACCCGCCCCAACTACTGAGTGGCAGCAAATTCCTACATTTCTATTGGAGACTCTGCTTGCAAGATTTAAAACGAGATTACAATTAGAAGGCTTGTTCATGGGACTAGAATAAAATAAAATAAAAGAATTGCAAATGGGGAAATGTAAAAAAAATGCCTAGACACACAAAAAACCAGAACCAAGTGCCCGTGACCATAGGATTTCACTGTGGAAGACAGCCAATGAAAGACGGTACAGCTTAAGTGTGTAAGTACTGTCAAGATACTATACATATTGAGAGAGAAAAAGAAGACCCAAGCATTTTGGAAAGTAACCGAAAACAATAATTTCATATAGTATATAAAAAGCGAAAGCCCCCCCAAAAAACGATTTACATAAAACTTGAAAATAGCTAAAAATAAGCACCGTAAAATTAAGTGAATAAAAACCGAAAAATAGACGCCCTAGTTATACATAGTATTCATTTTGTGTAAATGGGCTCATATGAGTGATGCATTGCACTTTACATTACGTTTCATTAACGACATTGTAATTACATGGTAGTAACTCAACAATTACACATGCGCTTGTGTAGTCACAGTGCTACAGCGTGCATAGATACAACATGAAAAATGCTGGCTGTTGCTTATCTTTTGTAATTACTGTATTTGCACATGTGTTTGTAAATTTACAATGTAATTACTATGTAACAACCCATGCCATCATAGTGCAATTACAGTGTAGTTAGAGCCACTTGATTCTCAATATTTCTTAATAATTATAAATAAAATAATAACATTATAGACTAGGGGTGGGCAATGATATGAAAATTGTATATCGATAATATCAAAGTCTTCCAAAACACAGAATGATATAATAACACAATTGCAATATGAAACATATACATATATGTAAACAGATATTTACATATGAAAATCAATAACTTACTTTAACTTAGTGGTACTTTGCTTCACAATATCCATGGAGAAAAACAAGGTCTTGTTATATTGTTATACTATTCTATCATCAACCACCTCAAAACCAAAATTCTATACTTCACTGCGCACAGACTTTTTAGCCAATCCGGAAGGAAGTAATTGAATTGTCAGCTGCTGCGTGTGAATGCTGACTCACGACACCTCTAAAAGTATTAAGTACGGTGTCATGCTGAATTTTGCATTATTTTGAGATGTGTTTTGATGTTTTAAAAGTACATCTCATTTATAATAGCGAAAGTTCACATTTTAAAAATACATTAATACTAGTGTAAGTAAGCACATGGACAAAATGCAGTCAACCGTGGACGCATGCGCATATCTCAAAGTAATGCCAATAGTGTTTAATGCAGCATGCGAATAGCGTCTGGTACCTAAACAGCAATACAATGGTTTAATAATACTTTAGTGTGGTGTTTGCCTATGAGGCTGACAATGATTGATATGTATAGGGTTTGCTGCAAATTAATATGAAATAAATGTGATTATACTGCATTTGTATTTTTAGCAGTATTAGCAATAAAAAGTATGCCTCTGCGAGCGTACATTCTTTTTTTTTTTTTTTTTTTTAATCCCACAATATTGCGATATTATCGATATCATATCAAAATACCAATATTGGTGCCCATCCCTAATATAGACCTTTATTGTCTTTCAATATGCCAATGAGCTAATTAAGTATGCACAACCGATTCACAAACCTATTTCTTCCCTAGCTGATGAAATTGCTTTTATAAATATCTGATCCCTGTAACCCCTGCTTTCCATTATACCTAATTATCAGCTTTGAAGCTGTGCAATGGCAGGATTTCTACTCCATCCTCTCATACACCTCACTGTGAAACTGAACTGCTTTACCAGACTGTCCTCTCATACACCTCATTGTGAAAATGAACTGCTATACTATCTCATAAGTGGGTTTCTGGTCAATCTGACCTACAATGAGCTCATCAGATGGCTGTATCACGTCATTATCAGGGTCTAATATATATGTTATACTGATAAATCATGGCTGTTTATTCATTTACATTTGGGCTCAAGGCTGAAATAATAAATAGACTCCAAACTGATACTAAATTAATGGAGCCGGCTAAAGTCATTCACCCACCGCCTGCCATTCACTCTCAGAAGCAGGCACTGCACATTGTGTTGAATTGTATGATGCTTTTGTCATATGTATTTTAAGACCACCAAATTTACTTTCAATCTGTTTTAGATTCCTATAGAGACCAGCATTGTGTACCCCTGCCCTAGTGATAGTTTTGAGCCTAAGTTGAACAGATAAGAATGCAAGTACACTGCTGAGACACTGCTATCTTTTCCTGTCTCAATCAGATCCACGTACAGCCTTGGACAGGGCCTGTGGCTGCCGGTCAGTAAGAGTTTCGTAGTCCCTCCAGTGGAACTCTCCATTAATCCCCTGGCAAGCTGCAAGACTGACGTGCTGGTCACAGAAGACCCGGGGGATATCAGGTAACACTGGGGTCTGTTCCATGCTATCGGCTCTAAACAGGGAGCTTCTCGCTGAGCCCGAGCTGAACCAATGTCCACTCACGGTGTTAGTACAGGGGGCACGGTTCTGCAGGAGGTGCTCTACTTTTGGTGTCTTTTCAATAAAAAAGGAAAGGTTCAAATAAAAAAATCATCTGCAGGACACTGCTGGAGAGCCTCCAGTGCCTGCCCGGAGGACTTTTAAATGGGAGTATCGACCTCTTTACAAAATCCCTATATAAAACTGGACAGCTTAGGACCCGGGGAACAAAATAACCTTCATAGCCTTAGAAACAAACACAGCATATACACAGTCTCCAGGCTATAGGGCACATTCTGCACTCCACGCGGAGCACCTTTACTGGATGCGCCACTCGGGAGCCCCCGAAAATAATGTACTGTTAATGTGTTTTTATTCTAAGCAACACACTCAGCAATATTTCAGCTATTTTGGTGGTATAAATTGGAAGCTAGCACAGAGGGACTGCAGTACAGTGTTTCAGAGCGGAGCACTCATTATCCTGGCCTCTAACAGAAGCTATGTAAATCACTGTGACAGTGGCATAGTTTCAGACAGCCATGCAACCAGAAGAAAATGAAACCTGTAAAAACACATTAAAGAAATGTCTTCATAACACAACACCATTAATATCCACAGCAGTGGGATTACCTTTCAAATGACCATGTCTTTTAATTATGTGCCTTTGGCTTGGGACACTTCACTGGCACTGCAGTCAATTATCTAGTAAGTAGCACCTGCTGCATCAGGTATGGGGAGAACTTCAGAATATTTTAAAAAAATAATTATCACTATATTACACAGTCACGCTTTATTTTAACTAATGTTTTTAACTAATAATGTTTTATATCCCTTTGTGTAGGATTGTGTATGACTTATTCAATGCCCTTATGTCATAAATATATAATAATAAAAACAATGACAAACTTCTTTAGGCAAACCAAATCAAATTACATGGTTTATTTAATAACACCCATTCCATCATTGCATGATTATAGACAACAGACAGTTATTGAGAATATTTCTTTATACAAAAAATGTTCTCTCAAGGCAGGGCTGGAGGAATATTAGACAGACTAGTTCATAGGATACCAGCGTTAGACTGATCAGATCTACCTGCACACTAAGAACGTTCTCTCAAGGCAGGGCTGGAGGTCCTCCTCAGGAGCTGTATTCTCCAAATCGCTCACTGGGTAAGACCGCTGGTGCTATGCTCCTATTCTGACAATTCTATCACTGTTCCACTGTTATTGTTCTTGTCTTTCTTAACTGGTTTCAGCTAGCTTCATGGTTAGGCTATGGTGGTCTGACCCAAAGTGCATGAACCGTTGTCCCATATCTCAGCATAATAGAAACGTTTTTACAACACTGTCTGATACAAACCTTTCAGATAGCTGTATCACAGTTTATTTGAACTGTATGGGATTTCGAGAGGTTGTCCTGACAAAATACAGGTAGTGGACAAAAAAATGGAAACACCAATGTAAAGTCACTTAATAGGGTGTTGGGCCACTATGGTATCCCGCTCTGTGGAGTTCTTGGCGGACCGTTTTTGATTAAACTGGTTTCTTGCACCCCAGGTTTAAATTTGCAGTCAATTGATCTGCAGTTGCTCGCCTGTTTTGCCTTGCACTTCGAATTAATGCACGAATATCACGATCCTGGAGTATGCGCTTCCGTCCACTGTTGCCCTTTGCTGATGATGTCAAGTTGAGCTGTCTTGGTCACTAAAGCTCCAGTGAAACGCGCCCCAACAATCACCCCTCTTTCAAAGTCACTGAGGTCTCCTCTTGCAGCCATGCTAGCCGTAATTATAGGCAACCAGGCCTGTCCAGCATTTTTATACATGACCCTAAGCATGCTGGGATGTTATTTGCTTAATTAACGCATGAGCCACACCTGTGTGGAAGCCCTTGCTTTCAATATACTCTGTGTCCCTCATTTACCCAGGTGTTTCCATTTTTTTGTCCACTACCTGTAGATATGCATTATAAAATAGATACAGAGAGAGGAAACATAACATGGTACAATTATGCACACAGTGACTGAAGAATAATATATAGATCAAATAATTTCAGCAACCAAATTTTACAAAGAGGTAAAGCAACCTGGAACAGAGGAAGAATACTCTAGAGAAAACAGCGGCAGTACTGCACTAGACACGAGGTGGATCAGCCCATTGTCTTGCATTCAGAACACACACAGCTGTGCACTTTATGAAATGGTACTGTACATACTAGAGTCTTTTTTAAATATTAATTATTCTACTGATAAGGAGACATCATCAGTCTGAGCTCCTAGGGGAGCAGGCTGAGGCAGGGGGTATTCTGCAGTGTTCAGGGTTTACAATGGAAAGTGAGCTCTCAGAAAACAGAAAAGCACTCCTGCAATAAATTTAGAGTTAAGCTTTGCTTAAAAACACACACACAAAAGTGTCCACAATTTTGCATTAATCTTTTTTTTTTAAGTTGACTCTTGAGGACATGGATTTTTTAAAATTTGTTTATGTCAAGATCACAACATCCTTTATCTTGTTTTTCAGCGTAACGGTATTGAGATCCTGAGAGCATTTGTTTTGTCATCTTTACATTTCTATTGTGTTTGTCTGCCCTGTCCTGTACTTTTAAAATGGTTTTCAAGAAGCTGAAGTAGAGGCTTTACAGCTTTCATTTATTTTTAAATTTGTAAGATTTACAGCAAGAGTTTATAAATAAGGGAGACTTTCCTAAAGAGTAGCTCTGAGTATCAGTAATATAACACTACAGTGTTTTAAAAACTGAGTTAGAGATTCCTCTTTGTCAATCTCACATCTGCCCACATGTCTTATGCATTTTATAGAATTCAATGTTTCGCACTTGAGGCTTGTTAAAGGTGATTTTTTTTGTTTTTACTTCAATTGCAATTCAAAATGAGGCAACCAGACATCCTTCATTTTAAAGTGGTAACAAAAGTTTTGAAAGTTATTTTCTTACCTCTTATTAGCACAGACAATATTATGACTGCTCCCCCTTTTTCCTGTTGTTTATCTTTTAACCACTTCCTGCGATAATACTTCTAATGCTAACACAAGGTAATAAAATTGATTTTAAACTTCAGTTAGTATTCATTTAAGAACAGTATTGGGGAACTCAGTGCAATCCATTTGCATGCCTATTAAGCATTCACGGGCAATAGATAGCAATTTCAGTTGTCAAGTTTGCATTAAAGAACAACAAAAAGTGGGTCACTTTTGAGCTATGTTGATCTAATTTAATTACCAATGAGAACAGAGCAATTTAAAGGCAGGCCAAAAGAGACTAACAGGGACTAATTAAGCTGTGGCCTAGCTGTTTCTCGACACTGATAAAACGTGAACAGTAACACAATGCAGAGATGTTTTAATGAGCACAGCTCACGCGGTGTGGGTTGCATTCCAGGTGATATTCTCATGATTAATATTCAAGTGGAGTCTACTTGTGAAGGTATGGGGGCATTGTGTATTTCCGCACCACATAGTCCCTATAGTGCTATATCAAATTGCTATGTGATTCATATTCTACCAGCACAGAGGCGTCTGCTGTTGCTTTACTTTAATTGTGGATAACTATCTTGCCTACAAGAATAAATCTTTTATTCTCCGTTCTTTCTAAGCACACATTGATGCTTTGGTGGAGCTTAAGTAACACAGTGTGCTCAAAACTAGCTGGTGAAATTGATTGTATTTTGAATTGAAGTTGATTTTAGTTCTTCTCTTCCATACGTGGGTTCTGCTGCTGTTTTTGTTTTTCTCTGATCTGCCCACGCACACAATCAATCGACTGAGCTAGACCAGAACACAACTGCTTGGATTCCAACGGACAGGCATCAAAGGGCGTTATCATTAGACTGCACACAGAACACTGTATTCAGTTCTGGACAGTGCATTACTAATAGGACATGGTAGCCCTGGACAGAGTCCAACCAAAAGCAACCAGACTAATCCCAGGACTTAAGGGAATGAGCCGTGAAAACAGGCTGAAAATTAGGGGAACTTGATTGAAGTCTTTAAAATCTTTAAAGTTGACAAAGGTAATACTTTAAGCGCAGCACAAACACCAAGATGCGAGGACACCATTATAAACTAAAGCGTAGTTAGGGTTACAAAAGAGAGTAGGCGACACTTCTTTACACTGCGAGTGGTGAGGGGATGGAATGGGTTACCTACACTAACCAAGTTGTTGAAGCTGAATCATTGGGATCCTTTAAGTTTTGAGATCAATCAGCTACACGGAACCAGATGAGCACTGATGGGCCGAATGTCATGCTCCTTTAATATATGCTCTTAGGTTCTATATCTTAAACAAACTGTACAGAAAGTTTAATTCTTGAATATAATGCAAACTCTCTTCCCTTTGTAAAGTATTCAGTAGTCATGCTGTGTTGGCAGCTGGGTATTGTTAATAATATAAGAAACAACAAACAAACTTTATTTCAAACAAAATCCCTGTGGCATAACTGCCAACCACCAACTCATAATCAAACATCTGCCGTAATGCGCTGAATACGTTTCTCGAGCGCGCTCCACAGCTGTTTATTAACTTATAAACTTGAGGTGACTGTCAGTTATAGTTTTAATACAATAGATACACAGTACTGCAGCATATAAAGCATTTTGTTTTACTGCTCCACCTTACAGGGCAGCAAACACAATAATAACAAATCATATACAACTACTAGCGAACAATAGATGTGTTTAACTTGAGAACTTTCAGTCAAACAGATGAATGTCCCAGCACTACACGGTAATCTCCAGTGTTACCAAAAGAAACTGAGCTCACATTTAAAATATTTAGACAAGGTGTGTTTAGTTGACTTATCCAACTGCTTTGCTGTGCATTATAGCTTATCTTCAAATATTGTACAAATCTGCTCTTATTTGTCCTTATGATTAATGCTATCTGTAAAGCTCACAAGTTCATTATTCTCAGACAGGTTATGCAATGACATTGTTTTGAGCTTTATCCCTAGCACACCTGGAAATATTTTAATTATGAGTGAAATTGTTGAACATATTTTTTCTGCTTGGGTATCCAGGCTACTCTGAAGGTCAAACAGGAGTTTGTGCGCTTGGTATAAACATGTCTATCTCATACGAGTCAGGCTAGCTGCAACAACCTTGCAAGTGATGTGTGAAAAATGCAGTCAGAGAGATAATAAAGGATCATTTTGTTTCCCCTGTGTATGCTATCATTAGTCAGTATGTGAGTAATGGGCTTGTCTCTTTGTATCATGGAGACTTCTGTCTTGCTGATCATGTGTATTTACATGCAACATGAATGATATGTGTGAACGTATGCCCTTGCATCTCCAGGGGCGCTTCTGTAAAAGAGGCGTTTTTGCCTTCTCGTGTCAGCTGAAATCAGATCAAGAATACAAACATGCCCGTGTGGTGTCAAGTGCAGTAACTGGGGTATGTGATTATGCTTTTGTAACCATCAAACCCTCTGAAAACACAACATGATGTTACACATTTGCACCTTTGATATATCAAAAACTATTATTTGATAAAAGAATACATGCAGAGCAGTAGAACAGTTTGCAAAGAAGAGCACTTTAATAAATAACATATCTGTAAAAAAATCTTTGACAATGTACCTTCAGTAGTAAGTCCATAGTAAAGCCACTGTGTTGGTCCCTTGACTGGATTTATAGCAATCATTTTGTTCCGCTGTATTTCAAAAGGCAAGTTCTCTTCTTTGGTATCATGGTAGCAGGGTGTTGCTCAGAGGACATGTGGTATCCCAGCAGTTTTATAATCGCCCTGTTTGGTTTGATTTTGCTGCTGTTACACATAGGAAAACAACTATTGTTGAGTTCCTCTGATTAATGCAGCTGTCAGCTGCTCCAGGCATCTAGGCATGGCAGATTGACTTTTTACACAAGCAACCCAACACAGAACATTTGAAAGCTGTCATTATTGTAACAGTAACAAATTGCAGTTAGATTGTTATTTAGTGCAGTGAGAGTTGGCATGGGTTTTCTTTATAATGTAGTGCCATTTGGAGCGCTGGGTGAGTGTGGCAAAGTGGTTTGCAGTGTGCAGGTGTAGAGGTGATGCAGTGCACAGCAATGAGAGACACAATACAGTTCACGGTCCAACAACTCTTTATTTTGGCTGTGTTGCTTGTTTGCAACAATAAATAATAATAACTGGCAATGGTATTGCACACTCAACAATGGTATTGCACAGTTAAAACCCACAGGATTCAGTCCTGAAATAATACATTTATAATTATAACACGCACTTTAAACACCTACACGATCACAATCCCCAAAGTGAGTGCCCCTAGTGCAAGTGGTGATTTATACTTCTAATGGTGAAGCAATAGTGCAGTGTGGTCCGGGGTTGGTGCTGGCTTTTAGTAACAGCTCCCGGATAGTTTAGCTGTCTAACAATGACAATTACAGTTATTACTAGACAGACAGAAACAACACGAAAACACTCATGTTAGTTTACATTTCTCCTTCAGCGGTCTTTCCAGAACCATAACAATAGGAACAGATCGCTTCGCCACATACCAGAAGGCGATGACTTCTGGTATTGTGACTCCGCTTCTTTGCTGGCTGGCCAACTTCCGACTTTCCCTGGAATGAATTGCCAGCCCATTCAGTCTGGGACACATTGTTCCTGTTATACAGCACCCTCACAGATCGGGAAGGAGATTTATGACTTGGATTCACTCTCTCTCTGTCACAGTGAGTCATACAAATCCATTGGAATCACGTCCATGTTGACTTGCCGATCTTGCATGAGGACCCGCAGTGATCGTTGCATTGGTCCTTGACATATCGTTAGGGAGTAAAACCAACCTCATTGCATTTCAGAAATCCCTACTGGTCAGTTCACCCGACTAGTCCATGCAAAGACTTCCCTAGATGTTACCCAGCAGTATCTGGGTAACATCTGTGGCTTAGGTTGGGTGGGTGGAAGAAAGAAGTAAAGAAACACGTTGCTCTTCAGACCCCTAAATGGGTTACAGCATTGAGGCAACATTCCACAACATTAATGATCAAGGAATATTAATCACAAATCCTGTGCAAACCAACCCTGGCTGTTAATTAGGGTCCTCCTTCAAAAGATATGGGGATCTTTTCACGTTGATCGTGTCCTTTTGTCTGTCACACATGGGGAACACATTGCCTTGATTTTGCTTCAGTCTTCACCACACTTTGATCATGCTCTCCTGGGGGCCTGTGTACTAAGACTTGTGCATGTTGTTATGCCTCTGCTGCAAGATGCTCCAGGGAATATGGAGAGAGGTCATTAGCATCTCATTGACCTCTGAGATGCTCCTGATTACTCATGCAGAGCAGATGCGCCTGTGCATATTGATATCAGCATCTAAAGCACTCCATTACTTGCATATGCTTAACTTTGCGCCACTTAGGTCTTGGCATAAATGAGTGTTGGGCTATAAAAAGATGTGCTTGTGTGAGTGTGTTCTCCAGACAGAGATAAACTGCCATTAAAAAAAATAAAAAACTTTAATATGGTCGTTTAAAATGGTGTTGGCTGCAAAACAAAGTAACAAGCAGACAAAATAGATTTTTTAAAAACAACTTGAACGACAAATTCAGCAACATTTTCAAGTTTTGTAAAACTTTCAAATGCGCTTGCTTGCGCCGTTTTATTGTAAAATAAAAGGTTTGAACAAAACAAAACACAGGACACAGCACTTGAGGCCAAAATAAATAGACAAACAAAACAGACTAACACTTAACAAACGGTGGATGCACAGACAAACAAACACAGTGAGTTTAAACAGTGTTTGTTATTATTCTTATTATTATTCTTTTTATTCTTTTTACCTCCTCTCCACATCCGTTCTCCACTCACCGAACACACCACCCCAAGTGAGTAAAACGTGCATCTATATATACTGTTGTGCTGGGATTCAATTACTAATTAATTATTCACTTGAATCCCAGCACGTGAATTAATTACGTGCAACCTCGTGCTCACATATTATATACTTTAAATGCATGTGAAGTGATGTGCAATCCCGTGCCTAAATACAATTATACATTTTAAATAACTTGTGGTTTACACACCCATTTATATCCCATGCAGCCATCTCTATACACCAACATTAACACACCACACGCAACATACGATACAGAAATGCACACAGGGGCGGGGCACATTGCCACAAACTTCCATAGCTTATTTTGCTGCCTCTAACTAATCCCAAAATGTTAAACACAGGAGAAATGTTAACTGCAAACCTGAAATTACAAAACTGAAGCTTTTGTGTTTTTCTTTACACACACTGTACATTTCTAGTAGTATGTAGAAATGTCATTGTCCGGACCGTATACAGCTACTGTTGATAAAAGTATGAAATGAACAGGGAAGGTGAAGAGTAATGTAATACTGTAAGACTGTAAAAATAAAATGTTTTTCACGTGTTTTTTGTGATATCATGAATTTTCCGGGACCCTAGAGATAAGTCATGAAAAGCCATGACATGCGGTATTTCTGTCATGGGTAGATGAGGCAATAGCGTAAAACTGTCATGGCCCTTAATGAGATATCTTGTTTATACCAAGAATGCATATATACATATTTAATTTTGTTTTAAACACGTCTTTGGGGGAAAAATGTGATGTCTCTGACTCAGTGCCTGCATTTGTGTGGCTTATTTTGTTTATGAAGGGTGATATTAAAAATAAATTGTATATTTTATTGTAATGCGGTCAGTGTTTTCGCTGTCACGTGTCACAGTTCTGCATGTTTCTTGACAGGGACAAAGAAGAAATCAGCTCAGCAGTCACTAGTGACGACTCCTTCTGTTTTGTATTATTTGTTTCATTTTTTGATAATTGTTTAATAGGATGTTAGCAGTTAAAACACGACCACACAGTATGATGGAGAGACAGATAAAGCAGATCATACTACTAGAATCTCTGTGGAACTATATAAAATATTGCTAGTTCTGTAGTGGATTTACTCTCCTCTATCCAAAGAGACTCAGGATTCAGGTTGATTATCAGCTCCAGATATTTTAATCAATGTATACAAGGGAAGAGTCTACAAGAGACTGTTAACACAAGTGGGTTTACAGTTGATAGTTATACAGTTTGTACAAGCTGGAAAGTAGGGTGTGACTGGTGTCTGTATCACCAGAAAGTTCAGTAGAACAATGGGATGGCCAGTTAACAAGACAAG
This sequence comes from Acipenser ruthenus, assembly GCF_902713425.1. NCBI lineage: Eukaryota > Metazoa > Chordata > Actinopteri > Acipenseriformes > Acipenseridae > Acipenser > Acipenser ruthenus. The sequence continues at coordinate 13,638,905 of NC_081203.1, forward strand.
ATCGAAACAGAGCCGGTGTTTATCAGAAAGTCCAGTAGGACAGGGGGCTAGGGAGTAGTACAAGATAAGATCAAAACAGAGGGCCTTGGGTGGGGGGTAATATTGTCCAGAAGCTTGGGGGTTCAACTGTTAGGCTTCAGCTGATGTAATCACTGTCTGTTGTAGACTGAAAGGCACTTCATATTCAGTTAAATATATTTTGTCAGAATTCCATAATTTTCCTCCACAGTACTAACCGCGTTCCATTGAGCTCAGTGGTTCTTGCTAATTCAGCATTTTTGTAGAGTGTGTCATAGCTATTAAAACATAAGAACACAAGAACATAAGAAAGTTTTCAAACGAAAGGAGGCCATTCAGCCCATCTTGCTCGTTTGGTTGTTAGTAGCTTATTGATCCCAGAATCTCATCAAGCAGCTTCTTGAAGGATCCCAGGGTGTCAGCTTCAACAACATTACTGGGGAGTTGGTTCCAGACCCTCACAATTCTCTGTGTAAAAAAGTGCCTCCTATTTTCTGTTCTGAATGCCCCTTTATCTAATCTCCATTTATGACCCCTGGTCCTTGTTTCTTTTTTCAGGTCTCAGATCACCGCGTAGTCTTCTTTGTTCAAGACTGAATAGATTCAATTATTTTAGCCTGTCTGCATACGACATGCCTTTTAAACCCGGGATAATTCTGGTTGCTCTTCTTTGCACTCTTTCTAGAGCAGCAGTATCCTTTTTGTAATGAGGTGACCAGAACTGAACACAATATTCTAGGTGAGCTCTTACTAATGCATTGTAAAGTTTTAACATTACTTCCCTTGATTTAAATTCAGCACTTCTCACAATATATCCAAGCATCTTGTTGGCCTTTTTAATAGCTTCCCCACATTGTCTAGATGAAGACATTTCTGAGTCAACATAAACTCCTAGGTCTTTTTCATAGTTCTCTTCTTCAATTTCAGTATCTCCCATATGATATTTATAATGCACATTTTTATTGCCTGCATGCAATACTTTACACTTTTCTCTATTAAATTTAATTTGCCATGTGTCTGCCCAGTTCTGAATGCTGTCTAGATCATTTTGAATGACCTTTGCTGCTGCAACAGTGTTTGCCACTCCTCCTATTTTTGTGTCGTCTGCACATTTAACGAGTTTGCTTACTATACCAGAATCAGATTCTAAATCATTAATGTAGATTAGGAATAGCAGAGGACCTAATACTGATCCCTGTGGTACACCACTGGTTACCTCGCTCCATTATGAGGTTTCCTCTAATCAGTACTTTCTGTTTTCTACATGTTAACCACTCCCTAATCCATGTGCATGCATTTTCTTGAATCCCTACTGCGTTCAGTTTGAGAATTAATCTTTCATGCGGGACTTTGTCAAAAGTTTTCTGGAAATCTAAATAAACCATGTCGTATGCTTTGCAATTACCCATTTTCAATGTTGCATCCTCAAAAAAGTCAAGTAGCTTAGTTAGACACAATCTCCCTTTCCTAAAACCATGCTGACTGTCTCCCAGGATACTGTTACCATATAGGTAATTTTCCAGGATATTGTTACCATATAGGTAATTTTCTGAGGGGGTGCAGTGTCTCATAGCTATTAAAACACCTTTTCTGAGGGGGTGCAGTGTCTCATAGCTATTAAAACACCCTTTCTGAGGGGGTGCAGTGTCTCATAGCTATTAATAAGCATCTATATAAGCACCTACAGTGACATAGTTTAAGGCACAGCATGAGCTGCAGTACCTAGTGTTTGCAATAGTTATTTATATCATCCCATGTTTTCAACTGCAAATCGATTCATACAGCAGATTATTATATATTTTAATAACCTTTTACCTGACGTTGCAATATATTCACAAAGTGTTACTCTGAGGTTGGAATGCCTGCAGTTAAGCCTGCTGCTTGATGGACTACAATAGACTGCAACGTGGGTTAAATGAAGCCACTGCTGGCATGTTGAAATTGAAAACCCCTTTTTGACCCATCTTTGTGAAGATTCGTTTTCAGATTTAAACCTCAATTAAACCGATTTAAATATAATGTTGCAAATCACCTATCAAATGGACTAAATATGGTATGCTGCAATTAACCCATGTTTTTTTCATCGCCTCTCCTGTCTCCACTCTCCCCGCCTTTACAATAGAGGCTGAGATTGATGCTTTTTTAAAAAATATTTATTTTTTAAATATATTCGCTGACAACAGTAGTAAACATGATGGTTTATTCCGTGAAATCCATGTATATTAGTATTACTTTGTTTCTGTATATCGTTTGCTTTTACTGTTTTAAAAAAAAAGCATTATAATTTGTTTTGTCAGAAGGTGTAAAAATACATTCAAACGTGAACTTTTTAGTTGCCTGCCGTGGGAATCACGTGAATTGTTTGCATTAGTAACACTGTGAAAAAGCAGGAAGCGGAATAACCCATTTATTAATAAATTTTTATTTGTTTCTTTAGCAGACGCCTTTATCCAAGACGACTTACAGAGACTAGGGTGTGTGAACTATGCATCAGCTGCAGAGTCACTTACAATTACGTCTCACCCAAAAGACGGAGCACAAGGAGGTTAAGTGACTTACTCAGGGTCACACAATGAGTCCGTGGCTGAGGTGGGATTTGAACCGGGGACCTCCTGGTTACAAGCCCTTTTCTTTAACCACTGGAGTACACAGCTTCGTAACAACACATTTTACTGTAAAATAAACAGCTAAATGTGAATATTAATATAATAAAGTTTCTCTCAGGTATAGCGATGCCAAAGTGAATCCCCTGTATGTCACATAACGTGCGCATGCGTGGTGAAGCCAGCGGCACTGAAGGGATGCTTTATCTCATGGGGTGTATTATCTCATGGGGTGCAGTTTTTCATGCTACACCGGCATAGATTGTGCAATTTCGTGCTCTATGCATGGGTATTTTAAATCATTTTTTAACGTCTCTGAGGCGGCTCAGTAGCGGCATTTGTGTGTGAAAGGGGTATTGGACACAGTGCCAGGATTTCAAGCAACAGCCACACAATTCCCCTTCAGCCAAATCCAGAGCCTACACTATTCTGATGCGCGACGCATTCACTTCATTTAAATACTCCGGCCCACATTGAGATACACAGGTGCAGCTTTCAACACTCCACAGTTCATACATAGCCTGCAACTTTTGAGATGCGCACCGCATCTACTTGTACTTGCCGGCTCTTAGTACATAGACCCCCTGGTCTGCGGATTGCATTTGGCTATAATCTGATAAACTCTTGATTTTAAACAATGTTTTTAACCTGCCAGGTATGTGATTATAAGAATCCTCTGTATGTGCGTGCACTGGTTTTTAATTTGTATAACATACTACCTGGAATCCATTATTCAGCATTTAATAAAGTGTGGTAAATATTTCATGCTGTAAGAAAAAACTCTTAACAATAGTGTCTTCAGTCTTAGTTTTGAATTATTCAATCTGTATGGAATAAAATGATGCACACTTATGTTGTTAAAGGTAGTTTACTATAAAAGCATTGATGTGACAACTTATCATGTGTGCACCTTGTGTCTGAAAGCAAGCCTGATTCCACAGAATAAGAAATACATTCATCTCTCAGTGGGATTAAAAGCATGCTATCTGTAGAAACATCAGCCAGCCACAAAAGACTACAAGACATTAGTAAGCCTTTAGAAAAATGTAAGCATAAATTAAAGCATTGAAATAAATGGAATAACTTACAGTGCCATGAAAGAGTATTTGCCCCCTGTCTGATTTTCTGCATTTTTGCATTTTTGTATTTGGTCAGATTTTTTTGTGGGTTGTAATAGTATATAGAGGGAGTCTGAGAGGAAAAATGACACCAAAGTTTGGTGCTTCTTTCATTTGTTTGGTGTGCAAGGTAATCAAACATGCAATCTTCAGGTATGAAAAAGTTATTGCCCCCCTAGTTAACTCAACCTAATTAAAGGAATAATTAGGGTCAGCTGTTTGAGTACTTTGGTTAACAACCAGGCCTGATTTGGGCCTGCCCTGCCCAATATAAATCTGACTAACTTTGGCCTGTACCATCAGAGTGAAGTTGTCAGCACACAGGTTCTAGAGGCACATCATGCCACAAACAAAAGAAATTCCTGAAGACCTCCGGAAAAATGTTGTTGATGCCTATCAGTCTGGAAAGGGTTACAAAGCCACAGTCAGAGCCATATTGTCCAAATGGAGAAAGTTTGGGACAGTAGTTAATCTTCCCAGGAGTGGACGTCCTGCCAAAATCTCTCCAAGAGCACGGCGTAAAATCGTCCAGGAAGTCACAAAGAACCCTAGAACAACATCCAGGGATCTGCAGGCCTCTCTCGCTTCGGCTAAGGTTAGTGTTCATGACTCCACCATCAGAAAGACACTGGGCAAAAATGGGATTCATGGCAGACTAGCAAGGTGGAAACCATTGCTCACTAAGAAGAACATGAATGCTCATCTCAAGTTTGCCAAAAAGCACCTGGATGATCCTCAAGAGTTCTGGAACAATGTTCTATGGACAGATGAGTCAAAAGTCAAGCTTTTTGGCCGACATGGGCCACGTTATGTCTGGCGAAAACCAAACACTGCATTCCACAGTAAGAACCTCATACCAACGGTTAAGCCTGGTGGTGGTAGTGTCATGGTTTGGGGATGCTTTGCTGCATCAGGACCTGGACGCCTTGCCATCATTGAAGGAACTATGAATTCTGCTCTTTATCAGAGAAGTCTACAGGAGAATGTCAGGCCATCCGTCCGTGAGCTGAAGCTGAAGCGCAGCTGTGTCATGCAGCAAGACAATGATCCAAAACACACAAGCAAGTCTACATCAGAATGGTTGAAGAACAAGAAATTTAAAGTTTTGGAATGGCCTAGTCAAAGTCCAGACCTAAACCCCATTGAGATGCTCGAAAAACCCACAAATTACAAGTTGAAGCAGTTCTGCATGGAGGAGTGTGCCAAAATTCCTCCTCGGCGCTGTGAGATACTCATCAATAACTACAGGAAGCGTTTGGTTGCAGTTATTGCTGCTAAAGGTAGAGTAACATGGGCAGCAGTGTGGAGTAGTGGTTAGGGCTCTGGACTCTTGACCGGAGGGTTGTGGTTTCAATCCCCAGTGGGGGACACTGCTGCTGTACCCTTGAGCAAGGTACTTTACCTAGATTGCTCCAGTAAAAAACCCTACTGTATAAATGGGTAATTGTATGTAAAAATAATGTGATATCGTGTAACAATTGTAAGTCGCCCTGGATAAGGGCGTCTGCTAAGAAAATAAATAATAATAATAAAGTAACCAGTTATGGAGTCTGAGGGGGCGATTACTTTTTCACACAGGGGCATTGGGTGTTGCATAACTTTCTTTAATAAATAAATGAAATGTGTATCACATGTTTGTGTTATTTGTTCACTCAGGGTCCCTTTTATCTAATATATTAGGTTTTGGTTGAAGATCTGATAACATTCAGTGTCAAAAATATGCAAAAATGCAGAAAATCAGACAGGGGGCAAATACTTTTTCATGGCAATGTAGGTGTTAAACTTGGCATGATTATGTCTGAGACACAAGACTAGGTGGAACTGTGTTGAAATTATGGCTCTATACGTAAAAACAAAGATATCCTGAACTTCTCAAACCTGTGTTTCATTTAGTTCGAACGCTTCTTTGTGTGGAGTAGTTGCAGGATCAGTTTAAGCACCTCATCTCTGCACCATCATTCTGTCAGGAAGATTTTCAAAGCAGAACAATAAATCATGATGACAGGGAAAGATGCAACACAGAATTGCACATGATGAATTGGGATTCAGGAAATAAGGGGGTCAGGCTATAACTGGGCAGTAATTACCAGGAATTATATACGGTATAAGCTACACCAAAGTGTGCATAATAACCCTGTAATTGTATCGAGGCTTCTGGTGGCAACATAAATGACGAGACTGGAGGTGAGGTATCCATGTCACCAGAGGATACAATGACAGGCTTTTTATTGCACACTTTGGTGTTCTTTAGTTGTTATAATTAGTTGTAGCCGTTTACAATAGCTTGAATAGCACACACGACCATTCCCTTCCCTTGTTTTGTTAATGCTTTTGTTTTGCCACTACTCTTTCTTGTGTTTTTGTGGTATGTTTGGTTGCTGTAGTAAATTGAACTTTCATATGTGTGTCTCTAAATACCTGTCTATGCCTCCCAGCAGACCGCAGAGCATTTTCCTGATTTTCAACGTGCACATCTCTGTCTTCATCAGTAATATCTGGAAATCAGGTTGTCATTTTTATTAAACTGCCAGTGTGTGTGCTGTGGTAAATCAGTTAAGATGCCCACATGACCTGTACATAATAAACCTTATAATCTTACAGCTGTACATTATAAGAATGTAAACTCTGGGAGTTCTAATATAATCTATACGGCTGTAAATGGCTACTATTGTTTATAATGTTATTACTTGGTGAATATCTATCATTGTATCTTTTAATAATGATTAATATTTAAGCAGTATTACCTGACATGAGGGAATGAGATTACAGACCATGTTTGGTTTTAATGTACCAGAGGCTTTTTAAACTTAGCTTAATTGATCCATGAGGGTGATGGAAACTGAAAACGATCTCTTCATTATTAGAGAAGAGAGACTGAGAACATTATTATAATCATTTATTTCTTAGCAGACATCCTTATCCAGGGCAACTTACAATTGTTACATGATATCACATTATTTTTACATACAATTACATTATTTTTTACACACAATTACCCATTTATACAGTTGGGTTTTTATTGGAGCAATCTAGGTAAAGTACCTTGCTCAAGGGTACAGCAGCAGTGTCTCCCACCTGGGATTGAACCCACAACCCTCCGGTCAAGAGTCCAGAGCCCTAACCACTACTCCACAAGAACATGTCTGCTCTTTCACCTAATCCACAGTAGTCATGTCCTGTTGTTGTCTTTCTATATACAGTACTGGTAAATCAATATGAATATTAATAGGCGACTCACAACTAAGGGACACTAAAGGATGCTTGCATTCATGAGCCATCCTGTGGCTGACATTTTCAACACATGAAACTAAAGGATTTAGATTCCAGAATCAATATATCTCGGTCTCTCTCATGACTGTGGAGGAAAGCAGCATGCGTTCTTAAAGTAGAGTAAATGCTTCTAAATGCTCAAAGTACTAATATAAACCATGTCAATACTAATCAGGAGCCCTTACAGTATTGCATTAACTGAGTGTTTGAGTCCTTTGTAGTCTTTTAAAAGGACTACAATGAAGGCATGTGAATCAAGTTTGTGGAGGAAAAAAGCCCCAGGCTTGGAGGGGTAATCCATTATACGTTCTATAGAATACAATATGAAGAATGTGTCTATCAAGAGTGAAGGTCCCATGTCATCAGTTACTGTGAGGTTCATTCCAAGACTGGGAGACAGCATGGTAATGCTTACTGTGTGTGCTGCCTGTACGTAGGTATTAAATACCGAAAGAAAAGAGTCTGACCCCATAGACACGAGTCCACATGGAAAAGCCACCTCCCAATTGGATGCAAAGCCATTGTCCGTCATTTCTGTAGAGGTGCCAGGGCTGTAAAGAAGTAATTGCATTGACTGCTTCCTTTGGCAGCAAACAGAGTACAGTAATTGTTACTGACAACAACGTGGTGCATTTACAAGGATTTAGTGCATTTCTGACATGGCTGGCAATCAAGCTCACAACTAATATCAGCAAGATTATAAATACATGAAGTGAGCTACATTTACAAAAATGACAGGGAATTGAACTGGTTTAACTGACTTGTTAGATTGATACTGTATGTTTAATATGTTGTTCAGACCATATATTCTTACTACTTAATGTAAATGATATTAGTAAGCAGCAATGCTAAGTAGACGATTTCAGATTAAGAACACTACAGTATAGAATCCATAAGTGGCTCACCTGGTAAACACGGCTGTGTGGTGTGCTGGGTGAGTCACACAGTCGGGAGCACAGGTTCTTGTCCTGCCTGTGGGAAGTCGTAGGTCTTCACTGGGGATTCCACTGGGAGCTTTGCTGGTTAGGGAGGCACAATCAGCATGGTTATTTTCTCCTCGTCCTCCAGGGGCTGTCAAGCTCCTGCGTGTAAAGAGACAATGGAGGACACCCCCTGATCTTCAGTATAATATAAAAAAAAAGAATAAAAAGGGTAATAGAAAGGTAGTTTTCTGGTTTGGATGCTTGGATGTTTTTTCTTTGAACACTTTTGAGGCTAATAACTGGATTGACAAGCTTTTGTATATGTCTGGGTACAGGCACAGCTGTTCCCCTGTAACATGTGACCCTTAATAGAGCTCTGCGCATCACCATTTGCAAGAGCACATCGGTGGGATTGTCCGTGTCAGGCAAACGCAATTGTACTTTCTGAAGGTGTGGTATTTTCTTGGTGGCTCTTCCTCTGCGGCACGGTCTGTCAGAGCACTCACAGCAGCATTAGCCGCTTTCTCCTGCAGGGCAGAGCTATATTGTCTAAATGCGTCATAAATCTACTAATCAACGCTTGCCTCTGCAGCAGAAGCTGTGTTCAAAGGCCATTGTTCTGTCAATACAAAGTGCCAGTAGAGTAGACCATACTCTGACAGCCAGTGCTGATGATTAATGGCTGACTTAAACATGATGAAGCAAATTGATTGTTGCATTCTCTGCCACAACATATTCATTTCTTAGGGAAAAGAATGGCAGTTCATTAGAGGGAGTCAAGATCATTTACACAGCCCTCGATACACTGCTATATTTCATCTTGACTTTTGTATTGTAAAATAATGAAGCATCCCCCCCCAAAAAAACCCTCTTGGAGCTAACATTTATTTTAATAATGATTTGTGGCGAGGCAAGTTATTTCTGTAAGCAGTATTGTATTCTGGTTTGTTTTTCACTATGGATTGGGGCTGAACAGTAAGACCAGTGACTCTGTATCTAATTATCTGTATGTGGCTAGTTGGGATAATGAGTTCCAGAGTCCATTAATCTTCAATAAACCTTATAAACTGTTCAATTTACCAGCAGGCTCCTGTAGTCAATTAAAGAATGTAGTTCACCAAAGGCTGGGAAGGCAGACATAACTGGTACAGTATGGGCAGAAACAACACTGCAATGCCTTCTGGGAATGGAACACGAGTTACAGTGGCTGGGTCAAACCAAACAGGTATTATTATTATTATTATTATTATTATTATTATTATTATTATTATTATTATTATTATTATTATTATTGTCTGTGATGGTAGGGCAAGAGACGTGTTTGACACAGGGGTTGTACCTACAGACTGGAAAATTACAAACGTAATACCGATCCACAAAAAGGGAGACAAAACCGAACCAGGTAACTACAGACCAATAAGCCTGACTTCTATTATATGTAAACTTAAGGAAACTATAATAAGATCTAAAATGGAAAATTACCTGTATGGTAACAGTATCCTGGGAGACAGTCAGCATGGTTTTAGGAAAGGGAGATCGTGTCTAACTAACCTGCTTGATTTTTTTGAGGATGCAACATCGACAATGGATAATTGCAAAGCATACGACATGGTTTATTTAGATTTCCAGAAAGCTTTTGACGAAGTCCCGCATAAAAGATTAATTCTCAAACTGAACGCAGTAGGGATTCAAGGAAATACATGCACATGGATTAGGGAAAAGTATTGCACGCAGGCAATAAAAATGTGCATTATAAATATCATATGGGAGATACTGAAATTGAAGAAGGGATCTATGAAAAAGACCTAGGAGTTTATGTTGACTCAGAAATGTCTTCATCTAATGTGGGGAAGCTATAAAAAAGACCAATAAGATGCTCGGATATATTGTGAGAAGTGTTGAATTTAAATCAAGGGAAGTAATGTTATTATTATTATTTATTTCTTAGCAGACGCCCTTATCCAGGGCGACTTACAATGTTAAAACTTTACAATGCATTAGTAAGACCTCACCTAGAATATTGTGTTCAGTTCTGGTCACCTCGTTACAAAAAGGATATTGCTGCTCTAGAAAGAGTGCAAAGAAGAGCAACCAGAATTATCCCGGGTTTAAAAGGCATGTCGTATGCAGACAGGCTAAAAGAATTGAATCTATTCAGTCTTGAACAAAGAAGACTACGCAGTGATCTGATTCAAGCATTCAAAATCCTAAAAGGTATAGACAATGTCGACCCAGGGGACTTTTTTGACCTGAAAAAAGAAACAAGGACCAGGGGTCACAAATGGAGATTAGATAAAGGGGCATTCAGAACAGAAAATAGGAGGCACTTTTTTACACAGAGAATTGTGAGGGTCTGGAACCAACTCCCCAGTAATGTTGTTGAAGCTGACACCCTGGGATCCTTCAATAAGCTGCTTTATGAGATTCTGGGATCAATAAGCTACTAACAACCAAACGAGCAAGATGGGCTGAATGGCCTCCTCTCATTTGTAAACTTTCTTATGTTCTTATGTTCTTAATAAGGTTGATGATAAAACTGCTAGCCACAATTGTTTAACCATGATAAATAAGATACAGTACAGTGAAACAGTTTTTTTACTTAGACTACAAACACAATTTGCTCAACAATTAATTTAATATCATAATATAACAGTAGCATTTACTATTTTGGTATTCAAATCTAAATTGTATTAATATACTGGGATGTGATGAAAAACTTTACTCTGCATGTGAAAACAAGCACAGTCCATACCAAAACAATCAACACTGGCCTGCAGATTTACAGTTGTATCCACAGAAGGCTGGGAGAAATTTATGGAAGAGCAGAATAATGCAAATAATGATGTAAAACAATAAGTGACATGAATTCAGTGAGGAATGACCTCGGCCACATGCCCTCCGTGGGATGTTAGGCAGTGTAGACTGATGGCCTTCAGAGAGCAGAGGAAATCATTCATCTCAACCCTAAGAAAGCCAAATACACTTTCTATTGCGATTCTTAGCAATTACTATAGTTTTCTAAAATAAAATAAAATAAAATAAAATACTGGTTTAGAAGTAATCATGTTTCTCAATTTTATTCTCAACACTTCAATTGTTAAAAATACACTGCAAATTCTACCATTTCTGTCTGTTACATCACCCTGTATTATAACAAATAATATAGGGCAGCAGTGTGGAGTAGTGGTTAGGGCTCTGGACTCTTGACTGGAGGGTCGTGGGTTCAATCCCAGGTGGGGGACACTGCTACTGAACCCTTGAGCAAGGTACTTTACCTAGATTGCTCCAATAAAAACCCAACTGTAAAAAAAAAAATGTAATTGTATGTAAAAAATAATGTGATATCTTGTACAATTGTAAGTCACCCTGGATAAGGGTGTCTGCTAAGAAATAAATAATAATAAATATACACCAAAACTGTACATGTAAGGCTCTCATTCTATTTCAAGTTTCTGGTGACACTGATAAATCACTTGAGCTAGTGCTCTCATGGTTTATATGTCGCTGGAAACCCTTGATATAATTACTGCCTTATTATGCACGGTTGGGTGTACATTCTTCTTCTTATTGTTATAATTATAAACTATAATTTTCCTCTAAACTCATGAGTTTTACAGTCTTATTGTCGTTCAGTAGGTACTGTACAGCACATCACTGCTCACTGATAATAAGATTACATGTGCCCCTGTGGGTAATAAGACTACAATCCTTCAATACCGTTTGACTCACAGTTGAAAGATTGGGATCATTAGAAAACTATCATGCAGAATGAATTGTTGAAAAAAAGGCATTTGATTACTGGCAATCCTAATATCAAAAACAACAGAAACAGGAAACATCCTATATTCAGTGTTATTTGTGTTTTTACAAACTGGGTCCACAGTCTGATTTCAGCTTCATTATTCTCCTGGTATTTAATCTGCGGCTTTAAAACTGCTCTGGAAGTGCTTGCTTGTGACTTTCATATCATGTAGTGACCTTCTTCTCTGCAGATACAAATGAATACCAAAGTGTTTTCAGCTCAGTTGCCTGCTGTAAACATGTGCAATGAGGGCTGGATCAGCCAGCGTGTCTATAAAAGCAAGAACCAGCGCCATCTAGTGATCTGACACTTTGGATCAAGTTCCCATGTGCTATTTCTGGCAATACACAGCTGTGCACTAGATGGCGTTGGTGCTAAGTAATACAAAGACAATGTCGCTGATTTACTGTAGCTTACATTACACACGTCCATGACAGGAACTGGAACTCAATGGCAGCTCCTGAGCTCTTTGTCAGAGCACCTTAACACAGCCTTAAAAAAAGGTTTTGAGTTCATGAATTCACAGAGTCACAGTGATTGCAAACACAATAAAAACAGTTTTTAATGGCAATCAGGGCTTCTTTAATCTGGATGACACTTAATTGTAGAAGGAAACTACACTGGGTACTTTTTGTGTGTAAAACTGTAATAGGTTTGTTGCCAGGTTATCTAGGTTTATTGCTACAGGTAAATATACCCAAGTATAATTTACAATCCAGTCTTGCACTCATTTATCAAGTGCCTTGGAGAAGGTCCTGTGTTGGCCGATTAGCATTTAGCTACAGCACCCCTATGGCATGGAATAGTCTGGAAAAGAGTATCTGGGATATGATCGAGCGTCAGATAAATAACCCACATGTGTCAGCTAAATGAAGAATAATGACTAAGATCACATTTACATTAATGAGCAGGTTCCAAGAATTATCCAAGTGTACATGTTTCTGATCCCAGATTGAATGTATGATGAGGTTGTCTTTTAGAGTGGTGTTGTTTTTAGGAATGTGAAATTACTGCTGTCTGTTTGTGGTCATCTTGCCAGGACACTCTTGTAAAAGAGGTCTCGGTCTCAGTGGGTTTTTTCCTTGTTGAATGAATAAATAAATATAACAGCAGCATGTCAGATGTCAGCAGTGTGGAGTAGCGGTTAGGGCTCTGGACTCTTGACCGGAGGGGCGTGGGTTCAATCCCAGGTGGGGGACACTGCTGCTGTACCCTTGAGCAAGGTCCTTTACCTAGATTGCTCCATTAAAAACCTAACTGTATAAATGGGTAATTGTATGTAAAAATAATGTGATATATTGTAACAATTGTGAAGTCATCCTGGATAAGGGCGTCTGCTAAGAAATAAATAGTAATAATAATGTCTGTCATGTAAAATGCCTGCACAGAATTGTTTTATCTTTGGCTGTTTTTACTTAATGAAAGGGTCTGTAACAGTGTTTGCATACAGCTTGGAAAGTGGAATAAGTGATTCAGTGTTTGCATACAGCTTGGAACGTGGAATAAGCGATTCAGTGTTTGCATACAGCTTGGAATGTGGAATAAGCATTTCTGTTTCTGCGCAGTGCAACTTTCTCCTGTCCTGATGCTAAATAGCCATTAGTCACTGTTTGTGGGGGACAGTAAAGCAGACATTTACATAGAGAACCATATGCTAGGTAGACCCATAAAACACAAATTTGCTTACATTTTTATGAGCTATCATAAAGCTTAGGCACCAGACTCGAATGCCTTTGCTTGCTAAGACTCTGTCAAACATGACAGGAGTTTAAGCCATCTGCATAGGGTAAGAGACGTGACTAATACTTCTTTATTAACTTTAAAGTTATACTTGCAAGGGCAGAGTAGCACAGGGCCTCGAGGGAAACCTCCAGTTAGCACAGCCAATGGAAGCGGCAGAGGCAGCTGCCGGAATGCGGGAGCCTCACTAAGGTGGTCCTGGATGGATGCACTGAAGGTTGGTTCATACTTCAGACTCCAACATCATTTCTGGTGGGAGTCGACAGTCTCCGACCCTGTGCGACAGGTCAGAATGATGTCATCCACACTCTTGTGACGTGCTTCTTTTTTGAAAAGTCGTACAACCTTTTCTCATGTGTCTGCGACCTGAAATCATCGGATAACGTTGAAAAATATCAACATTTGCTGCATGGTCAGAGTGAAGCTGCACAGCTTTTCTAGCTGTTTGCTGGCCTGACGTATCACAGTCACCTGCGACAGAAGTATGAGCCAGCCCTTAGAGCTGTAGACAGGTGCACACAACTGGAAGCTATTAGCGGCCTGGCACATTTTGTTTTCTAGGACTGCATAACCTATAAAGAGAATCGGCCTGGGTCCTTATTGTATGGGGATTTTTCTCTGGAGCTCAACAGTAGATATTCTTTTTACTTATGCAACAAATTGTGTTTTTTGAAGCCAGCTTCTCCTTCTGAAATGCTTGGGATTAGATCCAAAGCCGTTTCTTATGCCTGAGCCGCAGTGACACTTGACATATGTGCTGATCATAGCAGCCTTGAGTCTTTAGTGCTCGTTTTGCTTTAGTAATGTTGATGGATCGCTCTCACATGCCAGAGTTGGTTTTAGTATCATCATAAACAGTGATGTCACAGCTTCTCTGATTTTATTATTTGCAAAGGCACAGAAACTAATGTGAAATTGATTGGTGGCAGCAGCAATCCCCTTAATTTCACATGCAGCTCTGCCAAAAATATTTAAGGAAAATGTGTAACTGAGCAATCATCAGTCATCTCTGAAAAGGGATTTAAGTCAAGGGAATTGAGTCCAGGTAAGGATTGCTTGACCTGACTGTTAGGTTTAATTAGATAATTAGATTGCTTCATTTGATCCCCCTCACACATTTTTTCACACTCTCATATAAAGGTTTCAGAGGGCAGCAGTGTGGAGTAGTGGTTAGGGCACTGGACTCTTGACCGGAGGGTTGTGGGTTCAATCCCCAGTGGGGGACACTGCTGTTATACCCTTGAGCAAGGTACTTTACCTGGATTGCTCCAGTAAAAACCCAACTGTATAAATGGGCAATTGTATGAAAAAATAATGTGATAACTGTATAATGTGAAATAATGTATAATGTGATATCTTGTAACAATTGTAAGTCGCCCTGGATAAGGGCGTCTGCTAAGAAATGAATAATAATAAGAGAAGTGTTATGAAACTTAATTTACGGTGCATTTAATTAATAACTGCAATTAATTTTCTGAAGGAGTCACAGGGGAGTGTAACACATTGGCCCTGCATTCACACATTAACATTTACATAAGAATCTACACCAGTAAGATACTTTCATTGGGTTTGATCATCATTTTTTAAAGGAAGTGTTTTTATGCAGTTTTTAAATAGATATTTTCAGTTTTCAGCATTCAGACCTTTCTTGCACTGCCAAAATGTTTTTCTTTCATATAAAAAGAATACATTAAAACTAATTTCTTACTCGGCTGTAAGCCAAAATATTTAACCAAGAGCCAGGTAAGAAATTAGTTATTAGTTTAATTTTAATATGATTTTAGAAAATTGTTCCTATTATAGAAAGACAATCTTGAAATAAATTATTTTTTAATAAGAAAGTGAAAATTAAGATGAAGGTAACCCAATTAGAAACTATGTCAGCTGTTTCAATGACAGAATTCCATTTAGTCACACCGGGACCATTCTGAGGTACAGGCGCTGCTTTGTGCCTTTTTCTGAATATGGAATTGCATGTTACTCTCTCTTCAATACTAAGTATGTACAGTATGTATATAATTTTCAGCACAGAACATTGGCTCTTTGGATGCTGCACACTGTGTTATTTATGAGGTAAGCAGTATTCTGAAAATATCTCCAGTGCTGGTTTCAAATATCATTGTAATAAAAGAAACCACTCGCCGGTCAACTGCTGCCCCTGGTGCACCTTAAATAACAGGTTTGCATCATGTTCTAAAAACCACTGGCACGTTTTAAAAACTCTGTGGCTCAGGGCTGGAGGACTGGAGACATTTTACAGTGTATGTACCATGCAACCGTATTTTCAAAGAGATCCTGGAGCCAATAGAAGGTGGCCTATAATGAAATTCAACACCCAGATATAAAAACAGGAAAATATTGAACATAACCTTTCAATTGTAAATTGTTTTCCTGGTTCAGACAACCTGCAGATCAAATTAAATATCTAAAAAGGGGACTAAGCATTACATAGTTTTAGTAAAACTACGTCCCATTTACTATTTTTTTTAAAGACATATTTTATTATTACACTTGCTCTGTTATACAGTTTGACACACCCCCGTGATTAACACTGCCTATTTTGAGAAAAAAAAAAAATCTGTCGCTTTAAATGAAGGAACATGTTTATTATAAATATATACACCCACAAGAACATATTCTCTGGCATATCATTGTGAAACAGTGCTGTGAAGCGGAGAGCAAGTGAGAGACTGAGAATAGACAATAGACAGATGTTATCGGAATCAGGTTTTGCAAACTCCCCGTGACTGGCAGCTGCAGACTCTGGTTTCGGTAGGAGGCTACTGTCTGTGGATTCTGTTTTTCTTTTTGCAGCAGCTACCGACGCCACCCAGGGAACATTAATAATGCTGATGATGTCATCAAAAAGAGCCGGATTTTCGTTCTTGATCGACTGTATACCCATTCATAAAGTGCTTTGCGACAGTCACCCGTATTCTTAGATCATTTTATGAACAGCAATATAGACGACTTTCATTAGTTTTGAACGAAATTCGTTTTATTTTACAGCAGTCGGCAAGTACTTTTATGAATAGGGCTCTTAATGTATATCCTGTATCTGTCCCTGCTGCCATAGTGATTTCTCTTCTACAGCTATGGCCAAAAGTTTTGTACCACCTCGAATTTTAGGATTAAGACATAATACAAAAAATATATTTAAAACAAAATTGAAATCTTTTATTTAATTATTTGTTTATTTAGCAGATGCCCTTATCCAAGGTGACTTACAGAGACTAGGGTGTGTGAACTATGCATCACCTGCAGAGTCACTTACAGCAACGTCTCACCTGAAAGATGGAGCACAAGGAGGTTTTTCATTAAGTATATGGAAAACTGCAAAGCGGTATGTAATTCAATATGTTTACATAACATTATTCAGCAGGTTTCTGTGGACTTTGTGAAGCAACATTAGTTCATTCTATAGGGTGATGCTGTTTAATTTGGACACAGTCCCTCACTGAAAAGTTTGAAAAAGACCATTGGGATATCATTATATTACCAAACATTGTAATAGTCTGAATATTAACAAGTAGATATGCTTGTTTTTGAACATAAGTTTAATTGTTGGTATGATCCTGTAATTACATTCATACAGTATATGTGTTAGTTACTTATGACCATCTCTGTAATTATCTTAATATGCCTTCATTAATAATGATCTTTCAGCCATTCAGAGCACCTGTATTGCCTGCTGTATGCCATGGCATGTGACAAATGAACCCCAATCATGACATCAAGTTACCATATTGAGTTTATTATGTGTGTATTCTCAGTGTCATCACCTACTTGACAAGCCGTAACTCAAATGCTCAGGTAAATTAATAATCGTGACATCAACAGTCGATCACATAAACAAACCGAAATATGGTGAATCAAACCCTGCATCACTCAGCTTTAGGGTGATGTTTCGGAATGAATTAAACTGGATTTTTCTGGATGTTTCTGGATCAGATCCCCAACCTACAATGATACAAAGAGCCCAGAAGACAGTATATAAGAGTGATACACACACACTGTAAGAAAACACACACCACTAACCTGTAAATGTAGTAAAAGGTCTAGGTTATTGTAGTAACAGAATACAAACAGAGCAGTTAACTCAGGTCTCAGTAAGATGAACCTGAGCCCCGCACACTAACCCTAACCCTAACCCTAAATCCGGTCTCAGTAGGATGAACCTGAGCTCCGGATGCTGGGTTGCATTATCATTTATACGTAAGAGAGTTTCATCCCTCAAGCACAAGACATGTGCAGCATTTCAAATACAAACAATGTCCATATATGGTTGTTAATAAGTAGTTTAATTAATTTGTACATACGTGGCTCTCAGAAAGGTGTTATTATTACACAAATAAAATGCAGATAAAAGCAGATAATACACCGTGATAATGGGAGAGAGGACGGCATGTCTCCAGTTATTTTCATCCTTGCACGATACGTTTTCGCTGTTGTAAAGGGATTCTGTGGGATTCTGCCTCTGCTTATCTCATGTCCTTAACTGTAAACCCAGAATCGACATTGTCAAAACTGCACTCACTCCTGCCACACACAAGAATAAGAAAAGACAGAAACTGATGCAAAAATCCTACACTCAATCCTAGATCCTTTATTGTGCAGTATACACTTAAATAAAGATTATAAAATAATCTTACACACACTGTTTGAATTACAGTGCTGTGAGATTGGAGACTGATAAACACACACACACACACTGTTTGAATTAAAGTGCTGCGAGGTTGAGGTGGGTCTGGACCCAGATATACACAATCATATTTATGTGCAGGTAGCTCAGCATAAGTAATTGTGCGTAATGAGTTTTCTTTAAACAGCACACTTTCATAAGAAGGTCGTTCATTTCCCCATGGCTTGAGTCAGTCATGGTGTTGCTTGAATCTCCGGTCATGTACAATATAAACTTTGCTCTAATTTGGTCTGTAGTGAAGAGCGTTGCTGTGAACATTACACAGAAATGAGTTGCTTTGGGCCTCAGAAAGTTTCTGGTAGGCTGTAGCATACATTCTAACAATGCAGAGAATCATGAGGAATTCAAACTTCTTACCTTGGCTACATTGTTTCCCTCTTCCCAGCTGTCAGGTTCATAGACCTTTCCCCTTGGGTGGAATACTAACTTAATTTTAAAAAGCTGAAATAGTTGGACCTGAGAGGTTACACAGCCACAGGTGGTGCTCAGTTTAGAAGCCAATAACTCTGCACTCAGTCTTATAACCATAGTTCTGTGGTTTGAAGCCAACAATGGAACTAACACCCAGTATCTGGTATTTGATAACAAGGCTATTCAAATGCTGTTCTACCCACTTCAGTTGTGATCTGGACAGATATTCATGGCTAATCAGAGCTGATGCTGATTAGGATGGTAACAGCAAAATTCCAGCAATATTGGCTCAGTGATTGGGATTGTTGGTCGGATCTCAGTGCCTCAGCATGGTGTGTGGTTGAACATGATAGAAAAATATAGATTTTTTTGGTTTTCCTGATATTGAATTTCTTACCCAGTTAATACCCTGGTATGTGTGTTCTATGTGATCCTATTGTGGTGTTTGTGTATCGACCATTTCTGGCCATGCTGACTAACTATTCCAGCAATAACAACAACAGAATAATGTTGCTGTGCTATGCAAGGTAATCATGATAATATATGTGAAGAGCTGATGCAATATTTGATTATGTATTTGATTAACTGATACAAACACCAACGTTGAAGACCGCAAAGGTCTCTTCTTCAGATGGAAGTGGAAATTACAATGAAGTTTCTTTAAATTTCCAATTTCACAACAAGCAACGTTTAGTCACTTTATTGTTAGTGTTTTTAGAAATGTCACTTTCACATGAAGAAGAGACTCTTGAAAGCCACTGTTTTTATCACTGTGTATTTGCTATTCCTGGTTGTTTATCCTGGTCTGACCTGGGGTGTACTGGCTTTAAACCAGTCATAATGAGGTTGAGGAGCTGGTCATGCGATTCACTATTACAAATATTTAAGAAAAGTAAAACACCAACAGCAGCCTAAAAAACCCAACAACAAACTTCAACTAAAAGTCCTTTTCACAGATTTTTAGACTTGGAATTTCAAAATGTACCACCATCACCCTATTGAATTAACTCATTTTGCTTCATGAAGTCGCATGGAACCTGCTGAGTAATGTTATGTTAACATATTGAATTACATACCGCTTTGTAGTTTTCCATATATGACAAACTGAACTCGAAATCTAACGTGAACTACTGTATTACTATTATGGCTTTTGTCATTTTGTTGTTTCCTTGAGTACACAATGTTAAATAAAATATATAAATTATGTTTGTATAGTTTTTTTTTTTTTTGTCTCAATCCTAAAATTTTAGGTGGCCAACTTTTGGCCATAGCTGTGCCATGCTTGAATCAAATTCTAAAACGCTATCTGTAAGCAGAGCTCACATATACTCTGCCAGGCAGTTATAGTGCTTCAGAAACACTGGGTTTATCAAGCATAACATATTTTATTATGTTGCTTACAATTTGACGACATAACAAGTTGGATAGCCAGCTGTTTGCAACACCTTGATTTCTAAGCCTCTCTTTGTCCTCCAGCACCCCAAGCAATGTTATTAATATTGTAGTCGTGGCAGTGGGAGATTGACTGTCTTATTAGCAAACATCGTGCCAATCATTGACAATTATTAACAACCCTCAATCCCATTTGCAAGCCCAACCAAAAGTATTTAGTCAAAAAATGAAATTCCCTTGACAATTCCATTCAGCATGCATGGAACATTTGACACATATTTCAGAACAGACTAATTAAGAGGGTAGAGATACAGCGCCATTTTAATATCTGTATATGTCTAATGGAAAAAAAGTCATCGATCCGAGCTATAGACAGTATCCTTTCCTTACAGCAGTCTTATGAGATTGGGGGCCACTTGAATTAATTTAGACGTATTCGTCAGCATGTGGGATGGGTTTGCTCAAGTATGGAAGTGAAATTATTCCCTGAGGTATGTCAGAAATAAAATGCCTAAAGGTAACTTTTATAGAAGTCTGAAGTCTCCTTGCAGTTATATAATTAAAGCACTTTAATGTAATGGGAAGTGTAGCACTGGTATTCAAAAGCAATTCTTCAGAGGCACTGTGGGCACGATTCAGAACATAATTGTATACAGTGTATTATTCATGAAAGTGCTCTAGACTCTTGTTGGCTTCCTTTATGAAAAACAATTGTGCTAATGACGTTTGAGAATCTATCCCAATCTATCTTAACAAACATGAGGCTAGATTAGCAATCGTTTTCTGTAATTACTTGCAAGATGTATTATACCACCCAATTAAGTTACTACACCAGAAACAGACAATTCAGACATTTGATTTAGGTGCTTGTAAGTATTCTTAAACTGTGTCTTATTTAAGCAGTTTATGGTGTTCATTTTGTCATTATTTCAATATAATTATATACTCACTCTCTCTCTCTCTCTCTCTCTCTCTCTCTCTTTATATATATATATATATATATATATATATATATATATATATATATATATATATATGTAAGCAATAAGACCCGACACAGAGGGCATTACCAGGCATTATACGACCATTTGGGTAATTTTGATATACAGTCGTATAATTCCTGGTAATGCCCTGTGTGGAGGGTCTTATTGCTTATATACTTCAATGTTACAGCACAATTAACTATAATGTGTATTGATTGTTACTGAATTTATTTATGTTTTCCTTTTTTTCTATGTTTCTTTCCACATAAGCACTTTAAAATGAACGTTCTATAAATATAGTCCTCCATAACAACAATCTTCTCTATAAAATGAGTGTACAAAACAGCGTTTTTAAAATTGTATAGTTTTATTTGAATAAACACAGAATAAAAGATTGTGTGTTCAGACCTGTGTGGTTCAGACCTGTGTGTTCATACCTCCTGTGTGTTCAGACCTGTGTGGTTCAGACCTGTGTGTTCATTCCTCCTGTGTGTTCAGACCTGTGTGGTTCAGACCTGTGTGTTCATACCTCCTGTGTGTTCAGACCTGTGTGGTTCAGACCTGTGTGTTCATACCTCCTGTGTGTTCAGACCTGTGTGGTTCAGACCTGTGTGTTTCATACCTGTGTGTTCAGACCTGTGTGGTTCAGACCTGTATGGTTCAGACCTGTATGTTCATACCTCCTGTGTGGTTCAGACCTGTGTGTATGTGTTTGGGTACTGGTAAACAGCTTAGCTGTCCAGTTTATAGTTCAGAACTTGGGAGAAGTTTAGTTTAGCGCTCCTGGAAAGAGTTAAGTTTTTGTTTTGTTTGTGCAAATAAATGTACAGGCCCGCCCTGTTTTGCAAAATATCTGTGACCCTGTTTATATATATATATATATATATATATATATACACACACACACACACACACACACAATAAAAAAGCCTGGTTTGATAGTTTTATAGTTTATAAAAGGTTTATCTGAATGGAACTGTCGTACGTCATGTTAATGAAGGAAATACCTCAACATCGTATTGTTAACACCTAGAAAAAAATATAAAAGACCAATATCAATTCATGTTTATTGTCATAACAAAAATACATTACATTATCCACAAAATAGTAACTCTACGTAAATGTTAATATTGGGCTAATTATGAATATCATATTATCATATTTCCCATTTGTATGTGTAGTACCAGCTTATATGCACCAAAAATGTGAAATGTATTTTTGTTTACGACTGTAAGTCGCCCTGGATAAGAGCGTCTGCTAAGAAATAAATAATAATAATAATAATATAGCTCGCTTGGAACCAGCGTCACAAACAACACATTGGCAAGATTGGAGGCAATGAGACCCCATATTGTTTTTGTGACTGAGATGTGAAGATGAAACCACAGCAGCAGCAGGCAGAATCATAAATAATATGAGAGTACAGGGTAGTAGAGTCTGTTCGATTAATAGAATGAGGAGTCTTTCAGACCAAAGATAACTCCAATATGCAGGCCGCTCTTGTTGTATTAGAAAACTAGGTTCACTCAACACTGCAGAGCGCTCTAGTAGTATAGGAAAGAGAACGCCACTCAACATTGCAGAGCGCTCTGGTAATATAGAAAAGAGAACTCCACTCAACACTGCAGAGCGCTCTAGTAGTATAGGAAAGAGAACTCCACTCCCACACTGCAGAGCGCTCTAGTAGTATAGGAAAGAGAACTCCACTCAACACTGCAGAGGGCTCTAGTAGTATAGGAAAGAGAACTCCACTCAACACTGCAGAGCGCTCTAGTAGTATAGGAAAGAGAACTCCACTCAACACAGCTATAGTTCACACACACACACACACACACACACACACACACACACACACACACACACACACACACACACACACACACATACACCCACACACTTTGTCAACCTTCTGATTGGCCTCTGAGCCTATTTTAGGTGGCAAGGCACAGTGAGCATTCAAACTTGACATTTAACAACAAACATGAACTGGCAAGACATCTCCCTAATATATCAAAACTCAGCTTGAATACGTTCAAATAGCATGAATATGAATATGCAATGGACATGCTGGACTCAAAGGGAACACGCATATCAGTTGGGTTGGCAGTTTATATGCGCTCTGGGTTCGGGACATTCTGCTTACAGGATAAACATCACAGTGATCTACTTGCATAGTTGGTACTCTTCTATGTGTTCATTGTAAGGACTACTATGAGCTGAAGTTAAAGAGTGGAGATTGTTTTATAATTTTTTGCAGTCATTCGGAGTGTTTCTTATTGCAATTACTCAAATATTCTTTTGTTTATTTCTATTTTTTTACTGTTTGATATGTGTTTGACTTTGAGTTCAGGAGCTGCTCTTCTATTATATTGAATAACCAAAAATAGATCAGCTAAAGTGTTTTTATTAAAAAAAAGTTTTTAAAAAAAGCAATAAGAACAACTCCAAAAATCATAAGCAGGTGTAAGAATATGTAAGGATCATTTTCAAAACATATGCATGGCAAGTTTATATCAGAACAGATCTTTGTTTTGATTGACAGCATACCTTGGGATGCTGGGATGGGTTAATATTCTGTTGTAACTGGAGTACAACAAGCCTTATATTTCCCTGCTGAACCCTGATTCACAGTGAGATTCACAGTCTGTGTTGTAGCTCCTCAGTGAGATTCTGTTTGTGAAGTGAATGGGTACAGAATTTATCTTTCTAGGTCAATGGTTATATGTTCCTGTACTGTACACACAAATGGAGAGGTAATACAGTCAACATGTGAATGTAATCACTGAGGGGGGAGGGGGGGTATCGGAATTTGTGTGTAAATGGAGGTCCACTGCATGTCTGTCCATCTGAATGCCACATTTACATTTTGACATATCTGTTCATGATTAAACTTGGTTTGGACATTCATTTTTGAGACACATTATTGTATCAAAATCTGTGGGTTTATTGTAGCATGTGTGTGTGAGTGTTACTTGTTACTCTGAACCCTAATTGTGTATTTAGTGCTGTGGCAGGGAAGGGGATGAATGGCACTCATATGCAGGTTTGAGTTACTGCGCTCAGCCTTTTATCAAACTGAGATCTCTTACCTTGCCCACAGTGACTAAAGCTCCCAGTCAATACTTCAATTCATAGCAGTGAAGGTTTCCACTTGCATGACAAATGATTCAGTCATGCGAGTCCATTTACAGATAGGTGTGTGTGTGTTATATTGCAGTCTCTTCTAATTCTTGGCCCAGCCCCTCTATATGGACCATATCATATAGTGATGTAGTGGTTTTAACAGTATTTCAGAAGAACTGTATTTGCATTATGGTTTGCTAGAAGGCCTTTCCAGGTAAAAATAAGTTGATAAGGAGTTGAGCTTGGAAGCATGTGCTAGATATCTATCATATCATATATCATAATGAATCAGAACCATGCCCATGCTGTAGCCTAACCAGCAGCTTCTCAATATCAATCATCCAAAACTGACAGAATAACTCTCTATCCTGCCTCATTGACCATCTCTTATTGTTTTTATTGTTCCTGACATGGCGGCTGTGCTCACTGCCTTGTGCAACTGTGGCATAATATAACAAATGACAGGAGGGGAACATTGTTCATGGTAAAAATACATAATGCACTTCAGTCATCTTTGCGTATTGATTTTCCCTTTTGAAACACACTGAGCTGTGATTAAGTGCTAAGTGGAAGCCAGTCTAACCCGCCTGCATCAGAGAAGCATGAGTAATCCAGGCAGCAGACCAGCTTCCCTTTGTTCACCAATTGCAAAGCAATGGCTTAGGCATTGCAAATAGTATTTATGTGCACGCGGATTTCATTTCTAAACATCAGAAAGAGCTACTGTACAAAGAAGATGCTGTGTGTGGAACCTAGTGGGGTAGGGCCACTATGGACAGCCACTTAGTCCAGCTGATGTGTCTGCAAGGTTTTTCTTTGGAGGAATTACAACATCTAGTTCCTTCAAGGAAGCTGGGCTGGAAACCTCCAGTGCGATTTGCTCTTCAGAGTGACCCATGCCATCACAGGCTCGGGGAATTTGTAGTCTTGAAGGGCACCTACCAGCCAAACAGCAATCGATCAGCCCGTTAACAAACTCTGACTCATCTATTGTTTTGCTAATCAGGACTGAAACAGACTTGCAACAGGGGGATGTAGATTTTATACATGGCAAAATACTGTCTGAATAACAAATGAACCAGTCGTGTGAGAGAGAGAGAGAGAGAGAGTCCATTTATAGGAATGTGCTATGCATTGTAGGTGAATGATTTGACCCTTAGCAGGGTCAATGAACTAATTTAACCCCACTGCGTTGTGATATTGCAGCGCATCACACCCTGGAGTATCATCATTCGATTATATCACTATCAGTCTTTGGAAGTGAAGATTGAACTCTTTTTTGAAGCTTTGAATTTAACATGCGCTTTTTTAATAATGTTTTGCTTTTCAAAAATAGCCTGTGTCTTAAATTCGAGTACAGTATAGTGATGCGTGTATTAAAATCGGCAACAAAAGACATGACTACCCGTCATGTCTATACCAGACGAATTACAAGAGAAACGTTTACAATTTCAGCTTGGACAGATTGGAAAACACATGTCATTTAGCAGTTGTGGTACTGTCATTCCATTCCATTCCATTCTGTGGCATTTATGAAGTTGGGGCCTTCCAGCACTGCACTGAACAGCTGTGCCAGAGGTATCCAGAGCACTGTGGTACCATGTGGAGACTGTCACTTTAATGTTATGGTTGTGCTGTAATAACATAGCGAGTTTACAATATGACAAATACTTGCATTCAGACACCACAGAATAGTCCCTGTCACGCTGAGACTTGGTTACTATAGCAACTGAAGTGCTAAACACCTGCTTCCCTGCAATTTTCTCCAGCACCTGACTTTTGTACACAAGGGCTTGTTCTGTGTCAAGACAAGCTGTGTGTTTAGAGTTAGGAAATTCGAAAGGTATCGCAGGAGGAAGAGAACAGTCATGTTCATCACTCCTTTCCGTAGCACTTTCTTAACGAGCCTGATTACCCTTCTTAACGAGCCTGATTGCCCTTTTGTTAATTGCTTTAACTCCCTCAAAACGAGCGCAGTCAATTCCCAGAGAGCTCCTGTTGTTCTGGGTTTAAAGGGGAAGCTCATTTCACATTCAAGCAGAAAGTACAAAAAACACAACATATCATCCAGAGAAGGTCATCCCGTACTTCAGGATGTGCAATGCTGTGAAAGAAATACACTTAGCAGTGGAGCTTCATGTATATAATACAGTATATTATCAGCACGTGCATATTTTCAGTTGTATTTAAAGACTTTTGTGAAGCTACCTTTTGTTTTGCATATTGAATAATAGTGTGTTCTCAATGAACTGGTTACCTGCCTGACATTCTATTCCAAGTTGTTTGCTGATTGCAACTCTAAAGGTGGTTATATGCTTGTCCTCTGATTATATGCTTGTCCTCCAAAAGTGGTTGTGTGATGTCCTCTGAATTCCTGGTTGCTATCATTTGAGTCACACGACTCACAGGAGACATAGCGATTGCAATAGAGTTCCAAAGACTGCTCTGGAAACCAGGAATGATTGATATATATATGGTTTAATACCCCAGCATTTTGGACAATCCTAATGAGAAATGCAGTGTTCGAGGTGAGATTTACTAAATGAAAAGCTTTTAGAGACATTGGTTATACCACCCTGGCTTACAGCTTCCCTTTACACAGAACTGGGATCACAAGGCGGCACTGGCCGCAGCATTGCTTTGTGCCTGAGATTGCAGTCTGAAGCCTTTGAAGCATGAAAGCACAGCTGGAGACTGAAAGGGAGCCTCTTTGGCTGATTCTTGTACTAGTCATCTTTATTAAGAGTTTGTGATGCAGGCGATCATACCACTTACACTGTCCTAGAATTATTGGTCAAGGGTTTACTATTTTGACCAGATTTTATAAAAGTTAAAGGGATACTTTATATCATCTATATTATCCTCATATTTAATGTTTAACATTCTATTATATGTATTCTGTATGATTCTCTGTTGTTTTTTCCCTGCTCAGATCATTATTTGCCATGCTTACTAACTACCACGGCAAAAACAAAAGCAAACAACAACAACAACAAAAAAAACACAAGTCTAGACAATTGTGGGGAACTTAATGTATGGCCTGCTTCAGTGCAATATTGCCTACTTTGAAAGGTATGTCCATTTTGACTCCATACAGCACTGCAGGAGATAGGCATTGTTAGTTCCACTTTCAGGAGTGTATAATAACTGTATGGGGTGCTGTGTTCCAGTTACAGGTTAGTTACTCTTGTGCCAGCTTTCTGTTTTTAACAAAAAAGCTAAATGTCACACGGAAAGAGAGTCAAAGCCATTTAGGTGAGCTGTGGGCAGATTCTTGGTATCATTCATCATTGCAGCTAAGTGCCAGCAGCCAGTCAAGGTGTTAAGTTTGTGTCAAGACCTTACAAGCTCCCCAGCTGTTTTCCTGTGCCTCTGCAATAAAGAGTGGTATTCAGAGCCTTAGAAAGCTCCAAGGCCTCAGGTGGCAAAGGTTGGAGCACAATGCAGACTCATGCGTCTGGGATTGGACTGTGCAAGAAAATAAAACACATTGCTGCAGGGCTTGGAATCACAGTAGAGAGCCAGGAGCCGTGTTTGAGAATAGCAAGCAGTAGCCAACATCTCTGTTGAGAGAAAGAAACGTGAAAATCAGCATGAGATTTTAACTTTACAGGAATGAAAATGGGTCATTTTTATCTAGCATTGTGGCAATGTGCCCCGCCCATGTGTGCATTTCTGTGTTGTATGTTGCGTGTGGTGTGTTAATGTTGGTGTATAGAGATGGCTGCACAGGATATAAATGGGTGTGTGCAGCACAAGTTATTTAAAATGTATAATTGTATTTAGGCACGGGATTGCACATCACCACGTGCATTTAAAGTATATAATATGTGAGCACGATGTTGTACATAATTAATTCACGTGCTGGGATTCAAGTGAATAATTAATTAGTAATTGAATCCCAGCACAACAGTATATATAGATGCACGTTTTACTCACTCGGGGTTGGGTGTTCTTCACAGGAATGAATTACAGGACATTATTGGTTTCTGCTCACTTGCTGAATTAAGTAGCTATGGGTCGATGTAAATTGCATGTGTATCAAACATTACATAGGATATAAGCAATGTGCTTGTAAAAGCATGTTTGGAATATATACTGTGTAAGGAATATTAAACAGTTTACAAACTGTGGTTTTCAGAATGTTTAATTGTGTTATCTGGTTTAGGCCCTCAAGCCTCCCTGTAAAGTAAATCTGCCTGCCCGCTTACAATATCTCATGAACCGTTTCTCACGCAGACTTTATTTTTAATGTAATGTACCCTTCATTTAACATGGTCGGCAATATTGTGGTCATGTGGGTTTTTAGTTTCTGGATGATAAGAACCTCTTATAAAATATCAAGAAAAGATGGAGCAATTTCATTGGCTAACAAGTGTTCCAACCTTTACAGATATAGCATGAATTTTAGAACCATTCTGACTGATTCACCTGACAGCTGGTTCACTGTGGTAGGGATGGAGTGGGGGGTGCCATTCTGACTGATTCACCTGACAGCTGGTTCACTGTGGTAGGGATGGAGTGGGGGTGCCATTCTGACTGATTCACCTGACAGCTGGTTCACTGTGGTAGGGATGGAGTGGGGGGTGCCATTCTGACTGATTCACCTGACAGCTGGTTCACTGTGGTAGGGATGGAGTGGGGGTGCCATTCTGACTGATTCACCTGACAGCTGGTTCACTGTGGTAGGGATGGAGTGGGGGTGCCATTCTGACTGATTCACCTGACAGCTGGTTCACTGTGGTAGGGATGGAGTGGGGGTGCCATTCTGACTGATTCACCTGACAGCTGGTTCACTGTGGTAGGGATGGAGTGGGGGGTGCCATTCTGACTGATTCACCTGACAGCTGGTTCACTGTGGTAGGGATGGAGTGGGGGTTGCCATTCTGACTGATTCACCTGACAGCTGGTTCACTGTGGTAGGGATGGAGTGGGGGGTGCCATTCTGACTGATTCACCTGACAGCTGGTTCACTGTGGTAGGGATGGAGTGGGGGTGCCATTCTGACTGATTCACCTGACAGCTTGTTCACTGTGGTAGGGATGAAGTGTGTGTGTGGGGGGGGGGGGGGCATTTTCTAGGCATGCAGATATTAGACCATATTTGAATCTGCTGGGTCTGATTTTGAGGAAGCACGGTAAAACAAAAATCTTAGGGCAATTACATGTGTTGTCATAAAAGAAACTGGAATTTGAATTGATTAAAAGGGAATTAGAATTTCTGAATTGATTTTAAAAGGAATTGGAAATGGAATTGAGCCCAACACTGCATACAGCAAAGCCTTGTCTACTGTATATCCTCTACAGAGTCCAATCAGTCATTTAAAGTAATCTGCAGGTACATTAATATAACATTGTTTTTGACATGGCATGCTGGAATGTAAGTTAGGTCAAACACTAGTTGATCAAATGCATTGAGATCTGAAGAAATGAATGAAGTTGCGTAACTTTGTGTTGCAGGCATCGTTATGAATTCAGTTATTTGTGAACCCTTTCGCTGCTCTGAAAAATACTAACACAAAAATAATATAAAGCCCATACTTCATGCCTGTGTGAAATAATGAATTCCAGATTGTATTTCCTTCTTGTGTGGAGTTTGACACACACAATTCCGAAAAGACCCAACACAGTTAAAGGTTCTGTGCATATTCAAATGTAAAACACTAAATTACTCCCAGTCATTATGACATATGGTAGACGATCTGCACCCGCAGTTTGCTGTTCATAGACCTGTATTATTGTACTCCAGTTTTTTCAGAATGTTTGAGAAAGTGTTCACAGGAATGTTGAAATCTGCAGCGACACCTTTCTTTTCCTTGTATGGTGGTGCATTATCCACAGCTTTCAACACCTCCACTTTTGTCTGCAAGGTTAGTGCACATTTTTGCGCTGCTTCATGGAAATGCGTCATATGATCAGTAGTCCCAAAACAGCAGTGAAATACAGAACAGAGGCACTAATCTGGATGCAAGTGACTACATTTCCCAATATCCTTTACACTCAGCTGCTGTACTAGGGCAATTCATTGTATTCATGTTCTTCCCTGGGAGGGCTCCAAAATAATTTGCACTAACAGGAAATGTATGTTGAGTGAATTTCTATTATAAGAAGTGATTTACAATAAGCGACTGCTTAATTTGTCTGGTACCATGTAGAAAATGTGTAGTATCAGGAAATTCGTCTAATCCAAGTTCGAGAGTTGACTGTATATATAGTGTAGAAAATTGTTTGAAAACTTTTTTCTGTCACTCGCTCCCTCGCTCCGTCACAGCTTGCTGTTCCCTTTTTCAGAATGGGATTGACAGCACCTGCGTTTCAAATAAATCGGTCCTTACCTGGTTAGTTTGAGACACAGTCACCCCCGTCTGCGTCATCATTAAAATCGCTCAAAGCTAACACGCAAATGAGGACACACCCCGAAAGTAATGCTGCTCACTGGTACTAGCACTAGCATTGTGCTCTAGCGTTAGCCCCGGCATCAAAACCGGGCTCCCTGTGTTATTGATTTCAAAGCTTTGAGATATTGTCTGTCTCTGTGTCACTGCCTCGAGTCTAGCCATCAGATGGGAAGGAAACAAAGCAAACAGGACAAGATTCTGAATCTATATTTAGGGTTATGTTTCATACAAGGGAAGACACGGTAAGGGAGTTACAGGGTAAACAGCAGACTAGTGCTGATAACTTCTATTTTAAAATCTCCTCAATTACACATCATGTGTGACCTACTACAGCCTAGCAGATCATATTTAAGATACAGAGCTTTCTGAACCAAGTATATTTCAGTTTTTGGACTGTTTATTGCTTTTAAAATATATTGTCATTTCTTAATGCACAAAATATATCATTTTTATGAATAACGGCTGTTGTGTGCTCCCAATTTACCCAGTACATTCTAAAGAAGATTTAGCATGTCATTAAGCAAAAAGCCCTGCCTCTGTCTTATTATATTCTACAGTCAAGGCGTTTTGCATTACTGTTAATAATGGAGCATGCAGCTCACAGTGATGTGGAACAGTGGTTTGTCTTGGGGGATCTTAGCATATCTAAGTGAGTTTGTGGGAGTTGCTTAAGTTATAATTCTATTTTTCTTAATTTAGTATGAATGTCCTTAATCTGAAAATTATACAGCTTTATAGAAAAAGAGTAATATATTTAGCATTCCGTTATGAAAAAGAAAACTGTATATAGTGTATATAGTATGTATATAGTATGTCGTATAGTATGTCTTATAAATCCATAATTAAATTGAGTGGAGCATGCAGCCTCTGTCTGAATTATTAGCATGACGCCTGATATATTTTACACAATTCCAATATATTTCTGTCACTGATTTCTAGAACACACCGCTACAAGTATATATATGAAATACTGTTGTTCCTTCACAACAGTCAAGTCATTATTTCTGTTAGGAGTAAACAACTTATTAAAGATTCTATGCCTTTTCTTCAAAGTCGTTTATATGTGTAGGTACTCCCCGTCAAACATTATCAATGCATCACACAAAGCATTGAGTCTCTTTTTCATTCATTTACAAGTGCCGGCTTTCCAGAGCTACAGGTGAGCCTTCAAGTATTATGTGTAACCTCTGGTTGCTGCAGATACAAACAGAAGCATGTTTTTAAAGACTCATGAGGGGTAGACAAGATTTGAATTTGGAAATGTTTAGGGGGCAAAACCAGAAATGATATATGCTTTTCCACATGCACACATTATGGTGTTTGTAGTTTGAGAGTTTCTGTTTTTGTTTTACTCCTGTGTATTATACTTTGTGAATTCCAGTTAACAGCTTGGCTGTGTCACATTTTAAAATGTGGCAGTGCCATGCTTTAGTGACTGGATGAGGTAACTGTGCATTTAGGAATGGCAGCATGGTGATGGGGTTTTACTTTGATCGACCTGTTCAAAATGTTTTTGGAAGATGGCTGAGAAAATTGATTTTGCTGCAAGGATTTCCAAAAGCTATTGACCTGAACTGAAACTCAAATGGGTGATTTATTATGTTGCATGGTCATTATCACTACGCTGTGAATATTGTGGCAGTCCTGTATAAATAAAGAATCCGGACTCAATCATCACACACACATGTAGACGTCAGCTATAATGCACTGGCATTATGCATCCTGTCCCTGCTGGTGAGATGAGGTTCAACGCTTCAGAAGCATGAATGCAGAGCAGCCTGGCCCTTTTGCATAGTAGTTAAGACTCACTGGCAGTGAGCGTGGTTGTCGGTTCTCGGCCAGCTTCTGCCCTGTTACATATACAAATGCTAGAAAGAAGATAAAGACGTGTATCTTTTTTATATCCTAGAAGTTAAATCCAATTCGCTGTTTGTGTATGTTTTTGGTTTGTCCTATGATTGTGAATGTGTTGTTTTTCTCATCATAGGGAAGAAGCTCTGATGTCTACATATTTCGAAACCATTGATGATCTCCTTTCTTCCTTCGGGCCGGTGAGGGACTGTACCAAGGAAAATGGGGGATGTAGAAAAAACTACAAGTGTATTTCAGACAGGAAGGTGGACTCTTCAGGATGCATGGTAGGTGCATGTGACTTTTCAAGTGGCTGTCATGATGCTATATTGAAACCCTTCCTTCCTGGCTGCCAGCTCTCCATTATGAAACAAAAAAACCAGCAGAAAAAGACAACTAGCCTGACACAGGACTGATCAGCTCTATAAGGAACTCAGACAAACGTTTTGGCGAATGCCATCATCTGTTTCAGCTAATATGCCTTCAGTGCAGACGAAGACATTGACCGAAACGGCATGCTGCCTTTCCCATCTAAACCATTAAGGGGTTGCAGTTATGGATGAACTCATTTAAAATTGATTGGATTGTAACGGAGACAGGTGTTTATTTAACCCCACCAAACTGCTCAGTGTCTTGTATTTGACCTTGCTTTGTCATTTGGAAACACACTCATTTTTACTCATGAATCCTTTAATAAAAACATTTACATATTACGTGAAAAGGCAGCTGCTGATAAGACACACATATTTACATTTTATTGACTACAAGATGTGACCTGAAAACTAATGGCTTTAAATTGATTTCAGGAGCAATTTCACAAGATAAATGAGAACAAGTTTAGATAAATATTCCACAAAATGATGTTTGAGATGTGTTCTTTTGGTCTTAAATTATAAGGCAGTATTGGCCTAACAGGCTGTACAGACACATAACTACATAAACTGCTTTAATCAGCAATACGCTTCACTGAATAATGCAAATATGGGTTAAGGACTACAGTATGCATTTCATTAGTACTGCATTATTTGTGAATATTTGGTGTACATATATATATATATATATTGTGGTAGCATGGCTTGCGGCCAAGACAGACAACGAAGGAAAATAGCACAAACACAGGAACTGTAGTTCAGCACTGTCCGCACACTTTTAATAAACACAAAACAAAAAACACAGGAACAAAATAACAGTTTGAACAAAACCCTACACACAAAACTCTTCAAAATAAACAAAACAGCGCCCAAGCCTCGCTATCACCGGACCTTTCTCACTCGTTTCACTCCTTCTCAGCTCCACGCTCTCCTACACAACCCCCCCCCCCAAACATTCATCCTTTGTTTTCTTTTATAGGATATATATGCACCCACCCCTCATTATATCGCAAGCGTTTTTATTAAGCAACGGCTGACCCAAAGTCTTAGAACCATGGCATATGAACAGCTGTTCTGTTTGCCTCACAGTCCTTATGCGGTCAATATAACACCTCAATGCCCGCACAGGGCAGAGCATGTGTAACCGCTCTTCCTCTGGGGAAGAAAAAGGAGGAGGATGGAACGCCATCAACTCGACTCGTTGGTTCATGTGAAACGGGGATATGACCTTGGGTAAAAAGGCCGGATTTGGACGCATGGAGACCTTAGAACCGTCTCCTGCGAAACGAGTACATGATGAATGCACCGAAAGTACATGTAACTCGCCCACGCGTTTCGCTGATACCACTGATAGCAAAAACGCAGTCTTTATAGACACGAACTTCATATCCACACTGTGTAGAGGCTCGAACGGTGCCTTTATCAAGGCTCCATGACGGTAAACTGGTCGACCTTGGAGGCCGCAAGCGTCTTGCGCCCATTAGGAACTGAGATGCCAGAAAATGGCAACCAGGTGATAACCCGTCAATGCGTACATGGCAAGCCGAAATAGTGGCTAAATACACTTTAAGTGTAGACGGAGATTTCCCCTCATCTAGCAGCTTCTGCAGAAACTGTAATATCATTGCCATAGGGCAGGAGACCGGGTCATGGCCCTCAGCCAGACACCAACTCTGAAACAATTGCCACTTATACGCATACTGCGACCGAGTAGAGGGCGCTCTCGCACTCTGAATGGTCGATATAACCGCCGTCGAAAGCCCTAAGGCTGACAGGCGCTCCCGTTCAGGGTACAAGCCATTAACTGCATGAGTTTGGGGTTTGGGTG
This sequence comes from Acipenser ruthenus, assembly GCF_902713425.1. NCBI lineage: Eukaryota > Metazoa > Chordata > Actinopteri > Acipenseriformes > Acipenseridae > Acipenser > Acipenser ruthenus. The sequence goes on from NC_081203.1 coordinate 13,673,437, forward strand.
CCATAGCCCTCCTTGGGCTTGGGACAACAGGTCCGCTCGCAGAGGGAGCTCCCTCGGGCGACCGTGCAACAACTGCACCAGACTCGGGAACCATATCCTCCGAGGCCACCGAGGAGCGATCAGAATCACTGTCGCTTGCTCTACCCTGACCTTCTCCAAGAAGGCGGGGAGCATCGGAATCGGTGGAAATGCATACAGGAGCCCTGGCGGCCATTCGTGAGCCAGTGCATCGACTCCTAGGGGGCTGTCGAAGTCCTTCACCGAGAACCATAGGGGACAGTGCGTGGTCTCTCGCGAAGTGAAGAGATCGACTTGCGCTGTGCCGAACCAGTTCCAAATGCGCTCTACCACCCGAGGGTGAAGACGCCATTCGCCTGCAAGAGGACCTCCTCTGGACAGGAGATCCGCTGCGTAATTGACTTTGCCCGGTAGGTGAACCGCACGCAGAGAGGCTAAACGCGGTTGTGCCCAAAGCAACAGCCGTGTTACCATCCGGTGAAGACCAGGGGACCGCAAGCCGCCCTGGCGGTTGATATACGCCACTACCGTGGTGTTGTCTGACCGCACTAACACGTGCTTGCCTAGAAGCACTGGCAAGAAGTGCCGAAGGGCGAGGTCCACCGCTCTGAGTTCCAGAGCATTGATGTGGGCCGACCTCCAGGGTCCTGACCACACTCCGCGAGTCCCCGACCCGTTCGAGACTGCTCCCCAACCCTGGTTGGAAGCGTCGGTCGTAATAACCTCCCTTCGGAAGATGGGACCCAAGCGTATGCCCTGGCGGATGTTCGACGGGACTTTCCACCAGCGCAGTGCTTCCCAGCAGGTTCGGGATACCCTCAACCTGCGGTGTTGTCTCTCCGCGGATGCAACGTGAAGGCATTGAACCAGGCCTGCAGAGGTCTCTGGTGTAGTAAGCCCAAAGGAAGGGCTTGCGAGGCGGCAGCCATCAACCCCAGCATGCGCTGACACAGCTCCATGCTGACTGTTTCTCTCAACCTGAATAGGGAGAGACACCGCTCCAGCGAGGCAACTCTTTGTGTCGACAGGGTCGCTTCCATGGACACAGAGTCCAGATGCAGACCCAAGAATTCGGTCTGTTGGCTCGGCACGAGGCGGCTCTTTTCTGAATTGACCTTCAGACCTAGCCGGTGAAGATGGTTTGTAACCATCACTGTGTGCTGTGCCAACTGCTCCTTTGACTGCGCGCAGACGAGCCAGTCGTCCAGATAGTTCAGCAGTCGGACGCCTTGAGCCCGCAAGGGAGCTAAAATGGCATCCATACACTTCGAAAAGGTTTGAGGAGCTAGTGACAGGTCGAATGGAAGGACACAAAACTCGTAGACCCTGCTCTGAAATGCGAATCGTAGGTACTTCCTGTGACCCGGACAGATGGGAACGTGAAATTATGCATCTGTGAGGTCTACGGTGGTAAACCAGTCGCCCTGCCGGACAGACTGGACAATGTGCCTGTGCGTAAGCATCTTGAACGACAACACCCGTAGGTACAGTGCCTTGCGAAAGTATTCGGCCCCCTTGAACTTTGCGACCTTTTGCCACATTTCAGGCTTCAAACATAAAGATATGAAACTGTAATTTTGTGTGAAGAATCAACAACAAGTGGGACACAATCATGAAGTGGAACGAAATTTATTGGATATTTCAAACTTTTTTAACAAATAAAAAACTGAAAAATTGGGCGTGCAAAATTATTCAGCCCCTTTGCTTTCAGTGCAGCAAACTCTCTCCAGAAGTTCAGTGAGGATCTCTGAATGATCCAATGTTGACCTAAATGACTAATGATGATAAATAGAATCCACCTGTGTGTAATCAAGTCTCCGTATAAATGCACCTGCACTGTGATAGTCTCAGAGGTCCATTTAAAGCGCAGAGAGCATCATGAAGAACAAGGAACACACCAGGCAGGTCCGAGATACTGTTGTGGAGAAGTTTAAAGCCGGATTTAGATACAAAAAGATTTCCCAAGCTTTAAACATCCCAAGGAGCACTGTGCAAGCGACAATATTGAAATGGAAGGAGTATCAGACCACTGCAAAAACTTTCAGCTCATACAAGGAGAAGACTGATCAGAGATGCAGCCAAGAGGCCCATGATCACTCTGGATGAACTGCAGAGATCTACAGCTGAGGTGGGAGACTCTGTCCATAGGACAACAATCAGTCGTATACTGCACAAATCTAGCCTTTATGGAAGAGTGGCAAGAAGAAAGCCATTTCTTAAAGATATCCATAAAAAGTGTTGTTTACAGTTTGCCACAAGCCACCTGGGAGACACACCAAACATGTGGAAGAAGGTGCTCTGGTCAGATGAAACCAAAATCGAACTTTTTGGCAACAATGCAAAACGTTATGTTTGGCGTAAAAGCAACACAGCTCATCACCCTGAACACACCATCCCCACTGTCAAACATGGTGGTGGCAGCATCATGGTTTGGGCCTGCTTTTCTTCAGCAGGGACAGGGAAGATGGTTAAAATTGATGGGAAGATGGATGGAGCCAAATACAGGACCATTCTGGAAGAAAACCTGATGGAGTCTGCAAAAGACCTGAGACTGGGACGGAGATTTGTCTTCCAACAAGACAATGATCCAAAACATAAAGCAAAATCTACAATGGAATGGTTCACAAATAAACATATCCAGGTGTTAGAATGGCCAAGTCAAAGTCCAGACCTGAATCCAATCGAGAATCTGTGGAAAGAACTGAAAACTGCTGTTCACAAATGCTCTCCATCCAACCTCACTGAGCTCGAGCTGTTTTGCAAGGAGGAATGGGCAAAAATTTCAGTCTCTCGATGTGCAAAACTGATAGAGACATACCCCAAGCGACTTACAGCTGTAATCGCAGCAAAAGGTGGCGCTACAAAGTATTAACTTAAGGGGGCTGAATAATTTTGCACGCCCAATTTTTCAGTTTTTTATTTGTTAAAAAAGTTTGAAATATCCAATAAATTTCGTTCCACTTCATGATTGTATCCCACTTGTTGTTGATTCTTCACAAAAAATTACAGTTTCATATCTTTATGTTTGAAGCCTGAAATGTGGCAAAAGGTCGCAAAGTTCACTGTATTTGTTCAGTAGTCGCAGATCTAAAATAGGGCGGAGCCCGCCGCCCTTTTTTGGCACTAGGAAGTACTTGGAGTAGAACCCCTGGTCGGTCAGAGCAGGGTCTACTAGTTGAATGGCACGCTTCTTGAGCAATGCCTGTATTTCCGCATTTAGAGCTGAGGACTGAACTGAGTCCTTCACTGCAGTTACCACCACTCCCCTGAAGGGAGGGGTTTTAACCGGAACTGAAGGGTGTACCCGGTGAGTATAGTTTTGCGCACCCAGATGTCGTTGGTGCATTGTTGCCAGAACAGGAGCTGTGGAACAGTGTAGGGGTGGGTTAACGGCTGCCGGGGTTTCTCAGGGCTGCTTAGGCTGTGCTCGCTCACGAGGGGCCTGGCCAGAGCCACGAGGACGCGGTCTGCCACCTCCTCTAGGGTGCCACCCTCCGCGCTGCGGTCTTGCAAACGCGGGTTGGCTGCGTGCTGAAACCCCCAAAGGGGCGGTTTTACTGCCCTGTGGGTGCGCTTGCTGCTGCGGCGGTGCCCTGAGCCACTGGCGCTCCTGTGGTTGCCTTGGCTGGAAGGGTTTGCTTGGCCACATCTTTGCCAACTGCTGCGACGCCTCACGCGCCTTGACAGAGCGTTGCAGCATCTCCTCAACCGCTGGGCCAAACGAGTGCCCCAGGGATATAGGAGCATCTAGCAATGGGACCTTATCAGGCTCCTGTACCCTGGCCTGCGAGAGCCAGAGCTGCCTTCTTGCCACCACAAGAGAAGCATGTCCTGCCCTGTGCTCGCGCATTCAGCTGAGCAAGCTTAACCAAAAGCTGCGCAACTGCACCCAGCTCGGTCCTAAGTCGAACAGATGGGAACTCAGGCAGATCACGAATCAGCGCCGCCTGGTAGACCGTCAGGAGGCTGGCCACGTTAGACAGCCTAACTGCCTCTGTAGCCGCGGCATACCCCTTTTTCAGGTGGGCCTCCGTAATCCTACACTGCCTGTTAGGGCAGGAGGGGTCCTTAGCCAGCCCCGATAATGTCGGCGCCTTTACTAGCGCGGCGAACACAGCGCCCACTGGTGGAAAGGACGCTAACCCAGCTTCGCTCGCCCCGTGCATGGTGAAGGCCGAAGCCTTACAAGAAGTTGCAGGGGCGGAGGCCGGGGCCCCCCAGGTGGACTGCACCTCCTTAATAAAATCCGGGAATGCCGGGAGCATCCTGGACTGAAGGGGCGGAGCCGATGGCAACTCAAATAGAGAGCGTCGTGTTGGCTCTAACGCAGGCCAGTCCACGCCTAAGTGACGGGCTGCCCTCTCCACCACTGACCAGATAGGGTCATTAGTATCCAGCACTTCAGGGTCGTCCTGCCCAGAGTGCTGGGATGCCATCTCAGGCTCTGTGTTCTCTTCAAAGAGCGGATCTGCGTCAGATGCGTCCCTTGAGACAGCATCGGCGTCCCACTCTACTTCCTGGGGTTGGCCGTGAGGCACTGGTGGAGGAACCATCGGCTGACTAGCGAGGTGAGACGTCACCGGCGGCGTCACAACAGATGACGGTGGGGCCGAGACGGTGTGCGACAAGCCCGAGGATGAGGAATGACCTCCAACCGCCTTCCTAGCTCTCTGGCGAAGGGTGCACGTCTGAAACCCCGCACATAGCTGGCAGTATGCCCTATCTGCCAGGGCAGATGCGGCATGGTCCGGCTCCAAGCATGCGACGCAGTCCTCATGTGGGTCGCTGGCAGGCAACTTGGCCTGGCAGGTCACGCAGCGGTGGAACCCAGACATGGTGTATAGCCTTCGCAAGCACTGACGAGCAGTAGCGAGCGAGGATCACCGATGTGCGTGCGTGGAACGCCGAAGCGTCTAGCACTGACGTCGAGCACCGAAGTGCGTGCGTCGAACGCCGAAGCGTCGGGCACCAAGCGTCGAGCACCTGAAGTGCGTGCGTCGAGCGGCGCCGCGTCAAGCGCCGAGGTGCGTGCGTTGAGCGTCGAGGGTGCGTGCGTCGAGTGTCGAGGGTGCGTGCGTCGAGTTCGAGGGTGCGTGCGTCGAACACCGAGCGTCGAGCGCCGAAGCGTCGAGCACCGAGGTGCGTGCGTCGAGGGTCGAGGGTGCGTGCGTCGAGCGCCGAAGCGTCAAGCGTCGAGCGCCGAAGCGTCGTGCACCGAGCGTCAAGCACCGAAGCGTCGAGGGTGCGTGCGTCGAGTGTCGAGGGTGCGTGCGTCGAGTGTCGAGGGTGCGTGCGTCGAGTGTCGAGGGTGCGTGCTTCGAACACCGAGGGTGCGTGCGTCGAACACCGAGCGTCGAGCGCCGAAGCGTCGAGCACCGAGGTGCGTGCGTCGAGCGTCGAGGGTGCGTGCGTCGAGCGCCGAAGCGTCAAGCGTCGAGCGCCGAAGCGTCGAGCACCGAGCGTCAAGCACCGAAGCGTCGAGCACCAAACATCGAGCGCCGAGCGTCGAGCACCGAGCGTCGAGCACCGAGCGTCGAGCACCGAAGCGTCGAGCACCAAGCGTCGAGCGTCGAGCACCGAGCACCGAGCGTCGAGCACCGAGCGTCGAGCACCGAGCGTCGAGCACCGAGCACCAAGCGCTGATGGAACGTGCACCGAGCGTCGAGCGCCGAAGCGTCGAGCGTCGAGCACTGAGCCCCAAGTGCAGAAGCACTAAGCACCACGCGCAGAAGCGCTGCACAAAGCACCGAAGCGCTGAACCAAGCGCACAAGCACTGACACCAAAAGCGCCGAAGCGCGAGTACCGAGCGTGGAACGCTAGCACAGACGCCTACGCGTCAGCTGACCCGCCAAGCGGAGACGCTAAGTGCTGGTACGGTGTCTGATGCTGTGCAATACTTACCTGATGGTGCTGGGGATTTTGCACGTTGGTGGTTGTCTTCCTCTGTAAAGTGCAAGGGAACTTTTTTTTTTTTTTTTGTTGGACGCTGCAGCAATAATACAAGTAAGAGGGTGTAGTACAATTACCACGTGGTGGGAACGCGCCGCGGTGGGGGAGGAACACTGCAGAGCAGACTACACGCACACGCACGGTCTAGCCGAAGCTAGACCGAGGATGCAGATATGTGTACACAATATATATAACAATATATATACACACAATAATATACAAAAAACCCAAACACAATAAATATAGTAAGAACAGAGGAAAGACGGAGAGACCACGAAGAAACGCGATGCAAAAGCAAAGCGAGAAGGAGTATATAAAGTAAACAATATATATATCCTAACAAATAATAATAATAATAACAATAATAATCACTGAAATAAACTCAGAGAAGGGGATAAACCAGCTTCTCAAGCCTAAGCTTATGGAGTACAATCAGTGTACAGCTCTAAGTCCTACCGCTACTGAGGCTGAAGGCAAAAGAGGAAGTGACTCTCTGCGCATTGCGTATAGTAAGCTCCCAGGGGGGCGGGCTTACACGACAGCTTGCGCGGAGGCCTATCGGCAGCTTTGACATAAAGCTCAGCCAATCCCTACTGCCTGACGGCAATGTCCCATACCTTGATGGTTATTTTCGACTTGAAAGGGAACCCTTATTACCCCTGGTTTTTAATGCTATTTTATCCTGTTCTTCAAGACTGAGCTTGATCTATAGCATCTTTAAATGGATTCTTCTTTTTGTACTCAATGTTGTATCAGCCTATCAGAAGTCAACAAGCCATCCAATTACTACACAAAGCAACGAATCAAGCTCAACCATCTAAATATATCACTACATTTTCACATGGGTGTTGCTGTTGTGATTCCTTGTCAGGAATTCCTGCCTCTGTCTGTCTGTTGTTTTCTGGTGTTCCATTCTGCCACAATACATAATATATGCTGGTATATTTGCTTTATTTTGATGACATATACTATATTTTATTCAGTTAATTATCCTGTCCCTAGCCTCTGTTCTAACCTTAAAGAGTACGTAGTGGGGTTCTGAAAAATATAACGTTACGCGTCCCCACATGTTGCTAGTGCACTGACACTGACAGTGTAAGGATTATCGCCCCACGTTGTCAAACAGGTAACACAGCAATAACGAGCCATGATGTAATACAGAACAGAAAAGCCACAGCACTTGCTGTTATGCTTTTTGGTTGTTGTTTTTAATCGCTCTCCTGCAGTGATTTAGAGGACAGATCTCAAACCCCAATGCACTAGAGCGGCCAATTTAAAAAGAGCTTTGAAACAGACTTTAAAATTATAAGTTTAAAAAGTTGTCAGGATGTTAACACTGAAAAGAACAATTACAGGTAAGCTATTTAAACAGTAGTAGCAGCATGTGGGGGCGACGTGTAGTGCTATGTTTGTCGGAACCCCGCTACGTACTGTTTAACCCAATGAGTGTGAAATGGCCTTGTCCTTGAAAAGCTCATGTTGTGCCTCTAGCTTGGGAGTTGTCAGGGCGGGTGATGGAAACAGACTGTGACCCTTACATAGAGGATATACAAGGGTCTTCCTTTTGATATTACTGTTAAGCAAGACCTACACCAACGAATGGTGTATGAGGTGCTGACCAATATCTCCAACTATAAACCCTTGGGATTGGAAAGGAAAAAGTAACACTGTCCTGAAATTGGTATACAGAGCTGCACTGCTAGCATAAAATCAAGGAACCTCAAGCCAAGCAGCTTTGGAAAAACTCCATACAGCCAGTTACTGTTCAAGGAAACACTAAACTGGCAGCTATAAGTGGTTTGGGCATACAGTCATGGGGTTGTTATTATTTGTTTATTTAGCAGATGCCTTTATCCAAGGCGACTTACAGAAACTAGGGTGTGTGAACTGTGCATCAGCTGCAGAGTCACTTACAATTACACCTCACCCGAAAGACAGAGCACAAGGAGGTTAAGTGACTTGCTCAGGGTCACACAATGAGTCAGTGGCTGAGGTGGGATTTGAATCGGGGACCTCCTGGTTACAAGCCCTTTTAAGAACATAAGAAGAAGAACATAAGAAAGTTTACAAACGAGAGGAGGCCATTCAGCCCATCTTGCTCGTTTGGTTGTTAGTAGCTTATTGATCCCAGAATCTCATCAAGCAGCTTCTTGAAGGATCCCAGGGTGTCAGCTTCAACAACATTACTGGGGAGTTGGTTCCAGACCCTCACAATTCTCTGTGTAAAAAGTGCCTCCTATTTTCTGTTCTGAATGCCCCTTTATCTAATCTCCATTTATGACCCCTGGTCCTTTTTTCTTTTTTCAAGTCAAAGAAGTCCCCCGGGTTGACATTGTCTATACCTTTTAGGATTTTGAATGTTTGAATCAGATCGCCGCGTAGTCTTCTTTGTTCAAGACTGAATAGATTCAATTCTTTTAGCCTGTCTGCATACAACATGCCTTTTAAACCCGGGATAATTCTGGTTGCTCTTCTTTGCACTCTTTCTAGAGCAGCAATATCCTTTTTGTAACGAGGTACCAGAACTGAACACAATATTCTAGGTGAGGTCTTACTAATGCATTGTAGAGTTTTAACATTACTTCCCTTGATTTAAATTCAACACTTCTCACAATATATCCAAGCATCTTGTTAGCCTTTTTTATAGCTTCCCCACATTGTCTAGATGAAGACATTTCTGAGTCAACATAAACTCCTAGGTCTTTTTCATAGTTCCCTTCTTCAATTTCACTATCTCCCATATGATATTTATAATGAACATTTTTATTGCCCGCATGCAATACTTTACACTTTTCTCTATTAAATTTCATTTGCCATGTGTCTGCCCAATTTTGAATGCGGTCTGGATCATTTTGAATGACCTTTGCTGCTTCAACAGTGTCTGCCACTCCTCCTATTTTTGTGTCGTCTGCAAATTGAACGAGTTTGCTTACTATATCAGAGTCTAAATCATTAATGTAGATTAGGAATAGCAGAGGACCTAATACTGATCCCTGTGGTACACCACTGGTTACCTCACTCCATTTCGAGGTTTCTCCTCTAATCAGTACTTTCTGTTTTCTACATGTTAACCACTCCCTAATCCATGTGCATGCATTTCCTTGAATCCCTACTGCGTTCAGTTTGAGAATTAATCTTTTATGCGGGACTTTGTCAAAAGCTTTCTGGAAATCTAAATAGACCATGTCGTATGCTTTGCAGTTGTCCATTTTCAATGTTGCATCCTCAAAAAAGTCAAGTAGGTTAGTTAGACATGATCTCCCTTTCCTAAAACCATGCTGGCTGTCTCCCAGGATATTGTTACCATATAGGTAATTTTCCATTTTGGATCTTATTATAGTTTCCATAAGTTTACATATAATAGAAGTCAGGCTTATTGGTCTGTAGTTACCTGGTTCAGTTTTGTCTCCCTTTTTGTATTACGTTTGCTATTTTCCAGTCTGTCGGTACAACCCCTGTGTCAAGAGACTGTTGCATGATCTTGGTTAGCGGCTTGTAAATAACTTCTTTCATTTCTTTGAGTACTATTGGGAGGATCTCATCCGGCCCAGGGGATTTGTTTATTTTAAGAGCTCCTAGTCCCTTTAACACTTCTGCCTCTGTTATGCTAAAGTTATTTAAAACTGGATAGGAACAGGTCGACATGTGGGGCATGTTGTCCGTGTCCTCCTTTGTAAAAACCTGTGAAAAGTAATCATTTAATATATTTGCTATTTTTTTTTCTTGATCTATGATTTTGCCATTTGTGTCTCTTAGACAACCACTGGACCACACAGCCTTCTTTGCTATGTTCTTACCCTGAAGGACTGTATGAAGGAATGATAACAATCCAGGCCAGTTGTTGGCAGCGTTAAAACTAGACAAAAAAAACAATTATTAAAGATAACAAGAACTGGGTAAAGGCAGTGGCATTAGGATGTGTGCCAGTGTTTGCATTAACAATGTAGAAAGCATCCTAGAAATATCCCACTTGTTCTGAATGTATCCGAGCGATTTAGAGTAACATGGAAATAAAGCTTCAGAGGAAAGACTTGAAACTTTAAAGTGTTCTGCTGTAATCCTCTGCAAATACGAAGCTGGCCAGGTCTGTGCCTTGATATCCATCCCACTAAACATTCAGGAGCTTCGAGCGCATTGTTTCCTTCATAGCGCATTCATGGCAAACAAAATGTTTTCAATTTCATTTGTGGTTCCTCGGAAATTAAACTAGCAAAGCCCTTAAAACACTGACACGCTCTGAAAATGATACAGTTTGGCCGGGACGCAGGCGGTAAAAACAACGGTCTGAGAATGGGCAGGAGGAGGTCAAAAATTCAAAACTGTCATTCAGTGCATTGTGAAGATACTATTTAAATGGAAATGCGCCTTTCAAGTACAGCATTAGACATAAAGCACAACTCTGTGTGAAGTGCAAAGAATAAAACAAATAACCAGATACCAAACCCTGTGAGCCTATAGTGTTTTAATCACTCGGCCTTTCCTTCGTACAGTGTGTTTTAGAGCGTTTGTGTTGCATGCATGGAACAGCATGTCTTGAGTTTCAGATAGGAAGGAGCAGTGCATAATGTGCTTGCTATTCCTCGTGAATACTGAACCCATCTTTCTGCTTCCTGCACAGTCCAAAGAAGAAAAGCCATTCATATTGGGGTATTACTAACTCAGCCACTGAATACAAATTCATGGTTGGAATATAACCCAGGATTTTCAGAATCAACAGATGGTAATTAAATGCGAAGGCTCAGAATTTTAACCCAGAACTGTTTGAGCATTTTTTATACACAGTTTACCTATCCCTGCTTAACAGTTTAATGTCAGGCATTACAAAAAGGTTTATATGGTACAGTTATTCTCTTTATGTCGTGTATAATAAAAACAACAAGTACACATGTCTAAATTGCAGTATTTAAGTGGATCCTAACAGCATATGTTACTTTTCCATTGGTTTGCTCTAAATGTTTTATGATAAGCATGCTGTAAACACTGTAGCAGGGACTGTGGTTAAAACATGCGTTTCACTCCAATAGATAAACATGTTGATGCTGCTTCCTTTTATTAACATGTTTAACGTAACAGCAACCGATTGCACGGCTTCCATCAATACAGGGGTTCCAGTTTTTGTTCAATGGTTTTCAACACCCCACTATCCCGCCACTGCTTCCAAATGCAAAAACCTGGGATTGTTTTGTGCTTCCTCAATCATAGCAGCTGCTACTAAAATAGGATCTATGTTGAAAGTCAGGGTCACTTGATCTGAAGTGCTCTCACTCTTTTTGTACTGGTGGATGTACTTCTGAAGCAGGTGAAAATCTTACTGATGGAAGTTTAAATTATCCACCACTTTGGTCTTTGGAAAATAGACACAGATTTTTAGCTCATTATATATTCTGCCAAAAAGAAAGCGTCAGAATAACTAATGAACCAAACTAGCAGATAGATTCCTGCGTGTTTTCTGCAGCTTCAGAAAATACTCAATCGATGAGAAAAACAGACAGAAAAAAAAAACTTTGAAATAATGGCGTACAGCACTATCCTCCAGTGGATCTCCTTTGAAAATAATCCCCATTACTCTACTGTCTTGTATTTTCATTCACATATCCTGGGTCATTAACAAACTGGGACACTTCTTCCCATCGTTTCTCAGTCGTGCCCATCTGTAGTGGTTTACAGTACAGTCCAAGCCTCCTACTGCACGCCTAAACACAAGCACAGCTGCTGTGCTTGTGTTCTAAGAATAGCAGTGCTTGTAGGGGACTCGTATTTAAACATACACATGGAAATGTGGCATTTAGACAGCAACAGGCTCCAATGCCACTGAAGAAGTCTGGATTCTGGGCTGTGAAATTGGTTTGGGAGCAATGTCCCAGATGGGTAATGACCCAGGACACGTGAATACAAATATCACATTTTTTATTGCATTTTAAAAGAGGCTGCAGCATTACAAAGAGAACAGGAGGCCACAGCAATACATTGTGCGGATGCTGTAAAAACAGCAAAGACGTTTTAAAAGAGCGATAACCATCTCTTCAAAATCAGTGCTCTTACTTTTTATGAACCTGAGCAGCATGACTTGTGACGCAAACTGTTTGATTCTTTTGTTCTACAGACTATACCACACCATAGTACAGGGGTTCTCAAACTGGGGTCCATAACGATTGCCCAAAGGACCCTGGACATTATAAAACAACAATGTAACGTACAGAACTACAGTAAATACAGTGAAATACAGGGCATAGTACATTAAATACAAACAGTAAAAAACAATGCAAATACATTAAATACAGACATATTACATTAAATACAAGGCTAGGGTGTGAATTCTAAACATTGTGGATGCGTATGTCATACAGAATCATACAATTAAGATTGAGTGAAAAACCTGAAATAGCAATTTAGACAACAGCTAATAACAGATATCAGGCTTAAAGAGCATTGAAAGCAAGAGAGAACAAGTGGGTCTTGAGAGTTGATTTGAAACGAGCGACTGTGGGAGCTACACACACTAAAGCTGGGAGAGTCAGGGCCATGAAGCTAAAAGAGTGCTCTCCGAGTGTGGTGCACTTTTGCTCGGGTATAACAAGCAAGCCAGAGTCAGAGGACCTGAGCTTGTGTGCAAGGCCATAGCGGACATCGAGGGTCAGCAGGGTGGAGAGATACTCTGGACCTGTGTGATGATGAGCCTTGTAGGCAAGCAGGAGAATTGTGAAAGTAATCCTGAACTTTACAGGTAGCCAGTGCAGCTGGGCAAGACAGAGGGTAATGTTTTTTTTTTGTTTGTTTGTTTTTTTGTTTTTTTTTTTAATTTAGTCGTCGCCAATTATTTTACCCCGTTTTTCACCCCAGTTTAGCATGCCCAATTAGTATCTGTATCCCCGGCTCACTGCTCGCAACCCCCCCGCCGACTCAGGAAACGGAGGCTGGAACACGCGTCCTCCGAAACGTGCTCCTTCCAAGCCGTCATTTTTCGCACTGCAGATCCACAGCAATGCCACCAGACCTATAGTGCCGTAGGACAACACAGATCTGGCGGCTCCGCTGCAGAGCCACAGGCGCCCTATCGGCCACAGGGGTCGCTGATGCGCGGTGAGCCGTGGATTCCCCTGCCGACCTAAGCCCTCCCTACCCGAGCAGCACTAAGCCAATTGTGCGCCGCCCCCTAGGAACTCTCGGTCACGGTCAGCTGTGACATAGCCTGGACTCGAACCTGCGATCTCCAGGCTATAGGGCACATCCTGCGAGGAGCGCCTTTACTGGATGCGCCACTCGGGAGCTCCAAGACAGAGGGTAATGTGATCATGTTATTTACATCTGGTAAGGATCCTAGCAGTGGCATTATGAACAGGCTGCAATTGGTTTATGGCGCATGACAGAAGACCACCATAGAGAGAGTTGCAGTAGTCGAGTCGAGAGGAGATGAATGCATGACAGAGTATCTCTGCATCCGGAGGGAAAGGTAGGGACAGACCATTGAGATGTTTCGGAGGTGGTAGAAGGAGGATTTGACTACAGAGGAGATTTGGGCATCAAAGGAGAGGTTACTATCTAGAAGTACACCAAGGCTTCATACAGTGGGGGAAGGAAGCAGCAGACAGTTTCCAAGGTTGAAGGAAGCAATATTGAGATTCATGAGTTGAGTTTTCGATCCTACTAGAAGTTGTTCAGATGTTAGTGTTGAGCTGAAGAAAATTGACAGACATCCATGCCTTGATGTCTTGGATGCAAGCTGAGAACCGGACCATGGCACAGGGATATCCAGGGTCTAGTTTTAGGTAGAGCTGGGTGTCATCTGCATAGGAGTGAAACATGAGGTTGTGTTGGCGGATGAGGTGACCCAAGGGAAGCATGTAGATGTTGTCGAGAAGAGGCCCAAGAACAGACCCTTGAGGGACACCACAAGTGACCGGCTTTGCGTCAGCACTGCTTCGATCATAGAAAACAGACTGCACATGTCCAGATAGGTAAGAGGACAGCCAGGAGAGACAGGTTCCAGAGATCCCAGCATACTTCTGAAGGCAGTCAAGATGAATGCTATGATCTATGGTATAAAAGCAGCAGTTAGGTCAAGGAGGACAAGGACAGACGGAGCAGCAGCATCAGCATTAAGCAGAAGATCATTCACAATCCAGAGCAGAGCAGTTTCGGTTCTGTGATGCAGCTGGAAGCCAGACTGCAGAGATTCAAGTAGATTGTTATCTGTGAGATGTTTCATCAGCTGGCTGGCTACAGCCCTTTCAAGAGTTTTGGAGAGAAAAGGAAGATTGGATATGGGACGGAAGTTAGATAAGACAGCCGGGTCAAGGGAGGGGTTTTTGAGCACTGGCGTTAATCGGGCAGTCTTGAGGGCAACAGGAACCAGGCCTGAAACCAGGGACAGGTTGAGAGTGTGCATAATGGAAGGAGCAAGATCAGAAGCACAGAGATGGACGAGATTTGTTGGCCAGGGGTCCGAATGGCAACAATAGGCTGGAGACATCAGTAATGGAAAGAGGAGAGAAGGAAGAGAGAGCAGGAGGGGAAATTGGAGGGGAGTCAAGGTGGTCAAGTACTATACTGGGTTTGTGGCAGGAGCGCATAGAATAAATGGTGTCAATTTTGTTCCGAAAGAAAGAGGAGAAATCATGGCAGGTAAGAGAGGAGGATGAATAGGAGATGGATTTATCAGTGGCTGGATGCAGGATTTGGTCAGTGGTTTTGAAGAGAATATTTGGTTTACTGTGTCCCATAGATATGATTTCAAAGAAGTACTTCACCCTGACAGCAGCGAGCGCACGCCGGTAGCTACTGAGGTGATCGGTCCAAATCTCTCTGTGAACTGTTAGTCCAGATGACCAACATTTGCGCTCAGACTTGCGGCAGGCAGACTTAAGCAGTAAACTGCATTCTGCACTGTAAGCAGGGCAGACAATAGTGTCCTCACTATACAGTGATAAATGGGAACACTGTAAAAAAAACAAAAAAGAAAAAAAAGATTAGTTCTTCAATTTTCAATATGTGTGAACTACAATTTCACATTGCATTCCTTTTAAGTAAACAGCTGTTTATAGGGAAAAATTGAACTAATTGGATACATGCAGTGTGCTTACCTACTTTTACCAAATTAATGTGCTGCCAATAACTGGAAATGGACCAAATGTGTCTGATTATGGGTGAATGACTACATTACATAATTCCCATCTGTGATTGCACCTGGGCACCAGACACCACTGTCAGAGAACCAATTACTTGCTGAAAAAAAGAATTAGGTATTTCAGATATTTCTGAAGCAATGAGTTAGTATCAGTTATAAGTTCGTTGAGAAGCACAGATTTGTTAGTCAGAGAACGGCAGTTCAGGAAGGAGAGTTTACAGTTTGTAGCAGGCAGTACAGGGGGAGAGGGAGTTAGTAATGGTATCTGAAGCAAGTACTTACCAGTGTTCATACTAGGAGAGGAGAAAGAGTGAGCACGCTGTGTCCAAGGGATCCAGACATTAGGTGTCAGAGTGGGAATGAGACCTCTGGTAGCCATTGGGAGAGATTTGGGAAAGGTCCTCGCTCCACCTGTCCTCGCTCTGACTGCCACAGCTCAGACTGCCCTTGGACGTGTGGCCCTTAGACTGTAACAGCTCAGACTGCCCTTGGACATGTGACCCTTCGACTGGCTGATGCGTAGAACGGCTGGTGTTCTAAGACACTGTTTGCCAATTTATACTGTCCTGCAGGTCTAGAGCTGGTCCAGTTTACACGCTATCAGAATTCACTTCAATCTACCACAGCTCTGAACACTTTAGAAAATTAATTACTTCAACCAGCTGATGTAGTTACAATGGCAAACAAGCATTCAAATTTACTTACCAATCGCTATTCTGTTCCTTCCAACTGCAAATAGCAACACAATCTATGCATTAAGCAGGTCAGTCACTTGAATCAACTACTTAAATCACTTAAACTCTTGCATTGACTTGTAAGGAAACAACATTATGTATGTATCTGTGTGTGAAGGAGTGCACACACCAAGGATTTAATCAGAATTCAACAAGCTTCCTTTATTGATTCCAATAATCAAAAGTCACACTTTTACAGCTTAATCATTATCATTAGACACAATAATGAAACCACTAGTCATTAACAGAAACTAAGCAATGTTATCAGTTACCAATGTCTGGAAGAAGCATGGGACATGGTGCTGGTGTGTGTTCATGGAGGATATTGATGCTTCTCAAATGCACTTCCTAGTGCCTGCTGTTTTAGAGAGTTTTAACACCCCTCGCATGCAGATAGTTGCTAGATTATCTCTATTTTGACCAGACAATTCTTGCTTGCACTAGGTCAGGTCGAAGTCAGTTCTGCTCATTGTATTGCCCCTTTCTCAGGCGATAAAACATACTAGCAGCGCACACTGCCCACATAACAGCATGTTTACAGATTGCACTCTCAATCATAGTGTGGAAGGGTGGTGGGCAATTCACTGACACACACGGGAGACAAAAGGTTTTATTTGAAACACTGCACGGGTGCCCAGTTTTAATTTTCTTTTTTTTTTTTTATTTGTCGCCAGATGGCGCTGGTGCTGCAACTCCCCTTATACCAATGATGGTAAGTAGGGATTGCACTTATCTGACAGCACACACAGGTGCTCTAAAATAATAATGAAAACCAAGGCGAAATAAAAAAAGAAAATAAAACACAGTAATAAAACTACAAAATAAAGGTGCTGCTTATGCAGTGCCCCCACTGCCGCTAAGCCGGTCAGTTTGGGTTTCCGACCTACGCTCAGCTATTCCCTATACACTGGGGTGGCCAGAGTTCCCCGTATAACTACACACGTCCCTTTGGGTACGTAATTACTTATTTTAATTCTTGATTTATTTGTTTCAGGCAGGCTGTCTTCCTCAGCCGTGCTTGCCTGTTTTGTTCTCTCTTCAACTGCTGGCGTTCCTGCCTGGTGTTTGTTTACACTGGCGTCTTTCACCAGCGTCACTGGTTATCCTCTATCCGGCCACCCGAATGCATAACCAAATGCAGTACTTATGGGCCGAAGGCCCGCCTCTCAGCTACTCAGAGAGAGGGAAAGCACACACACCCTCTTCCCCACCTCTCCGTGTCACTGCCATGACAGGCAAATCTACGAGGCTGCTGCCCCCTTCCTGCAGTACCACGCATGCGCCAGATAGTCAACACAGATCTCCCCCATTATACATAGTTTTGTACTTACAATGTATTCATTAACTCTTTCCTTACAGACTGTAGTAATTTTTCTCTTTCTTATTTGTTATTTGCCTTTTCCTCAGTTTTCAGTTAGGGGTCCCGGTTCAAAACGGAGTCTCAAACAAAACAGTTTGAAAAGCTCAGCCACAGAAAATAATGTCAATGCTGTGTCCCGGCACTTCATCCTGTACTGCATCTGAGTGCTGGATCTCTAGCATTGCGTTTCAAAATATCTCCATATCCAAAAGAAATAAAACAGCAACAAAAAAACAATTCTTAAAAGAATAAACCATTTAATGGTATAAAACTAGCAAGAAAATGTGCCTTTGCCCTTGCAGCTATTACTAAACACACAAAAGACCTGTGATTTTGCTGCTGTCAGTAAGAGGCAGAAGGAAAGGTGGATTAAAGTAATGGTTGTCACTCCTTTGGGTTCAGAGAGCCTGTCAGAGAGTGCTGTGTTGTACTGTAGTCTAACCTGCAGCTGCCTTCTCCTATTTAACCTTCAATTACCGGCCTGGTTGCCTGGCATTTTAATAACCCCTCCTCACAGGTTTTGGATATACACATAAAAGGTTCTTGAACAAACTCATTTCAAATCAGATGATAAATAGTTCCTTCCACAGACTGATAGCACAGTCATATTGGTGAAAAGAAATAGAAACTCAATTTATTACAAGGTTATGTTGCTGTTTCTTCTGCCATTTATCCTGAAAGCTAATTTGCCTCCACCGCTGTCAAAACCAGTCGAAGCTCTGATTACTGGAGGCATAGTGCAGTGCAAGACAAGATAAGACATTGCCAGTCAAACTCACAATGAATTATAAATATACGCAAAGACTTCATAGTACATCAAAAGGAAGCCACGCTCGAGACAACGAAGTTTGACTTAGAAAAACTATAACACAATATCCATTTAACCTTCCTGAAAGAAATGTTGAGAAACGGTTTTGTAACCATTGAACTTAGATTTTTCTTTGAACTAACACAATGACAATGTACCGCTATGAACCATCTGTACAGTGGGCAGTGCTGAGGGGTTATTGTGCTCAAGTGGTCTGAGAAAGGAAAAATATGTCAATAAACGAATGTATTAGTTCTCCCCTTTATGTTTGCAGTTTTGCAAAGTTGTTCTAATTACAATGAATTACAATATTGTTGGATAGGTCAATGTTACGTTTCTGGAGCAGATCTTTGTAGAAATAGGAGCCAGCACCATCTAGTGATCTGCCTCTTTAGCTGTTCTGGCAATAGATTGCTGTGCACTAGACAGTGCTGGCATTCACAGATATAAAGACACACTATGGCAGGGAACTAGAACTAAAGAGGAGGTCCTCAACTCTTTGAGCCGGATATTCAAAGGAGATGCATGTTTCACAAGGGCAGTTGCAGGGTGTGCTGTGAGCGGTATTAACCACTAGAGGCAGCAGCTGGTTGGTTAATAAGCTGAAATCTCAGAGGCCCAAGGGCAAGCTTGGGATTGAGTTACTGTTTTAGTTTCCCCAAGGAAATACAATTCAATTGAACGACCCAGGGATACACAAGATAAAGTGGATCTCAATCCAGCAGGTTGTGTTTGAAAGGTCCGGTGTGCTCTGTTCATTGATAGTCTTGCCATAGCCCCCTTGGTGGCATTGGAAGGGCAGATTGGGTAATCAGTTGAAGCCCCAGTAAATGATGAAGTGGTTGATTTTGAAGAAACTGCATTCTGCACTGTAAGCAGGGCAGACAATAGTGTCCTCACTATACAGTGATAAATGGGAACACTGTATAAAAACAAAAAAGAAAAAAAGATTAGTTCTTCAATTTTCAATATGTGTGAACTACAATTTCACTTTGCATTCCTTTTAAGTAAACAGCTGTTCATAGGGAAAAATTGAACTGATTGGATACATGCAGTGTGCTTACCTACTTTTACCAAATTAATGTGCTGCCAATAACTGGAAATGGACCAAAATGTGTCTGATTATGGGTGAATGACTACATTACATAATTCCCATCTGTGATTGCACCTCGGCACCAGACACCACTGTCAGAGAACCAATTACTTGCTGAAAAAAAGAATTAGGTATTTCAGATATTTCTGAAGCAATGAACTAAGAACATGTTACAGTGTCACAAACGGGCATCAGAGCACTATCAGGGTCTGTAACAGGGAGGTATGAGGGTGCACTATCAGGGTCTGTAACAGGGAGGTATGAGGGTGCACTATCAGGGTCTGTAACAGGGAGGTATGAGGGTGCACTATCAGGGTCTGTAACAGGGAGGTATGAGGGTGCACTATCAGGGTCTGTAACAGGGAGGTATGAGGGTGCACTATCAGGGTCTATAACAGGGAGGTATGGTGAAAAGAAAGATAGACTAATTTACCTCTGTATCTGTCCAAACCAGTCGAAGCTCTGATTACTTTAGGCATAGTGCAGTGCAAGACAAGACATTGCCAGTCAAACTCACAATGAATTATAAATACATAAAGGCTTCATAGTACATCAAAAGTAAGCCGCGCTCGAGACAATGAAGATCGAAATTATAACACAGTCTCCATTTAACCTTCCTGAAAGAAATGTTGAGAAGCAATTGAATCCCTGTCCATGAAATTGTTATCTAAGTGTTGAAATCGGATTTTGCGTTAAAACAGTCTGATCCCTTTAAACAGCCAGTATATATAACAGTCTGATCAATTTAAACAGTCGGTATATTTATAACAGTCCAATCACTTTAAACAGTCAGTATATATAACAGTCTGATCCCTTTAAACAGTCGGTATATATAACAGTCTGATCAATTTAAACCGTCAGTATATTTATAACAGTCTGATCACTTTAAACAGTCAGTATATATAACAGTCTGATCACTTTAAACAGTCAGTATATATAACAGTCTGATCACTTTAAACAGTCAGTATATATAACAGTCTGATCACTTTAAACAGTCAGTATATATAACAGTCTGATCACTTTAAACAGTCAGTATATATAACAGTCTGATCACTTTAAACAGACAGTATATATAACAGTCCGATCACTTTAAACAGTCGGTACATATCTCTTTTTAAGGAAGCTGCTCATGCCCAGACAGACAGAGAGACAAGCATAATCTATGAGAAGGAAACTTTGGCATAATGAGCTCTAAACTAGGTGACACATGCAGTAGCCTTGCTGGAGAAAGACAGACGGTTGTGTAACATGTTCTATATGAGTTGTAGATCTGTCACCTGTGTCCATATTCTTACAATGATGTGCACTTGACAAAAGCAGGCTAGCTAGCAGTAATCGATAAATCAAACTGCTTGTGTTGACAGGTTGCCATTACAATGACATATCTCTATCATTGTTTGTCTCTTCCATTGTGTACTTTAACTAAAATAACTTATGTAAGCCCAAGTGCTATCTATTGTTACAGTACATTTTCTTTCCTATATTGCACCTATTAATATTTGATAGCACTTTACATTGTGTCTCTAATTACTGTGTATTTACAATGTACTTAACATATACATCTTTTTGCACAATATATGTAAGTACACAATTGTACACAAAAAATACACATTAAGTACATTGTGGCTATGCCTAATAACATTGTAATTATGAATAAGTACACATGTATTTACTAAGTAACTACTATGTAAATACACAGCCATTAGAGACACTTAATATAAAGTGTTACCTAATATGTTAACAACATTACATATGTTTTTGTGCATTCTATAAACCCATGTGCTGACTATAACCCAAATGTTCACATTTGACACAATTCTAGCTGATGGAACAAGCCATCTTGATAAAATCTGGTAAAACTACATTTTAGTTACCTAAGCAATTTTACAAGATGTTTTAATTTTAATATTACTGTGTGAAATCAATAACATTTGATATTCATGAAAGTGATCAGATATTTCATATGAGCAGAGTTCTGTGTTTTTATCTAAATTAAAACCTGTGAAGAACAGCAGCATGTGTCCCTATTAAATCAACACCTTCTGAGCACAGTCCACCTGAGCACACTCCACCTGAGCACAATCCACCTGAGCACACTCCACCTGAGCACAATCCACCTGTGAAGAACAGCAGCATGGGTCCCTATTAAATCAACACCTTCTGAGCACACTTCACCTGAGCACACTCCACCTGAGCACACTCCACCTGAGCACACGCCACCTGTGAAGAACAGCAGCATGGGTCCCTATTAAATCAACAACTTCTGAGCACACTCCACCTGAGCACACTTCACCTGTGCTGTGTCTGTGTTGTACATGACTGACTTTAAATCTGTGCTCTTGGAGTTCACAGGACTCTTCAGTATTGCTTCACATCAGTCGCACTAAACTGGTAGAAAAGGACGTTGTGCTTATTAAATGGTGCTGCATGTTTAGGGGTGTATAAGTACAGCAATGGCCAGGAAAAATATAGTATGCAGCATCAGGAAGGCAAGATAGGGACACTTAGTGCAGGCTACACCTGAATCTTAGGCAGTCTGTGCCATGCTTTGAGTGTTCCTCCTCCTCATATCCGGCCCTGCCAGGGGGTTGGCATTGGAAGGGCCTCCCTCTCAGCGCCGGCTCCCCGACATCGATCAGAATATTGAAGCAGCACCAAGTCCCCTTAAAGGCGAGGCCAAGTGCCACACTGCTGCATGCTACAGTAATACATGCCTGTGGCAGCTGCTTAGATCCTTTCAGAAAACAGGTTCTTTACATTGCAAATTCCATCACATAACCTGTCAAGCTGTTTTCTGCCCTTGTAGTTTCAAAGAAGTCACAGGGAAGCGCACTAAACCCCGGAGTGTTTATCAGAAATGTCAAACCGTTATTTATCTGCTTCCAGTTGTACGTAGGCTGTTGGGTACTGCACAGTCTTACTTCACTGTTCATTTCCTCTTCATTTCCTAGATGAAACCTGCCTACAGCTATGGCCGAAAGTGTTGCATCACCCTATAGAATTAACTCATTTTGCTTCATAAAGTCGAATGAAACCTGATGAATAATGTAACGTTAACATATTGAATTACATTTGAGTTTTCCCATATACTTAATGAAAAACTGACAAATTGAAAAATGTGACATTTCAAATCTAACATGAAATACTACACTACTATGATTGCTTCCGATAGACGTTTGCGATATCATGTTGTAGTTTCTTTGATCCCAGACTATGAAAGGCTGAAATGTACAGTACTAGCTATGGTATGTGTTTGATATGGGCTTTCTGAATTAGGTTCACTAATTCTGTCTTGTTTGCTGGCTGTTTACCTGTTGTGTAAATTACTTTGGAGTGTTACATTAAAGGCTTTGTAGAAAATGAACGTTGCTGATGTTGTAGTATTTCTTTCCCTGCCCAATTCACGTTCAATTTATTTGAATTGCTGTTGGTATTGAACAGTGCTGGGAGTTGAGAGGATAAGCTGCTTTAGATTTTGTTGTGATAATCTTTGGAGTCATGCTTTCTAAGACATGGGGAAGGGCGAAGCCTAGAGTCTGCAAGCAGCCCGCAGGGCCAGAAGTTAAGTGTAAATATCAGGTGGGTAATATCTTCATTAGCTTTTGTGTAGAAGTCTCTGCGGCGGTGTGCCATTATTCATACCTCCACCAAACAGCTCGCTTCGCAGGCAGATGATCCGATGACCTTAGCGCTCATCGAACAGGGACAGCTAAGATATTCGACATGACAAAAAGATTCATTGCTTTCCTCCACATTGTGGGGACCCTATTAACTAGGGCTGATGGGACAAGATTGGCTGTCTAAAAACAAAAGCTGCTGAGTGGTGATTGATCGCATTAAACACACAAGGTTTTCTAAAGATCAGAGTGCCTGGACTGAATAAACACTATTCTTTATCTGTGGATTCCTATAGAATAGTGTCCTATTACTTTGCTTCCCTTACACTAATGCATGGTTCCCCTCTGGTAGTGTGGTGTTCTTTGACTCACTCTAAATACGTTCTAACTTGGCTTTGTCGTACTCAGCTCTTTAATTCTTCTGAACCTGGACCTACACTAGCATGTTGCAATCCTGACTGTTGATTAAAAAGCAATAGAAAACAGCACTGGGATGCTGCATCAGCATTATGGACAAAAAAAATAAATAAATACAACTTGGAAAAAAAGGCAAAGAATGCAGAAAGACAAAAGATGCGGATTAAGAGACAGCATAAATAAAGAAAACAGAGACTGGCTTTAAATGCTGTTATTGAATTAAACTATATATTTGTACATTTGCATTAAAGCAAAGAAGGGTTTTGTTTAATTTGTTTCAAGGGTGACTATCTTTAAGTGTCATTTAAATACAGTGTTTTACAATTCTCTTTTAAAATGGTTGCAGTCATCCTGGGTGGGTCTGGGGTCTGGTGTTCCAATGCTCTTATATCTGCTGTTGCTTTATGGAATTATGCCTCCAGTAATACTACATTATAATGAAACAGATATGTTGATGAGATCTTTCCTAGTATTGATAAAGTCTTCCCATCTAATTGTATTACCACATTGGCTTTTTAGTACTACTGTAGGGTATCGTTTTTGCAAGCTATTTTCAAAGTTTCTTATCCAGTCAAATATATCTATTTGAGGGGAAATTAACTTCCAATATCAGTGAACGAGGTAGGGAAATAATGAATGCCAGAACTGGAAAAGAGGTAACTTTTGAACATTTTTTTTAGTCAGGATCCTTTTAAATTTGGGAATGGCGACTAATTTCAGCATTGAAGACATTGAGAAAAACATTTATCATCGCATGTATTTTTATTCTATTCCATTAATGATTGCTTTATTGCTATGAATGACAGTTCATAGCTAACCAGAAAAATAAAGTGTGAACCTTTCTTTTTTTCCACTGCTTTAATAAAAAATATGCATCAGTTTTTCAGAGTTAGAGGCAGGTACAGAAAGACTTGCAAATACTAATCAAAAACGATGGAGCCTGTAATGCTTCATGTAAATAAAAGGGAGCAGTCCCTTTCCTGTAGAATGGCTGGGTATCTACCATGCTTAATCATTTCTTGTACCTTTGTTGACTCAGTATAACTGCTGGTGAGGAGGTTAAGAGCCAACCTCAGCCTAATGTAATGTTTAAATCATATTTTAATCTGTGGGCCACTGAAGATCTGTTGTTCCCAGTTGTGACTCAATATATGTTTCTGCTGATAAGATCTCACTGAATTAAAATTGAATTTGGCTTAGTGACTGGCTCAGTGCACATTAGCACTGAAGTGTATCTGTGTTCTCAAGCCTAATCCCCATGGAGAACAGCGTAGGAACTGGCTTCATGCAAAAACATTGCTGTTTCAATCGCTCCATCTTAATATTAACCAGGTGGAATCATGGTCCTACATCTCAAACCACAGATGCTGAACCCCATTCTTTTTTTCTCCTGTAAACTGTAATAAATGTAGGGTGCATCGCTAACCCATGACAGAGTTATCTTCAGTAAGAGACACGGTGCTCCGATGAAACTGGAAATTAACTCTTTTTTGCCCATAGTATTTTATATGTTTCACAGATCTTGGGTTTTCTTTTGAAATTGTCTTTGATGTGTAGTTGATACTGTGAAGTGTTAGACCACCAATAGTGCAGGATAAGGATCCCCTTAATACAAAACCTATGAGGTTGAGTTGAAGGTGGCTGAATTTATTAAACAGGGAGTCTGGTAGTATATCTTTTGGTTTCCATATTCTAGTCTTTTTAAAATGTCTTCATGGAGATTTGTGGCTATTTCTGAAACCCTAACTCAGCTTGTAAGGCTTTTTGTGTGATTATACGTCTAGGTGATTCTATTGTGTACCGTGAGAAATAGCAGTGTAGGTGTTAATACAAATGGCTTTTAGTAACACAGATAAATCATTAAGTACAAAAAATATGATCAGGTTTTATTCGGATGGTGTGACAGGGTAGCCGAGGGTTGAGGTTCCCAGACCAGATAGCTGCCAGAAAGAACACAGGCAGGTACTCGGGTGAAAAGCACACTGTGGCGCCGTTTTTATTAACAAAAAATAATTAAATATTGAAACAAAAAACACTGCTCACAGAGTTTAAACAAAACAAGTCTCTAACACAAAACAAGTACCATGCTGGTGCTTCCCAGCACGAGTAGCAATTGTTTCCTTTTTCTTTTCTTTTTACTTTCGTTTTAGATCTTCTCTGCTCGCTCTCGTTCTCTCCTCTGATCACCCACCCTGACCATGGAACGCTGCAGGCTTATATACCGGTGACCATAATTACAAACATTCAAACAATAATTCAATAAACGGCACCAGCCACATTCTCACGAGCTGTCTGGCAGATACGCGCTGCCAGCACCGCCTCTGCCAGACCACATTCAAACCGAAGAATAGCAACAAAACTGCATGTTTTTAACTAAACACGACATACATTCAAATCATACAAAACAATACATTAAATCAGCCGTGCTTAAACAACTAACAATACGTTTTTAAATAATAATGCAGTACACCACAATACAGTACAGTGCATTTCTACCCTGCCACAGATGGGCACTTCAAGCAAGAACATTCAATTGTTTTGCCTTTGTGTATTAGTACCAATACTTTGTATATATTTTGTATAATACTGAATAAACTGTTTATTTAATGATTACAATTTTATTACCCAAGTAAAATGTGGGGAGGCTGCACTATATAATTGGCAATGGTTCCAAAATGATTTGTTCTGTCTTCCCACCCTTTTCATCCGCTTTGTGATCCCCGCGGGGTCCCGACCCGCAGTTTGAGAACACTTTGACTAGTCTGTTTTCAGGCCAGCAGCTGCTCTGAAGTATTACTGTCGAATGTCTAAATAGATGGAACGGGTAAGGTGTGAGCGAAACTTCTTGTGAATTTGTTTTACTGATGGAGATCTATTAAGGGCAGCTCTGTGGTGTGACTGAGAGTAAATATTGATACCTATTCATCCTGAGAGACACAAGATTGTTCAAACGGAAAGAAATGAAACTTTGTGCATAGGGCGTTTATCAATTTAGAGTTTATTTTTTGTAAACCAGGGCCCTCTTGGGTCCTGTTTGTTTTACCAAATGCTGCAATGAAACGAGTGTGGCTCTTTATTTTCACTGCTGGAAGTGTCTTATGATTGCCAATCTCCTAAGGTTTATATTTAGGCCCGGGGCTCCTAGCAGTGGCAGTGAGTCTTTCTTGAATCAAAGCAGACTGCAAACTAATAAGAAAGCCCAACAAGGATTCAGGGAACCAAACAGGATTGTAACTGGTCAGGCAGAAACACTGTAGTACCACAACAGCAGAAAAAAGAAACAGATTCATAACTGAAAACAAAGAGAAAACACAACGATATATTAAACAAAACAGGATGATTTAGTGAAAAGGGAAACCAGTTATTGGAAATGTTTTATATGAAAAAGACAATGTGACTCAACAGATACCTACGGTGGTAATGCAGTGCAAGGATGTAGAGCTACTTTAATCCAGGGATTAATTTGGGCCTAGGACTCTATTTGGGCCTAGGTGACTCTATTGTGAGAAACCGCATTCAACAATGAAAAGGAAAATAAATCTGTAAACTAAATGTTTAAAACAATAATATAGCCACTATTTACCAGTTTATAATCACAATAAAACATGGAATATCGGGCAGTCAACCTTGGCTGAATGCTTAGATCTTACCTGCCTGATGTGGTCAACTAAAAGACGGTACTTGACGATGTCACATGAAAGGTGCAGCTTTGAAATTCAATATAATATGGAAACCCTTTGGAGGTTGGAGGTTATCCAAGGTAAACTTCACAACCTTGGCTATGGAAGTTTGAATTGTAAACATCACTAAAGCTGACAGAAGCCATTTCATTGGCTCTTTCCCCCAGTCGTTCATCACATACCCACCCCATTGAGAAATGTAGTTACGTAATAAGCGTCTGAAATCCCAAGACGTCTCTGAATCTGCCTGTCCTGTTTTGAAACCTTTGTTCTCCAGGTCTGTTCCTGTAATGATAAACTTTGTCATTTGGTATTATCCACATGTCTCTGTTGAGGTGAGGCAAGTCACTTCTCTTTGAGCTGCTGTTCCTCATGAGTCGGGACATTTTTTATTGCAAACAGCGACACTGGGCTAGGTAAAATTGCTGAGCTTTATGGCAGAGCTGTGTCATATAACTAGATCAGAGGGTTTTATGTGGAATCGATTTTAGCAGAATTTCCCTATTGAGAAAATATAATCTGCCAGTGAAGTGTCTTTAGTGAGGCTCGAGTTTCTGCCTTCGTCACTCTCTTACTTTCTTCTTGTTGTTGGAATACAATTGAAACTGCATCTTAAAAAAAACAAGACAAGAACAAATCAAAGGGAATGCATTTGTCTTTTTAATCTTCAAATCAAAGGGAATGCGTTTGTCTTTTTAATCTTCAAATCAGAGTGAATGCGTTTGTCTTTTTAATCTTCAAATCAAAGGGAATGCGTTTGTCTTTTTAATCTTCAAATCAAAGGGAATGCATTTGTCTTTTTAATCTTCAAATCAAAGGGAATGCGTTTGTCTTTTTAATCTTCAAATCAAAGGGAATGCGTTTGTCTTTTTAATCTTCAAATCAAAGGGAATGCGTTTGTCTTTTTAATCTTCAAATCAAAGGGAATGCGTTTGTCTTTTTAATCTTCAAATCAAAGTGAATGCGTTTGTCTTTTTAATCTTCAAATCAAAGGGAATGCGTTTGTCTTTTTAATCTTCAAATCAAAGGGAATGCGTTTGTCTTTTTAATCTTCAAATCAAAGGGAATGCGTTTGTCTTTTTAATCTTGGGGATCGTATCCAAACACCACTTTTCATGTGCAAAAGCATTTAAATAAACCAGAAGTTTCTTTCTCCAAAGGATCATTTGAAAAACTGTTACCTACAAAACTAGTAAAAATGAACTTGGAAGACTAGATTAAGGATTTAATACAGTCTTTTTCTTTATTATTACACATCTATACAGTACATTTGTATGGCCTGTAGTTTGTTATTAAGCTTATAAAATGTCAAGAAAGTATTATTATTATTTATTTCATAGCAGACGCCCTTATCCAGGGCGAATTACAATTGTTACAAGATATCACATTATTTTTACATACAGTTACATTATTTTAAAAAAAAAAGTATACAATTAAATGAAATAAAAAGCATTTACTAGACACTACTGTACAGGTATGCAGAACAACTGGGACATTAATGGTCCATTTTAAAACAACCAGATCTTACTGAAGATCTTGGTATCTCTCAAGACATCTTAAAATACACCAAATATCCATTACAAAGATATTGGATGGAGTAAGCACATGTCTGAATATTGCATTTGTGGGACGACTTGTCCATTTAATTTTAACCTATATGTGGGGTTCAGGGGGCGGAGCTAGGCACCAACAACCTATCATCTGCTGTCATCAATTAAACCTACCTTATTTAAACATTATTCACCTCTACCTCGCTGTCTTGTGTTTTTTCGTTTCCTCCTCCTCCCTCCTCCTCCTCTAGCATCTCAACCGCCTTTGCATCGGTCTCCTCTGGGGGGTTAGTGATTCCACTTTCTCCAACCCTTTGTTAAGCTCCGCTTCATTTACCTCATAGAGGATGGTTCTCCATGAGTGGACCCCCGGCCAAACCCTTCCATCTGTATGTATGTTTCTTTTGGGATTCTTCTTTCAGGTCTGATGCCTCTATGTGAGGGTCCCCAAGCGGTGGCATCCCTCTTGTTTGTTGGGTCTCCTCAAAGACGATGGCCCCTCTCCTGTTTGTCGGGTCTCCTCAGCTACGGAACCCCCCTTCTATTATGTTGGGCTTTGAAGAGGCGGAACACCACGCATTATATGTTTTAACAAATACTAACTTTATGTTTTCTTTCCGGTTCGCGAGCCTCTTCGTATGTCGGGTAACCTCAGAGACGGTGCCCCTCTTGGTATGTCGGGTCACCTCAAAGACGGTGGCCCCCCTCCTGTTTGTCGGGTCTCCTCAGCGACGGAACCCCCCTACTGTTTATGTTGGGTCAGGAAGAGCCGGAACCTCTTTTGTGTTATCAATACTAATTCATGTTTTCTTTCCGGTTTGCGAGCCTCTTCGTATGTCGGGTAACCTCAGAGACGGTGCCCCTCTCGTATGTCGGGTCACCTCAAAGACGGTGGCCCCTCTCCTGTTTATCGTGTCTATCGATCAAGTAAATGTTGGGCCTGGAAGAGGCGGAGCCCCTTTCTCCATGTGTATATGTTTACTAACTCTGTCAGTAAACACTATCAGGTGGCATAGCTCCGCCCCGTGAATTGGATACTTATGAAATGCTCAATTCAAATGCTGCCTCACCGCTGCAGCCCACTCAATGATCACATGGTCTGAAAAGCAGCGTGCTACTTCTGTTCCAGCTCTCCAGTCAATAGCTTCTTTACACCTGTGAACCTAAGCAATGGATGTTACCAAACTAGGCAAGGAAGGGTCCAGTCTAGGATTTATCTACCTGACCGACACAGGAGAGCAAAGACCAATGCAGCATTCAGCAAATCAAGCCAACCAACATTGAAATCAGCCATGATTGTATGACTCACTCTACACTGCGCATGGCTGTGCCTTCACTGGATGAGCAGATTCTATTTAAATCACACAAGGGCTGTCTGATTATGACTGAACACTCTCTGTATTATTAGGACATTATCACAATCCCAGAAAGTCGAAAAGAAACTAAATCCACATGTATTTTAATGTAATTCTCAGAAATGACTTGCATATCTAATGCATGTATCTCTGTGTAGCCTTGTGGAATCAGAGTTCAGCTGAAATCACGATGTCAAGTATGCTATAACCAGCCATAAATCAAATACTCTTAGGACAGCCACATATCTGTATAGGCAGCTTAGTGAGAAGATAGCTGACGCTAATTTATTAATATGTATGACATACTCGACTCTTGGGAAACTGATTTTGTAAAAACGTAATTTAAATATGATTTTTTCTGAGTGACAGAAAACATTGTTCTCATAGAAATACGTGTCCTTTTTTTGTACTGCAGTATGTTTTTATGATTTTTTTTCCCTGCAGAAATCCTGCAGTTCTTTTTATTATTATTGAGCCCGATGAGTCCAGTCTGCATCCCCAGTTTGTTTTCTTAATTAAAGGCTCCGGGCAAAATGGCATTAACTTCTACAGAAGTAAATACAAAGATATATATTCGTTTTGTTATAATCAGTTCTGTGGAGGTACATATTGCAGATGCATGTTCTTCACAAGCATTCGAATAGCTTTTTAATTTGACAGACTCTGCAGTAAAAGGATAGGTAGCATACCGTTATGGGATTAATTTGATTAAAACTGCAGATCTAAATGCTATTACGATAATTAAAGGAGAGTACTGAAATCTGTTTTCCTACCTCTGGCTTGCTTTGATAGCATTATTGCTGCCTTTTAATATTATTATTATTATTATTATTATTATTATTATTATTATTATTATTATTATTATTATTATTTATTTCTTAGCAGACACCCTTATCCAGGGCGACTTACAATTGTTACAAGATATCACATTATTTTTACATACAATTACCCATTTATACAGTTGGGTTTTTACTGGAGCAATCTAGGTAAAGTACCTTGCTCAAGGGTACAGCAGCAGTGTCCCCCACCTGAGATTGAACCCACGACCCTCCGGTCAAGAGTCCAGAGCCCTAACCACTACTTTATGGTGCTGAGAATATTTTGAAACACTAATTAAGGATATGCAAATATTTCAGATACACTGCTATAGATGAACTGCTGCAGCCTTGTACCTTTGCTGAAGGTCAAATTCATGTTGAGCTGGACAACTGAAGCAGCTTCTAACAACAGTGTTCCAGGAAGCAACACATTCTTTATTTAGGGTTATTATTTATAAAGTTGTATTTGAAATTGAAATGTACAACACAAGCAAATAATTTTTTAAAAGAAGCCTTGTCATGTGTACCAGTGTTATTACATATATATTTTTTTTAAAAAAATGTAACAGTGTATTTGAGTGCTGTCTGTAAATAAGGAATAGCCTTTGGATCAGCTGAATACACCCCTATCTGTGTGTCATATAAATGCAATGGTTTATTACTCTCTGCCCTGTAATGCATTTGTAGTGTCTGAACTGCCTCCCTGCCTCACTGCATCAGCCATCTGTTAAATTACCTGTCGAATTGGTACATACCTAATGCACTGCTAATGTGTAATGAATAGTTTTGCTATAGTTTATTGATCATTTCTATGGGACAGTAAATCTTACAGTAAAAGATGTCACAGCATATTTGGAAGGCACATTTCTACTAGCCTACACCAATTACTGTGGTGTAAACTTACATTTTCCAGGAGCTTTATCTTACTAAAAAAGACAAGGCATGGCAGCTGTGCGCAATGCATCTAAAACAGTTCAAAGTAATGTTTGAATACTCACACTGATGAATGCACAAGATGAAACATTTGTCCACTTGGCTTATTTTATTAAAAGTTTTACATAAAGATGAACGGCTGGCTGTTTGAAGTTGTGGATGAATTACTATGGCATCGCATGGTCTGCTCACCATAGAAGAAATTGGCACTTGTGTTGCTTCTGGCGCGCTGTTGAAGGCACTCACTGACATGCCTGTCTGCTCTACTTGACATTTCTTATAAGATTTACACTGTATATCAACGCATTAAATAATCAAAAGTATACATACTAGGCCTCAAATAGCTCTTTTAATTTTACAGCAGTAAATGTGCACAGTACTTCACCATGGATTGCTCTGTGCTAGACAGCGCTTGCTTGTCTATGCTTTACCATGCTCTCCCTGTGCTTTATTACACTGTGCTTCGCTTTTGCTGTAGTACTCTTATAAGGGACACTTTGATACGTTGTGAAAAGCAGGACTGGTTTAAATGGTTTCCAGCACTGTCTGGGTGACGGATTCTCATGCTGAAAACAGATTGAAATACAGAAAGACTGGATGAGCATTGTATGAAACCCTAACAGGATAGCGTCACAGCCAAGGCTGGTAACTGACAGGAACGAAGCCCAGAGACAGAAGTTGCAAGTTTAAGTGCTAATGCACACTTTTAATATAAATAATAAAACAATAAACAAAACACAGGTAGAAAACAACAGAGGCACTGTGACTAAAACAAACAGTTAAACAAAGCAATACAATGCAAACCCTTTAAATACACCGTGTGGTTTTAAACCATTCCCATCAAACACGGCACTGTACTCCCCTAAACACTACAACCCCCACCAGCTCGAACTCTCCTCTCACCTTCTCCAACATCGACTCCTAAAACCACCCGTGATTCCCCATTTTATACACCTGTGGCTACATTCTCACGTGTTTCTCCACACACACACACGCACGCAGGCACGGACGCACGCACGCAGGCAGGCAGGCACACACGCACGCAGGCAGGCACGCCCGCACACAGGCACGCACACACACACACACCCCCCCCTTATACCAGCAGAGCTTCCACCCTGCCACAGCAACTCATAAAGTTTACAGTAGGCCGCAGCATATAATGCTATTTGACAGACTAAGATTCACTCAAATTCTTGTGATAAGAAAGGTAACTATTTAATAATGTAAATTAAAAAGGTACATATTTTAGATTCCTCTTCATTCAGGGAAGACCTATTTGTTGTTTCCGCTTCTCAACACTGAATGCCTTTTCAAAGCTTAACCTTCCGTATGTATAACTGTCTCTGCTTCACAGACTGCTTTGATTTATAACATTGATATCTTCAGACTATGAAAGCATTATTATACTTTTGAAAAGCTTAAGAGCTTCATCAAAGCCTACTCCTACCCCAAGGCTTGGGATTTCACTTTGGCACCTTTATTACCACATCTCTCTCCTGCATTGCACTGCACAGACGTGTTTTGGATAGTACATGAATTTGATGAATGTGGCCTGTCTGCTTGCACATTGGATTGTGGAGCTCCCAGTGTCTGAGATGCTCTGGGCAAAAAAAAAAAAAAAAAACATAAACAAAAACATGCGCATCAAAGCATCACAAAATGAAGCATAAAGCAAGTTTTGACAGGAAAATGTTCAAATTTTACATGCAAGCCACTGTTGATAGGTTTGATTCATAAGCTTCAGGTTGTAGATCTGAGTAGAAACACACACACAGGGATACACACACATAGGGATACACACAGTAAAACACACAGGGATACACACACAGGGATACACACACAGGGATACACACACATAGGTACACACAGGGATACACACACACATAGGGATACACACACATAGGGATACACACACATAGGGATACGCACACAGGGATGCACACACACAGGGATACACACACAGGGATACACACACACACAGGGATACACACACATAGGGATACACACACAGAGATACACACACAATGATACACACAGGGATACACACACACAGGGATACAGACACAGGGATACACACACAGGGATACGCACACATAGATACACACACAAAGATACACAAACAGGGATACACACACATAGGGATACACACACACAGGGACACAGACACAGGGATACACACACAGGGATACACACACACTGGGACACAGACACAGGGATACACACACGGATAAGCACACATAGATACACACAAAGATATACACAGGGATACACACACACACACGGATACAGACACGGATACACACACAGGGATACGCACACATAGATACACACACAAAGATACACAGGGATACACACACACACAGGGATACACACAGGGATACACACACACAGGGATACACACACATAGGGATACACACACAGGGATACACATTCATAGGGATACACACACAGGGATACACACACATAGATACACACACATAGGGATACACACACACACAAGGATACACACATGCACATTTAAAGACACTTTCGGGGAGTTAGAGGCACTGTGATGATTTTAGGACCATCATCAGGGGTTGCAGAGGGCACTGTACCACGCAGCTATAAATAACTGTTATTCATACCAGGTCTGCTCCATGATAACTAATACAATAAAACCTTACCTAATCACCAGTGACACAAAGGGAACAGTTTAATAGGGAACTGACCCTGAACCATAAACAAACTGTAGAGAGCTGAACGAGTAGGAATACAATGATACCATACCCTGCCGTCATTTCCAGTGCCCACCATTCATACTCTCCAGACCTGTCCAAAACACCCTTCAGGACTTCTATACAATATGCTCACCTCTTTTAATTCAAGTATTGTTGAATATTGCTTTGTGGATTGTGCTGTGAATTGCTTCAGCAACAAGTTTGCCCATTTGTTTCCACTTCCCATCCCTGAAGGGAACTAAAGAGTTAACCTGACCAACAACAGATGATGTCATAAGAAAACCTGAAGTGCTGATACAAGTCCAAATATATTGTATATGGCTTGGGAATTTATGAGTTAATTGAACTAATTAGTCTAGTTAAACAGTAGCATGTGCATTACCTGTATAGAACGGAGTGTACTAGAAAGGAACTCATTAACAAATGTGTAAAACGTCAAATGAAAAGAAGCATCCTGTTTTAATGAACAGCACTGAAGATGCAGTATTGATAAATAGTTGTTTTCCTCAGGACTATGGCAACACTAATGAATGTCCAGTGCACGCAGCCCTCTCTCTACCGCACTGTACTCACCGCAGGAAGTGTTACGAGGAGTAGGAGAAGGCTGACAGTAAAGGGACCGAGGGTAGAAAAGAAACAGATGGTGAACAGAGCGTTTTCTTTGAATGTCAAGTCTGCAGAAAAACCCTTTGGATGCCATTTAATGCTTCACAAGCAAACAACGTTCCTGAAGCATTAAGGCATCGTTTTGTCATCACATTGTGTTGTTAACAATCATAAGCTCTGGCCTGTGCGAAGGGAGTATTTTTCTACATGGAAATATCATTAAAACATGATAACAGTAATGACAGTCCCTGTGACAGAGCCTCAGAAGAATGGAATCATTTACCTGGAATTATGGCACAAATCAGGATATGAAGGATGAGCTCTCCTTTAAAATGAAAGCAACATTATTGTAGACCAATCATTTTGGAAGATAAATATTTAAAATCTCATAATCTCATTAAATGGATATGTATGTTTTTGTTATACTAAAGAGACAGCGTGCACATTCTGCTGATTTCTATATACAAGTAGTGCGTATGAATGAATATTAATAAGAAAGTCTTTGTAGTAAATGTCAGGGTCTTGCTCGTTTTAATCTCAAATTGTTTTCTTTAGTGTCCGGCAGGTCTGAGGCCAATGAAGGATGGGACTGGTTGCTATGACTACGCCAAAGGCACAGACTGCTCGGATGGTTTTAATGGGGGGTGTGAACAGCTGTGCCTTCAGCAACTGGTGCCCTTGCCCGAGGACCTTACCTCCAGCAATGTTCTCATGTTCTGTGGGTAAGTGCATTTGAGCAAGTCTTTTAATCACACCCTTGGGTGGAAAAAATGACTGTGTAATTACCATTTGAAACTGCATTGCTAGAGTTTACTTTTTTGGCCTTAAACTAAAAAAATGTTCTTAGGTTTGTGCTATTCGATTAACTGGATAAAGCTAATTTATCTGCCCAACTTGTGTAGTTCAGACAAGAGGACTATGAAAAGAAGCTGCACAGAATGATATCTCTTTCAAGTATCACAGTACAAGTAATGATTTAATTAAGAGCAAGATAAATACAATGACTTTGGTTCAAGCAAGTACAAGTGTGACAAAATACAATTAAATAATACAGCAGATAACAGTGTCAGTGATAGTTACATCAGGATATGATTAAATACAAAATACTACAGATTAAACACTTGGCAGATTACAGTACTCTGAAGTACAGGATTAAATGCAGTAAAATAGGGGGCAGATAAGAGCAAGTAAAGCACATTTGAGGAAGGGTGATAAGTGTCATCCTGTGCTGACCCTGAGGAGCGTGTAGAGTGTCACACAGCTGTGCTTGTGCATTGCCAGGTGTGTGGAGGAGTACAGGCTGGCAGCATTGTGTCATCCTGTGCTGACCCTGAGGAGCGTGTAGAGTGTCACACAGCTGTGCTTGTGCATTGCCAGGTGTGTGGAGGAGTACAGGCTGGCAGCATTGTGTCATCCTGTGCTGACCCCAAGGAGCGGGTAGAGTGTCACACAGCTGTGCTTGTGCATTGCCAGGTGTGTGGAGGAGTACAGGCTGGCAGCAGACGGCAGGTCATGTGTCATGCTCTCAGATGCCTGCGAGGGCTCCAGGTGTCAGAGGCAGGACGGCAGGCTCAACGACACCCTCTTCGGTGAGATGCTGCACGGCTACAACAACAAGACCCAGCAAGTGAACCAGGGCCAGACCTTCCAGATGACATTTAGGTGAGCGCTTGCATGACCTCACTCATCACATGGGTGAACTCTCCCTGGGCAAAGCAGAGCCGCTTCATGTCAAATAATTGTACTGAACTTGGAATTCTTTTCATGACAGAGGTCTGTTATTTCTCTTCTGTGGATGGGTGATTATTATGAGCAGTTGACTTACGATTGAAGACACTGTCCTTTAAGGATATATAAGGCTTGTCCCTTGTTAGCAAACCATTCTCCCCTACTGGGGGGAACTAAGTTAAAAGCACATCATCTAGCCTTTTTTTAAATGCTTCCAGTGTTTTAGAGCCTACTACTTCACCTAGTAGGCTATTATATAGGGCTGCTTGTAAATGAAGCATTTTGACTGACAGAGAACGGGCTACTGTGTACACTGGCATAATATTACTAATGAAAAATAACAATATTAATAGACATCCTAATATTATAAATAACAATAATACTAGTACACATTAATACTGTATCCATAGCTGCAAAACTCTATCAAGCAGACAAACGTTTCTGCACAAGTACAATGAAGACTGCACTAGTCAAAATGTTTGTCTGCTTGATGCTTTTACCTTTAAAACATGAATATTTGTGATTAGGATCTATGTTTTGGATGGTTCTTTATATATATATCATTTCCAACAAAGTGCAGGGGCTGATATATTGGTGTCTATTTTAACAGGAATTCATGATAAAGTCATCACTGAACAAATCTGATCAAGTTTATTTGTGGCAGCAATATTGATGTCTTTGTGTTTTGTTGATACTGGATTTAGAGCCTCCCAGGTTTCATTTTCATTTACCTTCGGGACCTGCTCTTGGCTGTTTGAATAAAAGCGCATCTGGCATTACAATGGAAAGGTTGTAAGCGGTGTGCTCTCTACTCCCACTGACCCAGTCTACATGGAGAACAAAAAAAACAACAAACCGTCAAAGATCTGCTCTTGGTTTCCAGTGCAGGTAGAGGTCATGCTTCTGAGTTCATTGGCAGTAATATTTTTTTGGGTGTCTCCAGGAGATATCATTCATTTGCCGGAGCGTGATCCTCTAAAAAGTGTTTTATGTGCCCAGACACAACGATTCCTCCTTGTAAAACATGAGGTGCTTCAGTTAATGACTTGCTATCATACTGCTCTTCCACATGAAATAATATTAGGCTACCTTCTCAAAATGTCAGATTTCGATTCATACGGTTTAATGTAATCCATAAAATATGTGGCCCATCTTTCTTTACTGCAGGATTATATAGGAAATACTTACAAGGCAGCCCAGCCACTGGTACAGATTCAGCGTGAGCCTCACTGGTAGCTTCTGAAGAGAATATTGAATGATGTTTCTATTTGACAGAGGATAATAAGCTCTAAAGTTTTGTTCCACTACAGGTGCAGATGCTGTGGTAGGATATGCACATTTAAACAATAATAGCATATGCAACCACAGTGCCCTCTATATACAGATACTGCCCTCTGGTGGACCAAGAACCAAACTTGAATTTCAAACTTCATTCGACTTTACAAATACCAAAAGCTTACGTTTCTTTCAGTATTTCTAAACACACTATTGGGGGGAATAATAGTTATTATTCTTCCTTTATAAACAACACTATATTAATGTCCTTGGCAATGAAAAGCAAATGTGTCAGATGGATGAAAATATAATATTTTCAAGGTCAACTCTCTGAGTGAGAAATAGAGCTGTGGAGATAAGTTAAGATGCATTCAAATGGGTAGCCTAATAATAAAGAATACAAGCACAGTTGAAATGGTCTACAGACAAGACCTTTCAATGCAATGTATATTGTTCAGTCTATTCAAGACAGCATTGAACTCCTAGCTATAGTATTACAGCGTTCCTAGTAAACTTGTGCAGTAAACACATATCGACTCGCATTCCTATTCCATAGAGGATCAATGTACTATTTTTGAAGCTACATAAAATGTAAACATTTGCGTACACTGAACCTTTAATTACAAATTTGAACGTAGTGTGTTGTTACAATTTAATATTCAGAAACATGCTGGAAATTATAGTTTGACAGATTGCTTGACATTTAGGTGTTTGACAAACATCGAAGCTGAAGTTTCATCTTCTGTCCAATCCTTAGGTCACCCGCATTCGGTATGGTTTGGGTTTGGGGTTTGTGCACCTGTTTGCTGTGTAACATACAGCAGGTAATTGTACACTAGCAGAGGTATAGTGTACATTGATGCCAGCTGTTGTAGAAATAAGCACTTTATTAAAAAGCTTTTGTATTTGGGATGTTGACAGGCTGCCACTGTTCACAACCTGGGTCCGAAGAGATTTCTGGAGTAGGAGCAAGAGGAACTTGAACAAAAACAATCCACAAGAAAGTGGCACAGTGATCAGGGCTGAACTGGAATCAATCCAGTGTTTCACTGGGATTATTCCAGAAGAGGTGTTGTGGGATTAGCAAAGCTACATGTTGCATGATAGCTAAGTGTCACTCTTGTTGAGTTTCAATTTTACAATGAATTCCCACTTAATTATAATGTGCACCGATGGTCTCAGCCAATCAGGTTCAGTGTAGAGCCATCATTATCACACAGGTAGAGCCATCATTATCACACAGGTAGAGCCATCATTATCACACAGGTAGAGCCATCATTATCACACAGCCCTCTAGAAGCTGACAGGATTAGAATATTGAAACTCGCTTCCAACTGAACAAATTTCAGCCTTCAGTGCGATTCTTTACCTCTAAATGAAGAGAGCCTGTAACAGGGGTCTTGCTACCCGTGATATAAGGAGTACATGCGTGGATGACGTGCATGCGTGTTCGCTGCGTGATTGACAGGAGATGGAAACAGTAGGCTGGGATTGACACACCCTGCAGGTGCACAGGTTTATTTACACACACACAGAGGAACCCCATGTGACGCTATCAGCAACGGCAGCTCACGTGGAACATACGGCCCAGAGTACAAAAACCAAAACAAACACATCACAAAAACTATCAAAATAAAGCTGCCATGAAAAATGGGGTGCGCCACTCCGCTAACAAAATGGAGGCACCGCTTCCACACCTGTCTGCTAGACTGGGTGGGATCTATCCTGAAACTAACTCCTTCAGGCAGTTCACCCAACTCCAACCTCAGATATATGCTCGATCTCCGTTAGAGTGGGTCGCTTCGTTTCCTGAGCCCAGTCGTTCAGCAGCACAGACGGACCGATGCTTCAGGCAGCAGCAGCGCTCTGACCCCTATGGCTTTACAGCAGCCTTGGTCTGTGTAATCGGACCCTTTTATTCCTGGTGCTCTGCTGCACCGCGCACACTTGCTGATTAGGTGCTCGCAGCTGGTAATCTCACACACGCTGCTCATTCCTGTAACTAAGCACAGCAGGCAGGCTGCTACACACAGACCGTCAGGTTCCCCATTAAAACCAATCCTGTTCTTATTTATTTCTTCAATCACAACAGTGGTATTTACAATAATAATCACAGAAACCCCCTCCTTATGTGCATGGCCCCAGCCCTGCTACAGAGCCATATTGTGGAGCTCAATGAGCCATGCATTGGACAGCCAGTCTGAATCATTGTACAGAACAGAGCTAGAGTACTATACAAAACAGAAGGATTGCAAACAGCATAAAGAAAACAAGACAATGACATTTGAAGCGACTTATTCTTTACATTCTGTGTAGATTGGTAGACTTTATCTTATAGAGTCTCCACTATCTGTTAACCTTGTCTGTAACATCCAGTACACAGTTCTCCAGAAAGGTTTCCAGAGTTATAGATTGCTGGAGCGATGTTCATGCCTCACTCGTTTTATTCCTTTTGAAGTTCCACAGGCCTGCACAAGGTTGTGCTGAGCTGTTAGTTTAATAAGTGCTGTTCTAAATTCAGTTTCCTGCAGTCACAGCTGAAAAGTGTCTTTCTGGAAGCTCAGCTGCAAGGCATGAAGAGATAGTGTCTGGGAGCAGAACCATACGTCTGTGAGAGAGCGCAATGATTCACCAGCATGACTTCACCGTTGACTCACACACAGAGGGGCTTCAGGGCAGTTCTGCTTGTATCTTCTACAATCAGAGGTTCAGACTCTGGAGTTTGTGAGATTTCTAAAGCCTTGTGTTGGCTTTAACATGGAGTTCTGACACAGACTGACCTATCTGCAATTCAGAACTAGACCTCAAGATGTCTGTACATCGACTCTAAAGAAACTGATCTAAAGCATGATTGAGTCATTGACACAATAGCTACTGACTAAATATAAAGCATTCCTCAACAACGAGCGGCAATTAAGGCCATGATAGCATATTGTTTTACTGCCCTTATCTTTGTATGCTGTTTTCTTTTTTTTTTTCTTTTTATTTTTATAAATTCAGTCGTCGCCAATTTTTTACCCCGGTTTTCTCCCCAATTTAGCGTGCCCAATCATTATTTGTATCCTCAGCCCACCGCTCGCAACCCCCCCGCTGACTCGGGAAACGGTGGCTGGAGCATGCGTCCTCCGAAACGTGCTCCTGCCAAGCCGTCATTTTTCGCACTGCGGATCCACAGCAATGCTACCAGACCTATAGTGCCGGAGGACAACACAGAACTGGCAGCTCCACTGCAGAACCACAGGTGCCCTATCGGCCACAGGGGTCGCTGATGCGCGGTGAGCCGTGGATTCCCCTGCCGA
Source organism: Acipenser ruthenus (assembly GCF_902713425.1). Taxonomy (NCBI): domain Eukaryota; kingdom Metazoa; phylum Chordata; class Actinopteri; order Acipenseriformes; family Acipenseridae; genus Acipenser; species Acipenser ruthenus. The sequence continues at coordinate 13,714,519 of NC_081203.1, forward strand.
CCTAAGCCCTCCCTACCCGGGCAGCGCTCAGCCAATTGTGCGCCGCCCCCTAGGAACTCCCAATCACGATCGGCTGTGACATAGCCTGGATTCGAACCTGCGATCTCCAGGCTATAGGGCACATCCTGCGCTCCGCGTGGAGCGCCTTTACTGGATGCGCCACTTGTATGCTGTTTTCAATGAGTGTTTCTTATTGGAATGACTGATGATGTTTGTTTGAGAAGTCTGTGTTAGGGTGTTTTTACCTGAACTCAGGAGCTGCTCTTCAGTGCTCTAATCCTGTCATAGACACATGTAAGGTAGGCTAGACCAGCCAGTGTCTTTATATTAGTAAGCTGCAGAGCCCTCCAGTGCTCAGCTGTGTATTGACAGAATTACAACTGGAGTCTTGGATCCAAATCTGCTGTTTATTGCAGAGCCCTGACTCCTATAAAGGCTGGCTGATCTGTTTTGAGATTGTGTTTATGTCTATGGCAGGGAACTTGAAATGAAGAGCAGGTCCCGAACTCAAGTGAAAGCCCTTTTACACAGATTTAACAAAACAAATACGTTTTCAAAATCACAGTGGCTAGTAACTTTAATCACCATTTGATGAACAATGCCACAGGAACTTTATTAAACATCATGACAATGATGGCTGTGGTGGTGACGTCACGGGCCAGGAAGCAATACGGACACACAGGCAAATGTGGGGCTCAAACTGCTGTAGCAGCGTATTTATTAAAGAAGAATCAAAGTAAAACAAACAAAACCGATTCTTAAACACAAAATGAAAAGGCACGAGGGCCAAACAAAACCAAGATACAAATAAACTGGACAAACGAATACCTTCAGCAACACTGACAACGCTAGCAATTGTTTATTTGCTTTCTTTCTCTCTCCTCCATCCTTCTCTCTCAGGTGAGTCTGAACTCTCTTATATTATGTGGCTGGAATCCTAATTAACCATTGATTAAAGCATTACCTCATTAAGGCTCCAGCTACATTCCCACGTATTTTGTCAGGGAGGAATGCATCTAACCCCCTCCCTGCTGACACAAAACACAACCCAGCAATTACAATAACAGACGTCTTCGTCTATATAAGTAAAACACATACTCAAATCATAACAGTAATGCATAATGCAAATAAATACACAAAACGATAACAACAACAATAATAATAATAATAATAATAATAATAATAATAATAATAATAATAATAATACAGTGCATACAGTGCCTTGCGAAAGTATTCGGCCCCCTTGAACTTTGCGACCTTTTGCCACATTTCAGGCTTCAAACATAAAGATATGAAACTGTAATTTTTTGTGAAGAATCAACAACAAGTGGGACACAATCATGAAGTGGAACGAAATTTATTGGATATTTCAAACTTTTTTAACAAATAAAAAACTGAAAAATTGGGCGTGCAAAATTATTCAGCCCCTTTACTTTCAGTGCAGCAAACTCTCTCCAGAAGTTCAGTGAGGATCTCTGAATGATCCAATGTTGACCTAAATGACTAATGATGATAAATAGAATCCACCTGTGTGTAATCAAGTCTCCGTATAAATGCACCTGCACTGTGATAGTCTCAGAGGTCCGTTTAAAGCGCAGAGAGCATCATGAAGAACAAGGAACACACCAGGCAGGTCCGAGATACTGTTGTGGAGAAGTTTAAAGCCGGATTTGGATACAAAAAGATTTCCCAAGCTTTAAACATCCCAAGGAGCACTGTGCAAGCGATAATATTGAAATGGAAGGAGTATCAGACCACTGCAAATCTACCAAGACCTGGCCGTCCCTCTAAACTTTCAGCTCATACAAGGAGAAGACTGATCAGAGATGCAGCCAAGAGGCCCATGATCACTCTGGATGAACTGCAGAGATCTACAGCTGAGGTGGGAGACTCTGTCCATAGGACAACAATCAGTCGTATACTGCACAAATCTGGCCTTTATGGAAGAGTGGCAAGAAGAAAGCCATTTCTTAAAGATATCCATAAAAAGTGTCGTTTACAGTTTGCCACAAGCCACCTGGGAGACGCACCAAACATGTGGAAGAAGGTGGTCTGGTCAGATGAAACCAAAATCGAACTTTTTGGCAACAATGCAAAACGTTATGTTTGGCATAAAAGCAACACAGCTCATCACCCTGAACACACCATCCCCACTGTCAAACATGGTGGTGGCAGCATCATGGTTTGGGCTTGCTTTTCTTCAGCAGGGACAGGGAAGATGGTTAAAATTGATGGGAAGATGGATGGAGCCAAATACAGGACCATTCTGGAAGAAAACCTGATGGAGTCTGCAAAAGACCTGAGACTGGGACGGAGATTTGTCTTTCAACAAGACAATGATCCAAAACATAAAGCAAAATCTACAATGGAATGGTTCACAAATAAACATATCCAGGTGTTAGAATGGCCAAGTCAAAGTCCAGACCTGAATCCAATCGAGAATCTGTGGAAAGAACTGAAAACTGCTGTTCACAAATGCTCTCCATCCAACCTCACTGAGCTCGAGCTGTTTTGCAAGGAGGAATGGGCAAAAATTTCAGTCTCTCGATGTGCAAAACTGATAGAGACATACCCCAAGCAACTTACAGCTGTAATCGCAGCAAAAGGTGGCGCTACAAAGTATTGACTTAAGGGGGCTGAATAATTTTGCACGCCCAATTTTTCAGTTTTTTATTTGTTAAAAAAGTTTGAAATATCCAATAAATTTCGTTCCACTTCATGATTGTGTCCCACTTGTTGTTGATTCTTCACAAAAAATTACAGTTTCATATCTTTATGTTTGAAGCCTGAAATGTGGCAAAAGGTCGCAAAGTTCAAGGGGGCCGAATACTTTCGCAAGGCACTGTATATATATATATATAAATATATATAAAGGGGTGGAGCACCCCTTCACACACATTTAAACTTAAACTTAAAGTTAAATTATTCATTTAACTTCCCAATTTCTCATGAAAGCTATGTGAATACACCAACAAACCCTAGCAATGCAGACGTGTGAGCACTTGCCCGAATGCTAATAATACATGAGTTATCACACATGAAAAGGGTTTCCAATGGGTTGTTAAATCTCAATGAGGAGGTGTTTCTCTAATCATTTTGATGATGCCTAGTTTTGCTATGTAGCTGTGCAGCTTTAGACCGATTAAACAGAGATTAAACTCCCTCCAGTGGTTGAACTGTGAGGTACCAGGATGCAACAGTTTATATACAGCACTGTATTTAATGGTATGAATGCCTCGTTCTGAGTGCTGGAGATCACGCGAGATTAGAGGAGAGAAGGAGAGTTCAGTGTAGAGGGAGGGCGTATGTGTCACTGCTCTGCTCCTGGTTCCATTTAGTGCTGTAGCAGCGGGATGCCCAAACTCCTGTATACCACGGGAGGGGAACCAAGTTATGTAACTCTTAAGCTACAATAAAGGTAACTAAGAAGGGGATTTCCTTCAAACCCTGCGTCAGTGTGCTTGTTGCATCGCCTCAGCCGCCACATAACGATGAACTTCCCTTTGATGAACACTACCAATTAGGGTTCATCACAAGAGGAAAGAAAATGCATTTGTAAGTGAAAAACAAACTAGCATGTTTTGATGTTTTACATGAACCTAGTAAGGTATTCTGCTAGAGCTCAGAGATGTTGATTTAGCAACCAGAATTCAAGACTTAACACAGACTTATCAAAAAGTGTATGAGTAATTGCAATGAGGCACTAAGAATGACTGCAAATATTAACAAACATATTTTTTTAGAGCTAGAGTTAGAGTTAGTGAAAAGCAAAACAAACCAAGAAAATGGCATTTGTAGATATGTCATTAGTTATTCTGATTTACACATTTTCACATGTGAAGTGGTTGTCTCGGGTACGATTTGTAGATGGAATGCGATTCTTTCTGTGGTAGTCTTTCCACAAGAACAGAACTGAATGAAGTCATCTTAAGGAAACACGCAGCCCTGTGTGCTTGCTCTCTACTGTTTGGATGACTCTGTTAAAAAGGCTATTTAAAAAGCAGCCACCTGCTCAAGACCTACAGGGTATACCCCTTTAAATGTGATCCTGCCTCTGTTGAGCTCAAGGCATGCCAGCTACTCTGCAGTCATTGCAAACTAATGAATCATTAAGCCGTGTTAGAGAGGTGTTTTCTGTGTCGATAGGCAGTCACCGAATTAAGATTTAAAAAAAAAGGTCCAACACATTAGAATACAGCAGTGGTAGCTACACTGCGTGTTTGATGAGAACCTGAGTTTTAAAAATGCACATGTTTATGACAGAGTATTGGATTAAACCTTGTGAGAATGCTTTGTAGGCAGCAGCATAAACAAAGCATGTTTTACAATGCTGTAAATATGGTGCCTGTAGTAAACCCGTCATTTCTGAGAGAATGAATATAACCTTATTAAAAAGCCTAGACCCAGCCTGCACAGCAGCAGTGTTCACTCTCACAGATATCAAGCTCCCAGTGTTCAGAGTTGTGCTTAGTGCTATGGTTTCCATCTTGGCAGGGGGCACACATTGTGGTTTCTGTGAGTTGGGAAAATTCACTCACCTCTCCTGCCATTCACCTGTGGAAGACTAGGTTACAAGTCCAGCTCATGTAAAATTAAAGGAGTTTAAGTCACATGACTTAAAGAAGTAACAGTAGGTACTGGAATTTATTTTAGTGTAGACCTTATGAACTTCTTATACATGGGCCTGCATCGAGCTCAGACTCTTAATCTGGGATTTCTTTGTAAAATGCATAAAAATGTTTATTATAGCTGCTTTCATCACTGCGATAATGTTTAATATAATTGCATTCTAAGCCCTGACAGGAACCCAAACCAATATTTATATGTATGTGTTTACAAATGGGGATTAAGTTATTTAAAAAGATTTCAGTGTAATTAGTTTCCAGTTTTATAGAGCAACACAGCGATAGAAAAAGATTATGGTAACTAGCAGAGCAGCATGATTCAAATACCAACTCCAAGCCTAATTGAGTTGAAACCCTAATCCGAGCATCATTTTATCTTAAATAAGGACTTTGAGAATTCAAATATATATGCATACATTTATTAAACTGAATAAATAGAAGGGAAATGAAAGCCAAAGTACAAGCGAAACTAAACCCTGACTTTCTACCAAACTTGTCCATGACTTAATGGGTTGACCTGCCTGAGTCTTTTCCCTGGCTGCACCGAGCCCCTTTAGTAAGCGAGCAGTTTTCCAATAACCGTAACATGTCCGCCCTATTTGCAATTCTTGGTGGAATAAAAAAAAGATAATTACACATAGACAACTATCAACGAAAAAAAGATTCAATTAAATAAAGTTTAAAGTAATCTGTAGCCATGCTACAAATGTTTGGCAGTGATGGAAATAATATGCTGCTTGAATCATTAAACAGGAAAGGGCTGATGAAAGGAACAATCAAAACTAATGAGTATGTGTCAAATTAGATTTGAATTTGAAGTTTTGAATGACTGGATCCAGGATAGCAATTATAACATTAATTTATTGGTGCCTGAAGATATCGTCACAGTATTCTGTCACAACAGGAAATTGTAGAGTGACTAACCTCCTGTTGCTATAGAAGCATTATATAGGACCTATAGTTATGTTTCATTAACTGGTGTTTTTTTATATGCAGTTTATTTAATTGTTCTAATGCAAGTTAGACAAGGTCACTGGATATGTAAAAAAGAAATGTCTTTAGTAGTGCAAAAATAAATGTTAGTCCATTTAGACAGACATGATGATGTATTTTTGAGTGTTTTTTTAATAATTTTTTTTAATAGTAAACAGAATCCTGCCTACACCAATTGCTTATATTTAAAACTGGCATGCGTGAGCCGTTTTAACTGCACTTGATAAAGAGTACGCAGGACAATCACAAAGCTTTAACTCTGAGTTATTTAAAAGCTTTGGTTTGTTGAATTCAAAAAAGGTTTGATTCTCTAGCATGTTGACAATCCAACCAATATCCGTGTATCACAATCAATATCACACTGTGCTTTATACATCCCTAAATGTTTGTGAAGAGGGCACGCAGTGCACTTAGAATTCAGCATGCTCTAAAGGGTGTTGCACAAACCCTTTCTGCAGTGTTAAACAAATTTAAAATAAATACTTCTGCAAATCCACTGCTAAATACTGCAAAGCTTCCTAAAAAAAATAAAATTTTGTTAGACAGATTGTTTTCTAAGAAATATGTGTTTATTCTGCTTTCAAATGTCAGGTCTGTGAATTCATCATGCATAGAAACTTGTGAAATAAAAATGATTTGAAGCTGGCAGGTTCATTTTCTATCTGTCACTTGTGTCTTCCCTACCGTTCATTTTTTAAATACAAATTTTCACATGAACATAAATAACCTGCGTAATAACCACAGCTTTAAAAAATATTTTCCATTAATCCTGCTGCAGCACTATGAACTGGAACTGGAGGCCGGTAATGCCTCCTCTCCTTCTCGTTTTCAGCCTCTCCATGGGCTAGGCAGTGGAACTGTCTCCCTGACTATCTCTTACCAGCAATGGTAACCACTAGGGTGGGGGAAACAGCAGAACCCAGCAATGGAGCAGCAAATACGCAGGAGTGTAAATAGAAGAGAGATACTAATGCAAAATAAAAAAGCACAGCTAGAAAATAAATGTTGCCTTTAGACAGCAAACCACTGCTCCCACTAAAAATAAAGGTCCCACTGCAGGAACCCTCAGTGGGATTTAGAATCCTCTAGTAAGCACTACACTGAGTTATTATTATTGGTGTGACCCCAGTTGAACACGCGGTGGTTACTAACACACCCTCGGTATGATTTAGAATCCTCTAGTAAGCACTACACTGAGTTATTATTACTGATGTGACCCCAGTTGAACATGCGGTGGTCATGTAGTTAGTAGGACTCACAGTGCAGGGCTTTGTTTCAAAGCTGCCATTCCGTAGACCATCAGTCCTGGCTCATCAGCACGGTTGTGTGTTAGCTGCTCCCTTTAATAGTGAAACACTCCATCGGGAAAGAAAAGGAATGAAGCAAAATGTGGAAATTGCATAGGCAAGATTGGAGACATTGAGAAAGACTTATATTTGAAACATTTGTTGTGTTTCTATTAGTGTTTCTAAATTTATCACTATTAAAAAATATCCAAAGTATTTTCTTAGTAAACTCCATACTGTTCTGTATGAAAATAAATCTGCCAAAAGAGAACAAAAAGCATCTCTAATTAGATAGTCTTCAATGTCATCAACCCTTTTGACGAACAGGCTTGGTCTCATTAAAACCTAATTTGCATAGATATGTCAACATTTACGGACACCATTTGTAGTTCTGTTCTAAATTGTCACCTCTGTCTGGAATATCTGTGTCGCTGCCAGTGGTTGCATTCTTCATCAGTAATGAGAAATATTCATTATCTTGTTCAGTGTTCACTCAAATGAAATGCAAATTTCCATTTTACTCAGATAACGATGCTGCACAAACAGACCTCGATACCCAGCCGTATTAATTAGGGTTAACTTTATGCCTGCAATAATGCCCCCCACCCCCCTTGTTCTTGTTCTACCCTTCTCCTTCATCCTAAAGGCTGAGTCATACGTCAATGGTGTGGCCCCTGCCGAGGGCCATTTGTAGTCTCCTAGTCGTGTGACTACCTGGTGATCTAAGGGAAGCTGGTTGTCAGAGTTAAAGTTTTCTCATCTCTAGTCAGTTGCGTCACACTGTTGTTGCATGACTGCCTCCGGTGGTCGTAAGAGTATGAACCAGCCTTTACTGGGGAGCAGTATCTTTCCTACCTTTATCCTAGCACTCATACCAGCCAGTCTACAACAAACTAAAGGAGCAGGGCATACAAAGGGACATGTATTACAGACAGGTGCATTAGACAGTAAAGGGGTCTGTATCGCTGTAGTCACCAATCAACAATGGCACCTGCTTGCAGCCCAACAATGTGCTGAAACTTGACAGTGTAGCGACAAAATGCGGCCAACAATTGTGTGTTTCTAAAAGCATCACTGGGTCATGGTGAACATTTTCCTGGAAACACGGAACACACACACACACACTGGAGGTTAGTTTACACACCATCATGTATACATACAATTTTAATAGCTGATGTTTATAGGATTTGGACCTGTAAAGTTGAAGTAAGTAGGAGATTTATTTTTCCCCAAGCTTATGCATATGCATACCAGGTACTATCAGGACTATTGGAGATGTTATTGCAAGCTTAACAGCAATGTTTGCTCTGTTGACTTGCACATTGAGTAGGGTGTCTTTCCCAGCAATGCAGCTGCAGAGAACTTGGCAGGAATTCTAAAGCCCAAAGCCAGTGATTTCAATGCTAGAAACCCCTGGGGAATCGACAAGAGGATGATGAGCCCTAGTTTCAGATCATCAGTTTGTGTTTTAAAAACTTTACCAGTGCAGCCTTCCAGTCTTTCTGATTGGCCAGGAAGCTTAATACTGGAGTCTGAGCCTCTTCAAGCACTGGAGAAAGGGTTTGCATTTCAAGCACTGCAGAAAGGGTTTGCATTTCAAGCACTGCAGAAAGGTTTTGCATTTCAAGCACTGGAGAAAGGGTTTGCATTTCAAGCACTGCAGAAAGGGTTTGCATTTCAAGCACAAGAGAAAGGGTTTCCATTTCAAGCACTGCAGAAAGGGTTTCCATTTCAAGCACTGCAGAAAGGGTTTGCATTTCAAGCACTGCAGAAAGGGTTTGCATTTCAAGCACTGGAGAAAGGGTTTCCATTTCAAGCACAAGAGAAAGGGTTTGCATTTCAGGCACTGGAGAAAGGGTTTCCATTTCAAGCACAAGAGAAAGGGTTTGCATTTCAAGCACAAGAGAAAGGGTTTGCATTTCAAGCACTGAATAAAGGGTCTGCATTTCAAGCACTGGAGAAAGGGTTTGCATTTCAAGCACTGGAAAAAGCGTTTCCATTTCAAGCACAAGAGAAAGGGTTTGCATTGCAAGCACTGCAGCAAGGGTTTCCATTTCAAGCACTGCAGAAAGGGTTTCCATTTCAAGCACTGCAGAAAGGGTTTCCATTTCAAGCACTGCAGAAAGGGTTTGCATTTCAAGCACTGCAGAAAGGGTTTGCATTTCAAGCACTGGAGAATGGGTTTGCATTTCAAGCACTGCAGAAAGGGTTTCCATTTCAAACACTGCAGAAATGGTTTCCATTTCAAACACTGCAGAAAGGGTCTGCATTTCAAGCACTGGAGAAAGGGTTTGCATTTCAAGCACTGGAAAAAGCGTTTCCATTTCAAGCACAAGAGAAAGGGTTTGCATTGCAAGCACTGCAGCAAGGGTTTCCATTTCAAGCACTGCAGAAAGGGTTTCCATTTCAAGCACTGCAGAAAGGGTTTCCATTTCAAGCACTGCAGAAAGGGTTTCCATTTCAAGCACTGCAGAAAGGGTTTGCATTTCAAGCACTGCAGAAAGGGTTTGCATTTCAAGCACTGGAGAAAGGGTTTGCATTGCAGAAAGGGTTTCCATTTCAAGCACTGAATAAAGGGTTTGCATTTCAAGCACTGGAGAAAGGGTTTGCATTTCAAGCACTGCAGAAAGGGTTTCCATTTCAAGCACTGCAGAAATGGTTTCCATTTCAAGCACTGCAGAAAGGGTTTGCATTTCAAGCTCTGCAGAAAGGGTTTGCATTTCAAGCACTGCAGAAAGGGTTTGCATTTCAAGCACTGGAGAAAGGCTTTGCATTTCAAGCACTGGAGAAAGGGTTTGCATTTCCTCTCGACTGGGAAGGGATACTATAATGTTTGCTTTTTTAATTTGGTGGTATGAGACACCAGTTTGTGGTATAAATATAACTGTAGTGAAAAAATTACGCTGACAAATAGTTTTTGATTCAAAAACACTTTATATACAAGAAAGGTATACCTCAAATACAATCATATAAGCACGAGATTTAAACTGACTTTGGACAATTTATACCTTTGTAAGCAATTGTTGACTCCCCTTCAACCCGACTGTTTTGTCCAGTAATTGAGGTAGTCATTCTCTCATCACACACACAGCAAGCCTACCACATACTTCCACTGTGAAAAAGGGGGCGGTGCACTCTGACCTGGTCCACCATGTGCTATATTCAGCAGGGCGCGTCCATCTTGTCTTTTAATGCATTTTCCCCCCCTCTCTCATGGTCAGCCACATGTAATGTGAGAATTCTAAGCTTGGACAATACTGCATTAAAACGACTATAAAAGCACCTTCACACACAATTTAAACATTATGTAAAACTTATACTTAATAACATAATTAATACCTCATGCAGAAAGCCATTACTACATAATCATTTTGCAGTGTGTTGCTTTAAGAACAGTGCTTTATTAAATAGCTTGTGCTGCAGTTTCATCCCATTGTATACAGTAGAATGAACACAAGTCCTCTGTAATTAACCATATGGTACTGTCATTACAGCAGTCCAAAATCTAGCAAGGCTTGGATAACTTATAATATGGCTCAAACAATGACTGCAGGTGTGTAAATCACAGCAAAACAATCTCTTCGTACAAATACAAGTAGTCGAGCAGCAGTTATCCAATGGAATTCCATTTAAAGACAACGGTTCTGTTTAAATGCATCATTGTAAAGAGTTTCTAGCTAACAGAACAATTCCATAAATCCTGCGCTTCCATTTGTCATACAGGTCTCTAATGTGCAGTTTTTAAAGAAACTCTTTTTATTAACCGATTTGACATTGCACTGAGCTTCTTTCCTGTTATTAACATGCTTTGACCCACTCCTGATGTGTAGCAGGTTTTCCAGAGAGAAGGCAAAGCAAACATATTTCTTTAACCTTAGTACCAGATATCTTTATTTCAAATGAAAATACGTGTTTGTGATTCTTTCCAAAGTGCACATTTGAGACCCATGTTGAAAATGGAAGTGTGAAACAGGTACGCTCCATGGCATGTTACCTACAATCCCTTTAACCCAGTCAGAGAGATCTCTTACTGAGTCAGCTGGGCCTCGAACGATCATCTTTAACAAGCTACTGCTTTACGCTGAATGCTGCTGTTACTCTACACAGCATTATATTTGAAATGCTTGCAAAACCTGAATGTACAAAAACAAGAACTATTCTTAGCACAACAAACGACAAAATTAATGTTAATAACGCTAATTAGAAGCGTTATTTTAAAGCATTGGTTAGCTTCCCTTTATCCTGCAGCAAGCGTACCCTTTGAAACCTTGTGGGATACATAGCCCTGTGATTGTGCCAGGTTAAACAGTGGGATACAGAGCCCTGTGATTGTGCCAGGTTAAACAGTGGGATACAGAGCCCTGTGATTGTGCCAGGTTAAACAGTGGGATACAGAGCCCTGTGATTGTGCCAGGTTAAACAGTGGGATACAGAGCCCTGTGATTGTGCCAGGTTAAACAGTGGGATATAGAGCCCTGTGATTGTGCCAGGTTAAACAGTGGGATACAGAGCCCTGTGATTGTGCCAGGTTAAACAGTGGGATACAGAGCCCCTGTGATTGTGCCAGGTTATCTGGCTAAGCGATGTGAGAGTGTGCAATGCATGTTATCAGTCTACTGCTGGTGTTGCTCCCAATTGCATTGTTTTAAGTCAGCTAAGACAATTGGCCAAAGACCAGCTACTCTACAAACAGCTGATGTAATTCATTCAATACATATTTTCAACTTAACAGTGAGACATTGAGAATCTAACATCTAGACTCTGAAAACACGGACGGCATACAGACCGTGAAATCTCAGAAATATTAACATCATAACAACAGTACAGATGAATAAGTTGGTGTTCAGCTAAACCACATTTGTGGAAACCTGGTCTCAAATGTGCAGTTTTGAAAGATATTCTTACGATATCTGGTACTATACTAGGTTAAAAAAATTTCTCTTGGCAAAGGTCTTGCTTTGAGTTAGTGGTGTACTGCTTTGTCATTTCACATGGAGAATGACATTGTCCTCACTCCTTTACTACCATTAACCAACCAGCTGCTTTACCTATTGACTGACATGCTTTCAGCCAGGATCAAGATGGCTTCACATGCACCCACATGGACCTCTCAAAACTACATTTCCCATCATCCTTCTGCTCACATATGTAACAGAGATGGATTTACCAGTGAGCAGGAGGATGATGGGAAATGTAGTTCTGAGAAGTCCATGCAGGTACATGTGAAGCCATCTTGAGGCAGGGAATGCAATTTAAAAGTTTTAAAAAAGTGGTCAAAATGTAAAAAAAATAAATAAAAGAAAAGAAAACACACACCTTATGTAAACAGTTGTAGCAACACATGGGAACATGTAACACAATCAAATAAAAAGGTCCTTATGTACCCTTTAACCTAATGTAGCAGCAGATATCATTGGGAGTAAGGCATGGAAACCTTCTTTAACCTAATGTAGTAGCAGATATCATGCTTTAACCCTTTGTTTACCTGGTGAGTGAAATTGTCCCCACCCCTTCAACGGCTTCTTTCCTGTGAAGTCACTGCTGAGGTGAAATAACCTAGGAAGTGCTAGGGTAGCAGAATGTCCAGAGAGTAAAGGAATTGCAAACAGAGATGTCTTTAACCTTAGTACATGAAAATAAAAACATGGGTTTGCATTTCTTTGAAAACTGCACATTTGAGAGCCATGTAGAAAATGGGATTGTGAAACAGGTAAGGTTAATGTAATTATTTTGATGACTACAATATCTTTAAGGACTATGCGAACAACATACCTGTGGGTCACTGGTACTTTACTACCTGGTCCAGGGAGAAAGTGAACATACAAAGTTCACAGCCTTCCTCTGCCTGGTGCTTGGATCTTTAGTATGCTGTCTGACACCTGCCATGTTTACTTCAGACTTCTGTCCTGCCAGAACTGCAATACATTTAGAAACTACAGGACATATTTTCAGAGTTTACTCCAGCCTTTAACAACTACTGACAAAACTAAAAATCTATAACATCCCAGCCACATCGTATCAGTTCACTGCTAAAAATAACAACTGCAATAACCAAGAAGTCCATAGACACATAATCCAAACTGATATCAAATCCATCCTTAATACCAGTACGTGCTTCTTATGCCTTCAGTACAGCTGGTAACAGTCTGTGCTCCAGTAAGCAGCTGCTGCAGTTCGGATATTATAGCCAGTGCTGTTGTTTTTAGCCAGGTCTATTAAAAGAAACCATGGCATCAGCTGTATGATACAGAATGGTTAGTGGAACCTGCACAGCACTATATAAAATGAGTTAGACCTCATGCCTAACGTCCACCCACGTGCATCACACTGATAAATCTAACTCGCTTCAATGGGTTTTAAAAGCTATATGGACTGATTGAAAAAAAAAAGCAAAGGTCAGTTTTGTGATCAGCAGGAGTGCTGATCTAAAGAAAGGCATGGTCTTTAAGTGTGAAACCGAGTGATTGTGAGGGAAGAACAGCCTTATTTATGTAGTGTTTGCATTTCTTATCCCTTCACAGTTCTTACAGTAGTGAGTACATATTATTTCCTCATAGGGTGCATGGACTCCCTGTGCCCTCTAGTGGAGATATAAAATACAGCAACTGAACAATGGTGTGCCAAGAACAGGGACCTGCATGTTTACAACAGGAAACAGCAGAGCATCACAGTAAAGCCCAGTAAAACACCCTGATTCTTATCTTGTATGCATCTCTTTATATTGCATGTGCTGACTTGTTATTTCAAAAAATCTGATGAAACTAATTTGTACAACAGTTTAACTTTAATTAATAAACGAAGGGGGAAAAATACATCATGTAAATGAAATGAATATAGTGTGTTATATAAGCTATTCTTGTAGAAGAGAGAGAGACAGAGAGAGTGCTAGGTGAAGGACTATACCCAAACCTCCTGAACACATTTGATTTGTTCTTCAATTCTTTTTGTTTTTTGATAGATAGATATATTCCAGGTATAGTTGCGTACAGTTCTGACTTTGTATTAATGTACAGTGCTACATTAGGGGCCTCGGGCAAAGCAAGATCAATTTCAAAGAAAACCAAATAAAACCCTTCTACTAACCTGTGGCAGTGCCAGGATCTTAATGAACCCAAACAGAAGTGTCACTGTGAGGTTCTCCAGACCACCTGAGTGCTCATTTCAGTCTGCATCTCAAACCTGGTTAGTTAGGTCCTGTGAGGCAGGGCAGTGAAGACAGTTCAGTGCAATGGGGGTCTGTTAGGGTTAACCCTCTTACGCATGCTAAATTGTGTCATGTGATTAAATGGGCTAATGAATAGGGTTACCAGATTTCCAGAGTGAAAAACAGGGACATGTTTAGAGGATCAATAACCATCGAAGCATGGTAATTGGTAATGGATTAACAAGCAATCTCAGATGCTCTGATTTCTGCAGACTGATGACCTCTAGTGGTCAGCACGCTGGTACTGCAGTCTATTTTTACCCACTTCTTTTATACAAGTCCTGTGTTTGTGTATGATGTTTTACTATGCTGTAAGCTAACAGACTCTCCTTCATTTGCTTTGACACAGTAGTAAATATGGACTGGAGAGGAGGGCTATAGTAGAACATTATTGACCCGAGGGAAGACTATTGTTACCGACGTGGATATAATGCCCGAAGCTGCACCCTGGAGGTAACAATAGTCTTCCCAAGGGGCATTTCATTTTCCACTCTGGTTGAGTCTGCAGTACATATTTAATATATGAGTTAGTCAAAATAATAAGAGAGGCAAGGTTGGATATGAACTCTGACTTTATATATATTATTTTAAATATAGCTGATACAGCATAAATAAATAAATAACAGAAATAACAGGAAATGTTTTGAAGTTCATACTGTATAGTTAGCAAAGTTTTTCTCTGTCTCTGTCTGGTTTGCTGACTGCTGCATAATCCAGTTTCTATCCCGCCCGTCACATTTGTTTTTGTCGAGTTGAATTTGTTTGAATTTCAGAAAATCAGAAAACAGTGACAGTGACGTTTTAATCACAATTTTAGTGTTTGGAGCATCTTTCTTTTGTAGTATGTTTTGTAATTCGTTCTCTGTTAAATCACAGAACCGGTGTTCAGCCATTTTCTCTTGTGTGAAGAGTGTGAGGGAGAAAGGCGTTCCTTTGAAAAGGGGCGGGATTGACAGTGATGTGAACCAATCACATGACAGATGGAGACTATTGACCAGTGGTGTAAGGATATTAGGTCAATAGTTCAATCTGTCTCCTATGATGAGGTTTTAACCAATCACAGGCCAGGATTTCCAATGATTATTTGATTTTTTAATGCCGCTGGCACAGTTGAATGCATTGCTGTTAACTTGTGAATACAATAGTAAAACCGGGACGATTCAGCAATGTTACCGAAGGCCTTATCTTTGGAACCTGGTTGTTTCAGTGTCACTGTGCATTTGCACCTGTGAGAAGACCATATTTAATGCAATGTGAATGTGGCTCATGGTACACTTCATGCGTCTTTTCCTTTAATGAAATCTATTCTAAACCACTCCAGTGGTCCGTTTCTATTTATAAATTCCATTGTTGGAATATTTTGAAGCCAAACTGGCACAGAGTTACGTTGTATGCTTTGGAAAACAGTGTTTGTACTAACTTGGTGCCAGCTCAGAGATATCTCCTTTATCACGGTACACGCTCACAGTGATCCAGCAGTTTACTTGTCAGAGTTTCTGCTGTGACTCAACCAGGATTCCACTCAAATGATTTGACTGTGCTTTACTTCATTTTGCTGTGCCTTTTATTATGGCATACCAGAGTAAACCTTTCAAAAGGTATTTCTGCACATAGTGTAGCACAGTTAGAATAATAGGCTCCCTGTCATGGATTAAATCAAAATGCTGGCCGTGCCATCACTATTAAAAAGTAGAAAAGTTCAAACAAATGTCAAGTTGTTTTTTGGATGTACACACAAGCTTGGTACTGGCTAAAGCACTTTTATCCAAACGTCCTGTAATAAATTATTTTTATATCATTTAACCCTTTTGTGTGCAGTGCATCCCCCCCCAAAAAAAATACTTTTCATTGTTTCATTTTTGTACCTCCTTTGAACCCTGTTATCCAGTGTAGCTGCAGCAAGGGGCCACACGTCATACACTCTGCTTCAACCCAGGCCCTCGTAAATACATCCAACTTCTTATCCTTTGAATCAAAGCTGAAGCACTGCAAACAAACTGAGCTCAGGAAGCAGGAAACTCCGGGCCTGGAATGCCATGCTGTTCAACACACTGATGAAGCTCTCCAGGGAGTTTCATTGGTTTAGTGTAATACATGAGGACATGGCTGGAACAGACCTGGATAATGCCAGCTGACTGCATTGTAAAATGCTTCCGTGCTCTGAAAAGCTTCCTGACTCACCCGATAACTGTACAGTTGACATCTGGAAAGGTTAAACAACTTCTTAAGAGATGAGCACTGGAGTTTACAAGTGATTGCTTATGGCCAAATGAAACCCTGAAGGCTGGATAGCAGTTATGAACTGAACTGAATGATTCTCTTCTCATGGGCAATTACTTTACATCTGCAAGGGCTCCTGTCGAGTGAACTCCCTGTGATCCAAAAAAACAAACTTGTACAAGAATATATGAATAATAGAAACTACAGTATTGGTATGTGTCTGTATTGTAGAGGAAGTAATTAGGGAAACACTTGTCAGCCATTGTTTTTACCCAGCTGTCAACAAGCATGTGATATTGATTTAGGAATTACAATGAAATGTTATGCAAGGCCAGTGTATGCAACAGAGCTAAGCCGCCTAGAGTGTATATATATGTGTATGTATATCTATATATATATATATATATATATATATTGTAATGATTCCACCTCTCTCGGGTTCGTTGCCCCTTTAAAAACACTGACCCAACACACAGAAATTGATTTTTCTTGTGCGGTTGCGCTATTTTAATAAACACCAAAACAAAAATACAAAACAAACACCTAGCTTTTTATGAGCACTAACTAAACACACAGGAACTCCCTGACTAACACGGGACAGCTAAGCTGTTTCCCCGTCTTTTCAAAAACCCAGGTTTAACACAGCACTTACTTTAATTCAATGGCTACTCGGAGACAGCGCACCTCTCTGCCTCCTTCCACTCAGCAGCCTCGAGCAGACTGCCTGCTCTCCTTTTACACCCCACACCTGGGTCTAATTCCCCAATAACGCCCAGGTGCGGATGATCATTAATAAAACAATTAAACAATTAAATTTAAACAATAAACCAAAAGTGCATTCTCACATGTTTCTTTTTCAGGGAGGTTTTAACCCCCTCCCTGCTGTCTCACTCAACCTGCTTCCTTACAATATATATATATATATATATATATATATATATATATATATATATATATATATATATATATTTTTTTTAATCAGTTATAAAATTGCCTGTGTTAATCAAACACAAACAGGACTAACTTAAATGGCTGCATTGGCTAGTGGCACTTCCATGGTCATGTTAAGCTTTGTATGTAAGATGAACTAAACCACACGTACCAGGAAATAAAGTTAACATGCAAAACTGTACACAGTGTAAATAAAGGTAGAAGTAGAGTGACTGGAGGGTCGTGGGTTCAATCCCAGGTGGGGGACACTGCTGCTGTACCCTTGAGCAAGGTACTTTACCTAGATTGCTCCAGTAAAAACCCAACTGTGTAAATGGGTAATTGTATGTACAAATAATGTGATATCTTGTAACAATTGTAAGTCACCCTGGATAAGTGTGTCTGCTAATAAATAAATAAATAATAGAGTAGAAGACAAGCTTACCATGAACGTTTTCTTTTCACATTTAATAATGCACTTATTTTACAGCCATGTGTACTCAACAGGCTTTTTTTTTGTTTTGTTTTTGCATACTACTGTATAATTGAAATAAGTTGCATTCGCATTTGCCTCTGTGCTGTCAATTTCAGTTTCAACAGTTGTACTACATATGCACTACATATTTTGCATCGCCAGCATCTGACTACCTAAAGTTGAATTAAACATTGTTTTTTTTTAATTTGCTCATGATTATTGTTTTCTGTGAACAGCAGCTAATGTGTTTGTGACCTTAACGTGACCAGTGCAGTGCCATGTGGGGTATCGAGTTTTCTTAAATGAAATTGGGTAGCTGGTGATAAAAAGGGGATCGCTAGTCTTGTACATGTGAGTTTTAGAAACACACTGAAGTTATTTTTTTGGTAGAATTGTGTGTAAACGTGACTTGTGTGAAAGCTGTTCACTGGGATTTTATTTTTAAATCGGGCCGACTACAGACACACACACATAATATTACTACTGGAGAGTGCACATCTGCATAGCAAATAAGTTGCACAGTACAGTACTATAGAATGGAGCTCTAGAAACAAAACCAGGGCTGTGATACCCAGTCCAGAGACAGAGGTGGAATTCACTCAATACTGTGTTTCTGCATAAGCAGCCTGCATTATGTCAGGTGCTTGAAAACCATTTTTCAGGGTAAAATACACCACAGGCTCATTTTCTATTACACTAGAGGCAATAAATCTATCTTGTTATTTCTTCCCAGACCTAGCTCTCACTGCCTTTCCTTAGATCCCTTTCCAAAGAATTAGTTTAGCATATTGAATCAAAGCAGCCAGAGCTTTTGAGAAGGAGCCGTACATAAACAATAAGATATGTGGCAGATATCACAGACAGAACAGAAAGAAGTTACAGACAGCAAGCTATTCCTTGTATCCTGCCTTTTACCTTGCATAATGTACAGGTGGCATGATTTACAAACTGGTGGCATTAAGCCAGAACACCAGACTAGCTGCAGTGTTTCACAATAACAAAATGAATGGCTGTTGCTGCTTCTGTTGTTTTGTCATTAAAAAATAAAATATGGGTGTGTGTGTCTCTGTGTGTGTGTGTGTGTGTGTGTGTGTGTGTGTGTGTGTGTGTGTCATGCTTCAGGTAGTTTTAAATTAAAAAACATTTGAATGGGAATACCAATTTGGAAAAGCATGTTTTATGAAATTGTTCCTACCTCGTTATAAAAGCAATGTATCCCTTATGGGTTTATTTACTTTGCACAATATGTACATGCCGGCTGGTGACTTCACAGCAATGATGAACAACTGTTAGAATGTTTGTGTTGTTTATTTTTGAGGAGCGCCCCAAACACTGTAATCCAGCACTCGCTTTTTAGAATAATGTCTCTACTTTGAGCTGACTTCTTCATTGCAACATCCTTCAAACCTGACATGTGCATCAGCGTGGCACTACAGGCAGGCCACTGGCTGCTTCATGTGATGCGATGCAGTGTATTTGTACTGAAACACAGCCTGACGTGAGCGTAGCAGGGATCTCATATCCTAAGCAGACCAGCTGGGTGTCGATCATGCTGAACACCAGCCGTACTGGACTGATTGCCCGCGAGTCAGAAAGACATGCAGGAAGTTCCTTGGGTTCTTATTGGAAAGTTAAACCAGTGCTGTATGTGTGCATGAGAGATACATGTGGATTTGAAAAATGACATGCATAGAATACGCAAGGACGGCACCTGTTCTGCAGTGTGGAAAGATGAGAAATAACACATAAGGACAAGCATCTCTAAGAAGGGACAAACCTGGAATATTTACAATGAAAGATGGGTTCTTTTTAATGGAACTATAGTACCATAGGGGATATTTTTAGACATGAACTCGTCCATTGCCTCACATTTATGTTATCCATGTGTACTGAATCCTATGTAGGCCCGCTTGTGTCATTTTGCTCATTGGAAGGTACATTTCCTACTGCTTCCCTGTCTGAATGTGCATGGTGTATTTAAACAATGTCATCTTGGAGTATGCATTGATCACATCTCACTGTTGGAAATGGCAAGCTGTGCTGAAGACTGGAGTTGTTAACAGATGGCACTCACATAAAAAAACAGATGCAAAAAGTTTTTAAATGAGTAAAATTCCACAGTTCAATACAACTGGAAAAATACAAGAATACTGTTCATTTAGACATTGAGCTATTTGAGGTGGTCTATATTATAACAGTTTGTAGTAAAATGTTCCTTAAACAACAGAAGTTCCTAATAACAAGCTCATTTGTCTTTCAGAGTAATGCAGTTCAGTGTTTTCTGGTGGGTAGCCCCCTCTGCAAGCTCTACTTTATACATTATTCATTCTGAACAGAAGCACCAACTGTTTAGACCCTGAAGTGTCAAGTGCTTTAGTTTAAAAATACATCAATGTTTCCAACACAATTACAGGCATTTCTTGCATCATCATGTTGTGAAATCCATATTATTTTCAAGAAGCAGTGAATCTGTCCTTGATGTGGAGTTTTAATTAAAACCCCACTGAAATGGTGTTGCTCATATCTTTTCTCCATAGGGGAATAGGGACGTTATTTATTTATACTGCCAAAAGCATGCCTAAAGCAAGCATTACCATTATCTACAATAACCGCTAGGGGTTTAACTACAGAGTCAGTCTGTTATTTTATCCATTGCTAAAGACCTGGGAAGTCCTTAAAGAGATTTCGGATTGTTTGTCATTTCTTATCTGCTAATAATCTCTTCTCTATTGCATCTCCTGGTGCAAAGCTGATTCATGCTGTATTGTGTCAGTCCTAAGCGCTCTAATTTCTGCTGTGTAGGAATGATGAGGCTCTCAAGATTAAATGCTCATTAACCCCCACCCCCCACCCCCCCCATAGCATGTTCATTTTCTCAGCCCACCTCTTCCTGGCACGCTGTTAATAACTATGTAGTTATTTATAGTGATTACAAAATAACCCCATACAATTAACCTGCCACACACCTGTATTAGCTACATCGGTCTCAAATGTGCAGTTTTGAAAGAAAAACATTATAGCAAAATGCTAGTAAACATGTATTTATTTTTTATTTTAAAACATGATATCAGGGTCAAACCATGTCAGTGATTTGGGGAAGCAGCTGGTTGGTTAGCGACAGGAAAGAAGCCGCTGCAGGTGTGGGACAGTTCCGCCTCCAGGTGAAATGACCAAGGAAGTGCCACACTACCTGAATGCATGGCTTCTAAACAGAGATGGCTCTGACCCAAATAGCATGCTTTAAAATACATACCCATGCTTACTGTTAACACAATCCTTATTAACTACAAGTACTGTTAACACAATCCTTATTAACTACACTTACTGTTAACACAATCCTTGTTAACTACACTTACTGTTAACTCCAGTCCTTGTTAGCTACACTCATTTTAAGGGTTCAGGCTTGGTAATCTGTCCAGACCAGCTCATTGACAGTGTTATGACGGTTGTATCTGCTGTTCAATCCCCGCTTGTGCGCTGTTCTAACAGGAATAAAAAGGGTTTTAGGTAACCCTGCACCTTCCCACTGCACAGCTCCACTTCTCAAATGCGTGCTACTTCACCTGCAAGATCACTGGCAGCATGGAGTTCAAATCAAGGGCACTTTACACAAGATGCCCTTGTGCAAACTCGGTAATTAACATTCCATTTTCTAAGGAGTCTTGTCCTGTATCTTCATGGTTTCTTTTCAGGTAGTACAGAACACACATTAATGGCACAGAGAGCCCCTTACAATACAATTAGAATGGCTTTCATGGTTCTACTCCCAACAAAAGACAGTAAATGATCTGAGCTGCCTACTGCTGCAGCTAGCCTGTGTTACTGTACTTGCATCCCTGTCAGTTCTGTTAATCCATGCATTAAAGACAGTAAATGATCTGAGCTGGCTACTGCTGCAGCTAGCCTGTGTTACTGTACTTGCATCCCCGTCAGTTCTGTTAATCCATGCATTAAGACAGTAAATGATCTGAGCTGGCTACTGCTGCAGCTAGCCTGTGTTACTGTACTTGCATCCCTGTCAGTTCTGTTAATCCATGCATTAAAGACAGTAAATGATCTGAGCTGGTTACTGCTGCAGCAGTATATCATCCATCCTGGCTCTGCTGCCTTCACCACAGAGTAATGCGTGCCGTCTTGTCCCTCTCTTTTAGGGATAACAACTTTATAAAAGATTTCCCCCAGCTTGCCGATGGGTTAATGGTGATTCCCCTCCCGGTCGAGGAGCAGTGTCGAGGGATTCTCTCAGAGCCGTTACCCAACCTGCCACTCCTGACTGGTAATTGTGTTAGGAATGCCATGTCTGCCTACACCCTTGTTTTGTAGGAATTGTAGCTGACAAAATAATTCACTTCCATTTGCTACATATTCCATACCTTCACTGTACGCATATGTATTAGTTTGTATTTGTGTTGTGTCATTATTGTTTTAATGTATGGTTTAGTGTGTAAAAACACAATGTTTTGTTATTGTTTTACAGCCTGGATGGGGTTAAAATGCCCTATCCAGATAAAATCGTGAGAATGCGTGGTAAACAGCGAGTGATTATTGATAAACTGGCTGTTGACCATGCATGACTGGGGTTGAGGGGTAAACTAAGTATTTGATAACCAGTTAATCCCTCGGCCACTATATAAAAACAAACAGCTTTGGCTGAACGGGGTTCGTGTGTTCAGAGGTGGAACGAGAGTCGAGAGGTAAAGCAAAAGAAACCAGAAAGACAACGCGTGCTACTCGTGCTAGTTTTAGGCTAGCATGATACTTGTTTTTTTCCGTGTCTGTTTGTTTTGTTTTACAAAGTGTTTTGTTTGTTTAAATCTGTGATTTTGTTATTAAACGTGTCCATTCTCCTTCCTGGTGTGACGTCACTCGCAAGCCATCCCTTTCACACCAACACAGACGTAATGACCAGAGAGTGCAGCACATTTAAAAACAGTCCATAATCCCTGGTAATGGGACACCACTACCTCATGTCTATTACAATCAAGCCTGTTTCTTCACAGAACAGGTGCATCCTCCCCATTACTCTCCCCCAATCACCACACACATTTCACCTCAGCAGTGTCTTCTGGGTCAGAGCATGTTACTGGCTGAAAGCATGTCAGTCGACACAGGAAGCAGCTGGTTGGTTAATGACAGGAAAGACGCCAGTGAAGGTGTAGAAACATTGGGATCCAGGCTGCGACTGGCGTCTGAATGGCCAGCCCTTTTTAACAGTGTCTTTTCTGTATTGGTAATGCAGGAGAAGCCAAGCACAGTGAAGCTATGGGATATCCCATGGTGCAACAGTGGAGAGTCCGCAGTAACTTGTACAAGGTCAAGCTCAGCGCCATCACGCTGTCAACAGGTAAACACACACAAATAACAGACCCACAATTCTAATAATAACCGGGATGTATTAACTGTAGAAGCAATGCCTGCTTCTAAACACGCACCTGGGACTGCACTTCTGTGTCCCAAACCTTCAAAAAAGATTTTTTGTCTGATGGATTTCTAGCAGTTTATTAAAGATGTCATGTTGATGATGAGCTAAAGAGCCTGGTACTTACACACGATAATAGCGTGCAAACAGGATCAGCAGCATTTTCCATGCACGTGAAGTCCTTGCACTAAGCCATTAGTTTGATTACGCAAAGGCAATTTCATGTGAGTAATCTGATGGAGGTAATGTGCTACTGAGTACCACCCTGCTATATGAACTACAGCAGCCAGTGTTACAGTGTTGGTGGAATGCATGGAGATGGTATGGTATAACTAAGCCTGGGTGTGCTACATTCAGTTTAACTGAACACATTGAAAGTTTCTCAGCAGGTGCAGTAGTATTCTGGAAGTGGAATCACACACCACCTGCATATAGTCACACAATTATACTCCTTTCTTTACTCTTTCCAAATACTGAATGTGTTTCATTTTCTAAAGGTACTATCGACACTTGTCCTCAATTACAATTTAAATGGAGTAAGTAAAATGTTAAACACCTATTTAGAAGTCATTGGTGTCCGGTTACTGAAGTTTATTGTTTATTCATATTTCACAAGCTCAAACCCCTTAAAACCTGCTTGCCCCTCTGTTACAAATACGCTTCTGCTACTACTTGCAGCAATAGGAGGTTATTATACATTACACCTACAAGCTATTTTATAACTCCTGAAGCATAAGGCCGTTGGAATGGTTCCCCAGCCCATCGGACTTGAGGCCCTTGAATTCATTTTTATATGATCGCCTTATTGGACATGAACAAATTACTTGACATTAGCACAGCAATCCTAATGTTTCAGACATTACACCAGACATTCTTGAAATGTACGCCCTAACTGCAATCAGAGAATTACCATCTGCGAGATCAATTAAGGTCCTTAATTGGAACATGTCCTGTAATTATGACTTATGACTTTGTCACATGGTGCATTGCTTCCAAGTCATCTTGTATTAATGAATACATACCTCTGCCTCTCAGCGTGTGAGAGTAATCCAGGATGAATACATACCTCTGCCTCTCAGCGTGTGTGAGAGTATTCCAGGATGAATACATACCTCTGCCTCTCAGCGTGTGTGAGAGTAATCCAGGATGAATACATACCTCTGCCTCTCAGCGTGTGTGAGAGTAATCCAGGATGAATACATACCTCTGCCTCTCAGCGTGTGTGAGAGTAATCCAGGATGAATACATACCTCTGCCTCTCAGTGTGTGTGAGAGTAATCCAGGATGAATACACACCTCTGCCTCTCATCGTGTGTGTGAGTAATCCAGGATGAATACACACCTCTGTCTTTCAGCGTGTGTGAGAGTAATCCAGGATGAATACATACCTCTGCCTCTCAGCGTGTGTGAGAGTAATCCAGGATGAATACATACCTCTGCCTCTCAGCGTGTGAGAGTAATCCAGGATGAATACATACCTCTGCCTCTCAGCGTGTGAGAGTAATCCAGGATGAATACATACCTCTGCCTCTCAGCGTGTGTGAGAGTAATCCAGGATGAATACATACCTCTGCCTCTCAGCGTGTGTGAGAGTAATCCAGGATGAATACATACCTCTGTCTCTCAGCGTGTGTGAGAGTAATCCAGGATGAATACATACCTCTGCCTCTCAGCGTGTGAGAGTAATCCAGGATGAATACATATCTCTGCCTCTCAGCGTGTGAGAGAGTAATCCAGGATGAATACATACCTCTGCCTCTCAGCGTTGTGAGAGAGTAATCCAGGATGAATACATACCTCTGTCTCTCAGCGTGTGAGAGTAATCCAGGATGAATACATACCTCTGCCTCTCAGCGTGTGAGAGTAATCCAGGATGAATACATACCTCTGCCTCTCAGCGTGTGAGAGTAATCCAGGATGAATACATACCTCTGTCTCTCAGCGTGTGTGAGAGTAATCCAGGATGAATACATACCTCTGCCTCTCAGCGTTTGTGAGAGTAATCCAGGATGAATACATACCTCTTTCTCTCAGCGTGTGTGAGAGTAATCCAGGATGAATACATACCTCTGCCTCTCAGCGTGTGTGAGAGTAATCCAGGATGAATACATACCTCTGTCTCTCAGCGTGTGTGAGAGTAATCCAGGATGAATACATACCTCTGTCTCTCAGCGTGTGTGAGAGTAATCCAGGATGAATACATACCTCTGCCTCTCAGCGTTTGTGAGAGTAATCCAGGATGAATACATACCTCTTTCTCTCAGCGTGTGTGAGAGTAATCCAGGATGAATACATACCTCTGCCTCTCAGCGTGTGTGAGAGTAATCCAGGATGAATACACACCTCTGCCTCTCATCGTGTGTGAGAGTAATCCAGGATGAATACACACCTCTGTCTCTCAGCATGTGAGAGTAATCCAGGATGAATACATACCTCTGTCTCTCAGCGTTTGTGAGAGTAATCCAGGATGAATACATACCTCTGCCTCTCAGCGTGTGTGAGAGTAATCCAGGATGAATACATACCTCTGCCTCTCAGCGTGTGTGAGAGTAATCCAGGATGAATACATACCTCTGCCTCTCAGTGTGTGTGAGAGTAATCCAGGATGAATACACACCTCTGCCTCTCATCGTGTGTGTGAGTAATCCAGGATGAATACACACCTCTGTCTTTCAGCGTGTGTGAGAGTAATCCAGGATGAATACATACCTCTGCCTCTCAGCGTGTGTGAGAGTAATCCAGGATGAATACATACCTCTGCCTCTCAGCGTGTGAGAGTAATCCAGGATGAATACATACCTCTGCCTCTCAGCGTGTGAGAGTAATCCAGGATGAATACATACCTCTGCCTCTCAGCGTGTGTGAGAGTAATCCAGGATGAATACATACCTCTGCCTCTCAGCGTGTGTGAGAGTAATCCAGGATGAATACATACCTCTGTCTCTCAGCGTGTGTGAGAGTAATCCAGGATGAATACATACCTCTGCCTCTCAGCGTGTGAGAGTAATCCAGGATGAATACATATCTCTGCCTCTCAGCGTGTGAGAGAGTAATCCAGGATGAATACATACCTCTGTCTCTCAGCGTGTGAGAGAGTAATCCAGGATGAATACATACCTCTGTCTCTCAGCGTGTGAGAGTAATCCAGGATGAATACATACCTCTGCCTCTCAGCGTGTGAGAGTAATCCAGGATGAATACATACCTCTGCCTCTCAGCGTGTGAGAGTAATCCAGGATGAATACATACCTCTGTCTCTCAGCGTGTGTGAGAGTAATCCAGGATGAATACATACCTCTGTCTCTCAGCGTGTGTGAGAGTAATCCAGGATGAATACATACCTCTGTCTCTCAGCGTGTGTGAGAGTAATCCAGGATGAATACATACCTCTGCCTCTCAGCGTTTGTGAGAGTAATCCAGGATGAATACATACCTCTTTCTCTCAGCGTGTGTGAGAGTAATCCAGGATGAATACATACCTCTGCCTCTCAGCGTGTGTGAGAGTAATCCAGGATGAATACATACCTCTGTCTCTCAGCGTGTGTGAGAGTAATCCAGGATGAATACATACCTCTGTCTCTCAGCGTGTGTGAGAGTAATCCAGGATGAATACATACCTCTGCCTCTCAGCGTTTGTGAGAGTAATCCAGGATGAATACATACCTCTTTCTCTCAGCGTGTGTGAGAGTAATCCAGGATGAATACACACCTCTGCCTCTCATCGTGTGTGAGAGTAATCCAGGATGAATACACACCTCTGCCTCTCATCGTGTGTGAGAGTAATCCAGGATGAATACACACCTCTGTCTCTCAGCATGTGAGAGTAATCCAGGATGAATACATACCTCTGTCTCTCAGCGTTTGTGAGAGTAATCCAGGATGAATACATACCTCTGTCTCTCAGCGTGTGTGAGAGTAATCCAGGATGAATACATACCTCTGCCTCTCAGCGTGTGTGAGAGTAATCCAGGATGAATACACACCTCTGCCTCTCATCGTGTGTGAGAGTAATCCAGGATGAATACACACCTCTGTCTCTCAGCATGTGAGAGTAATCCAGGATGAATACATACCTCTGTCTCTCAGCGTTTGTGAGAGTAATCCAGGATGAATACATACCTCTGTCTCTCAGCGTGTGTGAGAGTAATCCAGGATGAATACATACCTCTGCCTCTCAGCGTGTGTGAGAGTAATCCAGGATGAATACATACCTCTGTCTCTCAGCGTGTGTGAGAGTAATCCAGGATGAATACATACCTCTGTCTCTCAGCGTGTGTGAGAGTAATCCAGGATGAATACATACCTCTGCCTCTCAGCGTTTGTGAGAGTAATCCAGGATGAATACATACCTCTTTCTCTCAGCGTTTGTGAGAGTAATCCAGGATGAATACATACCTCTGCCTCTCAGCGTGTGTGAGAGTAATCCAGGATGAATACACACCTCTGCCTCTCATCGTGTGTGAGAGTAATCCAGGATGAATACACACCTCTGTCTCTCAGCATGTGAGAGTAATCCAGGATGAATACATACCTCTGTCTCTCAGCGTTTGTGAGAGTAATCCAGGATGAATACATACCTCTGTCTCTCAGCGTGTGTGAGAGTAATCCAGGATGAATACATACCTCTTTCTCTCAGCGTGTGTGAGAGTAATCTAGGATGAATACATACCTCTGCCTCTCAGCGTGTGAGAGTAATCCAGGATGAATACATACCTCTGCCTCTCAGCGTGTGTGAGAGTAATCCAGGATGAATACATATCTCTGCCTCTCAGCGTGTGTGAGAGTAATCCAGGATGAATACACACCTCTGTCTCTCAGCGTGTGTGAGAGTAATCCAGGATGAATACACACCTCTGTCTCTCAGCGTGTGAGAGTAATCCAGGATGAATACATACCTCTGCCTCTCAGCGTGTGTGAGAGTAATCCAGGATCACTGCATCTCCTTGCACACCCTAGAAGAGGCTATTCCAGATCTGCTCTAGAAAAAAAACAAAAAACCTCTGGCTTTTCTGTTCCGTATCATTGTTATTGCTGTGTTACTTGTTTGACAATGTGGGCAATAATCCTGACACTATCAGTGCACTAGAGCAGACATTTTGAAAAGAGCTTTGTAAAAAGTTGTAAGGGTGGTCACAATGAAAAGAAAAATGACAGGTCCGTTATTTAAACAGTTGTAGCAGTACATGGGGACGTGTAACGCTATATTTTTTGGAACCCTGCTACTATTTAAGGTGGTATTGCTAGAGGATGGCTGAAAGGCCTGCTGCTAATAGATATATTGTTACTCTTAGCTTTAGCTGAATGAGATTTCATAAGTCTGCTAATGCCATTATCAATGAACCCAGCATTACTTATAATTGAAAGTAGTGTCAAATCACATTTTAAGTTATTTTTAATATTTGCAATCTTTCTCAGTATCCGCCCCCCTCCCCCCGTAGTTATAAATGCTGCTGCTGAAGTATTAAATAATTATATCAAGAGAATTATTTCTCATTATCCAGTTTCAATGATTCACCTGGTAACACACTGTTATAATATTTAGTTTAATGAGTGCTATCCAAGGTATTAAAATCAGTTTCTTAACAGCACTGGCAGTGTTACGTAGTTTGAAGATCTTTTGGCGCTTTGCTTGATTTGTATACTTCAATTTGGAACATGCAGATATTTAAACGACTAGAAATGTCTTGTATGGATTCACTTCCTGTGCTCTTGTTCAGTTTCAGGAAATGATTCGATACCAGGAAGAAACCGGTAGATTTTTATTATACATTTTTTAAAATCAACACCTGTATCCTCAATTAAAATATAACCAACATGTAGGCACCAAAGCTCTGCAACATAAGAAAAAGGATTTTAAACACACCTGTGACATGAACTACGAAGTGAACCTCTTCAAATAAGCAGTGCTTTTCTAGGGTAGCATGTAAGAGTGTTCCACGTGTCTCTCCCAGGATTCTCTAAAGTGCTGAAGGTGCTAAACGTGGAGAGCAGTCGAGAGGAGCTGCTGGCACTCATCCAGCAGCACGGCACACACTACATTGCTGAGGCCCTGTATGGCTCCGAGCTCACCTGCACCATATACTTTCCCAGCAAGAAGGTCCAGCAGCAGCTCTGGCTCCAGTACCAGAAAGGTAAGCACAGCCAATGGCTGAAATGACTTTGACATCCATGCAGTATGGTATCTATTACCATGAATGCAGACAAGACCTTGCATAGTGGTTAAGGCACTTGTTTCTGGTGTGTGGTCTCTGGTTTGCTCCCAGCCCTCTGCCCTGTTACATGGGTAGTATGTGGTCCAATCCTATATGTTGCCATTGCTGGCTGTGCTTAGAGGTTCTTCTTTGGTTTCTCCTGGTTAATTCACGGGTATTAAAATGGTGTGCCAATGGGGTTTTCCAAACCCTTCTTTCTCTAAGGAGTTTACTTGTGTATGCCAATTACAGGCCAGCCTGTAGAGGCTATTATCTAAAACACATGTCAGACCATTTGGGCTTAACTGATAATACCCACATAGAGCACAAGCTTGACGTTGGTATGGACTAGTGCATAGCAGATTGTAAACTTCATGTGCCAGTGGTTTCCTTAAGAGTAATTCATTTCAGAGGGGAGATTGGGTATAGTATATACAGATGTCTGAAATCGCAGATCAATGCACAAGGTAGAATATTGTAGATCTAGCTCTGTGTGACCTACTAAAATTGAGCACAAGTACTAATGTGATGAATCGGCTTATTCACGCACTGTGGGTTATAAATCAGATGGAAGCACTTGAAGGGTGTGTTCAGAACTCCATCATGTATCCATATCATGCTCCCTCCTGCAATGCTGCTTGTCTTCTTTCCCTCAAAAGCCACTCATTATAATCACAGCACTAACATTGTTGCAGGGGGCATATGGATTTTTTTCAAACCACACCCTCAAGGTTTCTGAACTACCAACTAATCGTTGAGCTCTCCAAACTCCTCTCTTTATCCCTCTGTCAGTCGTGTGCTCTGTAAGTACATGCAGCCTCGGAACTGAATCCACAGCAGCCTTGTCCACAACTGAATGAAATGAATACCAGGATCGCCGGGGGCAGAGTTGTGTTTTTCCTTGGATGGGTGAAAAACCGTAGTTTGAGGGATTATTTGTACATGTCATTTATTACCTGTTATGTATCCCTGTTTACTGAATCTGTGAAACACAACCATGTATACACATGCAGCTGGTGCTTCTCAGTTTCAGACAGTGACTCACATATAGGTGATGCAGCTTTTGCAGTACATAGCTGTACAGTGACACAGTCCTGTAATTACTGAATACATTCACATAGCTGTACAGTGACACAGTCCTGTCACCGCTGAATACATTCACACAGCTGTACAGTGACACAGTCCTGTAATTACTGAATACATTCACATAGCTGTACAGTGACACAGTCCTGTCACCGCTGAATGCATTCACATAGCTGTACAGTGACACAGTCCTGTCACCGCTGAATACATTCACATAGCTGTACAGTGACACAGTCCTGTCACCGCTGAATACATTCACACAGCTGTACAGTGACACAGTCCTGTCACCGCTGAATACATTCACATAGCTGTACAGTGACACAGTCCTGTCACCGCTGAATACATTCACATAGCTGTACAGTGACACAGTCCTGTCACCGCTGAATACATTCACATAGCTGTACAGTGACACAGACCTGTCACCGCTGAATACATTCACACAGCTGTACAGTGACACAGTCCTGTAATTACTGAATACACTCACATAGCTGTACAGTGACACAGTCCTGTCACCGCTGAATACATTCACATAGCTGTACAGCGACACAGTCCTGTCACCGCTGAATACATTAACATAGCTGTACAGTGACACCATCCTGTCACCGCTGAATACATTCAATCTGTAAATCGTACTAGCTGGAATCTGATTTAACTGCAGTGTCTACACTGTAATATTACTCCTGGGTGAATACACGCTACATTTTACCACATGGCTCAGCTCTGCACTTCATCCATTTAACCCATTAAGTGCCATTGTCCTCGTTTGAGGACAGGCTACTTTGTAATATTTTGGATCATTTTTAACTGGCATCTATCTGTTATTTGAATGTTCTCTTTGACTATATTGTTATAACTTACTCTAATTTTAGTAACTGCACAAGTGTAGTGTAACTTAATTTTTCAAACGCTTTTACAACACCTCAATATAAAATAAGCAACCTCCCTACAGTGATGCTGAAGCTCAGTTTTCTATGTGTGGCACTTTGTAGGTGGAGTGACATTTCTCTGGTCTTTTCGCAATACTGTTGCATGTGCAATTCTGTGTTGAGCTGTGTCCCTGTTTTAGGGGGCATCTACGTCATTATAATTCAGTTTAAGAAAGACAGGGACGATTTTTATTATTTTGGAGCATGAACTTTTTTTCAGGGGTGCTTTTCACAACAGATTTTTAGTGATAGTGCCTGGCTACAGG
The DNA here is from genome assembly GCF_902713425.1 of Acipenser ruthenus. Classification (NCBI taxonomy): domain Eukaryota; kingdom Metazoa; phylum Chordata; class Actinopteri; order Acipenseriformes; family Acipenseridae; genus Acipenser; species Acipenser ruthenus. The sequence goes on from NC_081203.1 coordinate 13,746,137, forward strand.
TTTAATTGGTTCAATCAGGGTCTTGTTGGAACAAACACTTGGACTAGAATGACCTTTGTTGTCCACCGTGTCCAGAACAAATGACATGTGTTGATATAATGCAGAAATGCCTGATCCCACTGTATTAATTTGTCACAGCACTAACATGTACCATTACACTATACAGTAGATGCCCTCATTGTGACTAGCTCCCCATCAGCACTAGCAAACAGCACCTATTGGCTACTTCAGAGGTAAAGCAGGCTTGAAATCAACACGGCTTTCTGTAGTCTCAGATTTATTGCACTCAAAAGGTATCAAACAATCCACACAAGTCAGGATGTAAAAGACACACAAACGGTTGAGAATACAGACACTTCAATGCCACATTTGGTGCTATGCAAACTACATGTATAAATGCATGGGGAACGTTACTGCAGTGATTACATGACTAGTTCATTTTAAAAGGTCACTGGCTGCCTAAGCTGGTGTGTGTGTTTTTTTTTTTTTAATGTTTCAATAATAAAATATGCCATAAATCAACTGCCATTTCAATGATTGACCTTGTAATGTTCTTTTTAGTATGCCACTGTAGACTGTCATTATATTATTCTAATGATACCCTACAGCCACTAACCCCCGGAATTAACTTCTGTACAACGACTCACTGGCAGTCTTTTTTTCTTTTTCTGAAGTTAACCAGGCAGTACGCAACCTGGCAGGAGTCACATGTTGTGCATCCTTTAATACAGTGCTTACAGCTTCGACTTTAACTTTCAGGGACCCTCACGCACTTCATGAAAAAACACAGCATCCTGGTTGCAATATTTGAATTATGTATAATTAGTACAATATCTGAATGATGTATAATTAGTTAGGCTCTGATTCTTTATTTCAAAACAAGCACGAGTAACCCATAGAAAAGCAAAACAAAAACAAAAAAATATGCCAACCTAAAATATGACCATAAAGGGGTGGCCTTTTTTTTTTTGACTTATACTTTTATTAACACCAATATTTAGCTTGCTGTACTAAAATATAGTAGCAGAGGTTCCTGAATTTCCTATATGAAAGGAAACAGAAAAACAGATGTTATTGCAAAACACCATCTGGGGTTCTAGTCCTAGTCTGTACAAGACTGTCTTCTTGGGTGATAATTATACACTTTTACACAGTGGTCCCAGCAATCCAACACCAACAGCTGGCCTTTAGGAGTTATGGCCAGACCAACAGGACACGTTAGCCCTTCTTGGATCAAGACACTGAAACTCCCTTCTTTGGGAAAGTGCAAAATCTCTTTACGACCGCTGTCTGCGACCAGTAGATCTCCCCTGGAATCCACACACATTCCAGCGATGCAGCGGAAGTCCTCGTTTTCTGAGAAGAAATGGCTCAGTTGTTTGCCCAGTTGTCCATCAGTACCCACAGACCCAATGGAAAAGCCCCCTTCCAGCTGATGCTCGTTGTGCCTGTTCTCAATGTTTAATCCCAGACCCTGAGTGAAATACACAGTCCCGCTGCTGTCACAGGTAACAAACTTGGGGCGGACAGCTGAACACAGCCTGCTATAGTTCACAACCCCCACACTGCGATCCACAGAGAGACTCCACAACTTACCCCCTTCCACGTCTGTGACCACAAACTGTCCTGAAGGCATTGCTGCAATGCCCCACGGTTTAATCAGCTGATTCTTGTGGCATGCTACACAGTGGCCGTCGGGTGTGTATACCTTCACTGAATTGTCATAGTTATCTGTGACGCCGATCAGTCCCTGATTGTTAATGGCTATAGACAGTGGTATCAAATTCGGAAGATCTGCCCCAAGAAAACTGAGAACAAAATTGTCAATGCTGCTCGGGCTTCGTCGGATTTCTTTTTGGAAGCCCTTCCGATTGAAAATCTGAATTCTGTAGTTTCCACGATCAGCCACGAGCACCTCCCCTTGCATTGTAACACACAAGCTAACAGGGAGATTAAACATACCAGGCAGATTGCCTTTGCAGCCCATTTTCTTAATGAACTGGCACTGCTGTGATCCAGAAGCTCCCGGCTCCACAAGCTTTGGTTTGAAGCTGGGCGATGCTGTCAAAGAGCACGCTTTTTCAGCCACCATGTCAACATCTCGATACAAACTGAATGAAGATTCTGCCTGTTCCTGGTAATCCTCTTCCGTGTTCACAGTGACCTGGTTTCTTCTGACCTGTCCCACACCCAGAGGCTCCAGGTGTTCAGCTTGGACCAGTTCAGGCTCCTGCAGCTTCAGAAGCACAGGAAGGTTGCACTTCAAATCCAGTTCCTCCTCATCAACGGCCTCTTCCAGCAGAGCAAGATCTGCCTGCTTTATTTTCATGGTGAGATAGTCACATCTCGATACCAACTGGACTTCCGCCAGGTTTAAAAGATAGGTCTGTTCCTCGAGAACCTGGTTGTTGAGTTTTTCGATTTCTGACAAGGAACTGGAAAAAGCCATGCGAGACTTTGTCAGCTCGTCCTGTAATCCAAGCTCAGCTTTAGCATAGTCCTGCTGCACGGATTTGTACTTTAACCTCAGTTTTCTGAAGACTCCATCCAGAGCAGATTTCTTCTTCTGTATATCCTGCATCATCTGCCGCAAAGCAGAGAGCTTCTCCCCCACGTCTCTCCTGCGATGCTCGGCCGCAGCGTGGATGGCAAGTACAGGGTGGCCTTGCTGCTCGTGCCCCTCAGTTTTGCAGGCATCACACAGCACCAGTCTGCACACCTGGCAGTACTGCTTTGGTAGTCTGTTCCTGCACACTTTGCACATCAAACACATTGTTGCACTTGAGCTTGCAGAGTCAATGATTTTAAGGACAGTCAAATTGTCAGCAAGCTGCGAGATGTTACTCATCCTGGACACTTTGCTGCAGAAGGGGCAGCGCACTCCGTTGATGGTGCTTGCAAGCAGCTTCTCCAGGCATTGCCTGCACACAGTATGCCCACACTGCAGGAGTTTGGGTCGTAACTGGTCCTGATTGAAAGTCTCCATGCAGATTGAGCATTCCAGGACCTCCCTGATGATATCTGGGTCAAGGATTGCTGCAGTGGCCATGGTTGTACAGCACAACTCCCTGAAAGATTAAAAAAAGAGTTTACAAAATGATGATTCCCTTTCAAACAGTATCAAATGGCTTTAAACACTCACAGAAATTGTATGAGGCTTAATCTGACTGTTCATCTGTCTCAGTTTGGATTAATTAATGAAGCCATTTAAAAATGAACAAATCACCCTAAACCACGTGCCTCGCATATTCTAGGTGACGTTATTAGATATATTTAAAGTGTAAAGCACAGTCAATGAGTGACACGTTTTAGCAGAAACTTCAAATGTTGTTTTAAACATTAAAACATTAGCACTTAAAAAATGAAAGTAAAAATAATACTAAACAATTAGCCAAGAAAATTACCAAACGACATTTTCAAACAAGCTGGGTCGTCAATGCTGACAAGCCGATTATTTTCATCTGTGGATAAAGCACGCTTATTTCAAACACTTTCATTTTTTAGTTGTCCATCGAAATCATAACTGTGTGCATGACGTACAAAACAGAACTAGAAGACACTAACACTGGCACTGCGTCACTGTCTAAGGCCTCCCCTCGCACAACCAGCTCTGCTGGGAAAACACACACTTTCTGATATCAAACGCTGTTATTTATTTTTGCAAACAAACAATGCGGCTTCCGTGTTTAATGACAGTCGGCTATGTTTTCTGAGATTCTTACCAGCACTGCACTTCAATGTCAAATTCACTCACCAGGCCCTTCTCGCGTCCCTTTTCTGCAAGGAAATACTGCAGCTGCAACCGTGACGTCCGTGATCCTAAAACCCCGCCTTTCCCGTGATTTTATTGGCTTTTCTGGGCGCTGCGACCTGTTCCTGTAGCTCGTTGGTAATTTTTTTTACATCAATCAAACTGGACCACTCGGTTATCACGTGTGTACACTGAGGCGTTCATGGGATCTGCAGTTTCAAGATACGGGTATGCTGGTATTTGAAGGCGAATCTTCAATTGACAACTTGGAATTTCTTGCACGTTTATTTATTTCCAAATTGACATTGACATATCAAATATTTAAAAGAAGAAAAAAAAAACATAAAAACATTGATAATAATTTTAAATAGAACTGTGAGGGTTTGGTGCATTCACTGAACTTGGGCATGGCCCATGGGACACTGGTTACAATGCCAACGTCATGAGACACTGGTTATATCGCCATCTCTTGTTAAAAAAATACAATAAATAAATACAAATATCTTTCTGTCTAGCTATCTATTTATCTATCTAAGAAGAAGAAGAAGAAATAATGTGCATAGTACCTTGTTAATTTATAGGCTGCGATACAGTCTTTGCATTTGTTCAGGTTTGTTTAATTGTTTGTCTCAGTTCTAATTTGTATAGATTTAGGGTTCATTTTTCAGCGCTGGCATAGTCCTTGGTTTTATTTCCACTGGTATCCTTCCTCACAAAAAAATGCCTACCTAATACTTCTGATGTTTATAGAAATGAGCAGTTCTGGTTTTGGCCACAAGGGGTCTCTGTAGCCTAAAAAATGTGCTGGTTGAGCAATATGGAATTATTACAATTATTATAAGCGTAGCAACGGTTTGCTTTCTGTTTTGTTTTCATAAACAGTGTAGAACTAGTTAATATGCAGTCTTGCATACTGTAGAAAGCTGTTCAGCTACCAAACGCAGAACAATACTACGAGTTTGATTAGGAATGTTTTGGCAGTGAATATGTCGTGCAAGAAGCCATGACTGGTTATACTCCCAATGCAATGGTGCCATTCTCAGATATCAATATAGGTGTTATTCAACAGTAACATTCATATTTTACTTCAGTATTTGACAGTAATGTCCTTTTAAAAAAAAGAACGCAAAATAAATATCAAATTTTAAAAAATACCACACGTTTTAACTTAGCTTTTTTTTTTTTTTTTTTTTTTTTTTAACCAGAGGACAATTATACACAATAATGCTAGACTAGAACCCTTATTGAGCTAATTTCCTAATCATAACCCATCAGACATTACAAGCTAATTCTGTTTTATAAAGTTTGACTTATCAAGTACATGCTGCTGACTTCAGAGTTTTCCTGATGAAGTAGGTGTTTCCCATTCTGTCACTGTGAGGCGTTATATGTCTGGGGGTTTATGGTCACAGAGCAGGCATGACTTACTGGGAAACTACTGATTTGTCAGGGAATATTTCTTAACTATTTGATGCTAACCAACACAGACCACCCAAGTGGACCCGCAAATTGACATTAAATCCGCGGCAGTCATTCTAAATCCTGCAAAATAAAACTGATAAGATCACTGTGTGGGTGATGTAAAAAAAACTGAAGCTTGTCATATTCAACATATGATTGTATGTACAGTCCATTCATTGATGGGTTCTTAATTCAAGCTGCAAATTATATCATTTAAAATTAACTAATGTAGTTTTCTTTTTATTTTAATAATGTAGATCAGATTAATCACTGTCCAAAATATTCTCAAGGAAGGGGCATACCCCGAAATACTGTGTTACCAAGCCATGGTGCTGATGAGGGTACAGACTGCGTTACCAAGCAACCATGCTGATGAGGGTACAGACTGCGTTACCAAGCCATAGATCTGATGAGGGTACAGACTGCATTACCAAGCAATGGTGCTGATGAGAGTATAGACTGTGTTACCAAGCAACCATGCTGATGAGGGTACAGACTGCGTTACCAAGCAACCATGCTGATGAGGGTACAGACTGTGTTACCAAGCAACCATGCTGATGATGGTACAGACTGTATTACCAAGCAACCATGCTGATGAGGGTACAGACTGCGTTACCAAGCAACCATGCTGATGAGGGTACAGACTGCGTTACCAAGCAACCATGCTGATGAGGGTACAGACTGCGTTACCAAGCAACCATGCTGATGAGGGTACAGACTGCGTTACCAAGCAACCATGCTGATGAGGGTACAGACTGCGTTACCAAGCAACCATGCTGATGAGGGTACAGACTGCGTTACCAAGCAACCATGCTGATGAGGGTACATACTGCGTTACCAAGCAACCATGCTGATGAGGGTACAGACTGCGTTACCAAGCAACCATGCTGATGAGGGTACAGACTGCGTTACCAAGCAACCATGCTGATGAGGGTACAGACTGCGTTACCAAGCCATAGTGCTGATGAGGGTACAATCTGCGTTACCAAGCAACCATGCTGATGAGGGTACAGACTGCGTTACCAAGCCATAGTGCTGATGAGGGTACAGACTATGTTACCAAGCAACCGTGCTTATGAGGGTACAGACTATGTTACCAAGCAACCGTGCTTATGAGGGTACAGTGTGGAGTAGTGGTTAGGGCTCTGGACTCTTGACCGGAGGGTCGTGGGTTCAATCCCCGGTGGTGGACACTGCTGCTGTACCCTTGAGCAAGGTACTTTACCTAGATTGCTCCAGTAAAAACCCAACTGTATAAATGGGGAATTCTATGTACAAATAATGTGATATCTTGTAACAATTGTAAGTCGTCCTGGATAAGGGCGTCTGCTAAGAAATAAATAATAATAAGAAGAAGAAGACTGCGTTACCAAGCAACCATGCTAATGAGGGTACAGATTGCGTTACCAAACCAAAGTGCTGATTATTATTATTATTTATTTCTTAGCAGACGCCCTTATCCAGGGCGACTTACAATCGTAAGCAAATACATTTCAAGTGTTACAATACAAGTAATACAATAAGAGCAAGAAATACTATAACTTTTGTTCAAGCAAAGTACAAGTATGACAAACCAAAATTCAATAATACAGCAGATAATAGTGATAGTTACATCAGGATATAATTAAATAGTGATAGTTACATCAGGATATGATTAAATACAAAGTACTACAGGTTAAACACTTGGCAGATTATAGTATTCTGAAGTACAGGATTAAATGCAGTAAAATAGGGGGCAGATAAGAGCAAAATAAAGCACATTTACATGAATGGTGATAGTGTCCCAGGATACAAACAGAGGAGTTCTACAGGTGCTGTTTGAAGAGGTGAGTCTTAAGGAGGCGCCGGAATGTGGTCAGGGACTGGGCAGTCCTGACATCTGTAGGAAGGTCATTCCACCACTGCGGAGCAAGGGTGGAGAAGGAGCGGGCTCTGGAGGCAGGGGAGCGTAGCGGAGGTAGAGCTAGTCTTCTAGTGCAGGCGGAGCGGAGAGGTCGAGTGGGGGTGTAGGGAGAGGTGAGGGTCTGGAGGTAGCTGGGTTCAGTCTGGTCAAGGCATCTGTAGGCTAGTACAAGAGTCTTGAACTGGATGCGAGCGGTGATCGGGAGCCAGTGGAGCGAGGGGAGTAGTGGAGTAGCGTGGGCGAAGCGAGGCAGAGAGAACACCAGGCGGGCAGCAGAGTTCTGGATGAGCTGGAGCGGACGGGTGGCGGATGAGGGAGGCCAAATATCTACCTCCATTAATATACATTATTGATGTATAACAGCAGAATTCTTGCCTGTTGGTTTCTAAATATCTTGGTATCCCTTTTTGCAATAGTAGTTAATGGATACTACACAGATTCCTCTATATCTGTGGGATTGCATGTATTTGCTTACAATTATGTATTCAAGATCTTTGGTGAACAAGCAAGAGATCTGACTCTGAGAGGGGTTTATTTATGTGCTGGATTTAGCCAACAGTATAGCATTTGTGAAAGATTTTCAACGTTCATTTATTTGGAAGTGAGTGCTGTAATATGAGTTGTTGGCACTAGATGGCACTAGTAGTTCATAGTTGGCCAGTGTATTTCATATATATAATTTACGTATTTTATAAGTCTTAAAAAACATTATTGATCTACTGTAACACCTGAGGAAAACAGAGGACCTGCCTCCTAAATGTATACTACACAGACGTTCAGAGCATTCTCTCTATTGTAACATCAGGGTGGATATTCAGTTCAAAAGAAGATAATAGTCAATGATCTGGAAATCTTTTCAATGTGTGAAGAATATTAAAGGAGAAGGATTTATCTAAATCTGGCGCATGTGGAATTTCAGTTCTCTATTTTCACATTTTGTAGTGAAGGCAATCAAACTTGTTACACAGTTAGCACATTTCTTAATATTTTAATAAAGTGCTTCAATCGATATCTTCAGGACAGCGCCTCAATTCCAAACTGGGACACCTAATGGCAAATCTACCAGGACTGGTTTATAAAACACAGACAGTATTGGGTCTCTCCCAGGCACAGACTGACAGTAGTGCTTGCAATGGAACGTGAAACAAGCAATGTGATTGGTCGAGCAAGGTTCCAGCTGTCCATATATTGGTTGGATACAGACAGTTGGACCTTTATCACATATTAGAAATCACTGCACTGCCTCACAGAATGTACAGTACCGGTAGCCATCTTGTTTACAGTTACAGAGCTACAGTAGCTATACAACTGAGTGACCAACTACCAGCAAAAACACATTCTAAAAGTAGTAAGTAGACATGCCAATTTGGATGAAGAGCAATTAAATGAACTGGCAGATAGCAAAAAAAATGACCTCAAAATACTAAGGGATTTCTATGGAAATGTAAGACATGCCCAAGGAGAAGACTATAACATTTCAAGCTACATTATTCTCCAAGCTGGAATAAACCACTATCTAAATGAAAACATACTTGGGGAATCTGTCAATATACACACTCACCCCGACTTCATCACTTTAAGTAATGTCTTTTTAGTGGTTTGTAAATGCGACCCCTCTTCGACACAGACCTTGAAAAAGTAATGAAATCTGAGACATCATTGAATACATTTTTTCCTTTTGTCCCTCTGTTCTTCTGAAACATCGTCTTTCACTGAGAGAAGAATTCAGCTTTAGTGTGTAGCTCAAAGTTATAAATGGGACTACTTTTTTGGTCCCTTTATTGGCGTAAGGGTATTTAATAAAAAATAAAAAATAAATTGCCCTAAAAATTATTTCTGCTTTTTTTTTCAAATCCACTGTTATACCTGGATTATAAATACAATAAGGTTCTTTGGGGTGTCCGTATACGTTGAATATACAGACTTCTCGGGGGTTGGAGGCACTCGGCTTCGCCTCGTGCAGCACAATGCCCGAGACATCAAACATGATACACTAGGTCAGGGGTTCTCAATCTGGGGTTCACAGGGATGTCTGAAGGGGGTCGCAAAAGATTTAGAAGATTACATTTCATTTTTTTTTTTTAATTAAAAAATGTTTTTTTTTAATTTTTTTTTTAAATAAATTGCCTTTATGCACATCAACTTACAAAAATAGCACACCCTCCCTATAGTACTATTAATCAGTATGTTCTACTTTCTCCTCCTTCCTTATATCTGTGGGTCCCGCCTATATCTTAATGTAACCAGAAGTTACTTAGTTACAGATGTACTGCCGTTTTTGGAGGTTACGCGCTACACTGTGAAGGGTGAACAGTGAGTCTCTTTAGAATTGGGTCTGATAATGATGTGGTCCTTTCCTTGACATTTCTCACTGATTATTCAGGTAACCATGAAAGAGAGGAGTCAATCAATGAAGCAAAGAAGAGTTCATCTCATAGGAAAACAGAATAAACGGATTGACCGCTTTACAAACACAAGCTTATTTGTGGATGTCTCAGTATTGGCGAACTACATTGTGTAATAATATGGATTTTTGAAAAAGCCTGCTTCTAAGACGGCCAGTGAGGAATGTGAGCACGGAAGTCATGTTTCAAAAATATATTGAGCTGCGGTACATGTGCTGGATCCACTAACCCACAACAGCAGTGTGTTCTTTGTGGTGAAATACTTGCTCATGAAAGTATGAAGCCTTCAAAAATGCACCGTCATTTAGAAACCAAGCATCCTTCCCTGAAGGACAAACCCATTGTTTTTTTCCAGAGGAAGTTAGCGAATCTGAAAAAACAACAGGATGGCATTTTCAAGCACGCAGTGTGAATACTAAAGCTCTCTGTGCGTTCTACATGGTGGATTTAAGGATAGCAAAAAGCAGTAAGCCCCACACCATGGCTGACTCACTCATAGTGCCATGTCCTCTAGCATGGCAACCATTATACTGGGACCTGATTCCGCAAGTAAATTAAATGCTATACCCCTTTCAAACGATTCGGCTGTGCTGCGCATTCATGAAATGGCTGCTGATGTTCGGGAAAGTGAAAAACAGTGAAATTTTGCTGTCCAGCTCGATGAATTGACTGATGTGTCAGGGGCTGCACAGCTCTTAGCTTTTGTAAGATACGCTTGCAACGGATCCGTGCAGGAGGATGTATTGTTTTGTCATCCACTTTCAGGTCGAGCTGCTGGGGAAAGCATTCATGACACTTCTTCTGAGGCAGTTAAAGATGCTGGGCTGGACTGGGAACGGTGCACTGGGGTATGTACTGAGAGTGCAGAGCTATGACGGGAAAGAACAGTGGTCTGGTGACTCGAATTCAGCATGTTGCATGCAGTGCTACTTGCTAAGAATGGTGAACTTCATCAAAGGTCGACCAACTAATGCATGTTTTCTGAGCTTTGCAAAGCAAAAAAAGTATGACAGCTTTCCCGTGGGAAGGTTTTGACACGTTGGTGGAGTCGAGACAAGAAGCAGTGGTTTTTTTGGAGAAACAAAGATTTCCTTATGCTGGACTTCGTCAAGATTCACAGTGGCTTTCAATGCTTGCTTATCTCGCGGATGTGTTTGATCGGCTCAGTGAGCTCAACAGAAGTTTACAGCAGGGTTCTCAACTCACAGCCCGCGGGCCGAATGTGGCCCCAACAACATTTGAATCTGGTGTTCACGTGTACGGGATGGCAGTTTTGAAAGTTTCTCTCTGATGGCAGATTTCATGAGAGAATGAATCTGCCCCTAACCAACACATCATCAGCAAGCGCATAAAAGCTCTGTGTGTTATTCTTCCATGTCGCTTCTTTTGTTTCGGTGGCTCAGTCAAGCGCTGGGAAGCTGAAATGGGAGTCGACCCCTTAGAACCTGGAGGAAGGTCTGCCCTCAGCCACGGATTCCTTGAGGTTTCCCCCTAAAAAATGTAAAATATGTGAGTAGGGTTTTTTCCTTACCTGAGTGCTGAGCGGTTTGTATTTAGTTCTGCGGGGTGCGTGGTCAGGCTGGAGAGGCTGGGCTCTCTCCCCCAGTTTTTCCAGCACCCACGGATGAGGCCGGACAAATGTATCTTTCACTCGGACCCTGGGCACCCATCACAGTCATTAAATCATCTGCATTAAATCATCCGTCCGCTCCAGCTCATCCAGAACTCCGCTGCTCGCCTGGTGTTCTCGCTGCCTCGCTTCTCCCACGCAACTCCACTGCTCCGCTCACTCCACTGGCTCCCGATCACCGCTTGCATCCAGTTCAAGACTCTTGTGCTAGCCTACAGATGCCTTGACCAGACTGCACCCAGCTACCTCCAGACCTTCATTTCTCCCTACACCCCCACTCGACCTCTCCGCTCCTTCTGCACTAGAAGACTGACTCTACCTCCTCTACGCTCCCCTGCCTCCAGAGCCCGCTCCTTCTCCACCCTTGCCCCGCAGTGGTGGAATGACCTTCCTACAGATGTCAGGACTGCCCAGCACCTCCTCAAGACTCACCTCTTCAGACAGCACCTGTAGAACTCCTCTTTTTTTCCCTACGGACACTCTTCCTTAAATGCACTTTACTTGCTCTTATCAGCACCCTATTTTACTTTTAATCCTGTACTTTAGAGTACTGTAATCTGTCAAGTGTTATTTAATCTGTAGTATTTTGTATTTAATTATATCCTGATGTAAGTACCACTGACACTGTTATCTGCTCCGTTACTGAATCGTATTTTGTCATACTTGTACTTGCTAGAACCAAAGTCATTGTATTTATCTTGCTCTTAATTGTATTATTACTTGTACTGTGATTCTTGAAATGTATTTTTGTTTACGACTGTAAGTCGCCCTGGACAAGGGTGTCTGCTAAGAAATAAATAATAATAATAATAATCATTCTTTCATTGCGGATTCTTAAAGCTGAATTACTGCATTAGTCTTTGACTGCCAATGCACCTTTAAAGTGTGTGATTTAAATGTTTTGAAATCATAAATGTGTTTAAAAATGTAGTTGTGTATGTTTAAATTTTACTTGCATGGAAAAAGGGGGTCCCAGACTGAAAAAGTTTAAGAACAACTGCACTAGGTTAAAGAAATATATTTTTCTGATAGTCTAGCATAACCATGGTCATTTCACCTGGAGAGATGTATGATTTATTTTGTTAGCTAGAATTGTTATGCCTTTTTAAAGAGGCTTGCTTAGTTCAATAGTGGCAGAATGGTGGATTCTGAGTGGCTGCATTTAAAAAATATATATTTATCTGAAACATTTGAACCTTTTTTGTTCCATATTTGATCCATGTTTTCTATGAAAACTGAGTTCTTTTGGGTTTATTTATGACTTTGTTGGCTTTTCATGAATGAGTGGGCCATAATATCTTTTTCCTGGTCTTTTTTTCTCTTAATTCTGCAATCCCTCCAGCTCTGGGTTTGAGTTAATGTTCTCTTAATTATACAATCCCTCCAGCTCTGGGTTTGAGTTAATGTTCTCTTAATTATACAATCCCTCCAGCTCTGGGTTTGAGTTAATGTTCTCTTAATTATACAATCCCTCCAGCTCTGGGTTTGAGTTAATGTTCTCTTAATTATACAATCCCTCCAGCTCTTGGTTTGAGTTAATGTTCTCTTAATTATACAATCCCTCCAGCTCTGGGTTTGAGTTAATGTTCTCTTAATTATACAATCCCTCCAGCTCTGGGTTTGAGTTAATGTTCTCTTAATTATACAATCCCTCCAGCTCTGGGTTTGAGTTAATGTTCTCTTAATTCTGCAATCCCTCCAGCTCTGGGTTTGAGTTAATGTTCTCTTAATTCTGCAATCCCTCCAGCTCTGGGTTTGAGTTAATGTTCTCTTAATTCTGCAATCCCTCCAGCTCTGGGTTTGAGTTAATGTTCTCTTAATTCTGCAATCCCTCCAGCTCTGGGTTTGAGTTAATGTTCTCTTAATTCTGCAATCCCTCCAGCTCTGGGTTTGAGTTAATGTTCTCTTAATTCTGCAATCCCTCCAGCTCTGGGTTTGAGTTAATGTTCTCTTAATTATACAATCCCTCCAGCTCTGGGTTTGTTAATGTTCTCTTAATTATACAATCCCTCCAGCTCTGGGTTTGTTAATGTTCTCTTAATTCTGCAATCCCTCCAGCTCTGGGTTTGAGTTAATGTTCTCTTAATTCTGCAATCCCTCCAGCTCTGGGTTTGAGTTAATTTTCTCTTAATTATACAATCCCTCCAGCTCTGGGTTTGAGTTAATGTTCTCTTAATTATACAATCCCTCTAGCTCTGGGTTTGAGTTCATTCTTGGGTAGTGCGAACACAATTTCAACCACACTCAGTAGAATGGAGTGACCTTTACTTCCTGAAAGGTCAACATCTGTGTGAAGGGAAGCCCTTTCTATTTAACAGTTGCAGGGTGCCGGGGTGTACCACACACCAAAATGATTTTGGAAATTGATTTCCCATGAAGGTCTGTTATTGTTATTGCTCAAAGGTCACAGGGGTAAAGGATCAGTGCTGAAGAACACATGCACTGTACTGTGCCTAACCATAGACACTCCATATTCCATTTCTGTGAGGCTTACATTTTATACAAGTTCGGACATTTAATTATACTATAATTACCCCCGCTTGTTATCTGAGAAACAGAATTATACTTAGTATTTTCCTCTGTGATGTATTTGCCATTCCAAGAAAGCAGTGCCTTTGGTGTTAACATTGACATACCTCGTTTCAACATTCCTTTGTCTTTCTGTTAATAAGATCACTTTGTCTGCAGAAAATGAATAAGAGATACGATCCAGACCTGCTTATGTCAATAGAAGAAATGCAGGTTGTATTTCAAAAATGATCCGAACAACACAAACTTTCAAAGCAAACAAAAAAAAAAACAGAATAAATGGCAGAATATGATCCAGTGGTATCTCCACACATTGATCAAAGCAGCTCGCTCTGGTTACACCACACCAAGGGTACAGGGACAATGTGCTGCCCATTTGCATTTAAAACAAAGTGTCTTTTTTTTTTAGATAAAAGGTTGATGAATTTGATATTCTAAGGCATTTGGCTGATAAATGAAAAAAATTGACTTTACTGAAACGTTCAACAGGTGACTGTTGTTTCAATATCGTTAATTGTCTTTAGTGATTCTTATTTTAGTGTCAAACTGATAAAAACTGATAAAACATCCTACAAATATAACATACAACTGCTGCTTATCAGGGCAGTACCTTTTAACAGTTATATATATATCACTATAAAATCCCTGATAAAAAACACATTTTGGGGGTAATCATGTAACCCTAATTATGCATCAATTGCCAAGCCATTTTGACTTGTAAGTGGGGTTGTGCTTTTCAGTTCAGTGTACTGTACGTGTTTATTTGGTAAGCTTCTGGTAGTTCGTATTTTTCCAGTTTTGGTTCCATTAGTTTAGACCTGTCATACAACAAACTAGGTCTGGTGACAAACCAAGGGAGTTCATCTAAAGGTGTCAATTTCTGTACAAAATTTAGCATTCCTCAAGGCGTGCAGCCTTAAATGTGTGGGTTTGTGTGAGGCTGAAGATAATTCGGATCATTTCATTGACGTGGTGTGTTGTTCTTTCTTAATGAAAGCTAAGACAGTTGGAAATGAATTGGGGGATTTGTGAACTTTGCTCATGTTTTTCTGTTGTTGTTGTTGTTGTTGTTGTTGTTGTTGTTGTTGTTGTTGTTGTTGTTGTTGTTGTTGTTGTTGTTGTTGTTGTCGTCCATGACAGGTAGACAGGTAGTTTGGCAGACAGTATGGGCAGGACTATTCTCCCTCCAGGGCTTTCTGGTGAGACCTCAATATCAGATCCAGTTGTACATGAAACAGAGCATGTTAAAGCATGCAGGTTGAATTAGGTCCTCATTTAGTTTGGTGAGTTAGAACAGCAAATGAAGATGGCTATTTTGGTTGGCAGGGCAGCTGCAAATAAAAGAGCCTGATTGAATGCAGTGTTTTATTTTGAAAATGCTGTTGCAGGTACTTGGTGTCAAGTGGGCTTGTTATTTAAGGTTGTGTTGTGTGTGTGTGTGTGTGTGTGTATGTGTGTGTGTGAGTGTGTAATTGTGTGTGTGTGTGTGTGTTTACTTGGGTGTGTGTGTGTCTGTGTGTGCGTGAGTGTGTGCGTGTGTGTGTGTGTGTGTGTGTGTGTGTACATTAGGAGTGTTTTTTTATGCAAATTCATATTAGGATATGCACAAATAATACTTGGGTGTGTGTGTGTGTGTGTGTGTACTTGGGTGTGTGTGTGTGTGTGTGTGTGTGTACTTGTGTGTGTGTGTGTGTGTGTGTGTGTGTGTGTACTTGGGTGTGGGTGTGTGTGTGTGTGTTTGTGTGTGTTGTGTGTGTGTGTGTGTGTGTGTGTGTGTGTGTACTTGTGTGTGTGTGTGTGTGTGTGTGTGTGTGTGTGCGTGCGTGCGTGCGTGCGTGTTCTTTAATACAAATTCATATTAGGATATGCACAAATAATGGTCTTCTTCCTAATATTAGTAATGGCCGAATAGTGTCTTTCATTTTTACGAATATTAGGGAGTATTCGTTGCAAACAAAGTGTTTGAAATCAATGAGAATTGGTCTCTCATTTCAACCACGCCTCCCTCTGCGGTCTGTGACACTGGCAGCCAATCGGTGTGGGGAAGAAGGGTGGAGAGTCAGTAAAGTGGAATTGTGCTTAAATTTGTTTCACTGTGTCAAGAAAAAAGACTTGTGTTGTCATAATTTAAAAACTTTTTTTTTGGAGGGGGTAGGAATTTTGAAGTTTTTTTAAACGTTGTGAAAATATAATTGAATAGCTTAGCAAGACGATTGTCTCTGTGTATCATGCACGGTTGCAGCACTAGGCTCCAGTTAGGAGCTGCACTGCAGGCTGTGTGAAAGAGGAAAACGCTGTCTCACTGAGGGGTGGGATTTTAGAAAAGTGTTTATTCGATTTTAAAAAACTTTTTGTGTGTGTGTTTGTTTAATACAGTTCTGGTGGCTCTGTGACTGCCTGTGTTTAGAGCGTGCAGTCTCTCCATGTGTTTAGAGCGTGCAGTCTCTCCATGTGTTTAGAGCTTGTAGTCACTCCATGTGTTTAGAGCGTGCAGTCTCTCCGTGTGTTTAGAGCTTGCAGTCTCTCCATGTGTTTAGAGCGTGCAGTCTCTCCATGTGTTTAGAGCTTGCAGTCTCTCCATGTGTTTAGAGCTTGCAGTCTCTCCGTGTGTTTAGAGCTTGCAGTCTCTCCGTGTGTTTAGAGCTTGCAGTCTCTCCGTGTGTTTAGAGCTTGCAGTCTCTCCGTGTGTTTAGAGCTTGCAGTCTCTCCATGTGTTTAGAGCTTGCAGTCTCTCCATGTGTTTAGAGCTTCCAGTCTCTCCATGTGTTTAGAGCTTGCAGTCTCTCCATGTGTTTAGAGCTTGCAGTCTCTCCATGTGTTTAGAGCTTGCAGTCTCTCCGTGTGTTTAGAGCGTGCAGTCTCTCCATGTGTTTAGAGCTTGCAGTCTCTCCATGTGTTTAGAGCGTGCAGTCTCTCCATGTGTTTAGAGCTTGCAGTCTCTCCATGTGTTTAGAGCGTGCAGTCTCTCCATGTGTTTAGAGCTTGCAGTCTCTCCATGTGTTTAGAGCTTGCAGTCTCTCCGTGTGTTTAGAGCTTGCAGTCTCTCCGTGTGTTTAGAGCTTGCAGTCTCTCCGTGTGTTTAGAGCTTGCAGTCTCTCCGTGTGTTTAGAGCTTGCAGTCTCTCCGTGTGTTTAGAGCTTGCAGTCTCTCCGTGTGTTTAGAGCTTGCAGTCACTCTAAGTGGTATTTCTTAAGCATAGTGTAGCTCACAGTGCTGTTTTAATGTAGTACACAGCATTATGTAGTACACAGCAGCATAAAGGGTTAATGAAAAACACAGTTTAAGTCATTTATTTGTGTTTTATTTATCATATGTTAACATTTTATAGCAATTACAGGTTTGAAAACATTATTATTATTATTTTCAAAATCTGGTACCTGGGAAGGGGTTTCATTTTTACATCTGGAGTTGAAGTGGTTAAACAGTAAAGAAATGTACAAACTGTGTATTAAGGCAGCCCATTGTCATGAGCTGAGAGAAATGGAGGGTTCACCTGTCCCTGGGAGACAAGGGTACCCCAGAATTGAGGGTGCTATACAAAACCCCCTTAGGAAAGAGAGCAGGAGTGGAGGCTCTTGCATGGTATCCTGGCCACAGGCTGGCTCCTGCACAAAATCAGCCCTGACATCAACTCATTTTGTGACTTCTGCCAGCTGGAAAAGACCACACGTAGAGTGACTGCAGGAGGCGAGAAGAGAGAGCTCACTGTGATTTTATAGAAACACATATATTTTTTAATCATAGCCTCAGCACAATGTTCTTCTGTTACAATCTAAATGCTTCTACTGTGAACATGCTTCTAAACCAAGTCATGGTCCTGCCAGCCTCAGCAAAATGTTCTACTGTTACAATCTAAATGCTTCTACTGTGAACATGCTTCTAAACCAAGCCATTGTCCTGCCAGCCTCAGCACAATGTTCTACTGCAACAATCTAAATGCTTCTACTGTGAACATGCTTCTAAACCAAGCCATGATCCTGCCAGCCTCAGCACACTGTTCTACTGCAACAATCTAAATGCTTCTACTGTGAACATGCTTCTAAACCAAGCCATGGTCCTGCCAGCCTCAGCACACTGTTCTACTGCAACAATCTAAATGATTCTACTGTGAACATGCTTCTAAACCAAGCCATGTTCTTTGCAGCCTCAGCAAAGTGTCTGAGGAAGATCTTTTCCACCTGCAAAAAAGATCAAATCTACTGCAGGATCCTGAATCAAGGTTGCCGACCATCCCTAAGTCAAATATTTACACTGTGAATCTATAAATAACAAAAAAATATCAGTGGATCAAAATAAAGGCTGGTATATTTTGTATTGCTTTGCGTGTTTTTACCAGTCAGCTTGAATGACACTTCCTTATGGGATGGCATTGAAAAATATAAAAATAAGACTGCCAATTACCAATACTGTGCTGAAATTGATACATGTTCTTCAACCAAGTGGCCAAAGCACAGCGAGCTCGGGAGACATCGTCCAGCGTGCAATGCTTTTCCCACAGATAGTTCTTGGAAATATGCTGAATAGCCCAAGAATGGAATATATGAAGTA
This sequence comes from Acipenser ruthenus, assembly GCF_902713425.1. Lineage (NCBI taxonomy): Eukaryota > Metazoa > Chordata > Actinopteri > Acipenseriformes > Acipenseridae > Acipenser > Acipenser ruthenus. Next base: position 13,764,364 of record NC_081203.1, read on the forward strand.
CCAAGTGACTGACTTGACAGCTCTTAGAAGGGATCTGGCGGCTGATTAATACTGGCACAAGCGGAGAGCCACGTTGTCCTACACTGGCCAGGCTTGCCATTAATATGTTGGCATTGCCACAAAGTACGGCAGAATTAAAACAAGTTTTTCTCAGATGATCCTTGTAAGAACAGACATAATAAAATCAACTATCGACAGACATTCTGGATTGAATTCTGTCTATCTGTTAAAAACAGCACCAGCTTCAGACCAACAAAGCAAATGATCCAGCCTGCAGTCTATGTATGAGCATAAGATAAGAAATAATTTTTTTTTTTTTTTTTTTTTATATCAGTAAAAAAAAGGGCCATTGTACAGTAAGTCTGTATGGCAGTAAAAACAAAAATGGCATGGTTGACAACCCTGCCATAAATATAATATTGGCCTGTCTCGTTCATTTTACATCATAACCCACGGAAATATTCCACTGCAAAGACCTGAAGACTAGTTAGGTAAAGATGCACAGGTTTAGCAGCAGAAATTGTACAGTACTAGGGCTATTGTCTTCACTGCCAGTGAAGCAGCACTTTTATTTATATTTAAATGTCAGTCTTAATTATGATTTTATTATAATGCTGTATAATGCAAGATACAGTAATACATAGATGAACTAAATATAATAGTTTTCTGAATTAGCAGACAAGCGACTGCAGTAGGTTTTAATAGTGTTTAATCAGGTTATTAACAGTATTCAAAACGTTAAGTGAAGAAATCTTCTTTGTACAAACACTAGATGTGTAATAATCATGTGTGACAGCTTGGAACTCATCTGTGCAATGCAGTGCAATGCAATGTCACGTGAACTGCATGCATCCAACAGCAGCCGTGTCAGCGTTAAATACAGCAGCTAAAATAAATCACTGTGCAATACAGTATAAAATAAAATCACTGTGCAATACAGTATAAAATACATCACTGTGCAATACAGTATAAAATACATCACTGTGCAATACAGTGTAAAATACACCATTGTGCAATACAGTGTAAAATACACCATTGTGCAAAACAGTATAAAATACATCACTGTGCAATACAGTATAAAATACACCACTGTGCAATACAGTGTAAAATACACCACTGTGCAATACAGTGTAAAATACACCATTGTGCAAAACAGTGTAAAATACACTATTGTGCAATACAGTGTAAAATACACCATTGTGCAAAACAGTATAAAATACACCACTGTGCAATACAGTGTAAAATACACCACTGTGCAATACAGTGTAAAATACACCATTGTGCAATACAGTGTAAAATACACCATTGTGCAATACAGTGTAAAATACACCATTGTGCAATACAGTATAAAATACATCACTGTGCAATACAGTGTAAAATACACCATTGTGCTATACAGTATAAAATACATCATTGTGCAATACAGTGTAAAATACACCATTGTGCAATACAGTATAAAATACATCACTGTGCAATACAGTGTAAAATACACCATTGTGCAAAACAGTGTAAAATACACCATTGTGCAATACAGTGTAAAATACATCATTGTGCAATACAGTGTAAAATACACCATTGTGCTATACAGTATAAAATACATCATTGTGCAAAACAGTATAAAATACATCACTGTGCAATACAGTATAAAATACATAATTGTGTAATAATTCCTAATTCTGTTTACCATCAACAAAGCACTGTGGTAGTATACCATATATATATTGTACAATTTTAGGGTATTGTTTTAAAATCAAAATCAAAATCAGATTGTGTTAAAAAAAATGTGAAAATTGATATACCTTCTTTCAGCTTTTGGTCATAGTGAAATATACAATTTTAAATACAATTTAAGTAAGTTTAAAGCATTCTGTGAAAGGAAGTGTTTTTTTTTTGTGAATTACAGTAACTTTCATGATGTATAAATATTAAGGTCCATGGTATTTTCCACTGCATGGTAACTGTCAAAACATTTTATTCTGGCCCATCCCAAACATTACATGGTTATAGACAGTTAAACCTTACCTTAACTTTCCTATGTTTTGATCATATGGAATTTGAGTAAAGAAACAGCAGTAAAATTGAGTCCAGTAGACAAAAATACTGTAGTAGAAATTATTATTATTATTATTATTATTATTATTATTATTATTATTATTATTATTATTATTATTATTATTAATTTGGGCTTATGTCTGTGGGTGTTCCATTGCTTAGAAGTTTAGTCAATCACACCCATTGTTTTAATTGTGTACAATATGATTTGCCAGTCCTTGATTTCCTTGACATTATTCACTGCTATAGGTAGCATGGTGCTGAACGGACAGCGCTGCTTTGTACTGCACTGCTGTATTACACATAAAAACTCATGTTTAGAGAATGGCTTACACTGGAACATGTGTTTGTGTGAAGTTTTATTTGTTGATAATTTGAAGCTTTGAATGTTGTTTTTCTGTGCACAAACAAACAGTTCTGGAACAGATGGTCTGTTTCAGGTCTTGAACAAATGAAACTTATACTGACATGAAATGGATCCTGGAATAGTTTACTACTTGTATGGATATTGAATGTTACCTGTTTTATTTGTATAAATCTCGTTTGATGTTACTGATAGTAATTGTTATTTACCAGGCTTTCTATGTCCTAAGGCAGATTCTGAGAAGACTCCACAGGGATTTAATTTCTGAAGTGAGGTGGATTTAGATATCACCACTAACTGTATTTTCTGCAGCTCTGAGTTAGTATATGGAAAATCACTGCGCAAAACCACAGCTACAGAAAGGGCAGATAACACAGCTGCACGCTCTTAGTACTCATTTTTCAAACCAACGCACTTCAACACTATTATTATTATTATTATTTCTAGAAACAGACCCATAGTTGAAAAGGGCAATTTTGTTTCTGGAATAAACAGAGTGCCTGATAAATAATGATGTAAGCTGAAAAAACTATAGAGAGTGCAAGCAAACACATACTGTATAATATGACAAGAAATTAAATAAATGTGTGTTCATAAATATTATAAGCCTGTCAGATGAATAGAACGGGAATGCTGTCTTCTGATTGGTTGCTGTAGAGGATGTTAATGGCCATCAGAATGCCATCAGAATGTCCACACAACCATCACCGACAAAATCAATAACTCAAATATTGAATTCCTTTCTTTTAAGAATAAGTTCATTTGTTTAATAATACTGTTAGTTATAGAATCAGTTTGTTATATTTACCTATTTAAAACTGTAACCTTTCTTTTCAAAAAAGCAGACGAAACACAACGGTCTTAAATGTTTTCCCTGTCTTAATGAAATTTATAATTAAAGTTCGGGAGGAGGGTCAGACACCAATCTCCGCATCACCAAATTGAATCATTCAATTTACACATTAGCTAATTTAAATTGTTAGCACTATAAATACCCTCTTCACTTATCTCTCAGTTGCGTTTTGATTTCATCGTAACCCACCACCTCCCCATCTCCACCTTTCTTAATAACAGTTTTTATGTTTTATCAAATGGGGGTCTCAGCCTCGTCCAGTTGGCCAGGCAGCGAACCCTCAAACCAAGTTAGGTTTGATGCCAAATGAATGTGTATATACAGCATACTTTTCTGTTAAATCGCATACTCCGCATTCTCTACAATAAATATTTGTACTAAAACATTTTGTGATTGGTGTTTGTCCCGAACTACTGAAAATAAATTAAAAATTAAACTGTATGTTGATTTTTTTAATGTTTGGTTTGTTTGTTAAGAAAACATTTTTCCCTTCGCTATTCACAGGCAGAATTATACCGTCGAAGAACCACTGCAGGACATATAGAAAAAAAAGAAAAATCGTAATGTTATTGCTGTTAAAACCATAAAGATGGTTTATAATAGCAATAATGACCTCCAGGCAGAGCATTTCTGGGCCTTCAACTCTCGCAGCCAGAGCACTAATGGCCAGGAAATGCCCTGCCCGTCGGTCATTACTGCTTAAATAATATGAAAATGTAGAAGTATTGAACAAACTGACAGACATGCTTTAATAAATAACATAGAGAGGTCAGGGCTTATTTCTGAAATGTGATTTTTCTAGTGCTGTTAAGCACAGTGATTTTAAGTAAACCCATTAAGATGATTCTGATTTCATGACAGATTGAAAAGCAGTTGTCCAAGGACAGAGGAAGACGAATAGTGTTTTCTACAGACTTCAGCTGTGTCAAAGAGTGGAATTGGAAAACACTGAGTCATCCAAACATTTATCACTCATTTTAAACTCTTCTAAATGTAAGATTTAGGCTTTACTTTCCTCTGTTACTCAGCCGTGATTAAACACAACCCTTCAGTGCTATAAACTCACCATATTATAATGCATCGTCTGTCTCCAGATTAAAAACAGCTTGTTGGATGTAAAGGATTAAGGAGGAACGCAGACCTGAAGAAGAGATGTTCCAGACTGAAGCTGTAGGTCTACAGATGAATAACATGTAAAAGAATCGATGATATTGGTAATTGTTATCAACTGAGCTCCAGTGATGAGTCATGTGGTAAATGTGTTGCGTTAGACAAAAGGATGAGACAATGGGGTCTGGCTGTGCAATTCTCTCAGCTTTTTATTAATGTTTTTGGATGTGAATGTCAACGGTTATTAGTACATTTTTCAGCGCAATTGTCACGTTGGCTACCCTGCTGTTTGATGGAGTGTTCCCATTAGGAAATAAAGATCTTCCCGGATCCTTACCCTTTGAAATAAAACTGAACCTGTTACCAGTGACCTATTTTAATATTATTATTATTATTATTATTATTATTATTATTATTATTATTATTATTATTATTATAGGTAGACTCATTCCCAGACTAAAGAAAGAACCCAGATATATTCTGTGGTAGAATACGGGGTAACGTTGCAGAAGGGAGATAGATACAGGACCCTGAATAGAACTCAGTCTTTACCCTGGAATATTAGGGAGGCATTCAAAAATGTGGGTGGGAAAAAGAAATGCAGTTCTTGCTGTTTAAATGTGGAATGGAAAACGACATCTCCCAGAATGCCACAGCTATCCCAGAACACGGATTGACTGACAACCAGTTCAGCTAATACGCCTCTTCGTAATTTAACAAGCCAGGCAGGACAGGTTTCAAAGACAATAGCTGTCTGTGTGCAGGCAATGGCTTGTGTATAGACTTGAATATGTGTACGTTAAAACAAAGTATATCAAATCTGTGCTTTGTGAATAATATTAATTAGGGGTCCTGTTAATTTTAGTGAGCATTCCAAAACAGGAGCTAGGATTCATTTTAGTTTTTGTATCGTTTGTTAAAAAAGCAGTGTCCCCACTGGAATAGGGGCACGGCGGAGCAATTAATCCTACAGATACCGTCCTGCTTAAAGCAAATAATCATACAGGTACCGTCCTGCTTAAAGCAAATAATCATACAGGTACCGTCCTGCTTAAAGCAAATAATCATACAGGTACCGTCCTGCTTAAAGCAAATAATCATACAGGTACCGTCCTGCTTAAAGCAAATAATCATACAGGTACCATCCTGCTTAAACCCCTCCCTTGTTGTCGAGAGTGCTTTATCCACCAAAGACAGTGCTGGAGACCCAGAACAGTTACTGTATAAAGAAGCTTTGTCACAATTATTACAGTTTTACCATTCATGTAGTTGCCTAATCGAGATTCCTTTATGTTCACATTTACTTTTGCAAACTGCATTTGATGTTGTTGTTGACCACTAGGGTGAGACATTCAGGTTCTCAGCTAATGTTACAGAGCCATTACCACATCTTTTACATTTCTAGGCTTCATATAATAAATTCGGAGGTTATCATAAACAAATGTAATATACAATCCCTGGCCACTTTAATAGGGCCTGTACCTAATATCGGAATGTTGAATTGGGCCGCTGTTTGGCCTGATCACAGCCTTGACAGGACGTGCTGGAAAGTGTCCCGAGGGGCGTGCTGGAAGGTGTCCTGAGGGATGCTGATCACAGCCTTGACAGGACGTGCTGGAAGGTGTCCTGAGGGACGCTGATCACAGCCTTGACAGGACGTGCTGGAAGGTGTCCCGAGGGATGCTGATCACAGTCTTTACAGGACGTGCTGGAAGGTGTCCCGAGGGATGTTCATGCACTTGACAAGCCTCTCTAGCTCTCTTTCCCTTTGCACTGCTTGCAGACACAGCTGTCTCTCTTGGCGACCACTTTGCCTTCGTTTTCCTATTGCTGATCAGCTCTGATGACTTGGAGCAGCCTAACCAACATGCCTGGGCTTGCTACTGTGGGATCTGCTTGGTGTGTACCCACTACCATGCCTCTTTCTAGTGCTTTTAGATACTGGCTTTTTCCATGCCCAGAAAGCTCTCTCCAGCTGCATACTGAAGGCTGGTTTTAATGTTACCTTTGAAACATGTGGCAATTCAGAAGTCTCTATTTTTAAACTTGTGTACCTCATTCTCCAGCAGCTCAGGTGTCATGTTTCATAGACACAGAAAGGCTACACGTAGACAGCACTGTGGATACATCCTTGGTTGGAAACTGTATTGGCCCCCAGACCCAAATCCAATCAGGGATTAATGCTACTGATGCTTATTGACTCCTTCATGAGATATATTGTGACAAGAAAGACACTGACTTAGAAATGTTTTCTCAATTTGTATCCCTTTTCTTTACTGAAAGTAAAATATGTAATCTGTATAACTGAAAGATATTTACAATATTACACTTGTAATACATATGAAAAAGATATAGCTGTTATAAACTATACCTTTCAGGCACTGTGTGATTACGACGGCCCTCTGAATGTGCCTGCACTGGTTTACATGTGTATTCATGACTAAATTACCCAGGCTTAGGCAGTCTCCTGTAAAAAACCTCCTTGTTCATGGTCTTCAGCTGGGTGTCCATTCTACTTTCAGAAACCACTGAACTGGGGAGCAGGAAGGAGATGAGATCCATGCCCTTCATCACGTACCTGTCCGGGCTGCTCTCTGCACAGCTGCTGTCTGACGAGCAGCTCATCTCAGGTGTGGAGATCCGCTGCGAGGAGAAGGGCCGCTGCCCGGCAACGTGCCACCTGTGCCGCCGGCAGGGCAAGGAGCAGGTCAGCCCATCTCCGGTGCTGCTGGAGATCACCCGCGTGGTGCCCCTCTACACCCTCATCCAGGACAACGCCACCAAGGAGGTAGGGTCACTCCACTGCGCTGCCTTGCAAACCGGGATTCTTTCAGTGCTGCAGTAGCTTTGCAAAAAGACTACCTTAGTATATTTGTTTCACAATCTTATTCTATAAGTTAATGCGTTGTGTGCTGGGTGTCTCTTACATAAGTTCATATGTACAGTTGATCCTGTCTGTCTTTAATAATGTCTTGGGAGCACTTTGAGTGGGGAAAAAGGAGAGCATAGCAGAACCTTCATCGACAGGCACTGTAGCTTCATAGTGTAAGGTTAAGTAGGAGGCTGGAGTTAGCGCAATAATACAAAGTGACCTGGTAATACCTTAAAACAATTGTAATTCATGTTAAATATCGGCTGGTGAGCATTCATTGATATCTTCTAATGAATTATTCATTTATGCTGAATATGAACAGTGGATCCTCACAGGATTCATTGCTAGGTAATGAATGAAATCTGCCTGGATAAATGATTCAGTGAATTTCAGGTACGCGTCTCTTATTATTTTACTAGAAAAAAAACACCCTTTAAAAAAACTTTTTTCATCCATTTTTTTTTTCAGAAAGGAAGAAAAGCACCCAGTAAAGTTACCTAATCATAAATAAATGAGCCACACTTTTCATCAGGGGCTTATAGGTGGCCGTAAGTTGTTTATTTGATGTTTTTTCCCCATCAAGAAAAAAACCTGCTAATGACAACCTTGCAGGGGTGACTTGTGTTTTGGCTGGCACAGCAGAGTAATGTTAGAATTGCTTCTACAGAATGCCCTTGATCAGCACAGCCTGCGTGTCCTTTTCCTGACCTTGTTGTTTGCAGAACAAGTGCATTTGTTGATATGCAGACACCATGCCTGCTGTATATTTCTTTTTAAATGATTTAAGGTTGTATTATTGCCATGGTCACATTAACTTGATAACAAGTAATATAAAATGACCTTTTCAGTGACAAAGAGGTTTGTTTTAGATGCACTGATATTTAAAAAGAACCATTAGTGTAATGTGAGGACCAGGTGGGTGTGTGAGCCAGCTGCCAAATGAGGCTATGCGTCTCCAACAGATCAAACAGTGTGGCTTTATACTTTGTCTACTTATACAAACCGAATTATTAATATGTAGTCATGACCTACGCCAGCATAAAGAGATTAAGCAACTCTATTGTAAATCGTCAGGTATCTTTTTAATCTTTGATGGAGAGCAACTCAAATACCAACAGCAATAACAGCAATAAAAGTTACCAATAAAAACTACTAAAACAGGAGATTCCGTTTTTCTTTCAAATGCATCCATTACACAATAAAAATCACCATAAGCATGTATAATAGGTGATTTCAACTCCTTACCGTCTGCACAAATGAGGCTCAGAGTGGTGATAGCGCCGTTTTAACTATTAGATCATTTGATCTAATAGTTAATAATTTAACTATTAGATCAAATCTCCCCTCTCTCAAGAGCACCACCAGACCTTCCCTCAATGATAAAACACACTAAATAAAGTATTTTCTTTTAAAAGCAATAGGAAAATTGAGAGGCTATTAAACAAACATAAAAAATGGGGTATCCAGAGAGGTCCTCGCTCCTAGTATCAGTCGTGCAGCTGGATCCAATAGCAGCACCGCACTCGCATCTGTCCCTCCCACCTCTGGTAGTTCAATCTCTAAAAATGAAAACAACAAATGGGTCTAAATCATGGGGAACGCAAGCTGTATGAACATAAGGAGAAGCAGGGAAACGCACAACCACACAGCAGAGTATACTGCAACAATGTACTTCACTTTGTCAGGGGAGCGAATCTCTCCGTCGCTTCCCCTACTAGCAGTAATCAGCCCGTCATGCAGTCAGCAGTCACCCTGGGACAATCTCTCTCTCTGGTATGCTTGGGTTCTTTGACTTAATCTGCTCGCGCTCACTGCAGTCTCGTCCTATTGTTTTCTTGCTGCTCTCTGTGCTTGCGTTTCCCTTTCCTGTGCTGTCCTTTTTCTAGTTTCCTCTCTGTGTGTCTCGCTTTCCTCTCTTTTCCTTGCTTTTTCTACCTCTCGTCTGGTAAACCTGCTAGCTTTTTAAGCTATGCGGGCAGGCAGGCACTCATTAGTCTCAGGTGTCAGTCCTCAATCAATTTCAGTTGCAGGGGTGTGATTAATAAAAGTCAAAACACACAAATTATATAGAAAAAACACCACAAATAATTAAAAAATGAAACAAATAAACAAGTTGTGACATAAACAGGTGCAAATATTTTAAAGTGCAATAATATACCATTAAATAAAGAATGCAAACGTGCCCAAAAATAAACAATTTACTACTAGAAGTGCACTCTGCAACAGGTGTAGTCTGCTGTCTTTTGATTGTGTATAGGAACACCTGCATATCCCCAGCATATCATATTGACTTAAGCACATCTTCTATCAGCTAAAAAATCTTAAAAATGCACCAGATAAAGTTCATAAGCAACAACAAAACTATTTCCCTCTCTGTATGTGTCTTTTTTTCTTTTACATCCTGCATGAGAAACACACCAACCACCACAACGTGTTTGTCAGGATTCCAGTTCCTCTTATCTAGTGTATCGCTCACACAGCATCGTTCTCAAGTTCAAAAACATCAACACATTTTATGTGATTTACAACAAGTTAACCCGTTGTGTGTCTGGAGTCTCTTATTATATCAGAAATCATTTTTTGGTCCCAAACCATACAAGAAGACATCTAAATAACAATAAGAAACACCCGACACACCACATAGTAACTTAATACTAAGTCGTTGTTGCTGTGTTTTGTATGTACAGAAGCCATGCTGAAAACACACTGTCATCCAAAGCGTTCCTTGTACGCATGTCTTCCTGTGTAACGGGCACTGACTGAAAGGTCCGGCACAGGCCTCTACCTCTCTTACACTTTGAGAAGAACTCATCCATAAAGACACGGAATATAACCAAGTAACAAGAGCAGCAAATCCTGATGTGCGCATGATCAGGGTGCTGATAACAGCACAGCATCTCAAGCACAATCGCAATAATGGGCTTACAGCAACTCTACACTTCCATTACTGCCACAAGTTAGGATACACTAATGGCTTACGTGTATTAAGCATTTTCTGTAATATTCATTATGCCATCATTGAATATTATATTATACATAATGATATGTCTTTCATTTTCTACTTTGGCAGGGAATTGAATGGAATTATTATCTCCCGGTCCTGGTAATTTGAAATTTTACATTGTTGTCAACCCCCAAGCTACTGTTTGAGGCAAATGGCTATTAAAACCATTTGTGTTTAATTACATTTCCCTGATGCTTATGGAAACAAAGCCTTTTGTACAGTGACACAGACTAATCATGTTTCTATTTTCCTTTCACTGGATCAAGTTTTTAAAAAGCTAATATAATGAATACAGCTGTCAGGCCACAATTGGACTTTTCCTCAATCAGGGGATGTGCTTAACACATATAGTTCAATTGACATACAGTAATCCACATTTTCAAAGCACTTTCTCCAGTCTTTAATGAACACCTATTTTATATTAAAGTAAAGAAATAGCCGTGATATCATGTTTCACATCTATCCTGGTTTCAACATTCAGAAGGAGCTTTCTACAAGTCATCTGCATCATTCTATCTCTTCTGTCCCTCAAGGCCTCCCAGTCCTGATGGATTAAGCATGTCTGCACACTGCTATTACGCCTTTATTCCAGCTCACATGAGTTCTGTAGTGAAATCTAATGTATAGAGAATAATGCATATGATATAGTAAATGAGAACTGAATGCATATTCGAGTGGGGGCATTCCATTCTCATTTATCACACATTACCTCATGCAGTATTTTTTATAATCGCTGGTGAGCCATTTTTTTCCTGCCAGAGTTCTAAAGTTCTGTGTTGGAATTCCTTTCAGTTTTGACAGCTCGCGCTGGGGTCGCTCTGGGGTCGCGCTCTGTTGCTGGTGTTAATGAGCGCGTGTTTCCCGTAATAACCAGACGTTTATTGCAGGAAATATCAACTTGATGAAAAAAATTGCTCATCAGTTATTATAATACAATAACATCTGGACAAATTTAAAAAAAAAGCTTTTAGTGACCTTTTCTTCTAAATGTTACAGTGGGTTCTTTAAATGCAGCATTCCAAACTGTGTTGTTTAAGCGATAGTGTCCGTCGATGAAGACTCTACTGTGTGGTGTTTAACCGAGCCGAAGGTGAGAGTGCTAACCAAAGTCAAGATCAACTACCACAGGGTAGAGCCTTCATCCAGAGGGCACTATCACTATTAGAAAACTATTTTTCTCATTATTTCCTTAAAAAAAACATGAACTTGTAATGATTCGTTGGGTACCCTTCCACTGATAGAAGTTTTAGGAAAATATACCCAGGATCACATACATAATTAGAGAAAAAAAAAACGTTATTAAACAAACTTTTTTACTTGTCGAAGCTGCTTTAAGTTTATCTGGACAGTGCCAGATATCTGAAGAGGCAATACCATATTACTTTGAATTAACACCGTGGCTTTTAACTATGATTTTGAAAGGCACCATTTTTTTTATTGCAGTATTTGAGGGAGGCATTATTGAAGTTTATTTCTGCAGACCACTTGATCAGCATGGCGAAGATGTCCTACAACTTTCAGGATTCTCTAGCCAAAATACCGTGCATACAGCCAGAGACGTATATTAGAAATACGTACTATCAATCTATGGGATACATTTTACTTTAAACTCAGATTCACTTTTGCTGATGAAAAAATTAGGTCAATAAAAATGGATACAGCATTGTTGACTTTTGCTTCCTGATTTTCTTTTGCTTTTAGGCGTTCGTAGGGAAGTGTCCAGTTTGTCCTGCACTCAAGTTATATTCGATTCCTTAGTTCCTGGTAACCCTTTCAATTCGAAGACGACCACCAAAAATACATTTGGGATATGCCTGCCACAGGTCAGGTATTCACTGAGCATTTTATATCAGAGCTGCCGGTAGGCCTCTCCAGGGAGTGACGTCCTCGATCCCGTCTTCTGAGGGAACAAATAGTCACTCCACGGAGCTCACTTCCTCTTTTGCTTCTCACCGCGGTAAGGTAAGGTACTAACCTGTCCAGTTGCTGTTGTTGAGTCTGTGTGAAAGAGCTCTCACTCAAGTTTTAATGTTCCCCTGCTTTATTTTTGAAAAATATTGCTGGAAATTGGCTTGCCACTTCCCTGGAATCAGTAAACTCAGCTTCTGTGAACTGAGCTATAATCGTTGCGCAACTCTCTTCAGTCTACCCGCCTGGCGTGGTGACTGTTCTACTCCCACAACTCGGCTGTTGTGTGTGCGTGTGTGTTTTTTTCTTCTACTGTTCTTGCAGAAGGTTCTGCCTTGCCCCGCTGTTGAGTAGACTTCACCAGCTGTCTCGGCCCGCCCACCTCGGTACTCTCCTTTCTCACTGTCTATTAAAGCAGTTCAGCCTGCGCCTACCACAGCTCTTTGATCCTGTGCCCCACTCCGGTGTACGCTGTGCGCTGCCCTGGTCAGGTGACTGCACACGGTTAAGGCCAGGCTGTCGCCCGCACTGCACCCCGAATTTTGTACCCATACTGCTCTCCAGTTGCCTAACTGCAACTACTGGAGCCTGTGTATCCACCCCTGCGTATGCTGTGCTACCCAGGTTGTGTGACTGTACGCAGTTAAGGCTAGGTGTCTATCGGTGCTCAGCGTCCTTGGTGGGAGGGGATACCCAAGAGTTAACCTTTGACACGGGTCCCAGCTCTGAGACAACCTCGGACATTGGGCTTTCCCCTCTTCCAAGCGCGATCCTGCAGTTATAGAGCAAGCCTCCAAGTTCCTACAGGTACTTTGGACGGCAGCGCCTGAACCGTGCCAGTCTGTCTTCAGGATGCAGGCAGCATTGCCCCGCTTTCAGCCCTTCCCAGCATTCCCTGACTTCCTGGAACAGGTATGGTCTTCTTGGAACCACCCGGCCTCGGTGAAATGGGCAACCCTGCTGGATTCCTTAGAAGGCGCGGGGGCGCTGGGCTTGGCAGAATTCCCACCAGTGGACTCAACCATCGCAGCCGTGGTGTGAGCCCCTCTAGTAGGGGGTTTACCCAAGGACCCTGCATGCCCTAACGGTCAATGCAGGGTAACACAGGCCCATTTAAAAAAGGCCTAAGCGGTGGAAGCGCAAGTCATGCGCCTGGCCAACACATCCACCTGGATGGCATACTGCAGTCGGCGCCCCTCCCTGAACCGGTGGCTTCGGAGCAGAGCCTAGTATAAGGCACACTGCTCCAGAGTTCCGGCTGCCAAGGACAGGCCTTGGGCCAGAGCCCGGCAAGTCTGGTAGTAGCTCGTGAGCAGCTTTGGCTGTCTCAAGCAAGGGTCCATTATGCGGACAAATCGGCCTTGCTGGACACGCTGATATCTCCCAGCCATACCTTAGGGCCAGTGGTGGAGGAGATACTACAACGCTCCCACCAAGAACATGAGGCATCTCGGCAGGTAGCCTCTATGCTCCCTTCCCATGCTTTCATACTTGAATCCCAGCACGTGAATTAATTCCGTGCAACCCCGTGCTCACGTATTAAATACTTTAAATGCACGTGAAGTGAAGTGCAATCCTCGTGCTTAAATACAATTATACATTTTAAATAACTCGGGCTGCACACACCCATTTATATCCCGTGCAGCCATATCTATAGAGCAACATTAACACACCACACGCAACATATGATCTAGAATATGATCTAGCATTCAGAATTGGTCAGACACATGGCAAATGAAATGTAATAGAGAAAAGTGTAAAGTATTGCATGCAGGCAATAAAAATGTGCATTATAAATATCATATGGGAGATACTGAAATTGAAGAAGGGAACTATGAAAAAGACCTAGGAGTTTATGTTGACTCAGAAATGTCTTCATCTAGACAATGTGGGGCAGCTATAAAAAAAAGGCCAACAAGATGCTCAGATATATTGTGAGAAGTGTTGAATTTAAATCAAGGGAAGTAATGTTAAAACTCTACAATGCATTAGTAATACCTCACCTAGAATATTGTGTTCAGTTCTGGTCACCTTGTTACAAAAAGGATATTGCTGCTCTAGAAAGAGTGCAAAGAAGAGCGACCAGAATTATTCTGGGTTTAAAAGGCATGTCATATGCAGACAGGCTAAAAGAATTGAATCTATTCCGTCTTGAACAAAGAAGACTATGCGGCGATCTGATTCAAACATTCAAAATCCTAAAAGGTATAGACAATGTCAACCCAGAGGACTTCTTTGACCTGAAAAAAGAAACAAGGACCAGGGGTCACAAATGGAGATTAGATAAAGGGGCATTCAGAACAGAAAATAGGAGGCACTTTTTTACACAGAGAATTGTGAGGGTCTGGAACCAACTCCCCAGTAATATTGTTGAAGCTGACACCCTGGGATCCTTCAAGAAGCTGATTGATGAGATTCTGGGATCAATAAGCTACTAACAACCAAACGAACAAGATGTCCTCTCGCTTGTAAACTTTCACTCAGGGGCGCGGCACATTGCCACAAGCCTCCACAGAAAGCCACGTCATAAGAAACCATTAAGCAATCATCCCTCTATGTTACTTTAACCATTTAAATTGCTCATCCCATTACTGCAAAGTACGCATTAGCAGATTAATAAACAGAACGCTGTAGATGGCTACTGACATTTATTTAACCTTTACATCCCTGTGAATACGTATAACAGGATTTTAAAAGCACGTTTTTTTTTCAATATTATTTCAGAGAACTCAATTTTCTTGATCTCTGGATCTCACCGGACACATGATTTTCATTACATCAGAACAGGTGTTAAAACTTCATGCTGATATTGGACTCTCGCCAAGATAAGCACCAACTAAGACATAGCTTCTTTACTGTAAACTAATGTGATCCATCTGCGTTTCCTTCCGTCTGATAATGTAGATATCCTTCTGCCTGGTGTTGATGGCTGAAGTGTAATGCTGGCTCCAGGGATCAACCACAGTGCAGCCTCCCTAGCGCATCAGCATAACAACCGCCTGGACTGACTTGGTTAGGGTACTTCTCTGGGGTCTTAAGTGGGCACCTTCCATCCTTAAGAGGGTACGACAGTGATTGGCGTCCTAGCATCACCCCCTCCATCCCCCACTCAGCTAAGCCCAGCTTACTTACTTTCCTTTACATCACTGTCTTTTTTTCTACTGTGCTTGAGGTCCCCAACCAGAATCTTTTTGAAGCAGTGTGGAGTAGTGGTTAGGGCTCTGGACTCTTGACCAGAGGGTCGTTGGTTCAATCCCAGGTGGGGGACACTGCTGCTGTACCCTTGAGCAAGGTACTTTACCTAGATTGCTCCCGTAAAAATCCAACTGTATAAATGGGTAATTGTATGTAAAAATGTGATATCTTGTAACATATAAGGATAAACGTAGAAGGCAAGATTTTCTTCAGCATTATTGCTCAGAGATTGTCAGCTTACCTATTAAAGAACTGCTTCATTGACACTTCAATACAAAAAGCGGGCATTCCAGGTTTCCCAGGTTGCTTAGAACACATCAATGTGATCTGGCAACAAATTCAATCAGCTAAAAAGGAGAGGAAGGAGCTCCATGTGACATTCCTGGATTTGGCTAATGCATATGGTTCAGTGCCACATGAACTACTTTGGGCAGCATTTGATTTTTTCAGTGTACCGATGACAATAACAAATTTAGTGAAAGCCTATTTTGGAGATTTGCAATTCAGTTTTTCAACTTCAGAATTCAGCACTACATGGCAATGCCTAGAGGTTGGAATAATGGCAGGATGCACCATTTCTCCACTGGCTTTTACCATGGCAATGGAAGTAATCATTAGGGCATCAAAATGGGTAGTAGGAGGAGAGCGCTTGGCTTCTGGAATGCGACTACCACCAATTCGAGCATACATGGATGACATGACAACCATGACTACAACAGTAGCCTGCACTAATCGATTATTGGGCAAATTAACCAATAACATTGAATGGGCACGAATGCAATTCAAGCCCACTAAATCAAGGAGCATCTCTATAATTAAAGGCAAAGTAGTAGATAAAACATTCTTCATTAATGGTGAGGCAATACCAACAGTGTCTGAGAAGCCAGTGAAGAGTCTTGGGAGATGGTACGACGGGGATCTAAAGGACACAGTTCGTGTGGGAGAAGTTAGACAACAAGCAGTGGAAGGGTTGAAGAGCATAGACAGCTGCGCTCTACCAGGTAAACTAAAACTCTGGTGCTTTCAGTTTGGTCTACTGCCGAGGTTGCTGTGGCCACTGACTGTGTACGAGGTTTCTTTGACAACAGTAGAGAAGCTGGAAGCTTTAATCAGTTCATACATCAGGAAATGGTTGGGAGTTCCACGCTGCCTCAGCAGAGTGGGACTTTATGGTAAAGGAATACTGCAGCTACCAGTCTCTGCTCTAACCGAGGAGTTTAAGTGCGCCAAGGTCAGACTGGAAATGACATTAGTAGAGTCACGCGATAAATGCGTAAGGGAGGCAGCACCTGTGTTGAAAACTGGAAGAAAGTGGGCGGCAAAGAAAGCTGTGGAAGATGCAAAGGCTGCCCTTCGAATTGGTGATATCATGGGGCAAGTTCAGCATGGAAGAGGGGGTCTTGGTTTCAGTTCAACTCCTCCTACATGGCACAAGGCGGCCCCAGCTCAAAGAAGGAAGCTGGTAGTCAACGAGGTGCAAAAGCAGGAGGAGAGGATGAGGTGTATAAAGGCCATTTCCCAGGCCAAACAGGGAGAATGGATGAGATGGGAGAGTGTGGAACAACGCAAGATTGGCTGGCAAGACCTATGGTCAATGGAACAGAGCAGGATCAGTTTCCTCATCAGGTCAACATATGATGTTCTCCCATCACCACAGAACCTAAACCTCTGGGTAGGAGAGGATCCCTCATGTCCTTTGTGTTCATCACCTGCAACATTAAGGCACATTTTGACAGGATGTAAGGTGGCTCTTAGCCAAGGACGGTTTACTTGGCGCCATGACCAGGTGCTGCGATGTTTGGCCTTAGCATTGGAAGACAAGCGTAACATGACCAATAAGTTGCCACCTGTTCCATCAAAACATTACACACAAAAGACAACATTCCTCCGCCCAGGAGAGCAACCACCAAGAAAAGGTGTTAAAACCAATCCTCGCCCAGGACAACTGGAAGCTGCTAGAGACTGGAATATGCTGGCAGATGTTGGTCAACGGCTTATTTTTCCACCTGAGATTGCCACCACTAACCTTCGACCAGATATTGTCTTGTGGTCTGGATCAGCACGCCTTGTTCACCTGGTAGAGTTAACAGTGCCATGGGAGGACGCTGTAGATGAGGCGTATGAGAGGAAGAAACTGCGGTATGCTCAACTAGCCACTGAAGCGGAACAGCGAGGATGGAGAGTTCGGGTTTACCCAGTGGAAGTGGGTTGTCGAGGATTTGTGGCACACTCTACAACCCGGTTTCTCAGAGACGTCGGATTCAGTGGCCAAGAGTTGCGTCGCACAGTGAAGAACTTATCTGAAGCAGCAGAGAGGAGCAGCAACTGGCTGTGGTTGAGACGGAAAGATTCTGGCTGGGGACAGGTAAGTAAGCTGGGCTGAGTTGAGTGGGGGACGGAGGGGGGTGATGCTGGGACGCCAGAATCACCGTCGAGCCCTCTTGAGGTGTCGTGGGCTAGTCGACGAAACACTGAGGATGGAAGGTGCCCACTTGAAAACCCCAGAGATGTACCCTACTTAGCTCAATCCAGACGGTTGTCATGCTGATGCGCTGGGGAGGCCGCACTTTGGTTGATCCCCGGAGCCAGCATCGCAGCCGTTGTGTGTGCTGATGCGCCAGGGAGGCAAAATAAGCTGATCCCTGGAGCCAGCATTACACTTCAGCCATTAACACCAGACAGAAGGATATCTACATCATCATATGGAAGGAAACGTAAATGGATGGAGACGCATATGGATCACATTAGTTTACTGTAAAGCTACGTCTTAGTTGGTGCTTATCTTGGCGAGAGCCGAGTTCAAATCAGCATGAAGTTTTAACATCTACTCTCGTGTAATGGAAATCATAAGGGCGTCTGCTAAGAAATAAATAATAATAAGAACCACAGCCAGTTGCTGCTCCTCTCAGCTGCTTCAGATAAGTTCTTCACTATGCGTCGCAACTCTTGACCACTGAATCCTATGTCTCTGAGAATCCGGGTTGTGGAGTGTGCCACAAATCCTCAACAACCCACCTCCACTGGTTAAACCTGGACTCTCCATCCTCGCTGTTCCACTTCAGTAGCTAGTTGAGCATACCGAAGTTTCTTCCTTTCATACGCCTGCCTCATCCACAGCATCCTTCAATGGCACTGTTAACTCTACCAGGTAAACAAGGTGTGCTGATCCAGACCACACGACAATATCAGGTTGAAGGTTAGTGGTGGCAATCTCAGGTGGAAAAATAAGCCGTTGTCCAACGTCTGCCAGCATTTTCCTAGCAGCTTCCAGTTGTCCTAGATGAGTTTTGGTTTTAATACCTTTTCTTGGAGGTTCCTCCCCAGGACATATATTGCTGGCATTGGTGGCAACCTGTTGGTCATATATTGCTGGCATTTTTGGCAACCTGTTGGTCATGCTGCGCTTGTCTTCCAATGCTAAGGCCAAACATCGCAGACCCTGGGCATGACGCCAAGTAAACCATCCTTGGCTAAGACCCACCCTGTCTTAATGTAGCTGGTGAGGAACACAAAGGACACTACGGATCCTCTCCTCCTGCTTTTGCACCTCATTGACTACCAGCTTCCTCCATTGAGCTGGGCTGCTTTGTGCCATGTAGGTGGAACTGAACTGAGACCAAGGCCTCCTCTTCCATGCTGTACTTGCCCCATGATATAACTGATATTTTGTCAGCAGAAGAGAAGATATTGTTTTTTCCCGTTTCTGGCACAGATCCCTGAACAGTATAGATAGTATAACCATTTATTGGAATCTGGGCATTTCATAGATTCTGTAACATATGTAAGCTGTGTTTATTTAATTTTTCATTGTTTTGTTTTTATTTATTTAGTTTTGTTCTTTGAATAAAAAGGTTGTTCATAAGGAGCCCATAGTGTTACTTATGTTTGCATGAAAGACAAAAGAAATCCCTTCTCACTTCTTGTGCATTATATTTTGCTGTTAAACTTAAGCATCATCAGTTGGTCTAGCCAATCTTCTTTCATGGATTGACCTTGCGCTGTGAAAACATGTCCATGTGAAGAAACACTTCTTTCAGCATCCACAGAATTGGTAACAACTGCCAAATATATTTTAGCCTTTCGTGCTAAATTGGGAAATATTTCTTCTGCATTTCTCTAAAATTCGGTCAAAGAAATTCCACTAGCATTTCCTTTTGCATATGGCTGATATCCCTCCATTTCTGATTTACAGTCAGCATCAAATCTAACAGGAGGGATTCTTTATCCAAACTACAAACATGTTGTGGGTCTAAAATCCTTCCTGCCTTCAGAAACTTGTGAGCTGGTTGAATAAAACGTCGTTTTGTTCTGCATTGATCAGGGTTGTAGTAAGTCGTCAATTTTTCAAAAAACTTTGTGGAAAATTTTAACAATACACTGTTTATTCTGCTATCTGTGCTGAACGACTCTTATGCCAGTGATTGATATGAATTTATTAATTCTGCAACTTTATTATACGTTTGATGAATTATAATGTTACAGCTTTCAAAATAAGTTATACCTACCAGTATAGGCACCAGCTCCATGATGCTGTGGGTGCTTAAGCACCTCCAAAATGTGTTGATGCGGGTGCTGCTGAGTAGGGGTGATAATACCGATATAACGGTATATTGAGATATTCATCAGGCAATGCAATAATACCGATATAACGGTATATTGAGATATTCATCAGGCAATACAAGCAGAGGCTGTGTGGTCCAGTGGTTAAAGAAAAGGGCTTGTAACCAGGAGGTCCCCAGTTCAAATCACAGCTCAGCCACTGACTCACTGTGTGACCCTCAGCAAATCCCTTAACCTCCTTGTGCTCCATCTTTCGGGTGAGATGTAATTGTAAGTGACTCTGCAGCTGATGCATAGTTCACAGGCCCTAGTCTGTAAGTCGCCTTGATTAAAGGCGTCTGCTAAATAAACAAATAATAATAAAATACAATAACCAGTATTTGAACAACAATAATGGTATTTTTGGTTAAACTGAGGGAAACTACTGGAAAATGTCGGCTATTGTCTCTCAAGATAATCACTTCCCGCAGAACTCGTAATGCGAGCAGTGCTAACACAAAAGAAAATATGGCAGAAGCACACAGAGATTCTGAGCTGCTTAAATTCTGCAAAGCAAAGACATGTGTGGAATCATTTCCTAATACAAAAATCTCAAAAGGATGGCTATATAGCATCATACATGCGACTTTCAGGCTACTCCCCTTTATCAGTGCTGCCAGATTGCTGGTTTTTCAGCCAAATTTGGCTTGTTTTGAAAGCATCTAGCGGGTAAAAGTTGTCTTTGGTGGTTTGGTTATTTTTTGGCTACTGTATTTTTATCATGCATGTTTTTTCTATTCCTTTCGATTATGAGGTCATCTTCAGTGCAGAACTTCAATCATCACAATGCCCTCTATAGTATATCACATCCTCCCCCTGTCTTTTTTTCTGGAACTCTGCATCCACTAAAATTACTAATTGCACAAACGCTGAGTTATTTTTTATTCATAACTAATTTAAGAACTGTGTCAGTACAACAGAATGTTTTTTTAATGTATGTTTAAAGACTATCTGACTATCTGCCGTGAGTGGTGCGGTGTGGTGCTGTGCTGTGCAGTGCAGGGACGTGCTCTATATATTGCCGGTCCGCGGCTCACTCCTCCTCTGCAACACAAAACACACGTAACCCAAAACAATAAAACAATACAGGCTCCGGCCGTCTGTTTTACATTCTCAGCGCAAGGGGAGGTTTTGACGTAGCTGCTTCCCCTTTGTACCCACAAAGCCCTCCCTGTAATCAATCCGTTGCCCTGGTTTCCGCAGCTGATTGCAACAGAGTCTTTCCGGGTACATGCAACTACACGCTCCCCCTAATATGGTCACCTTCCGGTTTCCGCCTACCGTCCAGGCAGTCCATCTAGGAGGCAGCATACCACCGTCCTTACACAGCGTCCTTTCCGATCGGGAGGGAGATTTACAACATCGACTCTTTCTCTCTTTATCACATCTACATTCTGAATATTCTTTCTCCCCTGGACCTATCGCATTTGATCTCATCAGATAAAATAATAGCAGTTCTGGTACTGTAGTTGTGAGAAAAAAACAAGCAAAGCAGTTACATAAATAAATAGTTTATAACATTACTTACCAGTGTTTTTATTTTTTTTTTAAATAAATGTGTAGCACTTATTTATGGTTTTCTGATATATATATATATATATATATATATATATATATATATATATATATATATATATATATATATATATATTAAAGCAAGGGCAGTGAAGTTTGTTCTAAAACAGCAAGTCTCGAGGTAAGCTTTTTCTTTCAAGACATCCATTTCTAGAATGGTGATAGTTGTCCCTCATAATTAGGGGGTATTTTCTAATTAGCCAGAATTGAATGGGTTGATTAGTTAATTATTCTTTTGATCAGTTTAGCTGGAGTGGCTACACGGACATCTTGAGGTTTAGGACTGAATTGCAGGTTAGTCATGTCGTTCTAATTCTCCCGTGAAATTCACAGGGTCCTACAAATGAGCAATGCTATCAGAACTGACAATTTAGCAGAGCCTCGCAGAGTAGAGAAGTGACTCAACATGCTTTTGTTCCTGCAAATCTGGAGGAACTAGAGTATGTTCATCTTGACACCTGATCAGATCTGGACCAGGGTGTGATGCCAGCCCTCACTGATCCAACACAAACAAGAGGTAGTGTAGTCCTTTTCAGGTATTGTGTTGGTTAGCCATGAGAATAGGGTTTCTTCAAATCAGAGGGGACAAACTATACATGTTGCATATATGTAGATATATATTTGTGTTTTAGTCTCATCTGGGTGTTGTAATCCAATTTCAGTCCCTTATTAAAAAAAAAAATAGCACTGAACTAAACCCGCCCCCAAGCGAATGAGATAAATGAAAATGCTGTGCATACGTACAGGCATGCGCAATATGTTGTTGGGAAAATTCAGCCCTCATTGGATGGGCAGCAGTGTGGAGTAGTGCTTAGTGCTCTAGACTCTTGACCGGAGGGTCGTGGGTTCAATCCCTGGTAGGGGACACTGCTGCTGTACCCTTGAACAAGGTACTTTACATAGATTGCTCCAGTAAAAACCCAACTGTATGAATGGGTAATTGTATGTCAAAATAATGTGATATCTTGTAACAATTGTAAGTCGCCCTGGATAAGGGTGTCTGCTAAGAAATAAATAATAATATAAATGTAACTGAAGAAAGGGGCTGTTACGCAAGACAGACCATTTAAATACAGGTGTAAATACGGGCTACATTTACAACAGAAATAGAGGTAGCACACTATTATTCCAGAAAGAAAAACCCTTATATGGTAATTAAGTGTCCTCATATGGTAATTAAGGAGGGACTATGCTAATATTTGGGATAAGAACGTACCAATAATTAAACACACATTGCATTAAAAAGGGTGTTTACAATGACTCTGTAAAATTTTAAAATACTATTACATGTCAACTTGTATATTGCATGTATAATTTTAGTGTATCATGTAAATGTACAGTATAATGAGATGGCCTTGTTTGAAGATTATTCAGAGAAGCCTGCTGTGAAATTACTAATGATGTACTTTTGACTGTCGTGGGGATGCACTGATGTAGCTCTGTGCCCTTTTGTTGGCTTTTAATAATGAATTTCATTGGCACTTGCGTTGTTTGTTCTGAAGTTGTACAATAAGTGTTTCTTTTTTTTTTCTTTTTTTTATAAATTTAGTCGTTGCCATTTATTTTTATTATTTTCTCCCAATTTGGAATAGCCAGTTATTTTATTATGCTCAGCTCACCGCTACCACCCCTGCGCTGACTCTGGAGGGCGAAGACGAACTCACACTGTCCTCCGAAGCGTGTGCCGTCAGCCGACCGCTTTTTTTCACACTGCGGACTCACCATGCAGCCACCCAAGAGCTACAACATTGGAGGACAATGCAGCTCTCAGGCAGCTTAGGCAGCCAGACTACAGGGGTCGCTGGTGCGCGGTGAGCCGAGAACACCCTGGCCGACCTAACCCTCCCTTCCCCCCGGGCAATGCTCAGCCAATTGAGTGCCGCCCCCTGGGAGCTCCCATCCTCGGTCAGCAAAGGAATAGACTCAAACTCACGCCGTCCAGACTATAGGGCGCATTCCTGCACTCTACGCAAGTGCTTTTACGGGATGCACCACTCGGGAGCCCCTCGATAAGCATTTCTTAACACAAGACTTGCAACAGGATCACAGGGGATAAGGAAGTGTATTTCTGTCTCAGTAAGAGGACGATTCTTCTTGGCCCTTGAATTTGACACATTTTGACCCATGGTACCAAACTGGCACTGGCCTACTCCCTTCAGGCCTTCCACGCTTGGAACATGCATTTCCAAAATCTAGAAAACTGTAGTACGACGATGTTATAATGACATCACAAATCTAGAAAAAGAATGTTCCATTCTGGGTATCAAAAGTCATTGTAAGAAACGTCTGGTGAAGATAAAATACTGGCATGAAGCTTTATGAATCCCATTCCCAGTTAATAGTTTGTTATTAATGTTCATCAGTCCCTTATGTTAACATTAATAATTAAATTGGTTTTGTTAACACCATTTTTTTCCTTATCTATTACCACTGCCAAGAAATGTAAAATAATCAGGAATGTAGCTTTAACACGGTTTTTCTTATATTGCAGAAACCATGACTCAAATTACCTTTAGCAGGTGTTTATTTAAGTTGAATTTATTTGTACTTATCTTAGCCTTGATCGTCTACGTTCTGGGAATGCAAACACATTGATCTGAATCATTACAAGTCATTTCTCCTGTCTGTTCCACATATTTTAGCTGTAACATGTTCTGGACTTCCTGTTTTGTTTTCTGATGGTTGGTTTCCTATTGATAACAAGAGTCTACAAAGAGTTTCTCCTGGGCTTTGCGTGTGTCTGAGTTTTGACCAGCATTTCACCATATGGCCCAGGAAGCACAATTAGTTTAATTTAGTGCTTGTTTCTTGCAGGAAATTCAAAAAATGTTTGCTTTTATGTGGCCTTGGTTTAAAAGGTAAACAAGATAACTTTGACACCTGGGTAAATGCTGAGCTTTTTTAAAATCGTGTGGTTTGGTTAGTGTGTGTGAGAAATAGAGCAAAAAATCTAGCAAATGAAAGCCAGCTGCCAGTCTTGTGTCAGATACAGGACACATATTGCAGTGGGTTATGAGTAACCTTAGTTGTTTATCTAGAGTGGAAGCCACGGCCAGCTATTGACCTGTCGCAGTGCGGTAACACAAACATGTCACAGCTTTGCAGTCCTGTTTTACTTGACCAGCTTTGAATCGGACAGTGCATTAAACAAAACAGCACTGAGCACTGTGGACTTAAAGAATAAGCTTTAAAGACAATCATGCATTGTGTCAGAGCGCAGCTAAACTGCATATGGTTTGGAGTTAGCAATTGATTGTGCATGCTTAAGTTATTATACCAATCATAGCAATCGATTGTGCATGCACGAGTTATTGTACCAAAATTAATAGAACAGGCTGTATAAGAGTGCTTAAAAGCATAAATACCCCACAAAACACTCACCTTTTTGTAAGCGTACAGGCGATGATCAGTCCAGCAAGAATCTGAAATGATCTGCATTGTCTTTATTAATATAAATATTTATTTATACTACTGGTACAGTACTTGTACACTGCTAACAATAACGATTCACTACTGCGATTCAAAGTATTCTCCAGTCCTGTTCATCTTGTATTTGCAAGAAAGGTGGAAAAATTCAAACAGACCAATGCAGCGATTCACACTTGGGGGGGGGGGGGGATGGTAGAAATATGACAATAACAACGGACTAGCAATGTTGTATAAGAACATGTATCTGTCAGTAATTGAGTCCGTAAACCTTTTAAAACCAAATTTTAATAAAAAAACAAACAGATAGTATTTGAAACTGTTCATGGCGAATGAGACATTTTGACTGAAATATCTTTAAGGGTTCACTGTAAAATGTATCTTAGCCTACATATAATAATAATAATAATAATAATAATAATAATAATAATAATAATAATAATAATATTTAATAAAGACTTAACCATACAGTTTTAGCCAACAGGTCCACTTCCTTTGAGTCCAATGCAATAGAAGTACATATATATACTGTATATATGTATACAGTTGTAGTCAAAAGTTTACATACCCCAATGGAAACTTATAATTTCTAGAAATTTCTGGAAAACAAATACTGATAGGAAAAATCTTTAGTAGCAAAAGTTTTGCTTTTGTGGATGTAGAAAAATTTTTTGAAGAAATAGATGTCTAAAATTATTTATTTCAGCATTTTTTTTTGCAAGCTCTAAAGAGCCAGCTGTCCAGCGTTTTGAGATGTTGTACATATCTTTCTCATGGGAGCCTGTGTTTTAATCAAAACATTGGAGGTATTTATAGGTGTTTGACGGCATGAAAACGACTTCTTGTTGTTTATATTCAAATCTATGATTTATTCTTACATGATGCAATGGTGTTCTATATAGTGTGACATCATTTTTACTTCTATCTTTAAATCTGTATTAATTCGAATTAACATTATTTTTTATAAACTTATATTTATATTATCATGTCATGCCGGCTCTGAGGATCAGCCTTGATTTGTCCTCCCCAGCGCATCAGTGTGCACAACTTTTGAATTAATTTATTTACTTGTTTTTAAATGCTATATATTTATTGGAGTTAAATAGTTCATTCTTTTCTGTTGAGTCCCGCTGGAAAAATCGTGTTCAGTCTATTTGTCCATTTACTTTCTTTTATTCTTCTATATGTCACATTGTCCCCCGATGGAAGAACTGTAGTTCCCGACAGGGGAGTATAAGCCGCAGGCTGAGGGCATTGTCCCCTGGAGGTAACTATAGTTCTTCCTGATCCCAGGTCTGCAGTCCATATTTGTTTTATGAATCAGTCACGTATTACAATAATTAATAAAGCTTTAGTTTTGAATAGTATATTATCATTTTTTTCCATAGAAATATTTATTTACATCATTGAGTTGGATTTGTTTGGATTTTAGTTTTTATGGTGATTTTAGTGTTTGCAGCATGTTTGTTTTTTAGCATATTTTGTAATTCATTTTCTGTCATGTCACAAAAGCGATGTCCAGATGCAGGTTTGTCCTGCATTTTGTTTTGTTGTGTGTGGAGAGGAGGATGCTCATCATGATGATGTAATGTGAGGGAGGGAGAAAAAATCTATTGACTGAAAACAGCGTGTGTGTACAGTACTCCCCTTTATAACGCTGTAGTCGGGAGCCATAGTTAAGAGACTAGTGCTGTCTGTGTTCCGCCTTGTAACGAGAATACTAGTGTTAGTGTAATGGCATTATGGGGCAAATGGGAGCCATGACCGTACCACCTTATAAAATATTCCGCAGTACAAAGGGCCGCCTTATAAAGGGGGAGCACTGTATATATGATCATTTTTTTCTTACCGATCTGAACGATAAAGCATTAAACTACAGTATACTGAACTTATCTTGTTCGCCACCAACAGTTTGAATTTAGGTGATTTGTATGTTTTTGATTAAGATCAGTATTTGGAAAATGTAATGTTGAACTTTCTGTGCATTGATCCACATCTACTGTACTGTATTTCACTGGATTTAGTTTAATTTTCTGTTTCAAATTAGAACATGTATTGTTTTGTTTTTGAAGATGACCTTCTGTAGTGACCTGATCTTCAGCGTGTGACACCTGCTGGTGAAACATGGTATTTCAGTAGTAATCTGTGACAAACCTGTTTCTAGTCAGATATCTTAAAGGTAAAGTCAAGTTAAGGGTATATCACAGATGAAAGATTAGTGCATTTAAAGATGACATTTTAATAAGTGTGTGTTGCAGCAGACAGAATTGCTGTTGCTGCTTCTATATAAAACAACACACATGGTTGTAGGTGGATCTGCATTTATTTGGCAAGCCTAATCTGTGTCAGTCTAAAGCCTCATTTACAATTAGCAATGGCATTGGATGGTACTTTGCTTTTGCTCAGTCACATTCTATGCTGTTTTGGGAACCACTTAATACTGTACAGTCTGCAGTTGATTTGTGGTACAGCGTGGAGCTTAAACTATACAGTACATTACATATTTGATCTGAGCTAACTTGGGCTACTATTGAAGCATCTTAAAACCTGTTCATTGTACTGGAAGTTGCACTTTATGTTTCAAATTGGATTTTAATCATACATAAAGACCTGCCTTAACTAAGGATTTAGGGAGCTCCTGTTTAATAGTGAATCGGTCTAGATCACTGAAGATCATTCTGATGATCTAGACCAGGGATTTTCAGCCGGGGGGACGTATAGCCTTGGGGGTACTTCTAAGGGTCATAGGGGGTATGCAGGAAGACTGACGACTAAAATAACAATGAAAATAAAACAACATAATTATCTTCAATTTATTTTTTTAACGGTATTATATATTCTCTAAACCACAGTGCATAAATATTTCATTCTTGTTTAGCAGCTCAAAGCTTACAGTCTGACTATAGTTTCAAAATTATCGTCCACCTGCACGCATGCATGGTTTTGATTGAGTGCATTTGTTATCAGACTATTCTACCTTTTATTGCACACATGGTACCATTCAGTGGAGTACTTGAAAGGGGTACTTGAGCTGAAACTTCCAGACAGAAGGGGTATAATTTTAAAAAAAAGGTTGAAAATCACTGACCTAGACATAAGTTAGACATGAGCCCATTTCTTAGGTCCTTACTGGAGAATTAGTTTTCCTCCAGTCAGTCAGCCAGAGCTTATTCGAAACAAATGATACATTGAAGGTTATCACATTAAAGAAAACTGGTGATCTCTAGCTTTCAGAGTTTTTGGTGCTCAGAAATGAGCAGACATGGCTTTACTATAATTTGTCGTTTCAAAATTCTAAAATATATTTTGATCATTGTGCTTACGTAAAACAATCAGTTTCCTAAGAAACAAAAACATGTATTTGTACTACTCATAGAAAAAAATAACATACACATATATAGATACTCGTTTATACTCGCTACTCGGCACACCCCTAATTGGGAGTATTCTGAAATTCATTGTGTTTTAAATTAATTATAACAGAGTGCCCCAGAAAATAGGAAAGTGTCCAGCTCCAGGTATACAAGTTGAAGATACAACGAGGTGTTTCGTGTCTGGTCCGTTCAGGTCTTTGCCTTGGTGGTGGGTTGTTTATGCACTCTGGTCCTTGTCAGTATGTGCTGTGTGCATGTGATGTGTGTAATTTCCAAACTGCAACTGAAAGATCAAAACTTACTGAGTCACGGTGTGAGTTCATTCAGAGGTAACCTGACTCCGCTGATTCAGACTCATACCTTTTCATAACTTAATGAAAGATTAGGGTGATTCACCTTAACTGGTACGAATACATAGCTGAGATTTGAACACGTTTACACTCTGTTCTTCTGTATTTCAGAGATGAATGTTTTGCACAGTTAACTTGGTGATGTGAATAGCTCAGCCATTGGAGCCCTGGACTGTCATGTGAACAGGCTTTAGTGTGAAAAGCACACAATTAGAGGTCATTCAATAAAGAAACATTTCCAAATGAAAATGCCATATCATGCAAGC
Source organism: Acipenser ruthenus (assembly GCF_902713425.1). Classification (NCBI taxonomy): domain Eukaryota; kingdom Metazoa; phylum Chordata; class Actinopteri; order Acipenseriformes; family Acipenseridae; genus Acipenser; species Acipenser ruthenus. Next base: position 13,793,312 of record NC_081203.1, read on the forward strand.
CTATATTACACTAACACACTCTCAGGTGTTATTTTAAAACATTGTTAATATTTTAAATGCAGTACCGCAGGAAATGCATTGATCATAACCACCTCCAAGTTCATAATTGGTCCAAGGATTTTAATTAAGTCGCTGCAATCCTTATTGTCCTTATTACTTTTAAAAGGTATCACATGATAAAAACCATGACAACTGTGTGTATTATTTACTGCACAGAATGCCCCCAAACCATCAGCTGTCTTTATTACAGTTTGTTTATTGCACTGAGAGTCTGGGTACATCTGAAGGAACTTGTCTGTATACCAGTCTGTCCACACTGAATTTTAATTCAAAAGTTCTATGTAGGGCATTTTCTTTTTTTCCTGATCAGATAGCTGAGTCAGAGGATGTCTATCAGTAACGTACTTGATATAAAATAAAAGCAGATAAAATAAATACATAAATAACGATACAGTGGCGTGAAATTATATTATTGATGGTTGTATATAACCCCTCCCTTTCAGAGCCTGGTTTTCATTAGGTTATCTTTAATGTATCCCATATTTAGACTTGCTCATGTCCAGTTGAGAAACCCCAGAAGTGGGCATGTTTTTTTTCACGCATCTCGACAAAGGGGATGCTGCAGGGTTTTTACATATTAAACGGGTGGCGGTTAGTTCTCAAACAGAACAAGCAGGTGCTGTGTGACACTAATTGCATTTCTGCCACTCGTATGTTTTGCAGGCTTTCAGGAACGCTGTAATGAGCACCTACTGGTGCACAGGAAAAGGTGATGTCATTGAGGACTGGTGCAGATGTGACCTGAGTGCCTTTGATGAGAATGGACTCCCAAACTGCAGCCCTCTGCTCCAGCCTGAGTAAGTAACTCTAACCACACATGATCCCCAACACCCTGGAGCTTATCCAGGGCGACTTACAACTGTATCACAAGATATCACATTATTTTTACATACAATTATCCATTTATAGAGTTGGGTTTTTACTGGAGCAATCTAGGTAAAGTACCTTGCTCAAGGGTACAGCAGCAGTGTCCCCCACCTGGGACCCTCCGGTCAAGAGTCCAGAGCCCTAACCACTACTCCACACTGCTGCCCTACAGTGGTGTTTACTGTTGATTACTGCTGATTACAGTAATTACAACTGTATTGAACCACTCACTTCAGAGTTTAATAAAGTCATCTAATAAATCACACAACCCTACTTACATATTGAACAGAAGGAAAACAGGTACATACAGACATAATCATATTATAATAAGAGTTCAAACTAATGCAATGTTATTTGAAGTGCTACAACAAATCCTGTATTATTATTATATAAATAGGTATACTTCACAGTGACCTTCAATAGCAACATGATGCTCCATATTCACAAAGCAATTACCCTAGTCTTAAGTTTGCGGCATTTACTTTTGTAAAAAGAAACACAAACACTACTAGCAAGATAATCTGAAACTAACCTTATAAATGATCTGAAGTAGTATAACCGCAATGTTTGTTTTTTATTAATTCATTTTAATTCATTTTAATTGTTGCCTTCAAAGTATAATGCATTATTACTATTCATATACACACCATACACATTTATTTAATTAATTTATTGTGTGCAAGAATGAATGAATGTGTTCTATTGTCTTTGCCTCTCATATTGCCAGTCTACATCTCATGTGATTGTGGATTCACTAGATAATGCAATCTCCTCCCAGGCTGGCACAGCTTTGCACCAGCAGCTCTTTCCTCTAATGGTAGTACCTGCCGAAGAGGGGTTTCAGGAGAGTCGCTCACGTGCACAGTGGGAACTGAAGACTTCCTTTCAATATTTAATGCTTCCAGTATATCAGCAAAACTGAGCTCTCTGCTATAATGTTCGTTTGACCGGTCTTCACTTCTCTGGGAGATGTACAGTCCAGCTGCCGCTATCGTTTCTAATTGCAAGAGGCGAATGCTCATTTATTATTAATATGGAAGACTGCAGGAAGTGAGCACTACAGCTATTCTCTCTTAATGGTTCCTGTTCAGTAGAGAGACACTGTTCCCCTGCTGATCCTGGGAGAGCTTTGCTGTATGGATTGCTAGGATTACAAAGCATCAAATCCAGTCCTGTTTTTTTCACTCAAGCAGTGGCATTTTCATTATCCGGTCTGAAAGAGCATTCAGACTTTCTTTTAGGCTTTATTAAACCCATTTTACTTTTCAGCTACAATCTCTCTCTCTCTCTCTCTCTCTCTCTCTCTCTCTCTCTCTCTCTCTCTCTCTCTCTCTCTGTAGTCAGTGATAAAATTAAAGAGTGAACAGTAATACCCAGGATGCTGTTGGCATTAAAAGTCAAACATTTTATGGATCCATAATTTATAAAGTGCTGTGCTGGCCAGTAACCCTCATTATACAGCTTTTTGTAAAACCATATCTACACCAGATACCACTAATAGTAATATATGGATTTTAAATCCTCAAGAATTCACAATTACAGTATTTGTCCACCGAAAGGCTTCCTACCATAAGTAAAAATGCTACTTGAATTAGATGAACTATCACACCCTTTAAACCAGCACTCCAGGATGTATATTTTATGGGAAGACATTGGGTCTATTCTATTGATTGAAATGAGTTCACCTTTAAATACCACGCCTGTTTCGATCCCATTGCCACAAAAACAGCAGCGCAGGGGAGTTGATTTCTTGTCTTACATTTTTAAACAGTGGGGGTATCTCATTCACTTACATACAAATTACAATCCTTTCCCTATTAAATGTACTGAATGGAAAGGTGATGTCATTTAATAACTTGTAGCAGGAGAGGTACCAATCTGTCATTTTCGTTTTGCTAGATGACTTTACGGTACTTCATTTTACATTGGTTACTTTCAACTGCACAGCCGAGGTATAGTGCTGTACATAGAAGCCTGGTAGGTGTTTAGTTGCGGCCCTACATTGGATCTCTTTTAATATCCTCAAGTGTAGGCCTGTGCACCGTCAGAACAGAGTGCTGCCAGTAAGGAGAGGTTAAAGCTTTATAACTGCTTGTGCAAACGAGCCTGCTTCTTTCATGATCTGCCCTGTTCTGCATATCGGACTTGCTCTCATCACTTTAGTTGATTGTAAAACCTTATTTCTACCATTACCTACTTCCATAACGGTAACTATAAATACATTAAATGATATCAGTTGCAATGTCTTTGTTTTACCCCATCCAATGTCACTAAAGGAAGCAATTAAAATAAACAATGGACCATTAAAATGCCACGATGCCCATTCAGAGTAAGGCAAACTGCTGCATCCCACACAACCCTCACCACTAACTGTAGTGACAAAGTGCCATAGATTTCCAATACTGCCTCCCCTCTAGGTCTAGGATGACGACCCCCAAAGCAGAGTAAGCCCCAGGGATATAGCACTGCTTGTGTCCGGACATCCCTGTGCTGGCAATCAATCGATTGTCATTCTGGAAGGCTCCGGAAGTATCAACTCAATTGTTACCAAAGTGTAAAAACAAAGCAGTTTACATGATGTGTCTATCCATTCTTATTGCAGTTTTTTTTTTTCAGCTATATTCTCCTTATTGCTATAATGTAAGTCTGTAATATTACCCAGCTGACTCAGTGCTTTGTGTGGGCAGCTTAGCGGTTCTGTCACCCAAAGGTCGAATGAAAAGATAAACATATCAATGAGGTTCCCGGTGACTCCTACAGTAAAGTCACTGCTGCGCGGCATGCAGGGCGAGTCAATGGTGTCATGCTTTCTAATTGTGTGTTTAAATCTGCAGACTACGACTGGCACCTAACCTGGAGCCATCAAGCACCATGGTAGCGATGGAGTGGCTGGACATCGAGCCTGTTATAGGATGCAAGATATCAGACTTCATCATACAGCACAAGAAGGTGGAGGACCCACTGGAGGCTGAAATCTACACCGGTAAGCACGGTTATAGCCACTGGACAACAAAATACATATTACTACATATCTCATTGACTTTCACATCTTACAGGTGTACAGCTTCAAATGCTGATTTACTGCTGAGAACCTGAAAACAGTGGTGCAAACCCATCCCTATTTCCAAGTACATCAACACTTGCATTGAATGGTAAAGAGGGAGTGAAAAACAGAGAGTTCTGGAAATGGACAGATACTATCTGAGCATGACAAGGAAGCACAGGTAACACTTACACCATGACAGCACACCCTTGTCCTTGAAAAGCTTTAAGCTCCTCTACAGGCCCTTTGTCTTTTGAACTCTTATTTTCCATGTTGAATAGCTGTGTGCTGTTTATCTGTTGTCACTGGATACAAGACAACAAGCAACGTTTTGTAGGCCAGTAGGTTTTTAATTCTAATTTGCATTTAGAACAGATAATGCCATATTAGCACCTGAAGGCCTTCCATTGACTCTCTCCCTCCATTACTGACCTAATACCAGAGGCTAAGAATTTGTGATGTGCGGTTTTGTTTTTTATACCCTATCAGCTATGGGTAGGAGATGTTACCAGTGCATTAGTCACACAATCAATGTGTTTTAAAATCCTAACAGTATATATCCATATGTGTGTTTTATAAAGGGTCATTTAGAAGGCTTGTTGACCAGCCGTTTGATGAAGAAATGAGCTACTTTCAATTGCTTGTGACTGAGTTTAGGACTTTATTGCCCTCATGATGGTGTGCAGTCAGATTACATCTTATCTGAGTTTAAACACATGGTTTGTGTTAGCAAGAGCCAGTCTGAGTCCCCAAATGAGTTCTGGTGTGTTGCCTGCTTCCCAGAGTAATTGGAGAAAATGGGCATTAGGCATTCTCATGTCAAGGGCAATGAGTCAGAGCTCCTGAGGTATGATGTCATATGTGAATTGTAACTGACCCACAGCTCAGGGACAAACAATGATATTGCTCGAAAACTTTCATCTATAACGTCGGCTTTGAAACCATCTGTCTTTCCGCATCCATAATTCTAGGATTCACTGTTCAATGTTGCGATTTTTGTAAAACGCTTTGAGATCATTTTTTAGGGTCCTCATTCCAAAAATGGGAAACCTTATGTGTGTGGGTCAGTCTGTTCATCTGTCTTCCTTGGTGAACACGATAACAGCCTTTGCACCGATATTTTATAAGAACATACAAAAATGTACGGGTGAGAGGAGGACATTCGGTCCATTTAAGATGGTCCAGTTCCTAGTGGCTGATTGATCTCAAAACTTTGTCATGTTGGATCTTAACCCTTTAAGCACCGGGATTGTGTTAACACGCTCATACTGAAGTGGGCTTCTAGGACCGTTACAGGGCCACCGTATCGTTACAGGGGCACCGATCGTTACAGGGCCACCGTACTTTGCAGTACAGGCTTGAAACACATATCAATGGATAGGGGAGGGACTGACATTCACTTCCTGGTAGGTTGTTTTGTGTGATGTCACTGAGAGGGGCATTTAGTGTCTAAAGGGCGGAGACAGTTTACAGCAGCTCGGCAGAGACAAAAGCAGACACAAAACATCACAGAAACTTGTTTAGAGCTAATAAAAAAAGGGGGAAACACTGCAAATGTGCTGTATTTGACTTACAATTATATTAGAACATTAATTCTGTATCACATATATGTTATTACAACATTTATAAATATCAAGAAACGATACTGATAATAATGGAATGAGTAACTATTATTTTATTTATAAATATTTATTTTGAGAAAATAATCGAGAGTATTGTCCATTACTGCTTATAAAGTATTATGTCATTGCAATCACTCTGGTGAAACAATATCTTGTAATTTTCCCAAACATCAATATTTTTCAGCAAAACTTTAAGGAAGTATTGTAAGGTCCCTTGGGTCATAGAATAACACATTTTTATACATGTATCTCTGAGCAGAATACATAATAAAAAATGCTTAACTTTAAGGGTTAAAGGATTCAAGTGATTCTGGCTCAATTCCATACCCTTATCACTCTGGCCCATATTGATAAAACTTATCGTGCCAGTAATAGTGTTTAACATGACAGTATTTCATCAGGTGATGAATAAACAGCGTTTACCGTCAAAAAACATTGTGACGTTAGAATAACGTGCCCTAGAGACCAATTTTGTGATTAGCATATTATTCGTCTGATTGATGAATCTGTATTGTGCCGTTAATTGACCCTTATCGGCATCATAAAAACACGTGCCTCAGACCAGGCAAAGAATGAGATGCGTCTTAACGGTATCAATTCCTAGCATAATGTCTGCGTTTAGGAACATGTATTTATTATTATTATTATTATTTATTTCTTAGCAGACGCCCTTATCCAGGGCGACTTACAATCGTAAGCAAATACATACCAAGTGTTACAATACAAGTAATACAATAAGAGCAAGAAATACAATAACTTTTGTTATTCACCTTTTTGGAGAATTTTCATGTACTGAAGAGTCGATCTGCTAGAAACAAGGCTGCCCCTGTATTAATGCATATTAACTCAGTGCATGATTACGATTCTGATGTTTGCAAGTTTTGCAGGTAAAAAAACCCACTATTTTTCGTTCTATATATTCATTACTGCCGTGCTCAGAAAGCTAGTAGACTACTTAGCTTTACATAGTTTTCATAGCATTCCATCTACCGAGAGAGGCAGCTCAAGTCATTTTAAAGTCAATTATATTTTATTATGACCACCAACACATATGTGTGTTTACTATTTACAGTTATTGCCAAAAGGTTGGCATCACCCTATAGAATGAGCTCATTTAGCTTCATAAAGTGGAATTAAACCTGCTGAATAATGTTACATTAATATAATGAATTACAAACCACTTTGTAGTTTCCCAAATACTTTATGAAAAACTGACAAAAATTGAAAAATTAGACATTTTGAAATCTAACATGAAATACTGTACTACTGTTATGGCTTCCGGTAGACTTTTGCGATATCAATGCTAAAATTCTAGGTGATACAAAACCTTTGGCCATAGCTGTATATTGAAAAATACATATTCGTGTCAAACGGGATAGTTAGTTAGTTGAAGAAATTGTATTTAGTAACTACAAATGAATTGCAAGAAATATGTAGCGTTTTCTAATCCAATTTCACTATGAAACTGAGTAGTATTGTGTGACAGGCAGGATTTTCAATCTAGCTGTATTTATCTCTTTTAGTTTAAAAGAAGCTTTTTGTGTGGTAAGGTGTACTGTATAAGAAACAGATTTGAGATGTTATTGTATGTATTGTACTTGAATGGGTTGTGCAGGTACTTGAAAACTGAGGGAATACAGTAACTCAGGGGTTACCAAACTGGGGTCTGCGGCGAAGCTTCAGGGGGTCCACAGCAAAATATGTAAAATTACTGAACAAAAGAAAATGATGTGTGAAATATTTAAAAGCAAATCTTAAAAGTTAAATAAACAAATCTTGCTCTTGCCCTTGCGCCCCCTGCCCTGCATATGTACTTTGAATGTCCCTGGTTGCTTGTTTCGTGCTTAGAGTATGTACCATTATCACAAAAGCGGGGTGAATTGCAATTACAATTTAAATAACAAATATAGCCGCAACCCTCACCAGGAGAAGCGGATTGATAATGGATGGATGGATGGATAAACAGCTATATTTATGCAATTTACATAATGAGACTACTACAATTAAATATAAAGCAAGATTTCTCACAATACGATTTTAAATTTGTTTTTTTAAAATTTTTTCGATATATTTTCTTCCCCCGCTGTTGATAAAATAAAACATTCCACTTCTGCACATGTACAGTGAGAACTCGAAAGATTATAACAGTCAAAATGGAGCGGTTTCTGAAACGCCAACGAAAAGAGCCTGAGGAAGAAAACAAATGCAGTGATGCTTCCATGAGTACCAGTGCCACAAGAATCACCTGTACAAACAAGCAGGCATCCTCCGTGAAGGCATCAAAATCAAAATCTCAAAAATATGATGCTGAGTACAAGAACCACCTGTACAAACGAGCAGGCATCCTCCGTGAAGGCATCAAAATCAAAATCTCAAAAATATGATGCTGAGTACAAGAACCACCTGAACAAACGAGCAGGCATCCTCCGTGAAGGCATCAAAATCAAAATCTCAAAAATATGATGCTGAGTACAAGAACCACCTGTACAAACGAGCAGGCATCCTCCGTGAAGGCATCAAAATCAAAATCTCAAAAATATGATGCTGAGTACATTCACTTCGGGTTTTCTTGCATTACGAAGAAAGACGGCCTTGATTACCCAAAATGTGTGATGTGCTTTGAAATCCTATCTAATGAATGCCTCAAGCCATCAAAGTTGAAACGGCATTTACAACAAAAACACCCAAATGAAGCTGGGAAATCTATAGATTTTTTTAAAAGAAAGGAATCCCAAATTTTAAAACAAGTGAGTACTTTTAAGCAGCACGTTACTGTTCCAGAGAGAGCCTTAAAGGCGTATTTTCTAGCCTCATACCACATTGCTCGCACAAAAAAAAAACGCATTCAATTGGGGAAGAGTTCATTTTGCCAGTGACAGTAGATATTGTTTGTGAAATACTGGTTGAAGAAGCAGCCAAAAAAATTGAAGTGGAGCCATTGTCAAACAACACTGTGTCCCGAAGGATATGTGACATGGCAAAAGATGTTTCTGCTCATCTTTTGGATTGGTTGCGTGCTAGCCTGTACTTTGCCTTGCAGTTAGATGAAAGTACAGACGTTGCAAATGCTGCACAGCTATTCGTATATGTAAGGTTTATAGAAGGGGGGGAATCTGTCGAATAATTCCTTTTCCGTAAAGAATTACTAGAGAGAACAACTGGTGAGGAAATAGATTGGTCTCGATGTGTGGGAGTGTGCACACTTCCACACATCGACGGTGCGGCTGCTATGACCGGCAAATGTAATGGTGTTGTAGCTTTTATAAAGACAAAATCTCCAAATGCCGTTGCATGCTTTACCGTGAAGCACTTGTTTTTAACCAGCTGCTGCAAGAAGTGATAAAAATTGTCAATATGATAAAAGCTAGGCCCATGAAACACAGAATGGGTTCAATCCCAGGTGGGGGACACTGCTGCTGCTGTACCCTTGAGTGAGAGCAGTCGCGCGTGAGGAGAGCTCCTGCTAAAAGTAATTAAAACAGTGTGTTCAACTTTTTATTTTCAAAATCTTTTGATTTGATCTTTTTTCTAAAGCAGCAGGGCACCTTTTTTGTTAGTTAAAACTTTTATTTATTGTTTTTAAAGCACATTTTTATTTCTTTTTTCTTTTGTTCTCCTACACTTGCTTTGTTTGCAAGTGTAGGAGGGCGGCCATTTTGGCCTGTTTTTTCTTTTGTTTGTTTTGTTCTTTTAATTTTTACTTCATTTAAACTTGTTTCTTTTCTTTGCATTTTAATTTTATATTAAAGAGCACTTTCTTTAGTTTATTTTAAAATCATTTTTAATCATTACACTGTTTTAGTTTTAGTTTTAAAAATCCTTTTGTTTTAATCCCCTGCTTCTGCCTTGTGCAGAGTGGGGGAAGGGCAGGCAAGGAGCACAGGCCATGTGCTCCTTTGTTTGCCCTTAGTTTAGTTTTTGATTTTCTTTTAAGTTTAAAGCTATTTTTTAGTTTTAAACTTTGATTTATTTTTGAATTTTTCTTTTACCCCTGCACTATTGGGGTGCAGGGGTGTGTGATTTGTATTTGTTTATTTGTTTTAAAAAATAAACAAATACGTTTGTTAAAAAAAAAAAAAAAAAAAAAACTTTGTGTTTTTTTGTTTTATTTTTCTTTTTGTGTGTGTGAATTTTTATTTTTCTTGTTTTAAAAATAAATAAATATTTTTTGTTGTTTGTTTTATTTTTTGTTTCTTTAATTATTTAAAAAAAAAAAAATTGTGTTCTGTGTGCCCCTGCACTATTGGAGTGCAGGGGTGTACAATTGTTTGTTTTATTTTGATTTATTGTTTGTTTGTTTAATAACTAAATAAAAAATTAAATTAAACAATGAGTGGGCAAGCTCCTCAAGCCCCCAAAAAGTGGGCACAGGTGGCTGCAGGGGAGGCTGCAGCCCCCTTTAAAAATATGACCAGGAGGCACGGGGTCAGGTGCCTCCTGAAGGACACCCTCTCAATAGAGGCCATGGTGAAAGCCATGGCCAAGGTGGTCGGACCATCAACCATCGTGGCGGCCTCAAAGATGTACGGCAAGGCCGTCTTCTTTCTCAAATCTGAGGCCGCCACGAACACCGCTATTGAGAGGGGTCTCGCCGTCGGGGGAATGTATTTCCCCATAGAACCCTTGGAGGGGTTGGGCAGCAGGGTCGTCCTCTCGAACGTCCCGCCTTTCTTGAAGGGCGACCTCCTGAAGCCCCATCTTCAGGCCCTAGGGGAGCTAAAAACGGGCATCCACCCCATCCCCCTAGGGTGCAAAGACCAGCCCCTCCGCCACGTGCTGTCCTTCAGACGCCAGGTGACCATCCACCTGGCGGGGAGGGACGCCGTGGAGGGAAACTTTGTGGTCCCCTTTCAGGGGACCAATTATGTAATCTTTTATTCCTCGGAGGAGGTGCGGTGCTACCACTGCAAGGAGCTGGGGCACCAGAAAAAGAGGTGCCCCAAGCTCCAGCAGGGCGCAAAGACACCCGCGCCAGCACCGCGCCCCTCCGAGTCCACCTCGCCCCCGGGGCCTTCCAAGAGGCCCACAGAGAAGGGGGGCAAAAAGGCACCCGCCCCCCTCCCAGAAACATCTGAGGGGGGAAAGGGAGAGAAGGCCCCCGAGGTGGCCGGACCCTCCGCGCCTCCTGAAAGCGCGTCGGGGGAGAAGGCCGCCGAATGGACCTTGGTCGCCCGCCGCAAAATGAAGGTGGCGGCCAGGTCCACGGGGGAGGCCAAGCGGGGGGAGACAAAGCCCGCCGCCGCACCATCTGGCGGTGGGTCAGGGGGAGTCCCTGATAAGGAGACTCCCCCCACGGCTCCCCCCGCGAGGCAGGGCGGCAAAGCCACCCGCAAAACAAAACACCTCACCCCCGGGAGTGAGGAGAGAGAAGCTGCCGGAGGTGAACTCCCCGTCGCCGTGGCAGGGCAGGGGACAGCCTCCGGCAGCCTCAGGGGGAAGAGGAAGGCGCAGGCACGCCTCCCCACGTGTGCACGCAAGTGCACCTGTAACGGCCTCACGGTGGGGGTCCCCGGGGGGGCGAAAGAGGGCCCCCTAAAACCAAAACGACCGCCTCGGCGTCCCCCCTCTGCCGGCAACGAGGGCTCCGGCCCTCGTAATGCCACAGAGGGGGAGAAGAATCCATCCCCCGAGGCGGTCCGGGGCTCTGCAGAATGTGCGGAGCCCATGGAAGAGGCCCCTGCCAAGAGGCCAAAGGGGAGGGAGGAACCCGCGAGGGCAAAAGAAGCCCTTCGGGTAGATCCCCTCCCAGTCACATTTAAGACCTCGGAAGCAGCGGAGGTCGCCGAGGGGGCGCAGGAGGGTCCCCCGACACAACACCTGCCTCGGGCACCGCCTTCCTCCGACGGCGACACGGGTCCTGAACCCTGTGTTGCCGAGGAGGGGGCGGCGGAACCAGCTCCCGAGGCAGGCGTGGGCTCCGCAGATAACGCGGAGCCCATGCAGGCGACCCCCGCTGAGGGGCCAGAGGGGTGGGGAGAACAACCCCTCCCAGAACAAGAGCTGCCTCAGGCTCCCGAGGCAGGCGTGGGCTCCGCAGACAACGCGGAGCCCATGCAAGCGGCCCCGGCTGAGGGGTCGGAGGGGGGGGAAGAACCACCCCTTCCACAAAAAGAACTGCCTCGGGCTCCCGCCTCCGTGGAGGAGGCGGATTCGGCTCCCGAGGCAAGCGTGGGCTCCGCAGACAACGCGGAGCCCATGCAAGCGACCCCCGCCAAGGGGTCGGAGGGGGGAGCTGAGCCCCCCCAAACACAACAAGAGCTGCCTCAGACTTCCCTCTCTCGCGGCGACGGGGGTTTCGGCCCTCGTGCTGCCGCGGAGGGGGACGAGAAAACACCCCCTGAGGCAGCGGCGGGCTCTGCGGAGCCCGCGCTTACATTGGTCTCCGGAGCGCGGAAGGGAGGGGAAGAACCAAAGAGGGCAGAAGGTGGTGCCCTCACGGTAGATCCCCTCCCCGAAGTGCAACGGGGCCAAAAAACCGGTCCCCGACCCAACACCGAGGGACCGGTTCCAGTCACCGAGGGGGCACGGGAGGAGCCCCTGAAAGACCAACCGCCTCGAGCTTCCCTTTCCGGCGGCGACGAGGGCTCCGGCCCTTGCGCGTCCGTCGGGGGGGAAACATCGTCCGAGGCGGTCCCGGTGACTGATGCGGAGGAAGGGGAAGGACCCGAAAGGGTGTATCCCCTTTCTCTAGGGGAGGGAGGGGAAGGACCCGAGAGGGTGGATCCCCTTCCTTCGAGGAAAGAGGACGGGCCTGAGACCGTGCCTCGGACCTCAAAGGAGGGACCCAGAGCGGGGATGAAACCATCTGGCTCGGCGGCGTACGCCGAGCGTCCATCTGCGCCCCCGAAATCGAGGGTGCAGACGGTCCCCGCGAGGGTCCCTCCGCCGGTCTCTCCCGTCGCGTCCCCTGGGGGTGGGGCGCAGGGAGGACCGGTGAAGCTCAAAATAAGGCGCAACGCGCTCACCCACCAACGTGAGTGCGTTGTGCTTTACCATCGCGAGGGGGGCGATGGAGAGCTGAGGGAGAGGGAGGAGGATACCGAGTCCACGGGCAGCGTGGGCTCGGAGGTTCCGTCCGTCTCTCTCCCTGACATCCCTGCGGCGGAACTCCTGGAGTTCTTGGAGGCCACCATCCACCGCAGGGACAAGGTACAGCTGGCCCTGGACAAATGGGGGGACTTCCAGAGGGTCCTAACCTCTGTGAGGTCCTTCCTCAGGGCCAGCCACGCCAACAAAACTTCGGGCTCGAACGTGCACATTCGGGCCCGAAAGTTACACGACCAGTTGGTGAGCTTCGGGAGAACTCAGGATCTCCCGTGAGCATCACCGACAACTCCTGACAGAAGATCATGTATCACATCGGTACCGTGAACGTCAACGGGTGTAGGGACCCTTTCCGCAGGGCCCAGGTAATCTCCTTCCTGAAAAAAGGGGGTTACTCTGTGTGCTTCCTGCAGGAAACCCACACGACTCCAGAGACGGAAGCCAGCTGGCTTCTGGAGTGGGGGGGGAGAGTGTCGTTCAGCCATCTCACCGGCACCTCCTGTGGGGTGGCGACGCTCTTCTCCGGGTCCTTTCTTCCCACGGTACTCGATGTGGTAGACGTCGAGCCGGGCCGTCTGTTACACCACCGGATCCGGGACGGCGACAGTATCGTTCACCTGGTGAACGTGTACGCGCCGTCCACGGGTCCGGCGAGGGTCCAGTTCTTTCGCCGGATGTCGACCTACATGAACAACATCGGCGCCGACGAGTGCGTGGTCCTCGGGGGTGATTTCAACTGCACCCTCGAGGCCGCGGACAGGGTGGGGGCTCAAGAGCACTACCCTCTCTCGTCGGCAGCTCTGAGAGAGCTGACCGCTCAGCTCTCTCTGGTCGACATCTGGCGTTGGCATCACCCGGACGTCCCCGCCTTCACCTTCACCAGGGTGAGGGAGGGGCGGGTGTCTCAGTCCCGGATCGACAGGTTCTACGTCACCAGGAACCACGCTCACTGCGTTCGCTCCTCCGACATCAGGCCGGCGCCATTCACGGACCACAACCTGGTGGCCGTGGCGGTGGCCCTGGTGCCAGTCGGGCACACCTCCGCCTACTGGCACTTTAACAACGCCTTGTTGGAGGACGAGCGCTTTGAGCAGTCTTTCCGGGACTTTTGGACGGTCTGGCACGGCAGACGATCTCGCTTCCCCACGTGGCGTCAGTGGTGGGACGTGGGGAAAGCGCAGATCAAGATCTTCTGTCAGGAGTACACGAGGGGCGCGAGCAGGCTCCCTTTCCAGCCGCTCGATCTGGAGAGCCGCCTGGCTCGCGGGGACCCACTCGAGCAGAGCGCGTACGTAGAGAAGAAGAGCACCCTGCGGGACCTGCAGCTCCAGCGGTCCCGGGGGGCGTTTGTGCGCTCGCGGACCCAGTTCCTCCGGGAGATGGACCGCGGCTCACACTTCTTCTACGCGTTGGAGAAAAAGAAGGGAGACCGCAGGACCATCACCTGCCTCCTGGCAGACGACGGCTCCCTTCTGACGGATCCGGAGAGCGTGAACGAGAGGGCCAGAGCCTTTTACTCTGACCTCTTCTCTCCGGATCCCGTCGACTCCGACGCGTGCAGGGTTCTGTGGGATGGGCTTCCCACGGTCGGCGAGGGCGTCAGGGACGAGTTCGAGGGCCAGCTGACCCTGGCCGAGCTCTCCGACGCCCTCAGTCGGATGCCCTATAACAAATCGCCGGGCATCGACGGGCTGACCGTGGAGTTCTTCAAAAAGTTTTGGGACTTGCTGGGGCCCGCCTTTGCGCGGGTCCTGGCGGAAGCCTACGAGACCGGGGAGATGCCCCTTTCGATGAGGCGGGCGGTGATCACGCTCCTGCCCAAGAAGGGGGATCTCCGCTGCCTGAAGAACTGGCGCCCGGTCTCGCTGCTATGCACGGACTATAAAATCGTGGCCAAGGCCGCCTCCTTGAGGCTCAAGTCCGTGCTGGCAGACGTGATCCACCCCGACCAGTCCTACACGGTCCCGAACCGGACGATTTTCGATAACATCTTCCTGGTTCGGGACCTGCTGCACTACTGCAGGAGGACCGGTCGGTCGGTCGCCTTCTTGTCTCTCGACCAAGAGAAGGCGTTCGACCGGGTGGATCACGAGTATCTCTTCGGAACCCTGCGGGCATTCGGATTCGGGCCGCGTTTCGTCGGCCTGTTCCGGATGCTCTACGCCTCTGCCGAGTGCCTGTTGAAGGTCAACTGGTCCCTGACCGCGCCCCTCGCGTTTGGGAGAGGAGTGCGTCAGGGCTGCCCTCTGTCCGGACAACTGTACGCGCTGTGCATCGAGCCCTTCCTCTGCCTCCTACGCAGGAGGCTCACGGGGTTGGCGCTCGGCGCGTCGGACACGAGGGTGGTCCTGTCGGCCTACGCCGACGACGTGCTCCTGGTGGCCTCCGACCCGGTTGACCTGGAGAGGATGCGGAGCTGCCAGAGCGTCTACTCTGCCGCTTCCTCTGCCAGGATCAACTGGGACAAGTGCTCCGGGTTATTGGTGGGTCCCTGGCGGGTGGACTCCCTCCCTGTCGCGCTCCAGCAGTTCCAGTGGAGCGCGGACGGCTTCAAATACCTGGGAGTCCACCTGAGCCCCGCGGAGACCTCGGTCGCAGCCAACTGGGTGGAGTTGGAGGACAAGGTGGCTGCGAGACTGAGGTCGTGGTCGGGTCTGCTGAAAGTGCTTTCCTTCAGGGGACGGGCTTTAGTGATTAACCAACTGGTGGCGTCGATGCTCTGGCATCGACTCACCGTCCTGAGCCCGCCCCCTGAGTTTGTGTCCAGGGTCCAGAGGAAGCTGACGGACTTCTTCTGGGCCGGAAAGCACTGGGTCTCTGCGGCGGTTCTGAGCCTCCCTCTTGCCGAGGGAGGGCAAGGGTTGGTGTGCATCAAGAGCCAGGTGCACACCTTCCGCCTCCAGACGCTGCAGAGATTCCTGTACGCAGACCCGGCCCCGCAGTGGTGCATGCTGGCCTCCCTCCTGTTGCGCCAGCTGCACGACCTGGGCTACGACCGGCAGCTCTTTTGGATCGATCTCCGGGGAATAAGTCTCCCCGAGCTGCCGGTCTTTTACCAGGACCTGCTCAGGACCCGGAGCATGTTTGACATCGGCCGAGACGCGGTTCCGACCGAGGGGGAGGAATTCCTTCTGGAGCCCCTGCTGCACAACCCCCATCTAGGTGCGCAGGCGTTGGAATCCCCCGCGGTGCGGAGCCTGTTGATCTCGGCCAAGGTGACCAGAGTCTGGGATCTCCTGGATCACCAACGCTCGGCGTGGCTGACTCCCGGGTCGCTGGTCGCCAGGGCGACTCGGGGGACCCTCAGAACGGCCCGCCGAGCGATCCGGGAGTGCAAAGCAGCTTTGCACCCAGACTCTGTCGGGTATCTCGAGGGGGTCCTCAGGACCGGAGAGCCATCGTCCCTCCCTACCCCCGGCTCTCCGGCCCTGCTGATCAGACCAAAGGATCGGGCTCCCCCTCAGCCTCCCCTCGAGAATCACCTGAGCAGGACCTCGCAGTTCTCCTCGACCCCCCTTCGTTCCGTGTCGAGGGGGACCCTGTACGCGATGGCGCTCCACACCCTCCACTTCCTCGCCCTCGTCTCCCGCCGAGACACCGCTTGGCGGGAGCCCCTCCAACCCCCGGAGGGCGAGAGGCCCCAGTGGGAGGCTTTGTACTCCCCGCTGGTCCCCAGAGGCGCTGGGGACCTGGGCTGGAGGGTGCTACACGGAGCGCTCGCGTCAGGAGAGGTCCTGCGTCACTTCACCGACTCGGACCCCGCATGCCCTTTCTGCGGCGAGTCCGAGTCGGTTTTCCACATTTACCTCCTCTGCGCCAGGCTGCAGCCGTTTTTTGTGTTCCTCAAGAACCTGCTGCTGCAGTTCTGGCTACATTTTTCCCCCACCCTTTTTATTTTCGGGCACCCTGTTCGTGGCTCCACCAGGAAGAGAGACCTCCTGGTGAATCTGCTCCTGGCTCTTGGCAAACTTACCATCTACAAGACCAGGAAGCGTAAGATCACCGGTGAGGGTCTCTTTGACTGTGGGGCCATGTTCAGGGCCCTCCTTCGTTCCCGGGTGGCGTTGGAGCACGCCGACGCGGAGTCCACTGGCGACATGACGGCTTTTGTCGACCAGTGGGCTCTGGGTGGCGTGCTCTGCACCACCCCCCCCTTTGTTTTGAAAATTTAATTTACAGTTTTTTGTTGGCACCCCCTTTTGATTAGGGGGCGCCATACTGTATTTTTTCACCGGCTGCCATTAGGCAGCTGGTGCACCGGCTGCCAATAGGCGGCCGGCGCAGTTTTTACCGGCCAATAAATAGGCTGTACCCTTCAGCAAGTTACTTTACCTAGATTGCTCCAGTAAAAACCCAACTGTATAAATGGGTAATTGTATGTAAAATAATGTGATATCTTGTAACAATTGTAAGAATTAAATAATAATAATAATAATAATAATAATAATAATAATAATAATAATAATAATAATAATAAGTTATCTGAATCAAAGGATCCAAGGCCGTGACGTAACCGTATTAAATATGCAAGACAAAGTTAGAGCATTCACTAAAAAAAATTGCTCTCTGGGAAAATAAACTTAATGAAGGAGTGACAGAAATGTTTCCACTTTCACATGAAGAACTTAAATCTTCCAGCATGAGTACCAGCAGCATCCCGCCACTCATCGTGTCTCATTTGATTAATCTGCAACATTACTTCAGTGAATACTTTCCAGAGCTCGAAAACAAACATTTGAATTGAATCTGAAATCCCTTTGATTCTGAAATCGATAGAAACCTGGACCTGAAATCCCAAGAGGAGTTGATTGAACAGTCAAATGATGGGACTTTAAAGATTAAATTCTCTGCTGTTCCGTTACCACAGTTCTGGATACACATTATGGATGAGTACCCTGTTGTTAGCGAAAAAGCTGTGAGAACTATTTTACCCTTTGCTACAACATATATGTGTGAGACTGGGTTTCCACACTGACAGCACTGAAGACAAAGCACAGAGCACATCTGCATGTGGAGAGTGACATGCGAATATCATTGACTGGAATGAAACCGCGATGTAATGACCTGTGCAGGAATTACCAAGCACACCCATCCCATGAGGCATGCTGAACCCAGAGTACTTTGTAAGTAGTATTATTTACTTACATGTATTTTTATCCTTGTACCTTTTTGTTTTCTTATTTAATTTGTTGTTTGCAATAAGAGTAAGGTGATCTGCTCAGTATCTAAGTAGCAATGGATAAAGGTGTCTGCAGCTAAATTACTTAATGTAAAGCACGACATGGTTTATTTAGATTTCCAGAAAGCTTTTGACCAAGTCCTGCATAAAAGATTAATCCTCAAACTGAACGCAGTAGGGATTCAAGGAAATGCATGCACATGGATTAGGGAGTGGTTAACATGTAGAAAACAGAAAGTACTGATTAGAGGAGAAACCTCAAAATGGAGCGAGGTAACCAGTGGTGTACCACAGGGATCAGTATTAGGTCCTCTGCTATTCCTAATATACATTAATGATTTAGACTCTGGTATAGTAAGCGAACTCGTTAAATTTGCAGACGACACAAAAATAGGAGGAGTGGCAAACACTGTTGAAGCAGCAAAGGTCATTCAAAATGATCTAGACAGCATTCAGAACTGGGCAGACACATGGCAAATGAAATTTAATAGAGAAAAGTGTAAAGTATTGCATGCAGGCAATAAAAATGTGCATTATAAATATCATATGGGAGATAGTGAAATTGAAGAAGGGAACTATGAAAAAGACCTAGGAGTTTATGTTGACTCAGAAATGTCTTCATCCAGACAATGTAGGGAAGCTATAAAAAAGGACAACAAGAACAGAAAATAGGAGGCACTTTTTTACACAGAGAATTGTGAGGGTCTGGAACCAACTCCCCAGTAATGTTGTTGAAGCTGACACCCTGGGGTCCTTCAAGAAGCTGCTTGATGAGATTCTGGGAACAATAAGCTACTAAAAACCAAACGAGCACGATGGCGAATGGCCTCCTCTCGTTTGTAAACTTTCTTATGTTCTTATGTTCTTAATAATAAAAATGATAAAGATGTCTGCTAATGATAAAATAATAATAATAATACAGATTCAAGATGTCTGCTAATGATAAAATAATAATAATAATAATACAGATTCATTGGGTGGGGGGCCTCAGCCAGGATTCAGAATGTTTTGGGGGGCCTCGAGCTGAGAAAGTTTGGGAACCCCTGCAGTAACTAATAAAAGCATGGCAATTGTTCTGCCATTTAACTGACACTCTAGTGCCTTCTATACTTTCTTGTGTGCTGCAAAGGAAACATGTGCTAACATTAGAGGATCCATTTGTTCTTAACCACAAGTAAAATATCATGAGCTGTGACAACACATTACATTTCTGGTGGTTACAGTTCTTTCTCAGGAAGGCATGTGTATATAAGCTATATATAAAAAATAAATGTTTTAATCAAAAAGCGTATACTGCACCTACCCTAACCTCTCACTCTCGTCCGCACCTGTGTGTGCAATTATGATTTTTATTATTATTTTTATTTGTTTATTTAGCAGACACCTTTACCCAAGGCAACTTACAGAGACTAGGGTGTGTGAACTGTGCATCAGCTGCAGAGTCACTTACAACAACGCCTCACCTGAAAGATGGAGCACATGGTGGTTAAGTGATTTGCTCAGGGTCACACAGTGACAAACCTGACATCTCGATATTTCGGACAACCTGCCTGTCTCCAGGCATGTTCCGTAGCCATAACGTGATTGTGTAAACAGACAGTGTATGCCATTGACGTCTTAAGTAGGCAACACAGCTCCTTTGTATACCTTTTACAATTGGTTAGATAAAATCCCTCGGGAAAAATCTGTGATGGTAAATCACATCTAAACCCATTACTGGCCGATAAAATAACCAGGCAGTACACTCCTATAGTGGCGCCATTTCAGATTTCAATGGGGGGGCTATAATAATATAAGGGTTAAATGTTCAATATACAGTATATATAATATAAAATGCTCTGCTCTTATACCATAAGGACAGGTTCAGCTATACATATTGTAGCGTTTGCCGGAGGCAGAAAATGGAGAAGACACGCTTGTTTGAGTTCCAATCCTTTATTAATTTGGATGACCTCTCAGAGACCTCTGCTCTGTCTGCTTCACCGCTTTCCTGGAACAACTATCTGAACAGCACTGCAGTGCCTTCGTATGGGCTTAGTCCGCCCCTTCATGCAAATAGGGTACCAGGCTTCGGACACATCCCATTGGCCCTCAGCCGCACACCAGGACCAATGGGCACAGACAGACCAATGAGGACGCACAGATAACAACCAATGGGAACAGACCAGGGCAGACAAACTAACAGCGGGTCACATGGTACGGGGAAACACACACGAAAGATAAACAAGCAATGGTGGAATACAGCGGGAGGGAATAACACACAGCATGCCAACACAAACAGACAGCAGGGAATACAGTACATAAACACACATGCACGGATCGCTACAATATTATAACACAGGACAGAAAAGAATAAACTGTGTGAAAACATAGATTGCGAGTTTTGAAAAAATCTTGATCAGTAGCAGCTGGTGACCTTTTGAAGAAGTGAAGGCATACATTGTACATGGTTGCAGAAATGAATGGGAAAGATTAACATAATATCTTTCATCAACCTCGATGTTGCAACATGCACAAAAAGCCATTTGGAAGTAGAAATGGGGAATCAATTAACAAATAAAATGCATTACGTGTACCTTGGACCACATTAAAACGATTATTACACCAAACCAAAACAATTTAAATTACTGCTATCTTAAAAATGTTCTTGGAAGTCGATTTACATTCAGGAGCAGCACTCTTTCAATTGCTGGCTTATTTTAATGAAGCCAAAAACGGCTTTAAATGTAATCAATTCTCAAAAAGAAACTAACAGAATATGTTTTATTATTGTGCAGGTGTGTCTTCTAGTGCTGTCAATCAAGCTGCAATTATATGAGACACGTGTGGGGCAGGTGGAGAAAAATCTAACTCTGATGTTGGCAAGAGTTCCTATTGTTTGTTTTTTTCTTTTCTAAATTCTAATAGCAAATGAGGAACCTTATTTATTTGGTATTTTCTTACAAATAAGCGTGTCACTGATATACTGATATTAACCTGAACGTGATAGGCAATGCCTCGCATGCAGCCATTTTAGATGTATGCTATAGCGTTTGTTTAACCTTCAATGGTTGAAAAAAGACTATAGTGAATACGTTGGCCTTTGGTTATTGGTGCTGATTGAGTTTTTGCAGTCTATTTCTAGATGTAAGAAATTAAGAGACGTGTCTTTTGAATAAAGGAAACGCAATAGCATATGTAATTTTTATTGAAAAGAGGGTTTTAATATTTGCATATGCATGTGTTTTCTGATTTGCATAAGAATGATTTAAAGTAATCGGATTTGAAATAAGGGGGGAACAACTTTATATATTTGTCTATGTCTGTTTTTGTTTCTTTTTTTGTTTCTTTATTTAAAATGGTAATACTTTCAAACTACTTTTTAACTGTAGCCTTAAAAACTAAAAAAAAATTATTATATTGGGACAATAATATTTTGTATTAGTTTAAGAATGTGCTTTGCTGCTAGGTCCTAGTGATACGATATTTGATGTTATTTATTTGGTAGGACTAAGAATAATGCCTACCTGGCACCCCAGACAAATGTCGTCACAATTGTCACAAACATCGCATTGCGTTAAGGCAATGCACTCTGATTTACAACTGCTACAAAACCACAGAACCGCCACCATTAGGCTAAAACAAGCATTCTGGTTTATTATGAATGTAAATGATAATTATAAAAAAAATATAGGTAATCTGAAGTGGTGAGACTCTGAGGCAAATTTCACTAGTAATGAATTGCAGAAATAATTTTTTCCTTATATTCACGAGTGGAAAGTTAGCATACCTTACTTTATCGGTTCTTGTCTCTTTTTGAAGCAAACCTGACGATGACATTGTCCTAATTTTAAACTCCTTTGGTTTAAAATCATACACGATGTCATTGACTCAACTGACCAAAACCATTCTCCATCCAGCATCCCACCTTCAATCAACCTCATGATCTGCTGTGAATGCTCGTCTCCCCAGAGCCTGCAGGCAATCTGCAGCTTGAGTGGGCCAAACCAAGCCACCTTCACCATGGCAAGCTTCTGGTGTACATCGGGCTTTATTTGATGCACGAAATGTTTCCTCATGCAGAAATATTAAGTGCCAATTTTACTGTAGAAGCAATTGGTGTGCACGGTTAGTCTTTTAATAAGGGAGTGCAGGCTTGCATCCTGGCTGTACAATGTTCTTGATCTTTGCCTAGGAATTATTATTATTATTATTATTATTATTATTATTATTATTATTATTATTATTATTATTATTATTATTATTATGTATTTCTTAGCAGACACCCTTATCCAGGGCGACTTACAATTGTTACAAGATATCACATTATTTTTACATACAATTACCCATTTATACAGTTGGGTTTTTACTGGAGCAATCTAGGTAAAGTACCTTGCTCAAGGGTACAGCAGCAGTGTCCCCTACCAGGGATTGAACCCACGACCCTCCGGTCAAGAGTCCAGAGCCCTAACCACTACTCTACACTGCTGCCCCGGAATCCACAGAGAACGTTACTTTGGATCTGGTGCTCTCGTAGGTTGGGAAGTACTGCTTCTCCTCACAGCGCTATAGTGGACCCCCTGGCCAGGCGCCAAGTGAGGCCAAAGTAGGGCTGATCCACTGAGGAGCTCCTGGGTGTAAAGAGGTCACTGAGGATCGGAGGACAACTACTTACCTGTTGTAGGGATTGCTGTAGTGAGAGAGCATTACTGGACATTTGGGAGAAACAAAAACGGGGGTAAATGGTCTGTTTGGTAACTTTAGCAGTTATTTTTCAGCCAGGAGATCTCCATTAAGTCTCATTCTTCACAGTGTATATTCAGGGAATACTGGTTCTGAAAGAGGAAGACTGTGAAAACAAACTGAAGATTGCAGTTTCTGTGTGTTCGTCTTTTAACATGAGGTGTTGAGCACAGCCTTACGTAGATCTTGTTGATTCACAATTCTCTGGCCATGTGCATGGGATTATCATCCAATATAGTTGGTATTTTGGAAAAGTTAATTACCCTCATGGTTTACAGTTTGACTTTCAAGGCAGACAGACCACCATCAAAGCATTACGTTAAACAATTCCTGGTTTAAATGTTCACAAAACAGATTGAATTTCTAACATTCATGGATCTCACTTTAAAAATAATAGCTGTGTTTTGTCTCTCTCGTCGATGTTATATGAGCTGGTATTCTTATGCGCTCTTTGAATGAGCCAAAGAACTATCTGTCTGGCTATCTACAGTGACATACTTTATATCTGCGTTTTCAAATAATCATATTTTTAAAATATGTTTATTTACACATCATGGCAAATGAACGTCTCTTGGCAGCACTTTAACAGACTGAGAAATGCAGTTTGTATCGACATCAGTGCACCCCTTGCAACAAAGATGATGCATGTTTTTTGTAACCTACAATTTCAATTCCATCAGAGCATCAGGCATTAAAGTCAAACATCCTGAAAACTTGTGTTAACATTGTATAAACTTGTACTAATAAATAAAATATGCAATGCTATCTATCCACCCAGAAAGAGGTCAGAGCAAAGCCACTCAGGGGCTCACTGGCCCCAAGTGGCTGAAAATCAGCTTGTATCTTACACAACACACGGTACTATATTTGATATAATATATAGAGAAGAAGAATAAAACAGTATAGCTCATTTTAATGTGACATCAGTTCCATCCGACAGCTATCTGATACAAAGACATTTCAGATGGCTGTATCACACCATCAATATCAGGATCTGTTATATTTCAAAGTTGAATTGTCATGCCAACTTCACAGCTTTGCAATCCGAATCTTAGAAGGGAATGTCACCTTGTTGCAAACTCTAAACACAAGTGGACAGATAGCATCACGACAGGTGACTGGACAGTGAAACTTAAAGAGAGTTTTACAAACGTGCCCGAATTTCAAAGAAATTGAAAATGATTTTTACCGATATGGGCTGCATTGGCAGTGGCTATCTGGAAAGATGACCCTGCAAGTCTTTTATGCAACCTGACCCAGATTGTGAATGATCTACTCTTTCTTTAGCTACTTCCCTCTGCATTGTACAGGGTTATAAAGAAATGCATTAAAAGGGCCTTCATTCATATAATCTGATCCAGTAATTGAAGAAATAATCAGTAAGGTAGCAGTACAAATTATGCAACCTTGCCCTGTTGGTATCCAGTTCTGGAAACAATTCCACATTGACTTTAGTGCTAAGTCACCTCCTTAGTCTATAAAGTGGGTGAGTTACATTCCCCAAATGCTTGATCCTTGATTTATATCTGGATGAATCACAATGCATGTCCTTCCTTTACCTTGGAGTTAAGAGGAAAAAAAAAACCTGCTTTGTTTTGTGCGAATCCCAGCTTACTCGCATGTTTTTCGGGTGAGGTCAGTTCTGTACAGAAGCATCCTTTGATGTGCTTGGACACAGGCCTAGTTGTCAGATTTATGTGCCTGCTGTCTCCCTGGCATGCTAGCCAATCACTCAAATCTCGTAACAGGTACCGTGTGTACGCTTAAATCTGATTGTATTATCCTTTTAGCCCAATAAAACAAACATTTTTCTTTTACTGTGGTTAGGAATCAAAGAGTTTTGTAATCTATTACACTTTCAAATGTAAAGCACTGTCCTTTTCCATTAATATGGCTTCAGTATTTCTATAAATCTGGCCTGTGCATGCAAGAGGATTCCTCCCAAACAGTGATTCTTTTGCAGGCAGGTGAAACGACCAGATAAATAACTTTGAAGTTGGCTTCAGGAGCACTGCACTGCTTTTGTCTTTAGAGGAGATCACGACTGGGGACAGCCTAGGCTTCATGTTCCCCTGCCTTGACATCAGGCTCTGGAATGTGAAGCTCACTGGCTTACTATAAAGAGAGAGTGCCCTGACCTTTCGATTGGTTTACTTGTTCTGAAGTTACATCTTGACTTTTGGTTAACCTGACATTTCTTTAGACCTCTCCCAGCACAGCACTAGAGCACATTATATGTGCAAGACATCGTCTAGACACTTCTATTAAGTTCAGGGTGCTGCAGTCTTCCGTTGGACTCTTTTGACCCTCTTGAATTGAGTTCTTATTGGCAATGGTGCCTCTTGGAAAGATACATATTTTGTGAGATTTTGTGACATCTAATTAGTGCCTGATCTAAACAGCAACAGATAAACAGATACATAGCAGCAGACTTGACTGCTATTACCCTTCAGCTTTTCAACCTACTCAAACATGGACACGTCTGCAATGTATTCGTACTGTTACTGGAACAAATGTGGGTTTGAATATTCTTTCAGAATTTAAATAAACATGTGTTTTTTATATCATTGAAGGGCAGAACCTCTCAAGCTGCACCCTCATTGAATAACACATCTATATCATGGTGTTTACATTTCTCACATATTGTCGTAGGCGGGAATATAAATGGCTTCTATGCTGTACATTGAGACAAGTATCCACATCATCTGGATTCATCTCTTCATACAGTGCGAGGAAAATCTTATTAAAGATATATGGATATTCCAGGGTGGAACAATAGAACATAAATCTGTTAGGTTAAAGGCTGCTATATAGAGAAGATTGCATTTTGCTTCATTGAACATGCTTTTACACCAGTGTATGAAGTGCCTATGTCTAGCATGTCAACAGAAGCTTTGGTGAACTACATACCAAGTAATACTGTTTTGTATCTTCATAAATACCAAGATAACACAGCTCTGCTGAACTGTATATAAAGGCGTTTCGGATGTGCAATGCGATTAGAATTGCAAGACTTGCTATAAAATATGCATGGTTTGCATAACATTCTTTGAGTGTCTGCTTTTCAGGCATTCCTTTTCAATGTGCTGGACTTTCAGTATGCTATCGATTGCAACTTAAAAATGGAAGTGGTTTGATCAGCAGATATGGTCTGTTTTGAAGCATGGACGAATGGATGGAAGGGTATGAAAAGCACTGTCCTAACAGCTGCTAAAAACACTCGGCTAAATGGACCCTATAAAAGACGGTATCAGCATGTGGAAACTGATCTCATTCATTTAAGAACATAAGAACATAAGAAAGTTTACAAACGAGAGGAGGCCATTCAGCCCATCTTGCTTGTTTTGGTTGTTAGTAGCTTATTGATCCCAGAATCTCATCAAGCAGCTTCTTGAAGGATCCCAGGGTGTCAGCTTCAACAACATTACTGGGGAGTTGGTTCCAGACCGTCACAATTCTCTGGGTAAAAAAGTGCCTCCTATTTTCTGTTCTGAATGCCCCTTTATCTAATCTCCATTTGTGACCCCTGGTCCTTGTTTCTTTTTTCAGGTCAAAGAAGTCCCCTGGGTTGACATTGTCTATACCTTTTAGGATTTTGAATGTTTGAATCAGATCACCGCCTAGTCTTCTTTGTTCAAGACTGAATAGATTCAATTCTTTTAGCCTGTCTGCATACGACATGCCTTTTAAACCCGGGATAATTCTGGTTGCTCTTCTTTACACTCTTTCTATAGCAGAAATATCCTTTTTGAAATGAGGTGACCAGAACTGAACACAATATTCTAGGTGAGGTCTTACTAATGCATTGTAGAGTTTTAACATTACTTCCCTTGATTTAAATTCAACACTTCTCACAATATATCCGAGCATCTTGTTGGCCTTTTTTATAGGTTCCCCACATTGTCTAATGAAGACATTTCTGAGTCAACATAAACTCCTAGGTCTTTTTCATAGTTCCCTTCTTCAATTTCAGTATCTCCCATATGATATTTATAATGCACATTTTTATTGCCTGCATGCAATACTTTACACTTTTCTCTATTAAATTTCATTTGCCATGTGACTGCCCATTTATTGACTTAAAGGTAAGAACACTGCCCTGTAAAATCCAGGGCCATTAACGTAGTTGTGCAGAATATGGGTGGCATTCCGCCTGCTTCCCTTTCTAGGTATATCAGCTTTAAAATAAGGCCTGCAACACTGAAACTAATCTGTAAGCACTGAGAGCTGTGCCGGCCTGACCTTTCTTCTGTATCAACAATGACTTGAAGAATCAGGTTTATATAAAAAAAAAAAAAAAGGACTGAAGTTCAGCCAGGAAACTCATGTGATAGATTATTTACTAAAACACAGACTAGATAATAATACTACATTATACATACTCTGGTACCCCTGCCCCTAAATTAGCTCTCAGATAAGTGGAGGGGCTGGTTGTAGGGAAACCATGGGCAGGGGGCAGGATAGCTGCCCTCTCCCGTAAGAGGAAGACAAATAAAAGTAGGTGAGGCTGGGGAGGAGGAGGTGAACTCTGGCGCACAGCAGGGGCGTAATTGATTTAGATAAGATATAAATCCTTTCCTTGGTGATATATTTGATATATTGTTTATCGAGGACGAATAAGATACCAGCAATTTGATTGCCAGTTTGATCTGGTATTGGAAGGGCTTCAATATGCTTGCTGTTTATGTGATTTGATCTAAGGATAACGTGAGCTCCCTGCCAGAACCATCACTTTGCTTAATGCAACATGCTGGGAGTAATACACAGCAAGCTCAGGAAAGATTCTTAATCACGTGAAATGTTTGTCTTACGGTTGGGTGTTTCAAAGCTATATCAGAACTATGTAATGCATCACAAGATCCACTCTAAATAAGTAATCTATTGAAAGGATTCAAAATGTACAAAAGATTGAACTATGTAAAAAACGAAACATGTTATGCTTAGGACAGAGGGTAGGCCAACCTATTTTATAGATAGTGGTGAAGAAATGGGTTACCTAGCCATGTTGTTGATGCTGAATCATCCTTTAAGACCCAATTAAAGGGCCTCTGCTTGTTCCTGAATTTTCTTATGTCCTTTTGTAAAAAAATAAAAAATGTGCTCATCTATTTGTATATTTGTATCTAAAGAAACATTCTTGTGCTTTATTGAATTGAGTCTCTATCTTTGGCTATTCAATAGAAGCTTTGTGCAGTGCTTTTCTACCCCACTCAATGTGATATCAGTGAGGCTGTCCAACGAATCTATTCAACTTCCCAGAGCTCCTCCACTATTTACATTCACGTTGCTTTTTTATTTCCAGTTGTCTCTGTGTGTGTGTGAGGCAATACTTGTATTGTGTAACCCTGCTCATTTCTCATCTTTGGCCCAGTGTCTGGAATCTCTGGAGACTGACCTGCCTTGACCTCCAGTGAGCACAGACAGGGCGTTCTGAGGATACCATGGCAACGGTGTGAAAGAGGATGAGGCCCCATTGAGGCCTCTTCCCTACCGTTTGAACCAGCCGCCGATTTGCAGATCATGTTTTTGTAACCTGCCCGTGGAGCACTTACTTCTACTTTCCTGGCACTAACTTATTGGAAAGCCTTGTTCCATGACATTGTTAGAGTTGTGTACTGTCTTATATTTAAATCTACTTTCCAGACACTTATTGGAAAGCCTTGTTTCGTGACATTGTTAGATTTGTGTACTGTGGCTTATATTCAAATGTTCTTGTCTACATGTCCCACATGTGGCTAAATCTGTCGTATCATATGTGACTAATTGCCACTTAGAAATGCTTTCACAGATCTCAGCAGTGTTAATAAGGGGGTCAATACATAGGTACAACACCCAGGGGATTTCTAGAGAGTGAAAAGGGGGCAGCCTTACGATCCATCCCTGTTCACTTCCTTAACATAGACCCCTGAATAGCATAAAATTTTCTGGTTTTAAGAAAGATTTTCACATTGGCAAAAAAAAATAAAAAGCATGCATTTCAGCTCTTTCCTGTACTGCCAGCCAAGTCAGCTGAAGCTTTGTTATTGTTGTGCCTGACAGGTGACTTTCTGAGAAGTTTTCTGCACACACTAGGACCAATTACATAAAGAACGCTGACTAAACCTCACCTTAGGAACACAAACAGGCATTACGTTCTGTACTGTACCTTTCCAGTCATGTTTTGTTCTCTTCAAGCATGGAAATGACTGCAAAAGAGAATGAAAATGTGCTGCTGATATCCCACTGACCAAGCATGGTGTCTCCATTTATAGTCACTACAGGGAAGCTACCATAGCTTACATAAAAGGGCTTGGATCAGAGTATGGGCCCATTGTGGGTGTCAACTGGACAATGGAATTCAGAATGAGACGACGAGACAAATACCCTCTGTTCAGTGTTAAAGTGGCTGGAGCTAACCAAGTCGCTTTTATAAATCTTACTTGTTATGTACTTCCATTCACTATATATACAGTATATATCTCAGATATGCAGTTTTGAAGGAAACGCATGTTATCACAAACATAAAGTTGTCAGTGTGCTTCTGTTCTTGAATTCTCCGGGTCAAAGCATCTTACTGGCTGCAAAGCATGTCAGTCATTGGGGGAAGCAGCTGATAGGTTACTGACAGGAAAGGAGGCCCTGAAGGAGTGCAGACTTCTCTCTCCAGGTGAAAAGACTAGGGAAGTCACAGATTTCTTTAACCTGTAGATATCATGTTTTAAAATAAAATGTTTCCGTCTCTGAACCATGTGTTGAAAATGTGCTTGATAGCACCTGGAGGTCACTTTCAGCTCAGTAACTGTGTCTGTCAAACATATGCAAAATATTGTAATGAGCAATACATCTCACAAGTATAATGGTACCCCAAAATGTTCTCTTTTTTTAAGAAAGCTGTACAACTGGGGATGGGGAGTTTGTTTTTGGAACAGATTATAAGGAGCAATTTGACCCACAAGTGCTGTTGTCCCCAAATTTGACCCACTTACTACCAATGCAGAATGACTGAGTTTGACATTTTCTCTTCATTTTCCCCTCAGAAATAGGTTTGAAAAGGACAACACTACATTAAATAAACCAGTCTTAGCAGTCACCACTGTAAAATAGAGAACAATTGATCCACCCAGTCATTCAGCATTGGCAGTAAATGAATCATTGTAATGATCAGTGTTGTGGGATAGGCTGCTCATTAAGGTCCTTAGCATGTTTTTAAAGAGGAGACCAATATCTATTCAGGGATACCAAGATATTTATGAGCTAGTAGTCTGAGTCAAGTTATCCAGCAACAAACTCCCCATCCCGTGTACTGATTTCCTAGACAAAGGAGAACATTCTGGGGTACCATTCTACTTATGAGATATCTCGCTCATTCAAATGTTCTGCATATTGTTAAAGAGGAGACGATTATCTATTCAGAGATACCCGGGTATTTAGGGAGCAAGGGGCCTGAGTGAGGAAAATTGGACAATACAATCCCCAGCCCCAGTCTTGCTGCAAAGCCCATAATTGGTGTTGGTACTGTATATAGTGAATAAATGGCCTTGTGGTGGAAAATGTATGGAATTATTGTGTTAGCTTTAATCACTGTACGATTGGAACAGTAGTATTTGCATTAACTAGTTAAAGAAACAGATGCTGTTGCTGGGATGAAAGTGACCTGATGGTACTGTCAACCACATTTTCATGATTCAGAGAAAGTAACATTTTGCCTTTCTTTTTAATTTATCTTTTGTGTGATTTTAAAGTTGCAGAAACAACACATACAGTACGTCAAACGTGTAGCAAGTTAAGCTCTGTAGTTAGTTAAGGTTCTCAACACAAGGCAAAGTTTGTGTTAAAGAAATGGTTCACATCATTTTCAATGGGCTCTTCATTTGAAGTGATGTGTTTTAGAGGATGAGATGAAAATTATTATTATTATTATTATTATTATTATTATTATTATTATTATTAGTTTATTTGGTAGATGCCATTTGCGACTTGCTGGTGTTACAGGGCAATTCAAGGTTACAGTGCAAAAACATCATTTAAATACAGCATTGTTTACAGTAAGTGCAAATACCACTAGAACACAATGTGAGATAAAAAGTTAAGATGAGAATAATTTGTATCTACAATGACATAGTAGTAGTGCAGTAGTGCAAGGATAGTGCATTAGCTGAGGATCCAGTAACGTGGTGCTGAGGTCAGGCTAGTCCAGTGCATAGTAGGAGGGGTAGATCATGAGATCTACAAGTGCAGTCTTGAGGAGGTGGCGGAAGGCAGTGAGAGACAGAGCAGTCCTGAAGTTCTCTGGTAGCTGGTCCCGCCACACAGGGGCTAGAGAAGAGAAGAAGTGGGCACACAAAGACAACTGGAAACATCTGGAAGTCATAAGTGCTTTCGTTCTGTTTTTGAAATATATTTTAACCCCATACCTATTAAAAAGCCAAAAGTTTTAAGTTATGTCCTTTAAATTTACAAGCGCATGATAGCTGAAATATCAGCTATAAATATCTGTAGTCCTGGAATCCTATTGTAACCATGATTCCACAACGTGGCACTGCTTGTTGAGATTACTGTTTGAGGAGAGGAGCTGGGCTTTGCTCATTGACACTGTTGCAGGAGCTCTTGTGAAATTGAAATGTCACATTCATCCCATTTGTTCGTCTTTGATTTTAATCAGGGAAATATTGTAATAACTTTTTTTTTTCTTCAGTTCAGCATATCCAAAACAGCTGTTCGGCATTATAGGAAAGATCGGGCAGTGTGATGTATAGCTATCCATTACAGAGCCAGACTTTAAAATGGAATACAAGTAAAAAAACGTATTGACATGCTTGTGAGCCTCTTCAGTGATTTGCAGCACCTCCTTTATAGTAATGAAGTCCTTGACCCCCTTATATCTGAGGAGGGTGTGTTGGAATGATACTCTATGCATATTTAATACTTATTTTATTTACTGTGTGGTTTTGTACAGTATACCCATTTTACCCCAGACATCAGACATCTTTCCCACTAAATAAGTTGGTATCTGTCAATAAAATTGTCCATTCCTCCAACACATTTAAATATGTGTGACATTTGTTCTTCACCCTTAATGAATTACACTGAACTCATTAATTGGGTTACCTCAATTGTCTATTCAGGGATACCAGATATTAGCTGAGCAAGGGGTCTGAGTGGTGTAAGATGCATAGCAAATGCATAGCGCTCTGTCAGAGTATGTTTATATGAGTGTATATACATTACCCACTTTGCATAATGACTACCCCCCCCCCCCCCACACACACACGTTTGTATTCCTATATTTGTGGGCACTTCTCATTGACTCTCACTACATTGAAACTCCACACGGTGAAAGTTGACAACAAATATTTTGGCACTTTTTTATTTTATTTTTTTAAGGCATATTTAGTTCTTAAAAAGGTGTTTTACAAAGTGTGGACGTCCCCACAACATTGTTTATTCAGGAGTTAATATCTTAGTGGGGACATTTTCTCAAATGTTGTCCACACATTGCTAGTAATACCTGCCCCTACACACACACACACACACACACACACACACACACACACACACACACACACACATGCACAGGCTCCCTATAGGTGTAGTAAAAAACAAGCCTCTTAACATGTGTGTCTTTGTTAATGGGGTAACCCTGTGCTGACCGGCATAGTCCTACATCTGAAACAGTGAGTCTGGGACAGATCTGCAATGGGACATCTCTGACTAACTCTCTGCTTCAGTTTGTCTGATCTGACAAAAACTGCAGGGACCTACTCCCCCATGCCAAAAAACAGTCAATACTTGACAAAACACAAGACAAAAATCTGATGTCAGATGCCAACATTGCAGGTTGATTTGCGGGATAGTGGAAATAGAAGTTGATTCCAGCATTGTTCGGCAGCATCTGTAAATGCTTTTCCATTTGCAACGGGAGCTATGCTGGCCTGGTGTAATGGCAGTATGTCTGTCTGAAGGGGATTATAGCCTTGCACTCGGGGTGATATTTCAGCCTTTGAATCATGTGTCGCTACCAAGCGGAGAACATACTTACTCATGGCCCTATTGCAGGCACTTGTTTGTACAGTTGCTTGTCTTATTACTAACCCATGTTGACATAACAACTTATGATACCTTAAATGTAGTTAGCAAGATCAGAGGTGAGCATGGCCGGCTTACAGTGGCTTTTTTTTTTTTTTAATAAAAGATGACCTCATCTCCCAAAATGGATTCTTGCTTTCTCATCAGAAGCAGTACCATCAGCAGATTGTTGAGTGGGCAGAATGCCAACCACTGATCTGTTCTCGATGCAGACTGGCATTGACATCCTAAAAGAAAACAATGTTAAGCTATGCATAACAAATGGAACCTTTTTTTTTTCTAAGAACTGTCGCCGCATTTATTCTGCCCTTCTAGTTCCTCACAGACAAGCAGTGCTTCATGTTCTTCATAGTCTTGGTGGGTTTTGCTGAGGTGACAAGACAGTGTCGTTTTCAAAGAGATCATTTTAAGTACCTTTTTGGTAAAGTAAGCCCTTTTTTTGGTCTCCCTTTCAAATGTTGCTTGTGGCAAATACATTTTAATGTTAAGAAATGTAAAGTATTGCATATTGGGTGTAAAAAATCCATGTTACAAGTGCAAAATGAACAGGATGGAAATAGGGGGTGAGGACTTTGAAAAGGATCTCAGGGTTATAGTGGAGCCATCATTAAAAGTATCTCGCCAATGTGGTGAGGCAATTAAAAAGGCAACTAGAATGTTAGGCTATATTGCAAAATGTGGAATACAAGTCTAGAGAGGTTATGCTAAGATTATACAATGCCCTGGTTAGACCCCACCTAGAATACTGTGCCGTTTTGCTCACCTCACTACTAAAAGGACATCATTGCACTTGAAGGTACAGAGAAGGGCAGCTAGGCTGATCCCAGGACTCAATGACACGAGCTATGAAGGCAGGTTAATATAATTAAAGTTTAGAACAGAAGGTAGGAAGCACTTTCTTACACAGAGAGTTATAAGTGCATGGAATAGTCTACCAAGTGAAGTAGTAGGTTCTAAAACACAGGGGAGAATGGTGTGCTAACAAGGGACGAGCCTTGATGGGCCGAATGGCCTTTTCTCATTCTCAAACCTTTCTTCTGTTCTTCTGTCTGTGTCGCTGTTCTCTGCAGATGTACCATGTTTCCTCGCTTGCTGCTTGTCTGCCTGGAGTATCACACTGTCCTCGGGGACTATATTAGACAGTGTTATATGACAGATAGAACTCCCCATTTATAACACCATAGGCAGGAGAATGTGAATCAAAGCGGCATTTCATGTTACAAGATACTGCTAATACATGTCTTGGTTGTTTTGTAACATTGGCAGTTTTATTTATTTATTTATTTATTTATTGGTTTTTGGAATACAGGGAGTGATAAATCAGGCCCCATGTTTTTCGTCTTTTCTAACAGAAGTACATGTGGATTGTTAGCACTAGAGTAAATGTTAAAGCACTAGCTAATCAAATCATTCCATAAATCCTACCTTTTTTGCACTTCCATTAGCTACATACAGTAGGTCTAAAACATACAGTTTTACAGCAAAGATACACGTTACAGCAAACATGTATTTTAATCTGAAATCATGCTATCTGTTACTATTTAAGTAACAGAACCCGAAGGGGGGATTTAGCGTCTGGTAAGACCCGCCTCATGCCATTTAACGTCCCGAGCCGAAGGTTAAAGGAACGTTACATTTTCTCAGGGAATATGTTCTACTTCAACTTCCTGGTTCATTTTACCTCAGCAGTGTCCTCAGGGTCATAGCATGTTACTGACTGAACACATGTCAATAAGGGACGCAGCTGACTGAACGCATGTCAATAGGGGACGCAGCTGATTGGTTATTGTCAGGAAAACACTATTGAAGAGAGTGGGGACAATTTCAGCCTCCAGGCTGAAATCGGACATTTGAGACATACAGTATATAATACAGAAAAGTGCACAATAGGTAAGATTCATGGGATTATGTTGTTCGCTACAATCACTTTAATTGTAGATAACAGATAGCCCTGCGTAGACATTAACAAATGTAAATAGAGTCAAAGTTAATTGATAAAACCTTAAAAGGGGAAGTGTTTTTTCAAACTATGATTTACTAATTGGACTTCCAAGCATATCAATCCCTTTTTGCTGAGTCACCCTTCGATCGCTCACACTTTCAGCTTTCTGTGTAGAAATTCAACAGTGCAGACTAGATCAGACAGCATTTTCCACAAGGAAGCTTTTTAATCAATAGGTTTGAATGCTGGCACCAGCTCCAGCCCTTGGGATGTAATGATAATGGTGATTGTACCATGCAATAAATGAAATGGATGTGGTGATGTCAGAATAACAAATGCATCATTTCAATTCGAAGCAGAGACCCGAGTGTTCGCAATAAACTCTCAAAGCACCTCTGCTTTGTGTCTTAAGACACATTATGTTCTCCGAAACAAATTGACATTGCCCTTTAAAAGTATTACATCATTTGTACTCTCCAGCACATAGGCTTGTGTGGGCCAAAGAAGCAAATAGAAGAGTTTGTGTTGCTTCATCCTGCTTCACTTCTGCCATTACGAGTCAGTGCAGTGCACTCAGCTGGCAGGACCCAGTGATTTGCAGTAAGGGTCACTGATAGAACAGTGGATGTGCTAGTTTAAGATGAACACAAGTGATTCTGCACGATCATTACTGTGGATGGTTTTACCTTCAGATACAATGCTAGTACTGAGGCTACGTCACTCTCTTGTACTCTGTGCCAGTCTTTCTACCATTATCAAGCAGATACTTCATTCATTACCAAAAAATAAATAAAAATAAATACATTCATGAATTAATTGATTTTCAAAAGCTGTTATGCCGTACTGTTTACATAAACTGTGTGAGCAAGCCCCACAATCTTCCAAAGGGGTCGTAAACAAATACAAACAGCATTAGGGCTAATGGAAGTTGGAGATGGAACAGGATATATTTTTAAATCATATTAACAGTTTTTCTATGGTTTTGATTCAGTAAAAGAATATTTCCTACATTTTCCCATGCTTTTCCTATGGTTACACTATGCATTTACCATAGCTGACCCTGGTTTGCCATTTTTCTGAATCTGCTTTACAATACATCATTATTCTTTACAATGCTTACCTATGCTTTACCATGCTCTCACTATGTTTTATTACATTGTGATTTTACTATGGGAAGCTTTTATAAGGGCAAGGATGGTGCTTAAACACCCATGTTAATGTTGATACAGTGGACATACAGCCTAGCCTTTCAGCTTCCCAAAATAACCCCCAAAACAAGCTAGGAAAAGGCTGATTCAGAGAATCAGTACTGGAACAGCAAACCCTGAAGCCCTCGGGACGATTGCAAACACCATTGAATAGTAAGGGGGATGTACAGAAGCAATTCAAATGACATTAGAAGCCACTTACTCTTTAAGATGCAAAGTGACCTTTTCTTATTGCCACTGCTGTCATAATATACCATTTGAGCTGTTTCACATCCTAACACTGCTTTGTAAAGAGCATTACAGGGTTTTCTTTACAGGTCATTCCTTTCGTGTTCTTTAATAGAAACTAGAGGAAATGCTTGGTAAACATGCCCCTGTTTTATTGTTCTGTTAAAACGCTAGAGGGAAGCCAGTGCTGTGGTGTAGGTCTCCCCCTGTCCGGTGGTTTGTGTTCCCTATCATCCGACCTCATTGTTTCTTGGCTAGCTCCCTGCTCATATGTATTTGAATGCACTGTTCCTTCCTTCTACACATTGCTGTGCCTTAATAACTTCCATGCTGTTGATGTTTTCCACTCTTTTATACAATTGAAATAATTTCTAATTAGATTTCTGTGAGGTCTAGTCTGTACATTTCTGGCACTGTCTGGTTATTAAAACAATAGAGTATCATATTGTTCATATGCGGGAGGTACATTGCCTTTGGGTAGTGTGCAGTTCTTCAGGACTGGCGTGTGTTCAGTATTTTCGTTCCCTCTGTTGTGTTGCAAATGTTTCCTATTACTCACTCTTGCTTTTCCAACTGTAAATGCAGCACAGAACGCTCTGATTGACAGCGTGTCATTTATGCGTTTCAAGTTCCTTTTTTTGCTTTGATGTTGTTTTTTTGTCATTTATTTCAAGAGCACGCTATAGTTTCTCTGGTTCATATGCTGATGATTACTTGATTTAAAAAATCTGGACAATTTATATACAACTTCCTTAAAGGGATTGTTGCTAACGCAATACTGTAATCCCATTTGTCTAGCCTGTTTGGCACTTCCAGTAACAATTTCAATGTGTAGGTTCTCAATTATCTATAGCAAAACAAAGGTAGCTTCCCAAATAAACAAAAAGAAATACCATATATTGGCAGTTGACCACAATCTCAGGTCAGATATCATTTTTACTGAATTTACTTGGAAACGTATTAGGGAAACCAGCTTGGTAGTAATCCAAGCACAGCTCCAAGTAAACGTTGCACAGAGACCTATAAACTTGAAGAATGTGTTTATTAATAACCATATTCTAATGAACACATGGCAAGGAAAACCCGCAAGACTGCGTCCCAGAAAAACCCCTCAGTTCTAACGGTCTGTAAAAATACAATCTAGACTGGTATTCCCTGGTGAAAGTGGGGCACAGCGAATGAATATGCTTGCATTTCACCTCAGGAGGTGGGTGTTCAAACTAATATCATAGTATTCTGATGGTCTCATAGTCTACATTATTAACTGCACACACTTTTACAGGCAGTCTGAAATCGCGAGACCAGGTTTGGAAAAGACCGAGATGAAACTGAAAAACATATGACTTCCTGTTACTGCAGAGATAATAAAATGTTTAAAGTTCTGGATGAATAAAATGAAAGCTGAAATCCTCTTTCTCCACTGAGCTGGGTGATGTCCTCACTATAGCAGGCACAGTCCTTGTGGGTGCCTGCTTTCAGTCAATTACAAAGGTAAGGAGAAAAGAAAAAAACAGCATGTCCTGGAGCCAGTTAAAATGTGTGCAGCCTACACAATAAAATGACATCTTTGAGTGAATGCAGAGAGCAATCCATGCAATCTTTCACAAAATGGATCCAGTTTTATTCCAAAAGTGTATTTTTATTGAGAAATCTTTGAACAGACGCCAGTCTGTCAGTGTCGTAGTGTTACTCACCGGTACTTATTTTTATACCAGTACTGGGTGCCGGGACTTATTTAATCTGCTTTTCATCCAACGCGGATGCATTCCATCCACTCACACAGTCCACTAGCGCAACGTTTCTCAAATGCGCTTTCATTCAGCACAGTCCGTGCTGCTTGCATTGTTTCCTCACACTGCTTCTGTTTCTGTTAGCTGCTATTGGCCACCATTAACGTCAGTATAATCATTGCATGTTGATTGGCTTTCATTCTGATCAGATTTAATTCTGGCATGCGTCACAAATCTCTGCCCATTTCGCTTTGTGTCAGTGGTCATTGGTTTATCAATGAGAGAAGACTTTAGTAGTGCGACATGAAAACAGTGGCATGGAGTAATTATTATTATGGAGTAATTGTTATTTTCTTTAGTGCGGCGGAGAAACTATCTGAATATTCGAACGACCATTGCTGCACACGAATTTGAAGGCAGAAATCCACGTCAATGCTCGCCATAAATGACATAGTTGATAAATAGTAGAAATAATTATCACAACGCGTTTTGCCTTGCATCTTGGCAGAATTAACGAGAAAGTTTCTAAAATGTCAAGTCATGTGTGGGACAGTAGGGATTAACATAAAAAAAGGATCAACAAAGTGCTGCTTCAGATTTGGTAAGTGAGTCAGAATCGGGATACAGATGGAGGTGTGCTGCACGCTTTCCAAACACGGGCCCAACTTGCAAGGTACATGTTAAGCATAGCGATCAACGTTTTGTTTTGTTGTGATCCTAGTATTGTCTGTTATGAGGACACCAAAGCGGTGAGGTGTTTTTTCTTGGTACAATTTTCTACATTTTTTTGAAGAGTTTATTTAAGTAAAATTTGAATTTTCATCTAAAAAAAGCCATATAAGTAAACCACAGTAATGATATTACTTTATGAAAATGTGTCTTTTTCCACTTTGTTTATTGTGTTTATTGGCCAGGTCTTGTTGTAGGTGAGTACCCAGGGTCTGGAAAGTATGGGGATTATTTCAGAGAATACTATGGAAATTAAAAAGTCAAGTACATCATTTTTTTTAAGAGTAGTCCCTCTTACATTAAAAATTAGAGGGGGATTTTAGACCCTATTGTGCATTGTTTGACTTAGACCTTTTTGTATGCTTTTATTATAGCACAGTTGTTTTTTTAAAACCTTTTTTTTATATCATGCCATCAATTTCAAGATTTGTAGGATATCTTGAAACAACACTCCCTCTCTACTGGAGATACTGCATAGTGTAATATTTCTTAATGCTTGTCATTTAAGGTTTAACTTCAGTGTTATATTACAATACATGACTGTGACAGGAATGACCGAGGGTCTGACGTCAGGCAGAAGCAGGAAGGGAAAAATAAAACTGACACCGGGGAAGTACTGCAGTTCAAAAGAAAGAATCGGCTGGCTGCCGTTTTTATTAATAACAAAAATAAAATAAATATTTAAACAAAAGAACACTTGCGCTCACAGAGCAAAATAAAAGGGTTAACAAAACAAATCACGAACACTACCATCGGTCAGGCTGGGCAATCGCCTTCACTGACCCTATCCTTGGTTAGTTTCGTTTTAAGTAAATTTCGCTCGCTCTCCGTCTCTCTGCTCGCTCTCTCCTCTCTATCCCCCACCCCGAGTTGGAGATCTGCAGGCTTTTTATAACAGGTGACCATCTCCCGATTAGCAACAAATTAAATCACCTAATTAATTCGGGAGATGGCCACCTTCTGCACGAGTTTTAATTATTACTCCTGGCAGAGGACGAGCACCGATCTCGCCTCTGCCAGGACACGTTTTAAAAATAACCAAAACAATAACATACGGCGCTCGCCGACATATATACAATAATAAATCATAATAATAATACAAAATAACACAGGGGCAGAGGGGGACCCCGATCTAAAAGTAAACAACCAATGTACAGGGCACCTCACCCTGTTACATATCCCCCCCCCTTGTGCAATGCACACATGGCCCCAACGGCCACCTCCCCCCTCAGTCTCAAAGTCCCGGAAGAGGGGGAAGCACAGTGTCCATGGGGGTGGCCATGGTGGGAGGTCCGGCACCCTCCAATTTTCCGTGGCCGGCAGCTCCCTCTTCAGGGCCTCCCGCCACACACTATCCTGCCGCGAAAGTGCGGCTGGGGGAGCTGGTCTCCTGACCTCCCCCCCCTTCTTCGTGGCCGGTAGCTCCCCTCCGTGGGGCTCTGGCCACAGTGTTGGTGACCCCAGGCGAAGCAGGACCCCTGGCGACCCCAGGCGACGCAGGACCCTCGACGACCCCAGGCGAAGCAGGATTCCTGGCAACCCCAGGCGACGGCAGCGGCCCCTCGGGAGGAGACGGCAGCAGCAGCGGACCCTCGGGAGGCGACGGCAGTAGCAGCGGACCCTCGGGAGGCGACGGCAGCAGCAGCGGACCCTCGGGAGGCGAACTTGGGAGGGGAGCCCCTGGCCATAGAGGCGGCAGCGGGAGCTCCACTTCTCCCTTGCACCCTGCACCCTGTGTGGAGCAAAAGGCAACCCCAGGCGATGCGGAACAGGCAGCCCCAGGCGATGCGGAGCGGCTGGCAACCCCAGGCGATGCGGAGCAGCTGGCAACCCCAGGCGATGCGGAGCAGGCAGCCCCAGGCGATGCGGAGCGGCTGGCAACCCCAGGCGATGCGGAGCGGCTGGCAACCCCAGGCGATGCGGAGCGGCTGGCAACCCCAGGCGATGCGGAGCGGCTGGCAACCCCAGGCGATGCGGAGCGGCTGGCAACCCCAGGCGATGCGGAGCAGCTGGCAACCCCAGGCGATGCGGAGCAGGCAGCCCCAGGCGATGCGGAGCGGCTGGCAACCCCAGGCGATGCGGAGAGGCTGGCAACCCCAGGCGATGCGGAGCGGCTGGCAACCCCAGGCGATGCGGAGCGGCTGGCAACCCCAGGCGATGCCCGACAGGGCGGCAGCGGTCCCTCAGGAGGCGACGGCGGCAGCGGACCCTCAGGAGGCGACGGCGGCAGCGGACCCTCAGGAGGCGACGGCGGCAGCGGACCCTCAGGAGGCGACGGCGGCAGCGGACCCTCAGGAGGCGACGGCGGCAGCGGACCCTCAGGAGGCGACGGCGGCAGCGGACCCTTGGGAGGCGATTGCAGGAGGGGAGCCAGGACCAGCGTTGGGGCTAGGTTTGGCCCTCTTCTCAGCCGCTGCGACCCAGCGGTTTTCCCCCTTGCTCGTTTTAGCAGCCTGTGCAAGGGCAGCTGCGGACCGCCAACCTTCTGTTTCGGTCCATCCTGTCGTGAAGGGAGAGGCAGCTCCTGCTCCTCTCCCTCGGGTGGTGGTGAAGAAAGAGGCAGCTCCTGCTCCTCCCCTTCTGGCTGCGAAGGAGGCAGCTCCTGCTCCTCCCCTTCTGGCTGCGAAGGAGGCAGCGGTGAAACCAGCAGGCATGCTCCTTCTGCTGGTGGCGGCGATGGAGGCGGAACCAGCAGGCATGCTCCCTCTGCTGGTGGCGGCGATGGAGGCGGAACCAGCAGGCATGCTCCCTCTGCTGGTGGCGGCGATGGAGGCGGAACCAGCAGGCATGCTCCCTCTGCTGGTGGCGGCGATGGATGCGGAACCAGCAGGCACTCACCCTCTGCTGGTGGCGGCGATGGAGGCGGAACCAGCAGGCATGCTCCCTCTGCTGGTGGCGGCGATGGAGGCGGAACCAGCAGGCATGCTCCCTCTGCTGGTGGCGGCGATGGATGCGGAACCAGCAGGCACTCACCCTCTGCTGGCGGAGGTGGGAGCGACACACAGTCCTCCCAGTGTGGTGGAGGCGGAACCAGCAGGAACTCTCCCTCTGCTGGCGGAGGTGGAAGCGACATGCAGTCCTCCCAAGGAGGTGGAGGCGGAACCAGCAGGAACTCTCCCTCTGCTGGCAGGTACCTGGGCTGTGGACGCACCGACTCCTCCCTTTCAGGCGCAGGACGTTCGGGCTCCTCCCTTTCAGGCGCAGGACGTTCGGGCTCCTCCCTTTCAGGCGCAGGACGTTCGGGCTCCTCCCTTTCAGGCGCAGGACGTTCGGGCTCCTCACTCTTGGGTGCTGGAGATGACCGGGTCTGGTCCACTGCCCAGAACCACTCTGCAGCGTCCCCCACCAGACCCTGGTTCCACGCCTCTTCAAACTGGGGGTCCCCGTAAGGGCAGTCTTCCCTGACGTGCCCAAACTCGCCACAGGCGCCGCATATAGGAGCCCCCTCCTTCCTCCACTGCTCCTGTTCAGCTGCCCAGTCCGGGGGTCCAAACTTAGTTGGCACCCTGGACCACCACCTCTTGTTCAGCTGCTGTGGTTGCTGTTGTGGCCGCTGTTGTTGGGGCGGTGGGAGCAGCAGTCTACCTCCCCCTGCTGGTTGTGGAGACTGAGGCGACCCCTGCTCCTGATGGACAGGGCAGCGGGCCACGTAGTGCTCACCTCCGCAGATGGGGCATAGTTGGAGTCGCTGTCCAAGGGGGTACCAGGGGCAGTTGGTCCTGGAATGCCCAGGCTCAGCGCAGCAGTAACACCCGGGCTGCAGCTGCTGCTGTCTGCAGCTCATCCTTCTCCCTATCCTCCGTTTTCCTCCCATCCTTCTTCCTCCAACCACAATCAAAAAAACGAAAAAAAATGAAAAAGATGTAGTACCCTCTTCTGCCTGCGTCCTGGAGGCGCTGCGATCCCACGCAGGACACCACGTGTGACAGGAATGACCGAGGGTCTGACGTCAGGCAGAAGCAGGAAGGGAAAAATAAAACTGACACCGGGGAAGTACTGCAGTTCAAAAGAAAGAATCGGCTGGCTGCCGTTTTTATTAATAAACAAAAATAAAATAAATATTTAAACAAAAGAACACTTGCGCTCACAGAGCAAAATAAAAGGGTTAACAAAACAAATCACGAACACTACCATCGGTCAGGCTGGGCAATCGCCTTCACTGACCCTATCCTTGGTTAGTTTCGTTTTAAGTAAATTTCGCTCGCTCTCCGTCTCTCTGCTCGCTCTCTCCTCTCTATCCCCCACCCCGAGTTGGAGATCTGCAGGCT
The DNA here is from genome assembly GCF_902713425.1 of Acipenser ruthenus. Lineage (NCBI taxonomy): Eukaryota > Metazoa > Chordata > Actinopteri > Acipenseriformes > Acipenseridae > Acipenser > Acipenser ruthenus. The sequence goes on from NC_081203.1 coordinate 13,836,019, forward strand.
TTTTATAACAGGTGACCATCTCCCGATTAGCAACAAATTAAATCACCTAATTAATTCGGGAGATGGCCACCTTCTGCACGAGTTTTAATTATTACTCCTGGCAGAGGACGAGCACCGATCTCGCCTCTGCCAGGACACGTTTTAAAAATAACCAAAACAATAACATACGGCGCTCGCCGACATATATACAATAATAAATCATAATAATAATACAAAATAACACAGGGGCAGAGGGGGACCCCGATCTAAAAGTAAACAACCAATGTACAGGGCACCTCACCCTGTTACAATGACTCAGTGATACAAGCAGAGGGTACAACGGTGATTTGGTTCTATTTTATCAGTTCTTTTTTAAGGCTTATTTTCTATTCATATATGTATTGTGTACCGATATGTATACATTTTTTTAAAGTATTTATTAATTGGCACTCAAATTGTCTCCATTTTCAAAATGTTTACACCCGGCTGTGCAGTGAGTTCCTGCACTTTTCTTTTGAGGATTTCACCCTTGCAGTGTTATATATTTTTATACATATATTCTGAATTGAAGTCTATGCTACAGAGCAGCTTTTGGTCATTCCAGCAAAATGGCAGTCTTTTAATTAGATTCCATTCATGAATATTATACACGCATCTCTCGACCATTTAGCAACTGAAAACAAGCGCCAGGCTGTGAAATGAACCCGAATCGGTAAGCAGTGGTGTAGCGTTGCTGTTCTGGAGAAGTTCTGAAAAGCATAGTAAATAATCTGGAATGCCACTGTGTCTGAGAGAAAACTGCAACTAGAACCAGGACTTTTTAAGAGGTAACGATATGGGCTTATAAAGCTAAACCATAAATAGCGACCTTGGTATGAGGATTCCTAATGACATCATGTTTGTCACTTAATCTAAAGCAGTGGTTTTCAAACTTTATAGGCCCTGTACCCCTTTCCAAATAATCTAGTCTACCGCGTACCCCCATCTGAGATAGGGTCATAATATACCTATGAAAACAGGAAAAAATATTTTTCTTATTTCTACTAGATTAAGTACTTGCAAAACCTCTTAAACCAATTAGGCCGCAAGCCGGTTTCAGATTGTCATGTGTTCCCGGGCAGATTATAGTAAAACTAAGCCCTGATTAGTAAACAATGCAGCCATACACAGAGGGTATGTCATTCTGTATTTAAAAACGAACCAATAGGACTTTAAGTTACAAAAAGCTTTAAGCAGGGCGTTAAAAAAAAGTGTATCGATTCGCTGGCTCAGAAAGCACACAGGTAAGGAGGAGGGGCTAGAGTTCAGCCAAGTACTGCAAGTACTGTAAATGGAAAACTGCTGTTAAAAACAAACACAATAAAATGAGTTAACGACGGTGCAAACGCACCAACTAAAAATGCTATGTAAAATTAATTCAAAATCCAGACTCCAATAAGTATGCCGAAACAAGTCCAAATTAAGAGTCCAAAAACTGGTTATGCTTCTGAAAAACAAAGCTAAGGTTCCAATTTAAAACAAAATCAAAAAGCAATTCTCAGTAAAGGTCATGCATTTCTTCCAACAAATGCAGAAGTGTAGAAAGAAAACAGATGGGGCGGTTTGTATAAAAAGATTTTAAAAAGTTACAAATATAAGCATTTTTATATATGTTTTTAATTGAACTCAAATTGTATCGTTGAACACTTGAGCAGGGACAATGTAAAATGCTATGTGTGTCTTGTGCGGTATCGAATCTAGCCAGAATAAGCACATTGTTTTGAAGTGAATATTTCCAAAAGCTAACTTGCTGACAGTAGAAAGGGGCTATTTATATCAGGCAGTCAAAAATGACTTTTAGCAAAATGCTAAAATGCATAGTGTTTAGTGCAGTAGTCTGTTCATGTCAATCCCCTGTAAGACAATTAAAGCTTGTTGATGGGGCACTCGCTGTATGATATGAACACAATCAATAGGTCTGGAATAGGGAATCCAATTCCGGACACTTTTTTCCCCAATCCCAGGAGTTAGGGATTGATTTATTTTTTAAATCCCGGGATTCCATTTTTGTAATAATATTGTGTTTTTGCTTTTATTGATTACCGGTGTGGAATAGGGCTGCAACGATAAAATCGAAAATCGATATTTTTATCGATTTTCCTCCTTATTACGATCATCGATAATAAAACTGGATGATCGATAATGGCAAAGTTTATTAAATTTCTGGAATTTATAAACTAAATGTTGCACCAAACTTCCTATATTGGCATTTCAATTACAGGACGCCACCATTATGTCTACTTGAAATACCGACACAAATACCCGGCACTAAGGTTCAAATGTATCTCCTCAAGTGCAGCGCGAAACTGATTAATTCTCTTCCGGTTCGTTTTCATAAATGAAAGATGTCTGACAAAAGTGATAACACGGCGGGTAGAAGTGCTCCCGAGCGCACAATTGTTACACCACCCAGTATGAAAAGCAAATACTGGCGTCATTTCGGATTTTGGACGATTGGAGGACAGATTGAAAATAAAAAAAATGTTGTATGTAAATTATGCAAACGCGAACTCCCCTATAATTCAAATACAACGAACATGAGAAGCCATTTGGAAAAACACCACCCACTTGAGTGCAGCGAAATACACGGTAAGGAGGAGGGATCAGAAACGGCTGGGCCTTCATGTCCTAAACAGCCACGAATGACAGCGTTTTTTCAACAAACTTCTGCTGCTGCATTACCCTGTCAACGAAGTGAAGCAATTACAAAATCTCTTGTAAAATTCATCTGCAAAGATATGAGACCCATCAGCATTGTCGAGGGTGATGGTTTCAGGGAATTTTGCAGTGAAATGGAGTCGAGATACAAAATTCCGAGTCGCACAACAATTTCAAAGAACATAATTAAACTGTATGATACCACTCGTGCAAATGTAAAACACATACTGCATGATTGTAAGGACATTGCTTTAACTACAGATGGTTGGACCTCCTTAGCCACCGATGCTTATGTTACCATAACAGCGCATTGCATTACTGATTCTTGGGAACTGCAAGATTTTGTTCTGCAAACCAAAGAGCTTCGAGGAAGTCACACAGCAGAAAATGTTGCAGAGTGTATTTCAGAAATTCTGGATGATTTTAATATACGCGAGTCAGTAACTGCTGTCACTACTGATAATGCACTGAACTACGTCAACGCAGTAGAAAGATATCTCAATTTGATCAACATCCCGTGTGTGGCTCACACAATTAACCTTGCTGTACGGAAGGGACTGAATACTGGACCGATCGAAAGAACACTTACCCGACTTAAAAGTTTGGCTGCACATTTCAATAGGTCACCAACTGACAAATGTCTTCTGGAGGATAAGCAAAAGTTGCTCGGATTAAAAAATGACAATTTAATCAATGACTGTGTTACACGCTGGAACAGCACCTACGACATGATTTGCCGAGCATCAGAACAACAGGCTGCAGTGGCCGCTGTAATCTTTGAAAAAAAGCTCTCGCATCTGGAGTTAACAACTAACGAATGGATGGTTGTTGAAAATATCCGTGAAACTCTGAAACCATTCAAAACGGCAACCGCTGCATTATCAACAGACAAATACCCCACAGCTTCAGCTGTTTTATCTCTTCAGCATATCCTGATCAATCAAGTTAAATTGATTGCAGCATCTGAAATTCCTGTAATAAAGGAGATGAAAAACAAAATCTACAGTGATCTGAGTTTGAGGTACGACAAAGAAGAACGACAATCAACATTCATGCTTTTGAACAAAACGTCATTCTTTGACCCACGCTTTCACCGATTGATACATTTATCTGAACAAGAAAAGCGTCAGGTACAGGAAGAAATTCAAACAGAAGTGATACAGCGTTTTGTAAATGAAACTGATTTGGTAAATGAACATGGCAGTTCTGAAAATAAAGACACTAGCAGAAAAACTGCGCTGTCTGCAATGGGTGACCTGTTTGGGGACACATACACCTGTGGGCAAGAAGAAACAAAGAATTGCGAAATACAACTGATGCAGGAGATGGCGTGCTATGTCAAGGAGACACCACTCTCAGCAGATAGCAATCCACTGGAATGGTGGAAAAAATCAGGCCCGAAATATCCACACCTTGCTCAACTGGCCAAAAAATACCTGTGTGTGCCAGGCACATCTGTGCGCTCTGAAAGTGTCTTTTCGACAGCAGGAAACATTGTAAATAAAAAGCGAGCAGCCCTGGATCCAGAGCAAGTCGACAGGCTTGTGTTCCTTGCAAACAACATTTAAAATACACACGTTTGAATGGACAGATTGGATATACATAGTTTTTGCTTCTTTTTGGACTGTTACAATTCTGTGATCTAGTTGGATATTTCTTAAGGACAACACACAGTAAGTAACTGACTGTACATTAACTTATATATTTTTTTCATTTGAAAGTTGATATTTTGTGTACCTGGGTAATCATATATACACACTTTTATAACGCTTTTTTTTTTTAATTTGACATTTGACCGTAATCCGGTGTTGCCATTAGATGTTTTTCTAAACAGAGGGTTGCGAGATAATAAAACATTGTAAGAGTATAATATAGAGGTGTCTTATTTTGTATTGTAGGTAAAACAAAAATAACTCTAAATATCGATTTTTTTATCGATCGATTTGATATTGTGGGTTCAATTATCGATTTGAGTTTTCGGGTTAACCTGACACCCCTAGTGTGGAAGCGTAGGGTAATGAACTCACCCGATAAAGGAGTTCTTCAACAAATTAATTAACAATGAAAAAACACATAAAAACAATTGCAAGTAAAGATAACAGTCATGTAGCTCCTGCTCCAGTGCAGAACGAGTGAGTGATTTCACTGTCTGAAGTACGGCAGCCCAGCTGCCAGCTCAACTCAATAATACTGTTATTTAAAAACATAAATGTAGATAAAGCACTGTGACAGGCTGACCAAGGTAAGGAGACTCAGAGTCAGGATGTGCAGGGAAAATAAAAGACTTTTAATTAAACAAAATACACAAAACAAAAGGCACAATGGCCAACCAAAAAGACAAAACACAAAAACAGCCTTTAAACAAACTATACCAAAAAGAACCACTCACTCTCTCACACAGGTCTTCTCACTCTCACAAACACTCACCAACTAACATACCCAACCACTCCCTTTTATACAGGTGCCTGGGCTAATTGGGCAATTCGCACCTCATTAGCCCAGGCACATTCCACACATTCCTCACACAAACTCACTGAACCACACCCCAAACTCACTCTAAACAATACAAAAAACACAAAACCACCACAAAATAGGCTGCACCCCATCACACACCTCCCCTCCTTGTGCGCAGCACAACATGGCCTAAATGGCCACCTCCCCCCTTAAAGTCCCAAAATCGTCTCTTCTGGTGCTGGGGAGAGGGCAGAGGCTTCCCCTGGCCCACAAGCAGTCCGGTGGTCCCAAGCAAAGATAGTCCGGCAGCCCCGGGCCATAACAGCAGACCCTCGGGAGGCGATGGCGGCAGCGGACCCTTGGGAGGCGATGGCGGCAGCGGACCCTCGGGAGGCAAACTCGGGAGGGGAGCCCCTGGCCATGAAGGTGGCAGCGGGAGCTCCACTTCTCCCTCGTACTTCGTAACTGGCGATTCCCCTGGCGATGAGGAGCACCAGGCGACCCCAGGCGAAGCAGGACCCTCGGCGACCCCAGGCGAAGCAGGACCCTCGGCGACCCCAGGCGAAGCAGGACCCTCGGCGACCCTAGGAGAAACAAGCAACCCCAGGCGATGCGGAGCAGCAGGCAACCCCAGGCGATCCAGACGTGGCATCCCTGAGCGGAGTGGCAGTGGCATCCCTGGGCGGTGCGAGGAAGGCATCCTTGGGCAGTGCGAGGCAGGCATCCTTGGGCGTGGCCAACAGTGCAGGAACCTCCGGCCAGGGTGGCAGCGGCCAGAGTTCCTCTTCCCTGTTGGCTACAGGAGGTAAAGCCCGCTCCAGTTCCTCTGATGGCGGAGGCGGGAACAGCAGCTCGTCTCCCTCTGGTGGCGGAGGCGGGAACAGCAGCTCGTCTCCCTCTGGTGGCAGAGGCGGGAACAGCAGCTCGTCTCCCTCTGGTGGCAGAGGCGGGAACAGCAGCTCGTCTCCCTCTGGTGGCAGAGGCGGGAACAGCTCCTGCTGCTCTGTACCTAGCGGTGGTGGAGACAGAGGCAGTTCCTGCTGCTCTGCTCCTGGCGGTGGTGGAGACAGAGGCAGCTCCTGCTGCTCTGCCCCTGGCGGTGGTGGAGACAGAGGCAGCTCCTGCTGCTCTGCCCCTGGCGGTGGTGGAGACAGAGGCAGCTCCTGCTGCTCTGCCCCTGGCAGTGGTGGTGTCGGAGACAGAGGCAGCTCCTGCTGCTCTGCTCCTGGCAGTGGAGGTGGCGGAAAGGCTACCGACTCCTTCGGCAGTGGTGATGGGGCTGATGCTGGCCACTCAGAGGGAGGCTGTGGTGGTGCTGGCTCCCTCTGTCGTGGCGGCTGGGCTGGTGTGCGCCGTGTTCCCTTCAGCAGCATAAATAGAGGCTGCTGGGGGACACCAGCATCCTGCCCTTCTACCCCCCAGAAAAATTCAGGGGGTTGAGCCTGTAACTCCTCCCTTTCTGGCTCCTTCGACTCGGGCTGTGGACGTTCAGGCTCCTCCCACTCGGGCCGTGGACGTTCAGGCTCCTCCCACTCAGGCCGTGGACGTTCGGGCTCCTCATGGTACCGGAAGGGACAGGCGGCAAACTGATGTTGCTGGTTACAGAGGGGGCACAACAGTGGTGACCTACAGCTCCTCGGGTACCTGGCCCTGATGTACTCCTCCTCCTCCTCCCTGTCCCTCGCTTCCCGGTCCTTCTTCCACCTCATCTTCTCTTCCTTTTTTTCCTTTTTTTTTTAAACAAAACAAAAAAAATCCTGCACTCCTGCTCCAAGTCTCCAGAGGTGCTATCCCACTTCTCTGACACCAAATGTGACAGGCTGACCAAGGTAAGGAGACTCAGAGTCAGGATGTGCAGGGAAAATAAAAGACTTTTAATTAAACAAAATACACAAAACAAAAGGCACAATGGCCAACCAAAAAGACAAACACAAAAACAGCCTTTAAACAAACTATACCAAAAAGAACCACTCACTCTCTCACACATGTCTTCTCACTCTCACAAACACTCACCAACTAACATACCCAACCACTCCCTTTTATACAGGTGCCTGGGCTAATTGGGCAATTCGCACCTCATTAGCCCAGGCACATTCCACACATTCCTCACACAAACTCACTGAACCACACCCCAAACTCACTCTAAACAATACAAAAAACACAAAACCACCACAAAATAGGCTGCACCCCATCACAAGCACTGAACTGATTAAACTACTAACACTGAACATCTAAACTCCAGAAAGTAAAATCAAGTGTAGTAAACTTACCTGCTAAATACTACACATTTTTAAAACAAGCAACATCATACAATGATAATCTTTGAGTTTTTTATTTTATTTTTTAGCCCAGACTGCAGTAACCACACCCTGCTATGTAAATTAGCCATGTGTGCGTTCAACCAGGGCCAGATTGACCTATATTATTATTATTTACAGAGACTTGGGTGTTGGAACTGTGCATCAGCTGCAGAGTCACTTACAATTACGTCTCACCCGAAAGACAGAGCACAAAGAGGTTAAGCGACTTGCTCAGGGTCACACAATGAGTCAGTGGCTGAGGTGGGATTTGAACCGGGGACCGCCTGGTTACAAGCCCATTTCTTTAACCACTGGACCACACAGCCTCCTATATGCAAATTACACTATAGTGTAGGGCCCCTAGCAGAATTGGGGCCCCCGGAAGGCAGCCATTTGTTTGGGACATTTTTTGGGACACAAAAACTGCATGTGGGCGGACAGGCCCACACACACAGGAAGAGAGGTGCACAGAAGCTTGCTTTTGGTTAATTTTGTTCTTTTATGAAGGCTAGGTATTTCTTTCTTGATTACAGCACACCTGGTCTCTGAGTCTCTCACGCAAGCAGCTTCCTGCTAATGTACAATACCAACTGCCCCACGCCCTCTACCTCCTGGGAGAGATCCGTGCATAGTCCTACTACATCAGAGGCATCAGTCTGCAGGATGAAATGTATGAATCAGGCTCAATTTACGTATTCATTTATTTATTTCAGTTTTAGGGCCAATTTTAAAAATCTGTCCTGTCTGAAACGTGCACAGTATGCCTCTTTACATTTTAGAAACGTTCCTTTTTCATTTGGGGGTTGGAATTTTAGAACAAAAGGCAGGTAAAGGTAAATGTATACAATGCGGGAGGCTGCATGAAATTCAAATGAGGATGTGTGCAGCTGACAAGAACGGTTTAAATCCATAGTGTTTGTTTCTCGTGCTACAAAAGAAAACCCCAAAAGCAGTAAAGCATATCAGTTATTCCTTTTTTTTGTTCAACTACATTGTTTTTTTTCTGTTGAATGCAATGCTACATGTGATTTCTGTCGTATGGTACAAAGCAATAAAGGCATACACAGTTTAACAAGCCTCATGCCCAGCTATGATCAGCAAAGAAAAAAGCCTACTGAAGTGTTCAGGTAAGTTATCGAATTCAATTCAAAGATGCTTCCTTATTATTATTGATTTGGTACTGAAAAAAATGCATAAATTGAAAATAAAGTAAAAGTTAGGAAATATCATCTTGCAATTAACAGGTTCCTACGGTGTCGTGTACGGTGTACTCCCCTATTTCAAACTTTGCATATGATTCGTATTAAATTAACTTTATGCTGGGCTTGTTTGTATCTGAATATCTCATAGGGAGCTCAAAGCGACCCACGAACACATATGAATGAGTCTCAACGGGGCTCATGGACCTCCCTGTAGTGTATGAACTAGCCTTAAGAGTGCAGAGCTGTATTGGGGCATAACCGTAGAACTGTATAAAAACAATATAGGCCATATAATAACCGCAGGCAGATGGACACACTGATGATTTTTCTCACATTTATATATGGCAGCTCCACAATCGGGAGAATATGTATTTTTGCTTTAATGAATTCTAAAATGCAACGGCAATCACATTGAATATAAAAGCTTTTTTTTTAATGCATTTCTCAAGTCTGCAAAACATAAAAGTGCCTAATTTTGGTTTGAAACTGGAAAATGAATGGTTACCATGTACAGGCATGATGGAAAATACTGTACATTGACTGCATCTGTATTTGTCATCTTCAATTGGCTCGCTCCGCTCAATACTCTCCCAATGCAGGGCCAGATTAACCAATATACCAACAACACCATTCGCCATATTATTATTATTATTATTATTATTATTATTATTATTATTATTATTATTATTATTATTTATTTCTTAGCAGTCGCACATACCCAGTCGACTTACAGTTCTATACAAAAAATATATATCAAGAATTACAGTACAATTAAGAGCAAGATACAAAATACAATGACATCAGTCCTAATAAAAGCAAATACAAAACACAGTACGATTTGATATCAGGGCAGTTCAAGAGCAGATAACAGTGTTGATAGTTACATCAGGGTTAGATGCGAGTTTAAGTGAAATACAAGATACTAGAGATTGGATTAAGTGCAGGATTAAATACAGTAAAATAGGGAGCATAGGGAGATGAGGGTCTGGAGGTAGCTGGGTGCAGTCTGGTCAAGGCATCGGTAGGCGAGTACAAGAGTCTTGAACTGGATGCGAGCGGTGATCGGGAGCCAGTGGACTGAGCAGAGCAGTGGAGTTGCATGGGAGAAGCGAGGCAGAGAGAACACCAGGTGAGCAGTGGAGTTCTGGATGAGCTGGAGTGGACAGGTGGTGGACGCAGGGAAGCCGGCCTGCCAGGAGGGAGTTGCAGTAGTCTAGGCGGGAGAGTACCAGGGTCTGGACGAGGAGTTGCGTGGAGTAGTTGGTGAGGAAGGGTCGGATACTTCGTGTGTTGCTCAGGAAGAATCGGCAGGTGCATGCTAGAGTGGAGATGTGCTGGGAGTAGGAGAGGCAGGGGTCCACGGTTACTCCAAGGTTCTTGGCTAAGGAGGAGGGAGAGAGCATGGTAGATTCAAGAGGAATTGAGATAGAAAGATCAGAGGAGGGGAAGATGAGGAGGGGAAGAAAAGGAGATCAGATTGAGAGAGGTTGAGTTTAAGGTGATACGAGTGCATCCAGAAGGAGATAGCAGACAGACAGGTAGAGATACAGGACAGGATAGTGGGGGGGAAGGAGAGGAAGATCTGAAATGGTATGAGAAACAATAGCATGCAATGAGGGGGCCCAGGGAGTGGGTGTAGAGAGAGAACAGGAGAGGACCCAAAATATTGGTTAGCATAGGGCCCCCCACATCCTTTAATCTGGCCCTGCGTTCAACGCTCACTCACTGTCAGCAGGTGGCTTGGTGTTTATAGAGTTAACCTCACCCAACAGAAAGGAAACATACACCAGTACGGCTGTGATTTTATTTGAAAGGAGATTCAACATTGTTGATTCGATTGCTAAGTTGCAAAGTACTACAATGTGGTAAAACAAAATCCCATGTCCGCCATTACAGGATTTTTCTCGCGTATACCCGATGAGAGCTTGCATACCGGATAGTACTCATTGACTAGGAGTGCCTGTTTTTGGAAGCGAAAAAATTTCTAAAGTATTTAGCAAGTTATTTTAATATTTCTTCGCGCATGCGTGGTTTATTTTTTTTGTTAACTCACAAGTTATGCTCCGCCACAAAGAGTAAGTTAGTGGGTGTTCGTCAGTTTAATCATTCTCTGTGGCTAATTCCATTTGAATTCTTTAGGTCACTTATGTCTTGTGGTTCTTGTGGATCCTGACTTTATCCATTTAATTTTTTATGACTTATATTTATGTGTTTTATGTTTAAATGTTTCCGACCTGTCTGTGCAGCTAAACCCTGGATACAGTAGCATGATCGACAGCGCTGTCTCCAATGGGGACTCCACACGTTAATGTAGAAAATTTAACCCCTTTTAATATTTACAGCCATGATATTAGTCCATATATATTTAGTTTATATGCCTTATATACACTTTAAAACATAAGCATACAATATCTATATTCGTAATACTAATATATTGTGTACGGTAAAGTATTACAAATATAATGTTCATGATAATTAATATTACCAAATGTCTGAGAGTTTGTTTCCTAACACAAAAATCCTGTAATAAATTGCTCACAAACAATTCTGGATTTGCAGCATTTGACTGATCATTTATGTTCAGAACCCTCCTTCCGTGTGAACTGTGACGCACAATCCTAACAGTATAGCTGTGAATACACGAGGGGAGCTGCATTTGAACAATGTTTTTTGTATGTGATTTCCCCCAGCGCTTTGTTTCCATGTTGAAATCCCTAGTTAATGGAGTTACAGGTATCCAGGAGATCCTGTTGTTCCTGAGTATTAGGTTATTATCTTGTTTATATTAAGCGGTGAAATGGCTGAATCGGTTGTATGGAAATGTGCCATTCTCCTCCTAATGATGGCATTTCAATCAATGTTTTTAAACAAGGTATAAATATAAATACATGTATCAATATATTCATGTTGTTATTAATAATCTGATAGCTAGCCTAATATAAATGTAACTAATGTAACTTGTCAGAACATGGGTGAGGTAAGGGCACAGTGGCGGCCTTATCTGACAATTCCCCGTCTCTTTCCGAATTGTCAGCTTTTACCGTGAAGTAGAACGTTGTTTTTTTCTGTTATATATATATATATATGTACAGTATATATAGCACTTGAATAGTTGAGTGTTGTGTCGCTATGCCTGTATAAACTGATAAACTACAGTACCTTGACTCTCGATATTGTGTCTATTGCACCACAGCAGTTAAGCAGCTACTGTATGTGCTTGTAAAGCTGTTTTTTATGCAATGCGGCCTGCCGAGACAGATGCTGTACGAGTGTTGGCAGTCACCATTAAAGAAACCCTTTTTATGGGGTGGGGAGAATTAAAATAATGCCCCACCAGGTGTACCTTTTGCACTTATTAATCCATCCCAATACTTGTTCAGGTGATCTAGAACCCCCCCCAACCCCCCCCCCCCCCCAATATTGTAATGATTTTAGTGAACAGAATGGTGAATGCAAAGGTCAAAGGAAGACGTAGAAATGACCACGGTGTATTGATACAATATTTGGCCTCTTGCCCACTGAGCTTAGTGAGACGATGACCTAATAAACATTAGTGTTGTATCTGTAGAGGTGGAGAAGGAGAGCTGGAGGGATGTTGATGCTGCATGAGCGCTGTTGGCTGACTGGAATACTGAGAATTCGTACTCTGAGGGAGGTGGCATGGTGCTTGGAAAGTTACGTAGCACTGGGGCTGTCTCTCCTCCAGAACTATGCTTAACAAGCACAGTTTGGAGTGTGTGTTTCATGCTTACTATGTATTGTTTTTGTATGGAGTAACCTGTAGGTGTGGTGCCACTGTGTTCATTCTCTGCGAGGTGAGACATGTTGTTATCAATCTGCCTAATGCCAGTAAAATGTATAACAATAGACAGGAGGAGGACTCACTGTGAAGGAGATGTTGAGCTGCACATTCATATTCATATTCTTTTTATTTAGAGAACAGAAACTAATTGAGCTTTGTCATTTTATAAACAACATTTAGCAGATCTTAATGTGGGTTCAATTCCAAATGATCCCGTGCCAAAAAAAGGGGGCTTATGAACAAGCTTAAAAACCTCTAAACGTCAGTCAACTAACGACGGTGTCCTGTCCGTGCCAATACCTATATAGTTGTGCCTGGGAACAACCAATTACACATTTCTATGTTGGCTTGTACGATGCTAGCTTGTTAACTTTTGCTTATTTCTTTTAAAATGTGAAACACACAAAGAGAGACGGCTTGGACTGTTGTCAGCTCTTGCAAACTAAGTGACTATTAATCTGTGTTTCTACATCCACAAGCTCCATTCTAAACACCATTCTCCATGAGTGTGCCTGTGTTTCTACACAAACTCCATTTAACATCATTCTCCATGGGTGTGCCTGTGTTTCTACACAAACTCCATTGAACACCATTCTCCATGGGTGTGCCTGTGTTTCTACACAAACTCCATTGAACACCATTCTCCATGGGTGTGCCTGTGTTTCTACACAAACTCCATTGAACACCATTCTCCATGGGTGTGCCTGTGTTTCTACACAAACTCTGTTGAACACCATTCTCCATGGGTGTGCCTGTGTTTCTACACAAACTCCATTGAACACCATTCTCCATGAGTGTGCCTGTGTTTCTACACAAACTCCATTGAACACCATTCTCCATGAGCGTTCAGTTCTAATGATTGCCCTCCTGTCCCACTGCAAGCAGGTTCATTCAGGTGTGATCGAATTAGTAAAGCATTCCTAGGGCAGAACTTAACACTGAAAAGATGCAGAGGGTCAAAATCATAAACTTCTTTTCAAAACCTGAGATATACAAATTTAACTTGGAGCGATAGAGAACCAGTATGAACTTTGGCTTAATGATTTAATATACTGTATATTTAATATATTTTCAGATTAACAATGTTGTCACCTATTATCACACAAGACACACAAAATCAATGCTATTTCGCATGGATAGTGCAACACAAACGTCACATGAATCAGGTAAGGGTATTAGACAGGTCACTAGTTTTGAATACCTGGGAGTTATTTTCACCCATCATTTAAGGAGCATAATCCTGAACCCCACATATATTTAGCTGCAGGCTTGGTGCATATTGGAGACCATGTCACTGTCTTGGTTTCAAAGACTATTTACAGTTATAAACTACTGTGATTTAGCTTACTTTGGCTACAGATATGATTTCCCATGCAGTTTTTAGATGAACTCAGGAGAGACTTTGTGTGCTGTGCAGTGTAATTAGAGGCAGGATTTGCCACACAGTACAATCTTGCAGTCCTGGTGTCTGTGCCTCTGAACTACAGAGTGTTTGTAAACGGAGTGCTTGTGAAGTTGTGCTTCTGTAGATGTTGTACCTTGTTGTTTTATGTTGCTGTCACTCACCCTGGGACTTGTAGTTTAAGAGAGTTTTCCTGGTTAAACTTAATGAATCCAAAAGACAGGTACCGGACACATCTGAGAGAATCAATATTTACAGCATCATCAGTGTTATTGCAAACACAAATATAAATACATGTATTATTCTAGATAATAACTGCACTTGAGAAGATATACAATTAGCTTCATTCTGGTGGCAAGGTACTAACATTGTGCTTGGTCCATAGTGATATACCTGTACCCCGCTGTTATATTGCCTGATTTCAGGTTTGAATGACAGGAGGCAAGGGACATATTTTCTAATATAAAACAATGAAAAATGATCATATTGATTTCGGCACATTTTGCCATTTGTTTAATCTGTTTCATGACAGATCCAGCGAATGCATAGTTCTCTATAATAACACTGGCAGTCTGCTAAGAAATAAATAATAATAATAATAATAATAATAATAATAATAATAATAATGAATCATTTCAATACTAGGATGGATCGATTTAAAGGCTTTCCTGTATCCTATATGAACTTCCCTCACTTCAGATGTGTATATTCCAACAGCATAGAGTGAACACGGGGGGCATTCTATGCAAAGCTATGGCAAGTGTATAAAAAGACACTTTTTCTGCAGTGATAAGAGTACACTGCTTATACTTTCCCTGTTTCAGCAGGAAAGGGTTTTAGGTGCCAGGCAGAGAGACTAAAAGGATTTTTAATACCGTTTAAGACTAGCAGGACTGACTGTGGGCATATTGTAGTCATTACAACTATTTCATTCTGTTTGTTGTGACTCAGACATTTAAAGATTTGAATGGCTGAGGGGTAGATGTTCTAAGATGGGCCACTCGCAGCGCAAACATACCGCAATTTGCATTTTCGTTACGACAGTTCGCAAAGTATACATTTTCTTGTATGTACTAAGAGAAAATATGGTAATGAAGAGAGCCGAAATATACCAATTTAAATATGTTTTGCATCTTCTTTGCGAGAGTTGTGCAACATTTTTTTGAATAAACAATGAAAGGCAGTTTAATCCCATCCGATTCTATAGTGGGGCCCCCACCTTCACCCTCAAATAAAAAATGTGTTTCTCTAAAAAAGCTTTTCATAATCATAAGGAGGTGTTGGGTTTAAAAAAATACAATAAAATCGCACACACATACATCTATATTATTCAACATATTTTAAATGTATTAATCATTGTGCTGAAATAACACTAATGTGTTTTTGGTAGGCTACACATTACATTAGGTAAAATATATATATCTGTACAGTAGGCCTACTAGTAGTAAAATCACATGAATAACTAGCACACTTTCTTTTTACTTTAGCCTATAGGCTACCGGTAACACAAAATAAATCATGCTGCTGCATTAATGCTAATAAAATATTATGTAAAATTGAAACTAAATAATTTTAGTGTTTTATTATTTTTATTATTTTTATTATTTTTATTATTTTTATTATTTTTATTATTATTATTAACTTGGCTACTTAGTAGCCTAGGTCAGGGGTTCCCAAACTTTTTTTACTTGAGGCCCAGCTGCATTAGGCACTACGGCCCACTATTAGCACTCCTTGGGAAAATGTCAAATTAAAAACATTTTATATGTTTAAACATTATAAATAAACCTAATCTAAACTGCCCTTTATTCATTTGAATAAATATTGTGAACGATGGAAATCACATGGAATATGCACTGTAATAAAAAAACAATTGAAACAATTAAATTTTAGTAAATAAAATAAATTGCAAAGGCTAAACAGATGTTTTTATCAAAACCTTTAAGTTAGGTATCTTTGTATAATTGAAAATTTTAGAAATGCAGTTTTTTTTCTTGGTCATCAAACAAGAAACGAGTGTCTCTTATTATTCCTAAAACATCCAGCCGTTACCTCTGACGCACGCTGAGCTGTCATGCACAAAAAATACGAATGCGCACAATAAAAGAAAACAAGAGCCTTGCATAAGTTACTTTTTTTGCCACTACTCTCTACAACCAAAGGTAAGGGTGTCTGCTAAGAAATAAATAATAACTTGCAAAATCATTCTGTTGGCTTGCAACCCTAAACAAATACACAAACCAAAAAACTGCAGAAGGCAGCTGCGCCACTTAACCAAAAGAAAACTTATGAAAATAAATCCATCTACAGCGAAATTTTTTTTAAATTATTATTCTCCAACAAAACATATTGTAGCGTTTTTTTAAGATGACTCTGAACGAGCCAGTATGGCTGTATATCTAAACATTTTAATACAGGTATTTTGTGTGCGCCTCAAAAATGCATTGAGCACAACTGGCAACGCATAAGAAAAAGCGGATTAGGAAATGCCAGCAACAGCTGCCACAGTCCCTGAGAGGACCCAGAGGCAGGATAATGCAGGGTGGACAATAGTGTGACCACTGCAGGGATAGCATGGCTTCTCTGGGTGACAGGCTCCAGGTCATCTTTTAAATCAGACAGCAGCTCAAGAATTGTGTGTCTGCCGAGCCTGTACCTGTGCTTAATTTGGTCTTCATTTAAATTATATTCTCATCCTATAAATCACTCGTTCTTGCTGAAGACAATGTCAATCAATCAATCACATCTTTTAGTATAGCGCCTTTCGCTACAAGTTGTCGCAAAGCACTTTTAACATACAATAAAAAGGCAGATAGGAAAATGCAGTAAATACAATAAAAGTAATAATTTTTGTACAGCTAAATGCAAAAAAATACAATACAATAAAACAAAAACCAGTATTAACAATACAAACATAGAATATAAAAGACAATAAAAAGTAAATCTGATAAATATGCTAAACTACAAAAATGTGTCTTCAGCCTACTTAACGATTGCTACAGTAGGAGCTTTCCTAATAGGAACCAGCAATTCGTTCCATAGCTTAGGGGCCACATAGCCGAATGCTCTACCTCCTGTGTTTGTTTTTAAAATGTTTGGAATGTGAGATACACGGCATCCTGGGATAGGAGCGGCCTCGCTGGAACATATGGGACCAGTAAGTCACTCAGGTTGGGTGGAGCCAAGCCTTGTAAGGCGTTATATGTGAGGAGTAGAACTTTAAAATCAATCCTGTATCAAATTAGCAGCCAGTGTAGCGCCACTAAAACTGGCGTAATCCAATCCTATTGTTTAGTTGAAGTTAAGATCCTGGCCACAGCGTTTTGCACAAGCTGCAATCTGGGACAGAACACAGTTTGGAATAGCAGCGAGAAGGGCGTTGCAATAGTCTGATCTGGAAGTTATAAAAGGCGTGAATCAGTCTCTCAGCATCATGTTCTGAATTTAACAATGTTTTGTAAATGGAAAAAAGACACTTTAGTTACGTTCTTCATGTGTTTAAAATGAAAGGTCAGAGTCAAAAATCACACCCAGATTTCTGGTCTCTGGCCACTGCACAGGCACATGGGTTTATGCTCTCACATTGCTTTTTAGAACTGTTTTTATCAGAATTTAGCATTAAAAAAATGTGTTGACATCCATTTCTAAATATCTATGAGACAGATAGTTAGGGTATATTGAGATGTGGAATCACCTGGTTTGACAGATAGATACAATTGTGTGTCATCAGCACAGCAATGGAAATGTACACAGTGTCTACAGACAACATCGCCCAGGGGAAGCATATACAAGCAAAACAGAATAGGACCAATGTCTCCTTCTTGCTGCAATCACAGAGGCCATGGTTAGGGGATAGTGTTTTTCATACTGCCTTTTTAAAGGTTTGCTAATTGCGACTGTTTAAAAACATGCTTTCAAAAGTTCTTAACAAATTGATGCAAGTGTCGCAATTGCCAGCAGCTTTAGTACATCTCATTATAATATTTCAGAACCCCAGCCAAGGCAGGTTTGCGCCCTTAAAACAGTTAAACCCAGACACTAGAACTACACTTTTATTAAACACTGGAACAAAACAAAATACATAAAACACAGGAACAAAACAACTCCTCCAAGGAGCACTAACTAAACTTTTAGTCTTAGCTATCAACCGGACAGCTAAGCCATTTACCAGTTCAACAAAGCACAATACAGGTTACACTTTTCACAATACCTTTCAAGTTTCAGGTCTAACCACACAGGTATTACCCTGGCTTCACACAGACAGCCCTCTGCAAAAGTTGAGACCTGCTTTTATACACCTGCTTAACTAGAGGCAGTGCTCCTCATTAAATTAGTGTCAGGTGATTACTAGCAACCCCATGGCATTCTGGGGGATGTAGTCCCATTACCTTCCAGGACTACATCTTTCCTTCCCCTACTCTGCTACATTACATATTCATCTAAGGCTGAACCGCAAAGAAAAACTTGTCTCAAAGCATTCCCTAAAAAGTCGCTAACAGCATTGCGCTTGTTTAGTACATTTCACCCTAGACTTCCGACTCAGTTGCAACTGGTTTGCGACAGACGCAGCACTTTAGTACCTCTACCCGTTAGTCTTTCAAACAGAGACGTAGCTAAGATTCTTGGACTATGGGTTCACAGTAGGTAGGAAACACTTTGCTATACAGAGTTATAAATGAATGTATTTTACCAAGTGAATTAATAACATGTAAAACACTAAGACCCTTCAAGGATCCATTCATGTCTACCCTTTGGCATTCCATATGTTCTTATGCTGCAATTGTATTACACTTATATGTATATAAAGGGTAAACATATGGAGGCTAACTGGTAGTTTGTGCCACCGGCACCTGCTGTCAGCTGTACTGTTCCACCCGATGTTTAGCATCAGGCTTCAATAGAGATACAAAACAAACTCACCGGTTTCAACAACACTTTACTGAAAAACAAAATTCCTAACTAATTTCAAGCAGCTGTGTTTCTGTTTTACAATATGGATAAGCTTGTCTGAGAAACTCGTGGACTGCATTCATTCTCCTTGTTTTGAATCCATCTCCTAGGCATGCTTTTTAAGATTGCCCTCCACCTGCACTTTCTCTTGTTCTTTTTTTGTCAGCTTGACACCTTGGAAACAAATGTACATAAATCACTGGATGTGTATCACACAGGCTTACAGTGGAAATAATGGCCAAGGGTTGGAAATGTCGGATATGCAGGCGTATTCCTCACTGCTGGACACTATTATAAAAGCAGAGCATCAATCTACAGGTTCTGCTTCCTGCTTCCTTCTTACTCAGCAGGGATCTGTGGATACCACACCTTGAAAATCGAGAGATGCAAGCTAATTCACTCAATGTTTTCCTTCTTTATGCAAGTCAAGGTTGTAATAATAGTAGAAAACACTAGTGGAGGCTTTGAGGAAATTGTTGATGCTCATAATGTATAGTAGAAAAATGCAACACATCTAAGACTTTTGCACAGCAGTGTATATATATGTGTGTGTGTGTGTGTGTGTGTGTGTGTGTGTGTGTGTGTGTGTATATATAGACACAGGCTCCCTTGAGAAAGATATGTACAACATATCGAAACGTTGGGCAGCTAGCTCTTTGAGCTAATATATATATATATATATATATTGTAAAAAGATTGCACTCACTTGCATTCGTTGCCCCTTTAAAAACTTGACCCAGCACACAGAAATTGGATTTTCAGCACGTTTGCGCTATTTTTTAATAATCACAAACAAAATAAATACAAAGTAAAACAAACACCTAGCTCCTCTTGGAGCGTTAACTCAACTTTCAGGACCCTTCCTAACACGGGACAGCTAAGCTGTTTTCCCGTCTTCACAAAACTTAACCACACAGGTTTGCACTATACCTTTTTACCTCGTGACTGCCAGGAAGCAGAGCACTCCTTTCTGCCTCCTTTTCCTTAGCAGCCCCAAGCAGACTGCCTGCTCTCCTTTTAAACCCCGCACCTGGGCCTAATTTCCAATAACGCCCAGGTGCGGATGATAATTAATAATAAAACAATTAAACAATTAAACAAAACAATAATACAATTAACAAAACTGATTAACTGAAAAAGCAGAACAATCAAACAAAAAGGTGCATTTCTCTCGCAGGGAGGTTTTAACCCCCTCCCTGCTGTCTCTCACAACCCTCTATCTCACAATATATATACTCTACCTTTTTGAACTCCTTATTCATTCACAGCAGATACTATCAAAGAGACGATATGTACAAGCAGTGTACACAGATTACTAGGATTGAAGGCAGGCTTGTTAAACAGGAGTAGCACTGTTGATGTGCCCTGCCTTTTACCAGATGTATTAGATACATGCACCTTAGTCAAGATCAGCTAGAGTATCTTTATTGAAGTGCCATCTAGTGATCTGCCACTTTGACTCAAATTGTGTTTTGTTGGTAATGCACAGAAGATGGGGCTGGTGCTTTCTAATATAAAGACATGTTGGATGATCTAGCCTACATTATATATGCCTATGGCAGGATGGCAGGCAGCTGGAACTAAAGAGCAGCTCCTTGAACTCAGGTCAAAGCACACGTGTGAGTATCTGACACTTTCATGTGTGAACAATGTGCAGTTTGGAAACTGAAGTTAGGGGAATAAAGCAAACATAAGTGCCCTATTACAGATGGATAGCCTGCAGCCAACACAAAGACGCAATATGATATCAGCATCAATGTGTATTGGATCCTAACGTTTCATTTATTCTGATTATTAAAACATAAACAGACATTCCTCGTTCTCTGCCTCGTCCAAAGCCCTAACACTTTACTGGGCTCAATAGAGTTTTTCATCTTCTTTTTTTCCCTGTAAGCATCAGTTAGGCTGCTCAGACCTGGCCCACTCCACGCATTCTTCACATTCTTGACCAACCACCAAAAAAAATATTTTCTAATTCAAAACACACACTTTAAGCCTATTGTTATGTAACTTTGAAAGTGTTCAAAGGGAGCAGCAGATTAGTGGTATATTAGTACTGTATATTAGCAGTGATCCGGCTCACAAACTTACCCTGCAGCCAGAGGGCTTAGCCCATGAAGAGACTCTGGAAGGGACTTGGTTGCTTGCTTCTTTTCTGTCTGTCTGTTTGTGGTTAGCCACTCGCAATCTGTAGCTGTGTGGGTTCTGTTGCATTGAACACAATGTATTAAAGTTAAGGTTTAATATATACAGCAATGAACTATCGTTAAAGTTATAGTTAAGTTATTTAAAAACAACAACTGTCTAACACAGGTCCTACAGACCTCCCTCTCAGACACAGACACACACACACACACACACCCACACACACACAGACACACATACACACGCACACATACACACGCACACCCATATACACACATACACACACACACACACACACCCATATACACACATACACACACACACACACACACACACGCACACACACCCCCACATACACACACACACCCCCACATACACACACACACCCATATACACACACACACACACACACCCATACACACAGACACATACACACGCACACACACACACCCACATACACACGCACACACGGACACACATACACACACAGACACACACACACACACACACACACACCCATACACACACACACGGACACACATACACACGCACACACACACCCACACCCACATACACAGACACACCCATACACACACACACGGACACACACACATTTAGTTTGGTTCATTTTGTTTAAGGCATTTTCTGCTAACATGCTTCAAAAACAAAGCACATCTAGAGTTCTTCAGTATTGCTTTCTGAGCCTAAAACACATTCAAATAAGCATTGCTCCCCTTTTGGAATATAGTAATTGTTTTATTTTTCATTGAAACATGTTTAGGTTTTGCCACTTAATGCAATAATGGGCTGGTATAGCCGGGTAAGTTATAGGAAAACAAATACATTTGATGAAAAACAAATATCTATCAACTTTCATATTAACGGTTGCATATTTTTTATATAACTATTTGATTATGTGTGTATCTTCCATGTAGATTCTAGTTTCACATTCAGTGATTGATACTGCAGCACAGAGCAGCCGGTAGGTGGTGACTAGACGGCACATTAGCTCAATAAAAATACAAGTATACTGTTACTGCTGCTGCTGTACTGCCTTTCAGGGTGCTAGGATAATAGTTAACAGCAGCTACACTATATTTTTCTTCATTTACATTGTATAGGTTTTTTCAAATCTGTGTTGCACATAACTTACAGTTTTTTACAATTGCTTTGACTCATTTTTCAATACAGCATTCCAATGTGCATAACTCTTAACACAAGATGCTGAACTGCTCATTTTGGGGTCAAAATCCCATGCAGAGTGCAAAATAAATACTACTGTGTCAAATGAGATCAATACATCATGCAAAAGCAAATCATAGCACCAAAACATCAGATGCTTTGATCACTGAAGTTTAATCATTGAAGCATTGCTAAATAAAACACCCATTAGCAAATAATGCTGTCAAACACAAAATAATTCAAATCAAAACAAAGTCTAAAAGTGTCATTTGATCATATTCAAATGATCAACATTACAATGAGCAAAATGATAGCAACCTACAGAATAAAACATATTCTAAATAATGTACAGCAAGCATTCAGTGATATTCTACACAATTGTATCAAATATTATGTAGCAGTCCAAAGATGACCAAAACCCAAACTACTGATCAAAATCCTGTATCCATTGCAAAATTGATGCAGTGGAGTCAACCATGCAACAATAAAGACATCAAAAGCAAATAGTGTCCAAAACATCAGAAACTTTGTTTGAACGTTTTCTTTTTAATCTTTGAAACATAATAACATAAATGAGTCCTACAGTAACAATAACAAATACTGCTGTTAGAAAAAAAAACTACAGTAATAGAAAGCTAAAGTAAAGTATGCTGACATTTTGTTTTACAAAGTATAATACATAAAATAATCAAAATTACAAATGAACAAAATCTTACAGTAACTATATAATATTAGATATACTGTAACATGCATTCACTGATATTGACATCAATGATCTATTCTCTGCTCTGCATTTGGCCAAAGATTTATGTTTTCATTAGCAAGGCACAGAGGAAAGTATCTTTTGGAATGCCTTATCCAAGCCTGGCACTGTTGTGCTGTTATATCCTCACATGTCTCATCCATGGCTTGGATGAGTGTGGCCTGCTGGTAAGGGTTACTCTCATAGACCTTCCACCTCCAGGCAGAAAATAATTCCTCACTGCGTGATGGAAATTCACATTGTCCCAAACTATGACAAATGTTGTTGCTGCATGTGGTTGTACGAGGCGACTGTGAAGCACATCCAGAAAATGGAGACGGTGAGCAGAATTATATGGCCCAATGACTGGGTCTCTGGCCACAACACCATTGTCAGAAATTGCTGCACACATGGTTATATTTCCACCACGCTGTCCAGGCACATTGACAGTGGCTCGTTGTCCAATGATATTCCGACCCCGTCGTCAACGTTTGGCCAGGTTGAAGCCTGCCTCATCCATGTAGATGAATTCGTGGTGGTTGACCCCTGCATCCAATTCCATCATTCTCTGAACAACAAGGATAATGCATGTGATTTACAGTAGATTCTGCCATATTACAATCACAGAGCAATGTTTAGAGCTTGTCCATTGTACTGTAGAACAATGGCCACTAGGCAAAAGAATATGCGCAATGATGCAAAATGATGTACCACTAAGCACCACCGTGTTCATTCCACCACTAGAATACTTGCAACATTACTGTATACTCAATTGAACATATTCACGTCGTAATGCCTTGACTTGGTCCTCATTTCTTTGGAAAGGAACCAAATATATCTGCTTCATAGATATTTGGTGCCTTTTCAAAATGCATGCTATAGTGGTAATGCTTATGGTCTCAACCCCTTGGAATGTTTCATTATTTCCTAAGATGTTTTGCTGTATGTCCCTGAGGCATATATCATTTTGTGCCACCACCATGTCCACAATGGCCATCTCCTGCTGAGCAGTAAGGATGCGCCCTCACCCTCCAGAGGAAGGTCTTCTTTTGGTTCTGCAAGACAAAACTTTGACATCAGCACCAAATATATACAATGAGTAACATTGAGTAATTACTGTAAAGAATAAAATTTGAATGCTACACACATAACTATTTTCAGCGCGAAATGTCCGGATAATTGATGCAACCGTTGACCATTTGAGGTTTGGTTGGACCGTGTGACCACTGTAGCTCTGATTTCATTGGACACTGTAATACGCCTTTCTTGTTGACCGCGACCATGAGCACGACCACGTGCACGATCAGCAACTTCCTCTAGCTCCATTTTAACTACTACTGCCATTTCCTCAGAGCTTTATGCAGTGATGAACTAATTATCAATTAAGCTGTCTTGCATTCTCACATAGAGAAAGATATTTGCAATTATGACCCCCAATTGTTACCAGATGATCAAATAGTTAAGAACTCTACCAGATAAATGTTAGCATTTGACATAAGTCCTAATGGTTGACAGGGCAACTTTATGATTGGAAGAGGTGATTTACAGTTATGCATGTTGTATGTTAGCATGGAAAAATGTGTCTAAACGGTTGCATTTTACCACTCAGTTTGTCATTTTGTGTTAAGAGTTGTGCACATTGGGTCGCTGTATTGACAAATGAGTCAAAGCAATCGTAAAAAACTGTAATATATGGTTTGATTCAAAGACATTTTCAAATATTTCTACAACAATATTTTCTATAGTACCAGTACTGTCGATACTGCTAATAAAAATAGTACCCCAGTAGAATTGTTTTTAAAATCCTCCAATAAAAAGGTGTGTCATACATTTCTTTAGATATGTCTTGAGAACAGCTCATATGATTGAGACGTGCATAACTTGGCCTGTGCATATCTTAGCTGTATTTTCCAGGAAATTCATTAGTCTCATAAATTCACTGTAGCTGAAAATAAGTTTAAATGTTAACCTATTAAGTGTGGGTTCGGGGGGTGGAGCTAGGCCCCCTGCGCCCTATCATCTTCTTCCATCAATTATATCTACTCTATTTAATGCTTAGCCACATACACGTAGTTGTCCTGCATTTTTTCGTTGGTCTTGCATTTTTTCGTTTTATGTATCACTCCCGACCCACATTTAAATCGATTATTTGGAAGTCACCCGCAGCAGTTTTCTTTCTAGAATCAGCAAATCTCTGATGATGGCATCCCCTCTTCCAGATACAGCAGATGAAATGGCTAAAGAAATCTGCCAGGTATCCTGTTTTATCCTACCATCATAGCGACTCTTCTGACTCCACACAACGGCGACCTTCCATATCAGCCGCAGCAGTACAGTACTCGAGCATGCAGCTCTGTATCTAGCGTTCTGAGCGCTAGAGAAATCTTCCTTGTCGTGCATTTCCAGCGCGTCTTTGTAAAGATTGACTCGTTCACAGAATCCTGAAAGCTCTGTTCGTAAAAGTATTTTCTTTTCTGTTGCAATCCACTACTCAAGCAGCAGCAGTGCCGCTCCCCCAGCTGGTTCAAGCCGCCGACATTTTACTCTCAGTCTGCGTTACAGGATCCAGTAGCGCAGATTAGCTTTCTCCCCTTTTATAATATCTAAAGACAGCAAGCTCTAGTTCAGCTCTCAATGATGCCCTTCAGTGCACAATCGCCTGGATTCACTCATTCAGCATTACCAATTCTGTTTACTTTCTCACCGTTGCAGATGCCAATACAGCCTCGTCCCTCCACGCCCATATCGGCAGTACTAGATCTCTCAATCATCACGTTGCACTATTTCCATACAATCCATTGCTACTTCCTTTCAGTAACTGAGACACACAATCATAATGGGCAGGACATTAATTTGATTCAATTCTCATTGTTTTGGGGAAAGAAAAAACAAGTTCCTCGTGGCGAACTTGTCTTGGTTTTGTGTTTTGCAACGCATTCTTGTAGTTTACCCTCTTGCTTTCATGAAGTGGACTCATGCATGTTTAATCGTAACCACTAGAGGGTAGTATGACACCACAAATTGTGTGTTTAAGCTACAGTATCTATATCCTTGTGTAAGAAAGCCCTGTATTTTCCAATCAAATAATTATTACCTGGAGCTTGGTTTGAAATGTTTACTTTGAAAGGCTAATTAATGTGTGGAGCTGCCAGCAAACATTGAAGAGTTATTAATATAATTGAAAGCATTCTCTTACCTCACGATGGATAATGCATTCATAGACTGTTCCTGATCAGTTCAACAGGTTTTACAGCAAATCTACATCTTGCAGCAACCTCAGACCAAACGCCTGCAGGGATATGATCCTCCGCACATTTTGTATCAATCTGCCTAAATCTGCCCCAACATTTGTATAATTTATCTCACTTCAGCCCTCTTGACCGGTCCTCTTTGTCACTGGTCATGTAACTCCTCTGTCGTCTAATATGGATTTCAGATTCATTATTCAAGGCTTCACTTTCCTGGTACTCACAATAACATGGTCGGTGCGTTAGCTCAGATAAGATATCCAGATTCCATCACAACGTCTGCAGCTCGTTCAACGCGTCTGGAAGCTACGCAATCAAATCATGTATTCAACTAAATCTCTCCCTAATAATCTCCTGGATTCAGCCCAGGATACATGGCAATAACTCTCACCCTTCTACTAGATCATCCTACACCACTGGCTGGAGTACTTTTCTCAATAATTTCTGAACTAAAATGGATTTCCTCAACCCCTTTCAATCAAAATTGGATTCTCGCTTTTTATTGTTCATTCCAAGGTCTCTTTCACTATCAAAGTCTACTTATCTGGAATCCCACATCAGTATTATGTGATATCCATTCCTTCAACACTACACTCCATTCCAGCTGTTCGTCTTCGCCTGTGTGGGATCTTTAAGAGCCATCATCTACTCCTCCTTGTTTGCCATTTTTACCATTCTCAAATACTTTAATCTCTTAAGATCTAGTGATGGAAAAGATCAGTTTAGCCTCTGCAATTTCTAGGAATCATACTGGCACTGAATGTTTTAAGCAAGCCCTCTATATATAAACTTGACTATATTCGTTCCCCTATTCAAGAAACACGCACCGCTCTCTTTGCGGGATCATTTTAATTTGTAATTCGCATTTTCCCCAAGGTTGGACATTTAATATTTCGATTTACTTACTCTTTCATCAACAGCTAAAAACTTAGATTCCTACATTAATATTTCATCAGAAGCTAGCAAAGACAATTAAATGTGGTCAGCTCTCATTCATCATTGGAACGCCCTGTCTATATTCTGTGATGATTTCATTTCAGCACCTCTTGACCTGGCTTTATTTATGAACATTTCATTTAAGAGATTTGGAGGGTTTTTTAACAATTAATGGTTTTCTAGTTTATTTTGTCACTAGAAATTGAAAATCTATTACTGCATCTAAAATCCACAGCTCTTCAAATATACCCAACAGTCGCAGCAGCACATATATGGGGTAATCTTTGATCAAAGAGATTAATACTTTTCATGTGCGAAAACAAATCTACAGTTCATATTATCATTCCAGTTCATCTGTTATTATGCAATTACTACGTGAAATGACGTGTGGTGTAAAGAGTTTATTACATACCAGTGCTCTCCTTATTCCCCTTAAACAAAGCTTGCTCTGAGAGTGGCACACACTTATCCTCCCTGTTAAGTCATGTTGAAAGGTGCCATACAGTGTGAAAGAGTACTGTAATTTAGAAATGTACTTACAAGTAATGACCGTCAGAAGTCGTGGTCTTCAGTCGATCAGTGCCATGAAGTACTACGAAGAGCTGGTTGGGATTGCAGAGATACAGAAGTGTCTTTATATTAGTATAACTCATATAATATTTGTTACATCCTAATTGGATTTGAAGAGAAGGTGTACCAGTGTCTAAAACTAACAGATCAAGTACAAACTGTCTTGGAAATGTGTGTTTATAATAAATGAATAAATAAATTTTTAATTAAGCCTTCAGAAAGTCTTCCAAAAGCATTAACCTTGACCTGAGGCAGACTTGTAAAGAAGGAATAAACCAGAATAACCCATTTTAAACAAATCACGTGGAGAAACAGTTTCATTTAATGACATCGTTTTGGCTTGCTTCGACATGAGAGAGCGCATCATTTTGTAATTAATGATGAAGACCTTTCAGCTATCATTGCTATATGATGTCTTTGTATTAGTACATGGGCTGGAAGATAAGTATCCTGGGAGCTCACGGCACTGGGTAACGTTATACTGTGAGACCTCCCAGTGTTCTTGTTGTGATCAAAGGGGATTCACTGAGATGTTCTTAGTAAATATTTGAATACAGCGTTTTAAAGCATTTTTGATTAATGAATATGAATCTCAAAATAGTC
Organism: Acipenser ruthenus; assembly: GCF_902713425.1. Lineage (NCBI taxonomy): Eukaryota > Metazoa > Chordata > Actinopteri > Acipenseriformes > Acipenseridae > Acipenser > Acipenser ruthenus. Next base: position 13,864,231 of record NC_081203.1, read on the forward strand.
TTATTCAAAACAGTTTGCCAGGTGATATAGAACAGTTGAAATATACTGCTGAAAACTCTTAGGCACTGGCCGGATGGAAGCTGATTCACTTTCTCTCCACTGTTTATGGGTACACTTTAGTTCTACATCTCTACACCAGTTTTACAGATGGGATGCCTCCCGTAACATTAAAAACACATTTCAGTCCTACGTAATGTACCAACTCTGCGCAGCATGATTCATTCACAACTCTCACACAACAGAACAGGAATTAACTACGGAATCTGTTAACTATCACAAGACAGCCCACTGGGTTCACGCACACGTAACTTTACACTGCTGTTCCATTCCTTTTATGCTTTGTGCTCTTCTGTGTCATTACTAATGCATGTTAATCACTCTCACGTCACACTGCTGTTCCATTCCTTTTATGCCTTATGCTCTTCTGTGTCATTGCTAATGTATGTTAATCACTCTTCACATTGCAGTAGACTAGAATATTTTTTCATTTAACTATGTAACACAATTTTTGTTCCTGGGTAGTAAGTGTTATTTCCTAATTGCTTATGCCTCAAAAGTATAGAAAATGGCTATTATTCCCCACAAACTTTGCTTTTGTGACCAGGATAGTGATATTTTGAAATTTACCTATTTCCAATGAGAAAACGGGCGAATTTTGGTCTTTTCGTTCACATAAAGTCAGAAAAAAACAACATATGAATCCAAATTAACATGTATTTATACTAAAGTAATACAAAAATGACTACAAAAGATTTAGAAGTGAGTAGTTTTTCGAGATTTACGATTATACTGTAAATCACTTTCACGAATCAGCCCCCAAATGTAGTCTCCCATCATGTTCTCGTTATACTGTCCTTGGTAGCGGCGTTCAAAGTCCAGTATATCCTGGTGGAAGTGCTCGCCTTGCTCCTCCGAGTACGCTCCCATGTTCTCCTTGAATTTATCAAGATGAGCATCAAGGATATGGACTTTGAGGGACATCCTACAGCCCATTGTGCCGTAGTTCTTCACCAGAGTCTCAACCAGCTCCACATAGTTTTCGGGCTTGTGATTGCCCAGGAAGCCCCGAACCACTGCGACAAAGCTGTTCCAAGCCGCTTTCTCCTTACTAGTGAGCTTCTTGGGGAATTCATTGCACTCCAGGATCTTCTTTATCTGTGGTCCGACGAAGACACCGGCTTTGACCTTTGCCTCAGACAGCTTAGGGAAGAAGTCTTGAAGGTACTTGAAGGCTGCCGACTCCTTATCTAGAGCTCTGACAAATTGTTTCATAAGGCCCAATTTGATGTGCAGTGGTGGCATCAGCACCTTCCGGGGATCCACCAGTGGCTCCCACTTGACGTTGTTCCTCCCCACAGAGAACTCGGTCCGCTGTGGCCAGTCCCGCCTGTGGTAGTGCGCCTTTGTGTCCCTGCTGTCCCAAAGGCAAAGATAGAAGGGAAACTTGGTAAAACCGCCTTGGAGACCCAACAGGAATGCCACCATTTTGAAGTCTCCTATGACCTCCCAGCCGTACTCATCATACTTCAAGGCGTCCAGCAAGGTCTTGATGCTGTTGTAATCCTCTTTGAGGTGCACCGAGTGAGCCAGGGGAAGAGCCGGGTACTTGTTACCATTATGGAGCAGCACGGCTTTGAGGCTCCTGGATGAGCTGTCTGGTTACAGGCGATTCCGATTGCCTCGAACAGACTGGTCACATTGTGGCAGAGCAGAGCCCATCTTGACGGGTTAAGAAGCTGGAAAAAGGTTGGTGACGCTTCCTCTGATCTGCGACTTGCACACTTTCATCCAACAAGTTCCACTACTTGAGCCTAGACGTCAAAAGCTCGGCATTGGACTTGGTGAGACCAAGATCTCTAATCAAGTCGTTGAGGTCTTTTTGGTTGGGGTAGTATGGGTTTCTCTCCTCAGCTCCACCTCTGAAATTGTCATCTGGATCTACGTCTTCCTCGCTCTCTGACTTGCTGCTCTCTTCTAAATACGGCTGCTCTCTCTCCGGAGGAGTGGGTACGAGGAGCTCATGGCAGTGTGGCACCGGGGCGATGGATGAAGGAAGGTCCGGATACGTGATAGCAGGTGCATTCTTGCCAGTCCGACATTTGGAAGGGTCCACCATGCAGAAGTAGCAGTTGCTTGAGTAGTCAGTGGGTTCCCGCCAAATTCTTGGGATAGCGTACTTCATGGCTCTCTTTTCCCCTCTGTACCATCCTACAAAAATACATTTATTTCACCCATGACTAATGTGTAAGAGATTCTCGCAACATTTTTCATATATGATATATTTTTTCAATAACATTGAAAATTGTAAAACATTTTAAAATTAAAAACTTTTACAATTTTAAAAATTTTAACAAATTTTATAACATAAAATTCCGAGCAACAATTGTCCATCTTACCTTCCAGAGTTTTTTTTGCAGTGCTCGCAGGTGAAATGAGGTGCCCAGGGTTTGCCTTGATCCCCGACAGGCATGCCAAAATATGCCTTGTAGGCCTCACACATCTTAGCAGATGCTTCCACGGAGTACTTTTTCGCTCTTGATAAATTGGCCGCAGACATAGCAAAATGCATCTGCAGGATGCTTGCAGTCTCGTGATGCCATCTCAGAAAAATGCAGATATGTATCCACTTAGGCAGCTGGAACTAAACTGAACTGGTGGGCTTAAGGCCCCTGTATTTATACTACTATTTATATTACTGGAAAGTTCTAGAAAATTCTAGAAGTTACTCCAAGTTTACTCAGCACTGCATCTATCTGGAATGTTCTGGAAAATAGGTAAATTTCAAAATATCACTGTCCTGGTCACAAAAGCAAAGTTTGTGGGGAATAATAGCCGTTTTCTATACTTTTGAGGCATAAGCAATTAGGAAATAACACTTACTACCCAGGAACCAAAAAAAAAATAAATAAATTGTTACACGGTGAGATCACGGTTAGGTCATTTGGTAAACAGGAGGATTATTCACCAATTCAATTTGCAGAACTCATCAGAAAGGCATATCAGAAAATTAGGAAAGGCATTTTAATTTGAAGCCAGGTCTACAGAACCCACACCCAGAACTTCCCTACCCACCGGTAACAGATGAGATATACCCTCAGAATCAATGGCAGATAGCAAGCGAATTCAGAAACCTCACAGTGTATTACAATGTGATTACAACCACAGGTGAAACCAAAAACTAAATGTAGATAAGACAGAAATGGCAATGCCTGCTTTTTATAATAGAAGTTAATTTACTTTAAAAATAGATTTACAAAGCTTTATAGAAACAACAAAGGTTATAATCAGTGCTTCACTGCTCCATAGTTTAGCATGAATACTTGACTGGTAAAAAAAGATCTGTATGGATAAGCAGAGCATTCTTACAGAGCCGTGAGAAACAGAACTAACAATCACAAATACAATACAATGTAACTAGACTTCATACCGCTTCAGTATTTCCGTGCTTCAAACACAAAGCAATGAATGTCTAGCTGTGAACGTGTGGGCTGCGGTGCTCAGGTGTACAGGTGATGAGGGTGCTTTAACAATGACAAACACAAAGTAATGAATGTCTAGCTGTGAACGTGTGGGCTGCAGTGCTCAGGTGTACAGGTGATGAGGGTGCTTTAACAATGACAAACACAAAGTAATGAATGTCTAGCTGTGAACGTGTGGGCTGCAGTGCTCAGGTGTACACGTGATGAGAGTGCTTTAACAAAGACAAACACAAAGTAATGAATGTCTACTTGTGAACGTGTGGGCTGCAGTGCTCAGGTGTACAGGTGATGAGGGTGCTTTAGCAATAACAAACACAAAGTAATGAATGTCTAGCTGTGAACGTGTGGGCTGCGGTGCTCAGGTGTACACGTGATGAGGGTGCTTTAACAATGACAAACACAAAGTAATGAATGTCTAGCTCTGAACGTGTGTGCTGCAGTGCTCAGGTGTACAAAGCCCGCTCCTTCTCCACCCTTGCTCCGCAGTGGTGGAATGACCTTCCTACAGATGTCAGGACTGCCCAGTCCGACCACATTCCAGTGCTTCCTTAAGACTCACCTCTTCAAACAGCACCTATAGAACTCCTCTGTTTGTATCCTGGGACACTATCACCCTTCATTTAAATGTGCTTTATTTTGCTCTTAGCTGCCCCCTATTTTACTGCATTTAATCCTGTACTTCAGAATACTGTAATCTGCCAAGTGTTCAACCTGTAGTATTTTGTATTTAATCATATCCTGATGTAACTATCACTATTATCTGCTGTATTATTGAATTGTGGTTTGTCACACTTGTACTTGACAGACACAAAGTAATGAATGAATGTCTAGCTGTGAACGTGTGGGCTGCAGTGCTCAGGTGTACCGGTGATGCAGGTGCTTTAACTATGACAAACACAAAGTAATGAATGTCTAGCTGTGAACGTGTGGGCTGCAGTGCTCAGGTGTACACGTGATGAGGGTGCTTTAACAATGACAAACACAAAGTAATGAATGTCCAGATGTGAACGTGTGGGCTGCAGTGCTCAGATGTACACGTGATGAGGGTGCTTTAACAATGACAAACACAAAGTAATGAATGTCTAGCTGTGAACGTGTGGGCTGCAGTGCTCAGATGTACACGTGATGAGGGTGCTTTAACAATGACAAACACAAAGTAATGAATGTCTAGCTGTGAACGTGTGGGCTGCAGTGCTCAGGTGTACACGTGATGAGGGTGCTTTAACAATGACAAACACAAAGTAATGAATGTCTAGCTGTGAACATGTGGGCTGCAGTGCTCAGGTGTACAGGTGATGAGGGTGCTTTAACAATGACAAACACAAAGTAATGAATGTCTAGCTGTGAACGTGTGGGCTGCAGCGCTCAGGTGTACACGTGATGAGGGTGCTTTAACAATGACAAACACAAAGTAATGAATGTCTAGCTGTGAACGTGTGGGCTGCAGTGCTCAGGTGTACACGTGATGAGGGTGCTTTAACAATGACAAACACAAAGTAATGAATGTCTAGCTGTGAACGTGTGGGCTGCAGTGCTCAAGTGTACAGGTGATGCAGGTGCTTTAACTATGACAAACACAAAGTAATGAATGTCTAGCTGTGAACGTGTGGGCTGCAGTGCTCAGGTGTACAGGTGATGCAGGTGCTTTAACTATGACAAACACAAAGTAATGAATGTCTAGCTGTGAACGTGTGGGCTGCAGTGCTCAGGTGTACAGGTGATGAGGGTGCTTTAACAATGACAAACACAAAGTAATGAATGTCTAGCTGTGAACGTGTGGGCTGCGGTGCTCAGGTGTACAGGTGATGCAGGTTCTTTAACAATGACAGACACAAAGTCCATGGCTCAAAACAGTTCTTTTATTTCTTTGATTTCTCGGTTAAATAATAAATGCTGGCTCTACACACCAATGTGTATTGCCAGCTTTAAACCACAGGGTTGAGTCTCGAAATAATAATCACAAACAACACACAACACAGACACGGCCTCTTCTCCTGACAGTGCGTGCAGGTGCTGGTGCAAGGAATGCAGTGAGAAGTGGTGTAAGTGCTGACCGGGCTTGATGCGAGCCTGTAGCGACAGCTTCCCGGCTCGTGTTAGCCGTCTATCAGTGACAAACACAGACAGTTAGATTAGGCTTGATGCGAGCCTGTAGCAACAACTTCCCGGCTCATGTTAGCCGTCTATCAGTGACAAACACAGACAGTTAGATTAGGCTTGATGCGAGCCTGTAGCGACAGCTTCCCGGCTCGTGTTAGCCGTCTATCAGTGACAAACACAGACAGTTAGATTGGGCTTGATGCGAGCCTGTAGCAACAACTTCCCGGCTCATGTTAGCCGTCTATCAGTGACAAACACAGACAGTTAGATTAGGCTTGATGCGAGCCTGTAGCGACAGCTTCCCGGCTCGTGTTAGCCGTCTATCAGTGACAAACACAGACAGTTAGATTGGGCTTGATGCGAGACTGTAGCAACAACTTCCCGGCTCATGTTAGCCGTCTATCAGTGACAAACACAGACAGTTAGATTAGGCTTGATGCGAGCCTGTAGCGACAGCTTCCCGGCTCGTGTTAGCCGTCTATCAGTGACAAACACAGACAGTTAGATTGGGCTTGATGCGAGCCTGTAGCAACAACTTCCCGGCTCATGTTAGCCGTCTATCAGTGACAAACACAGACAGTTAGATTGGGCTTGATGCTGGTCTGTAGCGACAGCTTCCTGGCTCATGTTAGCCGTCTATCAGTGACAAACACAGACAGTTAGATTGGGCTTGATGCTGGTCTGTAGCGACAGCTTCCTGGCTCGTGTTAGCCGTCTATCAGTGACAAACACAGACAGTTAGATTGGGCTTGATGCTGGTCTGTAGCGACAGCTTCCTGGCTCGTGTTAGCCGTCTATCAGTGACAAACACAGACAGTTAGATTGGGCTTGATGCTGGTCTGTAGCGACAGCTTCCTGGCTCGTGTTAGCCGTCTATCAGTGACAAACACAGACAGTTAGATTGGGCTTGATGCTGGTCTGTAGCGACAGCTTCCTGGCTCGTGTTAGCCGTCTATCAGTGACAAACACAGACAGTTAGATTAGGCTTGATGCGAGCCTGTAGCAACAACTTCCCGGCTCATGTTAGCCGTCTATCAGTGACAAACACAGACAGTTAGATTGGGCTTGATGCTGGTCTGTAGCGACAGCTTCCTGGCTCGTGTTAGCCGTCTATCAGTGACAAACACAGACAGTTAGATTAGGCTTGATGCGAGCCTGTAGCAACAACTTCCCGGCTCATGTTAGCCGTCTATCAGTGACAAACACAGACAGTTAGATTAGGCTTGATGCTGGTCTGTAGCGACAGCTTCCTGGCTCGTGTTAGCCGTCTATCAGTGACAAACACAGACAGTTAGATTGGGCTTGATGCTGGCCTGTAGCGACAACTTCCCGGCTCGTGATTGCCGTCTAGTAGTGACAAACACAGACAGTTAGATTCCACAAACAAACAAACGATAAGTTTACACAGTCCATTTCCTTTATCGATCAGTTTCATAACCACATCAAAGGAACAGATTACATTGTCACATCCCCAATTATACCCTTAGTCACGCCCCCTGCGATAGCTAGTTCAGTCACGTCTCCTCCAATCCATGACTGACACATCGCGTACCGCTTTAGGGCGATGACTTTGGGCATTGTGACTCTGCCCCCTTCCTGGCTGGCTGGCTTCCGACTGACCCTGGAATGAACTGCCAGACCAACCAATACGAGGCACTCTGTTCCTGTTAAACAGCGCCCTCACAGATCCGGAGGGAGATAGTTGACTAGGATTTATTCGTTCTCTGTCACAATAGCCTTCACCTGTGAACTGTGAACGTGTGGGCTGCAGTGCTCAGGTGTACACGTGATGAGAGTGCTTTAACAAAGACAAACACAAAGTAATGAATGTCTACTTGTGAACGTGTGGGCTGCAGTGCTCAGGTGTACAGGTGATGAGGGTGCTTTAGCAATAACAAACACAAAGTAATGAATGTCTAGCTGTGAACGTGTGGGCTGCGGTGCTCAGGTGTACACGTGATGAGGGTGCTTTAACAATGACAAACACAAAGTAATGAATGTCTAGCTGTGAACGTGTGGGCTGCAGTGCTCAGGTGTACACGTGATGAGGGTGCTTTTAACAATGACAAACACAAAGTAATGAATGTCTAGCTCTGAACGTGTGTGCTGCAGTGCTCAGGTGTACAAAGCCCGCTCCTTCTCCACCCTTGCTCCGCAGTGGTGGAATGACCTTCCTACAGATGTCAGGACTGCCCAGTCCGACCACATTCCAGTGCTTCCTTAAGACTCACCTCTTCAAACAGCACCTATAGAACTCCTCTGTTTGTATCCTGGGACACTATCACCCTTCATTTAAATGTGCTTTATTTTGCTCTTAGCTGCCCCCTATTTTACTGCATTTAATCCTGTACTTCAGAATACTGTAATCTGCCAAGTGTTCAACCTGTAGTATTTTGTATTTAATCATATCCTGATGTAACTATCACTATTATCTGCTGTATTATTGAATTGTGGTTTGTCACACTTGTACTTGACAGACACAAAGTAATGAATGAATGTCTAGCTGTGAACGTGTGGGCTGCAGTGCTCAGGTGTACCGGTGATGCAGGTGCTTTAACTATGACAAACACAAAGTAATGAATGTCTAGCTGTGAACGTGTGGGCTGCAGTGCTCAGGTGTACACGTGATGAGGGTGCTTTAACAATGACAAACACAAAGTAATGAATGTCCAGATGTGAACGTGTGGGCTGCAGTGCTCAGATGTACACGTGATGAGGGTGCTTTAACAATGACAAACACAAAGTAATGAATGTCTAGCTGTGAACGTGTGGGCTGCAGTGCTCAGGTGTACACGTGATGAGGGTGCTTTAACAATGACAAACACAAAGTAATGAATGTCCAGATGTGAACGTGTGGGCTGCAGTGCTCAGATGTACACGTGATGAGGGTGCTTTAACAATGACAAACACAAAGTAATGAATGTCTAGCTGTGAACGTGTGGGCTGCAGTGCTCAGGTGTACAGGTGATGCAGGTGCTTTAACTATGACAAACACAAAGTAATGAATGTCTAGCTGTGAACGTGTGGGCTGCAGTGCTCAGGTGTACAGGTGATGCAGGTGCTTTAACTATGACAAACACAAAGTAATGAATGTCTAGCTGTGAACGTGTGGGCTGCAGTGCTCAGGTGTACAGGTGATGAGGGTGCTTTAACAATGACAAACACAAAGTAATGAATGTCTAGCTGTGAACGTGTGGGCTGCGGTGCTCAGGTGTACAGGTGATGCAGGTTCTTTAACAATGACAGACACAAAGTCCATGGCTCAAAACAGTTCTTTTATTTCTTTGATTTCTCGGTTAAATAATAAATGCTGGCTCTACACACCAATGTGTATTGCCAGCTTTAAACCACAGGGTTGAGTCTCGAAATAATAATCACAAACAACACACAACACAGACACGGCCTCTTCTCCTGACAGTGCGTGCAGGTGCTGGTGCAAGGAATGCAGTGAGAAGTGGTGTAAGTGCTGACCGGGCTTGATGCGAGCCTGTAGCGACAGCTTCCCGGCTCGTGTTAGCCGTCTATCAGTGACAAACACAGACAGTTAGATTAGGCTTGATGCGAGCCTGTAGCAACAACTTCCCGGCTCATGTTAGCCGTCTATCAGTGACAAACACAGACAGTTAGATTAGGCTTGATGCGAGCCTGTAGCGATAGCTTCCCGGCTCGTGTTAGCCGTCTATCAGTGACAAACACAGACAGTTAGATTGGGCTTGATGCGAGCCTGTAGCAACAACTTCCCGGCTCATGTTAGCCGTCTATCAGTGACAAACACAGACAGTTAGATTAGGCTTGATGCGAGCCTGTAGCGACAGCTTCCCGGCTCGTGTTAGCCGTCTATCAGTGACAAACACAGACAGTTAGATTAGGCTTGATGCGAGCCTGTAGCAACAACTTCCCGGCTCATGTTAGCCGTCTATCAGTGACAAACACAGACAGTTAGATTAGGCTTGATGCGAGCCTGTAGCGACAGCTTCCCGGCTCGTGTTAGCCGTCTATCAGTGACAAACACAGACAGTTAGATTGGGCTTGATGCGAGCCTGTAGCAACAACTTCCCGGCTCATGTTAGCCGTCTATCAGTGACAAACACAGACAGTTAGATTAGGCTTGATGCGAGCCTGTAGCGACAGCTTCCCGGCTCGTGTTAGCCGTCTATCAGTGACAAACACAGACAGTTAGATTGGGCTTGATGCGAGCCTGTAGCAACAACTTCCCGGCTCATGTTAGCCGTCTATCAGTGACAAACACAGACAGTTAGATTGGGCTTGATGCTGGTCTGTAGCGACAGCTTCCTGGCTCATGTTAGCCGTCTATCAGTGACAAACACAGACAGTTAGATTGGGCTTGATGCTGGTCTGTAGCGACAGCTTCCTGGCTCGTGTTAGCCGTCTATCAGTGACAAACACAGACAGTTAGATTGGGCTTGATGCTGGTCTGTAGCGACAGCTTCCTGGCTCGTGTTAGCCGTCTATCAGTGACAAACACAGACAGTTAGATTGGGCTTGATGCTGGTCTGTAGCGACAGCTTCCTGGCTCGTGTTAGCCGTCTATCAGTGACAAACACAGACAGTTAGATTGGGCTTGATGCTGGTCTGTAGCGACAGCTTCCTGGCTCGTGTTAGCCGTCTATCAGTGACAAACACAGACAGTTAGATTAGGCTTGATGCGAGCCTGTAGCAACAACTTCCCGGCTCATGTTAGCCGTCTATCAGTGACAAACACAGACAGTTAGATTGGGCTTGATGCTGGTCTGTAGCGACAGCTTCCTGGCTCGTGTTAGCCGTCTATCAGTGACAAACACAGACAGTTAGATTAGGCTTGATGCGAGCCTGTAGCAACAACTTCCCGGCTCATGTTAGCCGTCTATCAGTGACAAACACAGACAGTTAGATTAGGCTTGATGCGAGCCTGTAGCGACAGCTTCCTGGCTCATGTTAGCCGTCTATCAGTGACAAACACAGACAGTTAGATTGGGCTTGATGCTGGCCTGTAGCGACAACTTCCCGGCTCGTGATTGCCGTCTAGTAGTGACAAACACAGACAGTTAGATTCCACAAACAAACAAACGATAAGTTTACACAGTCCATTTCCTTTATCGATCAGTTTCATAACCACATCAAAGGAACAGATTACATTGTCACATCCCCAATTATACCCTTAGTCACGCCCCCTGCGATAGCTAGTTCAGTCACGTCTCCTCCAATCCATGACTGACACATCGCATACCGCTTTAGGGCGATGACTTTGGGCATTGTGACTCTGCCCCCTTCCTGGCTGGCTGGCTTCCGACTGACCCTGGAATGAACTGCCAGACCAACCAATATGAGGCACTCTGTTCCTGTTAAACAGCGCCCTCACAGATCCGGAGGGAGATAGTTGACTAGGATTTATTCGTTCTCTGTCACAATAGCCTTCACCTCTTAATCAAGAGAGATGCATTGTGGAGCTCAACAAGCCATGTATGATGTTGTTCAGCTGCATGATGCACATGATATTGTGCTATTTCAAAATCATCCACATACCAGCTGTTCAGTGGTACATGGTATGGCATTGTTAGGGACTAATGAAGTGATACCACGTACCACTTCATCAATGTAGTAGCATGGCACCAGTTTGCTACCCTAGCAGGAATTCAATTTTTGTTCAGAATCCATTATAAATGCTGTGGTCGAATTTTGTTTCTTCAGGCTAATACACTGCTATTGTATCTGTAATCCAATGGTAATATTTCTGTAAGGGAGCACTTGGCAAAAGAAACTTGGTGTAATATTGGTGTGGATATTTAATTCTTCTAAAAAATGATTCTAACTGTTTCTTGTTCTGGCTGGTTATATTTAACTGTGTTGAACATTTGTGATGTGCAGTATTCTAAAGACCAGCTTGATTTCCTTAATACGATTCTGGATATTAATTTCATACCCTGCATGATTTGCATTCTTCTCCCAAAGTGAGAGAACAGTGTTATACTGTAATAAGATCCTCGCAGGATTTCATCTACTTGTAGAAATGCATTCTTCAGTAGCACACTTCAATATGTGGAATAAGCACAACTAGGTTTCATAAAGGTGACAATGAGCAAAGGTCCGTTGTATATCGCACACCTTTTGAATGCCACCTATCAAACATACGAGAGTATACGGGGTGTCCCATAATCAGACACCATGTGCTGGATTATATGTTGTACTGATTATTGGTGTTCTCTTGTTAAATCAGACAGTCACATCTGTCTACACCATATCAAAGACATTTCACACCTGAAAGAAACAGAGACAGAACCAATATATGTGAATACTGTGCATCTTGTATATAACACCAACACTGTATAATACACGCAGAGATTCTTCTACTGTTTCTAAAGTGATGCACAATATATAATTTGATGTTTGAATATTTGTGGAGGCATGGTTTAACACTGAAGGTTAAATTATTAGCTACCTAATGATATCCGAAAGCCATCATCTGTGTGTAAAATTTAAGAAACTTCTTAGTCTAATGGCTCTTAATAAATCCTAACAGGCCTTAATAGTCCTGTAATGGCTTCCGTTGTTTTAAGCTGTTTCTAATTCAGGTCCCAGAAAAGAGAACGTCATCAAAAGAAAGCATATAGTTAGAAACAGAGACAAGAACAGGACAGAAATCAAATCAAATAAAAAGGAGTGTGAAGCAGGAGACTGTAGAGAATGGGAAATCAGACAGTTTGAGTAGGTGAAGTACATAAATAACTTGTTTAAGTGGCAGGTAGGAAGGGGGGGATAAAAAGGTGCTCTTCTTCCAAATGGGCTGTATTTTATGTCAGTTAACAGCTGTGCAATAAGTTACTTTTCATTTATATGCAAGCCACCTTCAATAATTTGAGGGTGTTTCTAATAAACGTTTTGGGGCAGAGTACATTTTCAACACAACTGGAACCTGTTTAACAGACAGGCCTTTGACAGACCCTCAGGTATGTCTGAGTAGTACCTAGGTTTAATAAAAACCAGGACTGGGAAAACTGGCCAAAAAGGCCTTTCAACATTGTTGTTTTTTTAATGAAATACCCAGCGAGCACATCTTCAACATTCCGTCGTGCTATTATACACCAACATTCTTTTCTGCTTATTATGGAGATGGTTTTCCTCCAACAAAGCATGTACTTTTCTCATTGTTTTAACATTTCATGAGTTACTCACATTCTTTCGCATTTGCAGTCACTTATAGTCTGGCACTTATAGACCTAATTCGCATGAAAAAATAAATGATTTGGAAGCCAGTGGTTTCACTGCTATTTAATCCAGAGAAACCAAACCATCTGATAACACGACTTTGGATTATGCTTAGTTACAACGGGCCAGATTCAGACTGCCAGTGTTGCAGAACTAGCAGGAAACACAGATTTGTCTATCAGCAGCTCTTAAATTGCCGTACTTATTGAGTCATGTGACCATTTAGAATTTCAGCAAATGCTTGTTTGTTGTGTTTTTTATTGTCTTGCAGATGCAGGGATGATTTACTTAAAGTGCATGGTGCGAACAAAATAGTACCAGTAAATCCTACCTAATATATATTGCCATCATTTTGTTGGTCTCACATATTCACATATGCAACACACACACACACACACACACATTATGGAAGGTGAATGGTATTGTATTTGAAGTTACTAGTGTAGACAATGTAGCAATCAATCCTTGCAGTGATGATCCTTCAATACCGGTTCCCCGTATTCAACTTCAAGAAACGCAGTCGACATTTCAGCCCATTCCGGTCATTGGGAAAGCAGCGCTTGCTATGGGGAAGGTGAGCCAAAGCGTCTGGGAGTTTCCGTTCTTGTAATGGAAGTAAATGACAAACATTTACAATGTTTGTTTTTTTTAAAGATATTTCTGGTGAAAAATATTATTTTAAAAACAATACACTGAAATAGTCATATGCTAAAAACAACCCAATCATTCAGAATTATTTTTCCTTTTACAAGAAGTTAAACTCTCAGAAGCAACTCACATATTTCCCATGTGGACAAATAACTATGCAAAAGGTACCATAAGAAATGTAATCCACGTATAAAATTATGTGGGCATCTTTCATATACAGCAGAAACATGCGGCACCCATGAAGTGATTGATGGTGACACATATTAGGATCCTCTGGAATGATTGTGTTGTGCTTTCAAAGGATATTTACATCCCTTGTTTAAATATGCTGATCTTAAGACGCTAGTGTAGTTTATTGCTCTACACCAGAACTGAGTGCCAGTGCATTCTTACTGCAGAAATTAAAACATTGTAAAACTAAAACAAAACACAACCAATTAAGCCTTAAGTTACATTTAATTTTCCCTGGCAATACTGTAGCGCTACATTGGCAATGCTATGCTGTACTAAGAGAAAGGGTTGGCTTATTTGGCCATTTTTATTTCCAGAATGTCATGCCATAATATCTGTCCTTGATTTCATATGTTTTCATTTCACTAGGCTCTTTATATACATTCAATGACATATATATATATATATATATATATATATATATATATATATATATATATATATATATATATACAGTGCCTTGCGAAAGTATTCGGCCCCCTTGAACTTTGCGACCTTTTGCCACATTTCAGGCTTCAAACATAAAGATCTGAAACTGTAATTTTTTGTGAAGAATCAACAACAAGTGGGACACAATCATGAAGTGGAACGAAATTTATTGGATATTTCAAACTTTTTTAACAAATAAAAAACTGAAAAATTGGGCGTGCAAAAACCTTTTGCTGCGATTACAGCTGTAAGTCGCTTGGGGTATGTCTCTATCAGTTTTGCACATCGAGAGACTGAAATTTTTGCCCATTCCTCCTTGCAAAACAGCTCGAGCTCAGTGAGGTTGGATGGAGAGCATTTGTGAACAGCAGTTTTCAGTTCTTTCCACAGATTCTCGATTGGATTCAGGTCTGGACTTTGACTTGGCCATTCTAACACCTGGATATGTTTATTTGTGAACCATTCCATTGTAGATTTTGCTTTATGTTTTGGATCATTGTCTTGTTGGAAGACAAATCTCCGTCCCAGTCTCAGGTCTTTTGCAGACTCCATCAGGTTTTCTTCCAGAATGGTCCTGTATTTGGCTCCATCCATCTTCCCATCAATTTTAACCATCTTCCCTGTCCCTGCTGAAGAAAAGCAGGCCCAAACCATGATGCTGCCACCACCATGTTTGACAGTGGGGATGGTGTGTTCAGGGTGATGAGCTGTGTTGCTTTTACGCCAAACATAACGTTTTGCATTGTTGCCAAAAAGTTCGATTTTGGTTTCATCTGACCAGAGCACCTTCTTCCACATGTTTGGTGTGTCTCCCAGGTGGCTTGTGGCAAACTGTAAATGACACTTTTTATGGATATCTTTAAGAAATGGCTTTCTTCTTGCCACTCTTCCATAAAGGCCAGATTTGTGCAGTATACGACTGATTGTTGTCCTATGGACAGAGTCTCCCACCTCAGCTGTAGATCTCTGCAGTTCATCCAGTGTGATCATGGGCCTCTTGGCTGCATCTCTGATCAGTCTTCTCCTTGTATGAGCTGAAAGTTTAGAGGGACGGCCAGGTCTTGGTAGATTTGCAGTGGTCTGATACTCCTTCCATTTCAATATTATCGCTTGCACAGTGCTCCTTGGGATGTTTAAAGCTTGGGAAATCTTTTTGTATCCAAATCTGGCTTTAAACTTCTCCACAACAGTATCTCGGACCTGCCTGGTGTGTTCCTTGTTCTTCATGATGCTCTCTGCGCTTTAAACGGACCTCTGAGACTATCACAGTGCAGGTGCATTTATACGGAGACTTGATTACACACAGGTGGATTCCATTTATCATCATTAGTCATTTAGGTCAACATTGGATCATTCAGAGATCCTCACTGAACTTCTGGAGAGAGTTTGCTGCACTGAAAGTAAAGGGGCTGAATAATTTTGCACGCCCAATTTTTCAGTTTTTTATTTGTTAAAAAAGTTTGAAATATCCAATAAATTTTGTTCCACTTCATGATTGTGTCCCACTTGTTGTTGATTCTTCACAAAAAATTACAGTTTCATATCTTTATGTTTGAAGCCTGAAATGTGGCAAAAGGTCGCAAAGTTCAAGGGGGCCGAATACTTTCGCAAGGCACTGTACATTTCGATTCCATGAAGAAGCCAGCAAAGCTAGATCCCCATGCTAAGGAGTTTATTTCAAAGACCATAGTGATGCAGCCGCAAGCACATTGAATATAGCAAAGCCACAGAGTGTGATTAACAAGTTATTCGGACGCTAGCCAGCATGACGGTGTTACTGAAGATCGCTCTGATGTTGGATTGGATCCAGCAGCCAGCAAAGGTAATGCAGAGACAAAATGACAATACAGAAATCTTAGTGCAGCAACATAGATTGCCTACCCTCCCATCACGCGAAATACGGATGTTTAAAGGTGATCCATTGGACTACAGATCATTCATTAGAGCTTTTGAACATGGAATAGAAGATAAGACGGAAAGTAAGGACTGGTTGTATTGCTTAGGGCAATACGCAAGTGGAGAGCCCGGAAACTTGGTCTGCAGTTGCCAACATATGAATCCGGATAAAGGATACAAAGAATCTAAAAAGTTGCTTCAAGAGAACTTCGGAAACAAGCTTAGAATCGCTACAGCTTATGTGGAAAAGGCCCTCAATTGGTCTCAGATTAAGTCTGAAGATGCGTATGCACTCTTTCTCATTGGATGCTGCAATACCATGGAAGACATCGAGTATATGGAAGAAATGGATAATCCCAAAAACATGAGAACTGTAGTTTCAAAGCTTCCTTATAAACTAAGAGAAAGATGGAGTGGAGTGGCTTGTGATATCTGAAGCAGCAGAGAGGAGCAGCAACTGGCTGTGGTTGAGACGGAAAGATTCTGGCTGGGGATCTCAAGCACAGTAGAAAGAAAGAAACGCTGATGTACAGGTAAGTAAGCTGGGCTGAGTTGAGTGGGGGACGGAGGGGGGTGATGCTGGGACGCCAGAATCACCGTCGAGCCCTCTTGAGGTGTCGTGGGCTAGTCGACGAAACACTGAGGATGGAAGGTGCCCACTTGAAGACCCCAGAGATGTACCCTACTTAGCTCAATCCAGACGGTTGTCATGCTGATGCGCTGGGGAGGCCGCACTGTGGTTGATCCCCAGAGCCAGCATCGCAGCCGTTGTGTGTGCTGATGCGCCAGGGAGGCAAAATAAGCTGATCCCTGGAGCCAGCATTATACTTCAGCCATTAACACCAGACAGAAGGATATCTACATCATCATATGGAAGGAAACGTAAATGGATGGAGACACATATGGATCACATTAGTTTACTGTAAAGCTACGTCTTAGTTGGTGCTTATCTTGGCGAGAGCCGAGTTCAAATCAGCATGAAGTTTTAACATCTACTCTCGTGTAATGGAAATCATACTTTTAATGTGTTTTGATTACATGTATGCAGATGAATTGAATATGTATTGTTATGAGATTGTATTTTAAAAAGGAAAAGTAATAAAATATAAAATTGGAAAAAAACCTAGATTTATATTTCACTTCTCCTCATATTTAACCCTAGCGGTACCTTTTAATGACCCTCCATTTGAAGCCTGGGCTGATTTATTGAGTGTGCTTTGTTTGTCTAACTTTGAGGCATCAAAGGCATAACCATTGGAGAGGGAGGAATTTGAACTGGCAACAACATGTTTGCCAGTCTCCCTTGGAGTTGTGTCTGTTTTATCAGTCTAGTTAATACAAAAGCATCATAACTGTGCTACAGCCATTGCATTGGTTACCTAAGCGATATTGACACAGATTGCAAAAATGAACCGATTATGCCTGTGATGCCTTACATATGGGCTACGTATACCCTATATCAAAAACATAAGACAAAGACTAGCCTAGTGGTTTCTAGAATGGGATAGATTGTGAGCAGCACTCGGAACAAACCACAGGATCCCATCCTAACTGGTTGAGGTTAACAAGCATCTACTGTAGCTCTGTAGACAGATTAAACACACCCTTACCATAGGCAGAAAGACCAGTTTAATACATCATACTGGATTTTCACAGCAGTTGCTATTGGTCAGTTGCACTGAATGAATTAACTTACAGCTCTGTAGTGGAGTTCATCAACTGTGGCAGTAAATCTGCAGATTTCCAGCTCACTGGGACAAAAAAAAAGTGTCATCTGAAGGCTGATTGCACAAAAGCATTTCCGTAGGTACTCAACAAACTATACAGACTCAAATATAAAAATAGTTAAAGGAAATTATAGTTTATAGAGAAACTTGGCTGTTGCTTTTTGTGAAAATCCTGTACAAACTTATGTCTGCATTTCCACATACATACTAGACTTCTACCCTGTGTGCTCAGTTGCTTTCCAAGATCAGATGCTGAATCTGGTTCAGCGTTATTGCTGAAGTATCTTGATAACCAGAGGCTCTATGTTACAGTGAAATACAGAGAAGCATTCTGATATCCGTAACATTACTCAGCTGAACATCCTGAGGCCTGTTTATAGGTGCACTAGATTGGCAGACTGGAATGAAATACAATGTTTTTAATCTTTTGTTTGTTTTATTTCTTCTGTTTTTGATTAATATTTAATTTCTTATGTTTAATCCACTGGAAAAAATACCTATGTGCCAAACCAGTGCTTAGAAATATACATGGGGAATGCTAAGAGGGCTGTCTTTGTGTTTTTATTTCTGTGCACACATATACTTCCCCTCTGCCACGTTTTTCACCCCAGTGAAATGTATAATTAGGCTTGCTACTATTCGATTTTTATTTTTTGGCCAAATCGACGATTAATATCGATGTTTATTTTAGAAAGAATTTACCAGGTTCTTTTTTCAATTGAAGCAGAGAATGGGTGAAAAAAAAAGACTTTGTATGCCATTGAGAAACATCTCATTTAGAGAAACCCCTTTATCATATTCAACATGCAACAAAACCATGGTTACCAACATTCTAATTGAAATAACGTTTGGTCACAGCACAGCTTTACCTTGTAAAGATAAAGATCCTACACACATTAAAAAATGGTCTAAAAAAATGTAGAAAACGCAGCATATAAAAGTGTATTACACAGACTTTTATAATATAAATTTACGAGTAAAAATAATATGCACAGAACAAAACATTAGATAGTTGAACAGAACTAACTTGCCCTTATTCTTCAGCACAGCTGGAGTCACTGGAAGGCAAGGCAGAGCGGCTGCTTCGTCCTGCCGTGGAGATGTCGGTCAGGGGATTGTGCTCAATACTCATTAAGTGTTTTCCTCTTGTGCCCTATTTTCAAATCAAACAAGTAACTGTCAACATATACCTAGCAAAAGCTTACCTACACCTTAACCCGCTAATTTCAAAAGTA
The DNA here is from genome assembly GCF_902713425.1 of Acipenser ruthenus. NCBI lineage: Eukaryota > Metazoa > Chordata > Actinopteri > Acipenseriformes > Acipenseridae > Acipenser > Acipenser ruthenus. The sequence goes on from NC_081203.1 coordinate 13,883,179, forward strand.
GGCGCTTTGAATGATAGGCGCTTGAGCTGGCAAATGAAAGTGCACAGTCGGTACAGGTCTTGATGATTGACGTCATTTCAACGAATGAGAGCATTCTGGTGCTGCTTCAGTCAACGAGATCTGGCAGAACTGGGTGAAATGACAGTGACTATGAAACTATACTAACAGATCACTGAGATGATTGACAGCGACTCCTAGCCATTCAGAGCGGAACAGAGACGGGACAGACAGCAAGTATAAAAACTACACAAACTAGAGATGATTTCTAAATTGTTATTTTTGGTACGAAAATAAAAAATAGTGTGTGGTTTTACCGACGTTTATCCTGTGTAAGTGTAAGTGGAAGCGACATCGTGGGAGAAGTACAGTCGTGGACAAGTACAACGCAGTTAGAAGCAGAAAGGAGGAATTACATCTTTAAATTTGGAGTTGCTTTAATCAGAAAACATTGCAGCTTAAAGCCTTGCAGCTGTGTGTATTTTTCTGATAAGCTGAAACTCGGAGCAGCTGATTCAAATCCCACGGCGTTCTGGGACACGGGGGAGGAGCGGAGCACGCAGCACAAACACAAACAAACAAAAGGCAGGCAGACTTCCCAGCGACAGCGTGTGGAAGCGACATCGTGGGAGAAGTACAGTCGTGGACAAGTACAACGCAGTTAGAAGCAGAAAGGAGGAATTACATCTTTAAATTTGGAGTTGCTTTAATCAGAAAACATTGCAGCTTAAAGCCTTGCAGCTGTGTGTATTTTTCTGATAAGCTGAAACTCGGAGCAGCTGATTAAAATTCCGCGGCGTTCTGGGACACGGGGGAGGAGCAGAGCACGCAGCACAAACACAAACAAACAAAAGGCAGGCAGACTTCCCAGCGATAGTGTGTGGAAGCGACATCGTGGGAGAAGTACAGTCGTGGACAAGTACAACGCAGTTAGAAGCAGTTTGAAAGCAGGTTGACAGTTGCAGAAGCTACACTAAACAAAAAACAAACCAAAAAAATGGTCTTCAAGCCAGTAATCTGTGACAGCTGCATGATGTGGGAAATCCGAGAAAACCCAGCAGAGCTCAACCAAGTTTGTGTCAAGTGCCGCACCATCCAGGACTTACTTCAGCGATTAAGCCTGCTAGAAAAGGAGCTGGAGGAAATGAGACAGCAACAGGAGCTTGAGGAGCTGACACACCCACAATTCATGGAAGTCTGCACCCCTAGCAGACTGAAAGCCACCAGGGAGATGGAAGAGAGTCGAAACAGCTGGGTTCAGATAGGCAGAAGCAGGGAAAAAAAGAAACTTCGTCAAACACAACCACCAGAAATCCAGACAGCCAACACATTTGAGCCACTTCAACATTTAGATGACCAAAACCAACATCAAGAGAATGAAAGAAACAACACCCAGGACCCTATAAACAGTGCTGACCAGGCAGCAAAAAGAGAGGTCATGATTGTTGGGGACTCCATACGGAGAAACACAGCAAGTTCAGTTCGCAGTTTGGACCCCCTTACTACAACAGTGTACTGCCTTCCAGGAGCCTCTGTCAAGCACATCACTGAGAATGTGGACAGGCTCCTAGAACGAACAGGAGATGACCCGGTAGTAGTCGTCCACATTGGTACAAACAACATTGGTAGAGACAGGCCAAGATCCCTGCAAAACAAATTCAGAGAGCTAGGAAGGAAATTAAAAGACAAGACCAAAACTGTGGTATTTTCTGGGATACTGCCAGAGCCTTGCAAAGGACCATATGGACAGCTGGAAATACAAAATCAAAATGCATGGCTGAAATCGTGGTGCACACAGGACGGCTTCACCTTTCTTGAACATTGGAGCACTTTCTACAACAAGGACTATCTATACAGGTGGGACGGACTGCACTTAAACAGAAAGGGAACCAATCTACTCGGAGAAAGGATCCTTCAGGCGGTCCAGAAGCATTTAAACTAGAAAGGAAGGGGGGAGAAAACAAAAAAACAGAAGGGAGACCACATCAAAACAAGGGCAACAACTCAGGTAAGACCACTATTAAATGTATTTATCTTAATGCTAGAAGTCTCAGAAACAAAATGTTAGAACTTGAAGCTACTGCACTAACAAGTAACTACGATGTGATAGGTGTTACAGAAACTTGGTTGTCTGAGAGTGATGGAGACGAATATAATATTAGTGGGTACACACTGTATAGGAAAGACAGGCAGGACAGAAGAGGCGGAGGGGTAGCGCTATACATAAGAAATAGCCTTGAAGCCCAGGTGTTAAATCAGGACAAAGAAAACAATGCAGAATCAATATGGGTCACAATAATGGACACAAATTCAAAGGGCATAATAATAAGAGCATGCTATAGACCGCCAAATTCAGACGCTGAGCAAAATAATCTGTTGTACAATGACATTCGAAATGCGTGTAGAAAAGGAGATGCCATACTAATGGGGGATTTCAACTTCCCCTCTATAAAATGGGAAAACCCAATGGGGGGCACGACGGATGAAATTGCAATGGTGGAAATGACAAATGACTGCTTCCTAATGCAATTTGTCAAGGCACCGACTAGAGGGGAGGCATGCCTTGACTTAGTCTTTTCAAATAATGAAAACAGAATAACTAAAACAGAGGTCAGAGAGCCTTTGGCAAACTCAGACCACAACATGGTCTCATTTGAAATATTTTTTAAAACCCCACATGTCGACCTGTTCCTATCCAGTTTTAAATAACTTTAGCATAACAGAGGCAGAAGTGTTAAAGGGACTAGGAAATCTTAAAATAAACAAATCCCCTGGGCCAGATGAGATCCTCCCAATAGTACTCAAAGAAATGAAAGAAGTTATTTACAAACCGCTAACCAAGATCATGCAACAGTCTCTTGACACGGGTTGTACCGACAGACTGGAAAATAGCAAACGTAATACCGATCCACAAAAAGGGAGACAAAACCGAACCAGGTAACTACAGACCAGGAAGCTTGACTTCTATTATATGTAAACTTATGGAAACTATAATAAGATCCAAAATGGAAAATTACCTATATGGTAACAATATCCTGGGAGACAGCCAGCATGGTTTTAGGAAAGGGAGATCGTGTCTAACTAACCTACTGGACTTTTTTGAGGATGCAACATTGAAAATGGATAACTGGAAAGCATACGACATGGTTTATTTAGATTTCCAGAAAGCTTTTGACAAAGTCCCGCATAAAAGATGAATTCTCAAACTGAACGCAGTAGGGATTCAAGGAAATGCATGCACATGGATTAGGGAGTGGTTAACAGGTAGAAAACAGAAAGTACTGATTAGAGGAGAAATCTCGAAATGGAGTGAGGTAACCAGTGGTGTACCACAGGGATCAGTATTAGGTCCTCTGCTATTCCTAATCTACATTAATGATTTAGACTCTGGTATAGTAAGCGAACTCGTTAAATTTGCAGACGACACAAAAATAGGAGGAGTGGCAAACACTGTTGAAGCAGCAAAGGTCATTCAAAATGATCTAGACAGCATTCAAAATTGGGCAGACACATGGCAAATGAAATTTAATAGAGAAAAGTGTAAAGTATTGCATGCAGGCAATAAAAATGTGCATTATAAATATCATATGGGAGATAGTGAAATTGAAGAAGGGAACTATGAAAAAGACCTAGGAGTTTATGTTGACTCAGAAATGTCTTCATCTAGACAATGTGGGGAAGCTATAAAAAAGGCTAACAAGATGCTCGGATATATTGTGAGAAGTGTTGAATTTAAATCAAGGGAAGTAATGTTAAAACTCTACAATGCATTAGTAAGACCTCACCTAGAATATTGTGTTCAGTTCTGGTCACCTCGTTACAAAAAGGATATTGCTGCTCTAGAAAGAGTGCAAAGAAGAGCAACCTGAATTATCCCGGGTTTAAAAGGCATGTCGTATGCAGACAGGCTAAAAGAATTGAATCTATTCAGTCTTGAACAAAGAAGACTACGCGGCGATCTGATTCAAACATTCAAAATCCTAAAAGGTATAGACAATGTCAACCCGGGGGACTTCTTTGACTTGAAAAAAGAAAAAAGGACCAGGGGTCATAAATGGAGATTAGATAATGGGGCATTCAGAACAGAAAATAGGAGGCACTTTTTTACACAGAGAATTGTGAGGGTCTGGAACCAACTCCCCAGTAATGTTGTTGAAGCTGACACCCTGGGATCCTTCAAGAAGCTGCTTGATGAGATTTTGGGATCAATAAGCTACTAACAACCAAACGAGCAAGATGGGCTGAATGGCCTCCTCTCGTTTGTAAACTTTCTTATGTTCTTATGTATTTCAGCCGAACAGTCATTTTTGAGGAATTCAACGTTTAATGAGCTTTACAGATTAATATCGAAAAGTAGCAGGACTCTGTATAATGCATGTTTTGTTTTGACACAAAGTACTTAATAAGCACCACCTGTTCTGCCAGACGATTATATTTTTGAATGATCTCTCAAAATAAATGTTCATTTCTAATTACTTATAGTAACACATTGATACATGACTTCTAAAGTGACTCAGTCCATAGAAGTGATTTATTTCTATTGGGGAACCCTTCAAAATTAAAATAAACAGGTGATGGCATATGTTTGAAGTTTAAGAATTTTTTAAATAAAGAGCTTGGTAAAGGACTAGGATCACCAGAGATAAGTATATGAATACAATCTTAATAATGGGGAGTTCATGTGTAATGATAGTTGATATCACAGCACCAGGAGCTCTGATCGAGTCGGTCTTGTTGGATCTAAATACTGCTGTTATTTCAAATCATTAAAATGTAGCTCACACTGGTTTTAACATGTTTTACAGGACTGAAATACACACCACAGGCTTGCACTGATAGGTGAGTGATGGATAACATGCTCTGGGAAAGCCGAGCTTCTCTTCCAGGCAATATATTTACAGCGGCATAGAAAAAAATCGTCGGAAATCATATAAAATTGTTTCTTCCTTTTTCTCTGAACAAGGAAATAAAGGGATTCCTGTATAGCACAATAAAGAGCTGTATAAAAGGGAAGCAACCTCTAATCTGAGTTGAGTGATGCTGGCAGCAAAACAATTGAACTGGCTTCACGAAAAGACAGACATCAGGCTGACAGCTCTGTTCAACACAGTCCACCTGTCAGGGCCCTTTTCTTTCCTTTTTTGTTGCTAGCAGGAACTTTGAAGATACGTTTCAATGACAATGTTGGACAGGGTCAATTCTTTCTTTAATTCATGCATTTTTGTGAACTTTCCCTACCCCAATGAGGCCTGGAACTCTTTACCATATGTCCAGTTCCTTAGCAAACTAAGAGCCACATGGGACTTGCAATAGTAGAAGGAGGAATACAAAAGAATGAGACGCTCTGCGAGACGCACATATCCACTGGGAGGAATGGTGGGGGGGTTTGCCTGAGACAGCTATTCTCTTTTGTCATAGGCACTGTAACGTCTGGAAGGCTTTCTCTGTTAAGGCACACTTTTTGATCTGTGGACGGCCTTTTGTAAGGTAAACTGCAATAGCAATATTATGTCAAATCAATGTTTTGATTCTAATTCAGTTCCACTACAGAAACTTTAGACACCCATCCCAGTGGATAAGCTTTCTAACCCTTTCTATCACATACTTAAAGCACACATACACCATCGGAAGTACACCATCACAAAGGGAAAGCTCAGGATATTAGAAGAAGATGTTTCTTGTATTGTTGAGTGGCTCTCGCAACGTCTCAATATGTTAATCAACCATAACTTTAAACACATACATTATGGCTGGTTTCACAGACCATGATTACCACTAACTGTAGGGAATAAGTGCTACCTTAGGTAAGGTAATCCAAATGAGTACTTATCAGGGCCTGGGAAACCATTCAGCAATTCAAAGAAGTACAGTATTTCATGTGACTTTTTAAAATGTCAAATGTTTCCATTTTGTCAGTTTATTATGGCTTCTGGTAGACTTATGCAATATAATTTTGTAGTTTTTTTGATAACACTGTGTTAAATAAAATATCTAAATTATGTTCCTGTAGTTTGTTGTTTTGAATTGTGCCTTCACCTCCTAACACAAAACTCTGCAAGGTCAAAAAAGCAAGCCGGGGCGGGGTGGGGGAGGGGTAGGGGGGGGGGGGGGGGGGGGTTGACACAAATACTTAATAAGCACCACCTGTTCTGCCAGACGATTATATTTTTGAATGATCTCTCAAAATAAATGTTCATTTCTAATTACTTATATTAACACATTGATATATGGCTTCTAAAGTGACTCAGTCCATAGAAGTGATTTATTTCTATTGGGGAACCCTTCACTTTTCAAAGCATCCAAAGCATCCTGTATCACTTAGATCTAGCCAATCAAGAATACATGTCTGGACTGTTGAGTTGATTAGAAACAGAATCAGTCTCACTGTTGTAGACCCATTGATGGGCAGCACTGTGGAACACACTTCAAATAAGCAATACAATAAAACCATAGATTTTTTTGTAGTATTTTCTTCACTGGGGGGTTGGTAGTTGGCAAAGCATATGCACGTAATGCTATTACAAGAAGACACACTCCATTTACATTGTATGAGGGCCAGGAAACTGCAGGAACTATATATAGTTTGATGGAAAGTCTCAACATTCAGCATGCAGGGAAGAGTGATTGATTTGGGCTGTAATATCCTTATTGTTAACAACTCACAAGAGGCACTTTAACACAGCCACAGATTCATATGTTTGCTGATGTTTAAATGAGTATGTACAGCTGTAAGAGAGTGCAGAACACTGCCTTATTTCATTGTAAAGATGTACAGTACACTCTAGCTTCAAGGGGCAGGGGTCACTTTCAGTTAGGGTGACAAAGCCCATTGGGATCTCATTATAACACCAAGCCCATGTTTATCCTTTCATACCATTAGGATACACTGGTATTTTCCTGCCAATGGCTCATAATGTAGGGGCTGCCTGGCCTCAATGCCTCTTCGTACCCAATCACTGACATTGTTTCAATCTAGACTAAAAGCTGGCTTGTATAAAATGAGATTTTAGTTACACCTGTATTAGGTTTGTTAACACATTACCTGTTTTATTTTGTTGAGAATACTTTGCTACTTCACCTTTTTTGGGGGTTAACTCAGAAATATAGAAATATTTAAAATCCATATAAACTGATAAATTGATGAACTACTGAATCCTGTAGTAAGTGGCATGGTCAGATTGCAGCTATGTGATGATTGAAAAGGGATATGTGGTTAGATTGTAATGCAAAAAGCAAACAGACATGCCCTTAATCACCTCCAAACCAGCCAATAGTTTGTTGTAAAAAACTATTGATACAAGCTTATCTGCTTTCAGCCAATAAATACTAATGGTCTTTTAAGTAGAAGAGGTGCTGATCTGAGTATTCACCATGCAATTATAACATTATTTCATTTTTCATGGAATATGCAAATACGTAGTCCTACCTTTGCACCTTTGTGATTGAATTCAATATGTGATGACTGGATCAGGGAGCTGTTATAGTCCATTCTTTCAGTGTCGTAATCACCTTCCCTGTGTAGGGGAATCTGCACTCACTTGATGAATACAGTAGGGGTGGGATTGTGCATCTGTAAACATGAAGCGAAAACTATGAATTGCCTTTGTGCTGCCACTGCATTGTCATTGATGACAATTTGATCTGGAAGTAGAAATCACTGGTGTATTTCTTTTTATTGATTAAGGCATGGGTGCCTATTTCAGATTATAATCTTTTTAACATTGCTCTTACATAGCTATATCGGTAACTAAAATACAACAAAATATAGTAGTATGGCAGTAGTGGCACAGGATATGACTAAACAGTGGATTTTAACAGAAGTTATTAAGATTTGGAGAAGAGGCCTTTTGGCCCATTAGTGCTCACCTGGTTATCATTATTTATTTCTTAGCAGACTCCCTTATCCAGGGCGACTAACAATTGTTACAAGATATTTTTACATACAATTACCCATTTATACAGTTGGGTTTTTACTGGAGCAATTTAGGTAAAGTACCTTGCTCAAGGGTACAGCAGCAGTGTCCCCTACCAGGGCTTGAACCCACAAGAGTCCAGAGCCCTAACCACTACTCAACACTGCTGCCCCCTTGTTTGGGTCCGGGAGACCCAAACAAGGGGTTGCTGTTAAAGTTTGTTTTAGGTCATTAAAGGCCTGTTTGCTCTCATCAGTCCAAACAATAACATCATTCATTTTTAATTGATTAGTATGTATTAAGTCCTGCATGGGCTGTGCCCTTGTAGCATAGTCAAGTATCCAATTCCTGCAGTAACCAGTAATGCCTAAAAAAGTCATCAGTTGTTTCTTTGTCACCGGCTGTGGTATTTTTATGATTGCTTCAATCCTGTCACGTCCCAGGGCCTTTCCCTCAGCTGACAGTCTGTGACCTAGATAAGTAACTTCCTGCCTGCACAGCTGTAGCTTTTGTTTGCTGGCTTTGTGCCCGTTTTGTGCAAGAAAATATAGCAAAGCCTTGGTATCGGTTTCGCATGCTTCAGAGGGTTCAGAACATAATAGCAAATCATCCACATATTGTATTAACGTACTCCCAGCGGGGGGTATGAATCCTGCTAAATTTGCCTGCATGGCAGCACTAAATACGGCCAGACTTTCAGTATAGCCTTGTGGACAGACGGTCCATGTCCACAGTTTCCCTTCAAACGTGAACGCAAACCATTCTTGTGAGCCCTTTTCAATAGGGATACTGAAAAAAGCATTAGCTAAATCAATAACAGAAAAACATTTTGCTTGTGGGGGAACAGCAGAGAGACAGGTGATGGGGTTGGGCACTATTGGGGTTCTTTGTTGCACAGCTAGATTGATTTCACTCCCCGTTAGCTTTTCGGACTGGGAGAATTGGAGAGTTGCACCTGGCCCCAGGAGCAGGTATTATAGCTCCTTTTTTTACCAATTCCTCATGGAGAGGTCTAATACCTGCAATAGCTTCCCTTCCTAGAGGGTATTGTTTACGTTTGGGCCTATGAGTGCTTTTCGGTTCAACCACTAGGGGCTCACAGTCTTTTATGCGGCCAAAATCGTTCTTACTAGTGGGCCATAGTTGTTGTGGTATATCTTTCAGCCAATCCGGCTCCTCCCCCTCATGTACTAGCATGAGGGTTTGTGGATCCGGACAGAGTGAAAGCTCTAGTGCCACTCGGTGCCAAGCCCAAGCCCCCCTTTTTAGCATTCGGTACGCTTGACCGGATGGGGAGTACTCGCCTTCTTTCACCACAACCCAGTCCCTCAAGCGAGACAGTTTTAGCACCCAGGGTCCCAAATCTTTCCAATCATACCCGTGATGCTTTGCTAGAGACACATGTGGGGCTGCCCCCTTTTGCTGGAACAGCGATTTCTGTTCCTTGGATAGATTAATGGACAGCGCGGCAAAATCAGTAGACCAGTACAAATATTGTGATTCTAAATACTCTACATACACAGGACAAGGAGGGGTAAACCATTCTGCTTCAAATTCAAAGTCTCGTTGACCATGTGAGTAGAGGGCAGTACAATGCATTCGTGGTGCAGGCATGATTTCATGCTGATCTCCCCATAATTCAACGGTCAGCTGCTCTAGCTGTGCAGTTCGAGTTCCTGGTAGCAAATCCCACGCATAAAGCCAATCAGAGGGGGGTTTAAACTCGGTGTACAGTAAAGGCACATCTACAGTAATACCCTCAGGATCACATTCAATTTTTATGCGTAAGGCTGTCAGCAAGTCTCTACCACACAGATTCACCGGACACAGTTGGGAGTATATGAACGAGTTCATCATGAACATGTTATTACATTTAACACTCACTGTTTCTGTAAGCATTTCCCTGTTAGCTTGGCCAGAGGCCCCTATCGTTAAAACAGATTCATCTGATAACTTCAAATGCTGTGCATTTTCTTGTTTGATTACTGATCTTGCAGCCCCTGTGTCTATTAAAAAGGCTATATCTTTGCCTGTTACATTCAATGTGATTTTTGGGCTTGTTTGGCTTTTAAAAATTAAAGGACATAATTCATGTTTTTGGTTAACTCCCTGCTCATGTGCTATTCCCACCTCATTTCATTGTGTCTGTGGTTCGCCTGCCCACAATCCCTGTTTTCCCCGGTTTCCTGATCTACCCCCTGGTGGGCTACAGTGCCTGCTTATGTGCCCTTTGTTCCCACAGGTCCAACATTCTACTTGCTGTTTATCAAACCCTTGGCCCACTGGGCCCCTACCTTGCCATCGCTGCTGCTCCCATCCTCATCCACCACGACCACCACGACCCCCTCTGCCCCGTGCGGCCCCATATTCAGGTGTTTGATTCTGGTAATATTGCAGTTGCACCATTTGCAGCTTCCCTTGTTTCTTTTCTTTGTCTTCTTTTTTCTTTTGTTCATTTGAGGCCTGTTGTCTGTTCTGATGTACAATGTGTGTCAAGAGATTTTCCAATGTTCCAGTTTCCCATCCAATGCAGGACTGGGCCATTTCATTAAAGTGTTCTTGACCCTGTTTCAGTCCACTATGGTCACGATAACACTTCAACAGCCGGGCGTAATAATCGTCCCAACTTTTCTCCAAGCCTTGTCTGCAATTGTGAATTGTATTCCAATCTGATTGTACTGGCCATTTATCAGTAATCCGCTTCAATAAAGCATTGAGTTGTTGGTTATAAAGTCTGTCATCTCTGTACGGCAGAGTGATGTCAAAGGGTTCACTAACTGCCTGCCAATCCAACTTCAATTTGCGGTGCAACTCCTGGCCTATTTCACCAGCACTAGGTCGGTACATTTGAACCAGTGCCTGTACGTGTTCAATGAACTGTCCAGAGTCCTTACGGTGATCAGGCAGGTCTTTGGCAATTTCGTTCAGTTCGCCGATCTCCCAGTCCCGTTGGACACTCACTGTGGATTCCCATTCGTCATATCCTGGTTGCCCTTGAGCCGGTCTTGGTTGGGGATTAGGATATGCCACCAAAGGAAACACCTTTTGTCTTGTACTTTTTCTGGTCGGGGCTGTGGCTGTTGGTGCTGCTGCTGAACTCTGTGGCTTTCCTGGCCTGGAGCCTCCCCCAAGGGTGGAGTTAGATGTTGTCGTGTTGGTGCTTCCATTGGAGTCACTGTCTTCGCCGTCAGCTTCATCCGGTGGGGGCGGTGCAGTAGGGTGGGGGTGGCTGCAATAGGGAGGGGGAGCAAGGCATGCCAATCTCTCTGATCTATTCTTGCCTTTTATTCTTTCTGTAATTTCTGTCGCCTGTATCATTAAATCTTTCCATTCCTTGCCCTTTTCTTGTTTCTCTAATTCATCCTCTGCCATTCTTTCCCATTTTCTGAAACTATCCCAGTCTATTCTCCCTTTACGCTTCTTCTTTTGTTTTTCCCATTGTTCTAACTCCGTCCTACAGGTAGCTAATTTACTTATACTTAATGTTCCACTAAGGGGCCAACTTAACTTAGCATACCACAAGTCATTTTGACTCAGGGGATTCGGTCCCCATCTATCATGCATCTTTCTCTGACATCCTGTCAAGCTAGTACAATCAACAATTCTACTTTTTGCCGCACCCATTATATCACTTAGCCTTTTAACCTTCTTTAAACACGCTTTTTCCAATTTATTCAGCCAATTATTTTTTTAATTTTTTTTAATGATTTTACGATTTTACAGGTCGACTATAGTCATTTTTTCTCAAGCCAAATTTCACTCAATTTCAACATATATTGAACAATAAAACAGAGACACAAACAAACAAACAAATTACAAGAAAGATAGAAATACGTATTAGTCAAACAGAGCTATATAATAGGATCTTTCAAGGAAAATGGAACATGTTACCCATTTACCTTATCTTATCGACAGGAACAAGTTACCCTGCTTTCTCAGTGGAACAAGTTACCCACTCTTTAACGGGTCTCTAACCCTTGACAGGAACACGTTACCCTGTCTCAATAATGGAACAAGTTACCCATTATCAGTCCCGGGACTCTATTTCTTGACAGGAACAAGTTACCCTGTCCAAATTGTCTAATCAAAAATGTATTGTCCTACCGTGTCTCAATTTCTTTTGGTTCGGGATCCTTCATCCGCCTCACTGACACCCCCAGTCAGATTCGAAGCGGACTACGTCAACTTTTTTAGTTACGGGCATCCTGACCAAAGTTAAGTCTAGGTCTCACCGGTGATTTACTCCGTTTCCCGGGACGATCAGTGGACGGAGTTTAGGACCCTGCTCGCAGCGCCAGAATGTTGTGGAAGTTTTGATATTAATTCCTGTAATAGAGACTCAGTGGAACAGACAAAATTGAGTAAACAAGTTTTAATGATTTGCAAATCCGAGAACACTCTCAACACACGAGGTGATACACATGTTATTTTAATGCACATGACAAGGTTAATGTAATGCATAGCGAACTATTCTTCCATATGAGTGCAAAGAGCTCTTTTTCTTTGTCTTTTCATCTTTTTCAATACATGAGCTTCTAATCAAGGCCGTGCTTAAGGAGTTTGTTATAAAGAACTAGGTATTTATTTTTGTTTTACAGTTTTGTAATTTTCTCATAACCAAAGCAAAGGAACAGATTGTGTCTCTCCGTCCCTTTTGATGCCGTCACACATGACCCCTTGGTAAACGAGTGCAGCCACCCCTCGAATCCGCGGCTGCCACATCGTTTCCCTTCCGGGTTGATGAGTTAATGCACCGGAGTTCTGTCCCCTTTCTAGCTTGCCGACTTCCCTTGAACCCTGGGAAAGAACTGTCGGGCCAACCCGTCCAAGGTACTCTGTTCTCGCTACTTAGCACCCTCACAGGTCGGGAGGGAGATTTACCACCAAGAATCACTGTATTTCTGTCACAACCTGTTATCAAGTTACCTCTTGCCTAGCTCCTGATTCTAATACTGTGGCATTCACTCTTTCGAACCCTGGCATTGACTGCCCTGATCACTCCTCAGACATCATTTTTATGACGTGTGTTTTTGCAATGAGATAGATCCTCTCGGTTTTATCCATTTTGACCCACTGGCCTCTGTCAGTGTTGGGCTTGTTCTATCTTCACTCTATATCAGGTACTGAACTTTTACTTGGTTGGCATATTGCTAAAGGCTATACCACTACAAACTCCTACACAAACCGTTCTCGTCATTACTTGTTCTATTGAAAGTAAATGAAATTGACACAGAAGGAGCAAAGAAGGAGCCAGTCTTGGAACAAAATGTTTTGGCAACTTTGTGGCATCGCTGTCTCATCAGCTCTGGTACTAGTCACCCTATTCATTGTTTGTTCGACGAACATCATGTTCTTGTTACAGAAAAGACGACCTTGGCAACAAACACATTCTTTGCTCTTTTCAGATGTTTGGGACATCTGAACAATGGTAGTACTCTAACAGCAAATACAGCACACAGTGGAAGTGTTTGGGTTGTTTAGTTAGGGGGTTTAATACTCCAACTTCTTGTAGTTTTACAGTGCTATTCTGGTGCTAATCCCATTCGGAAAATGTCTCCAAGATAGCTTTGTATAGCTTACTACCAGTATTATGCACTACCATTGAGTATCACTGCTTTTGATTTGGGTCAACATGTGGAGGTGTTGCTGCAATGTTTTTTTATTTGATGTACATGGCAGAATTTATTTTATATGGAAGACCACGAGAAGATCATGTGCATTCTCAGTAAAGCATTTGTAGTGGTACGTTAATGGCACAGCGTGGTAAGTTCTCAGACACCTCAGATAACAATTTTAGGTGTTAATATTTCACAATAAACAATTCTTCATTGTCTATAACTCTCATAGAGGGTTCCTGAAAACAAAATAATGCAAAATGCTATAAAAAGAAGAAGAAAACAGTTTATAGGTCATTTCTAGAGGGAGCTTTGGAAGTCAAAAGCAACATCACGATGTAACGCTCTGTGATCTGATAAAGTCTCCTATATTATAAATCATTCAGACGTTAAGAAAGAATACAATATCAATGACTCCCAGGAGGTGTCTGCATTCCAGTGACTCAAGTAGGGGCATTTGTACTTTAAACAAGCTCTATGGATAATGGATGGCATATACACAAAGTGCCTTTAAGACACGACAGTGTCTCGTGTGAGATACGAAAGGTCACGTTCGGTGTAAATGGAGGACGTGTGATGTCTTTCTCCGTACCTCCTTTCGTTATCGATGTAGAGACAGTATGCTTAACGCCTGAATGTGTAGAGGATTGATACTGCTACAGTATGGAACCGAGTTATGCATAACTCATGAGAAATAAGAAAGTCTTAACTTGGATTCCTTCCCCGTGTTTGTGGCCTCTCATCAAACCTGCAGCCGAACCTTCCGCTGACCGCCAAGGACCCCACAATATTTTATTATCCGTGGATAGATTTGGAGAAATAGTGTTCTTGTTCTTGTTGCTCTCATTGTTGAAGAGGCCAAACATAAAGCAAACTTGGCCCTATATATCTTTTTATTTATGTTGCTAATAGCTGCCACTGCAGTTAAAATGACGGCCCAAATTTGCCCCAAGTGTTTTTTTTTTTGTTTTTTTTTTTTTTCAGGGATGACCCTTTTTTGTAACTTGTGTCTTTCACAAATAGAGGCAGCATTTCTTGCAGAAGTGGTTTGGTTTGAAAGTTTTTCGGCAGATTTTTATGCTCAACAAGGCAATAAATATTACCAGCCCACCCAAGCCTCTTCACTGTTTATTATCGTGTGTTGTTTGCAGATATTTGTTCTTCCTTTTTTTTTTTATTTAGAGTCACATATGTTGGAGATGGTTATTTTTGTTTTGAGGTTCTAGAGCAATCACTTCCCTTGTATTTCTCCTTTGCTTATGTTCATCTCTGTCCTTCTTCTTTGTCAATCCAGGGGAGGTGCTGAGCTTTGCAGATGATCTACTGTCTGGTCTAGGGTCCTCCTGTGTGGTGGCGGGGAAGCGACACGCGGACTTCTCCCATTCGATCATCTACTCTGTAGTCTTTAAGTGTCTGGAACCAGACAGCCTCTACAAGTAAGTGAACAGAACCTTACAATTGCTGGATCATTGGAGGGTTATGACAACAAAGCAGCTGGAGAATTATTTTTTCTTTGTTTTGGTCCCTTACACGGCATACACAGAAGTTGGTGTTATGATGATTACCTGCCTATTCACAGTGGCTTTACTCAGGATTTCTTTTTTGAAAATCGTATTATTTAACCAATAGAACCCGAAGAAGAGGGCTTTACCGTCTGGTAAGGTTCCGCTTCGTTCCATTAACATAACGAGAAGGGCTTTACCAGACGGTAAAGCCCGCTTATGAGGGTTCTATTGCTATTAGAAAATGCATGTGTTAAAATAAATAACATTTCAAGTTTTTCTATTAGTTTTTTCCGTGATTTTATGCAGCACTATTGATTCTTGTTAATGAATACAAACGTTGTCCTCAGTATTCCATGAGTAATACAGTTTGCTCAGAATTCCATCTGTGGTCTGGTAGCCTTCAGGCTTCATTATCCCAGCAGTGGACTATGTCACTTTGTGGGTATTTCCAATAGCCAAACTAATGCCTCAGTACTAAAAAAATTTTCTACTTACATGGAGCTGTTCTTTAGTTCAGGTACCTTGTACACAACAGCGAACGTGGTTTGTGAACTGATGGTCAAAAATGTAAAAGAATAAAAGTACCAGTAACTTTTACAACTTTTTTATAAATGCTGATTTATGATTATCTGACGTGTGGATAACAATCGGATGGCACAGATTTAAAAATCCTTCATTGTAAATAAAAAAACGTGATTTGGTATAATTTAATGATAACGCTGTTAATGATAAATGAATCATGATTATGGCATCAGTTTTTCTGTAAATATTTCGTCTAATAGTTAAAAAGTTCAGTAGCTGTCAGGTCTTGCTTTCCAAAAATTTCAGCACGGACATTATATACAAACCAATGGAATACTGTGTGTGTATGTATGTATGTAGGTAGGTATGTATGTATGTATGCGCGTGTGTGTGTGTGCGTGTGTGTGTGTGAGATAGAGAATACATGCATGTCTCCAGTCATATGTGGTTCTAGCCAAAATTGTAGATACTTGTTACTGCCATAGCCTTATCTTTTCGCTTATTGATTTGCCCCATTGCCACTGTACTTTATGCATCCATGCATCCCTTCCTGCAATGTCAACGGGCAGTGTGTTCCAGGATTAAACTTACAAATTGTTAAAACAAGCGAACAAATCTCATTCACAACCACAAGTATATAAAAGTCTAAAATATTTCCACAACTACCACAAGGTAGTTGGTGTCACAACCGTGGTCTGCTAAATTTCTGTTTCAAGGTGAGTTATAGTCTTTCGTTAATTAAAACCCTCCTTTTCCAAGTGCAAATTAACTCCTGATAAATTATGATTCGCTTTTAAATTCCCACGCAAACAAAAGAAATAGTCGTAAGAAGCACTGCTCGTTAAGATAGTAACTTTATTTCGTAAATCAACATAATGTCGGAACTCAAATTAGCATGATTATTCAATAACGATACAGACATAACGACCTCTTGAAAATGCCAAGATCAATGCTACATATGATTTGCTGATTAACACTGGAGTTCTCATCTACGGCCTTTGAAACCCTGCCCTCTCAGTCTTGCTGGAGTTGGCATGTTGGAGTTTTTTCACTCATAGGTAGGAAGGTCTGTTAGTTTTTGTTGGTCAGGCTCTCCCTATTATCCCCATTAATAATCCCATCTTGGAAACCAGCATCAGATCTCCTGTCTCCAGCTCATCCTGAGGACATTTCCACCACCCTGCACAGCAGCACTAAATAAAGCAGTCAGACAGGTTACCCTGATACAATGCAATGTCTAGACTAGGGGTGTTAACAGCATTTAAACATTTTAATGGCTGGCAACTGTATCATTTCTTCAGAAAATCAACTGAGGGTAAAACAAATGATAACATTTTGATTGTAATTATTCTGTAACACAGCATGAGAGACATTGGATCACTTCCTCTGCTTCCACACAAGCGGGTCATTACAAGTCATAAAGCGCCCTAATGATTTAACTCCACACATCAGAGTGAAAGTGTTTGTGTGTGTTCTGTTTACCCCAGATGAACTTTGACTGAGTGCGTCTGGGCCCCTCCGGCTGGGAGCTTGTTGTTTGAAGTAGCCAGCGTCCAGGCAACAGCATATGAAAAACAAGACACGCAGAAGAAACACAATATGTGCGATGAAAGCCAACATTTAAAACATGCAGAACTTTGTGATACCGCTTCAAACATTTTTTGTTATAGCATTGCACTTGCAATAATTGAAAACACATTTGCATCAAAAGCAGACATTCCTTTTCTAATTTTTTTTTATTTGGCCGCAGTCAGCATTAGTGACAAATGTGGCGTTTTTTTGTGTTGATATCAATCATGCAGTCTGAATTAATATTATGTATCTCCAAAGGCTGGTGTGGCTGAAATATGCAGTTTAGAATGTATCAGTGCATGTAAGATGCAACTTTAAGGTGCTTTGAACTTCCACCTATGAGATGGACTTTTAATAGCTGTTCCAGTTCAGTTTAAGTTAGTGTGCCTTTGTTGTGTGTTTATCACCATATCTCAAACACTGACCGAAAACCAACAGAACAGTAAAGACCAGAGAGAAATTACTGTGGATCTGGCTGAATCTTAGACCATCGCATATGTTAAAAAAACAAATGCCCTCAGCAACTATTGACATTTTTGCTAAAAGAAAAGTGTTTGCTCTACTATGTAGGACGACAATAAAATCAACATAAACAAATACATGTGTACTGCTTGGTCAAATATTTAAATAGTTTAACAAATATTGCTTGAAATGTATTCAGTGGCAAATCTTACTATGTTCGTATTGGTTCATATAAGGAAAGCAATGCATAAATGAATGATGTCTGAAATAAATAATACACATTGTAGCGGACAGTCAAATGTTTGTCTTCTCTCTTTAACAGGTAATTTGGTTGGGTACCAGGTTTATTTTACTCTCAAGAGTTTGTTTCATTTTCAAGATTCATACTTTAATTGTCCAGCTCATCAAAATGAAAGAATATAAGCATATTCAATAAATTGTAAAGAATATTCAAACATGAAAACACATGTTCCAGTACTACTAATTTGCAAATATAAAATGTAAATGTATGAGATATTTCAAGATTTATTTATTTTTTTTTACTATTTGCACGTCTGTTTTTAGGAATGAAATACAGTTCTAGGCTGTTTATGTCTCTCCATGTGGAACCCACAGATGGTTAATATAGACAGGTTTAACAAAAACGCTGCCCCTCATAAGCCAAGATGAGTCTGGTCCATTTGGATTTTCTGGCTTTAGAGTCCATTGTAAAGAAAGTATTTAAAAAATGTCTGAACAATACACTTTTGGTAAATAAAGACAGGCTCTGTAGCATGGCTTTATTGTTATTATTATTATTATTATTATTATTATTATTATTATTATTATTATTATTATTATTATTATTGCAAGCAGCTTTTTTATTCTGATGTAGTTGTGACTGGAAATGTACCCAGTGCCAGCCACTGAACATCCCATTCATTGAATTAGCTTTTAATCCAGAGTGTCAAGGCATTTCTAATTTGAAGTGACGAATGTTGCTTGGAGAAGTCATTCCAGAGTGGCACTGTATACCAGACAGGCTCCAAGTGCTGTATGAATTCCTTTTGTTCGTTTCTTATTTACATTCCTCATTTCTCTCGCTGACCTCACTCTTTTTTATTCTCTTGCCAACAGTTAACAAAACATTTACTGGTAATAATATGGAAGCCATTGAGACTGCAAAGTGGTTCAATCTTGTGCTGTATTACTATAGGAACATTGAAAACATTGTTAGTCTAGTCAGTACATGATGTGACCTATGAAACTGTTTGGGCGGCTTTTCAAAAAGCCCTGTGATTGCATTCTGTTTTGCATGTATTTAAGATTGGACTGATTCACACCATAATGGACCCATATAGTGCAGTAGAAGTGATGGATGTTTTCTTGGCAAGGTTGAAGTTTTGGCTGGTCAGTAACTTAATAAAAAAAAAGGAAATGCTCTTGGGATCTTGAATTGTTAAATGGAAATAGTGGTGAATCGGTTATTGTTGTCGGCCCATGGAAATACAGAAGGCATCAACCGGTGAGATATCATAATATGATTGTCTGAGGTGATCTGAGATACATGACAGTAAGAACATTCTCTCATCAAGCAGATCTATGTAAATATCTTTTGAATAAGGTGCCTGAGATCAACCAACTATAGGAACTATAGGCAGCAGTGTGGAGTAGTGGATTAGGGCTCTAGACTCTTGACCACAGGGTTGTGGGTTCAATCCCAGGTGGGGGACACTGCGGCTGTACCCTTGAGCAAGGTACTTTACCTAGATTGCTCCAGTAAAAAACCATGTATAAAAGGGTAATTGTATGTAAAAATGATGTGATATCTTGTAACAATTGTAAGTCACCCTGGATAAGGGTGTCTGTTAAGAAATTATTAATAATAATAATAATAATAATAATAGTAATAATAATAACCAAATACAGAAAGAACATTTTTACTGAACCTTCAGTAACCGTATTCCTCCTTTATTTCCAGTAAATAAAACAAAACAAAAGAACGTCCCAATGAAATCCTCTAGTTTCTTTATGACCCAAATTTGTTCAAGCAATGCAGTGATCTTCATGTCCCACAGGAAGAAAGGCTGAAGAAACATTCTCATGATGGATCTCCTGCTTGCCATTTACACAACGTTAGTTTAAGACTACAGTCCTTGGAAAGTCAGACCCCCATCTGCTATCAAAAGAGAACATATACAAATTATTTAAGCAGTCCTTCGTGGGGGAAGTGATACATTCATAACACATTCCAGCCAATCGCAAACAAAACCTCATTTTATGGATTGTGACATCCAGACTAATATTTTACAGAGCTCCCAAAGAACTTGTTTTGGAAGCCGAAGTACACACATTTTTAATGGGGCCTGGAAAACAGTACAATTGGTGAAAATCTTAATCAATATCCATAGTGAGAGTTCCAGTCGGTATTCCTGCCAAGTTGGAATAATGGTAGAAAAAATACATTGAGTCTCTACAGTGCACCAAACTCTGTGGGGAGATCAGGGTCTCACCATAATAATCCCATTTCAATGGCATTCTACAGGAGAGGAGGACATGTAATTGGCTGATCCCAGGACTTAATTAAATATCTTCAGCCTAGAAAGAAGGGAAAGAGGGGACTTGATTGAAGTCTTTAAAATCATAAATGGTATAGATAAAGTTAACCCAAGACACTACTTCAAATTTAGCACAGAGAGAAGAATAAGAGGGCATAAGTGGAAGTTGAGTAAAAGTAACAGAAGGTAGGAATTGCTTTTTTACACAGAGTTATAAATGCATGGAATAGCCTACCAGGTGAAGTAGTAGGATCTAAAACACTGGGAACATTAAAAAAAAGACTGGATTCTGTGCTTTTAAATTAGTTTTCCCAGTCGGGGACAATGATGGGCTAACAAGGCGCAAGCCTTGATGGGCTGAATGGCCTTTTCTTGTTCTCAAACTTTTCTTGTTCTTATGTGCTGTCCATACAGACTGATACCAAGTAACCAAATAAAGGAAACAGCCAGTAAAGATGTGATATCTACAACAGGCTTTACCATACCTACATGTGATTTACCTTGCTTACCTGTGCGTTACCATCATGTCATTATTCCTTTATGTTACAACGCTTTCCAATGTTTTTGCCTTGGCATACCACAGCCAGCCTTTAAAGAGTTACCACATTTGCACTTGCAATTCCGTTTCTCCTGTTTATACTGATTAGATTAATTGCACATGTTTTATCATTTTATCTCAGATTGAGCATTTAATGCTATGGGTGATGGATTGTATCTTATTCCATGTGTCTTTGTTATGTCTACTTGCCTTGAAACCTGTTGAGTTGAAAATGAGTAAATGTTATCTCAAAAGGTATTTATCAGGGCTTTCCCAAGTACTGTTCTGGAGTTCTGTGTGTTTCGGCACACTAAGAACAACTCAGATTAACAGCACAGTGCTCACTGAACCGCATGTGTTCTTCATACTCGGTACTGAAGTATACAAACCATTCTCAATGTGCGCTTCCTACTGAGGTGCAGTTACAAACCATTCAGCCTGAACCCTCTCTAGTGTTCTTACAGGCTTTATGGGAGAATGGGTTTTGTTTTTTAGGGATATTACATCTGTGTATAGTGTATTTGTATTCTTATACCCTTAAATGCATATTTGGCTAATTTGTCATTATTATTTGTCTTCCACTGAAGCCACAAATATAGTACAGTGTAATTTTTGGTGCTTGTATTTCATGAAAGTCTTTGTGTGAATAGTCCAGCAGCTTACTGTCACGGAAACAGATCCTTTGCATTTTCCACTTATAAAAGTTTACCATAGCAAAAACTGTGCAAAGTGTACAGAAGCATAGTAAGGCAAAGTTAAGCATTGTAAATCACAGTGAGGTATGGTGAAGCAATGGTTAGATATTATACTGTAGCTAAGCATTGTAAAGCATTGAAAAATGATTAGGCATTTTTTAGGTAATTATATTTAAAGATAAACACTTTATATTATGTTAAAGAGAAACACTTTATATTCAGGTCTTTCTTTGCCTTGTTTTGGGCATGAGCAGTTGAGTACAATGTCTGCTGTTTCTCAGAGGAAGAACACAAGCATTCGAAATTCTAAAAGGTATTGACAATGTCGACCCAGGGGACTTTTTCAACCTGAAAAAAGAAACAAGGACCAGGGGTCACAAATGGAGATTAGATAAAGGGGCAAAGAAAATAGGAGGCACTTTTTTACACAGAGAATTGTGAGGGTCTGGAGCCAACTCCCCAGTAATGTTGTTGAAGCTGACACCCTGGGATCCTTTTAAGAAGCTGCTTGATGATATTCTGGGATCAATAAGCTACTAACAACCAAACGAGCAAGATGGGCCGAATGGCCTCCTTTCTTATGTTCTTATGTTCTAATGGCGCACAGTTGTTTCATGCTAGTGTGTGGCAGTTTCACTTTCTTTTCACAGAAGAACGGAGTATAAAACACAGCTGACACTGTTCAAGCCTGATAAGCCTTCCAGTTCTTTTGGGCGTAGCTTCTACTCTCCCCTCCCACCGGAGTGTGTGGGTACTCTGAAGGGTGTTGCTTCCACGAAGGCCTCTCCAAGGCGGACGTTTTTATGGGGAATCCAATAGTCTCAGTATTCTGAAGCTAATTATTTGTACATGTCGCATGTCAAAGACAGTAGGTCATTGTATTGTGTCATCTGTGCAAGTCTGCCAAACTCGAGAGCAAGAAGGGGTCAGGGAACGGTTTATGGATCCATATACCATTGCGCTGGGGGGTTTATTGAAAGGGGTTAAAAGAGGGACTGTGAGTTCCATAAATAAGCCTTTGGAACACCCTGAATAAAACAGGACTGAGTCCTTGGGAAGGGTTCCAAGCTGCTCCCTCTGCTTGGGTTACACTTTTATCTTTCTGATCCTTCTCCTGGAGGAGTCTCTGTACTTTAATGTGACTTGCATCAACTGCTTTTAGGTTTTAATGTACTGACTTCCTTTATCTCATTGAACAAAATTGCACCCATCATTGCTTTTCTCCTTGCATTTATCTCACCAAGTTTTGTACTGATTAACGGTGATGTACATTAGTTACACTGCCAAAAATACTTTTCTGAAGAAAAAGTTTCTTATTTCAAGATTGTTTTTCCTATAAGAAGAGCAAATGAAGACTCATTTTCTTCAAAGAATATTAAAATGAGAAATTATTTCTTAAAAAAAAAAATAATAATAATAATAATTCTTGGCTTTGGAGCCTGGTAAATGAATGCTTGTTTAGTGTAAGTTGATGTTGTTAATAAGAAGAGTTGGCATGTCTATTGTGGTTTAAAGGGACCATGCTGTAATGAAACCTCCTCTTGGTCTGGGTAGCAGGAGAGGGTCCCGCAGGACAGCCAGCCAGCCAGGGAGTGCGACAGGACAGTTAGTGGATGAAGAGCATCAGTCAAAGGTACTTTCTTATAGTAGAGCATACAAGTCAAGGAGTGCGATAATCACCAAACAGGTTTGTGAACGTGTGGTTTGCAGTGCTCAGGTGAATCGGTGATGCAGGTGCTCCAACAACGACAGACACAAAGTTACGGTTCAAAACAGAGGTGCGACAAGAGCTGACTGATAAACAAACAAACCCACAAGATAGGAGGGATTAGTGACCAGAGAAACACGTACTGAAACAAATGTGTGTCGAATGGAAACGTAGCGTAAGGGGTGTGTCCTTTATATATATAAATTATTGGCACCCTTGATAAAGATGGTCCAGTGGTTAAAGAAAAGGGCTTGTAATCATGAGGTCCCTGGTTCAAATCCCACCTCAGCCACTGACTCATTGTGTGACCCTGAGCAAGTCACTTAACCTCCTTGTGCTCCGTCTTTCGGGTGAGACGCAATTGTAAGTCACTCTGCAGCTGATGCATAGTTCACACACCCTAGTCTCTGTAAGTCGCCTTGGATAAAAGCGTCTGCTAAATAAATAAATAATAAGAATAATAATAAGTCGTCAGTGAGCTGCAGGCGCTGTCTGTGCACAGCTCCTGCATGCGCGTGTGGGAGGATGGCAGGAGGGTGTCTCTGCTTTCCTCCCCAAGGTGATCACAGCTTTCCACATTAATCAGTCTGTGGAACTCGAGTCCTTCCATCCACCTCTGTTTGCTTCCTCAGTGCGTGAATTGAGATGCTACGTGCATAGGACAAGAGCTCTGCGTCAATCTGACCAGCTCTTCGTCTGTCACATTGGATTGTGGACACAGTCTTGACTGCGTATAATGGTGCTGGCTTGCCCTGACTTGGTACGGCAGCCGCACACTCCACTAGAGGGTTGGTTACATCTTCGTCCCTTTTCAGAGGGGCCTCGATGTCTGATATTTTTACTGCGTCTAGCTGGGCTACGCTGCATACCTTCTCCAGGTTCTACCGCCTTAATTATTATTATTTATTTCTTAGCAGACGCCCTTATCCAGGGCGACTTACAATTGTTACAAGATATCACATTATTTTTACATACAATTACATTATTTTTTACACATTATTTTTGCATACAATTACCCATTTATATAGTTGGGTTTTTACTGGAGCAATCTAGGTAAAGTACCTTGCTCAAGGGTACAGCAGTAGTGCCCCCCACCAGGGATTGAACCCACGACCCTCTGGTCAAGAGTCCAGAGCACTAACCACTACTTTACACTGCTGCCCATTAATGTGGTAGACCCTGCCCTGCCTTCATTAGGCACGAGGGTCCTTGAGGGTGTAAGTTCACACCGCTAACCACTGGGTTAGACAGTGCTAGGTGTCCCTCATATGCTGCCGTTTCTTCTCCCTCGTGACACCTCTGTTGTCTCATACTTGATGTCATTGGTGGTCGTCTTCGAATTGAAGGGGAACGTTAGGTTACTTACCGTAACCCTGGTTCCCTGAAAGAGAAGACCACCACCAACCGCAAGGTCACATCGGTCGCCCTCATGAGTTCGATGGAAAAACAGAAATGGCTTCCTTGGGATGACAGTTTTATTGTCTCGGAGGGCAGGACCGAGTGCATCATCCCAGGAAGGGGCCTATTGGCAGCTCTGGTATAGAGAGCTCAGCGATACCTACCCAATGGGCAGGCATATCCCATACGTAATGTCATTGGTGGTCATCTTCTCTTTCAGGGAACCAGGGTTAGGGTAAGTAATCTAATGTTTTGAACGCTGTAGTGAAGGGGAATGCCCAGCATTCAGGCACTTATTGTATGGTTTTGTTTTGGCCCTTGTGTCTTTGTTTCTTTGTTTCTTTTTTGCATTAAACAGCGCTTTCACTGCAGCTTTCCAAGCCTCAAAGACTCATTCCTGATGCTATCCATTGACAGCCCCACTGTCACACTTTACTTTTATTCATATATCTTGAGAATTGATTATGCAATTGTCAGAAACTTTGTAAAACATTCATTTTATCTTTTGCTGTTTCAGTTTAGAGCATTATTATTATTATTATTATTATTATTATTATTATTATTATTATTATTATTATTATTATTATTATTATTAATAATAATGTATTTATTTATTTATTTGACAGACATTATCCAAGGTGACTTACAGGTGTATAGTGTATCCTGTGTCCCTTTTCAACGTTGTGAATTTTTAAAGCGAGATGACCACATTAGCTCAGGAAAGCCAAAAAAAAAGAATGTACAGAAACAGAAAAATACTATTTATTTCTATGTTTGTTTGTTTGTTGTGTTTGTTTGTTTTTTTGTTATATGGTAGCATTTTAGAGGAAACACCTAAAGAGTTTAACATGGAAAACGTTTTTAAAATCCATTTTTAAATAAGTAATGTGCTGCTGTAGGCTCTGACCGTTTGTCTTTTGGAGCGACAGGTTGTCTGTATGATTATTCTTTAAAGCTTGTTACTGGCTTTCAAATTCCAAGAACCGTAAAAGTGTATTTAAAATGTCAGCTTTATAGTCCTGAGTTTTTTTCTTAGAATCTAGTTTTCCACAGTGTTGGCTAAGTCTTACTTATTTATTACTTAACAACTTCTTACTATAAGTAATATTTTGCCAATACTCTGTATGCTTTTTTTCCTTTTTTTCTAATTTATGTAAACAGATGCTCACAATCTAATCAAAAGCATCTCCAAAGCATTCAAAACTGACTGAGCTATAATTTCAATGGCATCAAACTGTGAAACATGACAGAATCATAAAATGTAATGACTGAAGACTTAATGGGAGTCTCATTATTAGAGGCAAATTAAATATCATGTAACTTTTTTTTTTTTTAACTCATTATGCAGTTAGATCATACATTGCATTGTAGTGTGGTTGGCAGAGCATGAGGAGCTGGAAGTGTCCTGGTCCCTGTGAGGGAGGGATTGGTGGGTTAGTGGTGGGTTAGTTAGTTCAGTGTTTGTGCTGGAGCTGGAAGTCTCCTGGTCCCTGTGAGGGAGGGATTGGTGGGTTAGTGGTGGGTTAGTTAGTTCAGTGTTCAGTGTAGTTACAGTGTTTTCAGCTATAACCCTGTAAAAGACATTGGGCCAAAGCTATTTACACCAAATCTGTAATATTTTTCTCAGAAAGGCAAATAACTCAACAATTTAAATTACCAAACCAAGAATAAACACCTGAGACATTTTTTAGTAACTTTTAAGTCATCTTAAATTGTTTCTTATTTGTTTTAGAATTGTTTTCAGACAATAGCTTTGAGAATCTAGCGCTCTTTTTTCTATACCGGCGTCTACTTCACAATTGGGTGTTCATGTATCAACAACCAAAACAGAGCTTTCGGCAGGCAAAGGTGAATGGAATTGCAGTGAAAAATACTTGCTCTCTGTATGTCTTTTTTATTTCATTAGTTTTTTACCCCGACTCCACAGAGAGACTTGTGAGCATGCCATTGCAGAACCCTGCTGGCTTGAGAAGAGGCCGAGGCCTCTAAAGATTACATGCTAGCTGTGTTTGGGTGGTATTGGTTCAAATCCTGTATCATATTAGTGATCAGATCTGCAGGCTGTTTGCACATAAATAGAATCAGACTTTCAGACTTTACTGTTTTGTTGGAGTTGTACTTGTAACCCCCTTGTAACAGTGGTAGGTGAATATTTACAGACAGGAATACAGCACACTGAACCATACTACAGTACGGTGGAGAAGGAAATGCAGGTCTCGTCAACAGGTTGCCATGGTAACACTGTTTTATCCTCTCCAACTGCCATAAGTACTGTATTAATTGAAGATTGTTTTAGTAGCATGTCAGGAAATAATAGTGGTTGAACTACAGTTCACTAATTACACCTTTGTAATTTTTACAGGCTTCTACAAGAATTATAAACAGAAGGCCTCAGTCAGAATTAGAGGGGAACATCTGGAACTGACATAGCCACCCCCTACCATCCCAATGAGAAAGAAACAAATAACGTTTTCCAACTTGATAATATCTCACGGTGTTTCTGAACACAGGCTCAAGCTGTTTCTGTCCCCTGTGCAGTTCCCTGCAATACTTTTGTCAAGAGCATCATGATTGGCCCGACAGTATTTATTCACATACCCCGGGCTATTATTCAGCTGTGGTATTAAACCAGCCAGTAACGCTGCAAATCTTTGCAGAAATCAGAGCAGAGATCTGTTCAGCTGAACGTCGTATCCTTGTTATTAACCCCCCTCAGCATTAGAGGCTCAGAACCGTCACGCGGCAGACTCTTTTGAAGCAGAACTGCAAGCTTCAATCTGAAGCCAAAACTTCGCTGTAGGCCACCATACAGGGTGCCACTGGCGGCATAACAATGGGGGCAGGGGGGGCATTCACACACCCCCCCCCCCCCCCCCCCCCCCAATGAAAACGTAGGGAGGGGGGGGTCGGAAATATTTTTTCACCCCCCCCCCAACTCTAAGGCATACAAGACGTATATCTGTATATTTAAAAATGGATCGAAGATTCCTTTAACCTGGTAAATACGTAAATACAGTATTCTTTTATGTATTTGACCTTTTTCTGCTTCATGAAAGAAAATCTCTGTTCAGTACACACCCTCTGAATCTGTCAATGTCAATGCCAATGCCAATACAGTAATCCCTACAGGAAGAGCAGCTAGTCTCCGGTTTGAATGACAAGATGTAGAAATTAAACGACTGGATGCAGACTGATTACTCTGAATACACTTTCTGAACACACTGTGAACAAGTTACTGAACAAGCAGCATGACCAGCACTAACACGTGTAGGCTACTAGAGATTTGTAATTACTAAAACCCTTTCTATTACTTTCGCTAATACATTTTAGCACCTTCATGAACGTTCATGCAACTCCTAGTTAAAAAATAAAAAGCTACCATTACTTTTATTCTTTTACATGTTTTTAAAGAGGTAGATAAAAACAGGTCACAAACCATGTTTGCTTTTATGTCGGAGGTACCTGAACTTAAGTGAAGAACAGCTTTCCGGAAAAGCCCTAAAACAGTTCAATAAAAAGGTATGTTTGTCAGTGCTATAGACCATGCATGGCAGTATCTGAAACATGTAGCGAGTGCATTTTTGTTTGAATTGTAATCCCTGTAAACTGTAAATATACAGGTATGTCTGGGCTCGCTTTTGTGTTCCAACTTTATTTGCTGTGAATTCTTGTCAGTCTTGATTTTTTTGTAAGCGGTTTACTGTAAAACATTTCTACTTATACAGGTATATAAAATTGTCATTAAAAGAATGTTAGTCATTCCACTTTTCTGCCATTTCAGATCGGTATTGTTATGAAATAAGAAAATGAACGCTGTTTATAAGGCTTTTTGAATTACCTTCATAATTAAAGCACTAGAACAACATTTCTGCGATATTTCACGCTTTGGTCGCAATTGAGCTCGATTTTTTGAAGATACAGTAGGTTGTTGTTCAGTTTTCCATTTATTTTCACTTTGAAGAAGCTGATTTATAGTGCCATGTGACCACACTTTCTGTGTTACAGGTATCAGAACCCCCCCTGACCTCGCAAAGTGAATCCTGAGTCTAGTGTGGTGGCTGGATACATTGTCAAGCCGAGCCTAGTTGCATGTTTCTGTCTGGACTGGCTAATCCCAGCCCTTTGGCCTGATCACAGCCTTGACTTGATGTGGCATAGACTCCACAAGGTGTTGGAAGGTGTCTTGAGGGATATTACTCCATTTAGTCTTTAATATTTCAGACTTGCCAAGCCTCTCTGGCCTCTCTGGCCTTGGTTTGCCATTGCTGGTCCACTCTGATGACCAACGATGTCTTGGAGAGTCTGCCAGCACGTCTGCTCTTGTTCTGTAGTACCGATGTGCACTCACTGGCATGCTGTTAGATACTGGCCTTTCCCTATTTTCAGTAGATGTTTTGCAATTGTGCATCACAACACATCATATGATCAACCTAACTTGTATCTCTAATTCAGGACAATGCTAAATCCAAGCAGAGAGGCAGATCCTAATAAAGTGGCCAGCCAGTGTATAGTATCTGCACCCAGTACAGTCACACATTTAGAAAACCCCTGCCAGGACACAACATACAAAAAGCATGATAGATGCTTTTCATATTCTTGATTTACTGTATTTCACAATGCAGCTGGCCCTGTCTTCTTCGGAGAGAAGAATAGGATTTATTGTCAGAGTGAAGAGTGAATCCATCACGAGTTACAAATCAAAACACCCGAGAAGACACCTGCTTATCACAAACATGCATGTACGCACGCACAGACACAGTCACACACACACACACACTTGTAAGAGGCTAGATTTCTGTGTACAGTGCACTCTGTCAGAAGGATTCTAAATGTATACTTCCATAAGATATTACTATAATCTATTTTAATCACTTTGTAACCACTTAACTTAGGGTTGCCTTTATATTTCACTCTGTGCATTTGGCTCCAATGCCTGCTCTTGTTGCCAAGGGTTAAGAGTGATGTGCTACCAAGATGTTAGACATATTTCCAGACCGGCTCTCATATTTATAGCTATTGCAAAGTTCCTTTAAGATCAATAAACTGTTTTTATTACACTGAAATCAAAGACGGCAAATACAAAAAACTCATCTTTTTTTTCTTTTTTTCAAAGGATAAAAATGTATTTAACGGTTTTATTGAACAGAGTAAAGAATATATTGGTCAGTTTGCTACGTGGATTTTGGAGTCACCATGTGAAACCACTAAACGTTGAGAGATCAACGTTTAGTGGGAAATGAAAGAATTACTCAATAAAGAAGGTCTGGTCTGTGAACCATGTGTGTATCGAATCCAGATCTATATGGACCTACCTTCTCTTCAAGTATTACATGAACACAATCCTTTCCCAGTGAAAGCACTCATTCATTTGAGTTTCAGGTAGAGTATGGACTAGATTCTCAAACCTGTTGACTCCCAATAAGTGCACTCTGTCCGAAAATAATTTACACATCTAAAAACTAATAAGAAACAACTTCAGACTCCTCACAAGCCCATACATTGAATGTCTGAGTTATTTATTTTTGGTTTGGTACTATCTGAAACAAATTAGCAACCCTCTCCCCTAAGCAATGCTCATTCCAACAGAGGGTTAAGAAAATGCACCTGATGTTTATTTGTAACCACTGGTATTGTGGTAGGACTGAATTAAAATATATATATATATATATATATATATATATATATATATATAGATATATATATATATATATATATATATATATATATATATATATATATAATTATTGGGTGCCCAAATATATATATATTTTTTTTATTGGATCCGTTTTGTGTATTTAATATTCTTCAGTCAAATGTAGTTCAAACTCATTTTATGAACCACATTGCTCCAGTCTCCTAAAAGAATCTCATTTTATATACGTAATACACTACAATACAATACAATACCACTACAATACAATACCAACTGGTATTGGTGGGCTACATACTGTACATAAGCTTTTCTGGCAAGATGGCAAAACTATACCATTGGTAGATTGGTAGATTGCTTTAGTGAAAATATGATTTGATACTCTATGAAAATCCCTATATTTCCCCTTAATTTGAATTAAGGATGTCTCAAAATGTGCCCTTAAGGACTGGCAATTCCTCAGTTTAAGTGTGATGTATTCGATGTATTCCACATATCTGAAATGAAGATGAACATTGATGAAGCCTGAGGGTTGTGAGGAAGATGAGACTGGAGTTGTGAGGGGAAGTGCCCTGGGAGTTAAACCATGGAACCATGTCCAGTCATCACCGACTGAAACACCCCCTGTACCCACAGTCAGTGTGTGGAATTGAGGGGTGCTCCCTTCAAACCCTTCACTTTCCCCTTTAAATTACTGAAGTTAATTGAGAAATGAGCCTAAAAAATCAGGTTAAGGGGGAACTTTGAAATTATTTGGTTTCATACTGATAGAAATGCAAAACGAAACAAGAGCTAGCAAACAGAAGATGCACAAAGTGCCAGAAACATGCTGGCTTTCAGCGATGCAAGAGGAGAGCTGGAGGATTTCAGGAATGCAAGAAGAGAGCTGGAGGATTTCAGGGATGCAAGAGGAGAGCAGCAGGATTTCAGGGATGAAAGAGAGAGCAGGAGGATTTCAGGGATGCAAGAGGAGAGATGGAGGATTTCAGGGATGCAAGAGGAGAGCAGGAGGATTTCAGGGATGCAAGAGGAGAGCAGGAGGATTTCAGGGATGCAAGAGAGAGCAGGAGGATTTCATGGATGCAAGAGGAGAGCAGGAGGATTTCAGGGATGCAAGAGGAGAGCAGGAGGATTTCAGGGATGCAAGAGGAGAGCAGGAGGATTTCAGGGATGCAAGAGGAGAGCAGGAGGATTTCAGGGATGCAAGAGGAGAGCGTGAGGATTTCAGGGATGCAAGAGGAGATATGGAGGATTTCAGGGATGCAAGAGGAGAGCAGGAGGATTTCAGGGATGCAAGAGGAGAGCAGGAGTATTTCAGGGATGCAAGAGAGAGCAGGAGGATTTCATGGATGCAAGAGGAGAGCAGGAGGATTTCAGGGATGCAAGAGGAGAGCAGGAGGATTTCAGGGATGCAAGAGAGAGCAGGAGGATTTCAGGGATGCAAGAGGAGATATGGAGGATTTCAGGGATGCAAGAGGAGAGCAGGAGGATTTCAGGGATGCAAGAGGAGAGATGGAGGATTTCAGGGATGCAAGAGGAGAGCGTGAGGATTTCAGGGATGCAAGAGGAGATGTGGAGGATTTCAGGGATGCAAGAGGAGAGCAGGAGGATTTCAGGGATGCAAGAGGAGAGCAGGAGGATTTCAGGGATGCAAGAGAGAGCAGGAGGATTTCATGGATGCAAGAGGAGAGCAGGAGGATTTCAGGGATGCAAGAGGAGAGCAGGAGGATTTCAGGGATGCAAGAGAGAGCAGGAGGATTTCAGGGATGCAAGAGGAGATATGGAGGATTTCAGGGATGCAAGAGGAGAGCAGGAGGATTTCACGGATGCAAGAGGAGAGCAGGAGGATTTCAGGGATGCAAGAGAGAGCAGGAGGATTTCATGGATGCAAGAGGAGAGATGGAGGATTTCAGGGATGCAAGAGGAGAGCAGGAGGATTTCAGGGATGCAAGAGGAGAGCAGGAGGATTTCAGGGATGCAAGAGGAGAGCAGGAGGATTTCAGGGATGCAAGAGGAGATATGGAGGATTTCAGGGATGCAAGAGGAGAGCAGGAGGATTTCAGGGATGCAAGAGGAGAGCAGGAGGATTTCAGGGATGCAAGAGGAGAGCGTGAGGATTTCAGGGATGCAAGAGGAGAGCAGCAGGATTTCAGGGATGCAAGAGGAGATATGGAGGATTTCAGGGATGCAAGAGGAGAGCAGGAGGATTTCAGGGATGCAAGAGGAGAGATGGAGGATTTCAGGGATGCAAGAGGAGAGCGTGAGGATTTCAGGGATGCAAGAGGAGAGCAG
The DNA here is from genome assembly GCF_902713425.1 of Acipenser ruthenus. NCBI lineage: Eukaryota > Metazoa > Chordata > Actinopteri > Acipenseriformes > Acipenseridae > Acipenser > Acipenser ruthenus. The sequence continues at coordinate 13,915,583 of NC_081203.1, forward strand.
GAGGATTTCAGGGATGCAAGAGGAGAGCAGGAGGATTTCAGGGATGCAAGAGAGAGCAGGAGGATTTCATGGATGCAAGAGGAGAGATGGAGGATTTCAGGGATGCAAGAGGAGAGCAGGAGGATTTCAGGGATGCAAGAGGAGAGCAGGAGGATTTCAGGGATGCAAGAGGAGAGCAGGAGGATTTCAGGGATGCAAGAGGAGAGCAGGAGGATTTCAGGGATGCAAGAGGAGAGCAGGAGGATTTCAGGGATGCAAGAGGAGAGCAGCAGGATTTCAGGGATGCAAGAGGAGAGCAGGAGGATTTCAGGGATGCAAGAGGAGAGCAGCAGGATTTCAGGGATGCAAGAGGAGAGCAGGAGGATTTCAGGGATGCAAGAGGAGAGCAGGAGGATTTCAGGGATGCAAGAGGAGAGATGGAGGATTTCAGGGATGCAAGAGGAGAGCGTGAGGATTTCAGGGATGCAAGAGGAGAGCAGCAGGATTTCAGGGATGCAAGAGGAGATATGGAGGATTTCAGGGATGCAAGAGGAGAGCAGGAGGATTTCAGGGATGCAAGAGGAGAGCAGGAGGATTTCAGGGATGCAAGAGGAGAGCAGGAGGATTTCAGGGATGCAAGAGGAGATATGGAGGATTTCAGGGATGCAAGAGGAGAGCAGGAGAATTTCAGGGATGCAAGAGGAGAGCAGCAGGATTTCAGGGATGCAAGAGGAGAGCAGGAGGATTTCAGGGATGCAAGAGGAGAGCAGGAGGATTTCAGGGATGCAAGAGGAGAGCAGGAGGATTTCAGGGATGCAAGAGGAGAGCAGGGGGATTTCAGGGATGCAAGAGGAGAGCAGGAGGATTTCAGGGATGCAAGAGGAGAGCAGGAGGATTTCAGGGATGCAAGAGGAGAGCAGGAGGATTTCAGGGATGCAAGAGGAGAGCAGGAGGATTTCAGGGATGCAAGAGGAGAGCAGGGGGATTTCAGGGATGCAAGAGGAGAGCAGGAGGATTTCAGGGATGCAAGAGGAGCGCAGGAGGATTTCAGGGATGCAAGAGGAGAGCAGGGGGATTTCAGGGATGCAAGAGGAGAGCAGGAGGATTTCAGGGATGCAAGAGGAGAGCAGGAGGATTTCAGGGATGCAAGAGGAGAGCAGGAGGATTTCAGGGATGCAAGAGGAGAGCAGGAGGATTTCAGGGATGCAAGAGGAGAGCAGGAGGATTTCAGGGATGCAAGAGGAGAGCAGGGGGATTTCAGGGATGCAAGAGGAGAGCAGGAGGATTTCAGGGATGCAAGAGGAGAGCAGGAGGATTTCAGGGATGCAAGAGGAGAGCAGGAGGATTTCAGGGATGCAAGAGGAGAGCGTGAGGATTTCAGGGATGCAAGAGGATTTTTTTGCCACGCACAGTTTTTTACATCTTCAAATGAAAGTCAAGCAGCAATTTATTATTGTCCTCTCTTGCATTTTCCTTCAGCTACTACCACAGCTCTTCAAAATGACAGTGTTCAGAGCTGTAGTAAACACAACCAAGTGAGCTAATGAACTCTTGCTGGGTCCTGATTTGTTTACTGAAGCTGCGTCTTGGATTGAGAAACACTATTTAAAAACAAAAGAAAAGAAAACCCATTCCCTGCTTGTTTGTGTGCAGGCAGGTTCCCGAACGCGGCTTTAAATGAAATCTGCAAGCCATTGCGGCACCGCAGCTGTCTTTAGTTTGGAGTTTTGGTTGAGTTTCAGAGACATTTGTTTGATATTATTTTGTTGTATTTAGTCATTTAGGGCAGAGTGATGGCTCTACTGCTTTGGAGAAACTGAATCTTTCACTTCAACCAAGTGAGAGTAATAAACGGTGGCTGTTGAGTTGTGTACAAAAGCCAGACGTGTGAGATTCTACACTATTCGTGCCTTATTATTTTATAGTGCTTAGAAGCAGTACCGAAGAATGACAGTGACTTCATTTTAATGGCTTGTGTACCAGGAACACTACAACTAGTTGTAAAAGTTATCTTTACTCTGTTGTACCATTAGTTGTATAAGCCATGCCATACATTCTACATAATCCAATCAAATCACCAGCATTCTTGTCCTCTGTTCCATGTTCCCATGTCATGCTATTTGTTGATGCACTCAATTTTCTGTTGACTTGTTTTTAAGCTGTATGTAGGTAAAGATAAAGCAGAGTTCAAGAAAAGAAACACAGATAATACCGTGCTGTAAAAGCAGTATTGGCTAGTGTCATGTACTCTACTGGACCATTACTGGAGCTACTGTCGCACGGTACGCTGTTCAAGCCAAGGTGTGCTCGCTGTGTGTTTGATCACAGATTAGCTGTTCCAGCCGAGGGGTGCTCGCTGTGTGTTTGATCACGGATTAGCTGTTCCAGCCGAGGGGTGCTCGCTGTGTGTTTGATCACAGATTAGCTGTTCCAGCCGAGGGGTGCTCGCTGTGTGTTTGATCACGGATTAGCTGTTCCAGTCGAGGGGTGCTCGCTGTGTGTTTGATCACGGATTAGCTGTTCCAGTCGAGGGGTGCTCGCTGTGTGTTTGATCACGGATTAGCTGTTCCAGCCGAGGGGTGCTCGCTGTGTGTTTGATCACAGATTATCTGTTCCAGCCGAGGGGTGCTCGCTGTGTGTTTGATCACAGATTATCTGTTCCAGCCGAGGGGTGCTCGCTGTGTGTTTGATCACAGATTAGCTGTTCCAGCCGAGGGGTGCTCGCTGTGTGTTTGATCACGGATTAGCTGTTCCAGTCGAGGGGTGCTCGCTGTGTGTTTGATCACGGATTAGCTGTTCCAGCCGAGGGGTGCTCGCTGTGTGTTTGATCACAGATTAGCTGTTCCAGCCGAGGGGTGCTCGCTGTGTGTTTGATCACGGATTAGCTGTTCCAGCCGAGGGGTGCTCGCTGTGTGTTTGATCACGGATTAGCTGTTCCAGCCGAGGGGTGCTCGCTGTGTGTTTGATCACAGATTAGCTGTTCCAGTCGAGGGGTGCTCGCTGTGTGTTTGATCACGGATTAGCTGTTCCAGCCGAGGGGTGCTCGCTGTGTGTTTGATCACAGATTAGCTGTTCCAGTCGAGGGGTGCTCGCTGTGTGTTTGATCACGGATTAGCTGTTCCAGCCGAGGGGTGCTCGCTGTGTGTTTGATCACGGATTAGCTGTTCCAGCCGAGGGGTGCTCGCTGTGTGTTTGATCACGGATTAGCTGTTCCAGCCGAGGGGTGCTGCAGGTTTTGGTTACAGTAAAGGAAGGATACACATGAACACTTCTTATGGGCAGCTTGGCTTGACCTTTGCAAGGTTGTGTAGTGCTGGTGCAGTTTAAAGAAAACAAAATACTTTTGCAGAGCCTCCCAAACTGTGCCCTTTGAGTCTGGCTTAAACTCCACCGAAACCAATTCACACAACATGCTAAGTTTAATCATAGCACAGCTGCATGGATTGACACAACATTGGTATGAGCAGAGTCTAACAAAACCCAGCATTGTGCCCAAGAATACAGAGGGTGGAAATACTACTTTGGGCTTTCCGTGTGTCGGCCTTGGAAGGAGTGTTTGTTTTGGCAAGAATTGTGTAATTACAAAGCTGTCTAGAGATTTCAGATAGGGCTCTGCAGGCAGTACCAGTGACTGAAGTGGTGATTTCAAGCTGTGCGCAGGATGCCCTTTTCCATGTGACACCAGCACAAGCCTCTAACAAGCAAGTTTACTGCTCATCCAGTGCAGGGCAATACGTTTCTCATTACAGAGGATGTCACGAATGCAATTGTGTTAATGATACAGTAATTAATATTATAGTATTGCAGTAAGAAAAGGCTGCCAAAATACATATTTATTACACTGGTGGCTTTTTAAGGTGACCTTTCATATAATCGAACACAGATTCTTCGTTACTACTTCTATTAGCAAACAAATACTCTGACCAGCTCTTAATAGCGGTCTTAACTGGAGATTATTTTACATAAGTTTCCTTATTAATGTTAGCTAATTGCATGCTCTGTGCTGTTGTGTCATATTTGTAATTTGTCGCATGAAAAGAAATGCATTCATACACTGTGACAAAACTTGATCTTATATTCAGGCCCGTGTAATATACTGTATACACAGACTATGGAAACACATGCAATATCAGATGTGTGTTTTTAATGAATGTATTGGGTACAAAATCCAGGCCTCACCTACCATGTGCTTTTTATAAATGTGCTCATCACTTAAGGGTTACCATGCTGTAAGAGTGGCAAGGTTAACTTTAATAGCTGGTCACTCATACACATAACATCGTGGACCCTATGACTTGCACCTAAATTAGCGCATTACCCTCATAGCTAAATATGACTTGTGAGTTCAAAATAATTGAGGGATTATATATATATATATGTAGATCGAAGGATATTTCAGAGGGAATGCCATCTACTATGGATTCCTCAGCAGCAGTGTAAACATCGTATCCCATCACAAAACCTGATCTATTCCCAACTCCTATCTGTAAACACATGTAACAGTATGAATAGTCTGATTGAAATTCTACCTAGACATGTGTGTGCAGCTCCTATACATGGTCAGTAGCCTGCCAGCATATTATTTCATTGTTTGTTTTACATACTTGCAAATGCCTATTATGCTGTTTCTTAATTCTAATGAATCCCAGGGTTTATTAAATGCATTCTTTTGGTTTTGTGGTTTGAGATTTGTTTATTCATAATGAGCTGGAGTCGTGCCTTCTCTGCTCACAGTACACACAGAAATCCCAGATTTCACTGAAAAAACAAACAAGCAAAACAGGCAATTATTGTTCTTTGACCGTATGACTGTATGTCCTCAGGGGAAATATGATTTTAGCATAACAAAATCAAAAGCACTGAATCAAAACAAATGTGGAATTGACAGCTTAATGACTGTCTTTGTGTGCTCTGTATTTGTGTTTTGGATTCTCTTATGATTACTGATATAGAATTCAAAACTACAGGGGTGATGCCCTTGATTTGACCTGTTATACGCTTCCATTTGCTGTTGAAAAATCTTATCTAGTACTATAGTGGGGTGAGAAGCCTCTCACTTTCCATGACTTGCAGGCAGTTTGTTACCGTTTCACTTCATAAGTCATTTCCCCTCTGTGGTGTCTTAAGGGTTGAAGCATTTCACCAGCTGCAAAGCATGCCATTCATTAAGACGAAAAAGATACAACGTCACTCTCCTGGTGAAACGACCAAGGAAGCGCAAGACTGCCTCAAAGTAATCTAGGCAATCAGAGTTTTCTTTAGCTTATTAACAATGATTCATGCGTAAATGTAATGATAGCTTGCCGTTTTCCAATTGAAACTCATGCCAAGCCGTTTGTGGCAGACAATCAAGCTTAAAGAAAACACAATAGAAAAATACACACATTGCCTGTGTCACTTTTGATATAAAAAAGACAATTAGAAATACTGTGCATAGCTTAGTATGGGATTTAAAGTCAGTCTGGTCACTTTAACCATGCTTCCCATTAAGAGGGTGTCTGCAAAATGAACGTGATCCATTGACTCGTTCTCCACTATGATTCTTCAGTGGAATCACCACAGTCTTTATCCAGTGTCCTCTTCTTTGATTCTTCAGCCCCACACATGGCTCGACACAGTCTCTATTTCTTTTGCAGTGCAGTAGATGTCAATGTGTTGGGCTGAACAGTCCCTTTTGCTATGCAGCAGGTATACACCCTGGCACGGCCTCTCACTGCTTCTCTCTCAGACGGGTCCTACGGTCCTTCCCCTTCATGGAGCAGGCGGCTCTGGAGTTGTTGTGGTTTCCTTAGTCAAGTAGCAGCGTCTCTGGATTTGCAGAGTTTGAGAGCATTGTGCTCTTTGGGGGCTTGGTTTGAATAGTCTTTTACTGGTGGGGGTCTGTGGTAGGGCTGCTACGATTAAATAGAAAATCGATTTTTCAATTCCATTCCTTTCCTCATTATATACATCGATATAAATATTATTTAAGTTTATCAACGCAAATGCACTGAACGCGCTGCCTTGCTATTTACAGTATTTCTGCCACAGACAAGCAGTGGACGTGTTCTTCTTTTCCTGCTCGTGTTAACCAGCATCTGATTTGCTGGTCCCATCCTACCAGAGAATCAGATTTGAAAATGCTTTGTATTCCTGGCAAACAGCCTGTAAATAAATTGTGCACATTGAAGAAAACTCACTGTATATAGTTTGCACTTCTTTGGAGTTTCAGAATGAATGGTTTTATGTAATGACTATTTAACAATATTCAATAGCGTTAAAAAAAAAACAATCAGTGATGTTAAACGGAATATGTGGTAAGTAAATCAATGCATTATTATTATTATTATTATTATTATTATTATTATTATTATTATTATTATTATGATTATGATTATGATTATGATTATGATTATGATTATGTTTTAGGCAGGGATTTCCACATTGTGTGTTTCACAGATATAGTGAATGTTAGGTGGTACAGTATTAACAAGATGCAATGTGGGATGCTGTAGCTGTGGTTTTCATAAACTTGTGTCTAGTTTATATAGATTACATTCCAAAGTACTGTAATCTGTTTGAAATAACTATTTTAGTAACACCCCTGGCTGTAGTATGTTACACTTACTTTAGGCGTGTTGCGAATGTTGTTGTTTTTTAGTTGTTTTTTTCTCCTGACACTACCAAGGTGTAATTACCCCTCACATTCAATTGTTGTCTGTGGTGTACCCTACATATAAGGCAATGATCCAAATTCTAAGAGTTTTAGCTTCTGTAGCTTACAACAGCCTGGTTCTGTTGAAGACTTTATCTGATTCTCAGTAAGAAGCAGTCCTCACACAGCCTGGTTCTGTTGAAGACTTTATCTGATTCTCAGTAAGAAGCAGTCCTCACACAGCCTGGTTCTGTTGAAGACTTTATCTGATTCTCAGTAAGATGAAGTCCTCACACAGCCTGGTTCTGTTGAAGACTTTATCTGATTCTCAGTAAGAAGCAGTCCTCACACAGCCTGGTTCTGTTGAAGACTTTATCTGATTCTCAGTAAGAAGCAGTCCTCACACAGCCTGGTTCCGTTGATGACTGTCTGATTCTCAGTAAGAAGCAGTCCTCATGTGGCCTCTCTTACATGTCGTAACACACTCTCCAATGGTGTGATATTTGCACATGTGTTGCACTGTAGTCATGTTGCCCTTCATTTCTTGTTTATATTGTATTCAATTAGCCAGTGTACCGGCAACACCTCCTACACTTCCCTTTATGTTTAGGTATTTCACTGCAAATGAGCTTGTGCTTGGTTTAGGGGGGTGGAGTTAATAAGCGTACAATACACTGCATACTATAGAAATCTTACTGGAATGCACATGAAAAAGTTACTTCATCACAATCAAGGCATTCCATTTGAAAGAATCACGTATCTTACTCCGACACCTGACACTGCTGTTGTCTGAAAGTCTAAAAAAGGAGGAACGTGTTATTTCTGATATACACTGGTATGCCTCCAGACACAGTTATAGTGATATATTGGGATTACAGCTCATTTGGGATATGAGCTGTCTGGATGCAGAAACGCCTCCAAGCTGAGCACCTCTCAAAGTCTGTGAGATCCGCTGTCTTACCCATTGTAAATGAAACGACTTGCAAAGGGGAGATGCAGCTCGCATGTATTGTAGAAATGCATGTCAGGAATTCTGTTTGAGTGACACATTCATCAGTTATTCAAGGGTAAGCCAGTTTGTTATAAAATATGGGCAGTATAGTTAAGGGGGAAGGGGGGTACTGTACACACTGCAGATCCACTACATTACCCAGCTTGCAGATTTCTCTGCAGTTTTTCAGCCTATACAGACACTAAGCATTATATGTCTTGCTTGCTTCTATTTTGTTACCAAGGATACAAATTGTGTTTGTGTTTCAGCTTTCGTGGACTGGCTGTTGAATGTTAACCATGTGCTCTACATCTCAATTGATAGTAATTACACTTAAGTGTGATAATACCAGGTGGATGCATTCACAATAGACTAGGTGCCATGAAGAAAAAACATCTGAGCAGCTCAGAGATTTAATGGGCTTGTTTTGTTTGTTGAGGTTAGCATATCATGACATATATAGAAGAGATGCTTATTTCTACAGAAAATGCCATCTTGCATGAACTCTTTAATGTGGGGAAATCTACTTTGCATTTGCATAGGCGATAGGGAGGAGTCAGCTGACTAAGCAGTGTTCTCGGTTTGTATTGCTGCTTGTTTGATATGTCGCAAGATCCTTTTATCACGTCTGCTTGGTGATATTAAAACTGTCTGGACGCGCAGGGTTTGAATTCTTTTGGAATCATAGCGAATGAAAATAATAAACACGTGACTGCATTTGTTGCTTGTAAAACCTGTCATCTTGTTTTTGTGAACGACAGCCACAAAAGTGGTGCATCATCTCTGCGAAAGCACAGGTGAGCTCCCTTTCAACTGGTGGCACGAAAGGAATAGACAGGTATTTTATAGTAAAGTAAGCAGAGATAGTTAATATGTTACAATGTTAAAATATATCCAGACCACTAGAGAAAGCTACCACGCTGTATAGCCTATTGTATGAACTCAATCTATGGAGAATGGTAGAGATATCTGTGTGTGAATGTGAGAGTGTGAGAGAGTCAGTGGACGCAGACTAACACTTGCAGGTTCGGGTCGGGTTGCAGGTCTTATTAAAGCAGGTCGGGTTGCGGGTATGAAGACGGTGCTGCAGCGGGTTGTGGGTTCCGGTCGGGTCCTGTAGTAGCGGATACGGATCGGAAGCGGGTTGTATAATTCGGACCCGCACAGGACTCCCGAGTTGCCCACCAATTCTCTGACTCTTCAGAATATCCAACCCCAGCTATTATCTGAAGGGTACCTATTATACAGAGATGCCTCTATCTGTGACTCTTGTGGTTGAGCTCAGTGTATCACTAACCAAAGCAAACATACTGACCACAGTGATCTGTGAGCACTCTGCGTGAAAGTATGAAAACACAGCTTAAACTCCCAACTTTACCACAGCACAGTAAGACACCATAAACACTCTTATCTATTGGGGGCTAATGCCTGGCAAAGCTATCGGTGCACACGTCATCCATCTCTGTGTCCTGTGTAGTGTTGTGCCGAAGCAGCCCTGCTCTTTGTCAAGAGGGACTCGGCTCGGCTCAGTGCCTGGTGCCGCACGAACAAGGCGATTGCAGGAGATTGCAGGAGGATTATCCAACAATCACTATGTTCTGTGTCTGACAGCCAGCTCTGTATCTCTTTGTGAAAATACATCATAGAAATCGTGCCTACAAGTCACAGTCAAAAAGGAAGTCAGCTTTAATGAAACTACCATAGATTATATTAGCTGAAATTCAATTTCTTTATGAGATTTGGTAAATATAAAAATGTGATATTTGTTTAAGATGGTGCTTACGTTACAAATTCTGCAAACATGCCCGACGGTAGTTCCATCGTAAATATTTCACTTCCTCCCATCTTCTAAACCCCTTTTACAGCATGGGTATAACCCAGGGTCAGACAGGAATTTTACAACCAAAATAGTTTTTCTTCAACTCCTTATCGGTCTGACTTAACAATTCAAATCCGATTAGTTCATTTTTAAGTGCAACACTTTACCTACTTAGACTAAATAAGGGTAATCTCTACTATTTTCAATTGGAGCCAACTCTCTGTAGCTTTGAAGTTGCCAAGGGCTGCCGTCAAGCGCATGACCTCATGTCTGCTGCCCTTTAATCCTTGGTGCCATATTCACAGGGGCCGCTGTATCACACACATAGACAGCCTCTTGCACTGTACACTCCAGGGATCCACTGATGTAGATGAGATTCCTGATTAGATGAGAGAAAATGAGATGCTGTAAGAAGAACTCAGTAAACCCAGCCATTGCCCTGGCACTGTATTAGCACTGTGTACAGTGTGCTTCAGATGAGACATTATACGGGTCCTGTCTGCTCATGGACATTAAAAATCCCATTGACATTAAAGAAGAGCAGTTTCATAAACCCTGGTGTCTTGGATAAATTACATTGACCAGACTCCCACTGTGGAGGCTTATATCATGCATTTTTATATGTTGTTAGTTATTTTAATTCGGCCCAAAACATGTTGTATGCACACAGCAATTAATCAAAGGGCCCAGCCATAAAAATATATCTTCAAAGGGTGCCAAGATGTCAATGGAAAAAGGGTCTGCCTTGTGAAGATACAATTGGGTCAAACTCTGCCTCCTAATTGCAGCAGGAACACAAATAAAATAAAGTAGTTAAGAGCTCTTCAGAAACAGATTTTGAATGGTGCCTGAGATTTGAGATCAGAGTTGGTCCTGTATAGGTAGAACCAGGAGTTTCGCTCCATGCTTTATTCCAGCCTGGCTGGAATTCTTGCCATGACTGAAGAGGTAGTAGGGATCCCTGAAAGCTGCCGGCCTGGCAATGTATTAAATGAAATCATCGAACTGGCCCTTAACAAGAACATGCTCAGCCCAGACATCTCCAGGAATAAAGGATGTTTTACACATACTGTCTGTCCCACCTGCTGTGATATTCCATGGGACGTTCTTTGTAATGCACTGTAGACGGGTGTCTTACTGTTGTGACTGGTTCTGAAGAGTTTATATTCTTCACTTTCAGGACTGGGTGGTCTTGGGAATGGGTGGGGATAGTTATATTTTTCCCCAAACACTGTCATTAGATAAAGCAGGGAAAGAAAAAACCCAATATGGCAATTATTTGGGTTAATGACTTTTTTCTTTGATAAAGTGCCAGGAATACAGAAAGTAACAAACCCCTCTGGATTCCAGTACAGCTGTGGAGTCCCACTGCTGCTCCACTGTGAGTGATACAGTAGGTGTGCTGGAATCTGAAGAATATTCCAGGGTAACGCAGATTTTAACATTGAGGGGTTTTTTGAAGTTATGATAAATGGTTGCATAATGAATGTCATAATTTAGCAGTATCTGTAATCATGATATTTGACAAGTCTGCAGTATGTGGTGGCCCCGCTTTTCTACTTCGCTCCTAAGCTTTCATCTGGTCTAACTGATGCCTTCTTTCTGATACTCTCAGTACCTATTGTTAAATAATTGTCTTATCTGAAGTGTGGCATATGGATGTACATAAGGCCAACTTCATCATACAGTGGCAGCAAAACCCTGCTATTCCCATGTCACGAGATTGTCGCAGTGTGATAATGTAAAAATGACGCAGGTTTTTTCTGACTACCATTGAATCAGCTGCACTTCATTAGTCCTGCCACCAGGTGGCAAAAGAGAACAGAAAATGCATTAAACAAAACAGCAGGGAGTGCTGTGGACTTAAAAACGAAACTTTAAAGACAATCATACATTTTGTCAGCGCGTACTGTACATGGTTTAAAGTTATGCTCTGACGTCAATTGATTCATGCTTGTTCGCGCTCGTTCAAACAGGAGGAGTTATATAGTTATTGGTAAGGCTGTAAGAAAATCGCAGGCTATGAATTTGTTGCAGAAACCACAACCTTTAACACAAACCATAACTTTTTATAGTTGCCGCAACTTTTAATGTGACTACAATGTTTCTATTATTTACAGGTAATTTTGTTGCAAAATAATGCTGAAAAATAAACTGAAACAGAAAAGGAAACATCACTCTCACATTGTCTTTTCCTAGTGGAGGATTGGTATGCCTTGCCATCCTCTAGCCAATCAGTGATCTTCTTTCCCGTTGCTATGGTTAGCAACAAGAAAGAAGACTGTGGGCTGTGATGCAAGCACAGTACTTATTGTTACATTTTGTGACTGAAGGTTTTTGCCATTTTGCAAATACTCTAGTGTCTGTTCAATTTTGTGAGTGAGCGTTTACTGTTATGCAAATACTGTACGTTATGCCTCATTATATTGTTAGCTGCAACTCTTCACTTGTAATGAAACACAGCATAAGACATTTTATTTCAAATGGTGATAAAGAGGGAGTCTTAAGAACTTATGTTCTGGTTATCTATTTGTATGTTTTTTCTTATTGTTGTTTTTGAATAAATGAACAAAAATCAATCTTGAAAGCGTGTATATATATATATATATATATATATATATATATATATATATATATATATATATATACACTGTATATATATATGCAAACTGTTTATATTCATGACCGCGCTGAAACCGCAACTAATACACAGTTGCTGCAACTTCTTGATAAAAAATTCACAATTTTCTTACAGCCTTAGTTACTGTACTAAAATCAATATAGCAGGTTGTTTAAAATGCTTACAGGTATAAATACCACCTTTCTAAGCATACAGGAGAGGATTGATCCAGCAAAAAAAATAAATATTTATAAAATACATTTATACAGACGTGCTCAAATTTGTTGGTACCCCTCCACAAAAAACGAAGAATGCACAATTTTCTCTGAAATAACTTGAAACTGACAAAAGTAATTGGCATCCACCATTGTTTATTCCATATTTAATAGAAATCAGACTTTGCTTTTGATTTTTTATTCAACATAATATTGTAAATAATAAAACAAATGAAAATGGCATGGACAAAAATGATGGGACCCCTAACCTAATATTCTGTTGCACAACCTTTAGAGGCAATCACTGCAATCAAACGTTTTCTGTAGCTCTCAATGAGACTTCTGCACCTGTTAACAGGTAGTTTGGCCCACTCTTCCTGAGCAAACTGCTCCAGCTGTCTCAGGTTTGATGGGTGCCTTCTCCAGACTGCCTGTTTCAGCTCTTTCCATAGATGCTCGATAGGATTCAGATCAGGACTCATAGAAGGCTACTTCAGAATAGTCCAGTGTTTTGTTCTTATCCATTCTTGGGTGCTTTTAGCTGTGTGTTTTGGGTCATTGTCCTGTTGTAGGACCCATGACCTGCGACTGAGACAGAGCTTTCTGACACTGGGCAGTACGTTTCGCTCCAGAATGCCTTGATAGTCTTGAGATTTCATTGTGCCCTGCACAGATTCAAGGCACCCTGTGCCAGGCGCAGCAAAGCACCCCCAAAACATAACCAAGCCTCCTCCATGTTTCACTGTAGGTATGGTGTTCTTTTCTTTGAAAGCTTCATTTTTTCGTCTGTGAACATAGAGCTGATGTGACTTGCCAAAAAGCTCCAGTTTTGACTCATCTGTCCAAAGGACATTCTCCCAGAAGGATTGTGGCTTGTCAATATGCATTTTAGCAAATTCCAGTCTGGCTTTTTTATGTTTTTCTTTCAAAAGTGGAGTCCTCCTGGGTCTTCTTCCATGGAGCCCACTTTCGCTCAAAAAGCGACGGATGGTGCGATCAGAAACTGACGTACCTTCACCTTGGAGTTCAGCTTGTATCTCTTTGGCAGTTATCTTTGGTTCTTTTTCTACCATTCGCACTATCCTTCTGTTCAATCTGGGGTCGATTTTCCTCTTGCGGCCGCGCCCAGGGAGGTTGGCTACAGTTTCATGGACCTTAAACTTCTTAATAATATTTGCAACTGTTGTCACAGGAACATCAAGCTGCTTGGAGATGGTCTTGTAGCCTTTACCTTTACCATGCTTGTCTATTATTTTCTTTCTGATCTCCTCAGACAACTCTCTCCTTTGCTTTCTCTGGTCCATGTTCAGTGTGGTGCACACAATGGTACCAAACAGCACAGTGACTACTTTTCTCCATTTAAATAGGCTGAATGACTGATTACAAGATTGGAGACATGTGTGATACTAATTAAAGAAACTAATTAGTTTGAAATATTACTATAATCCAATTATTTATTATCTTTTCTAAGGGGTACCAACAAATGTGTCCAGGCCATTTTAGAATATCTTTGTAGAATAAGCAATAATTCATCACTTTTCACAGCTTCTTTGCTTTATTCTATGACATACCAAAGGCATGCAAGTATACATGATAAAATAGCTTTTAATTTCATCACTTTTCAGGAGGAATGAAGCATTATTTCAATGAGCTGTAAGGGTACCAACAAATTTGAGCACGTCTGTATATATATATATAGTGCCATGAAAAAGTATTTGCCCCCTGTCTGATTTTCTGCATTTTTGCATATTTTTGACACTGAATGTGATCAGATCTTCAACCAAAACCTAATATTAGATAAAAGGGACCCTAAGTGAACAAATAACACAAAAATGAAATACATATTTCATTTATTTATTAAAGAAAGTTATGCAACACCCAATGCCCCTGTGTGAAAAAGTAATCACCCCCTTAGACTCCTTACGCCACCTTTAGCAGCAATAACTGCAACCAAACGCTTCCTGTAGTTATTGATTAGTCTCTCACAGCGCCGTGGATGATTTGTGGCCCACTCCTCCATACAGAACTGCTTCAACTCAGTGACATTTGTGGGTTTTCGAACAGGTCCTGCCACAACATCTCAATGGGGTTTATGTCTTTGACTAGGCCATTCCAAAATTTCTTGTTCTTCAACCATTCTGATGTAGACTTGCTTGTGTGTTTCGGATCATATTCTTCAGCTTCAGCTTACGGACAGATGGCCTGACATTCTCCTGTAGAATTCTCTGATACAAAGCAGAATTCATGGTTCCTTCAATGATGGCAAGGTGACCAGGTCCTGATTCAGCAAAGCATCCCCAGACCATGACACTACCACCACCATGCTTGACTGTTGGTATGAGGTTCTTACTGTGGAATGCATAGTTTGGTTTTCGCCAGACATAACGGGGCCCATGTCAGCCAAAAAGTTCCACTTTTGACTCATCTGTCCATAGAACATTGTTCCAGAACTTTTGAGGATCATCCAGGTGCTCTTTGGCAAACTTGAGACGAGCATTCATGACGAGCATTCATGTTCTTCTTAGTGAGCAATGGTTTCCATATATACAGGTAGTGGACAAAAAAATGGAAACACCTGGGTAAATGGGGGACACCAAGTATATTGAAAGCAAGGGCTTCCACACAGGTGTGGCTCATGCGTTTGTAAGCAAATAACATCCCAGCATGCTTAGTGTCATGTATAAAAATGCTGGACAGGCCTGGTTGCCTATAGCATGGCTGCAAGAGGAGACCTCAGTGACTTTGAAAGAGGGGTGATTGTTGGGGCGCATTTGGCAGGAGCTTCAGTGGCCAAGACAGTTCAACTTGCTGATGTTTCACGAGCAACGGTATCTAAGGTGATGTCGGCATGGAACTCCGAGGGAAAGACATCATCAGTAAAGGGCAACAGTGGGCGGAAGTGCATACTCCGGGATCGTGATATCCGTGCATTAATTCGAAGTGCAAGGCAAAACAGGTGAGCAACTGTAGATCAATTGACTGCAAATTTCAACCTGGGGCGCGAGCAGCCAGTTTCATCAAAAGCGGTCCGCCGAGAACTCCACAGAGCGGAATACCATTGTGGCCCAACGCCCTATTAAGTGACTTTACATTGGTGTTTCCATTTTTTTGTACACTACCTATATATATATATATATATATATATATATATATATATATATATATGTATATATATATGTATATATATATTGTATGTCTGTCCACTTTTTTTGCTCTGTGTATATGTACTATTTTTCTGTTTTGTTATGGTTTGGCATTTGAACTGTTTAAAATAAAATAAAACGTAGAAAGGCATTCAGATAACTCCAGTTTGTGGAGATTGCAAAAAACAAATAAATGCATAAATAAATAAATACATGTCTGTTTAGGCTAGATAGTTGTTAGATTGGTTTGTTTTTACTCTCTGTTAATTCAATTATATTCATTGAAAAAAGGTAAGAGAGAACCAGACCGTTCTTATTGTTTTTATATTTTTTTGAATAGGGGAAGTTAGCAGGCAATGTTCCTGCATGGGGATAGGGGTACAGGCAGGCATGAACGCGTTTAAGTTCAACACTAACCCTAAATAACATGTTGTTCCTGTTATTAAGCAGTAGTCTAATCGGAAGCATGGCTGTCACTAGCTATGAGGACACTGAGATCGTGTCCTCGGTTGTTTTCTTGCATCATCAATGCTGATGCTCATGTAGAAATTCTAGTAAAGTACAAAAGACTCCTTAATTGTCTCTGTTGGATTGCAGTGTAAGATAGATTTGGAGGTTGAATAGTTGAATACCAAGCAGTCATATAAATGCTTCCAGCTATAGCTTGAAACCTAAGTTTGACCTTGGTAGAATGTCAGCTCTGGCTACGACGCTGATCGGAAGCAGTGGTATTTAAAAATAACAGAAGCCAGTTTTCACTTTAGTGAAGTAGAAATTTGTTTTCATTAAAAAAAAATTTGTTTACTGAAAATTACTGGTCAGCATTCATACTGAAGCTTGTTGTGTACTACTCATTCAATCAAACCAAGTAATGTAGGAATTTGCTTGTATCGCTCAAGACGTTTTTCAAGTAAGCTTATTTGATGTTTGCATAAAAAAACGACAACAGAGTTGCAGTCCTTCTTTCGCAGCCAGTGTCATCTTTATGGTGCGTAGGCTAAATGGTAATTCAATGTCCCTGGCAGTGGACTGTCTCTGTTTAGTGCACACAAGAACTTGAAGAATGGATTAAACTGTGTTGAGAATTGTAAGAAAACGCATTTGACAGCAAAACATTTAATGATATTTTTAAGTTTCACAGCTGAAGAGGTGCTGGGGCTGTGCTTCGTCAAGCCCAAATAATGCTTCTTCATTTTGCAAAAAGTTGCGATGGTTCTGTACCCCGAGAGAGAGTTGCGGTTGATTTCCTGTGTTAGTTCATGTTAATTTATTCATTTCCGCAGCGCTGTGATAATTGCAGTTTCTCCGCAACTCTTTAAGATTTCACTCACTTGCGATTTTACACAAAACATTCACAACGCAAGCAGAGTTGCAAAAAAGATGAGAAAATTTGCAAGACCTTTGAATATTTCCCCCCATGTTTTTGTTTAAGGTGCACATTACACTATTGCATCTGAAAGAGAATGAGCAGACATGCATGTCATACACATTCTGTTCAATTGATCTAAACATCTGTGGATTTCCCCTTGAGATGATTAAAATGTGTGTACCAAGGTTATGCGAATCAAACAGTGCATCCATGTTTCTTTAGTGCATTTCTAGTACCCCAGGGGGGGTCCTACACAGGAGTCTATTCAATTGACCAGATGGGTCAATAGACATCACCCTGTATGTTTTACACACATTACAGTGTATACTATATACTACTGTACAGATGCAGACATACAGCAATTGTTCCAATAGATTCCTGTTCTTTAAACACAGGTTTACGCTCACTGCAGTGGACAGCAGAGGAAGGCAGTCAGACTCGAGCTTCGTCTCTGTAAGGACATCCTGTCCCATGGTGGACGACAGCAAGGCTGAAGGTGTGTTGTCCGTATTTGATTTTCAGCTCCTCCCAGTCCTTCCACTGTAACTGCCACCTTGCTCTGATAGAGAAAGCCAAGGGCCTACAGCTCTGTGACACAGTCACTGCTGAAGCTGTTCCATTTTAAACAAAGCACATGGTCTTCACATGGCAGTGAGCTCACACCAGGGATATTGCAGGTCATATCAACCCTGTCCTCTGCACAACCATGGCACATGTTGTTTCACTTGAATATGTGAATACAGTAGTGTTATTTCTGATACAATGTTCTGCTGTAGTTCTTCTTGGGGGGGGAACTGGCAATTTTGAAGTATTTCATGGGCAGTATTACTAATTACTTAAAATAGAATGTATAACAGCAAGAAGGAAATAATTAGTAGCACTCGCTACAAGAAGAAACTGTATTAAACTATAACGGTATTAAAACGTAGGCTTACTGTCTGAAAATGTGTTGGTGCCACCATTTGTTTCTAACCCTCTAATGTTTAACCCTCAGAAATTGCAGACAAGGTCTATAATTTATATAACGGCTACACCAGTGGCAAGGAGCAACAGATTGCCTACAACACTCTCATGGAGATCTCCCCTTCCATGCTGTACCGCGTCCAGCACCACTACAACTCCCACTACGAGAAATTCGGGGATTTCGTCTGGCGCAGCGAAGACGAGCTTGGACCAAGGTGAGTGTGAGATTACATGTCACTATCACCATCAAATCACTAAAAGAGTTTACAGTTTTAAAAAAAACACTGGCGAAAAGAAAAGGCTGGATGTTTAAATGTATTGTTAAATCAAACAATGCAAACTGTCTGCCACACACAACTTCTGAAAGAACTGGGAAACCATGTATAACTTCAGACATCATACTCGGGAGGGTGCTGTCATATTAAATAAAAACATGTGATTTTGAAAGGGAGTTATTGGTCATGGAAAGGGAATGCTGCGTATTTTCAATGGCAATGCAGACTAACCGGCACAGTTACACTAGCACAAGCGAGCTCCAAATGTACAAAGCATTGGGAGAGTTGAATGAACACGCATCGAGTTAAAAATCCATTGTGCTGCCATTGATGGTCTGCTCATGGGTCTACTTGGTTTCCTTGAGAAATGCATTGTGTAATGGGGTTCCAATGGGATATGTATGAGGCGGTGTGGTCCAGAGGTTAAAGACAAGGGCTTGTAACCAGGAGGTCTTCGGTTCAAATCTCGGCTCAGCCACTGTCTCTTTGTGTGACCCTGAGCAAGTCACTAAACCTCCTTGTGCTTCATCTTTCAGGTGAGACGTTGTTGCAATTGACTCTGCAGCTGATACATAGTTCACACACCCAAGTCTCTGTAAGTTGCCTTGGATAAAGGTGTCTGCTAAATAAACAAATAATAAAAATATAAATTCACTATTTCAGAAAACCTTCAGGATACAGTCACAATTAATTTCATGTGTTTCTTTTATTGGATGTACAGACGTGCTCAAATTTGTTGGTACCCCTCCACAAAAAACGAAGAATGCACAATTTTCTCTGAAATAACTTGAAACTGACAAAAGTAATTGGCATCCACCATTGTTTATTCCATATTTAATAGAAATCAGACTTTGCTTTTGATTTTTTATTCAACATAATATTGTAAATAAGAAAACAAATGAAAATGGCATGGACAAAAATGATAGGACCGCTAACCTGATATTTTGTTGCACAACCTTTAGAGGCAATCACTGCAATCAAACGTTTTCGTAGCTCTCATTGAGACTTCTGCACCTGTTAACAGGTAGTTTGGCTCACTCTTCCTGAGCAAACTGCTCCAGCTGTCTCAGGTTTGATGGGTGCCTTCTCCAGACTGGAAGTTTCAGCTCTTTCCATAGATGTACGATTCAGATCAGGACTCATAGAAGGCCACTTCAGAATAGTCCAATGTTTTGTTCTTATCCATTCTTGGGTGCTTTTAGCTGTGTGTTTTGGGTCATTATCCTGTTGGAGGACCCATGACCTGCGACTGAGACAGAGCTTTCTGACACTGGGCAATACGTTTCACTCCAGAATGCCTTGATAGTCTTGAGATTTCATTGTGCCCTGCACAGATCCAAGGCACCCTGTGCCAGGCGCAGTAAAGCAGCCCTAAAACATAACCGAGCCTCCTCCATGTTTCACTGTAGGTATGGTGTTCTTTTCTTTGAAAGCTTCATTTTTTCATCTGTGAACACAGAGCTGATGTGACTTGCCAAAAAGCTCCAGTTTTGACTCATCTGTCCAAAGGACATTCTCCCAGAAGGATTGTGGCTTGTCAATATGCATTTTAGCAAATTCCAGTCTGGCTTTTTTATGTTTTTCTTTCAAAAGTGGAGTCCTCCTGGGTCTTCTTCCATGGAGCCCACTTTCGCTCAAAAAGCGACGGATGGTGCAATCAGAAACTGACGTACCTTCACCTTGGAGTTCAGCTTGTATCTCTTTGGCAGTTATCCTTGGTTCTTTTTCTAGCATTCGCACTATCCTTCTGTTCAATCTGGGGTCGATTTTCCTCTTGCGGCCACGCCCAGGGAAGTTGGCTACAGTTCCATGGACCTTAAACTTCTTAATAATATTTGCAACTGTTGTCACAGGAACATCAAGCTGCTTGGAGATGGTCTTGTAGCCTTTACCTTTACCATGCTTGTCTATTATTTTCTTTCTGATCTCCTCAGACAACTCTCTCCTTTGCTTTCTCTGGTCCATGTTCAGTGTGGTGCACACAATGGTACCAAACAGCACAGTGACTACTTTTCTCCATTTAAATAGGCTGAATGACTGATTACAAGATTGGAGACATGTGTGATACTAATTAAAGAAACTAATTAGTTTGAAATATCACTATAATCCAATTATTTATTATCTTTTCTAAGGGGTACCAACAAATGTGTCCAGGCCATTTTAGAATATCTTTGTAGAATTGTGGCAGGATGACAGAGATAATGATGATCTTTATTAAACAAAAATAATCAAATAAATAGGCACAAGGGCCCAAACAAAAGGTTTAAACAAATTA
Source organism: Acipenser ruthenus (assembly GCF_902713425.1). Taxonomy (NCBI): domain Eukaryota; kingdom Metazoa; phylum Chordata; class Actinopteri; order Acipenseriformes; family Acipenseridae; genus Acipenser; species Acipenser ruthenus. Next base: position 13,935,866 of record NC_081203.1, read on the forward strand.
CAGAAATGTAGGCTGGGCATTCGCCTTCACTACAGTTTCTTTTTTCAAAACTAAACAGCACAGCACACCAACAAACAAACTCACCCCAAAACCAAAGGGTTTCAGCTGTCTTTTATAGTCTGTGGCTTAACTAATAATTAACAATTAAACACTTAAGGCTCCAGCCACATTCTCACATGCATTTTACAGGGAGGAATTTAACCCCCTCCCTGCCAATCCAAAACAAACCAAGAATCACAAAAACATAATGAAAACAGTAAAAATAACAACAATAACAAAACACAAATTTATAGGGGCGAGCTAGCACCCCATCACATTCCCCCCCCCCCCCCCCTTGTGCGCAGCACACTTGGCCCCAACGGCCACCTCCCCCCTTTGTCCCAAAGTCCCGGACGAGGGGAAGCAAGTGGCCCATGGGGGCGGCCATGGTGGGAGGTCTTCCTTCTCCCATTGCTGAGGATGGGTCAGTCCATTGTCTTGGCGGGACCGAGACCTGGCGAAAGGGGACCCAGGTGCATTGGATGGGGCGTCGGGAGCACAGGCAGGCGACCAGCCAGCTGCAGCCCCAGGCAGAGGTGCGAGCCCAGGCGACAGTGCAGCGACGCCCCCTTTCTTCGTGGCCGGCAGCTCCCCTTTGTGAGGCTCCGGCCACAGTACTTCCTGCTGCCATTCAGGACTGGAAGCGACTCCAGGCGAAGCAGGACCCTCGACCTTCAGCGACCCCAGGCGAAGCAGGACCTTCGACAACCCTAGGAGGAACAAAAGCAGAGCAGCAGGCAACCCCAGGCGATGCGAGGCAGGCATCCTTGGGCGTGGCCAACATTGCAGGAACCTCCGGCCAGGGTGGCAGTGGCCAGAGTTCCTCTTCTCTGTTGGCAGCAGGAGGTAGAGCCCGCTCCAGCTCCTCTGGTGGCAGACGCGGGAACAGCAGCTCGTCTCCCTCTGATGGCGGAGGCGGGAACAGCAGCTCGTCTCCCTCTGATGGCGGAGGCGAGAACAGCAGCTCGTCTCCCTCTGGTGGCGGAGGCGGGAACGGCGACGCTGGTCCTTCCGGCGACGCTGGACCCTCTGGCGACGCGGGACCCCCTGGCCCCTCTGGCGACGTTGGACCCTCTGGACCCCCTGGCGGCGCAGGACCCTCTGGCGGGGCTGGACCCTCTGGACCCCCTGGCGCTCGGGACAGTAGCTCCACCCCAGGCGACGGCGGACCAGCAGCGACCCCAGGCGACGGCGGACCAGCATCCCTAGGAGAAAGCACACTGAGAGTTTCTCTAGACGATGCGGGCAGGCAGGCAACCCCAGGCGATGCGGACAGGCAGGCAACCCCAGGCGATGCGGACAGGCAGGCAACCTTGGGCAGTGCTGTGCCTCTTAGCCGCCGGGCAGTTTGTCCCCGCGCTCCCTTCAGCAGCCGGTACAGAGGCTGGGAGGGACCTCCAGCATCTTCTGCTGGCGGTGGAGGGAGAGACAGCTCCGGCTGTTCCCCCTCTGCTGGCGGTGGAGTGAGAGACAGCTCCGGCTGTTCCCCCTCTGCTGGCGGTGGAGGGAGAGACAGCTCCGGCTCCTCCCGCTCGGGCCGTGGACGCACCGACTCCTCCCGCTCGTGCCGTGGACGCACCGACTCCTCCCACTCGGGCCGTGGACGCACCGACTCCTCCCACTCGGGCTCCTCCCCCTCGGGCTGTGGACGTTCGGGCTCCTCCCTCTCGGGCTGCGGACGTTCGGGCTCCTCCCTCTCGGGCTGCGGACGTTCGGGCTCCTCCCTCTCGGGCTGCGGACGTTCGGGCTCCTCCCTCTCGGGCTGCGGACGTTCGGGCTCCTCCCTCTCGGGCTGCGGACGTTCGGGCTCCTCCCTCTCGGGCTGCGGACATTCGGGCTCCTCCCTCTCGGGCTGCGGCAGCGGCTCCCCCACTCTGGGCGACGGCAGCGGCTCCCCCACTCTGGGCGACGGCAGCGGCTCCACCCCCTTTTCTTCAAGGAGGGGGATCTCCCCCATGTCTATCGCCAGGTATGCCAGGACCATGACGGCTATCTCCTGGAGGGACCCCGGGTGGTGCTCTCTCTCCCACTCCTCCCACCTCTCCCCATCTCCCCATCTCAATGCCACAGCGTGCTGAGGGCTGTGGGGAGGTCGTGGAAGAGGTCCGCTTCGGGTGCACCAACCACTCCCAGATCTCCCGTGATGGTGGTGAAGGCGGTGTTGGTGGGGTGGCTGCCGAGGACGGGGTTGGTAGCTGCTGCTGCTTTCTTCGCTGCCTTTGTTTTTTTCCCCATTCTGTGCACCACCAAAAAAACCTCCAAAAATCCAAAAATTAAAAATTAAAAAAAAAAAAAAATAATACTGCTCTGAGCATCTAGGTGGCGCTATCCCGCTTCTGACACCACGTGTGGCAGGATGACAGAGGTTTGAGGCTCAGAGACAGTGGAAGGGGCAAAATAATGATCTTTATTAAACAAAAATAATCAAATAAATAGGCACAAGGGCCCAAACAAAAGGTTTAAACAAAATACAGAAATGTAGGCCGGGCATTCGTCTTCACTACAGTTTCTTTTTTCAAAACTGCACTGCACAGCACAGCACAGCACAGCACAAACTCACCCCAAAACTCTTCTCCCTAACAAAGGGTTTCAGCTGTCTTTTATAGTCTGTGGCTGGAGCCCAATTAACCAATAATTAACAATTAAACACTTAAGGCTCCAGCCACATTCTCACATGCATTTTACAGGGAGGAATTTAACCCCCTCCCTGCCAATCCAAAACAAACCAAGAATCACAAAAACATAATGAAAACAGTAAAAATAACAACAATAACAAAACACAAATTTATAGGGGCGAGCTAGTACCCCATCACAAGAATAAGCAATAATTCATCTCTTTTCACAGCTTCTTTGCTTTATTCTATGACATACCAAAGGCATGCAAGTATTTCATGATAAAATAGCTTTTAATTTCATCACTTTTCAGGAGGAATGAAGAATTATTTCAATGAGCTGTAAGTGTACCAACAAATTTGAGCACGTCTGTATATGGAGCATACCTGTATAACTGCATATTTAGCTATGCTTGTTTCTGCTGATGTCATCCTGTTTTTAATGTTTAAATAGAAGAAACCTGGAAGGCTATGTATTCAGTATAGGTGTTGTGACTGGTGTTTATCAGCAAGGTGGACCTAAGACAGGCCCTGGAAAGCCGTTCCAGAAATCTCAAAGTGAATGAGATGTTTCACAGGAAGCCGGTAGGCAGTTTAGCGATCATGTGTACTCCATCAGGACTGCTTCCCGCATATGTGCTCAGAAACTAGAACTGCACACTGAGCCTGGGCTGGACTTGAACCCACAGTGCCAAAACTGGAAGCATTTAGGTCAGTTGATTTTGCATGATAAAAATGTTTGTTGACACGATCGTGTTGCCATGGAGCATAATCACCTTGGTTACCACGCTAAGATACTGGTTGTGTGCTCCTTAGTCTATGTTTTAATCTTAGAAATACTAAAATAAACTTAATTTAATGACAAGCATTCCGACTAGAAGTCTTTTTTTTATTATTTATTTTATTGTTTGTTTTAACCTTGACGATTTCATTTTTTGTTTCTTAACTATTTTTGCAATTTTGGAGGAAAAAATACCTATAAAACTAAGCACGTACATGACGTAACAAAATGCATTATGCTACAGTCCTAAGTACAGTTTATACGAGATTTTATTTAAATGTTCAGTAAATGGTAAACATTCACAAAATAGCCCTTATTACTTTTAAGAATGAAATAGAAATAATGATTATTTAAATGCTGTGCTGTCTGTACATGACAGACAATTTACCATTTTCATTCTGAAAAATGTATTCTTTCATAGTACATTGTTTTGTTTATTTTTAGAACGGAGTCCCCTCCGCCCCTGTGCAGATTATTGTTTTTTGTTTATTATGATTTATTGTATTTATGTTGGCGAGCGCCGTATGTTTTATTGTTTGTATTTTGACGGCGTAGCCTATTTGTTTTGTTTAGCGTGGATGGGTAGCCCCATCCACAACATAATTAAAACTCGTGCAGAAGGTGGCCATCTCCCGAATTAATTAGGTGATTTAATTTGTTGCTAATCGGGAGATGGTCACCTGTTATAAAAAGCCTGCAGCTCTCTAGCTCGAGGTGGGTGTTGTAGGTGCGGAGAGAGCGAGACGGAGATTTAAAACGAAAAACGAAACCAAAAGAAAATAACATAAGAACAGTGAAGGCAATCTGCCCAGCCTGACCTGTGTTTGATTTATTTTGTGTCCATGATTTGTTTTTGTTTAAACCTTTTATTTTCGCTCTGTGAGCAAGTGTTTGTGTTTAAATATTTTATTTATTTTTTAATTAAAACGGCGCAAGCCTTTTGAACTGCAGTACTTCCACGGTGTCAGTATTTTTGTTCCAGCTTCTGCCTGATGTCAGACCACTCGTCATTCCTGTCACAGTTATCTACAGCACTGGCCCATAATAGCAGTAGTACAGAAGCCATAATAGTAGTACAGTATTTCATGTTAGATTTAAAAATGTCACATGTGTTAACAAGGTAACATTATTCAGCAGGTTTCTTTCAACTTTATGAAGCAATTCTATAGGGTGATGCATTTGGCCATAGCTGTACATGTCATTTTAGCCTACTTGAAATGTTTATAGAAATCATTATCGACGAATCTTTAATAAAAGCTGTGTTCATTTTAGCACATCATAGTCCTTTACAACATTACACTTTAACAGGATTAATTCAATGATGCAACATTGGTAATGGCTTTGGATTTTACAATATTATGCAATTAGGCAGGATATACACTTTAACGATATACACGTAAGTGGGGTAGACTTATTTCAAATTCTGCTGTGGGTGCCTTTACCATTTCCTTGGGACATGTGAAGCCCTTAGGCTCTGTTCAGATGATCTAATACTGCCACTGAGCTATTTTGTAATGCCCCAAGGCTATGGGAATCTAACTTCTAACAGTTCATGTGGGCCTCTTACATGGATTTCAGTTGCTAACAGTATGTAAGATGCCAGGGAGGATCCTAGTCCGTGTTTTCAGGCTGGCGGTATTTAGATCTGTCAGCGTTACATCAATTGAATTGTGTCATCTCTGGCTGCGAAGGTAAACAGCTTACACAGTACATTTCATACAGGAGTCAGAGCAAGAACCTATTAACTCCTATTGTGATCACAGAATGTCAAAGAGCTTCCAAAAAGGTGACTTTTCATGAACGTGCACTGGTGCCTTCATTAAATTGTCCAAGGCAGTCATTACCAGATGAAAGTGCCAGTCTTAAAGGGTAACACAATTCTGCAGCTGATTATTCACAGTCAGTAATTGCACCTCTTATCAGAAACCAGACCTTTTTAAATTTTATTTTTAAAATTAAGGTAACCTTACCTGCTGGCTCAGACTTGATGTTTCTCAACTGGTGGTGAAGCAAGAAACTCCAATCCTTTTGTGAGCTGAAATGCGTGCATACTTCAATGAGCAATAATAAAATCAAATGACACAGGGAGTACTTTGCCGCCAAGAGTCTTGGCTTGCATTCTGAGACAGGAAGCAGAGTTAGGGTACTTGCCGTTCTTTTGCTAATTTATAAAATGCTTGCCAATCTCTAGTGTTTAAAGAATGCCTTCTTCTGGTTGGTCCAGGTCAAGTTTTAGTCAGTGAAAATACAACTAGGTTAATTTAGATTATGCAGTGAAGTACAAATCATAGGAACTTATTGGTTTATGGAGGCCAGCTCATGTTTTATGTTCTAATCTGACCACCTAGTTTTATAGTTCCGTTACTATTTGACTACACAGTTGTAAGATTAATAGAGGTTAATGTCTGTTGTACAGACATAAGCCTCCAGTGGAAGGTTATTCACTTATATGTCTTGGAGGAGGTATACTTTTTTTTTTTTTTACTTTTATGAAAGATCAAAGAATTAATCTTATCTCCTTAAACATAAATTTCCAACGCCTAGATGAAAGCATCCAAAAGTGTAATTTAAAAATAAATGATACCCATTTAATTTAATTTAAGCCCAAAATAAGTGCTGACGTGTGTGGAAAATGTGTCACCCTGTATCCATAAATAACGAATTTCTTAATTTTTGTGGCTTGTCCGTAGATGTGAATGCCACTGTAAATCGTTCCATATCTACTCTGAACACATCACCGTGTTACTGATCACTGAGGAATGGGAAAAAGATGTTTCTGTACATACTTTCAGAAAGAGCAAGAGGAAATCAGATTAACCGCGCAGTCTCCCAGAACACACCCTCCTGCTGATGCAGTTTTAGCCTCAGTAACTGGAATCCAGTTTTAGAAGTAAACTAGACCCACAGGCTTGTTTTTAAAACAGTGGGATTCTCATCCCAGCCATTGTTTAATTAATTGACTGTAAACAAGCATCTCCTTAGATTGACGATTGCACTTCTCTACTTTACCTCAATGTGCCACTGGCTAAAAAGAATGCTTTCATAATAGCACTGGTGGCACTGTGAGGCAATGCTTCAGGAAGTAGCCTTTTTATTAACAGGGAGTGGAATACAAGTACAGTGTGCATAAAGCCCAATGTATGCATAGTTTCCAAACAGCAATTATAGGCAACATAATAACATACAGATTATAATTAATCAATACATTACATCTACATTGGACAGCTATAAAATATAAATACATGTTTACATTATGAAACATATCATATTAAATATAGTGCATACCTCCAGGGCCTATTCTGCACGTGAAGCGTTATAAATAACATAGTACAGAGCAGATGTTAAATCATTGGATGCCATTAACTAAAAGTCAAGTTAAAACTACAAAACATATATATATATATATATAGATATATATATTTTAACCCTGCCCTTCAACAGTGCTGATAGTTAATGTATCTTTAGCAATCATTTCAACCATTAGGTTTACTCCATGACTCCCGACAATACCACATTTGTGTAAAATACCTCTATGTAGTCTCTTGCATTAATTAAATTGAATAATCAAACATTTTAATACGTGCAATGGTTACAACCACTTGTGTTACCCATAGCTACAGGATTGGTGTCACCGTGCACCTTTAAGAACGCCTGTTTTTTTTTTTTTAATCGGTCAGGAGCTTGAGTAATGTATAGCCATGGAAAGAAACAATGATTTATTTAATATGTATTTATAGTAATACGTTGTGCTACAGTGGCAGGCTTAGCATGGTTAATGTGTCTGTTCAGACCATTTATATTTGTTGCAATACAAGACAGATTATACGATTAGTCATTTTCTAACGTAACAATTTTCGAATCGATCATTTGAATAACCAATTACATGTGCCAATCCTTAATATAAATATATATATATATATATATATATATATATATATATATATATATTATTTATTTCTTAGCAGGCGACCCTTATCCAGGGTGATTTACAATTGTTACAAGATATCACATTATACATTATTTCACATTATACAGATATCACATTATTATTTTTACATACAATTACCCATTTATACAGTTGGGTTTTTACTGGAGCAATCTAGGTAAAGTACCTTGCTCAAGGGTACAGCAGCAGTGTCCCCCACCTGGGATTGAACCCACAACCCTCCGGTCAAGAGTCCAGAGCCCTAACCACTACTCAACACTGCTGCCCTACTATATAGTAGCAGTGTATTTAGTAGCAGTGTGTGCTTGTGTTTGTAGTCAAAGTTACTTTAAGATTCTTTTATTTTTATATTTGTATGTATTTTTGTACAGAATATAGTCATTGTAGCTAATCAGGAGATGGTCACCAGTATAAAAAGCCTGCAGTTCTCCTTGTTCGGGGGGGGTGTGGGGGTTGGAGTGTGTGAGAGAGAGACGGGAGAAACAGTGAAGTTAAAACGAAACTGAAAGTCTAGGAACAGTGAAGGCAACTGCCCAGCCTGACTGAGGGTCTGTTTTGTTTCTTTTTGTGTTTGAGATTTGTGTTTTGTTTAAACTTTTATTTGCGCTCTGTGAGCAGTGTTTTTTTTTCGTTCAAATCTTTTATTTTTGTTTGTTAATAAAAAAAAATAGCGCCGCAGTGCGCTTTGCACCCGAGTACCTACCTGTCTGTGTTTTCAGTTCCTGTTTCTGGTCTGAGGTCACCACCCTCAGCCATCCTGTCACAATCATATACATAATTAGAGAAAAGAAGCAAATAACTTTTTACTTGTCAGAGCTGCTTCTAGTGTATCTGGACAGTGCAGCTATCTGAATGGAGCACTATGACTCAACTGCCCGTATCCCGGTTTGCTGTTGTTAAAAGATGCTATGTCTGAGCTCCAGTCGAGCTGACAGGCTGTGATTGGCTGATTCGGCAGTTGCGGGTACAGGACTGGTTGCTTTCGTTTGCTGGTTTTGGTGGATAATAAAATTAATTTGAATCAATTGTGTCTTTGTCTCGTATTTGCTGTCCAATAGGTGTGAACTGAGTTTTCATTACAGCAAGTCAAAATTAAATTGCTGACAGCTGCACGGATTGATTTTAAATTTGATTCACAGTTGATGCAATGATGTTCCAGTTGGCATCTACTGTCTGATAGAAGCCTGCTAGAGCTGGAAGCTGATTGGCTGATGTTACTGAATAGTTTTCTAATATAATTTGTCCTGAATTTACATCCTGACTTTGACACTATATGATTCAGACATTTTCTAAAGTTATATTGTTTTTTTTCAGTATTTTTATTCATTTTGTCAAGAAATCCATTCAGATGTTTGGCTAGCCATCTACCCCAACAGCTGTGCCAAGCCCACATTTGACACTTTGGCAACACAGATGTCTTTTTTTTCCTGTTCATCACACTGACTCCGCATCAACCTAAAACAGACTTTTTGTATTATTTTGTGATTCAAGATAAACCTGTGAACGATTCTGTAAAATTACAAACAAATTAAAGGTTGGATGTTTTATATGCCATAATATGGAGACAGTGTGATCTTGTGGTTGGAACCAAGGTCCAGGAAATATGGGATTTGAATACTAGCTCAGCCACTTAACAACTCACTCCCTTTGTGAATTTGGAAGGCTATACAACATGTAAAACTGGCCAGCCTCGGTACAGCCCTGTGAAAAAAAAAAAAATAGCAAACATCTCCAAACATCCACTGTGACGTCACACGAAGCGCCTGTCCAGGTAGTTTACATACACATTTTATCTTAATCGTTAGAGATTATCTGTAAAGGTTTGCCATGATGTGATCATAAAAAAGTGTTGTAAAGCATAGTAAATCACAAAGAAGTACAGTCAAGACTATTCAAAACCATGATAAACAATAGCAAGGCTTGGAAATGTTCAAAACAAGCCCTGGCAGGTCATATGCTGACCGAATCAAATCCCCAATTCAAGTCGGCAAACATTTTGGCTGGAGCGTCCATCGACGTACTAGCCACAACTTTTGTTTATCAGTTTTACCTTATCATTTTTGAAGTTATTGATGAAATAAGAGATATAACTCAAGGTACTATTTTCAAAACTCAGTAAGTAGATTTTAAGTAAATTAATAAAAAGATGAATTCCTATATAACAATCATGATTCCTGTTGAAATGTCTGTTTCAAAAGATTGTTACAGTAGTACTTGCAAACTACACAATTTATTGCTGTTATACTAAAGTATGTAAAAATAATGTGATATCTTGTAACAGTTGTAAGTATATTTTGTAAGATTTTAAACGGAAAATAATGGGTTCATCAGCCACAATCATCTCCATCCGAGCAGTAGCCTCATTGATCAGGATCTTCAGGTATTAAGAAAGCTTTTATGTATATTTAATACTGCAGCGATTTCACTCTTAAAACATGAGCAGTATCTGTCTTCAGGAAAGGACCTTTCAGAGTGACACGCCACTTCTACCAGATTGTACATTTCTCCTATCAGCAGTAAAGTGAGAGTTTTTTGGCCTTACGCAGACGCTGCAGATCCACAGAATGTGTCCTCTTGGTAACCTTTATGTAATAACTGGATGGTTTCCATATGATAATCAATATCACAGTTATTAGGAAGAGAGGAGACATAGAAAGGAGGAGTGCTGACTTCTCTGCTTCATCTGGGTGGATAATCTTTAATTGGATGATGCCAGCAATGACACACATTTGTAAAGGTGTTTAAGAAGTGCTGCTTCATCTTTGTCCCCCTTTCTCTGTCCACCTTTGCCTTCAAGACTTCATCTTCACCTTCTTAATCTCAACCAGAGGCCCTGGGGACCAACGGCAGCCTTTAGGCTGCACTTGCTTCATTTTGATTTTCATTCGGAAAAAGCAAGGCCAAGAGAAGCACCCAGTGTCATCAGCTATATGCTACAACCAAAGGACATCCCTTCTACTGTACAAGCAAGCTGGAGCTGCAAAACTCCTCCATGCTTTAAGAACAGTAAGACAAGGTTGCAATAATATTCTGTTAATGTAACTATACTGGGCTTGATCCTCAAAATACATTCTTACCTGAAGACCTGTCTATAATTGAGATCAATTAAATATAACTGTGAATTTTAGACGTAAATATCTATGCATTTTAAACCATTAAATACTAGTATGATTTCATTTTAAATCCTAGTTGATAAGCTAATTACTGCTTTAAATCAATCTGCCGAATCCTCATTAAAACATTTGATTGAACCTAAGAACTCAATATTGATTTGAGCCAATAATGATCAATATTACTTCACTATAAATGTGTTTTATTCATAGAAGGCAACCCTTTGTTTGGCATACAAATGGATAAATATATTTTGTTTATGAAATATTTAGAAGTCGACATGCCACTAAGCATGTCACCAAAATCAGACATCTTGTGGGTCTGTCCGTGATCTGGAATATAATATTCTTCATGAGACCTCACATCTTGGAGGCATGGCTGAAGGAACAATAATACCCTTAAATAGTTCTAACAGGGCTGCTATAACCTGCCTCCCAGTTCCTTATCCCCCCAAGTAAGCCACTCTGCTTCCTAGACTAAGCCACTTTAATCACAAACGAGCAGCACTTTATCCAGCTCCACTGCAGGGCAGCAAAGCACATCTCAAAGCCCATTGCCTGAACTGAACTGTGAGCAGCCCCAGTGTAATTCCAAAAGGAAGTTTCATATACTGCACTCAGCTGGGGAAGCTCCTGTATTAACAGATTAGTGTGGATAATAAAGCTGATTTCCAGCAAAAAGTGGTGCATTAATAAGGGTTAATCACAAGTAACTGCCTCGCGCTCCATTGGGCTTCCTTTAGAAGTGATCCTTTTACTTCACATTCCTGGCTCTTTGCCCAGCACTGGCTTATTCTGATACAGGGCGGTTAGATTGCAGAGAAACCACTGCTGGCTTTCTTAGCATCGATATCATAACATATTAGTAGCAGATACACCACTTTGCATGAGGTTCCCAGTCTAGTGACAATGTGGGAATGGATTGGGCAGTAAATACCTTTAAAACAACGAGTTACTTGGTTTAGTATTACATTAATTCCTCCTTAAAACATTATTTATTAAGTACATTTTACTTAGGCCGGCTAGTATTACTTATTTTAGCATGCAGTTATTTTAGTTCTACATTAGTTCTACTTATTTTAGTTACTGGTGGCAAATTCGTTTTCTTAGATTTAGGCTGCTTAATTTTATTTTAATTGAAACTGATGATACAATGTGAAGGGTTCTCTTCTCGTATTTTTCATAGTAACCATGCAGTTCTGTGGAATTCCTTGGATACAATGTGAAGGGTTCTATTCTCGTATTTTGCATGGTAACCATACAGTTCTATGGAATTCCTTGGATACAATGTGAAGGGTTCCCTTCTCGGTAGCTATGTGTTCCAAACAGTAGCCCCTCTTATCTTTCTCTGCAGACATCTATTACAGTTCAGTGGCTTCCATTAGTTTGGCACCATTTGGATGTGGTGCAGTTCACTGCCTTTGACACTGTGAAGCTCGCTGACCCCTCCGCCTGCTCTGTGTGAACGGTTCTGTCTGCAGTCCGGATCCTGAGCCCTGCAAAGCTGTGGGGAGAGCCACTGCACCCGCAAACCACAGATCAACAGGCAGTCCGACGGGCCCTTTGCAAAGCTATTGACAGAATATTTACAGTTTACTGTTCACTAACACTCAGATTTTCAAAATGGCAAGGGAATCATCAAATCGCCATATAGTACAGGGTCTAATCTGTACAGCTTTTAAAGCTTTGGCAAAACTCCACATACCATGTTGGTGTCAGTGTTGCATGCAGCCAGCTTGCTTCTTATTGTTAGCTATGTACTGTGAGTAGTGGTACAACATGTTAATAACCAGTGAAAGATGTCGGTGATGCAATATTCATGGCCAGCGCTGTATATAATAGTTACCTGCTCTATGGGGAAGCTAACCAGAACACAGGCTGATAAACCTCCTAAGAGTTTGACTACATTCATTTGAAGCTGCATCATGTAAACACCAGACATATATATATATATATATATATATATATATATATATATATATATATATATATATATATATATATATATATATATATATATATTTAAAATGCAGGAGTGTGCAAGGAAAACACAACTAGTGTTAGAGGCCAGCTGAGGTCCAGTCTCAGCCATGTCTAGGTGAAACATTTTAAATAAACATGGCAGTTTATAGACACACAGCCCCCGTAATGCTAAAATAAAAGAACTTACAGTAGCAGCAACATGCAAGCACTTTCCCAGCTGAAAGAATGCAAACAGAAGGGTTCAAAACCATCATTGTAACTGTGTTTTTAGAAAAGGGCTCCAGGTTTTCTAGTAACAGACTGTAAAAAAAAAAAGCACTACACAAATACCTATGCAAGGCCTCCACACTCTTTGTGCTCCATTGGCAGAAGTAATTGATTAGAAGATACTAAGGGGTCTTGGTAGACTCTTCGTTCACTTTTCAACAGTGCTCAGTTGAAGAAGCCACCCAACCCAATTGGCATTAGTTCTAATTACATTTCAAAACTGTCGGGACGAACTTCAGTAATGTGATTTATACAAGTGGGATGTGTCACAATGTTAATATATGATCAATAATATAACTGTAATTACTGTAAATTACAGCACAGTCACAATAGCAACTTGGCGCTGTCCAAAGCAACAGCAATGCATTGATGTGTACAGAAATAAATGACACATTAAATCAATAAATGGTTAATTTTGCATTCATATAGCTTTTTCCATCTGCGTTTATTTTTGCATTATCCACTGTTGTGTATCCTATCTATATTCACTCATGTACTTGTTAATAAAATAGAAGGAATTAAAAAAGCCTGCTACTGTTAGCTCCACAGAGAATCCATTATTTTACAGATTGACCAGCAGCATGTAATCCTAAACGTGGGCTTCGCAAGCCTCCTTTCCTCTTATTAAAAGCCCTTCCACAATCACCTGTGAAAAATGCTGATAATTAAAGTAACTGCCTACTTAGTTTGATTGCCTATTACAGTGTCCACGTCCTGCTGGGTCCTGCCTTTTCATCACAATCTAATGCACATTGCGTTGGAATGATTCACAGCCACTGCAGAGGGAGTTATTCTGAGTTCTTGTTGATATTATATGAGATGCCCAGCAGAAGTACCACATTAATAAGGCCTAATGAAAAGTAATTGTCCGCACACTCTGTCAGGCTTCCCTGGAACTGGTGAGCCAGAAAAGATCATTTTACTCCCAGTGCTGGCTGGCTGCCATCGTCCTGGCAGCTCCCCTTGCACAGCCATACAGACGGGTCCTCAGGAGCGGCACTTACACTGTCTGAGAAATCACAACCAGCGCCTTGCTGTGCTATCTGGGGCGAGTCCTGGACCTGCTGCATGCATTACTGATAGTTTTGTATCTCCTCACCACACATCAGCTCCACACCTTGCTGTGCTATCTGGAGCGAGTCCTGGACCTGCTGCATGCATTACTGATAGCTTTGCATCTCCTTACCACACATCAGCTCCACACCTTGCTGTGCTATCTGGAGCGAGTCCTGGACCTGCTGCATGCATTACTGATAGCTTTGCATCTCCTCACCACACATCAGCACCACACCTTGCTGTGCTATCTGGAGCGAGTCCTGGACCTGCTGCATGCATTACTGATAGCTTTGCATCTCCTCACCACACATCAGCACCACACCTTGCTGTGCTATCTGGAGCGAGTCCTGGACCTGCTGCATGCATTACTGATAGCTTTGCATCTCCTTACCACACATCAGCTCCACACCTTGCTGTGCTATCTGGAGCGAGTCCTGGACCTGCTGCATGCATTACTGATAGCTTTGCATCTCCTCTCCACAAATCAGCTCCACACCTTGCTGTGCTATCTGGAGTAAATCCTGGACCTGATAGCTTTGCTTCAGGGCCATAACCAGAGCTGCCACTTCGGTTTCAACCTGTAACTGGCAGTGTTTATATACATATACAATACAGTTTTACATTTCTATAGCACCTGAGTGCTTTACATTGGAATGGTAAAATCTGATAAAAGCTATTGACTAAAAGTCAGGTTTAAAAAACAAGTCTTTAGCCTAGATTTGATAAAGTCATATATTCTGAGAAATAGAATTCTATAGACGTAGGCATAGTAACAGAAAAACCCTGGTACACTATAACATATAAAAGAACATAAGAACATAAGAAAGGTTACAAAAGAGAGGAGGCCATTCAGCCCATCTTGCTCGTTTGGTTGTTAGTAGCTTATTGATCCCAGAATCTCATCAAGCAGCTTCTTGAAGGATCCCAGGGTGTCAGCTTCAACAACATTACTGGGGAGTTGGTTCCAGACCCTCACAATTCTCTGTGTAAAAAAGTGCCTCCTATTTTTTGTTCTGAATGTCCCTTTATCTAATCTCCATTTGTGTCCCATGGGTCGTCATTGTCAATACCTTTTAGAATTTGGAATGCTTGAATCAGATTGCTGCATAGTCTTCTTTGTTCAAGACTGAATAAATTCATTTTTTTTTGCCTGTCTGCATACGACATGCGTTTTAAACCCGGCATAAATTTGGCCGCTCTTCTTTGCACTCTTTCCAGAGCAGCAACATCCTTTTTGTAGCGAGGTGACCAGAACTGAACACAATATTCTAGATCAGGTCTTACTAATTCATTGTACAGTTTTAACATTACTTCCCTTGATTTAAATTCAACAATTTCACTATATCTGAGCATTTTGTTGGCTTTTTTTTATAGGTTCCCCACATTGTCTAGATGAAGACATTTCTGAGTCAACATAAACTCCTAGGTCTTTTTCATAGGTTCCTTCTTTAATTTCAGTATCTCCCATATGGTATTTATAATGGACATTTTTATTGCCTGCATGCAGTACCTCACACTGTTCTATATTAAATGTCATTTGCCATGTGTCAGCCCAGTTCTGAATGCTGTCTAGATCATTTTGAATGACCTTTGCTGCTTCAACAGTGTCTGCCACTCCTCCTATTTTTGTGTCGTCTGCAAATGTAACAAGTTTGCTTACTATACCGGAAGTCATTAATGTAGATTAGGAAGAGCAGAGGGCCTAATACTGATCCCTGTGGTATACCACTGGTTACCAAGCTCCATTTTGAGGCTTCTTCTCTAATCAGTACTTTCTGTTTTCTACATGTTAACCACTCCCTAATCCGTGTGCATGCATTTCCTGTATACTCCTGTATATGTCACTATCTACTTCTGAAATCTGTTTCAAAATATAGAGCATACAACCAACACTACATAATACAAAACACAGTTCCAGTCCTAAAATAGACAAGCGCAGTGTTTATTAAGTATGTTTCAGCGTGATAAGAATTTGGTTCCATCAAGTCTCCTCAAAGTACAGCAACTTGATGTACAGAAGTTATTAACCAAAAAAAGCAGTTAATTAACCTTTAATAAAAAAATGTGGGGAGCATGTCTGTCGACTTGGGAAGAGAGAGCACAAGAGACAGAGAAAGGAATATTTACTGAAAGCAGCTATAACAACTGTACGAGGAGACTCGGAGCAGATAACTGCATCAGTAGATAACTACATCAAGAGTAGCAACTTCCCGGACTAGAATATATTACTAATATTATTAAGGCAGGACTAAATGGCTGTGAAAAAAAGAGACATTGGGGTCTATATACTAAGAGTTGTGCATTCACAAATATCAAGTTGTGCGTGCATAGAATTGTGACATATGTACGAAAGGAAAATGCCCAGTGCATCTAGGAAAATTCGTAAGGGCAATGTTGACCTCTGGCTACTATCAATGTGTGGACAAAATTTGAGAACATGTCCCCACACAGATAGTAACTCCTGGAAAAACGACGTTGTGGGGACTTTGTAAAACACGCTTTTAAGAACTAAATTTGCCTTCAAAAAAAAAAAAAAAAGTGCCAAAATATTTAGTTTGTTGTCGACTTTCAACCTGTGTGGAGTTTTGTCTGACGAGTTGGAAATAGTAAATCAAAATATAGTGAGAGTCAATGACAAGTCCCCACAAATATAGGCATGCAAACGTGTGTTTGTGTGTGTGTGTTTGTGTGTGTGTGTGTGTGTGTCTCCACATTTTTACAGATATTTCCCTGCAATATTGGATTTAATTTTTATTTTAAAATAAAAACTAATAAAAAAAAAATAAAAAAATACAATGCAGCCCTATTTGATACACCATGACAAGTCCCATGTGTAATAGCATAGTATATACACATCATTTACTCAGGAATAGGTTCTTGAGATCCCTGCGGTACTTACCTGGTAAAGACACAGCTGTGTGGTGTGCAGGGTGAGTCATACAGTCAGGACAGCTCAGGTTCACATCCTGTCTGTGGCCGTCAGAAGTGACAGAATAGGGCTCCACACAATCTTTCTCAAATCTCTATACCGACCTTTACTCTGCTTCTGTTTCAGCCTGACTGAGCTGTGACTGTCAAGGTAGATGCCAGTTCATGGTAACTGCAGCACCTTGTTCACTGGCTTGATCTCCAGTCCAGTCTGTAGAATGGTTCACGTATGGTTCCCCAGCCATATTTTGATGGCTGCAACATCTTCAGTTTCTGAAGTTTGCAGAAACATATACATTATATTTGTATACCAAGCAATTCTGAAAAAATAAACGATTTCAGCAAGTATGCGTGTGTGCTTGTTTCTGTATGTATGTACAATATGAGCGGTCTTGTATTTGGATCATTTTTATTTGTGGGTTGTATGTCGGATGATTAGAGCATGGTGATCTGTCACCAGTTGCTTTCAAATCTATATATTATTCAACCTGGGTTGCATGGCGCTTATTCTCACCCATTCACTAATCAGTATTAGTCATTACAGCCCACTAAAATAGGCGATCAGTTTAGTCCTTATATGAAAAATGACACTCCCTTTTAGTTTGAGATTAATTCTCAAACTGAACGCAGTAGGGATTCAAGGAAATGCATGCACATGGATTAGGGAGTGGTTAACAGGTAGAAAACAGAAAGTACTGATTAGAGGAGAAACCTCGAAATGGAGCGAGGTAACCAGTGGTGTACCACAGGGATCAGTATTAGGTCCTCTGCTATTCCTAATCTACATTAATGATTTAGACTCTGATATAGTAAGCAAACTCGTTAAATTTGCAGACGACACAAAAATAGGAGGAGTGGCAGACACTGTTGAAGCAGCAAAGGTCATTCAAAATGATCTAGACAGCATTCAGAACTGGGCAGACACATGGCAAATGAAATTTAATAGAGAAAAGTGTAAAGTATTGCATGCAGGCAATAAAAATGTGCATTATAAATATCATATGGGAGATAGTGAAATTGAAGAAGGGAACTATGAAAAAGACCTAGGAGTTTATGTTGACTCAGAAATGTCTTCATCTAGACAATGTGGGGAAGCTATAAAAAAGGCCAACAAGATGCTTGGATATATTGTGAGAAGTGTTGAATTTAAATCAAGGGAAGTAATGTTAAAACTGTACAATGCATTAGTAAGACCTCACCTAGAATATTGTGTTCAGTTCTGGTCACCTCGTTACAAAAAGGATATTGCTGCTCTAGAAAGAGTGCAAAGAAGAGCGACCAGAATTATCCCGGGTTTAAAAGGCATGTCGTATGCAGACAGGCTAAAAGAATTGAATCTATTCAGTCTTGAACAAAGAAGACTACGCGGCGATCTGATTCAAACATTCAAAATCCTAAAAGGTATAGACAATGTCAACCCGGGGGACTTCTTTGACTTGAAAAAAGAAAAAAGGACCAGGGGTCATAAATGGAGATTAGATAAAGGGGCATTCAGAACAGAAAATAGGAGGCACTTTTTTACACAGAGAATTGTGAGGGTCTGGAACCAACTCCCCAGTAATGTTGTTGAAGCTGACACCCTGGGATCCTTCAAGAAGCTGCTTGATGAGATTCTGGGATCAATAAGCTACTAACAACCAAACGAGCAAGATGGGCTGAATGGCCTCCTCTCGTTTGTAAACATTCTTATGTTCTTATATGTTAGGTAGACATAAATCAAATGCATCACTTAAGTACCAACCATTGAACTACAATGTACTGCATTTACTAGTCAGTTCCAGTTATTTCATTTCCCATTTGGTAACACACGTCTATTAATGACATTGTTTTGCTGAGATTTATCCTGAAAACATGAAAAAAGGCAGGTAATGACTCGCATTGTTACAATTCCTGCAGACTTTATATGCAACCTTATATAGATACTGCATACAGTATATCATGTCTTAATCAGTGTCCCTGTTGAATGATAAGACAGTAAAGACTTGGAAACCACCTGGAGTTTGTACCTGTTTCTGAGTTTGTTTGGTTTTTATTAACGTCTGGATTTAGTCTTGCGAAACCTGAGGGACTGTCAGCACTGTAAAATGAAGCTCAAAGCCAAGCTCCATCCACATGGTATCAGCGCATCCATTAAGAAAATACAAGCGTCAGCCAAAAATGAAATATTTGCTATTGAAGCAATCCCCTGGTTATCAGTTCTGAGGAGGGATGTCCTGGCACAAGTCACAATTGAAAAGGGTTTGGTTGATATTAGTAAATCTGCATCATAAACCCAGCACATCCTTTTTTAGACGCAGTCTCTGTTTGATAGAGGCCCGTGATAGAAAGGTGGCGAGCGTTCAGGTCAGAATGAAACTGTGTGCTCCCAGAGCCCCTCTTCCACTACATGCTATAGTCGTGGTGGAGCAGATTGATTCTGTTGGTTAAGGAAAGTTACAACAGCCCTTGGTTTTATTTTGCTTTGCCAGGAAGTGTTCTCTGCATCCCTTACGCTTACAAAGCAACCATAAATATCATAATACTTTCGGTAAACGTTAGACTTCAAGAAGATGTAATTTCTATTATTTGAAAAGGTAGCCACTGAGACTCAGTGTTCTCCACTGTGAACCATTTGGATGAAACACAACATATTATTTATGGCCTGCAGTTGGCAGGGTGAATGGCTCTTGCTGCACTTTTTAAAAGGAAGTGCTCCAGCCAAGGAAAAAATGATGGATCAGAAAACTGTGAGTAATTGCTCGACTATTGCATTTACTAAATTGTTCCTAAAGTTGCCACAAGGAGCTACTGTGCCTTCCTTTTCATTTATTTGTCTGGGACAGGGTTGGTTTCTTTATGGGTGAGGTGGAGGTTGGGGTGCAACACAAAACCAGCTTTAGAACTCATGATTGGATTGGAAACCAAGTGATGAGTCCCAATGCTGACCAGACAGGAAACTTCAATTCAGATAAAGTGGAACACCACAGGAATAGCAGCTAATGCATTGGAATTCATATGAAGGGAGAACCTACAAATGACAGGAGCTGAATATTAAAAGCATACATGGCACACAACATGTCCTCATGCCAAGGAATGGAGTTCTACCAATAGGGTTCCAGAGGTTCTGTAGCCATGTCAGGGGTCAGAATAGCAAAGGGTCTACGAGACACAGCTGCATAGCCTTCCTTTGCAGAACCACACTGTGAAGGTTTCACTTTTACACTTTGTCACTGTGTTCACCTCACGAGATTGCCTGCAGAAGGTTTAAATGTCAGAAGCTAACTCCCTGATATAAGAATTGTGCTCCTTGCATTTATGAGGAGACAATATAGTGCTGTGCCTTGCTAGTGCTTGCTCAGCTCGTGTGGACTGAGACTCTTCCATGCTATTCATTTTTAATAAACCGTTTTGTAACTTAGGATGCAAAGCCTTTTGTCCAAGACATTTCTGTTTGTTTTAGGGTTTTAGCTATGCATATATAAGATCTTAATTTAACGTCCAAACCCATTTTCGTAAGGAAGCAGCCTCAAAAATGGGTTCAATTAGTCGTGTAAAACAGTGTTCTGAAAAACAATAGGGAGGAGGGATACTCAGGAAAGATGGTTCTGCCTACAAGGAACATTGATGTCATGTTAGAGACAACAAGGGTTAATACACACACTTGATTTTGATTTCCGACCTTTAAAACGAGTGACTTCTGCAATCACTCCAGAGGTATAAAAGCTGCCACATGCTGTAGTCATGAGTCCTTTTTTAACCATATGCTTTGTAAACAGATGGGAAGTGCTATATTGTAAAGATTAGGCACATGATAAATATAGGAATTGTAACAGGAAAAAAAAACCCTTCTACTAGGAGGATTTGTATACCTTGATACACGCCTAAGCATACCATTCTAGCCACTTACTCGTAAGCGTTTGACAACTTTGGATGTACTTTTACAACTGGTGCATTCAAAATGTTTTAGGTTTAGCTTTTGCTTTTCAGACAAAGTCCATATCTCAGAAACACCATCACAACTGGCTCAGAAATTCAAGATAACAACAAGAAATGAGCGTCTGGATGTTAAGTGGTGCGCACATAATGGCTGCAGTGTTTGCAGCTACAGTCCCTGCACCTTGTACACACGCCATTACTAAACTACACAGAGCTTCGAGAAGCTTCAGTGCATGCAATAGAATTGCTCAGTAAATGTAAAAGAAAGATTCCAGATGAACTGCTATTTTACATCATGGCAAGATAGCACACTGTATATTGAAAGAATAATGGAATCTTGGGGTGAGCTACTTGACCTCTCAATGAAGAAGAATCTATTCCTTAATTTCCTCATTCATTGACGGTGAATGTGTTCCCGATGGTCTGGCTCACACTTCTTTTCACTGTGCTTTATCTCAAAGGATGTGGGTGAGGCACACATCACTGAACATGTTTATTTATTACTGTAACTTTGACATGGGAAAGCTTTCTGCACAATTTATTCTGCATTTCCTCAGTCTCCATGGGACGCTTAACTGTTGGGTTTTTTGTTTTGTTTTTGATCTGTTAAAGCTGCGCTTGCTTCACACAGAATGCGTGTGGTGTTCTGGGCTGCTGTGAGTTGCAGAAGCACAATAAGAGCTACTGTTCTGTGTAGAATGATTTGAGAGTGTCAGCGTTCCGCATTCAGAATCATGCGAATGGTAAGCTGCCATGCTCAAAGGCACAAGGTTTGCAGGCCTTGAGACTATTAACAGTGCCGTTGCCATTGCTAGGATTGTACTTGGTCACAAATCCTACAGCCTGTGCAGAAGGACCACATTGCTCTGGCATTTCTTACAGTGGCTGTTGTAACGTTACCAAGAGATTCATAAGGACGTCAAAAATGATCATTTAAATGAAGGATTTTCAGACAAGGATAGCCCCTGCGAGATTCAAAACCTTGCTTCTACTGGGTTCCTATAGAGCAACAGCAGCAGCTACACACACAGACACGCACACATGCACACACACACACATCATCAACACAATCCATTTCTATACATCCGTTAGTTACAGCACCAAGGTCAACAGGTTCCATATGAAAACAGCTAGTACTTTAACTGCTCTAAAGTTTGCCAAGGTTGTAGCTGTATGTAAAACAACCGGGAGAGAATTCCAGCTTGTTGGTGCTGAGACAGCTAATTCCTTCATAGGATGTGTTATTAAAATGCAACTGTCTGTTTCTAGCGCATGATCTCAGAGTGTAGGCACTGCCCTGGATCTTTATTAGGAGTCTTATTAAATAGGGTGGATGGTGATCTATTTATACCTTTATAAATATGGTGTGTTCTCAAGAGACTGTAAGTGGAAAGTAGTATATAAACATTATGTCCTTTTCTCTTTCCTAGGAAAGCCCACCTGATCCTGAGGAGACTGGACAGAGTAAGCACCTACTGTGCCACATTGCTCCACAGTGCCTTCATCCAAAGCAGGACTGACACAGTGCCCTATCTCTTCTGCCACAGCGAGGCGACGAGACCAGCCAATGCAGTCTGGCACAGTTCTTTACAGGACACCAAAGTGACTTGTGTTGAAAAGCTGATGTCAATACCACGGAACACATACGGAGACTCCAAACTGCGATGAGCGCGACTTTTCAAACACATTTACATGGGACTGTTTGTTTGTTTGTTTGTTTTTTTACAAGGCAGAGAAGCTAACAGTGAAGCTTTGGAGACAAAAAGCTTGTTGATGAACATGAGCCGGAGAGAATTGACTGTACTAAACTGTTTCTTTTTCTAACTTAGTGGCATTTAAGTAGATTGCTTAAAGTGTGATGTCAGAGCATGTAAATGATTTTAAAAAAGAAGACGACTAAATGATGAATTACCATACTGCAGAGCTAACTGGGGTTGTGAAAAGTGCTACTTGGGTTATATTTTGAAACTTGAATCTTACAATGGGGTTGCATTCCCCCACCCCCCGTAATGTTTTTGTTTACACAATAATGTTCAGTGTTTATTTGGTGGTGGTTCTGTTTTAACTCTAATATTTGGATATCCAGGAGTCAAAGAAGTACAGTAAAGGCCATGGTTTCTGTTTTCTCTTGTCTCATGTTTGTTTTGCTGTATTTTATTGGAGCAGTAATGCCCTTATTCTTAAACAAATATATAATTAACAACCTCTATAAATGTAGAAATATTAAAAGAAACCTAATAAATTCAATGACAAACTAAAATAGTTTTAGTATTTCTAAATTCAGAGTGCTTAATAGTTATGGAGGACTCTCTATTAAATTATGTTCTGACCAATAACTGACAGGATGTAGTATAACCAAGGCATTTGCAGTATAAGCAACCAATAGTAATCTGTCATTACAATGCAATAAACAGTTATTCCTTGTTAAAAATAACACATTTATAGATATCTTATAGATCCGTAAACTCAATGAAGTGTGGAAGTTGAAGCGACTTGCAAGGCCGCATTGCCTAGTTTGTCACGTTTAGTCCTATACAGATACAGAGCTATTAATTGGTTTTGTGAATAGTGGTTGACGTTTGGTTTAAAGCCCTTTTAGCCAGACATGCTGAACTACAGTGTTTGTCTAACACTTAACCATGTCTAAAGTGAAACGCCTCAGTAAACATGCTGTATAAACAGGGCCCACAATGTCCAATCGTCACACCGCCACCTCTGTAAATAAAGAACATGGCTATCAAGTAACCTGGGAATGAATACATTTCCTTTCAAACTAGCAGAATCTTAGCAGAGGCATCATTCAAACTTTTTTTCAGGCAACTGATAAAGTAGTTGATTTATTTTTTATTAATTTTTTTTTTAGCAAAAGTTGCTTCATTGTTTTGCTGTTGTTGCTTTTCCTCTTTCCAAAAGGCCTTTCTTGTTACGCTCATTAGGAGAAACAGTGCATTGTGCAAGTAAATAAGTCGTAGTATTAGACATGGGATTAGTATTGGAGATCTATTTACTTTGAATATTTTCAGTAAAAGTATTTGCTAATTCTCCCTCTGTGCTAAATGTTTCCATCATATCGTACAAGTCATATGTTTTATATAGATTCATCGCAGGCCTAGAGGTAACTATAGTTCTTCTGAGGGGCTTTAGTTTCCCACTATGAGCCGAGGTCTGCAGTCCATATTTGTTTTATGAATCAATCAAGAAAGTCATGTTTTTGAAGGAGTCTATATATATATATATATATATATATATATATATATATATATATATATATATGGATGGACTGGAGAGGAGGGCTATAGTGGAAAATGATTTACCAGAGAGAAGACTATTGTTACCGACAGGGGGGCTATAATGCCCGAAGCCACAAGAAGTAACAATAGTCTTAATGAGGGGCATTTCATTTTCCACTATGGCTGAGACTGCAGTACATATTTAATATATGAATCAGTCAAGAAAATAAGTGAGGCATGGTTGGATATTAAATCTGACTTTATATATTTTGTTTAAATATAGCTGATACAGCATACTGTAAGTCAATAAATAAATAACAGAAAATGTTTTTGAAGTTCATATTAATTAACTGATTTCCATTACATGGGAGTAGATGTTAAAACTTCATGCTGATTTCAACTCGGCGCTCGCCAAGATAAGCACCAACTAAGATGTAGCTTTACAGTAAACTAATGTGATCCATCTGTGTCTCCATCCATTTGAGTTTTCTTCCATATGATGATGTAGATATCCTTCTGTCTGGTGTTGATGGCTGAAGTGTAATGCTGGCTCCAGGGATCAGCTTATTTTGCCTCCCTAGCGCATCAGCACACACAACGGCTGCAATGCTGGCTCCGGGGATCAACCACAGTGCGGTCTCCCCAGCGCATCAGCATGACAACCGTCTGGATTGAGCAAAGTAGGTACATCTCTGGGGTCTTCAAGTGGGCACCTTTCATCCTCTGTGTTTCGTCGACTAGCCCACGACACCTCAAGAGGGCTCGACGGTGATTCTGGCGTCCCAGTATAGTTAGAAAAGTTTTTCTCTGTCTGGTTTTCTGACTGCTGCATAATCTAGTTTTTGGAGCAGCTTGTGTTATCTTTCTTCTGTAGTATGTTTTGTAATTCATTTTCTGTTAACTCACATAATTAGTGTTCAACCATTTTCTCTTGGTGTGAAGAGTGCAGGGGAGAAAGGTGTTCCTTTGAAAAGGGGCAGGACTGACAGTGATGTGAACCAATCTCAAGACAGACAGAGACTACTGACCATTGGTGTAAGGATATTAGGGCAATAGTTCAATCTCTTTTTCCTCCTATGATAATGTTTTAACCAATCACAGGCCTGAATTTCCAAGCACTAGACTTACCGAGGCTCAACGGAATAATGCTATTGGCGAATCTCAGTCCACCATGGCACGGCGTCTGAATGTTTCCCAGAGCACTATAGGACGACTTTGGCACTGATACCAGCAATGTGGAACAACACTTAACCCCTCAAGGTCCGGTAGACCACATGTGACGACGGCAGCCCAGGACAGATTTATACATCTACATCATTTACATGACAGGTTCACCACTGCGACCTCTACAACATCTGCAGTACCAGGAATGCCAAGAATTTCCGACCAGACTGTCAGAAACTGCCTACGGGAGGCAGGTATCTGAGCAAGAAGGCCAGTTAGAGGAGTGATTCTTACACCGCAACATCATCGACTACGACTTCAGTGGTGTCATCATCACAGAGTATGGCCCATACAAAGATGGAGAAACGTGGTGTTCAGAGTTGAATCGAGATGCCTGCTTCGACGTGCAGATGGAAGAGCCCGGGTATACAGGCGACGTCATAAACGTTTTGTGGCCAACTGTGTGCGACAGGTTGACAGATTTGGTGGTGGGAGTGTCATCGTGTGGGCGGCAATCTCAGACTGTGGCAGAACCAACCTTGTTCATGTTCAAGGCAACCTGACAGCGATATTGACATGAGATCATACGGCCTTATGTTGTCCCATTCATGAACCATTGTAATGTCATTTTCATGCACGACTGCACACAGCCCGGGCCACCACAGCTTTCCTCACTCAAAACAATGTTCAAGTACTTCCCTGGCCGTCTTGATCACCAGATCGGAACCCCATTGAGCATTTGTAGGACGAGCGTGATCGACGTATGCGACGACTTCACTGAGCAACTGACGTTACGAGGACTTTTCCAGGCACTTGAGCATGAGTGGGTTGCCATTCCCCGGGATGTTATCCAGGCTCTGATTCAATCCATGGGCAGGAGATGTCAGGCCATCATCGATGCCAGTGGTGAGCATACGCGTTACTGACTTTATTGAATGTCTTAATGATTTCTGTACAGGTTAAGGTTCTTTGGAACTGTCTATTCTATTATGCAAACTGCCATACTAATGCTATAAAAAGTACATTCAAAACACCTATGCGTTTCTTTTTTTGAAGAGTATCTATCTATCTATCTATCTATCATCTTAATAATATTCACAGTTTCATTTGGATTTAGCAGTCATTTTCTGTATACAGTATATCTACTTGATCCAAAACTTTCTGAAATATGGGTTCATGGGGTTTGTACCAATGAGATCAGAAACAAAAATACACTGCCTGAAAAATGGTATTGTAAAATACAAAAACTACATTCAATCCACTATATGTTTTTTTTTTTTTAAACCATTTGATGTACAGCTGCATTCAGTGCAGCATACTCATTTGAAAACTGTATGTTTTATTGGAAAATGATATACGAGAATGCCAGATTGAGTAAACACATGAAGATACAAAATAATTGGTTAAAACCACACTTTTCCACAAAGAGAGGAGGTAAGAGGAGACATAGTACGTTGTGTCATGGTGCTCTCGAGCATGTGAGCAAGGTACAGGTACTTAAATGTCAAGTTTTACGGCAAATGAAGGCTCACAACGGTCCTCCTCTTAAATGTCAAACTTAATGATGGAGCCTCTTCCAATCAATTATCTAATTTCCACTTAAAAGAAGACTGATCTATTTTCTATGAATATACGGGTAAAACAACATTCAACACAGAGCAATACAGCCTGGCTCCAGGACTACCATGGGTCACAAACACAGCGTTTTCACATGTTAACACAACCTTCTGGACAGTTCAACAGTAACTGCACAATGTAGTGGTCAATGGGCCTTTATAATCACAGACACTTAAAGCACTAAATCAGGATGTACTTTAGTACTAAAAAGATATCTAACTACAGTGACAGAACCAATTGTGTACAATGAATTGCTACAGTACATAACCTTACCATAACCTTAACAAGAGTTAATTTGCAACTGGAAAAATCAAGAAATAACTAGACATTCGGTTCAGTATAAAATATAGTCTAAAATATATCCAGCCATTATCAAAATAAAGATGTATTTTCATTGGAAAAATATGAGCATTCCTGTATGCATGTTTTTCAGAATGCTTTCTTCAATAATAAAATAAATCAATGCACACTGAAGGCATACATTTCCAGATGCACAAGGCAATAATCTTGTCAGATGTATAAAAATCAATGTAAAAGTGAGGCAGACAATACCACCTTAGTGAAACTGGACTGTCAGCTAGGCGCATGGTTTCTGATCAAGTACAAGGAACAGAAAAATCAAATAATGTTATTCTGGTATTCCTGTGCTGTTCTACTTGAATGTATTATGCATTTGGGGCTATTTTAAAAATGATTTTCAGCACTAGAAAAAACATTTCAAAATAACAACAAAGCATGCGGCAGTCAGTTGTTACTCCTTGCAATCCAATGAAACACTCTTGCAACCCATAGGAATTTGCAGCCATGGTTTTAAAGTGTTGCAGATACTGTAAATCTTCCACATGTCCAGTGCAGTTTTAAAACACACCCTAACTTTGTAATTACGGAATCACGAGTTATTCAGTAAGCTTTTGTCGACAGCAATAAAAAGAGTGCATTTAATTGTAGTCAGTGTTTCTAACACACAATTCCCTGTTTCTTTACTGTCTGTGTTTGTTGCTGCTTCCTGTTTCATGGAAAATAATCCATCTGTCATTAGTAAGAGACCCTTTCCTAACTCTAACCCTAACCCTTTCCTATTTGTGAAGATTTAAGAATCATGTTAGTATGGCTAACACTGGAAGCATTTGCCTTGTTGTGGCAGGAAGCAGTGGAAGTGACCTATGATAAATGTGCTATCAAGTGATTTGGTGCCAAACAACCTCATTATTACAGAGAGCTTACTACAATAACACTGTTTTAGGGACATTTTTATTGTGTCATTTTTACAAACCACAGATGCTGTTAAAGCAAATCAGTTAGAGAATGGAAACAATAAGGAGCTTACTTTGAATTCATACAGTAAACATACATCACAATATTAACCCACAGCACAGGAAGCAGTGAGCCAGCAAACATTAAATACCTTTTCATGGAGACACGTTTTGCTAGCACACTTCTTCTCTTTTTTTGTGACACATTTAGTAACATGACATTGAAGTTCATCCAATAAATATGAACACATTGGCTCTTACTGCATGCATAGTTCAAGGAGATTCTGAGACCCATCAGCAGGAGCTTGCAGATCCAGTCCCTCCCATTGCACACAGTCTTCCAGGCAAATCATTGTAATCCACAGTATAGCCATAGAGGCAGAGCCTTGCTGGAATCTCAGGGGGAAATTCACTACACCGCCTCCAAAGGTCTTTTACAGCCACACACAGGAACAGAGCTAATTCCCTTAATAAAGTCCTACACAGAACTGTAACAAACACAGAACACAAACATACAAAAGAGAAAGTTCAACAAACACAGGAGACATCAATAGACATAATGGGATAGTTAATGGACTACAGTATCAATTCTGCAATGTAACCTTTTTTTAACATTGACCTTCAATACAATAGCTTTTACCTCAAAGAACAATAACAATAATCAGCGATTTGGAATTGAAGCAAGCAGAATTTAAAAACCAACTTGAGGTGAACACTGTTACCTGTTACATGGTAACAATGTGTAACACCATGGCTACAGTATGAACCTGCACACGACTCATGGAAATGACAGTAGGATTATAGAGGATAGCACAACCTCAGGGCACACTGTCTATTCCTGCTCTGTGTAGTCTGTGTGTGTATTGCTTAATGCTGCAAGAACACACTGTCTCAGTGTACATAAAGTACAGAGCTTAAGTGTTGAATTGTCTTATCAGATGCCAGCATTTTCCCATGTGGGAAACATTAGCATTTGAGATGCATATATATATATATATATATATTTTAGCTCAAAGAGACAGCTGCCCAACGTTTCGATATGTTGTACATATCTTTCTCAAGGGAGCCTGTGTTTGAATCAAAACATTGGAGGTATTTATAGGTTTTTGACGGCATGACAACTACTTGTTATTGTTTATACTCAAATCCATGATTTATTCTTACATGATGTAATGGTGTTCTATATATTGTGACATCAATTTTTACTTCTATCTTTGAATCTGTATTAATTTTATTAAATTCTAATTAACATTATTTTATATAAAATTCTATTTAAGACTGAAGATCAGTCTTGATTTGGCCTCCCCAGTGCATCAGCATGCACAACTTTTGAATGAATTTTGTTTATTTATTCACATGTTATATATTTATTGAAGTTAATTAGTTCATTCTTTTCTGTTGAGTCCTGCTGGCATAATTGTGTTCAGTCTATTTATCCATTTGCTTTCTTTTATTCTTCTATATGTTGCATTGTCTAATTTTAGCTGTTCTAATACTACAAACTTTACATCATTTATGTCATGTCCTTGACTGGTGAAGTGCTGTACCATTGGTTTATTCATTTTTTTTATTTCTAATTAATGAAAGGTGGTTCTGAATTCTTTTATTACTATTATTATTATTATTATTATTATTATTATTATTATTATTATTATTATTATTATTTATTTATTAGCAGACGGCCTTATCGAGGGCGACTTACAATTGTTACAAGATACATTATTTTTACATACAATTACATTATTTTTTTACATACAATTACCCATTTATACAGTTGGGTTTTTACTGGAGCAATCTAGGTAAAGTACCTTGCTCAAAGGTACAGCAGCAGTGTCCCCCACCTGGGATTGAACCCACAACCCTCCGGTCAAGAGTCCAGAGCCCTAACCACTACTCCACACTGCTGCCCCGTTTATATAAAGTTGTTCCAATCTCTCCAACATATTTTATTTCATCACATTTTTCACAGGCTATTCCATAAAAAACATTGCTATTTTTACAGTAGGTATTAGTTTTTAGTGGATATGTGGTGTTCTTATGTTTAATTATATTTTTACTTTTGTCCATGTATTTACACACTTTACATGTACTAGTGCACATATTCGTAGAACCTATTTTGTCAATTATTATTTTATGTTTACTGTGAACTAAAATATCACCTAAATTAGCTTCTCTTTTGAATGCTACAATGCCTTAAGAAGTACTTTTTTCAATTTTTCTGAATTATGTAGAATCCACAAGTGTTTCCAAACTATCTTAGAAATTTGGGGCAAAAGTTTAGAGTAAGTCATTACTAATGGGACTCTTTTGACCTTTTTATCTCTATTTTTATAATCTAGTAGATCATCTCTTTTTAGTTTATCCACTTTTCTTAACTCCATCTCTATAATTCTTTCTTTGTATCCTCTTTTTTTAAGATTTGTTTTTAATACATTTCTTTGTTTTACATAGTCACTTTCTTTTGAGCATATTCTTCGTATTCTTATTCCTAGACCCTTTGGGATTGCCCTTTTATATATATACACACACACAGTATGGACCTTATACAAGAATAACGTCAAGCGTTACCAATTCAATTCTTCAGATGCAAAGCTGGCATTCGATCTGCTGAAAAATGCAATTCGTTCTTGTCCTTTCCACAAGAAATATCCTGGAATGTCCAGTGCCAGGATTTCTTTCCAGTTTTGGAACATTGTGTTTGCCTGAAACCATAGTAGTTTGATTTGGAAGGTGCCAGGGACCCTGCAAAGTAATATTTAACAGCTTGTGTTACTCTCATAGCATGGTTGTATTACATTGAGGCTTTAAAAACACAGAACTAACATCCTTCGAGTCAAAGATGGATTCAGTGTTTTATTTCTAATACATGTTTTTTTTTTTTATTTAAAAAATACCATATCCCACACCACCTGTTAGAGCCCAGCCTAAATACAGTTATGCAAAGATTCAGGCAGGGAAATATGATCATAGCAACCTTCACCAAAAGTCAAGCAGACATTGGATTAAGGAGGTAACTCCCACATATATATATCAACCTTCAATTAGTGGCAGCTACCAATAGTAGTCTTACCACGTAAATTGAAAGCTACCTGTTTGTAGTTTGGGTCGTGCTTTGAGTTCACCTCCTCATGTTCACCAGTAGTCGTACCAGGTGAATTGAAAGCTACCTGTTTGTAGTTTGGGCCGTGCTTTGAGTTCACCTCCTCATGTTCACCAGTAGTCGTACCAGGTGAATTGAAAGCTACCTGTTTGTAGTTTGGGCCGTGCTTTGAGTTCACCTCCTCATGTTCACCAGTAGTCGTACCAGGTGAATTGAAAGCTACCTGTTTGTAGTTTGGGCCGTCCTTGCCACAGAGTTGGCAGTCAAACCACCTTCCTTCCTGTCTCTCAGTGCCAGCTGAGAGCTGTCAATCAATATTTTGAGGCCGTGCTAAGTGCCCCTAAAGGAGAGGCAAGAGCTGTCCTTACTGAAATATTAACTGACTGGATATAGAATAAAGCACCATTAAGTTGGTGTCGAATTTAAGGCTGAGGCCAAAAACCTTGAGGCAGGTTGAATTAAGGCAGTCCAAACCGAGATCAAAGTCAGGATGAAAGTCAAAGTCAAACATGCATTACCGTTTAATAGGGTAAACAAGGATATCAATGTTTAGTTGCTGACTGTAGCTCGATCAAGTAATCTGCTATAGAGATCTGTAATAAAAAAGGTTTACATGTTATATGCAATGGGTTACAAATTAGGTATTTTATTTGCAGCATTTTTTTCAAATTCAAACCGAATTAAAATGTTGGTTAGGACTCAGCACTATTATTTACTTTTTTTTTTTTTAATAATAAAACAATTAATTAAAACTAGCAAATGCGTTGGGTGTTGGCTGTGTTAAGATAGTTTTGGGGTTGAAGGATTTTTCATTTGACCAATCCGGTGAATAGACACAGCATGCACTGCAAAGGACAGGCTCTCTGTGTGCTCTGGGACTGAAACATAACATTTAGTAATAACAATGGTCCTGGTTATTCCATCACAGTCCTACTTTGCGGAAGTTTCTGCTTGTGCATTGAGATTTTAACATGACTTGGCTTGGCTCCCAACTTGCCACACTGTACCTAAGTAATTACACTCCATCCAGATCTATTCAAAGGAATATACTGATGTATTAACCCCCGCAGCCAGTACAAATCTCAACCCCTTTCATTAGTTATCTGGGTCTCTATATTAAGAAGAGAAGAGGGGGAGGCAGAAAGCTGTATTACAGTTTCCTGTGCTTGCACTCCTACTGTCTGATAGGACTGTTTACCAGTCCTAACCCTGAATGTAACTCAATCAGCCATGCCTTATCAATCAAGACAACTCTTAGTGTCACATGCGGCCTGTTTGCTGTGCATGGGATATCAGACTGGGATAAGTTTTGTTTGTTGATTTACAGAGCGCCTTCTTTGATTAATTATTACATCTCTCTCACCCATGACACACTTTCCCATGATGCAGCCTGATTGCTCAGGGTAGTTACATGCTCTGTCCAGAGTCCTGAAACAGTTTGTCATATTCGAAAGGGTTTACAAATCAAAACAAGTGTACAATGTAAAATGAACTGTGAAGAACCAAACCTACAGTGCAGCTCTAGTCACTTGTTTTAAAACACCTGGAATTGCAGGACAGACATGATTAAATAAAGATATATGAGCATCATGTAGCTTTATTCATCATGTAAATCAAAGAAACTACAAAGTGAAAGCGCAAAACTCTGCCAGAAGCCATAATAGTACAGTATTTCATGTAGATTTGTAGATCAATTTGTCAGTTTTTGGTTAAGTATATGAAAAACTACAAAGCGGTATGTTATTCAATATGTTAACATAACATTATTCAGCAGATTTCATTTGACTTTATGAAGCAAAATTAGTTAATTCTACAGGGTTACGTGACACTTTTGGCCGTAGCTGTATGTTTTAGCAAAAACGTATTTTCAATTTAAATCATTACATTAGGTACTACATGAGAACAGCTCTGTTTGCAAGACATGCTTTGAGATGGTGTTGCACTTTCCTGGTGAGTGAAATTGTCCCCATCCCTTCGAGCTGCCTTTTCTGTCAGTGCTTTGCAGACACTAACATGACATTGCTGAGGTAAAATGACCAAGGAAGTAAAGAAGCAGCTGATTTCCTGGAAAGCAAAGCAAGCCAAGAACATCCAAGTACCAGCTGTCACACTTTTTCAAAATGGAATTCCTGTGCGTTCACTACAGTGTGCTTCTTTCAAAACTGCATACTGACATGCGCACAGTGAATCGATGATATTCACGACAGGTAATTTGAAGTCAATCCAGTACTAAAGTAACTTCATTAGTGTGCAATGAAAACGAAAGTATGAAAAAAAACAGCAAAGAGATAACAAGACATGTTTATTTACTTTTACTTAACCAGTGTTTTATTTCTAAACAATACTAACAGGAAAAGTAACATTTGTGTTCTTTAGAATCATTTCCAGGAAAACATATACAGTACAGTACTGCTTGTGAAAAACCAGAGCACCAAAATAACATACGCAGCTGTGAAAAAAAACAACACAAAATGACTGTGGTAAGAGCCCAACACTGCATTGTTAATGAACTGAGC
Organism: Acipenser ruthenus; assembly: GCF_902713425.1. Classification (NCBI taxonomy): domain Eukaryota; kingdom Metazoa; phylum Chordata; class Actinopteri; order Acipenseriformes; family Acipenseridae; genus Acipenser; species Acipenser ruthenus. The sequence goes on from NC_081203.1 coordinate 13,969,383, forward strand.
AGTGTGGATTAGTGCTTATGGATACCAGAACAGTGTCAAAGTACAGATCTAACCCACTGCAAATCTGTGAGAGGCGTGTCAACAACAGGCAAGGCAAAGCAGCAGGTCCTGCCGTTTTGAAAAGGAGGTTAGAGTTGAAGCAGCCAGTGCTATGTTTGACACATGCAGTGCACTTTGTGGGAATTCTGGAGGGGAATATGATCCTTGTAAAACACAGAGGGGAGGGAATACACAACACCTTTGTTAAAATGGACAGCTCGTACGCACAAATAAAACAGATTTCATCAGAAAGGTGACCCCTTCGTCTCACTACTGTGGTACAACAGAAGTGCATGCCCACTGAGAATATAGGAAACATAGATTTGTTTGCAAAGAAGTCCAATTGGAACATACAGCAGTTCTGAGCTGCACCGTTAGGAAAGTGGGGTCCTTCAATATATATGTATCAATGAACTGAAGACTGGGGTACTCTTGTGACATCCTGGAGGGTCCTATCCTCTGTTGCTTACACCAGTTAGAAGGGTTGGCGTATGTGTGAGTGTAGGGTTAGAAAGGTACAAAAAAGACAATAACTGAATGGTTCAGCAAAACTAAACTGCCACTGTTTGGTCTCAGTTGATAGTTTTATTGGTTGTAGAATCTAAGAATGTATATTGAATACTAGACAGAAAACATTCAATTACATTCAAACAACAGGTTACAACGTTTGTTCTTAAATACAATATTTTGCCATTGTTGTGAACAGTGGATGCTGGATTTTGAGAGGCTCAGTACCTTTTACCTTTGAAATGATTGTTTTTTTAGAACCCTTATTTAAACCCTAAAGAGGAGTGTATACATTCCAAAAGGCTGCAAAACATTTCCTTTCGTGCAGTAGAGTAAAACCTGTAAATAACAAGACGCACGTTACAAGCAAGAGCGAAGGAGATTTCCATGATAAATTTAATCAAATGCAAACTTGTGTGTTTCTCTTGGCATGAAGACAGACCCTGGGTTTAAAAACAATGGGCTAATCAGAAACACATATTTGTTTCTTTTCATTTAGATGAAGGATAAATAACATTAAAAGAGCTACAGTATTCTAAAGATGAATTCCACCTGGATCTAAATCTAAGCTACTTTTATCAGTGCTTAACGAAGTCAAACACATTTAAGAAATGACCACAGCTATTTGCATCATACTTAAATTATCAGGTGAAAGCTTTGGTTCACTGATACAAATGGCATGCAGTCTTTAGTTTTTAGATACAAAATAATAAGTCGTCCCTTGAGAATGTGTTTTTTGTTGCTGTTTGGGATAATTAGTCATTTGATGCATATTTATTTTTTTCTCACACATTTAACTCTAGACTAGAATGCCTCTTGAAGGATAACAGTACTTTCTAATTGGTTTGCAAGTCATTACTGGAACAATTGTGGCTAATTGTTTAAACACATTTCTATTTAAATAATCTTTCATGCATGCATATGTATAATAGTCCAATACATACAATGAACTATGAGCCGATTACATTAGAATATACACTGTAATTACTACAGATTAAATGTAAACTAATAGTACATTCTATCTGCCCGTCATAAGATGCGGGGACATAGAGATATTATTAAACTTTATTTGTTTTAATATTAACAACATGTTTCAGTACATTTATAAAAGGAGGACACAACAGTGGCAAAACATCATTTGAAATCTGATAATAACCAGTTTTGCAGTGCGGTTAGACCTGTATTTTATGATGGAAAAATTAAATGAAGAAAAAAAAAATAGTCCTGTATTCCTATCACTCCAAAAAAGTCTAACAATGGCATTGTAAAAATAACTTAGACAAACACTGTGTGAATATAAATTAAAAAAGGTAGACATTCTCAATAAATAATTCTACTATTTACACCATTATATATTGCTAGGACACTTAAATTATTAAAAACCCTAATCATGGAAGCAGCAAAAAATTACAGGCATGAGGTACAGCAAAAAGGATACTGTGATATTACAGTAGACTGTTCCATTTTCTTTTAAACATTGTCAGAACTTCATTTGATTAATATTGTTTTTCATGGCTTGTAAGGTGCCCCACCAGATACAAATAAAAGAAGCATTCTGAACCACACATACAATGAGGTTTCTTTCACAAGAGCAGTGCACAAGGAGTACATTTCACTCACACGGCTCAGTTTGGTTTGTGTGTTTTTGTAGATGCCAGACATACAGAGGAACGCATACAAATAATGAACAGATTGGTCCAGAATTAACCACCTGATTATATACGGACGAGTAACCCACACACCTAACACTTGAAGGGCTGTTGCACGTGAATGTGTTTTCGAGAGAATGCCTCTTTTCAATGTATTTTGTTGAATTGAAATTGTATAATGGTTATAGTTTATTCACACCCTTACCATTAATACTTAAGTTGAAAGCAGCAATAGTTTTGCATACAATTACATATTATCCAACATTACTAACAAAAAAAAAAAAAAAAGCACACTTGGATTACACATAATACATTTTGAGAGCTATATAACAAACAAAGTATTTGCAGTTATTTGCCAAAGCTATTGTCCCATGCTTCCAATACTACTTATTTGACTGGTGAATGCCAACTCTTCCATGTTCTTGCAGACCGCGCAGCTACAGTTTGTTACCCTGTCCTTTTTTCGGTTTCAAATTCTGTTTCTGCGCTTTTATGATTGTCCCTTTTTTTTTTTTTCGATGGCTTTTGTAGCGATTTGAGTATGATCTTTCTCTTATAACTGTATTTGTTATAGGTGCAAACCTTAGGAAAATAAAAGCAAAATAAAATAATGAAAACAAAATAAAAATATATGTATATGTTTATATATGTGTGTGTATATATATATATATATATATATATATATATATATATATATATATATATATATATAATAAAAACTTTTCAAAATAAATGACCTGTCTGACCATAGCAGCTTTTTGTTTTTGTTTTTTTTAAGTAGACTTTGTTTTGTGTAAAATGACTGTACAGGAGCCAAGTGCAGTTACTGAGCTCAATAAAAATACTGATTAAATACAAGTACAAACCAAAAACACTTTTAAAAACACTCAAAACATTTCATATGTCTCATTCCTTACTCTTGTGGACCTAATACTATGCACAAAACTGACATTACAACATCTACGGAACTCTAGATTTTCGGCCTATTACCTAAACTGTGTGGTATCTTTTTTTTCAATCCTCATCGGTCCATGCAGTGCCTACACAACCTTGTCCTCAATGATAATGCGTCGCAGCATGAAGTATTCTTAAAACACAGGTAAAAACCTTTAAGAACCGACAGTTAAAACCAGGTAAAGGAGAAGAGAGTCAGAGAGAGAAGGGAGGTAGCCAGACTTGCTTAGAACAGGCCCTTTGAAACGCCCGTATGCCGTGAAGCCCATAAAGTATCTTGCTAACCAGCCATACAAGCTTGTTACCAATGCTTTGTTTAATCAGTCTAGTACAGTGTGGGGCACAGAGCTTCATCCAAATGCAGTGGGTGTGGTGGGTCTTCCTGCTTAGCCCAAAGATCTGAATCAACTGATCTCTGAATGTATTCAAACGAGAGTCTAATATGACATGAGGAGGAACGTGAAGTGGTTGGGTTTAAAAGGGGGGGGGGCTGCGAGGGAGTGCCTCAAAACAGCCCCCAATTCAAACGTAACTAAATGCAGCTCAGGAATTCATAGGAAAACAAGCAATTATCTTACTTGTCTACACAAAGAACACCATCCCAGTGAACAAGACACTTCATGTGAGCCTCAGCACCAAAAGACCTGGGAAGAGGTCCAGGCCCCGATACTGCATCAGCCCGTGAAAGGGCTTGTGTGTCTCAATCAAGTTCAAGACTCTGTGAGACTATCTGAATGCAACAGGACCTGTTTTAAAGCTAATGGCCTCTCTGGCTTCCATGCTTCAGCTTTGGTGTGGATGCCCAACTGAAGTGAACTTGCGCTATCCTCTACAGAAAGAAAGACAATGATCCAGAGGTGCAAAAGTGTATTGAACTGGTGCAAAAACTAACCGTGTTAGGCTTTGTTCCAAGTAAAAAAAAAAAAAAAAGAAAGAAAAAAAAGAAAAAGTAGCATTGAATAAAAAAAGAAGTTAATCAACACTGTAGTACAGCAGCCATTGCTCTACTGGAGACTCCTCTGAGGCTGGACTTGGATACTGCTGGGCCAAGAGAGAAGAGTCCTCTACTTTGCAATTGAAACCCTTTCACAAACTTGCATAGATGCTCTTCAGAGATCCCCATCGACTGAATGTAAACTATCCCAGTTATTCCTAGTGTGTGATTATGACGTGTGGACAACTGAATACAGACTGCCCACAATGATATTCCTCTACTGTTATCTCCACTGAGTATGCTGTTGTATATGTGTTATTATTACATTCTTGAGGTCGCTATAAAGATGTAGAGAAAACTACAGTTTTAACACTAGAAAATAATGGCTGAGATGAGAAACAGCTTGACGAAGGTGGGGGGGCAGGCCAGCACTACTGCTGTCAGTGCAGGTATAGTACTGAGCTGAGATTACTGACTACATTCAGCTAACCAAACTAATGAACATTTGTAAGAAGGTTACTGTGAGTGTGATTGCTGCCTATAGCTAGAACACTAGAAATGCATCTGTCTTAAAGGACGGAAGAAATAATTGTACACCTGCCTTTATTCTTCAGAACACTTCTCGTTTGGAAGCTGCCTGCTCACAGTTCACTCAGGGACAAAGCTCAGTGAGGAGGTGCCCCATCAGTTCTCCATAGCAATTCACAGTGTTTTCTAAGAGATGCTTCCTACTTTATCATTCAAACACAGTGCTGTTGCTTGTTTGTTTCAGAGAGTCTATACTGCATTATAAAACCAGTTAATGTTAAAAGCAAAGTTTTTCTTTTCATCCATATCCACAATAAAATAAACTTTGTCCAGTAGACAAATGTTTGGATGTCTTTTTCAATGCCATAAAAAAAAAAAAAAAAAAAATTAAAAATTTAATAAAAAATAAAAAACAATGGAAACACTAAATACACACACCACCTTGTCGAAACATTTGTCTATTGGACTGTTTTTTTTTTTTTTTTTTTTTTTTAAATAAACTCCTGCTCAATTCCCACTCATCAGTCTGAACAGAGTCCCTGCCTAGACTGTACTGTATGGGTATAAAGTGGAGCTCAGAACAAGTTCTTGGGGCTGTTGGTGTATGGTTTGGCCGATACTCAAGAAAAAAACCAGCTTAGGTAAAAGCAAGGTTAGAGGTAAGCTTGAATGCAGATTGTTCAAAGTCTGGGATTGTTGTCATCCTTTCCTATAATGGTTTGGAGAAAGTTGTGTGGTAAATAGCAGCAAGAGTAGCAGCAGCAGCCACGCGTATACAGCTGGCTCTCTTTCGGAATCCGTTTGTCTTATTGTTTTGCATCCAATCTGTTTTTCAGTCTCTGAACAATCCTCACACTTTTTTTCCCTCCTCAGCTCATCCAGACCAAAATTGGTGGTCAGTTCTTCAGTGGTAAGCCAGTGGGGAGAGGGGGAGGGGTTTGTGGGTTCAGTGATTGGTCAACTTTGACCCCAGAACCCCAATCTCTGACCTCTGACATTTCTCTCAAGTCAGGAGCCTCCTTTTCAATTGGGCCTAGGTCAATCCAAAATTGATTACTACTGATAAGCTACACTAGTGTCTGTTTTGCTAAGGTTGTCTAGGATCCTGGAGAACAGGTTGTACTGTAAACTGAAGGGCTTTTTAGTGGCATAGCTCATTTGATGGGACTTCTGAACTAACAGCAGCTTATCGGGTTGTTATCCCACTACCTGCTCAGCATGGCTTTCTCAGAACACCACTGAATTCCCTCCCTCGTCTAATGAAACAGTGTGGTCGAGAAATGAATAATATCATTTCACCTTTCTAACACTGGCTGAGAATAGCTTGTATCCAGAGGCTGAGGAACCTGACTCCAATTAGGTCTGCCTGTGAGCTGTTTATTCACCCTCCAGTACTTCTTTGCCATCATTTTAAAAAATGCATCCCGAGGAGAACAGTTTTTGACTTGAGTTGGATATGCATTTGTTGTTGTCTTTGATGATGTTGTCTTGTGTTTTGTCGTCCTTTAAAAGTTGTTTAATAAGAGGTTATAGCACAGCCAGCAATGGCTACTAAAGCAGGCACAACACTATATGCAACAACATGCTATCCAGGCTTTGCTTCATTCATTCTTTGAAGTCATTTGTTATGTTATTACCCACTTTAGTCTTTTTTTTTTTCCTGGTGAAAAAAAGAAAGGCAGACCAGTCGACATCTGACAGTGTGATTGGTTATGAGTGGAGTGGGCCTCCTGTAAGCAGCATGTAAAACGAATGTATGGCTCTCCCAGTCTGCCGTGAACCCCAGGCTTGCCTCAGCCCAGGAAACGCTGCTGCCCTGCCATGCTGTTCTCCTGGGCAGCAGGGTCTCTGCAAGAGCAGTCTGTTTGAAGATCACAGGTCATAGGGAAGGGAATAACCTGCAAGAGAAAAAAAAACAACACAATAGCAGTGACACTTTAAACTAATCTGCCATCAACAGTAAACATGCCCACAGCACCACTCACAAACATCATTACAATCCACTGCATCTCACACAAACAACTGCTTTATTTCCTTTTATGGAGCAGCATGTTTTCCAGAGTACACTTGCTAAATGCAGGTTGCTCATGTTTTTCTGAGTACACTTGCTAAATGCAGGTTGCTCATGTTGGAGCCACACAGAAAGCTCCTCCTTGTCTTTGTGTGGTTATAAAAAAATAAACACCAGGAAGAAGGTTTGGGGGGGGTTGAGTTGTATATTTTTGCTGTAAACTTTGCAAGTTGAGCCGTCTAATATGAGTCAGCTCAGTTACAGCACTGTAAAGGGGTGTCTAATATGAGCCAGCTCAGTTACAGCAGTGTAAAGGGGTGTCTAATATGAGCTGGCTCAGTTACAGCAGTGTAAAGGGGTGTCCAATAAGCTGTCACTTTGTAGTAAAACCCCTGACTTCCACCTCACATAAACTGGAGCAAGCCCAGAAGAAAGCAAGCCTTCGCCAGCTTCTGGAGAAGAGAAAGTCCTTCACACTGGAGCTGTGCTGCACATACTGAAGCGACAAGCTGAGATTTCCAGATGATAGCAGAAGCAGGACCCATTCTAGTGGGCCTCAGACTGACTAGTAGGGTTCACCCTGAGATCATTCATGCCAGAAACTGCTAAAGTCAATTCTCTGATGTGTAAGTGTAAAGGATAACAGCTGTCTGAACCTGTCACTTGGGTACCCGCAGAGCTGTCCTATACAAATCATTTCAAGTTCTTTGGTTCAGGGCTGAACCTGTGCATTCCAGCTGTGTTTCATTTGATTGCAGTCAACAAGGACTTCAGTAATTAGCTATTTATGTTTTGATGTAGAACATAAGGTCAAAACAGTCTCATAAACATGTCAAGCCTCTGTGGTCATTAAAGTGCATTACTATATTTGATATCAGAACGTTATATTGAAAAAAATATATATTCCTGTATTCTATATGTTCCTGTGTCATGATGCTCCCTGGTCACCAGCTTCATTTCAAAACAAACCACCGCCATTATCATTCTCACTACAACAAGCGCAGTACAACGGAGAAGAAATCAAAATAAAGACTCGGACATTCAACCAAACAATGAGGAGAACTCAAACAATACGGTTCAGACCAATAACAGTAGAATCTTGAAAACAGCAATACAAGGACAATACATGGAAAAAAACACTTCCGGATTATAATTAAACCTCCTTGCACTTGGATTCGTGTTGTCTTTTCATTAATCACCGCATCACTCCTGCACCTGCACACTGCAAGCCACTGTGCCACACCCCTGCAGCTCATTCTGAGCATCAGTAGGACCGTGGTCTATTTTGTGTTAATTGTCTAGGCTACTAAGTAAGCCAAGTAAACAAATAATAATAATCATTTTAAAAAAATGCTAAAACATTGTTTCAATTTAAAATAATCTTTTATTCGCATTGTACAGCAGCATGATTTATTGTGTTACCGTTTGCCTAGCTACAGGCTAACGTAAAAAGAAAGTGCGCTCGGTATTAAAATAGGTCAAATGAAGACGGAACCGAATGCATTGTACAGATGACGTTTACATTTAACAAAGACTATTTTGATTTGATTGTAGTCCATCTCTCTGCCAGTCCTGGCGTTGATCTCCACATAGCAGCACAGTGCCCCTTGTCTGGAAGTGGGTGATCTCCGATTGAATGTTTTGAAAGCACCCCTCTTTGTGATAGGGGGGAGTCAATTGGTGGCATGTAAGCTGCACAAAGATATGTGTCTGACTGGGATTGGAAGATTTGTTTTTCAATTTTGAGCCATAAATGTGTCTCGCTTGTTTAAAGGGGGAGACAAAGTCTCTCAGATCCCCTTTGTACCACACAATGATGCCCCCTGAGTCTCTGACCCATTTGATTTGGGCATTCTTTAGGAAGGGCATGATGAACTCCCTGTAGCCTGCGGGACAGTGGGCACACACATCTGCACGATTCCAGCTTTCGTGGAGTAGGATTATATCCAGATTGTTGGTGCTATTTACAAAAAATCTCAATCTCTCTCTCTCTTGAAGACAAGAGCAGAACACTACACACAAGAGCCGAACACTACACACAAGAGCACAACAATACACAAGAGCATAACACACACAAGAGCACAACAATACACAAGAGCACAATAATACAGACGAGAGGCCCCTTGTGCCTGCTGTCAGTGCACTGGGCATAGTAAACTACTCAGGCACCGAGATCCCTGTGTAAACATAAAGGCTTTCCCTCCCTGTGCTTTACCACTGCCACTGGGGACTTATCCCAGCTGTAAACTAACTCATCATCTCTCTGAGGAGTGCTGGCTTTCACTCCTTCGGCAATCTCTTTTCTCCTTTTCCTCCTCTTTCTTCTTCATGTGAATTGTTTTGTTCAATGTGTTTGTTTGCCAGGAACAAGATGTTTGTCCTTTTATGAGGTGTGAGCCCAAGATGGAGGCGGGTGGTGGTGCTCAAGTGAAGTACCGTGCCAGCGGAGGACCTGCCACAATACTGTGACATCACTAACAGAGTCTGGGTCAGGACTGATGTCACTAATAGTGTGTGTCTGGGGGACAGCACTGTGACATCACTAATAGTATGTGTCTGGGTCACAGGACTGTGACATCACTAATAGTATGTGTCTGGGTCACAGGACTGTGTCATCACTAAAAGTGTGTGTCTGGGTCACAGGACTGTGACATCACTAAAAGTGTGTGTCTGGATCACAGGACTGTAGTATCACTAAAAGAGTGCGTCTGGGTCACAGCACTGACATCACTAATAGTGTGTGTCTGGGTCACAGGACTGTGACATCACTAATAAATGTGTGCCTGGGTCACAGGACTGTGACAGCACTAATAATGTGTGTCGGGTCACTTTTTACATAAACACAGAAACTAGGCTCATTCTCCATAGCTGCCCTGCTTGTTCAAATCTCACATTTGAAGGCTGTCAGGGACTTGGGGAATTAGGCATGCTGGGGAAGAACAGTACCTGACAACACACTTCAAAAGAACGGGGTCAGAGAGGTACAGCTGACCTACTATACTCAACATTAGATATGGTTTAGATGCATTCATAACTGCAGATGTATCAAGACATTGATTGTGTCATAACTAAGTTGGCATTGAATTTTTTATTTTGTGTGAATTATCACAAAGTGTGTGCTTTACAACTAAGTTCTATTAATAGCTTTATTACTAAGGTAAAAAGTTAAAGTCAAGTAGAGAGATGCTTTAGCTAGTTTTATTAGAATTGTATGTCTAATAATTGAGTGTCTAAACATACTGATAGATTATAACAGAGTGCAAAAGGGACATGCCTGCAGAAGGAGACATCTCTAACGGTTAGGGCAGGCATAAGCATTGACGGTCACACTAACTTCCATTTGGTCAACCATGGCAGTTTAAGATGTAGAGATGAGATCCTTCATCACATACTGAATGTGATGCCTTTTGCTGGTGACTGAAGATGCGGGGATTGAGTGTGTAGACTGACCATCACCCTGAAGCATGGAAAGTGCATTCCAGGACACAGGAGCTTCCTACAGTGCTAGAGCTGCACATGGTTTATTCACTAAAGAGGACAGTATGGTGTCACTACATGTTTAGAGTGGCCCATTCTTCATTTAGAATATAAAGGATTCATTCAGTTCATGTATTTATTTATTTATTTCGCTTATATTACCTCATTGTGCACCAGATGGTGCCTATCATATTGTTGTGAGTGAAATTGTTCTCAGAAGACACAAATTAGCTCTGGATTACAAGACAGCTGTCACAAGGGACGAGGCATCTTTTCCAGAACAATGAGCACCATGGTAACGACACAAGAAAAAAATGACAAAATCTAAATCAGGAACTCTCCTGAACTGGCATTTGGTATGCCCCTGAGAAACCAGGAAGGGAAACAGAAAAGAAAAACAATATCTGTGAAAACAGTTCCAGGAGCACAGCACCAAACCTGCGCACTGCTCAGCCCCTGAGAGCTCAGGGTTATCAAATGCTAAAATGCATCTGGCAAAAGAATTGATATATAAAGCTTCTCTGAAAGCCAAGGTCTCTCAATGAAATCAACCATGTAACCTGAACTGGTCTAGAAGACATCCTTTCTCCATGACCCTGTTTAGAACATCCCAGTCTGACCAATAGCTCCTTAGAAACACCCTTGTTGTTTTCATTGTGTTGCTCCTTTAGCCCGTCAAAGTGCTTGAAAACCAGGTTCTGCAAAAGACCAGTGTTGCAGCATGCATGTATATAAACGGCACTCAGGCTGTTGTTTATTCTCAAAGCCCACTGTGCGCACTGAATACATCTTTTCTCTGTTTAAGGCATGAAGCCCAGCATGACACCACATTACCACTCTCCAATGTGAGATGTTATTGTTTAAGCCTTTGCTGAATGTATTTTAAGACAGACAGCCTTGTCATGCATAAAGATATACATATAAATGCAGTAGTCTGGCTGTAGGGGTGCAGCCTGGGTGGTGACTCTTGGTTTACTGTATTCAGAGCTTCCATGAAATGTTTGTTTCTCAATGCTGAATCTGAATTGAAAAGGAGTCTGATATGCTTTCTAAAGTGATAGGGCCGTACACAAAGTGCCAATGTCTAAAAACTCGATTTTCTCCAAACCCATGACATACAATTGAGTTTCTTACCAATCACAACTAAATTTGACACACCTGAACACAATTGGTAGTCTGTTTTTGAGAGAGGCCCAGGGCTGGATGGTGTCAGGTCAAGTATTCTAATGTTCTCTCTTGCAGAGCTATGAGGGGTTGCTCTTTCAGTTCCAGTCAGCACTGTGCCTGATAGCAGCCAGTTCAACTGTTCCTCAACTTTCATGGGCAAAACATTGACGGGAAAAAAGGAGACCAGATACCGTCATTATCCATTATCCTTTGCAGAGAGTTTAAGTTCCTACTGGAAGGATAGACTATGTACCTGCTATTTGCCTTTCAAAAGAAACACTACACAATTATCTTGTACACAATTGTTACATGCCATTTTATTATTGTATTAACCATTTCAGTGGCTTAACTGTCATTCAGTGCATATGTTCATGGAAATAAACATTACTGGTCATATTTAGGCATATCGTGAAATGTTTAAAGGGAAGTTGCTTTACCTAAACAAATATGCTTTCTGAATAAGAAAAGACAGGATTGAACTATCTGGATAGAATCAGGGTATTAAAGACAGGCCAAAGAAAAGCCTTTCCATCTCGTTCGCCAAGCCTTTTTTTTTTATTGTCCAACACTCTCAGCAGGTTTTTAAACAACTGTGTTTTTTTATTGATATATTTTGCATATACAAAGGTCAGGAACAGGTCATAAACTCCATGCTGATGAACTACATTAGAGTAAAAAAAAATAAAAAGATGAACTTATTGCAACATTCTCAAAACCATGTGCTTTGTAGGTATTAATTAGGATATACTAGAGCCCCTTACAGTGTTACTGGTTAGCTGAGTAACAGAAAAGAAAACAGCTTTCCATACACGTCAGCAAGCAGTAAAATGCAGCACGCTCGCACATGTACTGCAATACCTGGAAATGCATACAGTGTGTGAGCAAGTTGCACTTGTGTGCAACTATTAGCTTATTACATTTTCTCTTAGATATTCCGATTGTTTTCCACACAAATGCCCTTGGTGGGATTACAACCCCTTTATGAGAATGTGTTTTTGGTTGAGCACTAGCAGGTCCCAACTCTAAGGAAATACCCTGAATTAAACAGAATCACAGAGACTGCAGTGAACTGGAAGGCGGCTCTTAAATGATACAGCCAGTTCCTAAAGATAAGGGCTGCCTTTACAGGGGGGGGGGGGGGGGGGTCTTCCTAGTTACCTACAACTGCCTTTGTGGGTCAAAACCATTAACAACATAATGACGTCTGTAATTGGGTGACAGATCTAGGTCAATGGTGCAAGAGAAAAAGACGGCTAAGAAATAGAGACATTACATAGCAAAGGTGCCTGCATACCAGGGTCTGTAATCTGATGAGTTGCTATTATTACAGGGGCTACTTACTTGAGTACTCTATATAAAAAGATGTTAAATTCATTTAAAACACAACCACAAAAAACAACGTGCACTACAGAATGAGGTATGAGTCTATTGTTTTTTTTTTAACTTGTTAACCTACAGTTGAAAAGAAGCTGGATAAATTTGGGGACATCATCTACGCATATGGAAGTGAGAGGTTTGGAGTTGAAAAAAGGAAGGAAAAAGTACAAACTATTCCTGGAAAGTCTAGACGGCAGCAGGAGATTGAACGCTTAGTTAGAGAAAGGAGACAGCTGAGGAACCAATGGAGAAGAGCAGAACAAAGTCAGAAGGAGGGACTCAATCTCTTACAAAGGGTCATAAAAGATAAGCTTGCAACATTGCGCAGAGCTGAGCGCCTACGGAAACGCTACAAAAAGAAGGAGCGTGCGAGAGCTAACTTTTATAAAGACCCATTCAAATTTGTAAAGAAGTTATTCACCAGTGAGAAGAATGGCACACTAAAAGCATCTAAGGTTGAGCTGGAGAGATATTTGGAGGAAACACATACAGATTCAAAAAGGCAGGAGCCTATGTCAATTCCGTCAGACATCCCACCTATCAATCCACCAGAATACCAAATGGAGGACTGTGCACCTAAGTGGAAAGAAATAGAGCAAGCTGTGAAAAAAGCAAGGGCTTCATCATCTCCAGGGCCTAATGGAGTTCCGTACAGAGTGTACAAGAGTGCTTCAGGAGTTCTACGAATTCTGTGGAAATTGATGAAAGTGGCATGGGAAAAACAGGTTGTACCAAGAGCATGGCGCCGAGCAGGTGGAGTCTTTATACCTAAAGAAAAAGATTCTACAAGCATCAGTCAGTTTCGTCCCATGGATTCATTCAGGCGGCTCTTAAATGATACAGCCAGTTCCTAAAGATAAGGGCTGCCTTTACAGGGAGGGGGGGGGGGGGGGGTCTTCCTAGTTACCTACAACTGCCTTTGTGGGTCAAAACCATTAACAACATAATGACGTCTGTAATTGGGTGACAGATCTAGGTCAATGGTGCAAGAGAAAAAGACGGCTAAGAAATAGAGACATTACATAGCAAAGGTGCCTGCATACCAGGGTCTGTAATCTGATGAGTTGCTATTATTACAGGGGCTACTTACTTGAGTACTCTATATAAAAAGATGTTAAATTCATTTAAAACACAACCACAAAAAACAACGTGCACTACAGAATGAGGTATGAGTCTATTGTTTTTTTTTTAACTTGTTAACCTACAGTTGAAAAGAAGCTGGATAAATTTGGGGACATCATCTACGCATATGGAAGTGAGAGGTTTGGAGTTGAAAAAAGGAAGGAAAAAGTACAAACTATTCCTGGAAAGTCTAGACGGCAGCAGGAGATTGAACGCTTAGTTAGAGAAAGGAGACAGCTGAGGAACCAATGGAGAAGAGCAGAACAAAGTCAGAAGGAGGGACTCAATCTCTTACAAAGGGTCATAAAAGATAAGCTTGCAACATTGCGCAGAGCTGAGCGCCTACGGAAACGCTACAAAAAGAAGGAGCGTGCGAGAGCTAACTTTTATAAAGACCCATTCAAATTTGTAAAGAAGTTATTCACCAGTGAGAAGAATGGCACACTAAAAGCATCTAAGGTTGAGCTGGAGAGATATTTGGAGGAAACACATACAGATTCAAAAAGGCAGGAGCCTATGTCAATTCCGTCAGACATCCCACCTATCAATCCACCAGAATACCAAATGGAGGACTGTGCACCTAAGTGGAAAGAAATAGAGCAAGCTGTGAAAAAAGCAAGGGCTTCATCATCTCCAGGGCCTAATGGAGTTCCGTACAGAGTGTACAAGAGTGCTTCAGGAGTTCTACGAATTCTGTGGAAATTGATGAAAGTGGCATGGGAAAAACAGGTTGTACCAAGAGCATGGCGCCGAGCAGGTGGAGTCTTTATACCTAAAGAAAAAGATTCTACAAGCATCAGTCAGTTTCGTCCCATTTCCCTATTAAACGTAGAAGGCAAGATTTTCTTCAGCATTATTGCTCAGAGATTGTCAGCTTACCTATTAAAGAACTGCTTCATTGACACTTCAATACAAAAAGCGGGCATTCCAGGTTTCCCAGGTTGCTTAGAACACATCAATGTGATCTGGCAACAAATTCAATCAGCTAAAAAGGAGAGGAAGGAGCTCCATGTGACATTCCTGGATTTGGCTAATGCATATGGTTCAGTGCCACATGAACTACTTTGGGCAGCATTTGATTTTTTCAGTGTACCGATGACAATAACAAATTTAGTGAAAGCCTATTTTGGAGATTTGCAATTCAGTTTTTCAACTTCAGAATTCAGCACTACATGGCAATGCCTAGAGGTTGGAATAATGGCAGGATGCACCATTTCTCCGCTGGCTTTTACCATGGCAATGGAAGTAATCATTAGGGCATCAAAATGGGTAGTAGGAGGAGAGCGCTTGGCTTCTGGAATGCGACTACCACCAATTCGAGCATACATGGATGACATGACAACCATGACTACAACAGTAGCCTGCACTAATCGATTATTGGGCAAATTAACCAATAACATTGAATGGGCACGAATGCAATTCAAGCCCACTAAATCAAGGAGCATCTCTATAATTAAAGGCAAAGTAGTAGATAAAACATTCTTCATTAATGGTGAGGCAATACCAACAGTGTCTGAGAAGCCAGTGAAGAGTCTTGGGAGATGGTACGACGGGGATCTAAAGGACACAGTTCGTGTGGGAGAAGTTAGACAACAAGCAGTGGAAGGGTTGAAAAGCATAGACAGCAGCGCTCTACCAGGTAAACTAAAACTCTGGTGCTTTCAGTTTGGTCTACTGCCGAGGTTGCTGTGGCCACTGACTGTGTACGAGGTTTCTTTGACAACAGTAGAGAAGCTGGAAGCTTTAATCAGTTCATACATCAGGAAATGGTTGGGAGTTCCACGCTGCCTCAGCAGAGTGGGACTTTATGGTAACGGAATACTGCAGCTACCAGTCTCTGCTCTAACCGAGGAGTTTAAGTGCGCCAAGGTCAGATTGGAAATGACATTAGTAGAGTCACGCGATAAATGCGTAAGGGAGGCAGCACCTGTGTTGAAAACTGGAAGAAAGTGGGTGGCAAAGAAAGCTGTGGAAGATGCAAAGGCTGCCCTTCGAATTGGTGATATCATGGGGCAAGTTCAGCATGGAAGAGGGGGTCTTGGTTTCAGTTCAACTCCTCCTACATGGCACAAGGCGGCCCCAGCTCAAAGAAGGAAGCTGGTAGTCAACGAGGTGCAAAAGCAGGAGGAGAGGATGAGGTGTATAAAGGCCATTTCCCAGGCCAAACAGGGAGAATGGATGAGATGGGAGAGTGTGGAACAACGCAAGATTGGCTGGCAAGACCTATGGTCAATGGAACAGAGCAGGATCAGTTTCCTCATCAGGTCAACATATGATGTTCTCCCATCACCACAGAACCTAAACCTCTGGGTAGGAGAGGATCCCTCATGTCCTTTGTGTTCATCACCTGCAACATTAAGGCACATTTTGACAGGATGTAAGGTGGCTCTTAGCCAAGGACGGTTTACTTGGCGCCATGACCAGGTGCTGCGATGTTTGGCCTTAGCATTGGAAGACAAGCGTAACATGACCAATAAGTTGCCACCTGTTCCATCAAAACATTACACACAAAAGACAACATTCCTCCGCCCAGGAGAGCAACCACCAAGAAAAGGTGTTAAAACCAATCCTCGCCCAGGACAACTGGAAGCTGCTAGAGACTGGAAAATGCTGGCAGATGTTGGTCAACGGCTTATTTTTCCACCTGAGATTGCCACCACTAACCTTCAACCAGATATTGTCTTGTGGTCTGGATCAGCACGCCTTGTTCACCTGGTAGAGTTAACAGTGCCATGGGAGGATGCTGTAGATGAGGCGTATGAGAGGAAGAAACTGCGGTATGCTCAACTAGCCACTGAAGCGGAACAGCGAGGATGGAGAGTTCGGGTTTACCCAGTGGAAGTGGGTTGTCGAGGATTTGTGGCACACTCTACAACCCGGTTTCTCAGAGACGTCGGATTCAGTGGCCAAGAGTTGCGTCGCACAGTGAAGAACTTATCTGAAGCAGCAGAGAGGAGCAGCAACTGGCTGTGGTTGAGACGGAAAGATTCTGGCTGGGGACAGGTAAGTAAGCTGGGCTGAGTTGAGTGGGGGACGGAGGGGGGTGATGCTGGGACGCCAGAATCACCGTCGAGCCCTCTTGAGGTGTCGTGGGCTAGTCGACGAAACACTGAGGATGGAAGGTGCCCACTTGAAAACCCCAGAGATGTACCCTACTTAGCTCAATCCAGACGGTTGTCATGCTGATGCGCTGGGGAGGCCGCACTTTGGTTGATCCCCGGAGCCAGCATCGCAGCCGTTGTGTGTGCTGATGCGCCAGGGAGGCAAAATAAGCTGATCCCTGGAGCCAGCATTACACTTCAGCCATTAACACCAGTCAGAAGGATATCTACATCATCATATGGAAGGAAACGTAAATGGATGGAGACGCATATGGATCACATTAGTTTACTGTAAAGCTACGTCTTAGTTGGTGCTTATCTTGGCGAGAGCCGAGTTCAAATCAGCATGAAGTTTTAACATCTACTCTCGTGTAATGGAAATCTGCCTCACTAAAACTGCAGGAGTTCTTCTGACAGGAGTCGATTTCCAAGACAGACCATCATTATAATAAGGGCTCTTACTGAAGGAGGTTTGTCCAGACGACTTAGATAATGTGCTTTACAAGCATAGAGGCTGTACTGTAGACATACAAAACAAAGCAATGGGGGATTGTCTGACTTCTGTGTGGAATATCATTTGGATTTCACTCAAACGATCAGGTAGTTCATTGAAGCTGCTACAGGCCTGTGGGATGTTTGAACAGTTTGAATCGCTTATATCAGCCATAGTAATTCTGGAGGGATAAGTGTAAATGAACGAGACATATTTCAATGACCAGAAACACACACACCATTTCCAAAAAAAAGCTTCTATTAAAATTATGCAGATGAGGTAAATGGCCAGACTTCCCTGAGAGCCCCTTGGTATGTCTGCCACAATACACTGGACTGGACTTGCAATTCCCTCGCCAGAATTGCACGTGCATCACAAAATGTGGATACAATGACTGATTAAAACTTTAATCACAATTGGATAAGCGGGTCTCCGTCTAGAAGTAAAAATATAAGTGTGACACAGACTGCCTCCTTCTTATTCTGATAATATATTAACCTTGTTTAAACAGATTGTGTAAGCAGACAGCAGAAAAAAGTGGCACCACGCACAGGGGAACCTTTGCTCTGACTAATAAATGGGTTCACATCTCTGTGTCAGCTTCCAGACAGGCAGATCTTGTCTGGGTCTGTGTCAGCTTCCAGACATGCAGATCTTGCCTGGGTCTGTGTCAGCTTCCAGACATGCAGATCTCGTCTGGGTCTGTGTCAGCTTCCAGACATGCAGATCTCGCTGTGTCAGCTTCCAGACATGCAGATCTCGCTGTGTCAGCTTCCAGACATGCAGATCTTGCTGTGTCAGCTTCCAGACATGCAGATCTTGCTGTGTCAGCTTCCAGACATGCAGACTTCGTCTGGGTCTGTGTCAGCTTCCAGACATGCAGACTTCGTCTGGGTCTGTGTCAGCTTCCAGACATGCAGACTTCGTCTGGGTCTGTGTCAGCTTCCAGACATGCAGATCTCGACTGGGTCTGTGTCAGCTTCCAGCTTCCAGCTAGTCACAAAATTCCAAAGATACGGCGACACGCTCATGTCGTGGCACTCCTGAAGCCAGGGAAAGATCCATCTGATCCAAAGAGCTTCAGACTATCTTGCTGCTATGTCACATGAACAAACTGTGTGAACGACTGTACTGAACCGGCTTGCTCCACACGTGGATAAACACCTAATCTCCAAACAAGGCAGTTTCCTTCCAGGAAAATCAACAACAAGCCATTTGCTCAACTTAACCCTACACATTGAAGACGGATTCAAAAGAGGTCAAATCACAGGAGCTGTGTTCGTCGACCTAACAGCCGCCTACAGTACCGTCAACCACTGTCCACTCCTCTACAAGACCCTGGAAATGACAAAAGATCTACACCTAACAGAGCTGATACAAGCTCTTCTCGAAAATAGACATTTCTTCGTCGAGTTGGACAGGAAACGAAGCAGATGGCGGTGACAGCAAAACGGCCTCCCTCAAGGAAGCATACTTGCACCACTGCTACATAACATCTACACGGATGGCCAGCCAACCGACTCAATAACAAAATGTTTCATTTATGCAGACGATCTGCAGAACAGCCCAAAACACTGACTTTGATTACGCTGAAACAACTGGAACTGAGGCGCTAGCAGACTAACTTCCTACAACGATAAAAAAACAATAAAACAAATTACTCACCAGAGTCGGACACTCGAAGGAAGCAATGAGGAAGTGAGGCAATACCACCTGCGATTGTGGCACTGAACCTCAGACTATGCAACATCTGCTGCAGTGTCCGCTGCTCGAAGGCACATGCACAATCCCCCAGTTAATTCAGCAAAATTCAGCACATGGAACAAGACTGAATGGCAGGGGAATTCAGCTCAGGATTGAAGTGCACTCCATTATAGAACCATCTTATGATGCCTGCAGGCAGTAGTACTACATTCACATGAACCAAAGTTTAAAAAAAAAAAAAATCGAACAAACCCGACATTGATATCTGTGGACGCTGGAGTCCCAGCCTAATCAGTCAATCCAAGCCAGTGCCACAGAGTGACGCTGCTGCATATTCATTTGTTTTGTTTTTTTTGTCATTCATTGTTGGCATGATGTCCCCCTCTTCGCAGAGGGTGCTAATGTGTCTGCATGTGCATTCCAAACAACATGTTGGAAGCACATGTTAACATGCTTCAGGGGAATGATACAGATACATGATGAAAACAGTGTGAGCAAAGGCAATACCGAGCGGCCTCTCTCCCACACCTCACCACAAAGAGTGCAGTTGTGCAATCCGCTGGTATGTAGGCCCCTTGAACATTCAGGGATCTGGGTGATTGTACTGGGCAGAGAGAGGTAAGGAAGCTGTTTTAATTACTCTGACTGCCAGTCTTGAAAGAAGCAGATAAAAGGTACAGGCTTGCAGAGCTGGGGGCTCGGGGCTTCAGCATATCCATCTCTGGGCTAAAGAAAGAGACACTTTACTGAGGACCTGTCTACTGCATGGACAGTAAAGACCCCCAATACAGTTCTGAAAAAATGTGCATGTAGTGATGATGAACATTTACTTGAGATTTGCTCATATCACTAATACATGGGAGAAAGCCCACAAAAACACTTCATATCATCCTATCATATCAAATTATAGTTTCAATTAAAGAATATTAATATAGCTTACATTTTTGACATGCAAAATAGATCTAATGCATATAATTTCCACACAAATATAATATTACAGATGGTTCTCAGCTTACTTCAACTGGAGATTCTCAAAACTAACAAATCCCCTGGCCTGGATGGCATATACCCAAGAGTACTTAAAGAAACAAGGGAGATAAATTGGCAAGCAGCTGGCAAAGATTTTCACACATCAATCGAGACAGGGGGTGTCCCAGCTGACTGGCGCATTGCAAATGTAATACCCATATTTAAAAAGGGAGATAAGGTGGAACCAGGAAACTCCAGACCCATCAGTCTTTTTACAAAGGAGGACACAGACAACATGCCCCACATGTCGACCTGTTCCTATCCAATTTTAAATAACTTTAGCATAACAGAGGCAGAAGTGTTAAAGGGACTAGGAGCTCTTAAAATAAACAAATCCCCTGGGCCAGATGAGATCCTCCCAATAGTACTCAAAGAAATGAAAGAAGTTATTTACAAACCGCTAACCAAGATCATGCAACAGTCTCTTGACACAGGGGTTGTGCCGACAGACTGGAAAATTGCAAACATAATACCGATCCAAAAAAAGGGAGACAAAACCAAACCAGGTAACTACAGACCAATAAGCCTGACTTCTATTATATGTAAACTTATGGAAACTATAATAAGATCTAAAATGGACAATTACCTATATGGTTACAATATCCTGGGAGACAGTTAGCATGGTTTTAGGAAAGGGAGATCATGTTTAACTAACCTGCTTGACTTTTTTGAGGATGCAACATTGAAAATTGATAACTGGAAAGCATACGACATGGTTTATTTAGATTTCCAGAAAGCTTCTGACAAAGTCCCGCATAAAAGATTCATTCTAAGACTGAACGCAGTAGGGAGTCAAGGAAATGCATGCACATGGATTAGGGACTGGTTAACATGTAGAAAACAGAAAGTACTGATTAGAGGAGAAACCTCAAAATGGAGCGAGGTAACCAGTGGTGTACCAGTGGTGGGATCAGTATTAGGTCCTCTGCTATTCCTAACCTACATTAATGATTTAGATTCTGGTATAGTAAGGAAACTTGTTAAATTTGCAGACGACACAAAAATAGGAGGAGTGGCAAACACTGTTGCAGCAGCAAAGGTCATTCAAAATGATCTAGACAGCATTCAGAACTGGGCAGACACATGGCAAATGACATTTAATAGAGAAAAGTGTAAAGTATTGCATGCAGGCAATAAAAATGGTCATTATAAATATCATATGGGAGATACTGAAATTGAAGAAGGGAACTATGAAAAAGACCTAGGAGTTTATGTTGACCAGAAATATCTTCATCTAGACAATGTGGGGAAGCTATAAAAAAGGCCAACAAGATGCTCGGATATATTGTGAGAAGTGTTGAATTTAAATCCAGGGAAGTAATGTTAAAACTCTACAATGCATTAGTAAGACCTCACCTAGAATATTGTGTTCAGTTCTGGTCACCTCGTTACAAAAAGGATATTGCTGCTCTAGAAAGAGTGCAAAGAAGAGCAACCAGAAATTTCCTGGGTTTAAAAGGCACGTCGTATGCAGACAGGCTAAAAGAATTGAATCTATTCAGTCTTGAACAAAGAAGACTACGCAGCAATCTGATTCAAACATTCAAAATCCTAAAAGGTATAGACAATGTCGACCCAGGGGACTTTTTTGACCTGAAAAAAGAAACAAGGACCAGGGGTCACAAATGGAGATTAGATAAAGGGGCATTCAGAACAGACGATAGGAGGCACTTTTTTACACAGATAATTGTGAGGGTCTGGAACCAACTCCCCAGTAATGTTGTTGAAGCTGACACACTGGGATCCTTCAAGAAGCTGCTTGATGAGATTCTGGGATCAATAAGCTACTAACAACCAAAACAAGCAAGATGGGCTGAATGGCCTCCTCTCGTTTGTAAACTTTCTTATGTTCTTATGTCTCCTCCATAACATGTAAAATCATGGAATCAATCTTAAGGAGTATCTATACAGCAATATCATAGGTGACGGCCAACATGCATTCAGAAAGGGAGCTCCTGCCCAACAAAGCCCTTAAACTTCTTCAAAGAAGTCACTGTAGCAAGGGACACAAAAAGTACCTCTGACATCATATCTGGACTTCCAAAAAGTAGCACATGCAAGTGGATACCAAACTGGTTAAAACACAGGAGCATGTGTACTTGTAAGAGGGGAAACCTCTAATTGAAGCTGTGTACTCGGTGGGGTGCCGCAGGGCCCCATCCTTGGACCTCTCATGTTTCTTATCTACATCAATGACTTGGATCAAATTTGCACACGACCCCAAGATTGGGGGAGCGGCAGACACATTTACAGCCACCAAGGAAATCCAAAAACTGGGCAGAAACGTGGCAAATTAAATTCAAGGTCAACAAATGTAAAGTGTTACACACTGATCACAAAAATGTAAGATCTAAATACCAAACTTGCAACCACAGTGTGGGGAAGCAATAAAAAAAACAAACAGAATGCTTGGGTGGATAGCCAAAAGTGTAGAGTACAAATCCAAGGAGGTTATGGTGAGGTTGTGTCCAGCACTGGTAAGAATACTGTGTCCAGATCAGCACACAACATTGTGGTCCTGAAGAGAGTCCAAAGGAGAGCAACCAGACTAAGCCCAGGACTTAAAGGACTGAGCTAAGAAGAAAGGATGAAAAGAACAAAACTTTCTCCAAGAGATCCTAGTGCTGTGGTGACACACTTGCTCTGCTGGACCTTATTAGGGGTCAACTAGGGACCAACACTTGAAGCACAGGCAGTGAACTTGGGTAAATGACATTCAAATTCCAAGGGACTTTTGAGACTGTTGCGATGGTAATAGTGGGTAAGAAAATTACTGTGAAAAAAAAACTAATTATCAGGCCTGAAAGAAGGCCTCTGTAACCAGGTCTGGTTGAATGGGCGGGTCCGGAGTACGAGAGGCCCTGTGTTGACTCAGACCCAAGTCAGCCTCTCCACTCTTGGGAAATACCTTTGGCACTGCAATTCCAAAGCAGCCTCCAAACTCAACGGAAGCAGAGGAGCCAGGCTCTCTCAATGACATCACAAGTGTATTCCAGTCATGTTTTGAGGTCTCCACAAACCCACACACTGCCCTCTGGAACGAACCTTTTTTTGTGCAGCAGTAGCAAGTATATCCTGGGAGGAGGGTGTGGAAAAATTCTTATCCCACACAAGGCAAGCAAAGGGCCTAGACGCAAAGATGCCCGCAATTTACACCAGCTATGTGTTTACTGGCTCTTAGTGAGACGAGGCATCACTGCATAAACATTTGACTTTCCTGTGTTTTCTTTCTCCACTCCCTAACCTTTAGAAAGCTATTTATTTTGATCTGTTTGACGCAGGAATACAACCAGCAGGCAGTTTAAAAAAAAAAAAAACTTTTCAAATGAGCTTCCACTGAAGGTATCCCTTACAACAAACTTGGGTAAACCTCTCACACTTGCTAGTTATTAAGGAGTATCTAACCTTAGTTGCCCTGACTGCTTTTGTGATTATTAGTAAATGCTCAGCTATATCTAAGGCTGTTCTCCACTCTCAGTCTGCCTAAACATCAGCTTAGCTTGCAAATGCAATGCTTTCCAATGCCTTGGGACCAGTGGTAGGCCAGCGCCATCATGACAAATTGGAGTTTGGTTGTAAAGAAATAGCAGAACAGGGTTTCGTGAGGGTCTTCCCCTTGTAGTGAGATTGATGAATATCCCTTTGGACAGAGAGAAATGCTTTCCCCCAGGACTCTGGAAACAGTACCAGCAGGAGGATGGAGGGCTGGGGTTATATTAAAAAGTAATTAGTGTAAATCATCACAAGACAGTACTTGGAAGATGTACTGCAAGACCACCCAGCTCTGAAATAAATCACTGTCACCCAACCTGCCATTCTTACAAATTATTACAATCACTGTGTATTTGTTTTTAGAGCTAATTTGTAACTTCACGCCTTCCCCTTCTATTTATTTATTTCTTATTCTTCTTTTCTGGCTTTTTGTCTCGTATTTTTTTGAAAACCTGTGTGGTCCTGAAAATAATTCTCTTGTTTGATTAACCTATCCTGGTCTGTTTTTTCCTTGTTTGTGATGTTATTCTTTGATCACAAAGCATTACTAAATTGTGCCAGACAGTATATGCTAACACTGCCACAATACTGTCTCACTGAGGGCAGAATCCTGTCTATAATTCAGACATGGTATGTGTCTGTGTTCGAATCAAGACTGGAGTGCTACAGGTCTTGGCACAGACACAACCCAGTTGCACTCTGTGAGTAGTACCTTAAAGCATCATCTTCTTAGAAATGGTACTCCTTGGGGTCTATTGATTCAATAATTAGTGAGTTGAAGTACACTACGGTATTTAAAAGTGCTTCTCTAAAATGAATTAAACTGAGAAGTATGAAGGAGTAGGAAGTCACTTTGGTGCAACATTGTGCTGGATATACAAAATACCTCTAAGTGAATATGAAAAGGGCAGCTTGAAGCAATTTAGTATTTCTGCATCGGAAATATAAATGGAATGTCACGTAGTTTCAGAGTTAGAGAAGATGAAGATCACCTGTAATATGGTTTCTTTGTAGAATGATGAACTCCACACAGAGTGAACTGGTCTCCATGTTGCTTGGTCAGGAGAAAACAAATTGACCTCTTACCCAGTAATCCTTTTTGGTGCCAAAGCCCATGTCACTTCCTCCATAAAGCCCACATCATAACCAACCACTGATCAAATTTCGAAAATAAAAACAGCAAAGAGGGGAACGGATGTGTCACTTCTGGGGTACCAACTGTGCCGAATATATCCGGGATGCTATTGGTAAGTCCAGCAAGTAGGATGTCTGGACTGTGATGTCCTTTGTCTTATGGATTGAAGTATGTCCTTGTTTTAACTGGGCAAACGGTTTTCAGTGCACGGTGTGACACCATCACATAATGATAGCCACTGAGAATATAGTATTATGGAAAGGCTAAATGCATTGATAAGTCTATAGCCCAGAGCCAATTCTATGTTTCATTTTCATGCCTGTTGATTGTGGTGTAGTTGTATTAATGTGCTGTAATATCTCACCTCAGCCACCAGGAGGTGAAGAGCATTTTAGAGATAACAACCTATATAAACCCTGCAGTTTTGCTGCAGGAAAAGGAAAAAGAGAGAGCTGGAAAGAGAGTTGCACCATGGTCCCTTGAGGAGAAGGATTGTATAGCTGTGTAGTACGTACTGTTCCTGCAAATAACTCAGCCATTGAATATCTTTTTTGCTATGTACTTTTTTATGGATTATTTTTACCATTGTGCGTTTCTGTGTCTGGTTGGATTTTTCTGTCTTTTTGTGATTTCACTGGATGTCTTTCTACAGTGGATAGAGTCTCTCCTAGTCTCTGTTTGTGGATCTATTGTTCAGGGACTGGGCAAGATTGGCCCATGAAGATTTTCTTCAAAAATTCTGAACTTGTTGGTCTGGCCCCTATCTATAAGAGGCTTGACAGCTGATGTGACCATCCTCTCCTATGTGAAATACACTCGAAGATACACTCTTCCTGCAAGTGTATAGAATTGGGTTCACAGAAATGTTGAGAGTATATTGTAAAGAGTGGTGATATTTTCCTGTAGACCAATAACCACTTACTGTGCTCCAGGATTTACCATATTTTTTTTTGAGAGAGAGAACTTGCCCTCAAAAGAAGTCTAATGAAGAATGTTGTGAATGTTACTTCATCTATACTTAGTGAATACTTCAGCTATAGAGATCCCCAAGAAGAAAAAAACATCGAGCTGGTATTAGCAGGTTCCAATGGAGAACAGAGGTATTACTACAGTCCTTATGTATGTGGAGATGGAAGTGGCTCTCCTACAGCTCTATTGGAAACTGTCAGTCTCTTGGGAGAACTGCCTTGATGATGGTGGTGGTGGAGGTGTCATCCTGAATTTTCCTCAAACAAATGTAATGTTCACACCCAAACAGATATGGAATGGACCCCTTCTCAAAGAATGAGAGGATGAATTGAATCTTTGTAAAACTCTCTAGCGTAATCAGTTCTCAGTGTCCGTCGCTGTGTTAAACTTCTCAATGTTAGTGGCTGTTTATCCTGTCGGGTAGCCAGTCAATTGTAAGTTCCAGGACCGTAGGGAGTGAATGTATATTTTGCCAGAAAGTGGGGTAGAGGTAGGAATATCAGGAAGTAACTTGCCTATAAGCATCCCTGGCACAGCTGGAAGTGGCTTCCCTTTCCAAAGGGTACTAGAATCACTGATGCCTGCAAGGCAACTGCTTGTTAAGAATCCCCCGCTGGGGAATGAGCCTCTCACAGCTGCTGAGCAGGATCACCTCCTTCATATGGAACATGGGATCCTTCAGACCAGGGCCAAGAGGGGATCCCTTTGAGATGGGCAAATGACAGCGGTTTGATTTGTGTGTCTGCTGTGAATATGGATGTCTTCATCTGATAACACCTCCTACTGTGATGACACTCGTCAAAGGCAAAATACTTACACTCTGGTGTATGGCTAGTGTATACTAGTTGGTGTAGCCTCCCCCCAGCTTGTGTTGTGTGTTAGGTGACCTACCTTATATTTATTAACATACCTGTTGCATGTGGAGATGGTGCAATCCTTCTCCAGACAGGTGTCAATCCACCCTTAGGTGGTGTAGCCAGAAAGAACTTCAGTTTTGACTATTAACAAGTCGAACTTACCCCTTAAGATGTTAAGGAAAATGTCCTCATGTGTTTAGAGCTGGTTATTGAAGTTAAGAGAGGATGTCCTCTATAATTTGCATTGATTTTCTGGCACAGGAACCACACTCACCTATTTGGGTCTGGTACCCATTTAAGCATACGTGTATACAGGTGATTCCTCCATACAGCCCATTGGGTCTCCAGACCACCTCATAGAAGGGGAACCCTTTAGAGGTTTTCTTGTCCTCTGCATCAGTAGATGCTACAGGAATCGTCCCATCAGGACTCGGTATCTGACGTTGGGGAGAGGGTGAAACCCTCTCACAGCGTCAGCATCGGTACATACACAACTGTGTATTCCAGCGCAGGCTCATCAAGGCAGGAGTCAGTGACGTCATCTGGACCGACCGCTGCAGGCAGGGAGTACAGCTGGTCACCTGTTACTGTGTTTGTTGTGGTACCACCGTTGCCGAGTTACAGGCTACCATACCTGTGAACCTTAACCCACTGGAAGCGGCTGATCAGTGTACGCTGTGGGCTGACAAATGATTTTGTCATCTTGTCTTGTGCAGTTCTGATCCCAGCATCTTTGGTTTAAGGAGGATGACTGGCTTTGTCTGGTCGTAGCTGGAACAACAGAGCCCTTGTCTTCTGTGCCGTCGATATCTAATACACTTAAAAACAGATCCCGGCTACAACTGAGCAGGACACCACACTGTCCACTGGAGTGGAGGGGGGCAGCTACATAAAAGAAGCATGACTAATTGAAAGCTAGAAGAAAATAAAGTATATTTATATATATTTTTAAAAACACTTTCATAAAACAAACAATAAACGAAACGCAAACGCCTACACTTCC
Source organism: Acipenser ruthenus (assembly GCF_902713425.1). Taxonomy (NCBI): domain Eukaryota; kingdom Metazoa; phylum Chordata; class Actinopteri; order Acipenseriformes; family Acipenseridae; genus Acipenser; species Acipenser ruthenus. The sequence goes on from NC_081203.1 coordinate 13,996,931, forward strand.
TCCGTACCCAAGCAACCCAAGAGAAATTTGGACAATGGTTGGTTATGACGTGGGCTTTTATGAAGTGACGTGGGCTTTGGCGCCGAAAAGGATTACATCAATGATCTCTGGGCAAGAGATCAGTTTGTTTTCTCCTGACCAAGCAACATGGAGACCAGGAGTTCACTCTGTGTGGAGTTCATCAGACGAGATAAGAAATATCATTCCTGGTCTTGGGTAATAATTCGAAGCCAATGGTGCTTTCTTCACATTAATTGATGTGTTATTTCAAGCAGCACCAGTGTCCCTGGAATTCCTTTGAGATGCTCTTCATAAATAGCTTCCACCAGCATCAGTTAACTCAGCTCGCTCCGCTGTTATTTGTGGAATCTATTTCTCAGTCTCTCCTTGGCTGCCCTGCAGGCAGACTGCTCCTTCTCTCACCCTGATGGCAGTGAGCGTCGCCGGGCAGTGCTGCTGTGGACTGGGGGCACATTCACGGATGCCTGATGTTTATTGTGAAATGGAAACGTGTCTTACAAATGCATCCCTACTGTGACTGGCTTTCTCTCAGCTCAGCCGACACGTGTGCAGACTCAGCAAGACAGAGTGATGCTTCTGCAGGGTCCCTGAGGTTTCACAGCTAAGCCCACTTCCCATGTCAGTGTACTTCAACTATTTAGTTAATAATGATTAATGTGTCTGTACCATTCATATGAAAAAACAACAACATTTTGGCTAGAGACAGGAAACGCAGACTCTCCAAGATGAATGCCTAAAAGTAAATGCGGGAACTAATTGACATACAACATTTTTTTTTTTAAATAATCCAGGACAACATTTCTGTTTAGGTCAGTTTCTTGTGGTAATGTTAAAAGAAACTTGAAGTCTATGCTGTACAATATGTAGCTGGTCCACATTCAACCATCACTGAAGACCCTGTGAAAGACTTCCAGTGAACACCCCCCAAGTTTATTGTAGAATCACTACATTTTCTACAACTGAGTGTAGACTGTACACATCCCATCTGATGCTAATTAAATAAGGTACTGTCAAAGAACTAAAAAAACATAATTTAGAGCTTTTATATAACATCATACAATCAAAGAGACTACAAAATTATATTGCAAAAGTCTACCCAAAGCCATAATAGTAGTCTGGTATTTCATGTTACATTTCAAAATGTCAATTTTTATTATTTTTGTCAGTTTTTTGTTAAGTATATGGAAAACTACAAAGTGGTATGGAATTAAATATGCTATCGCAACATTATTCAGCAGGTTTCATTCGACTTTATGAAGCAACATTAGTTAATTCTATAGGGTGATGCAAAACATTTGTCCATAGCTGTAGTTGTCTATAGTGGCATCAGTGATGAAGCAGTTTTTGTGAGCTGTCGTGTAGCTGGAGAGTTAGAATCGAACTGGCTTACTGGGATGTGTCTGCTCTAAAACTGCAAAACAGTTGAAAGCTGGAGCTGAGCTAGTGTTAAGAAACAACAACGACAACCGGCCCTCAATATTAATAGATACGGGAGTGAAACGAAATGAAGGGGTTTGCCTGGATGGGAATAGCCCAGTTAACTAAGCACTCAGAGGGAAGGGGAAAGGCCAGGTCTGGGGGGTTAGATTTACTGGGAAGTGGGAATTACCAGAAAGATACAGCGGCCTTGCGTTTCACTACAAGGAGAGAGAGAATGCCGTGCCAAGGGCTGGGGCCGGGTTAGGGGTATCCTGGTGGAAGGAGCGCACAGAGCTTTCTTTGTGTTCTCGAACAACTGGCCTACTAATTCAAAGAGCTGCTCATGGGCCTTTCACAATATTAACACACAGAGACCATGGGCTCTATTAACAAAGCTAGACCTCATTAAAAAATGTGTTTATGAATAGAATCCAGTTCATACGAAATAGGTTTTTAAGGTCAGGATTCAAGTCATCACACTTCCATATGATCAACCTGTAAGGTGTGGCCACAACACCGCTGAAGAACAGAAAGCTCACACATGACATAACTAGAAACACATGGAAACACTGGCAACACACTAGGACATTCAACAAAAAGAACTTCCTCCTGGAAATCCCGTTGACCTGGCCCTAACCTCTACATTCTGTTCAGCAGCAGAGCAATGTCACCACTTTATAGAGCGACACCACCAGCCTTTCTCTAGGTGGATATCCCAATATTCCAATAGCCAGTTACAGAAATGCAAACTCTGTTGCCTGTAATGTGTGGTAAAGTTTTATCAGGCATACCAATTTTTGTACATGTGATGTTTACATTGAAAAGTTTTGTAAAAATAACACCACTTTTATTTTTGTTTTTTTAATGTTAACGATTCACCCTTTTTTCTGAAGTGGTCATTTATCGATAGTCCCTTACTCCTGACACCCCATCCACTGCCAGCTTGGTACCCCCTCAGCAGAAACCCTAGCAACAGCAGCACTGTGTATTTGTAAATAACAAGACCCACAGGTCAAAGCATTAACCGTCTGAAATGAGGATTGCCGTTTCATCTGATAACATCACAGAGTTTCAAGCAAGCCTTTTGTGAAATAGCGACTTCAATGAAACTCAAATCAGAGAGGTGTGTAACACAAGCACCTTTGTTTTCTGGAAACAGCTGAACAGTTAGATGTACATGATATTATGAAGAGCCTCCCCCTGCTTGAACTTTCCACATGGGGAAATTGCTTGACATTTCCAGCTAGTTTCTTCAATGGTTCCCAGAGTTGCCTAATGTTACATCATCCTTAAGAATAAATCAGAAATGCAGCAATAAATCCAAAAAGTCTTCACGAGGAACACCTTTGTGACATCACAGAATAGTCTTACTATTCCTTCAAATGTTTATTTGCATACATTCCCAAATGCTGTTTTTATATTTGGTTATAGAAAGTACAAGTCATGTACTTAGACAATACTGAGTTACCAAGGCATGCTGGTAGTTTCCCATGATTTGCTATTACTTCGCCACACTTTGTATATCTCAGTATCTTTCTGAGTGAATGAACTGCAATTTAACCGTAACAATATGAAGAGCAGGTAGCTTCAGATTATATGTTCTCACCAAGTCCAGGAGCTGCTCTTCAGTTCTAGCTGCCTGCCACAGATATATGCAACATTAGCCTAAAATCATTCACTTTATAGAAGCACGAGCCAGCACAATCAAATGATACAACACTTTGGGTCACAGTTCCTTTTGTTTGTTTTAGCAGCCTCGAGTATCATGGATACTGATCTAGTCTATTGCAGTGGCACTTCAAATCTGAGTCAATATTACTGCTGTATTATTCATACAATAGAAGCACCAGACCAAAGTCCCAATGCTTTAGTGGACTCTGCTCAAGGAAAGGTTGCCAGTGATTTGTCTTACTATCTGTCAAAGCTGGAAGGTGTTATCAAACAAATGAATAATTAAAATCAACTGTTTTCCGCATATGTATACGTCCCAAAGTCTAGCTTTCAAATAGGACCTTGCTACCCCATAGAGAACACACAGAGTACAAAAAAAAACACATTCAAGATAATTATATCTTCATGTGTGTAAAAGTAGGGTCCCTGGCATGTGAAACAACAGGAAAGTTCATGTTGGGGTTGGTAATTAATAATAATAAACGGACAGCTTTTGTCAAGTTAACACCTACAAGCATTTCTCCCTACCCTTTAAAACAACCCACAGCAAACCTTCCGACTCAAAGAAAAGTGTGGGTGCTTCATATCAAGATGAAATGCCATGCTTGAAGCTGGCTACCTCTTCATATCAAGATGAAATGCCATGCTACAATGCAGCTACCTCTTCATATCAAGATGAAATGCCATGCTACAATGCAGCTACCTCTTCACATCAAGATGAAATGCCATGCTACAATGCAGCTACCTCCTCACATCAAGATGAAAAGCCATGCTACAATGCAGCTACCTCTTCATATCAAGATGAAATGCCATGCTACAATGCAGCTACCTCCTCACATCAAGATGAAATGCCATGCTACAATGCAGCTACCTCTTCATATCAAGATGAAATGCCATGCTACAATGCAGCTACCTCTTCACATCAAGATGAAATGCCATGCTACAATGCAGCTACCTCTTCATATCAAGATGAAAGCCATGCTACAATGCAGCTACCTCTTCACATCAAGATGAAATGCCATGCTACAATGCAGCTACCTCTTCACATCAAGATGAAAGCCATGCTACAATGCAGCTACCTCTTCATATCAAGATGAAACGGAGCACAAGGAGGTTAAGTGACTTGCTCAGGGTCACACAATGAGTCAGTGGCTGAGGTGGGATTTGAACCGGTGACCTCCTGGTTACAAGCCCTTTTCTTTAGCCCTTTTCTTTAACCACTGGACCACAGCCTCAGATGAGGCCTCCATGTCACGGAGTACCTTGAGAAAAACACAGCAGGCACTGGTCCCACCGGTATAGACCCGACTTTCACCTGTGAGGAATAAAATTGCCAAACTAACACTGCTGACTTCCAACTTTAAAACCCCCAGCTCCGATGAAAGGATACCTGACCCTGACCCTGACCCGACCCTTCCACTCACCCCCTCTTATTTGGGATAATGTGAATTTGAAAGAATTAACATGCTAACTCTTAGCAGCTTTTTACAAGCATACAGTGCCTTGCGAAAGTATTCGGCCCCCTTGAACTTTGCGACCTTTTGCCACATTTCAGGCTTCAAACATAAAGATATGAAACTGTAATTTTTTGTGAAGAATCAACAACAAGTGGGACACAATCATGAAGTGGAACGAAATTTATTGGATATTTCAAACTTTTTTAACAAATAAAAAACTGAAAAATTGGGCATGCAAAATTATTCAGCCCCTTTACTTTCAGTGCAGCAAACTCTCTCCAGAAGTTCAGTGAGGATCTCTGAATGATCCAATGTTGACCTAAATGACTAATGATGATAAATAGAATCCACCTGTGTGTAATCAAGTCTCCGTATAAATGCACCTGCACTGTGATAGTCTCAGAGGTCCGTTTAAAGCGCAGAGAGCATCATGAAGAACAAGGAACACACCAGGCAGGTCCGAGATACTGTTGTGGAGAAGTTTAAAGCCGGATTTGGATACAAAAAGATTTCCCAAGCTTTAAACATCCCAAGGAGCACTGTGCAAGCGATAATATTGAAATGGAAGGAGTATCAGACCACTGCAAATCTACCAAGACCTGGCCGTCCCTCTAAACTTTCAGCTCATACAAGGAGAAGACTGATCAGAGATGCAGCCAAGAGGCCCATGATCACTCTGGATGAACTGCAGAGATCTACAGCTGAGGTGGGAGACTCTGTCCATAGGACAACAATCAGTCGTATACTGCACAAATCTGGCCTTTATGGAAGAGTGGCAAGAAGAAAGCCATTTCTTAAAGATATCCATAAAAAGTGTCGTTTACAGTTTGCCACAAGCCACCTGGGAGACACACCAAACATGTGGAAGAAGGTGCTCTGGTCAGATGAAACCAAAATCGAACTTTTTGGCAACAATGCAAAACGTTATGTTTGGCGTAAAAGCAACACAGCTCATCACCCTGAACACACCATCCCCACTGTCAAACATGGTGGTGGCAGCATCATGGTTTGGGCCTGCTTTTCTTCAGCAGGGACAGGGAAGATGGTTAAAATTGATGGGAAGATGGATGGAGCCAAATACAGGACCATTCTGGAAGAAAACCTATGGAGTCTGCAAAAGACCTGAGACTGGGACAGAGATTTGTCTTCCAACAAGACAATGATCCAAAACATAAAGCAAAATCTACAATGGAATGGTTCACAAATAAACATATCCAGGTGTTAGAATGGCCAAGTCAAAGTCCAGACCTGAATCCAATCGAGAATCTGTGGAAAGAACTGAAAACTGCTGTTCACAAATGCTCTCCATCCAACCTCACTGAGCTCGAGCTGTTTTGCAAGGAGGAATGGGCAAAAATTTCAGTCTCTCGATGTGCAAAACTGATAGAGACATACCCCAAGCGACTTACAGCTGTAATCGCAGCAAAAGGTGGCGCTACAAAGTATTAACTTAAGGGGGCTGAATAATTTTGCACGCCCAATTTTTCAGTTTTTTATTTGTTAAAAAAGTTTGAAATAGCCAATAAGTTGCGTTCCAATTCATGATTGTGTCCCACTTCTTGTTGATTCTTCACAAAAAATTACAGTTTCATATCTTTATGTTTGAAGCCTGAAATGTGGCAAAAGGTCGCAAAGTTCAAGAGGGCCGAATACTTTCGCAAGGCACTGTACCTGGGAAGATCATGTGCAAACACAAAACAGAAGATTTTACTGAAGATTAATGTAGACAAGGAATTTGTGTTCTGTATTTTTTGTAGACGATTTCTAAAGGGTGCTGTAATGACAAAAAATAAAAAAACAATTCCGGTAAAATTGTTAAGCAATAAAACATGAAATTGTCTGTAACATTAGCATACTGTACTCTTGTTTTAGTTGATATAAATGTTACATAGCAAAACGTTATGTAACAAGCAGTCACAAAAAAATGCTCCTACTGTTTGCCAAGGTGCTTGTGTAACCGACACAGGCCTTTCTATGACTGGTGGACTTTTCCTCACCCTTGTTAAGCAAGAACGTTGGCCTGCATGTTAGATTTTTGCTTCAACTACATTTTCTGCATTACACTAAAGCAAAACAAAGGCATGCCTTTCTTTAAACTGTTCGCCTCATGAGATGCACGTCATTAGGGGACAGAAGGAACTGACCATGCTGAGGCACATGTGGAACTATGCATGACAAACCCCATAAGTGCAGTCATAAAACTATCAGGAGGGATTTTCCTAATTGCACCCTGGTGATTATTAGGAGTGGCAGCAGGATAGTAAAAAGCAGACAAGGCACATAAACAGAACCTCTACTTTCTTGCTATGATTGACTCACACAGTTTAACCATTAAACCAAGGCTCCATATCAGGTTGGACAATAGTGATTAGTGATTGGAATGTTTGAGTCTGACAAATAAATCAAGACTAAACAATATCATGCAGATTGAGTATTGCTGAAGAGATAGGCTGGGAGGAATATATCAGAGTCAGTGTTAAACTGAAGGGAATCAGAGGCCTCCCATTCCACTGCCCACAATGGTTCCTTTAGCATCCTCACAGAAATCATTGGCAAGTGTGAACTGCAGACTGCTGCGAATTAGAACTTGCGACAACTCAAAATGATCAGGGTAAGTTATTGCAATTTGCATTTTTCCCCTTGCAAGCTATTTAGGAATAGGAGCCAAACAAGTTGCAGCATCATTTTGAGTTTCCCATTTTGATCTGAAAGAACCCTACATGCAGTGAACTTGATCATCATGTTGAACTGCTTTCAAACCACAACCTCAGACAAGCAAGGTACCCAAGAGTCTTCCTTTCAAAGCACAACCTCAGACAAGCAAGGTACCCAACAGCCTTACTTTCAAAGCACAACCTCAGACAAGCAAGGTACCCAGCAGCCTTCCTTTCAAAGCACAACCTCATAGACAAGCAAGGTACCCAACAGTCTTCCGTTCAAAGCACAACCTCAGACAAGCAAAGTACCCAACAGCCTTCCTTTCAAAGCACAACCTCAGACAAGCAAGGTACCCAACAGCCTTCCTTTCAAAGCACAACCTCAGACAAGCAAGGTACCCAACAGCCTTCCGTTCAAAGCACAACCTCATAGACAAGCAAGGTACCCAACAGCCTTCCTTTCAAAGCACAACCTCAGACAAGCAAGGTACCCAACAGCCTTCCGTTCAAAGCACAACCTCATAGACAAGCAAGATACCCAACAGCCTTCCTTTCAAAGCACAACCTCATAGACAAGCAAGGTACCCAACAGCCTTCCTTTCAAAGCACAACCTCAGACAAGCAAGGTATCCAACAGCCTCAGTGCACAATTTGACCAAGCATTTGAAGATTTCCATATTACAGTTAATCCGTCATTAACAAAAAGAAAGGAACCACTTTCATTAAGAAAGGACCTCTTCCCCCCCTTTACTAGCCTGTGCCAGGAAAAGCTGTTTGTTACACCACTGGGTAAGTGCTGGAAGCGTTTACATTTTAACAGTCAGTTTCTCACATCTGGCTCCAGTCTCCTCCTTCCAAACATTCCACATTGTGGCTTCCTACTTCTCCACTGGGAGTCCGATGCCTGATCATCCTTTATGAATCACCTCTCTTCTACTTGAACGGATAGCTTGAGTTTGGGGTTGGTTTACAATAGTGTGCTACACTTTATTATCGTACACCCATGCTGAGTGACTGGATTTCTTCCATGGAACAGGAAACACCACAAGCATGGGACTTCAGAAAACCAGAGCTCATTCATTCTGCTTTTATTTATTTCTCTTGAGAGCAACACTGAACAGTTCAAAAACACCTTCAAACACCTCATCCAGTAACACACTGTTTCATATCAGACATGTCTTCTGCAGTCCACAAGGGCCGCAAGTACATTACACACAAAAGGGAGGGTGTACAATTTGGTTTTATTATTTGCTTAGGTAGCCCTGTGGTGTGAAACTACTAATGGTCCTGGGTTTATGTGTTTCTAGTTGATTTAGTATGGTATTTAAATTTCAAATTTAAATGCAGTTACTACACAATATTTCAGTATATGTGTTGTATATTCCACCGGGTACGGGTCCAGCGCCAAAGAAAATGTTGACAGTATTGTTAGTTACAAGAAAACTGGAACTGTTCCAGTTAACTTTCTCGCCAAGTGGGATAGTAGGATACAGCAGCTTTCTTAAAGAGTTAACAAACATGAGTGGAGATGTTAAGTACTGTTAATCTTTGGTACTGTTGCATGTGAGCCCAGTAGGGGTCACTGTTAATGTTGTGTACAGAGTTGACGGTAGAAGATCCAAGAAACCCTCAAAGCCTCAAAAGATTTGTATCTTGCTTGTTATTGCAATTTCAACCCCCCCCCCCCCCTTTGAGCTATTTAGGAATGGAATATCTTTCGCAGACAAACAAGCTGCAACATTATTTTTAGTAGCCCATGCTTACGACAATAGTCTCAACCTCAAACCGGACACCAATGACTTCCTCAGCAAAGTAATTACAGCTTGAAAATATGGGTTGTGTGTTTACTGCAGCTCCCAGACAGCGCATCGGAATCCTAAGGAGAAGGAGTCACGGATCTTTTTGGGAGAGTGAAAAAACTTGCACCTGCTAGTAACATTACATGGGTTACACATTTACAATGTCAAGTACTGTATATAACACACCTATTAAACATCTATTAAAAATGTAAGATTCATTTCCGTACAGTTTAAATTTACAGTACTATTCCTGTACTGTTTTATTAATGGCATGTTTTAGTTATTTTCTCTTCCTAAGCTGGTAATTATTATTATTATTATTTATTTCTTAGCAGATACACATACACTCTACACACAGGACATGCAATAATTCGTTGTCTGGACCGATGAGGTCAGGTTCAGCAAAGAAGCACAAGTTTTGAAATGCACAGCATTCCTAGTCTATTGATTTTGCAATGCTCTGGTTTTCTTTACTGTCTTTGTTGAATTGATTGCTGATCAAGTGAAGGGAGCTGGGTTGTTTCGTTTGCTGTCACGAAAAGGTGTAAGTTTGAATTCTTGTTTCTTTCTTTCAAAAGTTGTATAAGATTATAATTACCAAAGGGTTTTGCCCAGTGCTTTTTTTACAGTGGTTCCCATTTGTTTTGTTGCATAGGAACACTGTGTTTGGTTAAGCACTTTCTCCATCAAAGGCCCGGCATCTTTCCTTTGTGGGTTTGTTTGACAATTGAAATCCAGGTGATGACATCAATGCAAGATGTTAAACACCTACAACTGGGGCCTTTCTGGTAACTTCCTGAAACTGCAGTCGTGCCCAACAGAAACAGGTTTTAGTATCTGCAGAACAAACTACTGCAGCATGCAGGAAAGTGCTGTAAAGTACACAGCACAATTTAGTTCTAGCAAAGGGACAAAGGTGAAAAGCACAGTGTCCTTGCTGGTTTCCAGCTTGTTTATAGAAGGGCGTAAAAAATTAATCACACACTCAACACACCTTTCCATGAATCACAACACTCAACACAGCTTTCCATGAATCACAACACTCAACACACCTTTCCATGAATCACAACACTCAACACACCTTTCCATGAATCACACACTCAACACACCTTTCCATGAATCACACACTCAACACACCTTTCCATGAATCACACACTCAACACACCTTTCCATGAATCACACACTCAACACACCTTTCCATGAATCACACATTCAACACACCTTTCCATAAATCACACCACTCAACACACCTTTCCATGAATCACACACTCAACACACTGTTCTAGTGTCAGAATTCTCCAGCTTCATTCATTCCTCTGAAGTGGGTTTGGTTCACAGAGCCTGTCGATGTGCTCTAGTGATTGGCTCTCTCACTCGGGTGCTAATTCTTAGGGGGTGAAGCAGGAAGGGGATCACAGCAGACCGACAGTTAACCCCCGTCAGCTATCTTTGCACAGCTCACTGCTGATCAGTAGCAGGCACTGGCCAGGGTGACACCTGTAACGTCATTACAGAGATCTGCATCCCCTGAAAGCCACCACAGTGACCCCAGAACCAGCAGTCTGCACTTTGGAGTGTTATTAGTTACCACTGTGGTTTTATGCTGAATCAATGACTAATACCGCTGTAGCTGCTATTGTACCAGCAAGTATGCCTCAGTACAGAACCATTAGAGATATCAATTCAAGTTTTCTGTTTCCAGTCATTGATCCTGTAGTGCAGATATCAAATCTCCTTGTTAGGTCATTGTAGCACATCCCTGCTATTCAATAAAGTAACTTCCCCATCTCACATGTAACAGAATAACAGCTAATTACCAAGTCAAAATGGGGCATGACCACATTCCAACTACTGTAAATCAATAAATGAATAAAAAGCATGTCTTGGTACGGATTCTAGGAAATGCTCTGTTTTCCTCACGTGTTCCACATAAACTCGGAATAGCTGACATGCCCAGCTCTGGTGACTGCCCCAGCATCTCCACTGTTGTTAATGGTTATGATGGCCTTAAAATGATTTTGCAATCTCCCTTTGATCAAAGGTTTTAATGCTGTCATAAAAAGTGTACATTTCTTTATCATTTATATTGCTTAGTTGTGCTTCATTAAAATAATCATAAATACATGTCTGTCTGTCTATCAATCTATCTACATAGCTCCCAAAAACAGTAAATAAGATTTTTATTTATTCTTTATAAAACATCAATAGGCATTAAGAAGGTGGTTGGGATCAAAGACACCTTTTCAAACAAGGAATTAAAATAAATAAATAAATAAATAAATAAATAAATAACTCAGCCCGACTACATTAAGAAGGAGTTTGAACAACAGAACATATATTTGTCGGGGAGCAATTAGTGAAAATCTGAATTGATAATGCTATTGGGCTACTGTATTTCTTTGTGCAACATGTTTTCTGCTATACTGTACAAGTACAATGCACATGAACCAGCAACCACCTGTATTATGGTATCCTATTATTATAAAACGTCCCACAATTTCGAGCACCAAGAGATAAGCCAGCTTTCTCTGAGAATTCAATTAAATAAAAAAAGAAAGTAACTACAACATCTAAAGCCAGGTGGACTGTTAACCTGGTGAAGCCATTTTAAAGTGACAAGCAGACTATAGATAACACTTTCTGGACGTTTGGTATCTGTAAGCTGTTATGGGTATTTATTTGGCATCTGGGTGATGAAGGTCCTGAAAGGGTTAAACCCAGGGGAAATACCAAGATAACAAGCTCCTACCTTTTTAGTTTTCACCGTAGAGGCACAGCAGTCACCTCCATCGTAGTTGCAGAAAGCTCGGTTGTTGATTGCGTCGCAGTAATTATCGCCCATGAATGGCTGGGGAAAATAAGATTAGCATCAGCATACAGTACATTGTATATATAGCTTTTACCAAGTGAGAACTACAGGATCCCCAGTAGAGACCGGTGAATTTGCACATCCGGGCTGTGCACCTGCACTCCACTGACTGCATGCCTCACCCTGCACATCACATGGGTGTGCTTTAACCAGATGAGACGCTCTGGGATCCGGAAATGCACTCTAATGAAGGCTCAAATGCAACCGTAATGCACTTCATTTTTAATGCTTAGACGTGACAAGGCTAGAAAACAATGGGAAATGAGCCAGGAATCGATACTGATTCAGGCTTCCTGAAAAGCATTAGGAAACCTTCTGCTTTGAATCAAAACGTCACATTGAATCAGAAACATGAACCTGGTTCTGTAACATTCGAATGGAAATTCCTGCACGTGAATTTGTGTCCCCGCCATAAATGACACAGTTCATAGACATTAGAAATACGTATGACAACGTGTTTTACCTTGCACTGATTTACCACCTTCAGAATTTACACGACACTTTCTAAAACGTGACGTGTGAGAATAACATATTAAACAGGTTCAACAAAGTGCTGCTTCAGATTTGATAAGCGAGTCAGAATTGGCGGATACAGATGCAGGTACGTCACTCCAATGCTTTCCAAACACTGGCCCAACTTAGAAAGTTAATATTACATACAGTGATCAACATTTTGTTGTGATCCTATTTTCTGTTATGAGGAGAGTAATAAACTAAAACCAAAATTTTTCCGAAAAAATGTTTTCTTTGTACAATGCCCCCTTTTCCACGTTTATTTTTTTGAAGAGTTTTTTTTTACAGTTTTCACTTGCCTGTACAGCTAAAAAAAAAAAAGGCACAAGTAAACCTCAGTAATGCTATACTTTTGCCTCTTACTGTAGTTTATTGCGAAGAAACTACAACGGCAGGGATTAAAAAAAAAAAAAAAGCGTGATGTCTACTTTTGTAATGTTCCTGCCTGAAAACACACAGAAAAAAATGTATAACTAACTCCTGTGTGAGATCCTCTGCTTTATAGTGAATTCAGTGTGGCAAAGTAAGGTCTTTACAACATATTGTGGAATAGTAGTTTTACATGCACTTTTATGACATAACGACTTTCCAAACCGTTATACTTGTTAGATTTAGCTTGGAATTGTGATTGATCAGGAAATTCAATGTATTATTAGAAGAGCCTGGGAATTAAGAATCAGTAGAGTTGAAGAGGCTGCTGTGTTTTTTAAAGGAGAAACACTTTGGCTTTATTATAGAAAAAAAAATAGAAGTGAGTATGTCTATATTTTCATTATGTTCCATATGATATACTTTTTAGGAAAAAGTAGCAGCGTGGCCACCACTAAGTGTTCGTGGTCGCACTGAGGCCACCAGAAAAACAGGTTTGAGAAGCACTAGTCTATGATTTTGGAACAGAACCTCACTATGAGAAATGAGTGGCAATCTGATAATGGGTTTTTGAACCTCCAACCAGACACTGTCAATAACCTTGGCATGCGTGCACACTGACCAACATGGTCACCTTTCCTTCTTAAATCTGTCTGTCCACCTGGTTTTCCAATAGATCTGTTACCTTATTATCATCTAACTGCCGGAAAACCATTTAAAGCAAAACATATCTTTGGTTTTATTTTGTTGGCTAAATACTGTCGGTATGGTATGTGCTTTTAATAGACTAGTTAAGGCCTCCCACTTCCCTTCAGGTTGTTTAGTAATATTAGTGGGTCTGCCTGCTGTCACAGCAGGCCAGGTCTGTACTGAGCATGCACACTCACAGAACAAGTGGAATGCATGCATATTTGTCTAAAAATTAATTCATACTTCTGTATGTGAATGAAGAAATGAAGCAATAAACAGTTAGGTAAACTGCAGAATTTAAACAACGAATACACACACGCTGCCACAGCCGACACGTCTTACCTCACAACCTTTGATGCAGTGAACCATTTCTGGATGAGGATACCACTTGAGCCCCCCAGTGCAGACAACACTCTGTTCAGGAAAAGAAAGAGAGAAAAGGGCGAAATGTAGACAAGAGACAAATATTATTGCAACGCCGCAGGCAGCAAACAAAGTTCTCCTGTGGAGCAGGAGCATGTCTCAACTACTCGAGGTAATCCAGGAAGCATCCAGAAGGAAAACATTTCATTGTGCCTGGCTGGGTGTGTGCTATCATGCTTCTCCAAAGGAGCCCGCAAAGAGATAAACAAAGTCACATGGGCCTGTCCCTGGAAAGTGAGTCACAGCAAAAACACAAGCAAAAGGCAAGCTTGGAGGCTGCTACAAACTTTCACTGCTTTTCTCTTTCTTGGAGTGCCAAGGGATTGTTTTTGCTTGCGAAACAAACAAAAAAATATTCAAACCCTATACCTTGCATAACTTTGGCTGCCCTTTTGATCATTTCTGTCAGCTTTACAATCCTCAGAAGTAAAATGCCATATTTAAAACAAAACCAAAAAAAAACATTGTTACAGCAGTATCCGGTACATTGCGTGACTAAGAAGCTGTGTGGGGTGGAAAGGGGTTTTACAAAGTCAAGAACATTACAATTAGAGAGGGCAAAACATTCCTTCTATGCGACGGGAGTACTGGGAAACCTGGAGGCTCAAAGCAGTTCAGTGCGTGCTGGCCATTTGGTTGTTTAGAACATGCAACACTTCCAACAGCCAGACTGCCAGCAGCTAAAGCTGGAATGGGAAAATAAAAAAGTGCACAGAGAAACCCAGAGGAAAAGACTTTTGTTTTGCAATTAACTGAGCTAGAGTTGCTCGTGCCAGTGTAACGGGCAGTGTTGTATGATACACTGCCGTTACAGATTCTGTCCTGTGTCCTGCTGGTAGGATGAGATGAGGTTAAAGGCTCTAAAATCATGAATGCTCGGCTCTTTTGCATTGTGGTTCAGACACTCACTTGCAGTGTGCGGAGTCGCCAGGTATCTGTTTCTTGTTCAATGCCACTGCACACACTGAAACGCCATCAAACGGATATTTTTCGGAGCAAGTACCTGGTTCCAGGTGAGGGTAGCCCTATGGGGACAGCCTTCTGATACAGAATGGGGATCGAACGGGGGGTGGGGACGACGACGACATTTCCAAGAAGTTTTCCAGCGCTGCCTGTGGAGATGCTAAAAGGTAACTAACTCACTAGGCTATATTTAAAAAAATACAAATCCATCCATGAATTAGTATTCAGTATTGTACTGCAGCCTGGTAGAGTGTTTACATGAGGGCTAATTTAATCCATCTGGTGGGAACCTCAGCTTGTTTTTACAGTTCCTGTAAAGCTGGGTGCCGTTTGAGGCTTACCTGTATCAGACTGTTTTTCTTTCCGGCCGTTTCATATTTTCCACTGTTAGTCAGGCCCTGCTTCTCAGTGTGAGTGTATGTAAACTCTGTGGGATGAAGGGATAGAGGCCCCTAGTTGTGATAGACTCCAGTCAAGAGCACTGTTTATCCCCTCGGAGGAGGAGACCAGAATGCAAGAACAGCTCGATGACACTCAGCAATTCAATCTCCCTCTACGGACCACCATACATGTCTGTCTACGCCAGGGTGAATCGTCACTAGAAAGGCTTTTTTGCAAATGTCGTGGTGGAAGCTTATGTACATGAAATAGCCATGAAATCCTAATACACATCACACCAGTCTTGGCACTGCGTTTTGGGTAAAACGAACAACAAATATCCCTTTGATAATAAATTGATAACATTTGGAGAACCACTGCACTGGCATTCTTTCTTATTAAAATCTGTTGCTGATTTCTGAAGCGGGGGAAATTCAAGGATATTAAGATAGTGAGTGAACGTGGTATCTGATTAAATGACAGTCCTCATTCCTGACATTGATACAGTGGCTCTCAAAAGTATTCACCCCCCTTGGACTTTTCCACATTTTATTGTGTTACAACATGGAATCAAAATTGATTTAATTAGGAGTTTTTGTCACTGATCAACACAAAAAAGTCCATAATGTCAAAGTGAAAAATAAAATCTACAAACTGTTCTAAATTAATTACAAATACAAAACAGAAAATAATTGATTGCATAAGTATTCACCCCCTTGAGTCAATATTTGGTAGAGGCACCTTTGGCAGCAATTACAGCCATGAATCTATTTGGATAAGTCTCTACCAGCTTTGCACATCTGGACACTGCAATTTTTGCCCATTCTTCTTTGCAAAATTGCTCAAGCTCCGTCAAGTTGGATGGGGACCTTTGGTGAACAGCAATTTTCAACTCTTTCCACATATTCTCAATTGGATTGAGGTCCGGGCTTTGACTGGGCCACTCCAGGACATTGACCTTTTTGTTTTTAAGCCACTCCAGTGTGGCTTTGGCTGTATGTTTGGGGTCATTGTCCTGCTGGAAGATGAATCTTCTCCCAAGTCCCAGGTCTCTTGCAGACTTCAGCAGGTTTTCCTCCAGGATTTCTCTGTACTTTGCTGCATCCATTTTGCCCTCTATCTTCACGAGCTTTCCAGGCCCTGACACAGCAGTGTGGAGTAGTGGTAAGGGCTCTGGACTCTTGACCGGAGGGTTGTGGGTTCAATCCCCAGTCCCTGCTGTTGTACCCTTGAGCAAGGTACTTTACCTAGATTGCTCCAGTAAAAACCCAACTGTATAAATGGGTAATTGTATGTAAAAATAATGTGATATCTGTATAATGTGAAATAATGTATAATGTGATAACTTGTAACAATTGTAAGTCGCCCTGGATAAGGGCGTCTGCTAAGAAATAAATGATAATAATAATAATAATAATGATGCTGCCACCACCATGCTTCACGGTAGGGATGGTGTTCTCAGGATGATGTGCGGTGTTAGGCTTGCACCAAACATAGCGCTTAGCGTTGAGGCCAAAAAGCTCTATTTTGGTCTCATCAGACCATAGAATCTTCTTCCATGTGGTCTCAGAGTCTCCCACATGCCTTCTGGCAAACTCTAGCCGAGATCTGATGTGAGTTTTTTTCAACAATGGCTTTCTTTTTGCCACTCTCCCATAAAGGCCAGTTTTGTGAAGCACCCGGGCTATTGTTGCCGTATGCACAGTGTCTCCCAGCTCAGCCGTGGAAGACTGTAACTCCTTTAGAGTTGCCATAGGCCTCTTGGTGGCCTCCCTGACTAGTGCCCTTCTCATCCGGATACTCAGTTTTTGAGGACGGCCTGTTCTAGACAGATTCACAGTTGTGCCATACTCGCTCCATTTCTTAATAATGGACTTTACTGTGCTCCGGGGGATATTCAATGCCTTGGAAATGTTCTTATATCCTAACCCTGATTGGTGCTTTTGAAGAACCTTATTCTGGATTTGCTTTGAATGTTCCTTCGTCTTCATGATGTAGTTTTTGTTAGGAAATGTACTAACCAACTGTGGGACCTCCCAGAGACAGGTGTATTTAACCTGAAATCATGTGAAACACCTTAACCCTTTGCGGTCCTATGTCGGACCTGGTCCGACATTGCAATTATTCCTATCAGGTCCATTGTCGGACCCTGTCCGACATCATCAAAAAAACGGGCGGCCATAAGGAAACAAGCTGGCTGATACTGCATCAGCGCACAGAGAACATCATGGACATTTGCAGAGCTTTTTTGAGATGTTATAGTAATAAAATAATGACTTGGATTGCATTATTGAGGAGTTTGGTGATAAAACGAGTGATCAGGAGATGATTGATCAGTATGTACGACTATTATTATTATAATGTATTTCTTACATAGGTGAAAGCTATAGCGAACGAAAGGGTGGGGCGGGGCTGGACATGCCTAGTGAGTGCTTTGCTGATATGCAGGGCCTTTTAAACCCGTTTGACTGTGGAAAAAAAATACTTTTAAACAGCGCGTCTAAAATTAACTGTGCGTGTGAAAAGAAATTGGACCCGACGTGCCTGACACACACTTAATAAATGGACTGCAAAGGGTTAAATGCACACAGGTGGACTCCATTCAACTAATTATGTGACTTCTAAAGACAATTGGTTGCATTGGTTGTGTCATAGCAAAGGGGGTGAATACTTATGCAATCAATTCTTTTCTGTTTTATATTTGTAATTCATTTAGAATAATTTGTAGATTTTATTTTTCACTTTGACATTTTAGACTTTTTTGTGTTGATCAGTGGCAAAAACTCCTCATTAAATCCATTTTGATTCCATGTTGTAACACAATAAAATGTGGAAAAGTCTAAGGGAATACTTTTGAGAGCCACTGTACATGTTGTGGTACCACTGCGCTTGTGATATGGCTGGTTTATTAAAACCCTTTGCTACATTGTAAATCAGACTGTAATAACATATTTACACATATGATTGTGTGGTTTCAATGCAACAATAAGATTGTCAGTGTAATGACTATGTAACCACATATGGAATTACACATGTGGCACTTAGTGTTACAGAACACTCTGCAAAGTTTACAGAAATGCATTAAGCTACCTTCGCTGTGTCCCGTGTTATCCATATCACTGCATTATATTTTTAAACATATTGCCAACTCTTTACATTTTTAATCACACATCATGGATCATAAAATCA
Organism: Acipenser ruthenus; assembly: GCF_902713425.1. Lineage (NCBI taxonomy): Eukaryota > Metazoa > Chordata > Actinopteri > Acipenseriformes > Acipenseridae > Acipenser > Acipenser ruthenus. The sequence continues at coordinate 14,015,349 of NC_081203.1, forward strand.
ATGAAGGAATACATTTCTCAACATTTACTCTGGAGCGTTCATCAGAAGAAAAGAAAGCTATCGCAGTGTATTCCAATCACACTCCCTCCTGCAACAATGCTGGTTTTCTGTGCCCATTCAGAGCAGCAGCATTGTTGTAGGAAGGAGCACGTTTCTTGTCAACACTGCAGGCAGTTCTGTAACACTTTAATGTAAAGTGTAACCCAATATATTTCAAGAGCTGACTGTAATTAATTCAAAAGGCACCACGGTATTTAGTAAGCAATGTTCTGAGTTGGGCAAAATGTGCAACTACTGGCCCAACTCCCCGAGTTCACAAACCTGCACAGATTGTTTTATGTTTTGGTAAGTCAAAGAGCCGGGAGAAAAAATGCTGCACCATTCTGACACCTTTAACTTTGTATCCCTGAAATGTAATTGCCTTTTCATAACCCTGAACTAAGCACTCAGTAAACTGATGGCTGTTGAATTTCATTCATAAAGAATCTGACTTGAGATCAGGAGCACAATTCTTTAATCCAAGCTTACCCTTTTTAAAAGATTGATCACAAAGCTTTCATGTTCATATCAGTCCACCAAATAAGAGGATAGCTAACTTGGTCATTTAGCAAGATTGTCTGAAGGTTGTAATAATGTAGTAACGTGTTTGGGTAACAAAACTATCCCATGCCACAGATATAAATAACAGATTACAGATGCAAGTGCATTGGACTACATTTAATAAGAACCATACCGGTGATCAGGTATTCAACAGCCAAAGAAAAGTAGATATTACTAACAGGAAAAAAGACTAAACACAGTAAGTTAAACAGTTGACTGGAGAGAACTAAACACATTAAAACCGTAGGGCAGCCCTGGCCGAAGCAAAAGTAGGTCATCATGACCTAGATTGTGACTCCCCTTTAAAAGATGTGGGATTCTCAAGATAAAGCCAGAAATATGTGTGATGCATTATATACAATATGGGCACTTTCTCTATAACCCAGCTGCTGGGATGTGCATCAGTCATTCTATCATTAGAACAATCATTAAAATAATGACCAGCAAGTTTCCCTACAGCCTGACAATCCTTTTTAATAACTTAAGCTGTGCCAGAGACGGATGACTCGCAGTGCCTTTATTCCATTTATACATCAAAATCTATTTTTTAGACCAGCTTTCAGGGGTATTACAACATCCCTCCGTGTGATAATTCATGTAAACTGAAAGTGGGAGCATGTATATGATTAGTCTAAAGGGAAAAACCATGCTTCTCAATCTGGAAATAAAACGCATGTTCTTTATTGCTTGTGTGATGTTGATTACTGATTTTAAAAAAAAAATCAATTGCTTTTTTACACCCAAGAGCTCTAGAGTAGATGTTGGCAAAGACAAAGACCAGCACCCTGCAGGAGCATGCTTGAGCTCATCAGGCACCTGGGCAGTGGGGTCCACTGCAGTGCAGTGAGCTGAAGCAGTCCCTGCTGCTTTTCCATCTCTATCCCACCAGAGTTCAAGACTTAAAGCGAGGACCTGTGCTCCACTGACTGTATGACTCACCTTGCACACCACACAGCCATGCCTTTACCAGGGGAGACCCTCTGGGACCCCTGCACTCCCCTGACTGTATGACTCACCCTGCACACCACACAGCCATGCCTTTACCAGGGGAGACCCTCTGGGACCCCTGCACTCCCCTGACTGTATGACTCACCTTGCACACCACACAGCCATGCCTTTACCAGGGGAGACCCTCTGGGACCCCTGCACTCCCCTGACTGTATGACTCACCTTGCACACCACACAGCCATGCCTTTACCAGGGGAGACCCTCTGGGACCCCTGCACTCCCCTGACTGTATGACTCACCCTGCACACCACACAGCCATGCCTTTACCAGGGGAGACCCTCTGGGACCCCTGCACTCCCCTGACTGTATGACTCATCTTGCACACCACACAGCCATGCCTTTACCAGGGGAGAAGCTCTGGGACCCCTGCACTCCCCTGACTGTATGACTCACCCTGCACACCACACAGCCATGCCTTTACCAGGGGAGAAGCTCTGGGACCCCTGCACTTCCCTGACTGTATGACTCACCTTGCACACCACACAGCCATGCCTTTACCAGGGGAGACTCTCTGGGACCCCTGCACTCCCCTGACTGTATGACTCACCTTGCACACCACACAGCCATGCCTTTACCAGGGGAGACTCTCTGGGACCCCTGCACTCCCCTGACTGTATGACTCACCCTGCACACCACACAGCCATGCCTTTACCAGGGGAGACCCTCTGGGACCCCTGCACTCCCCTGACTGTATGACTCATCTTGCACACCACACAGCCATGCCTTTACCAGGGGAGAAGCTCTGGGACCCCTGCACTCCCCTGACTGGGACCTTTGCTAACCCCGTGTTTTAAATCTACAATCGGAAAGGTTATTTTTGTTTCCAGTGGATAGAACGAAAGCACAGGTAATGTACATTGAATAATGGAAAGTCTAAATGCTGCATTTACATTATTGTTCATTTTTGCATCTCTCTCTGTGTCCTGTATTCATTATGAGGGAGGTGACATTGCATTAGTGTTTGAGCTACGGTTTTCGAAATGCATTTGTATTACCTCCAAGACTGAGGACGGTCCTTGTCGATGTGGAATTGTAAACCGATACCTAATATAGTATAAATGATAGGTGTACATTCCTGTGTGTGTGTCAGCAATTTGAGGTAAATGACTGATTGACTGCTATCACAAACAAAGTTATTTTTAACTGAGGCTGCATTCATCCTGCAGGTATGGTTAGACAAGCAGTCCCCAGATCACGTGTACCTGAGAGGAATGAGGTACTTTGAGCTGTGCTTGATCAGCCTCTACTAAAGCATTGTCATCTGTAAACACAGCATGATAAAACACAAGGACAGAAACACAAGGACTATCGATTTCACCTCGGCACAGACACTTTAACATGGTGACCTTTCAGCTATGAAATGATTTCTAACCAAAGCTACTGATAGAAATACCGAATATATCATATTGCAGGCATTCTCTAGTGTAAAAAGGCTGAGAGCGCAAGGTCATATATTATCTTTCTAGAGTGCAATATTCAAACCAATTCCCTAAATCTCTCTATTATCATCATCATCATCATCATCATCATCATCATCAGTATTAGTATTAATATTGGACCGTTTGCCCTGATCACTGCACGACACAATCATGATGACATTGTTCAAGTTCATCCCCAACGTGCTCAATTGGTTTGAGATTCAGGCTAATGGAAGATGCCTGAAGTCTCCGTCATCCGGTGGAGGCAGCATTATTGTATTAAAAGCTGCTGTTGGCATCAGGGCTCAGGTGCAGCATTGCTGAGTGGACTTGCTCAATAGCGATGAAGTAAACTACCGCATTCGATTGGTTTTCCAGAGTAATCAAGGGACCCCAGGTAGACCAGGAGAAGAAAATGCTCCACACCAAGGCAAGGCCAGGTCCGAATAGTGTCTAGGCAGTTACAGGACTGGACTGCAGTGAAGAAACGGGATTACTGTACTCTGTGAATCAAAGACCTCGGAGGACACGTCACAGGATCTACATTAGCTAGAGAATCCACAGTAATTGTGGTACATTTTCACACCTGAACAAGGGCCTTGTGTGGTCTTGAAGGTTTGCATTAACTATTGTTCCAAATAGGGATGCCATTTTTTTATTTTTTTTATCATGTTTTTATTATTATTATTATTATTATAAGCCTTTAAGGATAAATAAATCCAGGCTGCTGCTTTTTTTTTTTTTCTCTCACTGAGACAAAAGCAATGAAAATCCACTTGGAAGCGAATGTAGAAATTGGTTGCTACTGTGCCAAGCTGTGTGAAAACATGAAATGGTCCGCCACTTTCTTCCTTTCTTGCAGAGAACAAAGGAGGGAAATTACTGTCTGACGCATTAGAGCCACTTGTGTATTCCTAAACTACCCTTACAGAAAAGTTTAAAAAAATACCACAGGGATCTGATTACAATACCAGTGCATTACCCCAAAGAAGCCTCGTCAGAACCATTAGCAGAGCACATAGGAATGTACTGGAAACAAATACAGCATATAGCATGGTGGTACTGATACACAGTTATCGAAACAGTACCTTACCATGGTCCTACAAAATTACTACTAGTATGTTTGTGAATCAAAACATGGTACCATCCTGCCAATGTCTTCTTAATACAGTACCACTGCATTGCCACGGAAGAAATGTGTTTCGGGTACAGCCGATCATAGTAAACTGTGGAAATAAAACTACTGTACAGACTGTAATGCAATCCAAATTCGACCTACAGCCTCTTTGCATTGTCTTGAAGCAGAAGAGCAAAACAAAGAGCTCAAATGAATAAGTAATTGAATGGAATATGAATGATTTATTAGATGTATCATACAGGAGGCTGCCATAATGTTTCCAGTGGGAACATACTCCTGCAGGGGGCCTTTTGAGCGTTTGGTGTGACCTGAAGGCTTGTTTTTATGAATAACATACTGTCTGATATCTAAAGAGACGGTTGCTGGCTTCTTTAACAATAATTTCATTCATTTCAAACTCCATTTTACTGATACAAAATAAATGTTATTAAAACAATATTTACTTAAAACATTGTAGCAGGGTGGTAGGAAAGCCCTTTAAATGAAAAGGGGTCAGGGCAGAGCCCTGCTGTTTAAATGTATTTGTTTGTTTATTTTTGGAACGGGGTCTCCCCCTCCGCCACTGTGCAGTTTATTTTGTGTTTGTATTATGATTTATTGTATGAATGTAATTATGATTTATTTATGTGTAAATATGACTGTGAGAGCTGTGTCATTTTTGTTATTGTTTTGACAGCGTAGCCGAATGTTTTGGTTGGTACTGTTTGGTAGTGTGGATGGGAAGCCCCATCCATCCACTATTAAAAAAACTTGTGTAGAAGGTGGCCATCTCAATTAGGTGATTCATTTGTTGCTAATCGGGAGATGGTCACCTGTATATAAACCTGCAGCTCTCTGCACTCCGGGTGGGGTGTTCTAGAGGAGAGAACGGGAGAGCAGTTGGAAAACAAAAACAAAAACAAAAACGAAACTGAAACAAAAGAGTAAGGAACAGTGAAGGCAACTGCCCAGCCTGACCTTAGGTCTGTTTTGGTTTATGTTTGTGACTTTTGTTTTTGTGTAAACCTTTTATTTCGCTCTGTGAGCAAGTGGTTTTTTTGTTAAATCTTTTATTTATTTTTGTTTAAATAAAAAAACGGCACATGCCGCGTCTTTTGCCTGCAGTACCTGTCAGTGTTTTTTCTTCCTGCATCTGGCCTGACGTCACCACAATGCCATTCCTTTCACAAACACCCATAACTATGTTGAAACGTTTGTCATTGAATGTATGACGTTTCTGTTAGTATTGCTAAACGCAAATGAAACATAAGAGCCAGGGCCCATTTTGGACTGTTACCTAAGCTTTGAGGCGTGCTGGTGTTGCTAATGATAATCCACTCACCTGCGCTTTTGGGGGGTTCCTCCAGTGCTCCACATCCTGTGATGTCATGTTGCTAGGTAACACCACCGGGCTGCTGTTGGCATCTATGCAGGATGGCACACACTTTGAACCTAAAAAGAACATTCATCACTGTTTAAATCATTCAAACAGATGTAAGCATGTGGTTTTGTGTGCTCTTCAAAAACCACCAACACAGAATGGAAGGGTCCAGTGCTCCACATCCTGTGATGTCATGTTGCTAGGTAACACCACCGGGCTGCTGTTGGCATCTATGCAGGATGGCACACACTTTGAACCTAAAAAGAACATTCATCACTGTTTAAATCATTCAAACAGATGCAAGCATGTGGTTTTGTGTGCTCTTCAAAAACCACCAACACAGAATGGAAGGGAAGTTCATCCTCAGTCTTCTATGAATAAGAGCAGCAGAAGTACCTATGCCGTATCCCTCATGGCAGTTGAGTCTGACGCTGTGGTTGGGAATGCGTGCCAGTGGACACTCTCCTTGCCACGTCTTGCAGATATGGAACGAGCCGCTCCAGTTGCCATCCTTCCTGCAGCGGATCAAGTTGTTATTTGGTCCCTTCTAAAGAGATACAATACAGAGTTAGCATGAGTGTGATCACAAGAGTACAAACAAACACAAGCTTTATTTATTACCAGATGTGTGTCCATTCAATATCAGTATCATAGAAGCCATGTGCTAGTTCATACACAATCCTGCTACAATGACCAACACTTATTAAAGAGTTGGCTGCACAGCATACAGAGAGCTATATACAGCAGATATATGTAACAATTGAAATTACAGCTCTCAATCTTCTAGTTGACCCAATTACTGACATTTTAATTGGATCCTGCCTGGGAACATCAATCAGGGGTTCAAAGCTTCATTGCTTAATATTTTGTCATTTTACTGGGAAAGTACGTCACTTGTAATGAGATCATAATTCTGAACAATGAATGCTTACACTGTTAGATACACCCTCCTATCCCTGAGCTCAAACTTGCATTGTCCTTACTGTTTTAAAATTTGCTTGGTTGCTATTTACAATAATAGTCTCTAATTACACTCAATTAGACTGTAATTACAAAGTAAATCCACTGATGTTAGTATGACCACTCCACAAGGCTACTAGCCTTCCCTGCCTTTCACACTGGAGGCCTGGGATTAAATCCAGTGAAATAAATGACGTGGGCACAACTCTGTAACTAATACCATGTGGAAATAGATTTCTTCATCATGGAGTTGTTTAATGTGTCTAATTGAGAATGGGCAATAGGTAACATGAAAGGCAGAGTAATTAATAAATCAGTTATCTGTCTTCTAGCTTTTTACAATAACAATTAGGCTAATTGAGGCAAAGGACAATAAAGCTAACAGTCACCATTACTGTGATTGACTGTCTAGGTAACATAAGTAGGGCTTCTGATTTTAGTTAATAGTAAAATTGATTTAATTTACATTAATAGAGAGGAGTCGCTTCTGCTTTGAAATGAAAAAGTCAGACGATTTAACAGCCCGTTTAGTTCAATTAAATACATTTTACTATGAACACGTTTCTCAGTTGTGATTGAGATACTCGAATGGCTTAACAGGTATCAATTTATTTTTTAAAAGGAGAGTAGAAAAGTCAGGGGCAAAACACTGAAAATTAGAAGCCCTACGTAAATGCTACTGTTTAATGTTCTCTTATGATTTGCTCAAGAAAAGCAGTTGAACTGTGTATTCTGCCCACCACTCATGCTCAGTAACTTCACTCTGGAGTACAGACCCAGCTGGCCTGCAGATCCAGGATCAGGGAACAAGAGTCCAGTTGCACAAGGTAACTCACAGTTTTGTTCCCTCCCTCGTTGCAGTTAATGCGACAGGCGCTGTTGAAGTTAAAGCCGTTGCTGCATTGGTACAGCCCGTGGAACACTGCGGACGGGGGGTCACAGGTCACCGGAACACAAGCTCCTTCCTGCCAGCTGCCATCCTCAGTGCATTGAGTTTTAAATGCCCTCCTTAGCGGGGAGAAATCAGGGGAAACAACATTACTGTGCTTATCCCATTTAACGTACAATAGGGTTCCATTGGTTTAAGCATCAATGGCATTACATGTGGAGGACTGTTGTGGTAAAACAGCATGTCATTGCTGTAGCAATATTAATTAAGGAGAGAACTTCAAATCATCCCTGCCCTGGGGAGTGAACTCACACAATGCACAGCAGCCTTTGAATTCCTGTGACACACTAGTAAAGCTCAATTTGAAATACATAAACACACACACCGTCCCATAATTCATCTATGTTAATCACTAAGAGATGCGATTAAACATCTTAACAGGATCCTTTTTGAGTTCTGGGGCATTCTCCACACACGCTCTGTAAATAATAAGAACTGAATGACAACAGTAGAAATCAAGGGCCTTGTATGACTGATTGAAAACGGGTGTCTGTTTGGGCCAGATACGATCACAAGACTTCGAAATGCCTACCTGTGGCTGCTTACCCTCCTTCTGAAATAGACACAGCTTGTATATTAAAATCCCAGTGCTATAAATAATCCACATTGAGGTGTTTTGATTATTTTTATTCCAGTGTTTATTCTTCCAATAGTGCACATCTTTGCAAACATTAACCGTTGAATCACCAGTTATTTTAAACGTCTTTCAGAAATGTATCCTAATATTTTCCATTTTACGTTACTTGCTATGCACAGATCTATGTGTATTATAGGTTTTATGGGGCTGTGAGAGCCAGGAGAAAGATAATAGGAGTAATATATACATAGTGACAAATAGACAGCTATCGGTGGTATTTCCTATAGAAACAATGGGGGGTTTCTATTGCAGGACACAGCGGTAACTGTACTATTTGTCACAAAGTGTTAAAGGGTTTAGATAACAAAAATATTGTGTATTAGTTGCAGTTGCAGGTATAAAATGCCAAACAAGGGTTTAAAACCTTTTATTTCAGTTGTATTAATTATTTCTAGTTTAAAACACTGTGTGTAATGGTGGCTGTGTGTAAAAACTACAATTACCATGACCTGCGAGGCAGGCTGCTCGCAATTATCGAAACAGGCTGTTAGCAATGATTGAATTAAGAAACACATACAAGGGAAGAGATGGTTCTGTGTGGTCGTGGAGACAATAAGCCATGGAAACTTCGTTTTACAGCAACCAGTTCAACTGTTTGAAAAACTACAATGGGAGCAAAGCAGCAAAACCGTCTGTACAAGGGGATCGCTATAACTGCAAGCAGGTCTACTAGTTTACAGTGTGTGTGTTTAAACTAGTGGGATCCTTCCTGAAATAGTCTATAGTGGGTTACAGACCTGGAACATTCTACTGCAGTTACCCTATCCCATGTGTGTGTAAGAAAATACAGCGTGTTTAAAAGGACAGCGAGGGATGGGACTGCAGTGAGTGGTGTGGTGCAAGGGACCGTCCACAAAGTACTTACCACTGAAGAAACGAAGAGAAATCGTTTGTTATTTGCACTGGAGCATGTATGCAAATATAAAAACACCAGAGACTGTTTAGTTTCAACCAAGATTTTATTTTCAAGGAAGTTTGTGCAAGTGTGGATATTGTTGAAAGCGCAGCCACAATACTTACCTGGAGTGGTTGCTGAAGAATTAACCTGGATCCTGTGTAATACAAATACAACAATATAAATAAAAAAGACATTGAGAATACCCTGTACCTGAGAATTCGTAGTTTTTTTCAAACATTTAAAATTACCTGAGTGGTCGTGTGATGCCTTCAAGAGATAGAAGAGCTTTGACAGAATTAGGCACTGCTTAGCGGGCTAATGCTTTAGGTAGAGAAAAAATAAACAAAGTATAGATAAGGCCCATATGTTTGGGCTAGGTTTTTCTTTTGCTTTATTGAAAAGTATTTTTGTTTAATTGTTCACTGTAATTAAAACTCACCATTGGTTCGTCACTTCTCTTTCCTGCGCAGTTTTATATACACACTTCAATGGAAAGATTCCACGCATTCTAAATACGGTTGAGCTAGAGGGATATAATCCCTGATAAATGCCCTTAGAATCTTTGTAACCGGATCACAAAGACAAATCAAACAAGATCACTCCATCAGCTATTAACAACATGTCGTTTAAAGTAAATAACTGCTCGATATCTGGAAATATTCAAATCAATTACCAAGGAAAAGACTTTTTATTACAATCTTTTTTTTCGGATCTTTGTCCTCTGTTGATTTTCACCGAAGCATTTTTAATAACTGCGCACTAAATAAGAAGAATAATAATAATATATTATTTTTTTCACAATCTTTTGTTCTCTGTTTATTCAAATAAAAGTTTACAGTTTTAAAAACGCTGTTTTGTACACTCATTTTATAGAGAAGATTGTTGTTATGGAGGACTATATTTATAGAATGTTCATTTTAAAGTGCTTATGTGGAAAGAAACATAGAAAAAAAGGAAAACATAAATAAATTCAGTAACAATCAATACAAATTATAGTTAATTGTGTTGTAACATTGAAGTATATAAGCAATAAGACCCTCCACATCGGGCATTACCCCATTACCCAAACGGTCGTATAATGCCCTCTGTGTCGGGTCTTATTGCTTACATGTATATATATATATATATATATATATATATATATATATATATATATATATATATATATATATATATATATATTGATATACAGTATGTGTGTGTTTTCCATAATTATATTTCATATGTATTTTTATATGTTGAACTCAAAGCAGCTTGTTTCATGTAATTTAGTTCCAGTCTCAAGCACTGAATCGTGTTTTCACTACGACAGGGATTCGGGGCTTTTGAACGGGCTGTGACACTATTTTCACATCTCACAACTACGGGGCTCTGAAAAAGAGATCAAAGCAAACCTATAGCAACCCACACAGCTCTAAAGAGACTGTGCTAACGAAACAGTTCCATGCACATCCATTCATAATATAGGTCTCGAATGTGTAATTGTGAAAGAAACACAAGTTATAGTAACTCTTGGGCTCTGGTACACTACACAACCGCAGGTTAAAGAGCTCTCAGCTTACAAGCCGTGATGCTGGAAACTGCCCCTTTCATGTCAATGACCAATCAGCTGCCTCCCCTGTTGAGTGACATGCTTTTCAGCCAGTCACACGAGTTGAAATGAACCAGGAAGTGCAAACAGGTAACCAAAGATTAAGGCATAGAAACTGAGAGCTTCCTTTAATCTAGAGTAGCAGTAGATAGCACGTGTTTAAAATACAGCTCACGTGTGCAATTGTTTAAGGGTGCTGTAGCCAGTGCTTACTGCGTCGCATGAACTGCTTTACAGTATATGTCATTTGTCTCAAGGAGGGTCCCACCATCAGGGTGACATGAAAACCAGTATTCAAAGTTTCAGACAAAACCATAACAACAATAAATGTCACTAAAAGAGGAAGTTAAAGTAATTAAATCATGTACTATTTAAAAACACAATGTTCTGTAACAATTTAATTGCAAACATGAAGGTCTTGCTTTCGTGCTCATGTTCTGTTTGGAACTAATGGCTGGGGTTTCCATAATGGCCAATTACGAAATCATTTTTTTGGAACAGCTTCTTATAAAAAAAAAAAAAAAAACCCTCAATATTACAGTAAGATAATGCCAGAGATGTTCACTGTGGGACCACATTTCAGTGCTGGCTTCAAGATGTTTTTCCTTCCTATTTTGTTTAACAAGAGCTCATTAGACATGCTCCCGATGACCTTTATTGTTCTGGCCAATGCTAAAGACTTTGAAATACCAAATTAACAGCCTCAGCCACTGGTTGTGGTAGTCCTTGAATTGCAGCTGACATTTGATCATTGTTTTATTAGTGGGGGAAAGCTAAGGAAATGAACAGGTTTTTTTTTGTCTGAACTTGGTAGGAAATGTGGCATCACATTTACAGAGATTAGTAAGCAGCAGCATGTAGAGAATACAATCTCGTTTTTTATAAAATGCAGGCTAATAACAGGGCATGACGTTGAATTTGTTTTGGGTTGGTTTGGTTCCAGAGAAATTAGACAGCGAGAACCAATTCAACAAAGTGTTTAGCTAGTAATTCACAAAACAGAGAAACTTACTTTATTGCTGTTTTGGAGAGGCCGGGGATGTGGTAGCCTGGCTTGCATTTGTACTTGCAGAAGGAGCCAACCTTGTGTCCGTTGGCACGGCAACGGGAGGTCTGCAGGATAGCGTTGGGCACAGGGGGAGGAGCCAGGCACATGAGCTCACAGAGTGCCTCGGGGAAAGACCAGAGTGCATCCTCCATGCAGGCCAGAGTGTTATTGGTCCCTGATGGGAGAGAGAACCACAGAGGATCAACCTCCACACACATGGCACTGGTTATCAGCAGAATAATAACCACAGTTATTAACAAAGGGCCTCTTAGCAGAATTACAGAGGTGTGTGTTTGGAAAACAAATTATTTGCAGCCGCCTTAACTTTTCCACTTTGGCTTACTGTACACTTATTCATTTAAGAAGGACTGCAGAGGACGCCGCTTATTTTGGGTTCTACAATCTGAACAGGTTCTATAGAGAAATCTGAAGCTATACAAAAACTAGAGCGATAGAAAGCGGGCTCTTCTTTTAAAATGCTGCTATGCATTCTACAAGGCTGTGTGTAGCCATCCCAGTGTTCTGGCCTGGTGGGTGGGGAGCAATATACTGTAGTAAGCGCTCTGATCTTATCCATGCGTTTTGTGGATGCCTCATGACCTTGTCTATGTTTATACTCCATATGTTACTGTCCCAAGGAGAGGTGTGTGAGGATTGCAGTGCAGTCTAGACCTCCACAGAAAGCCTTTATAACAACATCATCTCTTACTGATGATTTTTATTTCCTGTTTTGTTTTAGGGAGAGGGTTGATTTGTGGGTAGTTTAGTTTTATTTGTGCTAATGGTTTAGGGACTTATTCATGGTCGCCTTTGTTACTTGTATGGGAATCCTTGTTTTGGATTGCTCACCTCGAAGCTGGGCAGGGTCCTTACATTGAAACCAGCACTTCTTGCCAAATGTGGTCCCTTCTGGACAGTGGAAAGCAGCCGGGTAAACGTGGTACTTGTCTGGGATTCCACAGTCCACAGGCTCGCAGGTGACCTCTTTGTTCCAGTTCCCATCTGTGCAGGTCATTGTCACTGTGGACTCCGACTGTAAAACAAAGAAACGGAAGCATAACCCTCTCATTCCTAGACAATATCACAGGGTCTGGAATAGACAGCATCCTAACTGAGCACCACTGTGGAGTGGTCTTGGTAAGTGTAATGCTAGAAGGGAGGCGCTTTAGAAATAATCCTAATACTGTACACTTACAGTGCAACGTGTTTCTTTAAGAATTAGAAAGTGTTTAAAATGCTGATGAGATGCACAGCTGTTGTCTGGGTGTATGTTTGGAATAGACTCTTAACAAGTGCAATAAGCACAGGGTTTGTGTTTTAAAAGTTAGTATCTACCGCTAACTTCAATGGCCTCTTCAAAGCATTTGTTTATGCAGGATCGCAATTCCTGCGGTATTCGGGACAAGTAAAACTAATTTTAAAAGATTCCTTCGAGGCGTGCAATCCGGATTTTCAGGGATTTCAAGGAAATGTACAATTTGCTTTCAAATGAAAGTTGAAGATCTATGCCTGTGTTGTTGGTGGGCTTGGGGTCGTACACCCACGTGAATTCTTTATGTTATTCAAACTGAAAGGCCCTGCCGCTTCAGAGCTCCTGCACAGAGCCACGAATTTATACAGTAGGAATACGCTCCCCATAATACAAAGAAAAGCTCACGACTGCCACCAGAAATCTGCAGTTTGATCCTCCCCACATCGAATCACCACATTATACAGTATGAAGGATCATTTCACACAAACAAAAACATTCCACTATTTTAGAGAACTCATCAAGGTCAGGATTACTCATCAACCGCAATCAGAAAAAACAAACTCATCAAGGTCAGGATTACTCATCAACCCCCCAGGTGTGTGTTATACAATGTTCAACAAAAGGGAGACAAATAGTCCCAGAGACAGAAATAATTCAATGTGTGGCGATTGCTGAACACGAGAACCATCCAAGTACCGTGCCTCCTAACAGCATCCTACAGTGCATGTTTGTCATGATTCAATTGATAAAGGTGCATGTTTAGTTGGTCCTTTGGGTCCTGAGAATTCCCTAACACACCAAAGCGAGCTCCAGCTTGGAAACGGTTGGGAAGCATGGGGTTAACTTCTTCATGATATTTTGTAAGTTTTGCACCCAAGTGCTTCTATAGACATCCCCCCCACCCTTTCCCCAACACAACCCAGATTTGCTGACCACAGACAGGAGCTGTTCTGTTTATGACCGGCTGCACTTCACTTTTCCCACTGCCTTCGCCAGCCTTGGGCTGCTGAAATTAATTGGATAATCACACCCTATTTATAGAGGGGAAAACACCAAACCAAAAAATCAAATGCTGCTACTGTGCACTCGGAAAACCTTCATCACAGGTTACCCATGTTATGATGCTACTGTGCACTCTGAAAACCTTCATCACAGGTTAACCAGTAAGCATCTTGTCTCTTTCTCTTATTTGAAAAGCTGCTGCTTCTTTACAGTAGTATTGTATTGTATTCTGCAAACACAGGGCCAAAACTACTAAATATCCTGCAAGTTACAAAGACTGAGCACAACTAATACATTCTTCTCCCTTTTTAATGCTTACATTATTCTGTATTGACTTCCTCTCTGTATACAGTTTTAACCCACTGTATTTAAAATCTATACTCAAAATGCAAACTGTATCATACAGCCCTGTACATTCCTTTAACAGCCATGATACCCGAAAGGAACTACCTGCCAGGTACATACCTATCAATGTTTGGGATGGAGTTTTTAATACAGTGTACCTGATGCAAAGCTATTTATTATTATTATTATTATTATTATTATACTACACAATTTCTAACCAAAAAGCTACGTGCCTCCTAACGGCTTCCTACAGTGCATATTATTTATTTATTTATTTATTTATTTATTTATTTATTTATTATTAATAATAAATAATAATAATAATAATATTATTATTTTGGGTTGCCCTTGTACTGGTACTCATACAATACAATAGTTTTCGATGCAGTCGTGTGCAATGTGGCAGGTTATAATACCACTATTTCTGTGCATCACTCAGAATAGCAGCTATTCAAAAGTGAAGCTACTCTGCAATTACTTTGAAAAGGATTTGGCCACAATTACAGTAAATTATAGAGCTCCGGGGTGTTTAAACAATAGTTTAGACTGCCTCTGGTTTGTTAAAACAATAGTTTAAGCTAATTAAAAACGACTGCATAAGAGTTCTTTAACTTCGATCACTTTCTGTAGCCCAGGAAGGTTTTTAAAAAGTATAACCTGGGAATGCAAATGAAAGCCCAAACAAGTTGAAAAGCCCCTCCGACAGACCGAGGTGGCTGGACGGCTTGTTTGGAATCTCTCTTTGTCATTTATATAGTGTACCAGCTTTTGTCATTTAGGTGTATACCCAAGAGATTACTACAGCTGTATCCTGAAACAAACACCTCTCTCTCTCATTCTCTCGAGACTGCAGAAGGCCGGGAGACGCACAAGAATTGAAGCAATTACTGCTGAATTGTAGGAGATTCAAACCTTAGCAGAGTGTTTTGTTTGTCACTGGCAAAGTCGCTGGAGATTCCCTCAGTCAAGCGCTGGTCTGGATTTAGAAAAGCAACTTGGAGGGCTTTTTCTCCCCTTCTCTACTGAACATCAAAAGAACCCGGATTTCTGCTTTGCCAGTAAAGGAAAAAAAAGCAAAGCCTTAATAGCTTGTGCAGAAGTCAAGTCTGTCATCATATTGATATATTATTACAGTACGAATCGAAATAGCAGAACGGCGTGCTTTTTCTTTCAATGAGTGCACCTGTATAGGGTACAGCATTTTGATGTTAAAAGTGGTGCATTCATATGAATATTGGCTGTGTCAACATTTACAATGAAAAAAATAAACAAAATGGTCATATTTTCATTTAAAAAAAAGTGTCGTAATGAATTTCTCCGAATGTATCCAAATAATTCACCTTTATTTTTCTGCCAATATCAGGTCCAGTATACTATTAGACTGCATCTCAAATCGGTTTCTCATCTCAGTCATCAAGTGCCCCATCAACCTCAGTTCTCTGAGACCCTCACTATCTCTCAGGGTTGTCTATTATTCAATAGCGCTCAATTGAGACTGAGTTTTTCCACCTCCATTACAATGTCACAATATAACCCTAAGAAACCATTTGCAGAACATGGTGTTACCAGCAATTCCAAAACATTGCACTGAACTACTGAATAGTAATCACAACACAGTAAGCTATGTGATGCTGTGAGTATGTTAAACATGGCCATGTTGTACCATTCTGTCATGAACTGTACCACTGTAGCCCACTGAACCATTGTACATGTAGTACCACTGCTAGAAGAATTTAGTAAATATTCATTTAAAACAGGTTGATATTTAAAAGAAATTCCAATTAAGTTCCTAGAAAAAGGTAATTGGGAACTAGATTTGCAAATATACTCTAAGGGGAGAAAAAAAAAAAAAGAAAAATGTGTGGGAAAGACCAGCAACTGATTAAAGGATCTGATAACATTAGCAAACTGATTTACAGCATTTCCTGTTAAGTAGGCAGACGTGACATTCTCACCTTTTAACATTAGCACATGCAAAAGCTTTAATGAATGCATTCCATTGCGTTTTATTAACATGTCAGAGGGCAGCGTGTGAGCTGCTGATAGACTCATACCCAGACTGCACTGAACCTCCTTCTTAAACTCCAATCAGATCTGTGAAGCAATCTGTGTGAAGCCATGAGAGGGTTACACTCATTCAAGGACATTCTGGCACTATATTCAGATTTTTATCAGGCCTGTCTGTGAAAATCAGTGTTTCAATAGCCTTGATTTTGTTTTACCCCTTTTTAACAAGATATGAATTTGTATTAATATAGGTGCCATCACTTTTAATTTGGCCTGCACTGTGTATTGTAGTGTAAAATTACAAATATCTTTAGAAATAGGTTTCATGCTGCACTGTAAGAGATGTGGATGCTGCAGCTCTTACCATGAGGTGAAAGGGCAATCTCCTTTTCTAATGGCTGTTTGTGTGGGCTGGTGGGCTCCCCACATGTATCATAGCAATACTGATACACCATCATTACATTGAATGACCAGGGCTCACAACAAATGAGCTCCAGCATGAAGCCTTAGCGATGGAATGATAACATTTAAATCAAGCATGTCTGGAGTGCATATGGCTCTTAAAACAAAACAAACAAAACAGTTATTATAGCGGCGGGAATTGTTTTTGCAACCGTATGTAAATGTGTATAACTATGGGAAAAAATACAATACTGAAAACTATGGTTTCCAGTGTGGTTTTCAGACACACAACAAAGGTTAGCTGCTTTGTAATTAATAATGGCTGAAAGATACTGAAGACCAGCAGTCAAAGGTCGTCTGTGTTCCTCATCTTCAGTCAAAACTAATTCCACCTGCGTCTGTACTGATAGGCCTATTGATACAACAGCCCATTGTTGTAGAAGGAACTGAAGAAGACCACGGCCCACAAACAGAGATCTGTCAAGTGGAGACCCTACAAGGGCGTGTTGGTTGTTTCTTCACCCCCTCCCATCCCCGTGGGGAAGCCAGGATTCCCCCCCCCCCCCCACCCCATGTGAGGAGTTAGCCCCTGAACACATTCCTAGTCTCCCTGCTGGATGGGCTGTTATTGGGGAGACATTGCACGCAAGTAGTTTCCTTCTAAAAATGTACAACTGCTTTTTAATGACCACTGGCTACTGTGCCTCTAATTGAGAAATGGGGAATCCAAAATCAAGAATCCAGGCGCTTATTCACCAGTCATAAACACGCATTGCAAATGAGTGGAATCAACCATACATTGTTTTTTTTTCTTCTAATTTTTGCAATTCCCAGGCAGGCTACAAGCTGTCCCATTATTTTACCGCAGGCAGTATATTCAGAATTGACCACTTAGACGCCGGAAACCAACAAAGTACAAGAATCTTGTAACATGTAAACTCAAGCTGTGCAGCACAATTGCTGTGCGTATGCTTTATGCATTCAATTTAAATATCATTCATATTTTTTCAATGTGTAAAACACCCTTTACGCAGCGTATCTGGAGCGCTGTGTGTGTGTGTGTATACATAGATAGATAGATAGATAGCTAGATAGATAGATAGATAGACAGATAGATAGATAGATAGAGATAGATAGATAGATATCATTATCATCATCTTCAGCCCCAAGATTCTTCCACAAAAGCCTGTCTGCTGCGTCCCTCATCCACGTTGCTCCAGCTTGTTTACTAATTTCATCTTGCCATCTTCCTGGAGGTCTTCTTCTTGGTCACTTTATATCTCTTGGGATCAAGTCTAGTGTCTCCTTGGTCCAGCGATGGTCTGTTCTTCTTGCTACATGTCTGGCCGACTGCCATTTCAGTTTTTTTGCTCGTACAATAACATTGCATACTTTTGTTTGCGCTCTTATCCATTCCTTCCTTTTCCTGTCTCTTCTTGTTATTCCCAGCATGCATCTTTCCATACTCCGTTGAGTCGTTTGTAATTTCTGAGTAATTTTTGCATTGAAGGTCCAGGTTTGCATTCTTGTTTATGGTGCTGATCAAGTCTCAATTCCTTGTTTTTTTCAGGAGAGCTTAAAACAGATCTTGTGTAAACCGAGTCAGGCTTAACACTTGAATGTCTGGTTCACACAATCATGTGCATTCTGTACAATGACATCCATCGCTGAACCCTCGGCTCTCGCTGGTCCCCTCTAGTCTGGTGGGCTGGTGGGGTTGGCAGGGAGTGTAGGGGTATCTGCTTCTCATTACTTGTAAAATAAGATACCTCCTGTTATTTCTGTATTCAGTAAATCAGAAACAGTATTCAAACAAGTAATATTGGTTCTGAATCCTAGCTCACATTAGAAGCTAAAAACCAGTAAATATTCTGAATGGGAGTATAAACAACAATATAAATTGCCTGAATGTTGGCAGTGCAGTGTCACTATCAGTACCATAGCTTAAGTTAAACAACTTCAGTATAAAAGCTGCTTATGTAGTTGGGTCTAATTGCTATTGAATTGGTGCAAAATCCAGGGGACACAAGCCACCCCATATCTCCTTGTGGCAATGTGCCCCGTCCCTGTGTGCATTTGTATGTTGCGTGCGTGTGTTAATGTTGGTGTATAGTCATTGGTACACGGGATATAAACGGGTCTGTGTTTCACGTGTATTTAAAAAAGTGTATATTTGTATTTAGGCACGGGATTGCACATCACGCACGTGCATTTAAAATATAATATGTGAACACGGGGTTTCACGTAATGAATTCACGTGCTGGGATTCAAGTGAATAATTAATTAGTAATTGAATCCCAGCACAACAGTATATATAGAGACACGTAGCATGCAGTCGGGGTTAGGTGTTCGGTGAGTGGAGAACGGGAGAGAGAGAAGGAGTAAAATAAGAACGTAAATATTAGTGTTATCTGCTCACCGTGTTTTGTTCGTCTGTCTGTGCACTGTCTAGTCCGTTTTGTTCGTCTGTCTGTGCACTGTCTAGTCCGTTTTGTTCGTCTGTTTATTTTGGCTACAAGTGCCGTGTCCTGTGTTTTTGTGTTTCAAACCTTTTATTTTCTGTTTATTAAATGCTGAGCGCGATCACGCGCCCAGCTTATACCAAACCACATCTCTCTGTTTATTGTGTTCCTGTTTCTGGTCTGACGCCACCCACTCCGGCCGTCTTTGTGACACGTGGTGTCCTGCGTGGGATCGACAGCGCCTCCAGGACTCAGGCCAGAGCAGGAACCGCAAAAATATATATAAATAAATAAAATGGGATGGAAGGAGGATAAAGAGGTGAAGGACAAGGAGGAGGAGTGCCGCCTAAGGGCCAGACATCCACGGCGATCTAACAAGCCAACGCCGGGGTGCCTCCTCTGCGACCAGGATCATCTGTTCGCCAACTGTCCCTTCCGCAGTTATGGGGAGGAGCCTGAGCGTCCACAGCCCAAGTGGGAGGAGCCTGAGCGTCCACAGCCCAAGTGGGAGGAGCCTGAGCGTCCACAGCCCGAGTGGGAGGAGCCTGAGCGTCCACAGCCCGAGTGGGAGGAGCCTGAGTGTCCACAGCCCGAGTGGGAGGAGCCTGAGCGTCCACAGCCCGAGTGGGAGGAGCCTGAGCGTCCACAGCCCGAGTGGGAGGAGCCTGAGCGTCCTACGCCTGAGTGGGAGGAGCCCGAGCGTCCTACGCCTGAGTGGGAGGAGCCCGAGCGTCCTACGCCTGAGTGGGAGGAGCCCGAGCGTCCTACGCCTGAGTGGGAGGAGCCCGAACGTCCTACGCCTGAGTGGGAGGAGCCCGAACGTCCTACGCCTGAGTGGGAGGAGCCCGAACGTCCTACGCCTGAGTGGGAGGAGCCCGAACGTCCTACGCCTGAGTGGGAGGAGCCCGAACGTCCTAAGCCCAAGAGGGGGGAGTCGGTGCGTCCACAGCCCAAAAGGGAGGAGTCGGTGCGTCCACAGCCCAAAAGGGAGGAGTCGGTGCGTCCACAACCCAAAAGGGAGGAGTCGGTGCGTCCACAGCCCAAAAGGGAGGAGTCGGTGCGTCCACAGCCCAAAGAGAGGAAAGTCGGGGCTTCCACAGCCCTAGGACCCAAGCTGCCAGCAGAGGGTGAATACCTGCTGGTCCCACCTCCACCAGCAGAGGGTGAATGCCTGCTGGTTCCACCTCCACCGCAGTGGGAGGACTGCTTGCCCCTCCCACCTCCACCAGCAGAGGGTGAATACCTGCTGGTTCCACCTTCACCGCAGTGGGAGTACTGCTGGCCCCTCCCACCTCCACCAGCAGAGGGTGAATACCTGCTGGTTCCACCTTCACCGCAGTGGGAGTACTGCTGGCCCCTCCCACCTCCACCAGCAGAGGGTGAATACCTGCTGGTTCCACCACCGCCAGGAGCAGAGGAGCTGGAGCTGCCTCTGCCTCCACCACCGCCAGGAGCAGAGGAGCTGGAGCTGCCTCTGCCTCCACCACCGCCAGGAGCAGAGGAGCTGGAGCTGCCTCTGCCTCCACCACCGCCAGGAGCTGGAGCTGCCTCTGCCTCCACCACCTCCAGGAGCAGAGGAGCAGGAGCTGCCTCTGCCTCCGCCTCCGCCACCACCACCGCAAGGAGCAGAGGAGCAGGAGCTGCCTTTGCCTCCGCCACCACCACCGGAAGGAGCAGAGGAGCAGGAGCTGCCTCTGCCACTTCCAGGAGCAGAGGAGCAGGAGCTGCCTCTGCCTCCACCACCGCCAGAAGCAGAACAGCAGGAGCTGTCTCTGCTTCCCGTACTTCCACCACTGGGAGTACGGTGGCCGGAGCCCCAGAAAGGGGAGCTGTCGGCCACAAAGAAGGGGGAGGAGGTCTGGAGACCACCAACCCCAGCAGCAGTTTCGCTGCCAGAGATCGTGGGGGAGGTCCGGAGACCTGCTCCCACTGCAGCTTCTTCGCTGCCGGCAGTACTGTGGTCGGAGCCCCACCAAGGGGAGCTACCGGCTACGAAGGAAGGGGGTGAGATCAGGAGACCAGCATCCCCTGCAGCAAGTTCGCTGCAAGCATGGACCAGCAGGCTGTCAGCCGTGCCACTACCGGCAGGGGTGCTGACAGCATTGCCAGCCAAGGGCCCACTGAAGCCTCCCTTCCCAGCCCGAGACTTTGTCCTGGACTGCTGGATTTTTAAGGGGGGAGGTGGCCGTTGAGGCCATGTGTGCTGCGCACAAGGGGGGGTATATGTGGCAATGTGCCCCGTCCCTGTGTGCATTTGTATGTTGCGTGCGTGTGTTAATGTTGGTGTATAGTCATTGGTACACGGGATATAAACGGGTCTGTGTTTCACGTGTATTTAAAAAAGTGTATATTTGTATTTAGGCACGGGATTGCACATCACGCACGTGCATTTAAAATATAATATGTGAACACGGGGTTTCACGTAATGAATTCACGTGCTGGGATTCAAGTGAATAATTAATTAGTAATTGAATCCCAGCACAACAGTATATATAGAGACACGTAGCATGCAGTCGGGGTTAGGTGTTCGGTGAGTGGAGAACGGGAGAGAGAGAAGGAGTAAAATAAGAACGTAAATATTAGTGTTATCTGCTCACCGTGTTTTGTTCGTCTGTCTGTGCACTGTCTAGTCCGTTTTGTTCGTCTGTCTGTGCACTGTCTAGTCCGTTTTGTTCGTCTGTTTATTTTGGCTACAAGTGCCGTGTCCTGTGTTTTTGTGTTTCAAACCTTTTATTTTCTGTTTATTAAATGCTGAGCGCGATCACGCGCCCAGCTTATACCAAACCACATCTCTCTGTTTATTGTGTTCCTGTTTCTGGTCTGACGCCACCCACTCCGGCCGCCTTTGTGACACTCCTCTATGGAAGATTCAGTTTGATTTTCCTGCCAATGGATCTAGGTAGAATCACAACAGCGTGGACACTGGCTGGACGCTGGCCTCCCTGCACCCCCATCCTGCAAGCTCTCCTCCTGTCACACAACACTGGAGCTGCAGTCACAGCGAGTGCCTCCCTGTCATTCACAGGCAGGTCTATTAGTATCAGGTGAGAGATTGACTTCTTCTGAACACGATCCAATGTCAGAAGGAAACCGGTTTCCAGGCAGGTGCGGTTTGCTCCAGTTAGGATACAATCAATTCAGCACTCTCTTTAGGTCCCAATCACTATATTCTGTTAAGTGGTTTGTTACTCATTAGCATGTTACTGTTAACATCTATTACACACACAGCAGTAAAGTTTTTCCTGCAAGTTAAGAACCATACTGGTCTGCTGTTCTGCAGTGCACAGCATCACTCTTCATTTGTTACCATTCTCCTTTATCGAGGCGCCAGATTCAGAAATTTAGGAAAACACAATGGAATATACACAGATATTGCAAGAATTGTGCATATAACATCTTGCACAGGGTATATACACAGATACTGCAAGAACTGTGCATATAAAGAACTGTGCATATAACATCTTGCACAGGGGGCTCCCGAGTGGTGCATCCAGTAAAATCACTCGCTACAGTGCAGGATGCGCTCTACAGCCTGGACGTCGCGAGTTTGAGTCCATGCTATTCCACAGCCGACCGTGGACGGGAGCGGCGCTCAATTGGCCGAGCGTCGTCCGGGGGGAGGGAGGGTTAGGTCGGCCAGGGTGTCCTCGGCTCACCGCGCACCAGCGACCCCTGTAGTCTGGCCGGGTGCCTGCGGGCTTGCCTGTAAGATGCCCAGAGCTGCGTTGTCCTCCGACGCTGTAGCTCTGAGGCGGCTGCACGGTGAGTTCGCAGTGTGTAAAGAAGCGGGCGGCTGACGGCACACGCTTCGGAGGACAGCGTGTGTTCATCTTCGCCCCTCCCGAGTCAGCGCAGGGGTACCTAAAAAAATAATTGGGCATTTCAAATTGGGGAGAAAATAATAAAAACTAATTGGCAACGACTAAATTGAAAAATATTTTCTAAATAACACCTTGCACAGTGTTGAGGGCTCTACTTTAGAGAATACAAGAAAAAAAAAATCAGTACAATTCCAATTAGGATACAGTGTGCTACTACTTCTTCAAACGGTTTAGTAGCAAATCAAACTGACAGATTCTGACAACTATCAAATCAATAGAAGATACAAACCTTCTACTGTTCTGGAAAACAAATGAACTGAACAGATATTCTTAGCCTGTAAGAAGCCACTGTACACATCAGATGAAATGTGCCAAACCCCCTACACTGTAAAAGGGCTACATTTCTTTATTGTAATGAACCTTTAAAAGACACCGTTTTATAGAATTAAGAGTTATTTTTAAAGCAACAGCTCCTTTATTTATTTAAAAAAGATTTTTACTTTAGCTGTGAATCTATTGGTGTAATTTATTTACACTCAATTTGAAACTATAAGGCTTCATTCAAATTGATAAAATGCCATTTTTTTATCATGCATGATTAGCATGTTTGAATAAATAAAACATAAAAATCATCACGACACCAAGTGCTGTCTGGAAAACCCATCCGCATTTAAAATTGAAATCTATTACATGAAACAGTCATGAACCGCTGCACATTTTCCACAATAACTGCTTTTTAAAGACACTTAGGTGGGGCTCTATTATTATAAACACACACACACACACACGTGTGTGGGATAAAGGCATTCTCACGATTTCTTCCTTCAAACACACCAGGAAACAGTTTCCTAAAATTATATAAAACAAGTAAAAACTAAAGCCAATGCCTCAAATCACCCCATTTACTGTTAGCATTAATTTATTCCCTTACTGCTTAGTAAACGTAACCCCAGAGTACAATAAAAAAAACTTAACTGCTGTTTTCATAAGCTAGTCTGTGTGTGTTAGAGAGAGAGTGTGTGTGTGTGTGATTGTGTGTGAGAGTGTGTGTGTGTGTGAGTGTGATTGTGTGTGAGAGTGTGTGTGAGTGTGTGTGAGAGTGTGATTGTGTGTGAGAGTGTGTGTGTGTGTGTGTGATAGTGATTGTGTGTGTGAGTGTGTGTGATTGTGTGTGAGAGAGTGTGTGTGTGTGTGATTGTGTGTGTGTGAATTCCAGCTCATAAAGGCAGCAGAGGGATGCAGTGATCTCTGGGCACACAGGGCACATACCTGGCTCTTTATGATGTAATCGTCCCGGTGCAGCTGCAGCACGTAGCCTCGATGACAGGTCAGAGTGCACTGGTCACCGTTGAAGAAATCCCGGCTGACACAGTCTAGATCTGCATTTTTGATGAGCGGCTCTTGACATTCAGTGGCCTCACAAGAATAATGAACGCAACTGGAAAACCAAGAAATTATTATTATTATTTTTTTTTTTTTTTTTTTTAAAGGCATTACTGATGAATTCATATTATCAGAACCTCCACGAGAAATGCAGATTTAAGATTTCTAGGTACAAATCTGAATTCCTTTTCAAGAGTACTGCAAGTAGCTTCAAATTACATTTTCTTATTTTTTCTCACTGTTCCTTTACTTTATAATAAAGTTGTCAATCATACTTATTATACTTAAGATTCTTATTTCAATCACTAAAATATTGAGCTCTTCAGTTCCAGCTCCACCACCATCTACTGAACAGCAGTTTAATCCGAAGTGGCAGATCACTTGATAGCTTTATTACTACCCTCTGTTGAAACCATGTGGGCAAACTGAAGGGCTGAATGTATCTCAGCATTAATCCAATTACTTCTGTACTGAACTGATATTTCCAATAGACCTACGCAGCTGCAGCATGCTGGTAACTCTGCTGTGGGGCTGATTGCAGAGAGACCACTCGAGTGAGTGTGAACGACAACACACAGTTATTAGGGAACAGGCAGCAACAGCAACTTCTCATCTACTGTGTTGTCTTTAAAATAGATGCTTATTCCAAACTAAAAACAATACCAACAGAAGAAAAAAGGGAGACCAGTGATAACATCACTAGTGCAAAAAAGAAAACAGGTTTTAAAACCATGGTTAACACCCTTGTAATTCAACACATCTCTATGATGTGTCTAATTGAAGTGATCAAGGAACATTTTTGTGGTTCTCATTTAGAATAATAAGAAATGTCTACATTAACATCTAGACTACTGTCAAATGAGTTCCAAAGAAAGGCTCTTTAGAAGTGTTAGTGGGAACCGCTGCTCCATTCACTGCATTGTGCCCTACGCACCTCACAATGGGCTCTGTGAAGTAGCTCAGCTTTCTTCTTGGTTTATAATTGCCAACTTGTGTCATAGAGTCCCTGTCTATACATACAACACATGCTATTCAATCTGCTATGCAAATCCGCTACTGATGTGAGGTGGCCATCATTCCATACCATCCTCTACTGTTTCTGTGTGCCAAGTTGCTCTTACAGTACAGACATGTATGGAAACAGAGAGATATCTATATAGTTAGAATACTGACAAG
This sequence comes from Acipenser ruthenus, assembly GCF_902713425.1. Classification (NCBI taxonomy): domain Eukaryota; kingdom Metazoa; phylum Chordata; class Actinopteri; order Acipenseriformes; family Acipenseridae; genus Acipenser; species Acipenser ruthenus. The sequence continues at coordinate 14,040,806 of NC_081203.1, forward strand.
GGCTTCAGCTGCTTCAAAATAATAATAACGGTACAACCTCCTCATCCACTTCCTCCCTAAAGATCCTGGTATTCTGTGTTTTCTTGTGTCACCAGTATAAATATTTTTTAGTGGTAGAACCTCCTCATCCACTTCCTCCCTAAAGATCCTGGTATTCTATGTTCTCTTGTGTCACTAGTATAAATATTGTTTAGTGGCTGTTTGAAGTTCAATAGGGTTCATTGGGTAAAGCAGGAGATTCCACTGGTGGCTGTATGAACTGACAGATGATTTGAGTGAAGATTTACCATTGCAGCTGCATTCCACAGAAATCAGACGGGTCACTTTCCACTGACCTCATTCTCAAACTTTAGAAACAGTAGACCTGGAGGCCACAGTGTGGTTGCATGATTGAGTGATGAAAGGTAATGTTTCAATCTCTTTCGAATTGGAAGAGCAGCTAGAATTTTCAAAAGGTGGAAACATTTCCAGCTGCCATACATCCTTCATCTTCCAAACCTTTAACCTTTTTAAAGTCTAAAATTCTATTGTTTTATAAGAGGGCACTTCAAGATTTATTCTTCACGTTTTCTGTTGCTCTCTTAATTTCCATATTTTCCAGACATGAAGGTTCTGCCACAATTAAATGGATAATGGCACTGCTGTGGCAAGTCACAAAGTAATACTAGAACCCCTGAGTCAATTATTTGAACAAGGGAGTTCCATTATTACTGAGGACCACGCCACAGCAATGCTATCATCACTCCTATACTACAACTGTTTAAAGTTACTTGCCTATTTACCCTTGTTTGTCTGCAGTCCACTCACTGAACTTTAAGGGAAGAACTCATGCACCCATGAGAAGAGTTTCATCAGTAAGCAGCAGATTAAGAACAGGTGTCATTAATTAGTGCGTTCGTTATTGAGTAATAACAGAACGGTAGACCTCCACAGAAAACAATGGAAGAGCAGTGCTGGATGATGTACAGTATGATACTGTCTAAAGCCTGCCCCTTCATTTTCTTCCGTCTTGACCTAGGAAGTAGTTATGTTGCTGTGGACCTCCAGTGACCAATGTCTGAGAGAAATCATGTCTACTTTATGGACATTATAAGTGATGTTACTTTGAAGAAATAACAGTTTTTTTTTTGTTTTGTTTTTAGTTATTGTGTCTTAGCTAAATTTAAGTTTAAAAAATGTGTCTGACTAAAAATTTGAAATACAGAAGTTGCATATCCCTCTTTAACATGAACGGCTTGGGACCCTATGACAGTTGGAAAGGTTATGCTGCACCTCCAAAAAGGATGAAGTCATGGGCTTCCCCTCTAATTGGGAGAGGCTGTGACCCTTCCGCTACGTTACTCAGTCTGCATCCTTTTCAAATGGAGACGGACCGCAGCCTATTCGTTTATTGGATAGAGACTGTCTGAGCTCATTTTACACAAGACATCTCTTACATGAATGGTGCTACTTTGATCTCTGTCGCTTCTAGAGAGGCCTGATTTTAAATCAAAGGCTGAGAGGGAGAAAAACATATACCAGTTTTTATAAAACTTTTGAGCAGCTCTAAGTCTATTTTGTTTGTTTAAACCCAGCAAAGCTTTTGTAAATTTGGAGGCAAGGTCTGTGCTTTGTTTTTGTTATTTTTAGATTTACTGGCTTCATGTTTGGATTTGAACAGTCTTCATTTACTCTTCAAGAACACCCTTTTCATTGCCGTATTGGACCCTCTTTGCAGATGCTCTCAAATTCATCTGTTTCATTCATCACTGGTTACCCGAGTCGTTTCATTTCTTTGCAACATTTACACCATTTACAAACTCAAATCATTTATTCACCTCTCCAGCTGGATTGTGATTTTGTTTTGTTTAAGTCCTTTAATATCTTTGTCAAAAGGTTTTTTTTTTCTCCTTTTTATTTTGCTACTTTGGTTTTCATCTACTTCATCTGGGATTGTTTGCAACACCGTCAGATCTAAAGGACTTGGTGTATTTGTGTTCTATGCCACTCTTTACTGTCTGTAGAAAAAACGGGTTCATTTATCTGTTAATGTTATGTATTTCTGAGGTATTGTGTTTGTTAAAGTAAATCGCAGAAGATACTTTATTCTGCTATTTGTATGAGTCAGTTTTACTTTTCATTATCCATTTTCCTCTCATTTGTTTTTATCTTTTCTGCTTACTTTCACTCAACAGTCTATTCATATTTATACTTTTCTATTCAGTTTCATTACTGGGGTTTTGTAATTGATTTATTTCTGGCTTTATTGACATCAATATGGAAACAGTGTATTATTCGTAAATTGGTACTTCTGACGCCCCTGCATTTCCTGTCGGTTAATCCGCAGTGTGGAGTAGTGCTTAGGGATTTGGAGGGTTCTGGGTTCAATCCTAGGTGGGAACACTGCTGCTGTACCCTTGAGCAAGGTACTTTACCTAGATTGCTCCAGTAAAAACCAAACTGTATAAATCTGTAATTGTATGTAAAAATAATGTGATATCTTATAATAATTGTAAGTCTGCGTCTGCTAATAAATAAATAATAATAATAATCATTTTTATCTTTATTTTTTGGGACCAATAATAGCTCCTTAGGGAGGATAGTGCTGTAGTTTATAAACAGAGTAGAGCGACCGTTACAGCTTATACTTACTAGTCCTGCCTGTACAACATTTTGATTTGCTGTATTGAAATGTTTTTGTAACATACTTGTATTGCCAAAAAAAAAAAAATAAATAAATAAATAAATCTGCTTTATTTAATTTTTTTTGCTGGGCTTCAACAGAACCACAGTATCAGAGTTCCTCATATTCATATAGTCTCTTCTACCTTCATTTGACCCACATTTCAATTTCCTACATCCTCCACACTGTTCTCTACCTGTCAGGGGATAGATAGCTCTGTGATGTTTAGAATACTCCCTCCACACTCTCCTCTACTGGTCAGGGGACAGCTCTCTGATCTACACGTGTGCTCCAGAAACTGGACAAATGGTTCCACATGTGCATCTAAATCCTCTAAACTAAAACTATTACCAAAAGTGGAACATAAAATTTAAGATTATGTTAAGCTACATTGTTAACAACTTTGGGGATCAGGGACTGGTGTAATGTAGAACTGCAGAACAACATTACAAGAGACAGGTCTTTGGCACAAACAGCGCTCAGCATCTGTAGCTGATTTTCTATTTACCAGCCCGGCTGAGGAGCCACTTCTCCAGAAGGAAGTGCTTGGTGCGAAGGAGCTTCGAGGAAGCTATTCAATTCCCTGCTGTATCTGCAGGACCTCGAGGTCCGGATGAGGTACAGTTCTGTTTGACTCCGGAATGCCAGATCAGGCACTGCTGAGGGAAGCAGTGGGGCTGATACAGTTCAAATATTCTTACAGCGCAGTTCCTGAGAGGCTCGTTTTTTTCTTTTCAAATGTTCTTCTTTCGCACACACTCAACTAAAGTGGCCCATTTTTTATCAACTGTGTTTCACGTGTTTACTCTTTGAGGATACACAGTTGTGGAACAGTTAGTGTTGGTTTACTCCAGCAGAGAAAGGATTTACGCTGGGGAAAAGAAAGCCAGACACTGCCAGTCTAGAAAAAAAAGGAAATCAAATCCAAGTTTCAGAAACATCGATGCCAGAATGTGTGTGTGTGTGTTTTCTATCATAAACAAATGAACTATTTATTTAGCTCGTCATCCTAAGACTTTAAAACAGCAAGCACAATTTAAAGCTCATTCACACAAGTCATTTCTAGGGCTACCTCCCCAGGTTTTTGGAGTGCTTCCTGAGACCTAGAAGCGCCCTTCCCAATCAAACACTGCATTGCTTATAATTGTTATGTCTTATTCAGCAGTAAACTACAAGAACAAATACAAGAGCCTGGTGTTGCATAAAGAGACAGTACACTTTCTGTATATCCTTTTGCTATGCTGCTATCTATGCAATGCATTCACTTGGTGTACATTATACTGCATGAGGATATACTAAAGTTGTATATGTTTGTTTGCAGTATCTCAACCATTTTTCAAAATGCAGCTGTGTATTGCCTGGTTTCAAGGATTGTGAGGTTTGTAAAGGAATAAATCAGTAGAACAAACCAACTGAACAAAGTCTATAGAAATCACGTTGATAGAAAGAAAGAAATACATACATATTATATTTAGGTCTATCAAGCAAAATGCAGCCTGAATATAAAACCCCCTGCTGCTAAAATCCTAGTAGTGAAATCTGAAGCACTGGACACTGCCGGGCTTGGATGTAATGAGACATGGAGGAATGTGGAGAAGTGCCTTCCTTCTAAGACAGAAAAAAGGTTGGTAATTGTGAAACAGTGAAGGCCCCCTGCTCCTCCTCAAAGTATTTCTGGCTCGCCTGCCTCTCTGAGTTCAGTCCAGTTCTCAAACAGGGATCTGGCTAGACATCCTTGCGCAGCTTTCATCTGTAACTTGATCTCACCACTTCAGGGTGCCAGATACATACAGAATACTATTGTCAAAACCGGCACTTTCTTCTACTCTTATTATTAGGGTTACGATTGTTAGCCTTCTTATTAACACCACAAGCTGAGATTGTAGTAATAGGCTACTAATCAGACTGAGATCATTGCTACACTCATTACTGGCACAGTTTGAGTCCAATGTACTTTTGTACTGTTGACTGCCTTTATTTATTTCAGTTTACTGTTGTGGCTTGTGTGCCCTCCACCTCCCACCCAGTGCCCCTTCCAAAAGATCTGCTATCATTTATGGCAAGGGGAGGTTTATTAAAATTTAAAGTTACATACCTACTTCCATATTCCCTACTGGGGGATAATTTTCGTTGCCTCCTAAGTGAATTAAGATTGAGAGTGGCCACCCAGGATAAATACAATCACGGTCCAAGCATTAGATCAGTTTAAAAAAAACAAAACACAATATGCTTTTTCTACTCCTACTTCTGCATAATTCGTTATACGTTTCATACAATTTAGTAAAAAGCAGCAAGGTAAAGCCTAAGACAACTTGACAGATGTTTAGCATCTTCAGCAGTGTAATGTATTAACCAATTGTGAAAAAATGGGAAAACCACAGGCAAGCATAAAAGCTGATGATAAAAATGTGCAAATCCATGCAACATGTCATGGACAGTATGTTGCAGGATCAAATCCCACCTAGTTACCATCGCAATGTACAGTGCTGCTCATGAGTATCACCTTATACCGTATTTTCAGGAGACTGAAATACAGTGGAACTGTTACGAAGGTACCTAGTAGCAAGATAAAGCTTCTTGAGAATGTGATTGGAGTCCTGAACTTGGCACAGCCAGAGAATATCCAAACATACAGGCTACTGTCTCCAAGGCCAATGGAGGATCCACCAAGACCAAAATGCAAAATGGGTGCTGTCTATTGAAAACGTAATCTGTTGAAAACATAACATGGCACATGTATTGTCTTGTACTGGAATTGAATAGATGTTTAGTAAACAGTTAAGTTGACTAACTTGTTAATAACTGGTAAATGTAAAGTGACGTTCTAGCTATTGGTCCGCACTGCAAATTCACTAAAACCATCATGAGAGCGGAAAGAGAGAGAAAAGGGCCCCTTTAACAGCCCAGACACACCCATAAGACCCCCGCTCACCTCTGCCCTGTGGGACTGTAGATCTCATCGTTCTGGCAGCTGCTGATAGTGATGGGGTCAAAGTTTTGGAAGGAGCGCAGGGCCACCCCGGAGATGGCAACATACACGGATGAAAAGGCAATGGTGATGGCTTTGGTCCGATAGAAAGGCAGGCTGAGGTCATGAATGACTGGGATGACCAGGGGGTTGTTCCTGCAGCTCAGAACCTGGAACCCTGTTAAACAGAAGCAGGAGAGATGCACTCTTACAAGGGCGATGTTTATCTACAGGCTAATAACATACATCAGGGTTCAAGCTGAAACCTTCATAAAAGATCATACCATTGCAAAAGCAATGAATAGTACAGCATAATGGCATGATGAAAAGCAGCAACGGCTTAGCCGGTTTGTGAGATGCCTTGACAGGCAACACAAGAATGATGGACAGGAGTCTGCCTCCTCTCTGTAGCTGCTCCTTGACTAAACCTCTTACCCAGGTCGTGAGTCTGATCCTTGGTATCAACCAGCTGCACTGTAATGCTCTTCTGACTTTGGTCCATAAAGCTGGTCCCATCTGCAGCCAGGTGAATAATGACTGCAGCTGCCACCATTGGATGGGCAAAATAAGCCTATTGGAACATTACAACAAGAATATTAACAGTAAACCACAACCAACATACATAGTAGATCCAAGACTAACTCCTCTACAGTGTAAACCCACCGATCCCTCTACCACCAAACCCCAATAGAGGTGCAGCTGTTTACAGTTATGTGACAGCCGCATTCCATTAGCTGCTCTTGGGAGTCATAATTGCATCATTTATTGCCAACAGGGGTCACTATCGTCTGCTGCTTGGCCGCAAGTTTAAGACACATAATCTACTTAAAAGTGTGAAGTACAGACAGAACTGCCAGTATCCTGAAGCTTGCTTGATTTGTTCATTGAAATGACACCCCAGGGCTGCTTCCTATACCTTCAGCCAGTAAGTGGACCTCATCAAGGACTGCTGTTGGGCAGGATCCCCACAAGGGAACCAGGCATACTGGGAGACCCCCTCACTTAGATCAAATACTTTGGTTTGGCAAACCTAAAAGAAAAACAAGCAAACGATTAACAAATCCTGAAATAGGGCACTATTGGAAATACAGCATGTCCTTAACAGCATGTCTTTGAAGCGGGTTTTCAAATACAACACTAAAAAGTTTAGACAGATGCTGCTTCCTGGTAACTTGCCACTTTCGGGGCTGTAGCTCAGCATTGCCCTGTTTGTTCACAGAGCACTTTTACAGTTTTACAAGGTAATAATGTTTATGCTTTAGTCAATAGATGCTCAATTATAATGTTACAGTACTAGAACAAATTTGTCAAAGACTGTATGGGGAGGAAACATATGCAAGCAATACCACATAAGCACAACCCACGCCTTCAAGTGTGTTACTGTACATAGAAAATGGCTTAATTATTATTTTACAAAAATAAAAAAAAAACTTAAAATGATGTTTTACTGAATGTATCCTTCCGCCAATGTAAAACTGTGCCTATGCGTTGTCTGTAGAGGGGTACTAATGACCGACGTGGAGGACTCTAACTGGCAGATAATGACCTGAGGACTGGGGACTCTCAACAGACCGAAGGCAGCCGACCACATTGAAATGAAAAGACATCCCAGGAGATTGATTGGCATTTTACTGTAAGATTCCATCTATCTGCATCATGTGTTAAACTAAGAAATAATTCTGAAAAGAAAGATGAATATCTATGTGTCCCGTAGCTCTTCCCCTCCAGCTGTTATGGTGGTGAATTTCACTTTAAAGCTGCTGACCCAGGCCATTCATCTTCACCCGTCCCGACACTGTGACCTGTCCTTTCCTGTTGAGATCCTCAGAACAGCTTGGGGCAAGTCCCACCCAGGAAGAAACAAAGTTCAACAAGTTTCCTCACATTGAACTTTAACCTTTGTCTACCACCGGCAGACTCGAAGTAGAATATCACATTTCACAGCACTCGGTGTTAGAATCTCGTGAGGACAATAACAACCCAATGCCAGAATCAATGTATTAATCAATGTATCCAATGATCTGTTCTGTCTACTCTAATTCAGTGTAACATTGTTTCACTCTTGACTGCCAACACCTAGAAGTTAATAAATGAACAATGCCATCCCCGAGTGGCTCACCTGGTAAAAGCATGGCCGCGTGGTGTGCAGGGTGAGTTATACCGTCAGGTGAGCGCTAGTAGAACAAAACACGTGCCTTTGAAATGAATATGCATTGCATTTTAACTTATTAGTCATAATGCAGCCCTGTCACATTTCAACAAATCACAATCCAAGGAGGTACAGCTGAAGGCTTAATTTAATTATTTCTATTCTGCTACAGGGCCAGCCTTTCCAGCATGTGTGCTCTGCTGCTGCCTCCAAGTCGCAGTGGGGGAATCTCAGTGCTTTTGTGGCAGAGCCATACCCAATACTTTTGTAACAAGTGCAGTACAATTCTTCACATCTGCAAAGCAGCTGGGCTCTTGGCTTTTGCATCTTGCCCCAAGGATAACACCTCAAACTACGCACAGCCGTTAGAGTGCCTGCTGTGGTGTCAGCTGACAGTGAACACCCAGGTTATCCCCGATCAGAAGCCCAGTCTTTATTGTCTAGGCCCACAAGAAGGTATTCTTTATACATTTCCTGCTGTGCCACTAGAAGCTGCAAAAGGGATAGGATGTCAGAGCGTGTGCGTGCACCGGGATCAAAGAAGCTATTTCCCTGCTTCAGTAAATCTTGACTCAGATTTACCGCCTCAAGGTCTGGTCTAGACTATCAGGTATAAAGCAATGGGCATAGAAAAAGCAACAACCATTTGTATCTGTGGGATAAATGTTAACCATTTGCCTGATTCATAAATATGAAGCATGTATTACTGTCAAGGCTACTCAACTGAACTACATTAAACCTTAAAGTCAAATTTCTACAGAGAATCCTGAAGTTAATAAATCATCCTCAAGTCACATTGGCATGAAAACCAAGTAACTAGTGTCAATCTTCAATTGCATTGTGTATAGTAGTTCAACCAAAAGTTATCAAATGATCCTATAAATCTAGTTAATACTCATCATCATTAATCATATGAATAATTTACATAAAGCATGTTGGTGTACTCTTTTGGGAAAAGCTTACATTTTAAATATTGATGAAATTCTCCTAAACTATAGCACAGCTCAGTGGATCCAGTCCTGGGGAGGTGTTTCCTCAGAGGGTTGTGATCCCTCAAGTCTTAGTCATGGAGAAAGGTGTTCCAGGGTAGGTGTCATGCAGGCTCAGGCAGAGCTATGTACATCAGGCCCCACTTAGAGACAATGTCTGAAGATAGTAAAACTGCCCCTATGGGGGAGGACCAGGAGAGATAGCAGTGGCATTATTTTAAAGCTCGTCTCAAGGGCTTTTTAACAAACAATATAATTGAAGTCACTGACATAAGGACCTAAGCAACACTCCTTGGTCCACTTGAGAAATAACTACCTTTAGCATTTAGTAGAGGCTGTTGTAACACATTTGGCTGAATTACAGCCATATGGGCATCGTCCTGTATTATGTCAAACGTTTCAACAGGTTACTAAGGTAACAGAACAGTGTGTGGTAATTGGAAAAGCATGCAAGGATTTCTGAATGTATTCCCACCCCAAATACTCTGAATCTGAAAATGGATTCCATTCCTGGCCCATCCTAAAGAGCTTGCAGATCAGAATATCAGCTAGTTTAAACCCCACTCTACCTCCCCCCAGAAACCCCCTTTCATGTTAATCAAAACCACTTCAAGAATGCAAACCCTTTGTTTACCATGACAGATTGTCTTTGTCATTTGCCAATGACAGCCAAGCATCAGACAAAAGAAACAGGTTTTCAAGTGCACAGCCGTGTCATTGAATAGCTGCCACAAAACCACAAAGTCTGCACCAAGAGTTCAGATCGAGTATAATAGATTAGCACTGGCACGACCTCCGGTATCAGAAGCAATGCTTTGCAATGAACTCCCTAAACACTAAGGTGGTGTGCAATTGTGTGCATGATTGCAGCACTGAGAGATTATCCCAGAAATATTTCATAATCTTAGGAACAGATAGTAAATTATGTTAGGAGACACAGAACAGTGTCACCTGTAGCGGGTAAATGCAGTCACATAATTTGGAGACCATCTTTACTAACAGCCCACAAGCCGTCCTGGATGAAGAGTTGGGAACCTCTGGCATAGATCATGAAAAGCTCTAAAGGAACTTATTGACTTTGTACTGCTCTCATATAAAGTATACTCTAGTGGTTTCCACAGAATGAATGAATCCACCAGTTCAGTGCATTGTCATGTGCCTGTGCTAATGAATACATGCATTTTTAACTGACTCTATGAAACCCTGCACCCCTAATTGGCCTCCAGATTGGTGTCAGCCCGTGGAAGCTGAAGCATGGTGCTTCTCCTGCAACAAGCTGCAGGGACTGCAGGATTCATGCATCATGTCACTTCAGTTTTTCTGAGATGCCCGCATTAAGAGTTAAAAGCCATGCATTAGTTATATGTGGGTAACGTGCCCACTGTCTCTCAGGGCTACCCTGACCATGATGATACAGGCTCGGTTTGGTACCAATTATGCTGTTTTAGTTTGTTTATCCACTCAGAAAATAATACCGCTCTGTATACCCAGTATGTATATCCAAACGCATGTATGAATCTGCCAAAGACAGTGTTAGATGCAGGTGTGATCTTCATGTAAGGAACACAGCAGTGCTATAAATCAGAAGCCAATGTAACATGTAACTGATTGTACAGGACCCTAATCTGTGATATATTGCCGGCCTGAAAGAAACTGAATCACACTTCATTAAGCATTGAGCGTTAACCACCTTACCCCGAAACAGTATTTTTCCAATACCTCCCATTTGTATGTTCTTAGTGTTTTTGACTGGAGGAAGTGTGTTGTCCCTATGGATAACAGAAACGGTGTTGTATTTCTCAGAAATAACTGTCGGTACATCATTTTTCAAGGTCAAAATCTAATTCCATTTAAATACATCCACGGGAACTCAATTTAGAAAAGAAAACCACACACCAGACAAGGGTTAAAGGTCTAATGAAAGTTAGTCCCTGGGGTCACTCAAGATTGTCTTAGAGATAAAAACCTCTCATCAATAATGTCTCGAGCAGTGTCTGCTGTGCAGATCTGAAAAGAGACAAACTGTCCTTATCGATGCCATATTCAGACAGCCAACAATTATTACCTGCTTTTCTAATGGGACAGCCATGACTGCCCGGGTCCCAAGTGAAAAATAGATTGTACTTTATTGGCTCTTTATTTCCAAGTGTACACACACCACATATATCTAGGAGGTTAGGTACCTTGTTAACAGCCCAGCTAGATCCTAACATCCATCCACACATCCATTACATCATTGCAAAACTATCCCAGGCAAGCACGTACACATCTAACACAACCAAGCGTACTGTGAGCGTGGCTTTTAACTAGATGAGATATCTTAATCTTGAAATATGGTTGTTTTGTGTAAACCACCTGTTCCAATTTTACTTGTGCCCTTTTGCTGTCTCCAAGGATAATTCTGTGTTCTGCAACAATGTTGTCATGTTTTACCATATTACACCATGGTTTCGTCATGGTTCAATCATGAATTTATGCAATAGTCTACCTGAATTTGGCCAACACCTACAAAAGGTTATGCATTTCAGACTCACATACATTTTCTTTGCCAGATAATGGCGTTTCAGATCATGGTCATACAGCACAACCAGTCATGTTATCCAATGACTGACCATAAAGCAAGCATGATCAGCAATATTAAAATGGTTTACCACATGTCCTGTATACCCAACTTGTTAATTATACTAGAACATGAGGACTGCAGGTCCAGGCATTACAGCTACTTAACATATATTGTATTCGCTCGAAATAGTACCTGGGCGCTTATTTTTTCAATTTGTGTATAATAGTAAATTATACACACACACACACACACACACACGAGGATCCCACAACAGCCTACACAACCGCGATATAGGATTTGTCAAATGATTCACTCAAGTCTTTCACAGAGCTTGAATTCTGAGCTCCACAATTCCTAGTTAAACGCTTTGTCCAGCGGCTCAGACAAGCATCAAATACTATGGATGTTTAATTTTACTGAAAAAAAGTAACTTATTGCTTGCTACTAGTTTCTTCAAAAAACAATATAATGTCTTTACTTATTACTTAATAAAAAAGTAGCGTGTTACATTACTCGTTATATTTCTTTCTCTTGTCTTGTCCTGCGAAACAGTTGTTGTGATTGTTCATGTTTACTTTTTAACTACTGTCTGGTAATTCATTTATTAAATGTGTCAAACAGGTTTTTATCATTTTTATGGTATAAATACATTTCATTTTTGACATATAAAAAATGTAGTTTATTATTCATACCATGCTCATGCTGTACCAAACTCAATTGTTAATTGTTGTGTATTTGAATGAACGACCAACCAAATTCAAATCATAACGTGTTCCAAAAATACCAAAATCAAAAAGTATTGCACATAGTGCTTGTCCTTTCAGCACGGAGAATCCGCAATGAATGAATGATTTATTGATTACAACTGCAGATGATTTACTGAACTGTGATGGGCGCTCGGGGCCCGATGACTGTGATGGGCGCTCGGGGCCCGATGACTGTGATGGGCACTCGGGGCCCGATGACTGTGATGGGCGCTCATTTGGCCGGAGGCCTCGTCCGTGGGTGCTCGAGGGTTACCTGTGTGAGGCCGACTGGCAAAACATGAACAGTGACATGCATCCCAGTGCTGCAGATAGGAAGTGGCTATGGGCCACCTCCCCCCGGGACGAGGCACGCTGCGAGGTGGTGGCTGGGGAGGAGGAGGCCGAAACAAAAGAAGAGACATGGGAGATTAACACACAGAGCCTTTATGCGCTTGCTGGTGACTTGTCGGTTAGGGGCGGATTCTCCTTGCAGAAAAGCAACCAAGTTTACAATTCTCTCAAAACCAGGCACTCACTATATTGAGCATACACAGTGTTTCTACGCTTTTCACGTGGTTATACAATGCCAAGTTTTAATATGCTTTACCATACCTCTCTCGGCTTTACAATGCCTTTCAATGCTCTACCATGCTTTCACTAGTATTCACTACGTTTTGCTATGCTTTTACTACGGTAAACTTTTAGAATGGAGTGTTTTGAGGTGCTATGTTAATTAAAATGGTATTGCATTGTTGTATGGAATTAGTGCTTGTAGTGTTAACAACAGTAAGGAAACACTAGCAATTGAACAAATTGAGGCACCATTAAAACCAAACCACCACACATTGGCACTATGATAAAAGTATTTTTTAAAACAGACACAATTAAGAGTTTAACAAAAACACAAAACCCATACAAGTGAAGCAACTAATGCAAAATGAATCTTGTAAAACCACAAACTATTTTCAAAACATGTAAGAACAATGGAGATAGCATACTGGTTACACTATGTAACACAATTTTTGTTCCTGGGTAGTAAGTGTTATTTCCTAATTGCTTATGCCTCAAAAGTATAGAAAATGGCTATTATTCCCCACAAACTTTGTTTTTGTGACCAGGACAGTGATATTTTGAAATTTACCTATTTCCAATGAGAAAACGGGCGGATTTGTGTCTTTTCGTTCACACAAAGTCAGAAAAAAACAACATATGAAACCAAATTAACATGTATTTATACTAAAGTAATACAAAAATGACTACAAAAGATTTAGAAGTGAGTAGTCTTTCGAGATTTATGATTATACTGTAAATCACTTTCACGAATCAGCCCCCAAATGTAGTCTCCCATCATGTTCTCGTTATACTGTCCTTCATTGACAGCTCATCCAGGAGCCTCAAAGCTGTGCTGCTCCATAATGGTAACAAGTACCCGTCTCTTCCCCTGGCTCACTCGGTGCACCTCAAAGAGGATTACAACAGCATCAAGACCTTGCTGGACACCTTGAAGTATGACGAGTACGGCTGGGACCCCCGGAAGGTGCTAATGCCACCACTGCACATCAAATTGGGCCTTATGAAACAATTTGTCAGAGCTCTAGAGGAGCAAGGCGAGCGCTTCCACCAGGATATACTGGACTTTGAACGCCGCTACCAAGGACAGTATAACGAGAACATGATGGGAGACTACATTTGGGGGCTGATTCGTGAAAGTGATTTACAGTATAATCGTAAATCTCGAAAAACTACTCACTTCTAAATCTTTTGTAGTCATTTTTGTATTACTTTAGTATAAATACATGTTAATTTGGATTCATATGTTGTTTTTTTCTGACTTTACGTGAACGAAAAGACACAAATTCGCCCGTTTTCTCATTGGAAATAGGTAAATTTCAAAATATCACTGTCCTGGTCACAAAAACAAAGTTTGTGGGGAATAATAGCCATTTTCTATACTTTTGAGGCATAAGCAATTAGGAAATAACACTTGCTACCCAGGAACCAAAAAAAAAAAAAAATTGTTACATGGTGTTATTAAAAATCAACTATATGCATACTCATTTAGGTGTATTTAAACTACTGCAAGTTAATTAGTCAGCCCCTGGCACTGTTTTCATTTGAATTTATTTTTTCTCCTACTAGGATAGAGCTACAAATAAATCCTCATGCAATGTTGTATTTTTACCTCCATGCCTTGTTCTGATGTTTGCCTTCATTCTCAATGCTTCCAAGTTCTAGCACTGATTATATTTATTATTAGTTTATTTAGCAGATGCCTTTAACCAAGGCAACTTACAGAGACTAGGGTGTGTGAACTATGCATCAGCTGCAGAGTCACTTACAATTACGTCTAACCCGAAAGACGGAGCACAAGGAGGTTAAGTGACTTGCTCAGGGTCACACAATGAGTCAGTGCCTGAGGTGGGATTTGAACCGGGGACCTGGTTTCAAGCCCTTTTCTTAACCACTGGACCACACAGCCTCCTATTCTCTCTATCGCTCTATCTAACTGGCTGCCCTCTTGCTTTGAAAGCCTGTGTGGTTTTGTCATTTTCTCTTGATCCTGGTTGCTGAGAATCATGTGATACTGTGACTATTCAGCGAAGGTTTTCTTGTTCCCATGTATTTTTCTAATGCTTTCACTTGGGTGGTTATTACAGCACCTACTCAGATGCTGTTGTGTTACTTTGATTTTGTGTTAGGGTGTTTGACTGCTGAGTTCAGGAGCTGATCTTCAATTCTAGTTGCCTGTCATTGACATATGCAATGCAGATTATATGCAGATCTAGTTACAAAACTATAAAGTCCAGCTACGATGCAACATATCAGTTGGGCCAACATGCAGGTGGAATTAATCCTAACAAACCCAAAACCGTGCATGACTGTGGTCCTGTGAAAAAATAATAATTACTTCCCATCGAAAATAGTCGTCAGCCATTATGCATGCTGGAATGATTCTACACACACAAAACGTTTGATTATATTTGATTGTAGTCCGTGGTGGTTTCTTGCATTAGTAGAAACACAACACTACTAGACTGGATGGTTGCGCACTCCCTGTTGTGTAATGTCACCGGAGTGATTGTTAACTTAAGGAACAGCTGTGAGCAAAAAAAAAAAGAACAGTTTCTCATGTTTACCCCTCTTTCTCCTCAAAATGTTTTTAAGATCATTAGGAGTGAATTACCTGAAGCACTCACTACTAAAACACAGCAATCAGGCAAGCCTGCAATTTACCATGTAGTTGTAATTTAGACCATCTGGAAAGTACTCTCATCTATAGTGTTGGAAGCTCGCTCTGCAAATGCACGTTTGTTTAGAAGTGGCTCTTCAGATGAAAGTAAACTGTGTTAAATGCCAATGGAGTTGCTGTGGCTGAGAGCAAGGCTGATAAGGTTAGGAGGCCTCTCGCGTTGTTTATCTTTATATAAACTCAGTGGCTCTTAACTCTTTAGAGTCCAAGCTAATTTCACCTGTACAGAGATGAATCAAACAGTTACATTTCAATTCAGGGCTCCAAAACTCATCTTGCAGTTTACCCATGCATTTCCCAGGGTTATACAGCTATGGCCAAAAGTATTAGCAGGCACCATATATATATGGAAATCCTGGCCCGTGATTGGTTAAAACCTTGTCATAGGAGTAATAAATTGAACTATTGCCCTACCATCCTTACACCACTAGTCTCCATCTGTCATGTGATTGGTTCACATCACTGTTAGTCCCACCCCTTTTCAAAGGAACACCTTCCTCCCCTGCACTCCTCACAACAAGAGAAAATGGCTGAACACCGGTTCTGTGATTTAACAGAAAACGAATTACAAAACATACTACAAAAGAAAGATGCTCCAAACACTAAAATGGTGGTTAAAACGTCACTGTCACTGTTTTCTGACTTTCTGAAATTCAAACAAATTCAACTCGACGAAAACAAATGTGACGGGCTGGGTATAAACTGGATTATGCAGCAGTCAGCAAACCAGACAGAGACAGAGAAAAACTTTGCTAACTATACAGTATGAACTTCAAAAACATTTCCTGTTATTTATGTTATTAATTTATTTACTTGTGCTGTATCAGCTATATTTAAACAAACTATATAAAGTCATGTTTACTATCCAACCTTGCCTCTCTTATTATTTTTACTGACTCATATATTAAATATATACTGCAGACTCGGCCACAGTGGAAAATGAAATGCCCCTCGGGAAGACTATTGTTACCTCCAGGGTGCAATTATAGCCCCCTGTCGGTAACAATAGTCTTCCCTCAGGTCAATAACTTTCTAATATAAATACAATGTAGATCTTTTATTTAACATAATGTAATCAAATAAACTACAAAATGATATTGCAAAAGTCTACCATAAGCTATAATATTAGTACAGTATTGCACGGTAGTTTTCAAAATGTCACCATTTTTGTCAGTTATTTGTAAAGCATATGGAGAACTACAAAGCAGTATGTAATTCAATATATTACGGTAACATTATTCAGCGGGTTTCATTCGATAGGGTACCATGGTTTGCCATACCTGCTTTACTATGTTTTTACAAAAGAAAGCTTTCACAAAAAGGATGTGTAAAACCTGGATTGGCCCTGTCTGGAGATCTTTTTAATCTTGCTTCCACACACATATCACTGGCTAAAGCAACACATGATTCTAAAACACAAAACCTGTTCTTCAATCACTTGTGAAGATTGAGAAGCGATTCCAATCACACAGCACAGTGCAGTACTGCTCTGCCTTTGTTCCTCTGTTGTGCTTGTGGTCTGTGGAGCTATGCCTGGGACACTGTGTATTCAAAAGCATTGGTGGCATCTACAAATGGTATACTGTTCAAAAGCAACATACAACATACAACATGTAACACAATACTGTCCGCCTGTGTGTTTGTTGGCTGGTATGACTAAATGGTCAATCCCTGGGTTTACATTGCTTACATTTTTCTCTGCTTGTCAAACCAAAATAAATGACACAGTAAACGGTGCTTTAACCCTGTAGTTTCTATTAGTGTTACAAAATTGGATCCTTTTCAGTTATATCACATGTATCCAGGTCTGTTGAAAAGCCACATTCATGGAATGCAACTCACCAAGATCTGAGTTATTCAACTCCAACTAAGCTTGAAAACATGTGTTAAACAATTAGTGCCAAGTGTGCAGTGTGTTGTAATTGCTGTGTTCTTCTCAATTGAAAAATATGTCAAATACATTAGCCTGAACAAATACCCTAGTTGGTCAACACAGTAAATGGTATCAATCAACAAGCATGTTGTGTCACCAAGCCCCACAATATCATTTAAGATGTTAATAATGACCCCCCTCCCCCTCACTCCTCTGCTTCTCTTCCCGGCTTATTTTTCTTGACAGGAAGTGACACTGTGTGGTTCTGTGAGCTTCCCACATTGACCCTGCCAATCAAATCCCTCTCCCTGACTGGTCACCCTATAAAGGAAGAGAGCTGCTCATGTGAGGCCGGATTGCCAGAGCATCATCCGTGTTCTAACTGAAGCTGCTGCTCCCTCACCTCCCTTTTCCAGTGGGACTTTTCGTTATCCAGGAGGTTCTTGTAAACTCAGACACTGCACTAGTGAATCCATACCTGCTAATATTACTGCGGTCTTTATCATAACACATGAGCAGGGATCATAGTTTCCAACAAAAAAAAAAAAAATTCTCAGATAAAAAAAAAAGAAATATCTGCGTTATTTCCTCAATTAAAATAAAGCTAAAATTTAGTCGTTTCCCCCTCCCTGTGTCACATATAAGATACGCAAGCAGTACTATTGAATAACAGTTAACACTTTTAAATTCTAAGGAAGTTACCAGTGCTATCAAATCAATAATTTAAACAAACGTACCATTTTACTTTAAAGATTACCAATACTTTTGTGTAGTAATAATAAAAACCAAAACACAGTGTATATACTAGTTTATCTCCGAGTCAGTCTTTGTCACCTGGATTCTCACAACTCTCCGTAGACTCTGCTTCCTCCACCCTCTTCTCTTCACTCACCTCCTCCCTCGACTCCCTCTGTCCCCTCACCTCCCGTCCTGCTCGCCCCTCCCCTCCCCATCCCTGGCTCTCCTCTGCGCTCCGCTCGGCAAGAATCACACTGCAATCTGCTGAAAAGAAATGGAAGAGAACCAAACTCCCTGCTGCCCTAGACCTTTACCGCACTCTCCTCTCCTCCTTCTCCTCTACTCTCTCCTCTGCTAAATGTGCTTATTTCCAATCTGTAACCCAAGCCTCCACTAACAACCCACGTAAACTATTCTCTACCTTCTCCTCCCTCCTAAACCCTCCCCCCCTCCTCCTCCCTCCTCTATCTCCCCTGATGACTTTGCCTCCTTCTTCTCTTCTAAAATTTCAGATATCCACAAACTCTTTAACACCTCTCCCTCCCCCGCACCCCCTCCCGCTCCAACTCCTACACCCATTGCAACCCCTACTAACTCACCCTCCTTCTTGCCCCTCTCAGACTCTGACCTCTCCTCCCTGCTCCAGGGTCACAAACCCACCACGTGTGCCTTGGACCCCCTCCCCACTCACCTCTTTCAAGCTGCTGCTCCTGCTCTACTCCCCTTCATCTCCTCCCTCCTCAACACCTCTCTACATTCTGGTATCTTCCCCTCTGCCTTCAAAAAAGCCTCGATCACTCCCCTCCTCAAAAAACCTACCCTCGACCCCACCTCCCTCCAGAGCTACCGTCCTGTCTCCCTCCTACCCTTCCTCTCCAAAACCCTCGAGCGGACTGTACACCGCCAGCTCTCTGCTTTCCTGTCCAACCACTCTCTGCTTGACCCTCTCCAATCTGGCTTCCGCTCTGCTCACTCTACTGAAACCGCCCTCCTGTCTGTCACCAACTCACTTAAATGTGCCCGAGCTGCCTCTCTCTCCTCTGTCCTAATTCTCCTCGACCTCTCTGCTGCCTTTGACACTGTTGATCACTCTACTCTACTATCATCTCTTGCTGACCTGGGGATCTCTGGCACTGCTCTGGCATGGTTCTCCTCCTACCTCTCCAACCGCACTTACCAGGTAACCTAGCGTGGAGCAACCTCCACACCTCACCCTCTCTTAACTGGAGTCCCCCAAGGGTCAGTCTTGGGTCCTCTCCTGTTCTCTCTCTACACCCGCTCCCTGGGCCCCCTCATCGCATCCTATGGTTTCTCATACCATTTCTATGCTGATGATGCTCAGATTTTCCTCTCCTTCCCCACCTCTGACTCCACCATCTCCTCCCGTATCTCTACCTGTCTGTCTGCTATTTCCTCCTGGATGCACTCGCATCACCTCAAACTCAACCTCTCTAAATCTGACCTCCTTTTCTTTCCCTCCTCCTCCCCCTCCTCTGATCTCTCCATCTCTGTTCCTCTGGAATCTACCACACTCTCTCCCTCTTCCTCAGCTAAGAACCTTGGAGTCACCCTGGACCCCTGCCTCTCTTATTCCCAGCACATCTCCACTCTGGCACGCACTTGCCAATTCTTCCTGAGCAACATCCGAAGAATCCGACCCTTCCTCACCAACTATGCTACCCAGCTCCTGGTCCAGGCCCTGGTACTCTCCCGCCTAGACTACTGCAACTCCCTCCTGGCTGGCCTCCCTGCGTCCGCCACCCGTCCGCTCCAGCTCATCCAGAACTCTGCTGCCCGCCTGGTGTTCTCTCTGCCTCGCTTCGCCCACGCTACTCCACTACTCCGCTCGCTCCACTGGCTCCCGATCACCGCTCGCATCCAATTCAAGACTCTTGTACTAGCCTACAGATGCCTTGACCAGTCTGCACCCAGCTACCTCCAGACCCTCATCTCTCCCTACACCCCCACTCGACCTCTCCGCTCTGCCTGCACTAGAAGACTAGCTCTACCACCGCTACGCTCCCCTGCCTCCAAAGCCCGCTCCTTCTCCACCCTTGCTCCGCAGTGGTGGAATGACCTTCCTACAGATGTCAGGACTGCCCAGTCCCTGACCACATTCCGGCGCCTCCTTAAGACTCACCTCTTCAAAGAGCACCTGTAGAACTCCTCTGTTTGTATCCTGGGCACTATCACCCTTCATGTAAATGTGCTTTATTTTGCTCTTATCAGCCCCTATTTTACTGCATTTAATCCTGTACTTCAGAATACTGTAATCTGCCAAGTTTTTAACCTGTAGTACTTTGTATTTAATCACATCCTGATGTAACTATCACTATTTAATCATATCCTGATGTAACTATCACTATTACCTGCTGTATTATTGAATTGTGGTTTGTCAAACTTGTACTTTGCTTGAACAAAAGTTATTGTATTTCTTGCTCTTATTGTATTACTTGTATTGTAACGCTTGAAATGTTTTTGCTTACGATTGTAAGTCGCCCTGGATAAGGGCGTCTGCTAAGAAATAAATAAATAAATAAATGGGTATTGTCAAACTCATCAACCCGGTCTTTAAGGGTGATTTTTATAGTTTTCGGCATGCATCTTGTTCAGTAGTAACAACGCTCTGGATACTGAAGTGAACTGCAGCTACGTTTCAGCATGAATGTGACAGTGCGCCTCGTTCAACCTTGACCTCTGTACACCAGAAGCAGTTTTATTGAACAAGTATGTTTATGTACATTTTGTAAGGATTTTAAAACTCTTGTTTTCCTGACCTTGTAGCTCCCTAGCTTGGCCCGAAATGCACCCATGTTGAAGTGACTGACTTTTCATAATTCAGAGTACAGCTGTGACCTCGGGACAGATGATAACACTTTTTTCACATAAATTGTTTCTGCTTAATAAACTGTTTTGAGCCTATGTACAAACCATAATCAAACCAATTGAAACTGGTTCTAAAACCACTTTTGTTAAAAGTGACATGCTATAACTTTAGGTAAGTGTCACAGAACTTATAATAACACACTATTGGACCATGCAGGCTTTTTCTGATAACCACGCGTGTGGGGCAGTGTACACATTGTTCCAGTTAAATGGCACAAGCTCTAATTGTTTCATCAGCCATCTGTTCTTTTCATTATACAACCCATTACTTATGCTTTCCATTTAAATGGTAAAGAAATCATTGAAACTGTCTGTAACAGTGTGTGATTTTCCTGTGTTTAATGTAAGCTCTGAATCAACGCAGGGTTAATGAAGTCTTGAAATCAAGCTGTACATAGCTGGTTTACATCAGTAGTTTTCAATCACCAGCCTTGTCGTTCGACCTTGTGATAGCACTTTGCTGCCTGCGAGAATTGTGCAAAACATATCATTGTTCTTAAATGTAACTTCTTGTTATCTGGGATTCTGCTGACATTGGAAAAGTGAAGAAGAAACGCAAATGTTAACTTTTAACGTGCTTTGTGTCATGCTAGGGAATAAGACCAGATTTGGTCAAGGAAATTACGTAAGCTAGCTATATATCTGTGCTGTACGAAGTCATTTCTTTCCACGTTATTCTGTAGCAAACGGATTCCTAGGATCCCAGCACATGATTATCTCAAAAAGCACCGGAAAAGACAGGGATGCAGGCAATTGATTACATACTGTATCCACAATAACGTGTTATACTACCCTGTACAGTGTCAATGTGAGTTAACGGTTTGATAGCGCAGTAAAAGAATATAACACAGTCATGCTTTACATTAACCGGGCCACATTTACCAGTGATTAAAAAGTAATTATTCTCTGTTACAAAGTAATAATTGTTAATACATATCTGGTTAGGTTAGGATTGAGGCTGCATAGTTAATATAAAGCATTAGACACCACATGGTGAGATAAAAGACCAAACCAAGCATTCAATAACACTTTAGTGACCTCTGACAGTTTCGTAAGGTCCCCTCCGGTGACCATCCTGCAGGTTTACAAACTGCCCAACTGCTCACGATCCCAGAGACATTCCAGATCAGAACCATCTCACAGAAGCTCTGGGAACAAGGATCCCGCTGCTCACGACCCCAGAGACATTCCAGATCGGAACCATCTCACAGAAGCTCTGGAAACAAGGATCCCGCTGCTCACGACCCCAGAGACATTCCAGATCAGAACCATCTCACAGAAGCTCTGGAAACAAGGATCCCGCTGCTCACGACCCCAGAGACATTCCAGATCAGAACCATCTCACAGAAGCTCTGGAAACATGGATCCAGCTGCTCACGACCCCCAGAGACATTCCAGATCAGAACCATCTCACAGAAGCTCTGGAAACAAGGATCCCGCTGCTCACGACCCCAGAGACATTCCAGATCAGAACCATCTCACAGAAGCTCTGGAAACAAGGATCCAGCTGCTCACGACCCCAGAGACATTCCAGATCAGAACCATCTCACAGAAGTTCTGGAAACAAGGTTCGGATTCAAAAAAACTGCCACAAATGCCTCACAGGTGTAAATGCCACTGATCAACACAAAAATAGTCCATAATGTCAAAGTGAAAAATAAAATCTAAAAATTGTTCTAAATTAATCACAAATACAAAACTGAAAATAACTGATTGCATAAGTATTCACCCCCTTGAGTCAATATTTGGTAGAGGCACCTTTGGCAGCAATTACAGCCATGAGTCTATTTGGATAAGTCTCTACCAGCTTTGCACATCTGGACACTGCAATTTTTGCCCATTCTTCTTTGCAAAATTGCTCAAGCTCCGTCAAGTTGGATGGGGACCTTTGGTGAACAGCAATTTTCAACTCTTTCCACATATTCTCAATTGGATTGAGGTCCGGGCTTTGACTGGGCCACTCCAGGACATTGACCTTTTTGTTTTTAAGCCACTCCAGTGTGGCTTTGGCTGTATGTTTGGGGTCATTGTCCTGCTGGAAGATGAATCTTCTCCCAAGTCCCAGGTCTCTTGCAGACTTCAGCAGGTTTTCCTCCAGGATTTCTCTGTACTTTGCTGCATCCATTTTGCCCTCTATCTTCACGAGCTTTCCAGGCCCTGACGCAGAGAAGCATCCCCATAGCATGATGCTGCCACCACCATGCTTCACGGTAGGGATGGTGTTCTCAAGATGATGTGCGGTGTTAGGCTTGCACCAAACATAGCGCTTAGCTTCGAGGCCAAAAAGCTCTATTTTGGTCTCATCAGACCATAGAATCTTCTTCCATGTGGTCTCAGAGTCTCCCACATGCCTTCTGGCAAACTCTAGCCGAGATCTGATGTGAGTTTTTTTCAACAATGGCTTTCTTTTTGCCACTCTCCCATAAAGGCCAGTTTTGTGAAGCACCCGGGCTATTGTTGCCGTATGCACAGTGTCTCCCAGCTCAGCCGTGGAAGACTGTAACGCCTTTAGAGTTGCCATAGGCCTCTTGGTGGCCTCCCTGACTAGTGCCCTTCTCGCCCAGATACTCAGTTTTTGAGGACGGCCTGTTCTAGACAGATTCACAGTTGTGCCATACTCTCTCCATTTCTTAAAAATGGACTTTACTGTGCTCCGGGGGATATTCAATGCCTTGGAAATGTTCTTATATCCTAACCCTGACTGGTGCTTTTGAAGAACCTTATTCCGAATTTGCTTTGAATGTTCCTTCGTCTTCATGATGTAGTTTTTGTTAGGAAATGTACTAACCAACTGTGGGACCTCCCAGAGACAGGTGTATTTAACTTGAAATCATATGAAACACCTTAACAGGTGGACTCCATTCAACTAATTATGTGACTTCTAAAGACTATTGGTTGCACCAGAGCTTATTTAGGGGTGTCATAGCAAAGGGGGTGAATACTTATGCAATCAATTCTTTTATATTTTATATTTGTAATTAATTTAGAATAATTTGTTTAGACATTATGGACTTTTTTGTGTTGATCAGTGGCAAAAACTCCTAATTAAATCTATTTTGATTCCATGTTGTAACACAATAAAATGTGGAAAAGTCCAAGGGGGATGAATACTATATATATAAATAATTTGCTATTCCCCTCCCAACTCATTTCACTTTTGACCCTGAAACTTAGACCAGATCTGCCGTGCTGCAGGACTTAGCCCCCTTCCCTCTTACAATGTAAACAGAAAACATATTGACTGGAGGATTTCACTGTCAAAAGAAATTGCAGTTGACTCGTGAACATACGTTCCAATCTCTCTGAACCATCATCAGCAGCAACAACTTGTTTCCTTCTTTGTTTGTTCATGCAATGTGCTTGGACTTGGCAGCCAGGGGGTTTGTTCTTTCTCTTCACTTTGTATATAAAGGAGTCCGGTGCTGCATTACAGCTACATGAGGCACCGGATTGGATAAGAGCTCAGTCCCTGCGAAGGGGGTTCTTCCTAAAACTACACTCTCAGTGTGATCACTGGTGTGTCAATCTGTTTGCTCAAAATGGTGGTGCCCATCAAAAGTTACTGAAACTATTATTACTTATTTGGCAGACGCCTTTATCCAAGACGACTTATCGGTGTTACAGGGCAGTACAGGGTTACACTGCAAAATCAATATTTTTCCTTCACTTTGCCTAATTTTCAATTATTACAATCATTCTCCAATCACAAATGAGATCTAATGACTTGACTTATGTTTTTTGCAAAATATTTACGTAAATACGAAGCAAGAGACATTGGTGGACTCTGGCTCTATAGACACTCACAGACATGCCCCCACCCCAGATTATACGTGTCAAAAGCCTGACATCTGTTTTCTATAGCTTAAGACAGGTGGCAAAGTGTTGCATCGTAATTTTCCATTTAGTCAACATCACATGATGTCAGTCTATATGTGACCAGGAAGACAGTTACAACCTAATGAGGTCCAGAATTTCCATTTGCAGTGGAGAGAGAGAGAGAGAGAGCGAGCACGACTTCTCATCAAGGTCAGGGCAAAAGCCTGTTCCCCTCTTACACACGAAGGCTAAAGTGAGGCGAAATTAAGACAAAGTTGATCATACTAGGAGACCAAGAGCACCTGCTAATTGGTCTATGCAGTGTGCAGCAGGCATTCTTGGAACTGAACCAACGAGGGCGTCATCACAGGCATGGTAAGCTTATGGTCCTATTCATGTAAATGGAGCTGAACATTGCTTGTTATATCATTTCCATTAGGGACATACCAGCTACAGAAAATGCATTGAAAGACAAACACGCACACACTTAGAGACCACAAACCCCAGGTGTCAATCCGCTGAGGATCAGATTCCTAACACAGCTAATGGTATTGACAGCTCCATAGCAGGTACAACACAGAATTAGCAGCTACTTCTTCAAGAAATTCTTTCTTTTTCATTTAAAATTGCTGTGATTCAACTGAAAGCTGGGAATTATGTTTGCAAATTAAACCACTCAACTAATCCACAACAGCCAATGCCACCTAATTGCAAGATGACTTGCTAAAATTCTGGGAATCACGAAGAATTAACTTTTTAAATTTATTTTATTTTAAAAAGGGATAACTTTTCAGCCATAAGGGAAAAAAGACAAGCAGGAAGAGGAGCTGACATTCTATCAAGAGTGTCACTTCCTTCACATTAATAATATACAAAATTAATAAATTTCAATGTCAGTACAAGGGAGAAAATGAATTGTGCCATCCGGCACAAGGCAATTTAAGGAGAAACTGTTGCCTCTTTGTCTCCCGTCTCTGCTGGTGTCTGAGCAGACAGCAGTACAGGATGGAGGAGGAGAGGCTTGCTATCAGAGAGAGGGCAGCTCCATCACCAATGCTATTTGCATCTGTGTCATTCAGGCTGCTGAGAGAGGAGGGAAACGTCTGAATGATGATCTCACTCTAACATTATCACTAACCTCACACGCTGTGAAAGCAATTCCCAACGGATTAGCACATCCATGCCTGCCACGATGGAGACATCAAACCAACTACACATGCACTTTGTACTGTAGGCAGCCTACAGGTTTGGGGCACCCTGTGTGCCAATACTGTCACAAGACTGGTTGGTGCTGCTTTATGACCCTCTGCTTGTAATATCACGTGTGTGGGTGTTACTTTTCATATTTCAATGGCGTTGATGTCATACTAGTGGCTTTGCCCAGCTTTAAAAACAAAGCTTCCCAAAGCATCCTAATTAAATAGTAAGCTATGTAAGGTATAAACTGAAAACAACGCGGTTCTTTGTGGGTAACTCCGAACTAATTGCCCCACTGGTTCTTCCTTCACTGATTGATTATTTTTGGTGTTAGCTTCTATGGCATTACATGTCCAGACACTGTTTTCAAGTGTTTTTAGGGAAATTAAGATTGAATGAACCCAGAACACAGTCCCATTGAATCCATGCTGCTTACCTTCGTGGCGGCCGGGTATCCGATCATGACCTGTGCGGGGCAGTGCGGGTTGTTCTGATCCGAGGTTTCCACGCTGGAGGCCCACTGATCCAGGAAGCCGCTGGGAGTGTAGAGACCGCAGTCCTGCACGCTCGTCTGCCTCTCAAACTCCTCACAGACCCCGTCACCATCAAAGAAATAACACTGACTCGGCTCATCTAGAAAGGACACGGGAAAACAAGAGCTCAGTGCGCAGGGAGACATTCAGGACCAATCCACGCACCCGAGAGCAGACATCTTTCACTCCAACATCCAACAGCAAACGCACTAGCTCCACACTGTACAAGGAAACACTCAATCTGCGGCATCACAAAGATTTCCGGACTGTTCTGAATTATTATTTATAGATTAACACTTGATACCTTATAGATTATTACCGAAAACATTTGATTAACACAGGTTATTTTTTTTTTTGTTGTTATAAAATATCCATGTGCCGTTAAACTAGCCCCAGGTCAAGCCACAGACTAAACCATCGGGATATTCCTTTAACCTTTAACCTCCAAGAGCTTCTGACACAACAGGTTGTCCCTAACCACGGTCTGAATTGTGCACATTGAATCCTGGGCAAAACTGATCTCCTTCCCCTCTTTACTTTCCCACAATCAGCACGAGGAAGCCTTTTCTGAAGAAACTGTTGCTGGAACAGTTAGTAAGCAGAGTACATAAGATATAAAATTGGAAACAACAACAGAGAATCATGCAAAACATACATAAGAACAGTTACCGACAACAGGAGGCCATTCGGCCCAACAACACCTGTCACTTGAAAGGATGTCAAGTATAGGGACTGAACCTGCAACCTGTGTTTTTGGCATCACTCTGAGCTAAGAAGCCAGCTGCTAAAAAGGGCGTTCTGTAACAGGACAACAAATAGTAAGAAATTAAAGTGGATATCAAGTATCCTTGTTTTCAGGGGAAGTGGGTAATCCAGACCATGGTTATGAACAGGCAACCATTTCATGACTTATAAATCTCTAGTTTGTAATATAAATAATGAACTTTTAGGCTGATAGTGGTCGATGAGATACCAAGGGTGTCCCCAGCCTGGAAAAGGTTAGGAATCCCTGCTGTATAGATCTTAACCCTCCTCTGTAGGATGGGCCTGTCTTTACAGTGTTTGTATCCTGATAAAAAGAGCTGTTCAGAGCCGACTGGTTTGTTAAAATCACGTGGGTATCATCACTAAACGATCACAGATACTATCTAGGGAGATGTCCCTGCATCTTTATGCATTTCGCTGCCATAATCATCTTACAGGTGCATCCGAGACAAACAGGCATTTCTAATTTTAGCCAGCAGATTGTTTTTGGAAGGCAAGTGCAGCCAGTTTCTTCACTTGATTCATCCTTCTGTGTCCTTAAACCAGAAGAATCTAACAAATAACGTGAAAACAAGCAAGTTTCACAAGTCATAACCTTCTTGGAAAGTAACCTGGGCACTGCAAGTAGAAAAAGCTCACCAGCCAAAAGCAATGTGCCACCTGCCAAGACTGAAGTGCCCACAGCAAATCCACTAAATAATGTTTATACAGTGCAGTACATACATACGTACGTATATATATATATATATATATATATATATATATATATATCTCTACTGCTAAAAAAAATAGTCTAGGTTTTTGTTTTTTAGTTTGTTGTTTATTGATGGTCTCATGAAGTGCTATCGCTCAGATTTGTCCAGAGCTGTCACACTGCCTGTCATCTTGTGATCGAAGATACTATTAACTGCTTGTAAAGTCTGAAAACGCATCATTGCTTGTTTTTGCTTCTTTTCAATAAAAGGGGTTCTGCTTTTTGTAGCTGACAAGCAGCGAAGCTGTTAATCTGTTTGAGCGATAGTTCTATATTTCACCAGAACACCAACAGATTTTTAGATCTAATCTGGCATGTTAATACATACCTCTTAAAATAGCTCGTTTTCAACAGTGGGCATGAGCTCTGCACTGCTCCAGAGGCTCCTGCACTCAACACCATTTTAAAATCTACTATTTTTGTATCTGTAACATCTGGTGTTTTAATGGCCATAACCATTGACATTTTCTACAGAATAGAGTTCAGCAGTGCGGGCTCACTGCACTGGATTTTCTAGAACCAACTTCACATTTATAGGTCAAGTGTTCAGGTATCTCAAACGATAACATGCAAATCGGGAACTCCTGGGCAGTGTGCCTTGGAGAGTAGAGCTCGCGCTGGGGCCCTAACAAAGCTTGACCCCAACAAATCCTCTTTGACCACGAGGGTCGAGAGAATGGTCAGGTTTCAGTTACTTTCAGTTAAGAGCACAGACACATTGCAACATTTATACAACAATAAGCTACACCTTCCGAATAGAACCGACTTGGTCTTGGTAAGCCTCTGCATGATATGGCACTACCTAGCATTGAACCCTATTGTCGTGTATGCCAGGTCAACCTTCATAGCCGGCATGTCTAATCTATGAACGACATATAAAGCATGACAGTTATGGAAATACAGAACTTTCTTTCACAGTTTGTGTGTGGTATCCTCTCTTAACAACCTAAATCCCTGCCACATCCAGTGCATGGTGGAGTCACGTTTGAACTTGAGCTTTAAGATGTTGAGGTCTGTGGGAGCAGAACTAGCTTACCAGGACTGCAAGGCTCGGTGTCAAAAAGCCTGGATGGTAGAGCACATAGTGCCAGTTGAGGGAGGTGACTAATCTGAAACAATAGAACAATACTGGCTGCCATCACTGAAGACAATGGCAGTATCTCATGGCAAGGAGCTAGGATTACAAAATATGGAAAATGCTGAATTGCAAATGAAAAACAGAATCCATGTGCTTTTAACTGCATTGTGCTCCTAGTGGCAGATCCTTGAGCGTGTTGGCTACAAATATATTGACACTCGTTCTGCTTTCAAGGAAGAAGATTTTTTTTCAATTAAACAATGCTGTCACCAGCCGAAAAAACAGACACATCCACCTAAATATAAAGCTTCGAACTCCAGCGAGGGGCAGGAAACATGTTTGCAGGATATCAACTTATCGGAGTCAGCAGCCTTTCCCCATGCTGAACAATGTCACTTACCTACTGCAAAACAGGGGGCTTCTTCAGACCCAGACAATGTGCTCGTATCAGAGGAAAAAGAAAGCATTGACTCTGCCTAAAATGCTGATGAAAGCTTCTCATCCTCTTTCCTGTTATTACACCAAACACGGTGATTGACACTTAATTATTATTCGAGTATCGTGACAATGACAATAAAATAAAATCCAACCAATTTGTGTGCACGAATGTTGACTTAGGTATTTCACCCAACATCAATATGAATCAAGCAAAAACATGGATGGGTCTGCAGGCATTCATTCTCAGATATACTGAGCAACATTATCTACTTGAGAAATTAGAATACTACCCAAAACAAAGTAACTACCGTGACTATTAGCATTCCATTCAACAATGCTGAGTGTTTAATATAGTTATGGATGAAAACTGTGCATACTTGTGGGAATTGAGATGAACTAGGGAATGTAATTCGTTATTTAAGTCTTAAATAACTCTTAAATTTAAGAGCTCAAACATGCTCCTAAGTTGTTTCTTTCTATTTTGGTAACATTAGCAGTTACCTTTTTTATGAAAAAAAACCCACAGTGGTACATTATATGGCCAAGGTTCAGTTTCCATTTCTGGTCTCTCCTTTTCTGTGTTAAGCAATTTCTGATAATATGGCCTGTTAAATTGCTGTTACAAGAATCTTGAAAAAAAGCTCTCCGTGGTTGACATTTCCATACTTGTAGTTTGAGTGCTCAAATCAAGTTTTCCTCACATAGCCAGTAGATGCCAAAGCCCATGTTAAAGTTGAAATGACATGTTGGAGTGATCCACAGAGAGACAGACGAGTAGGACATGTTCTTCCAGTGATCTGCAGACAGACAGACAGATGCAGCCATAACACAAGCAACAGAAGATCACTTCCTTGGGTCTCAGAAAAGGCAGCACTAGATCAGAGTCTGGTGTGCTGAGACAGGTGGAAAACGTTTTCTTCTGTTCTGTTTACTGGTTCATTAAGTCACTGAGCCCTTCGTGTGATTGATATATAAACACCAGTGAGAAGAGGGCAGACCTTTACTAATTAAGACCTCAAAGCTGTATCAGGAGTAGAAAGAGACGCAAGACTTCCGGAACACTCTGGAACCAACAGACTTCAATGATGGTTTGGTTTTCTTTAATCTCATACAATACCAAAACTGTACTCTTATATAAAACTGATTTACAAAACATACACTGTATGCATGCAAAGTTTCACCATTTTTGTGTGAGTTGTCTCAGATAGCACTTTCAAACCCAAGCCTAGCAGGTGTCAGCAGGATCGATACCAGGTTTCCTGGCTAATGAACGTACATGCAAAGTTTTAGCAAATCTAATTTCCACTTGAAGTTTTCCATCTTACACCCTGCTGCCAAGCTGCTATTTTCATGGTCCTGTCATTTCACACATGCATTTGGTTTGATCGCTCAGCTGTCAGACAGTCTGGTAAGAGGTGCTTCTATAAATAACAGTGTATCGTCTAGATGCACCCCCTATATGAGCTCTTGATAAGAAGCCATAGTCCACAGCACTAATATCAGATCATGTGTCACTGTCAGAGGTGTTTCCTCACCTTGTCGAAGCATGGCACTGATTAATAAAACATTGATACCTCATTTATCTTTGAGCAACCTCCACAGCATACAATATTAACAGTATGTTAACAGTACCTACATTTCTTATTTTCCTTTGCCACTTGGTATTCTTGATATATATGTATTAGGGCAGTCACTCGATTAAAAATTTTGATTGGTTAATTTATGGGCATTAGTTGATTAAAATCGGTAGATAAATCTGTGCACATTTTTAATAAAGGTAACGATCTTATAGCGGCTATTGACAAGTGATTGCTTAACATGCTGTCCTAGTCAGAAGTCAAAGAAAGTAATTCCACATAAATTACCTCTATTGGAGGAGTTGGTGCCTTCATCGTTTCCTCTGAATGCCAGTTCTTGCTTGCCAAGGTAAACTAATATTTTTTTCTTACTTGCTCATTGTGATGTACTGTATCCCTACGCTTCTGCTCATCCAGTTGAACATCTACCCAGGTTTGTCCAAAAGTTTTGAGTGTTACAGTGGCTCGCAAATCACTTTGGCAACGCTCATGTTTTTGAGCTGACTTCGATAGACATCCTACTAGATTGCTGTAGCCAGTGCTGTTCCATATCGCCTTTTCTGTACTGAAAGTTCTAGCAGTATATATTTTTAATTGAGCGCTACCGGTAAGCTACGGATACCTTTCATAATTTGAATGTTGGAAGTGGTGAGTATATCCCTTTCCTTCCTGTGTCAGTTCGGGTATTTGTGGTGTATCTGCCTTTTTTAAGAGAAATCTCAAATTTTTCTGAGAAAGTTCTTGAAAATTGATTCGTAAACAAATCGAGTACGGTGTCTCCGTTGTCTGATGACATTTTTTTTATTATTATTTTGTAAAAAGCAATTGTAAATATGACTTCTAAGTTCTCAATATAATTCTCAATAATTGTCTATATAATATTAGCAATATTGCGAGAAATTCAGTATGGTTAAACTCAAAATACCTTCAACGGTGTATGTCCCGTCTCCGCTTGACAATATATGAACACTATAAATCACACATTAACTGTCACTCACATGCAAAATTCGATCTTTTGATTTGTATAATGCATATTACGTAAACAAAAGTTGTACTAAAATCTGCTACCACATTGTTATACGTAGGAACTCTATATGGTGTCGCTGCCGTGTATGCAGCAGGGTATAGTACCAAAGCACTGGGGCCGTACGGTTGTAGTGCTTCAGTAAAATATGTACTGAATCTATCGTATAAGACAGTGTAAGAGAAGTGCTATGATAGAATATGTTTGGAACATAATATACGATAACACTAATATTTTAATATCGAAAACTGAGCACCGTCCGTCCCTCCCCCCTCCAGCTCGTGTTATCAGAAGCAAACCTATAATTTCTTCATTCTCCATCTCGACAGCAAAGCGTTGTATATCGTAAACTGTATTGAAAGAAATGTCTCGAAACCCCTCTGCTGTTTGGGATTTTTTTGTTAAATGCCCAGACGACCAAAAACAAAAAAAGTTGAATGCAAACTGTGCAAGCGACTCGTATCATGGAGGTATAACCAATCTCTGGGGTCACTTGACAAGTGTAAGTTCATATTATTATTAATATTTTTAGTAGTAGTATGTAAAATGTGGCTGATAATCTGCTTGGAACGGTGTCTGTTAAATAAAGCTTTGTTTTGCCTCAGTCCGCTGCAGTTGTGCAATGCAAGCTTACTGTATGTATCGCAAACATCTTCAATTACGTGTAATTAAACAACGGGTATTTTTAATGAAATAAAAAAAAAAACATGATTATTGTTCTATATAACGCATTTTTAAACTACATGTGAATGTTTTATTCCATTTATATGGATTATCTGTAAAATAATAGGATTTTCAAATCAAATATAAACAAGTAGCTATGGTGACGTCACCAGTAAATTATGCAAATGAGTACCATCGAAGGTTCAAACCTTCCTTCGGTAATGTGTTCCGAACCTTCGAAGGTCAAAATGTACACTTCGTTGTAGCCCTACTCGCGATTGAACACCTGCATAACCAGGGGCAGATCTTTGACTCTCCCATTGGTTAAACATACTAAAGAACTTCAATTGTTTATGTCCCGCCTCCGCTCACTTATGATTGGACTGCATTTTCTCAGAGGCAGATCTTCTATTGGTTGATTTTATTTTATATATATATATATATATATATATATATATATATATATATATATATATATATATATATATATATATATATATATATATAAAAATTCTGCACGATTAAATTGTACAAAAAAATAAACCTCCGATCAACTCTTTAGTTGATTAATCTGTTAAATCGGAGCAGCCCTAATTTTTATAATATATTTTCCTATATGTCCTTCCCGTGAAGCTGATAATATGCTGTATATTTTTAACCAAAGAAGCAGAGACCCTAAAAACAGTGCAAACAGAATACAAAAAAATAATTTTAAAATAGTTAGTTTCCCCCAATGGAACTGTATTCTGTAAAACCACAGTATATCTTACAATGATACAGCCAGACACACGAAAATGACTTTCTTAAAAGTGACCTAACATTTGTATAATGCTTATAGTCCTCCTTTCGTATGCACGTTCTTACATTTGTCTGCTCTACCTACTCTGCACACCAGAGGGATGATGTTAAACCTCTTTTTAGTTGTGTTACTTAGATCTGTTCAGCAGTCAGCTCTGCATACCCTTAAACAGCTCAAAAGACAACACTGATTCTACGATCCACCCGTTGACTATGTATTAGCAGACCGCAGCAATAGTACAGCAACAAACAAATATTACCATCAATCAGAAAGCTCCACTGTAGGGCACTGCCACGCGATGGACAGATGGGATGTCCATGTTTAAAAAGACAAGGACTGCAAAACATTAAAAAGGTGCATCTGTAAATTAAAGTAGATGTTTAAAAGGTACTGCTTTCAGTCTCATGACAATAAAACCCTGTTTATTGGGCATTACCTTGGTAGCTGACACAGTAGTGCCCTTTGCCTCTGCCTCTTACCTCACCCACACAGACCACTACCAGATGGCAATACCCCTTCATCAGGGTTCCTTTTCAGTCCTTGTATGGCAGCACACTATTTCAAACTGCTATGGTACTGCATCGTATTACCAGTGTGCACTGTTCCTAACTTCATTGTGCCACTGCCCCTTGTCATCTTCTGAACCACAAAAAGGCATTCTGACATAAAGGAACAGTTCTGCAAAGGTACATTATCTGCAATCAGACAAACAGCGTCTCTCGCTCTCAGCTTGCATCACAAGCCTCGTTACAACATTGGATAGTTAATAGGTATGTCGAGAAACATTAAAAGAAACTTAAGTTTAATAACAAACGTTTCGACTGGTATTAATGTCTTTAAAACTCTTCTGCGCCTAATAGCCTTGAGAGAGCGTTACATATAGACTGCAACACTGTGAAAGCGTGCCTCTGCAGAGCATAGACTGGTTCAGTAAGAAAGGCAGGTGTTAAACCATGTTGAGTTTTATAGGCGAGCATCAAGACCCTGTATTTGATCCTCTCAGCTAAAGCCAACCCACCATGGAGTAGCATGTTAATAAATCCTGGAACATGCCAGAAACCAAGTAGATCTGGGTCAACTGCATCATTGCTAAAGTGGAATTGGTTATTAGAGTTGCCAAAGACACATTAAGACTGAACCATGAAAATATAATGGGATGCTAGGAGGGCATTTGAAAACCAAGAAGTGGTATTTGTACTGTAGGTGATGTGCATTACAAAGCTGATTTGAACGAGTGGTAAGTTCAGCACCTTCGAACATACAGGGAATCAGCTGCTTTCATGCCTTGAAGAAACGTGTCAAAAAGCTTTTAATATGTTTACAATGGATCAGCCTACCACTCAGTAACTATTACTCATACACAACCTACTGCTGCTGTTTTTTAAAGGGGAAATGCCACAGACTGTCCTGCTGTTCGGCAGACTCACTGTTCCTCATTTGGAAAAACCAAATAACAGGATGTCCGCTCGACTGCAACGTCAGGACAAAAATGAGCAAAAGGGTCAGTGTGCATGAGCAGCCCAGCCCTTCAGAGAGGGAAGGGCACGAGCAGCCCAGCCCTTCAGAGGGGGAAGGGTCAGTGTGCACGAGCAGCCCAGCCCTTCAGAGAGGGAAGGGTCAGTGTGCACGAGCAGCCCAGCCCTTCAGAGAGGGAAGGGTCAGTGTGCACGAGCAGCCCAGCCCTTCAGAGAGGGAAGGGTCAGTGTGCACGAGCAGCCCAGCCCTTCAGAGAGGGAAGGGTCAGTGTGCACGAGCAGCCCAGCCCTTCAGAGAGGGAAGGGTCAGTGTGCACAAGCAGCCCAGCCCTTCAGAGAGGGAAGGGTCGGTGTGCACGAGCAGCCCAGCCCTTCAGAGAGGGAAGGGTCAGTGTGCACGAGCAGCCCAGCCCTTCAGAGAGGGAAGGGTCGGTGTGCACAAGCAGCCCAGCCCTTCAGAGAGGGAAGGGTCAGTGTGCACGAGCAGCCCAGCCCTTCAAAGAGGGAAGGGTCAGTGTGCACGAGCAGCCCAGCCCTTCAGAAAGGGAAGGGTCAGTCTGCCAGGATCTCTTCTTGGAATGAAGAAGACACAGCATGACTGCAAAGGGATGTGCGACCACATTACTGATCCTTTAGGCAATCAAATGTATGTATTGGTACTTATTGAAAACTGTGTAATTTATTGTGTATAATCCAATGCAGGAAACAGCATTCACATAAAACCAGGATGCATGTGTTTTTTGGTCTCAAATAAAATATGACTGATTGTTAGAAAGCCTTTACCCAGGAAAAATAAACTCATTGAAGCCCTATGATATGTACTTTACATACTTTAATAAATATCAACATATTTATAAAAGGAATATCCTGGCACAGCTAGACCATCTACAAACTACTAGATAAAAAAAAACGGCTTTTAAATGTCCTAGACACTTTGAAAAGGGGTATTCATCTTTACGCTACAACGGAGGATAACGTAACGAAATTCAGTCCCGATAGTCAGCAATTTTGAAGACAGCCAGCAGCTCAAACAGAAGCACTGCAATGTGAAAATTCACACATTTTGCCCTATCCCATTTGTGAAAGTGCATTCACTTCAAATAGGGCTGAGGTACCGCATGTGTTCCCCAGAGGAGGGACAAGCACCCCTACAGACACACGGGGACCCAGCCCTGCTGCTGCGGAGCTGTGCTGGAGCCTCACTGAACCTGCTCCACACCTGAGAAGGGGCTGGAGCCTCATTGAACCTGTTCCACACCCGAGAAGGGGCTGGAGACTCAGTTGAACCTGCTCCACACCCGAGAAGGGGCTGGAGCCTCACTGAACCTGCTCCACACCCGAGAAGGGGCTGGAGCCTCACTGAACCTGCTCCACACCCGATAAGGGGCTGGAGCCTCACTGAACCTGCTCCACACCCGAGAAGGGGCTGGAGCCTCACTGAACCTGCTCCACACCCAAGATGGGGCTGGAGCCTCACTGAACCTGTTCCACACCGGATAAGGGGCTGGAGCCTCATTGAACCTGCTCCACACCTGAGAAGCGGCTGGAGACTCATTTGAACCTGCTCCACACATGAGACGAGGCACCACAGGCTGGGGCTCATTGAACCCACTCCACACCTGAGACGAGGCTGAAGCCTCATTGTACCTGCTCCACACCCGAGAAGGGGCTGGAGCCTCACTGAACCTGCTCCACACCCGAGAAGGGGCTGGAGCCTCATTAAACCTGCTCCACACCCGAGAAGGGGCTGGAGCCTCATTGAACCTGCTCCACACCCGAGAAGGGGCACCGCAGGCTGGAGCCTTAATGAACCTGCTCCACACCTGAGAAGGGCATGGAGCCTCACTGAACCTGCTCCACACCTGAGAAGGGACACTGCAGGCTGGAGCCTTACTGAACCTGCTCCACACCTGAGAAGGGGCTGGAGCCTCACTGAACCTGCTCCACACCTGAGAAGCGGCTGGAGACTCATTTGAACCTGCTCCACACCTGAGACGAGGCACCACAGGCTGGGGCTCATTGAACCCACTCCACACCTGAGACGAGGCACCGCAGGCTGGAGCCTCATTGTACCTGCTCCACACCCGAGAAGGGGCTGGAGCCTCACTGAACCTGCTCCACACCCGAGAAGGGGCTGGAGCCTCATTGAACCTGCTCCACACCCGAGAAGGGGCTGGAGCCTCATTGAACCTGCTCCACACCCAAGAAGGGGCACCGCAGGCTGGAGCCTTACTGAACCTGCTCCACACCCGAGAAGGGGCTGGAGCCTCATTGAACCTGCTCCACACCCGAGAAGGGGCACCGCAGGCTGGAGCCTTAATGAACCTGCTCCACACCTGAGAAGGGCATGGAGCCTCACTGAACCTGCTCCACACCTGAGAAGGGACACTGCAGGCTGGAGCCTTACTGAACCTGCTCCACACCTGAGAAGGGGCTGGAGCCTCACTGAACCTGCTCCACACCTGAGAAGCGGCTGGAGACTCATTTGAACCTGCTCCACACCTGAGACGAGGCACCACAGGCTGGGGCTCATTGAACCCACTCCACACCTGAGACGAGGCACCGCAGGCTGGAGCCTCATTGTACCTGCTCCACACCCGAGAAGGGGCTGGAGCCTCACTGAACCTGCTCCACACCCGAGAAGGGGCTGGAGCCTCATTGAACCTGCTCCACACCCGAGAAGGGGCTGGAGCCTCATTGAACCTGCTCCACACCCAAGAAGGGGCACCGCAGGCTGGAGCCTTACTGAACCTGCTCCACACCTGAGAAGGGGCTGGAGCTTCACTGAACCTGCTCCACACCTGAGAAGCGGCTGGAGACTCATTTGAACCTGCTCCACACTTGAGACGAGGCACCACAGGCTGGGGCTCATTGAACCCACTCCACACCTGAGACGAGGCACCGCAGGCTGGAGCCTCATTGTACCTGCTCCACACCCGAGAAGGGTCTGGAGCCTCACTGAACCTGCTCCACACCCGAGAAGGGGCTGGAGCCTCATTGAACCTGCTCCACACCCGAGAAGGGGCTGGAGCCTCATTGAACCTGCTCCACACCTGAGAAGGGACACTGCAGCAGCTTCTCATTCATTCAAAAATAAATCAACACGTTCCAGAGCAACAATCCAACGCACAGCTGCAAAAAACGCCTTTTCTTTCAAATCTCCAATCATTTTCAACATATGGTGATCTGGGTTCTGCAGTTTGCCTTTCAGCATTTTTTTTTGTTCAGTATTACAAAGTTTTGAAAAAAAAACTCCTAAGGGGGACAAAGTCACCTCTGTAGCAAGGAGGAGAAGCCAATCATGTATTTAGGAGAAGACAAGAGCAAAAGGGTAAAGAGCAATGCATCCATGGACCTCGACAGGGTGAATCCATTTCCTAAGAACGTTTCGTCACAGCAGTATGGAGGGAAAACAGTATTAAAAATTAGATTGTCATCTTGCAGTTCTGAGAATATTATGGCATTCTGCCAGAACGTCATTGTGGTTTGAATGCAAACGCGCCCTAGAAGATCGTGATCGAAACTTATCCAGATTACCACAAGATGATGAAAGTAAAAACATAATTGACTAATCTGCCTCTAGATCTTATAAAGGAGCCTTACGGAGTCGAGCAAGATGAATATGATAAAGTCCACTCAAATACGAACTGGAAGCAAGGGTAAAAACAAAGTTCTGTTATCTCTACGGCAAATGACACAACAGTGCCCCCACAAACTGCCAATACAGACCATACGGATAAAAACACCACAATGACTACACGACAAACACGCCACTGTATATCCTTTTTGTACAAACATTCATTTAAAGTTAAGATACAGACTCACTGGATAAGCACTATGAAGAACCAGTTTTTAGCATTGCCAATATAACACATTGGGTTTTATTTCTTACAGGTTATCAGCTATTTTTATTTATTTATTTTTTAAACAGTACTTGTTTTCAGCAGCTGGGTTTATTGATTGATCCATCTCATTGCAGACACAAGGAATGCCACTATCATGAAAGGGATGACAGCAGAGTGGTGTTGTTAGTGAACAAGACTGTGAATCACCTTGAACGTGGCTTTCTGGAAGAAGCCTGCACTGGCTTGTGTAGGACTTTAGGCTGTAAAAAACAGAAATCAGATTTTGCTGGAAAAAACTCCTATGGGGTACTGCATACTAAAAGACAAAAATATGATTGTATGAATACATCTTTGTATATTACAATAAAGTATGGCAGGCTATGCATAAAAGTTAAGCTGTTAAGACGACATAAATACATGTTACAAAACCTGTTTTAAAACTATAAATAAAAGAAAAAAGTGATTTGAAAATTACTCCGAGGCATCAAAACCTTGCCTTTGAAATCTGGGCCGGGTTTCAAAATGTGCAACAGTAACTGACTCGCTAGAAACAAAGCAGCCTGCTCTGCTGCAGCTTCCAGTGTAGGAAAGGAAAAAATAAGTGAACGGCATCTGTCCCGAAGTGCCCGTCCTGGGAATATGAAAGATCCTGGCACTCAGCCTGTATGAATTAACAGGGCTTCCACTGCAGAGCAGCGTGTTGCTACAAAAGAGAGATGGACATGGAGAAAGGTATGAGATCTGTCACACATGCTGGCAGTGATGGATCACACGCACACAAAGAGATGGTGTAAAACTGACAGATCGCTGGATAGGGAGCTTTGACAGGCACTCCAGGGACCATTGCATCCAT
Source organism: Acipenser ruthenus (assembly GCF_902713425.1). Lineage (NCBI taxonomy): Eukaryota > Metazoa > Chordata > Actinopteri > Acipenseriformes > Acipenseridae > Acipenser > Acipenser ruthenus. The sequence continues at coordinate 14,080,447 of NC_081203.1, forward strand.
CTTAATTAATAAGAACAATATCACAACACTGCAGCCGACACCTCTGGGATCCAAGCAAATACGTGCTGGAAGCTGTGTGTCATCTAACCAGCTTTGTCCAGCTGAAATTCAAAGAGAATTGAATCTGAAAAGCCTGAAGGTCTTCTCATTCACCAGCCACCTCCCAGTCTGACTGCACTGGTCTGGGAGCCAGATAAAGGGATGGTGCCTACTTGATCTGTCCAGGCATTTGAACCAATCAAGAAGAATATGGCAGCTCTAACAGACTGCAACATAATTAGCACATACTAAATGCTTTGCATTGCTACACCTAGGAACTACAATAGTTTGCATCCTACAACACTAAGGATCTGGTTTGAAATTGAGGAGAACTGATCTGATGAGACAAATCCAATGAGAACCCAAATCATATAATAACCTCAACATGGTGACCTACAAACAGACATCTCCATGGTATCTCCTCTGTATTCTACACCCCTGCAAGCTCTAAGCCCTTGAATCCGCGTCGCTCTCCAGGGCTGCATGCTTGTGACGTACCGACACAGTTGAACCCTGGCTCTTTTCTACATTGTCTGGAGCAGCCATCTCCGTTGGCTTTGTTCATGTCATCACACTGCTCCCCCAGATGTCTGAAATAAAAAAAGAATTTGAAAAACGATGAAGTCAAGTGGGCAGAAGCGAATGCTTCTGTGAACAGGACTGTGACTTGCCGATGTTATGAATTCAGAAGAGACTTTGACAGGACGACCCGAAGCATAAACGATGGGAAATGAAAATAGCCAGTCAAAACTGATTGATGACAAGGGATATGTTAATGAAAATATTAAAATAATGACAATGATGCTGAAAAAGATATTGCAGGAATACATACAACAAAGCAGGAAACTATGGAAAGAAATGCGTTGTGCTTTAAACCCTACAGCCTGGTCAGTAACAGTTTAATACAGAACTCATGTACTCCCATTGTGGGGTTGATGTATAGCTATGGACAAGCACTTCATAAGAAATGTAGATAATATTGAACAGTTTGAAATTGCTCTGTGGATCTCCTGACTTCTCTAAAATTACCTCTGAATGCGTCCATCTCCACAGTAGGCAGATCCAAGCTGATGTGTGAGAGCTGGGGAGGGCTCACTCTCGGCTGACGTCAAGACAGAAAGCACTTGATATGTGTAGACCAAACCAGGCTCCACTTCCCTGGAAAAGAGAAACACAGGAATATAGAAATGTATGGCAATCAGTGTAATTATACTTAATGCTCAAATGGAATCAAATACCAACCATAGTGCTATTTGTTCATTAAAAGCCTTTAAATTTTTCAATGCTATTTTCTTCTTTTGAAGATTTTTGGTTCCCTTTGAAAATCTTCCACCAATTGCCAGTATGAGTGATTGCTGAATTCAGAGCATGTGTTGGGTGTGTGCAGCCGTTTCTGTGAGACCTCTGATAGGGTTATTGGAGGCAGGTGATACAGTGGAATAATGGCTTCAGGCTAATCATATGCAACAGTGTTTAAAATTAGTTTTGAGATTCTCCAGCCTAGCGCCCTGGATGCAGGCTCACGGGAAATCTTTGTAGAGGCACCTGGGGGAATTCAAGTCTACATGGCCATCTAATAACCAGAAGCATTGTTTTGGGATGTGGACACCTTTCCTCTTTAAACAGGACAGGGAAGCTGGCATGCTGCACAAACCTACTCTTTTAAACATTGTTACTTCTGTCATCCCTGTAGGGTTCAGACAGTCCAAAGCCAAGACAAGAACCTTTACTAATGTAATAATATTCATTCATCTTTTCATATTCGGTGGGGTTCTTTATACCCCAAGAGACTGAAGGGACTGAACTGCTCAGATCCACAAGTCAGAGGTCCCAGTCACTCATTCTCTCTGTATTTCTAATCAGAAGCCTGAGCCGATTATCCCAGGGAGAGCTTCTCTCACTAGACTGCCTTGGTCAGTAGTGTGGGTACTGGGCACAGACCCAAAGGCAGTCCCCTTTGGCACGGTTTCATACAGGGCATGCAGACAAAGTTCCCAGACATACACACAGGGCCTCTAAAGTGCCTAAATAACCCACAGCTGGAGACTGCACAGCACAAGCAAGGCAGACACTGAAGAAGGCATTAGTTGCAGCATGACTTTCTTATAGTAGTCCCTTATATACTCCAGGCACCCAGCTTCTCCCAGGAATGGCTATGGATACTACCATAAATCAGGAATTGAGCAACAGCTTATTTGTAACTGCTTTGTTTCAAAAGGACCAACAATTCACTGCCTGCAATCCTAGGACATGCATGCATGTTTCACAGTAGGCGTGACCATTCTTTAAATCTTTTTAAAAAAACGTCAATAAAAAAAGCTAGCCTCTTCTCTTACCTGCGATATACAGACAGTTACTGTATGTACAAGTGACTGTGTCTCTCACACAAAGTGCTCAAAAGACACTTGGTATGCCAACATAAAAAAAACATATACCCCACAAAAAAGATTCTCTTTCAAGTATTCATAATCCATATGTGCTAATAGATATTTCACTATATCTAAAAATTATCATCTCATGAAGGAAATCAGACTGAACTCTGCATAAGTCATATGGAAAACTAGTGTAAGATGCATATATACTGCATACCTAATGTAAAATGCAAATATTTAACAAGTGTCCTTGTGCATGACTACCTCTTTCCCTCATGGGTTAAACATCCAAACCTTTTGAGCGGTACCTGCAACATACATGTTATGCATTTCATAGAGCCGCCAGCCTTCCTATCTCCTGCACGGCTCCTCTCCACCCTCATACATGTCATGCATTTCATAGAGCCTCCAGCCTTCCTATCTCCTACACAGAGCTGGCTCCTCTCCATCCTCATACATGTCATGCATTTCATAGAGCCTCCAGCCTTCCTATCTCCTGCACGGCTCCTCTCCACCCTCATACATGTCATGCATTTCATAGAGCCTCCAGCCTTCCTATCTCCTACACAGAGCTGGCTACTCTCCACCCTCATACATGTCATGCATTTCATAGAGCCTCCAGCCTTCCTATCTCCTACACAGAGCTGGCTCCTCTCCATCCTCATACATGTCATGCATTTCATAGAGCCGCCAACCTTCCTATGTCCTGCACGGCTCCTCTCCACCCTCATACATGTGCTGCGTATCAATCACAGACTGACAACTGGCTTCCGTCAAGCTGAGGCAACCAAGAGCCTTGACGAATGGATATCATCTGTCATTCCGCAAGAAACCATTGTGGGTAAAACAACTCAGTCACCCACAGTTTTAATACCATCTTCATTAGATGTCTCAGTTCCATGTGAGTGGAAGTAGGCAATAGAGAAGTTTGGCATGCTTATTGAACAGAACACCATCAACTTTACTGGCTTAAACAGGATATTGTATATATGTGTTTGTTTTCAACTAGGGAGTCATGATATAACTTAAGAAGGTCCCAGTAGGGCTAAATACAAAATGCAGATGGCTACACACAGGATTCTATACAAACACAACATAATGTAGAGCATTAGATAAAACCTTCACAATTATGATATTGTTCAACTGCACTGCATATTATTGCATAATGTTGTATAAAACCCAAGTCTGGGTGGTCTTAACCCACTGCAGGGCACTGTTGCAGGCTCCAGAGCAAACAGGCTTCAGCATCTCCTCAGTTACTTTGAGGTGCATTGTGATGAGTCAAAGGGGTTTCGGTCTGTAATTCAGCCTCCCGACAGTAGAAGGTATCAAACCGACTCGGGACTTCCCTTACCAAGATCTCGTGACCATGACGAAAGTCATCTTTATGAGGGGCGGCACCTTGGTGAGGGGCGGAAGTACGAGTATGTAAATTCCAGCCACTGGAGTCACGTGAGGTTCAAGGACACCTGTCAGTTGGAATTGGTGTTCCACTGACTACCGGGGCGGGGCTTTGCATACTAAAGGGAACGTGCTACTGTGTCCGGGGTTGGTCCCACGAAGTGTAGGCGGAGGAAAGGCTGGAGGGAGAGAATCAGTGCCGGGTTCTTGTTGTTTTTATTTTTCACGGTCGGAAGCTTTACTCACGTTGTTCTCTTGGTTTTGATTCTTTTTCTTTTGTTTTATTCAGCACATCACGAAGAGGACTAGGAAGCTTCCGATCCTTTTGTTTTGTTTCTCCAGCACGCCCTCCCTCACATCCTTCTTTTGTTTGTTTTTTTTTCGTGTAAATATTAATAAAGAAAAACTTTTTACACGTAAAGTACTGTCTGGAAATTCCATTATTACTCACACGCCTCACACGTGGTGTCAGAGTGGGATATGGATCCAGCTACAGTCTTGGCAATGTTTAGGGAGCAGGAGGAGAAACGAGAGGAGAGGGAGATACGGCGCCAGGAACAGCTCGCCCAGTTCTTTGGACAGCTGGTGGAGAAAATGTCGACACCAGCATCGGAAACAGCGGTTGCCCGGATGTTTGCAACACAACCGAAGTTACAAAAGATGACTCCGGAAGATGATCCCGAGGCTTTTCTGGTCACCTTTGAGAGAGTGGCAGAAGCAGCAGGGTGGCCCAAGGAACACTGGGCCATGAAACTGGCACCTTGCTTGACAGGGGAAGCTCAAGCAGCGTATAGGGCATTAATGGCCACAGAGGCAGCGGATTATGCCAAAGTAAAAGAAGCTATTCTCTCACGCCTCGGGATCACAGAAGAAACATACCGGCGCCGCTTCCGGGAATACCAGCTGTCCGAGGGGGTGCGGCCCCGGGTTGCGGGACAGTATCTCCTGGATCAATGCACCCGGTGGCTGCAACCAGAAGAACACACCCCCCAAGAACTGGTGCAGAAGATCGCGATAGAACAGTTCGCGTCTATTCTACCGCCAGGAAACCGGGAGTGGGTTAAACGGAATCAACCTACCACTCTCGAGAAAGCCATCATCCTGGCGGAGGCATATGAAGACGCAAACGAAGGCGCCGTCCCTGACCCCACTCCTGCCCCTAAGCCAACCCGGACCAACCAATCAATGAAGCCCAGAGGGGGTAACCAGACCTTTAGACCATGGAGGCCGAGGTTAGCCCCATCTTGGGCGAGAGGAAAACCCCCTAACCTGTCGGTCACTGACTCACAGGACAAACAAACTCCGTTGGTACCTTCTACCCCAGTGTGTTACAGGTGTAATGAGCCCGGACATATTGCCAGGGATTGTCCGATGATGGAGGTGGACCTGGCAAAAAGATCCTGGTCAGCGGTAACAGGTAGGAACATTGGGGAATGTCGGGAGGGCCCTTATCAATTAAGAGTACAGGTCGGGGATAAGAGTTCTTACGCATTTGCGGACTCTGGGTGTGCACAGACATTGATTCGACAAGCTCTCTTGGAGGGGGTAACCTGGGAGCCACAGGGTAAAGTGGCTATCTCCTGTATCCATGGAGAAACTCGGGTTTATCCCACCACTAAAGTTAAACTTACTGTTGATGGTTATTCAGCTTACGTTAAAGTGGCTGTAGCACAATGTTTGCCATACCCTGTTCTCCTGGGAAGAGACTGGCCGTTTTTTGATCGTATTTTAGGTCGGGAAATGGTCTTAGTTTCTACCAGGGGACAATCTAAGCAACGGGAGAAAACAATTGGCGAGATTTTCCCGTTGCAAACCGACCTGTTTAACCCTAAAATCCGCCCCAGAAAAACAAAAAGAGAGCGCCGGGTGGAAAAATATGAGGGAACTCTGAGACGACAAGGGGAGGTGTCTGACTCAAAAGTAAACCAATCTCTGAAACGGCAGGGTAAGGGAGTAGGTGTTCAGTGTGACCGGGGCTGCGAGGTTACTGATGTGGAAGGTCAAATAATACAAGATACTCCTCTCAGTGTACCTAGCCATTGGGACCGAGATATTGACCTGGGATATGAACAACAAAATGATCCCACGTTACAATACGCTTGGAAACGGGTTAGATATGTTGAGGGGAAGGATATGCAGGAAGGACAACCAGTGGTATTTCCGCATTTTTCTGTATCTGGGCACTTATTATATAGAATAACCCGGGCTCCCGGGACGGGACAGCTCGTAAAACAGTTATTGGTTCCTGGGCCTTTTCAGTCGGAAGTCATGAGATTAGCGCATGACATTCCATTTTCAGGTCATTTAGGAACTGAAAAGACCCAGGAACGAATTCTGGCCCGGTTTTTTTGGCCAGGGGTTTACGGTCTTGTGCGGAAGTATGTATCTGAGTGTCCAGAATGTCAATTAGCTGCCCCGAAGTTAGTTCGCCCCGCACCTCTGGTCCCACTGCCCATTATTGGAGTACCGTTTGAGAGGATTGGTGTAGATTTAGTAGGCCCTCTGGAGGGTGCAGACTCAGGGTATCGGTATATTTTGGTAGTAGTGGACTACGCAACACGATATCCAGAAGCTGTTCCCTTACGCTCTATGAATGCAGAAGTAGTAGCAAATGAATTGGTAAAAATATTCTCTAGGGTGGGAATCCCGAAAGAAATTCTCACTGATCAGGGCACTAATTTTATGTCTGGCTGTATTCAGCAATTATACAAATTATTAAAAATTCGTTCAATTAGAACCTCAGTTTTTCATCCTCAAACGGATGGGCTTGTTGAACGATTTAATCAGACTTTAAAAAGTATGTTGCGCCGCTTTGTAGATCAAGAAAAACGCAATTGGGCCAAGCTGCTTCCCTACTTACTTTTTGCAGTTCGTGAGGTACCACAATCTTCAACGGGATTTTCCCCGTTTGAGCTCTTGTACGGTCGGCAGCCGCGGGGTATCTTGGATCTCATAAAAGAAGGTTGGGAAGAACAGTCAAAAGAGTCTAAAAATGTAGTAAAATATGTGTTACAGTTACGCGATCGCTTAGAATTAGTCGGTCGATTGGCGCATGATAATCTCAAAGCGGCACAGCAGAAGCAGCAGCAATGCTACAATAAAAATGCAAGAATCAGGAACTTTCGGCCTGGGGACAAAGTGGTGTTGTTGCTTCCCTCATCGGAATCTAAGTTGTTTGCTAAATGGCAGGGTCCATTTGAGGTTATTCGAGCGATTGGAAAAGTAAATTATGAGATCCGACAGCCTGGGCGTCGGAAAGAAAATCAAATTTATCACGTTAATCTCCTCAAACCGTGGAAAGAACGGGAGGTCCATTTTATATTTCCTGCACAGGAGGGAGAGGACTTTGGACCCTCAATTGAGCCAGTGTCAGCAATTGAGGTCCCGATGGGGGAACAATTAACTCTTGATCAGCGCAGAGAGGTAAGCGATCTAATTAATATGTTTGCTGATGTGTTTTCTAACGTGCCTGGAAGAACGCATTTGATCGAACATGCTATTATCACTCCGCCAGGTCTAAGAGTCAGACAGAGACCGTATCGCATTCCAGAGAGTCGGAGAGATTCTGTTCGGAGGGAGGTGGAGTGTATGTTGAAACTTGGGGTAATTGAACCTTCCCGAAGCGAGTGGTGTAGCCCAATTGTACCAATAGACAAGCCAGATGGGTCACTACGGTTATGTATAGACTTTAGGAGGGTGAATGCTATCTCTAAGTTTGATGCATATCCCATGCCTCGAGTAGATGAACTCTTAGACAAGCTGGGGCGGGCCCGGTTTATTTCAACCTTGGACCTGACGAAAGGATACTGGCAGATTCCATTAACTAAAGCCTCTCGTGAGAAAACGGCATTTTCAACCCCAGAGGGTCTTTTTCAATTTCGCACTATGCCGTTCGGACTTCATGGAGCTCCTGCTACCTTCCAGAGACTGATGGACAGGGTATTACAACCTCATCGAGAGTACGCTGCTGCGTATATCGACGATGTAGTTATTTATAGTTCTTCCTGGAAAGAACATTTGAATAGATTAGAAGCCGTCTTACAGTCTCTGAGGAAAGCGGGTCTCACAGCGAACATGGCAAAGTGCGCTATTGGAAAAGAAGAAACTAAATATTTAGGTTTCATAATGGGTAAGGGTAGAGTGAAACCGCTGGTTTCAAAAGTCCAGGCTCTGTTGGATTCACCGGTACCTACCACGAAAACCCAGGTGAGATCATTGTTAGGGTTGGCCGGTTATTACCGCCGCTTTATTCCACACTTTTCCACTATAGCCGCCCCTCTCACTGATCTCACTAAAAAGAACGCTCCAAATAAAATTAAATGGAGTGCAGAGTGTCAGACGGCCTTTGAATCTATTAAAACTAATTTGAGTCAGGCCCCAGCATTAGTAAGCCCGGATTTCAGCCGAGAGTTCATCCTTCAGACAGATGCATCGCAGACTGGTCTGGGGGCGGTTCTGTCCCAGGAGAGAGATGGTATAGAACACCCGATATTATATATCAGTCGGAAGTTACTGTCCAGGGAACAGAGGTATTCAGTAGTAGAGAAGGAATGCCTGGCAGTAAAGTGGGCTATGGAGTCCTTAAAATACTATCTTCTGGGACGACCCTTTGTACTCATCACAGATCACGCCCCTTTAAAGTGGTTAGACACAATGAAGGATTCAAACGCTAGGATTACGCGGTGGTACCTGGCGCTCCAACCCTTCGCCTTTCAAATAAGGCATCGTGCGGGTAAGTTACACCAAAACGCTGATTTTTTTTCCCGGGAGGGGGGGAAAAAGGAGGGGTTAGAGGTTTCCGAGTGTTCCTTCGGCTCCACTCTGAGGGGTGGGATATGTGATGAGTCAAAGGGGTTTCGGTCTGTAATTCAGCCTCCCGACAGTAGAAGGTATCAAACCGACTCGGGACTTCCCTTACCAAGATCTCGTGACCATGACGAAAGTCATCTTTATGAGGGGCGGCACCTTGGTGAGGGGCGGAAGTACGAGTATGTAAATTCCAGCCACTGGAGTCACGTGAGGTTCAAGGACACCTGTCAGTTGGAATTGGTGTTCCACTGACTACCGGGGCGGGGCTTTGCATACTAAAGGGAACGTGCTACTGTGTCCGGGGTTGGTCCCACGAAGTGTAGGCGGAGGAAAGGCTGGAGGGAGAGAATCAGTGCCGGGTTCTTGTTGTTTTTATTTTTCACGGTCGGAAGCTTTACTCACGTTGTTCTCTTGGTTTTGATTCTTTTTCTTTTGTTTTATTCAGCACATCACGAAGAGGACTAGGAAGCTTCCGATCCTTTTGTTTTGTTTCTCCAGCACGCCCTCCCTCACATCCTTCTTTTGTTTGTTTTTTTTTTCGTGTAAATATTAATAAAGAAAAACTTTTTACACGTAAAGTACTGTCTGGAAATTCCATTATTACTCACACGCCTCACATGCATGGATACAAAACCACTGGTTATAGTCCTTCTAATACATGCCTGGGAACTGGTAAAACAAATAAAACATGTGATCTTTCAGTCAAGCTTATAACAGGTTGCTCCTGACAGAATGTAATTACGGTGTTACCCTAATTCTGTATTCATTTTGCTGTTTCCCATTGTGGCCGGGCGGAGGCCCTGCACATAAAATAGGAATGTTTCTGTTTTGTTTATTTTCGTTCAGGGGTTTTGTGTTTGTTTTAGGACATGCTACCTGCTGTGTTTGGTTGTGAGGGAAAGCAGCTGGGGATTGGCCAGCAACGGATCCTTGACCAGCAGGTGGGCGTGTCCCAGCGCCCCGTGATAAAAGTGGTCAGCTGACACACCTCAGGGTTACTGAAAAACCAAAGCACCAGCACCGTTCACACTACCTGGACAACGAACCTTTAAAAGCTCAAATCCTCGGATCAGCATGTGTTTAACTGGGACCGGAGCTCCATAAGGTGGCAAAACCACCAAACACTGTGTGTAACTGGGGTCAGGGTTTTAATTATTAATTAAACTTTTGTTTCTTTATTTTGTTTTTACAGTGTTTAATTTTGCCTTTTTGCATTTTCTGTTCCGTATCACCATTGTTATGGTTTCGTGCGTGGCCTATCAATGTTGGTAGAATCCCGAGGTCTTATGTTTTTGTGTAAATAAATCCAGTGTGTCTGAGTGGAGTGTCACCTCAGTGTCTCTCCCCGTCTGTCAGTGGATAACCCACAACCACCTATCACTTCCATGTTAATACTATACATTTACAATCCTGTTGTGTGGCTTTACCACACTTATATTTGATTTAGATCTATGCAAGTCCAGGTTCGGTTCATGGTACATGGACATGATACAATCGCAGAATGAAATACACCTGAAGACCAGAAACATTGGTTATTAACCTGGTTCACTTATAATAGTACACTCCTGACCATAATGACATGCTTTATGAGAAAACAACATACTTGACACCAAGTATACATTCTATCCAACCCCAAGACAGACACAGTGAGTTGAAATGAACACCATAGAAAATCTGTCAGCACCTGGAATCTGATTATGAAGATGAGGCTTACCCCATTCCCTCATGACAAAGCTTCTAAGAAATGAAAACCTAACTGAGGACTGAATCCTAAAGAAAAGGGAAGCTAATTAGGTTGGCAACAAACATCAATCAGTCTCATCTGCTACAGGGTTGCGAACTAGCCTTGTAAAATCATGTATGACTCTTATTCAACCATTTCCCTAATGAAACACTGCTGAAGGCTTCTACTGAGCATCCCACCAGGGGCGCAGAAGAAATCTCACTCTTGTGTTCTTGGAAAAGCAAGAGCCCTGCTTCTGTGGTGTGCTGCTGAAATCTCTTACACCATTGTCAGGTTCATACACTGGAGCACGGAGACGAAGTTCAGCTGTTTCAGGAGTTATTTACACAAAACAGATACTGAGCAGAGAAAATATAAGCTGTGCGCAGGTCGTAGCGGAAGGTCAGATGAATCTAGGCCATGGGATTTTCTGAACGCAACACACACGCAGCTTTCTAGGAATAAGTCTCACTGTTATTAGTCCTTAATTGTACATGCTACTCCACGGCAGCCTCTCTAAAACTGTGCTGCGGCTGCCCAGAGTTTCAATAAATGAACTACCCAAATGCAAGTTATTTGTTAAAGCCAGAGCCCATGAGCTACATTGGAAGGGTGCCCATGATGTTAACTGAGACACTGTACATAAGCACCACGTTGGAATGCTTGACAGCAAGCCTACAGGAGAATCCTGCTCAGTCATCTAGCACTGCTTTTAGCTTTTCTGTACTTCCTCTTTCTAATGCTGCTGCTGAATCAGGTACTATAATGAGCTAAGGAAGAGCAGAGGAATTATTTCTCTTTGAAAAACTTATCTACTAGTTTTTATTGGGCATTAGAAAACGATTCAGTACCATCAGCCAATCAGCTTCCAGCTCTAGCGGTCTCTAATAGACGGTAGATACCTACTGGAATGTCTCAGCACCAGCTGTGAATCAAATTCAAAATCAATCCGCGCAAGTGCTGGCTTTTTCTTTGTGACGCTGTATTTTTCAGCGTAGTTCACATGTATTGGACGTAAATACTAAACAAAGACACAATTGGTCCAAATTATCCACCAAAACCAGCCAATCAATACTTTGCATTGACAAAAGCAACCAATCCTGTACCTGCAACTGCTGAGAGCCAATCAGACTCAGCTCGACTGGAGCACAGGCACAGCATCTTTCAACAACAACAAAGCGAGACGCTGACAGTTAAGTAATATTGCTCCATACATATATAGATTCAGGAGAGAAAGGCTTGGCTGAAGGTAGAAACATGGGGAGTCATTTTAGAGTGGTATTTAATGAGCGATTGTATTGGTAGTTCAGACTCCATCGTACACGGACTGTTCAGTAATTGCTCCGTTAGCGCCCTCGCCTTCGGCTCAGGACGCATAACTCCTGTGACGGTCAACCATCACACGGTAGAGCCATCATCGAAGGTCTCTATCGCTTAAATATATATCTGGGAATCGGGATGGCAATTTATATCAAGTGGGAAAAAAGAACAGGAATAATGAATAAGATCATTATCTGAATTCTTCCTCGCTATCCCAGTAATAGCTAGTAATATTGTAAAGATGGAGGTTAGGGTAATACGTTTCAATAATTCAAAATGACTTGGTAATATCTTACGATTATGCAAATTGTAGTAACTGGAGAAGTACAACCTGGCTTTGACATGTTAAAATCATGCAACACAGAGTCTGCTTTTTGCACCCTTAGTGACAACACAGAACACATGCATGCAAAGTGATGAAGTCTCACACATCTTAGCTGCCATTTGAAACTAGTATTTGCTGCTTCTCACTTCTCCCCCACACTGCAGTTGTGCACAGTGGCCCCACTTTTCTATATCACAGAAGTGTAGATTTGAAAAGCAACATTTGATCAAATCTCCTAAAACTGTCAGCATATTCCAGCAGGTCAGGTTCCCATAGTTGTAAAAAAGACTTGCTTTCTGTTGACCTGAGTCGTGGGCTTCAACAAAACAGTATATGTTGCAAGATTGACAGAAGACAAAATGACAGAAATAAAAGGTCACTGAAACAATATGACTGGAAGCAGGAGATCCTTTGTGTGGAGCTTGTGGCTCTGAGTCGAAACCGTTTCTCTGATATATTTCATGCTCAATCATCTACAGATGCTGAACATTACCTTTTTAAAAAACATACCGCAGGACTAATGCTTAGTAACTTTTCAATGGCTCTGTTAAATACCAACATGAATCATGCTTTAAACAGTTCATGGGGGTATACAACTGATCTTAATGTCGCCACTACCTAAAAGGGAGTCTTATGACGATTAACACATCTTACAGTATGTTTTTTTTAGTGTATTTCTTTCAATAACATGTACATTTAAGGAATAGTTTATTGATTTGAAGGACAGTGGTATTACTATCCATCATTGTTAAGATTAATTGATCACATTTGAAATACTGCATTATCTGGGGTCCAAATTTAACGCTATGGTGCTAGTGTGGTCCAGTGGTTAAAGAAAAGGGCTTGTAACCAGGAGGTCCCCGGTTCAAATCCCACCTCAGCCACTGACTCATTGTGTGACCCTGAGCAAGTCACTTAACCACCTTGTGCTCCGTCTTTCGGGTGAGACGTAGTTGTATGTGACTCTGCAGCTGATGCATAGTTCACACACCCTAGTCTCTGTAAGTTGCCTTGGATAAAGGCGTCTGCTAAATAAACAAATAATAGATTCTAGCGCAAGGGTAGCTGATATGGCACCAGCAATATTACATTTTGGCATCAATAGACATGTTGAATTTTTTTTTTTATTCCTTAGCAACCTAGATGATGATAGCTTCTCATTGGGTCTGGACTACTCACACAACCCACCCACACTCATCCACATCCACAGGAGAGAAGGATTGTGTCGTGGGGGGGGGGGCTTGATTAGGGAGGGGCTTGATAATTTAGCACCAGTAGGCTCTCTGGTGCATAATTTTCAAAGCGATTTGCACCCCTGATTATATAGCAGTTGATTATCCTGAGCGTTCCTGAAATGTCTGGCTAGGTTCTCTGTGTTGACTCTCAACTTTGGAAATGTATGTATTCTTAATGGACCTCCTCAGCATTCCTGGTAAGACAGTGTGGAGTTCTTCTATACTGATTACATACATCTCCACTGCTAAAATAAAAGGAAGGCTAAGGCAGTTTTACACAGGAAAGGAATTTACACAAGGGGGTCAGCAGACCTGGCAGAGAGCCTCACACCATGGGGGCGACCCTTAGTGATGCTAAATAGAGGAACTACAACAGAACGTTAATTGCCTAAATGCAATGACACATGACACTCAAAGCCACATTCCCTAAAATCAGTGCAGTTCAAAAACACTGATCCCTTGAATTGTTTCATAACAAGGATTGCTTGCCACTCTCCAAAAGGGCTGTAATGAAAACCAGATGACATGCTTTCTTTAGTAGAATAAGTTTAGTTAGACCACGTTAGTCCCAGCCAATATCCCGATGTTACCTTTCAGCTCAGCCTGCCTTTGATCAAAGAAATACAAAAATGCACATTGTGTTTACAGGGCAACCCAGATTAGTTGAAAATGGGTCTGATTAAGGTCTTTCACGCTACACAAAGGACCTGGTTTGGATTCATTTATTATTTATTTATTATTATTATAATTATTTGTTTATTTAGCAGACACCTTTATCCAAGGCGACTCGCAGAGACTAGGGTGTGTGAACTATGCATCAGCTGCAGAGTCACTTACAACAACATCTCGGAAAGACGGAGCACAAGGAAGTTAAGTGACTTGCTCAGGGTCACACAGTGAGTCAGTGGCTGAGCCGGGGTTTGAACCTGGGACCTCCTGGTTACAAGCCCTTTTCTTTAACCACTGGACCACACAGTCTCATGTGAGGATGCCTTAAGAAGAGGCGGCAAAACAGAAGCAAGCATCACCAAAATGATTTGCAACAATGGCCATGTTTTCCATCAATGTGCTACTATTTGTCTTGGACCATTGCTGACAACACAGCAGCTTCAGAGGTCCAATACAAACACAATGCATTCAGTTGGGGCTTACAATGAGTTTTAAGATTTACAACAGGAAAGTCTATTTCTACCAGCTAGGTTTGAAAAGTGGGTTTTAGTTACATGCATAGTGCATGACTCCTCTTACAGAAGTAACCCTTTCTCCCTTAGCGTGGCAAAGCAAGCTGAGGAACAGCAAGTCCAGGAGAGAAGCACATTTTAATTGTTAGAACAATGTGTGGAATAGTTTTCATGTGCAATTATAGTGACTATAAAACACAATTACAGTAAATACTGTGCTGGGGATGCAGCTATAAACAGAATTTAGATATTTTATTTCTCAAGTAATCAAAGAAACTACAACATGATATCGCAAAAGTCTGACAGAAGCCATAATAGTAGTACAGTATTTCATTTTTAGATTTTGAAATACCACTTATCAGTTTTTCATTAGTATAAGGAAAACTACAAAGCAGTATGAAATTGAATATGTTAACGTAAGATTATTCAGCAGGTTTCACTTGACTTTATGAAGCAAAATGTATTAATTCTAAAGGGCGATACAAAACATTTGGTAATAGCTGTAAGTTTGGAGCAATTGTATTTTCAGCAAAAAAAAAAAAACCCCAAAAAGAAGAGTTTTGAAACATTGGGGGAGGGGGAGGATGAAAACGTCCGGTTCACTTTTGAACAAAAAAAAGATGTTAAGCCAGGGTGACCCAGACAATGTGTGAATACATCCGTGTCAGAGAGGCAGCAGCGGCTCTGGTTTAAATCATTAGACTCTCACCATTACAAAACTGTCACTTCAATGGAAAGAGACTTCAGAAGGAACCCTGATCCAAGGGAAGACTGTGACAGATGTTAAAAGCTCAAAGTTATATTTGAAAATAACCTTTAAGCATTAAGTACACTAGTGTGTGTAAAACTTTTTTTATTGAATTTTTTAACTATCAATATTTTCACATGTGAGGTACATGAAATGAAATCAGAAGCACTGCTAGGTAATGAATGAATGAATCAGACAGCAATTTCGTATCCTACAGTAACAGCTCATGTGCTTCAGTTCCACTGGGTCTAAAAGAGCAGTTCTGCCACTCGAGTGGCCTCAAAGCATCTAAACTGACAAGACGAGTGTGTCAGCGGCTTACTGTCCTTCGGCTCTGTCAAACACGCTTTGTTCCAACCAGTAAAACTAAACTGCGGCTCAGTTGAATTGGAGACAGACCCTCACAGTGATTACCAACAGCTGTTAACACTGACCCACCTCACCATAAGAACCAGAGCAATGCAATGTGCCCCGGATGGGCAGCACAGTGGGTGAATGCACAAGTCTTTGCCCTCTGGAGGTCTGCATTCCATCCAGCTTT
Source organism: Acipenser ruthenus (assembly GCF_902713425.1). NCBI lineage: Eukaryota > Metazoa > Chordata > Actinopteri > Acipenseriformes > Acipenseridae > Acipenser > Acipenser ruthenus. Next base: position 14,096,141 of record NC_081203.1, read on the forward strand.
GGTCAAAATGGCTTGGTGGTCTCAGTGTGGAGTAGTGGTTAGGACTCTTGACCGGAGGGTCATGGGTTCAATCCCAGGTGGGGGACACTGCTGCTGTACCCTTGAGCAAGGTACTTTACCTAGATTGCTCCAGTAAAAACCCAACTGTATAAATGGGTAATTGTATGTAAAAAATAATGTGATATCTGTATAATGTAACAAATGTATAATGTGAAATAATGTGATATCTTGTAACAATTGTAAGTTGCCCTGGATAAGGGCGTCTGCTAAGAAATAAACAATAATAACTTAGCACCTCACAAATCGTGCAGGCCCTTCAGAACGATTTTCACGAACCACTTATTTGTAGGCAATATGAAAAACACAGACCAAAGACAGGACAAGCATTTAGACTAAGGTGACTGTGCCATGTGAAAAGCCTTGTCATCCGTGGATACATAACTAGCAGCATGTTTCATGCAATGCCCCTTGTGGGCTGCTATAGGACCCTGTTTTTATACTTAAGGGCTAATCGATATAGTTCCCTCACCTCTTGTGACAGCCTATTCTCAATGAAACCACACTGCTGAAAGCACAGTGCCATAAAGTGAAGGACACCATTGTCCACCTGCAGGGATGAGCCTCATTCTCCAGTTCCAGCTCTCATTCCCAGCAGTTACAAAAGACGCAGTTCAGGGTCACAGAGCATATCCCTGAATGATCCAGAGCAATCTGTATTACCATTGTGGCCACACAGTCCCCTTTCGTAGCTCCTCTGCATTTCACAATACAAACTCACAGCCGCATGTGAGCCGTGGGCTGCTGGGGTTACTTAGGGCTACAGCATTGTGTGTGTCCAACTGTCACAGATCTTTATGATGAGGTTTCCCAGCGAACATTCAAAATATCCACAAGGAAGCTCTCCACTTTGTCTGGTCTGCAATCTACTACAAATTCTAGGGTTTGAAATGGCCATTTCCCTTTCTGTTTACAAAGATTTGGCTAACTTTCTTTTACCATGCTAAGGTTTTACATGTTACTTCCTTCCCCTAAAAAAACCAACAAGGATTGTATTAAAGTGAATCTTAAAGTTTATCTAAAGTATGGTAAAAAAAAAATTAGAGGTGGCAGAATTTATATTGTAAAGAAATTACATTTAAATTTGCTCAACATCGTATTTTTTTCATTCATAGGAATGGTGCCATTATTTATATTTACATTATTTTGCAATGTTTTGTAAAAGGACTGTTTTTAAGCCCATTTTGATGAATTCAATAAAGCCTGCAGTACAGGAAACCTATCTGAGTGTTTAAGAGAGTTTTTATTAGTTTAAACTCCATCGAACACAAGATATTGTTTCTAAAAAAACATCCTGGAAAAACCAAAACAAAAATACAAGCTGGGCATTTTTCTTCTCTACAAAAAGTTATACAATCAAAATGCCATTTCACAGAAGTACACTCACCTAACACCTTTCCCAAACAAAAGAGTTTGCTCTTCATTATACAGATGGCCACTCCCCAGTTAGCACTCAATTACATAATTGGGGAATGGCCATACCTGTGATTGATATAACCCCATCCCTGCCAGCACTTATTTACATAAGCAGGGCTTTGCCTTGCCACAGGCCCCTTGCTGCCTTGGGACCCCATGCATTTGCATGGGTTGCATGAGCCTAAAACTGCTACTGCCCCAAGGGAAAACATCTTTGTTGTGAATGAAAGGCTCATGCAACTACAAATCGCTGTATGGTATAAGAACACTGGCTAAAAAGAAAATACATCAATTGATTGTGTCAAGTAAAAATATTCTGTTGTCAGAAGTAGTTACTTAAAAAGATACTTGAGTTTTGAAACGGGACGCCGTGTCACACAAACTTTCCACACTACACGATTTTAGACTTGCTGATGGGACAGGACTGCCACATGTCGTTATTCCACGAGTGCTCTGAAATGAGCCCTATACTGACATTAAAAAGTATAAATCGGGTAGGAAAAAAGCACTCCAAAAAGTACTCCAAACCCTCCCAACATCCATATCTGGTATTGTTTATTAAGAACATATTGGAGTGGTTTTGAGTGCCTATCGTTTGCATGAGGAGAAACCAGAACGGTGCAGCGCTCATTAGTAATGCCATATGAAGGACTACACCCTCTTTAATCTTCTATCAATACGGAGAGCAATAACCAAGACTTCAAACACTTTATCCAACAATGGTTAGGCAAATGTCAAAATAATGGTAGGTTAATAGCAATCACATCTTCAATATACTTTGTCTACCTAAAAAAATAAGTTTAACAACTTCAGAGGCCCCAGTCATACTCACTGCCTCTGTGACACTAACGGACTGGCATAACTTTGAGTTTTTCTTAATAATCGCTGCTGGAGTCTGTCATCTATTTTGATATGCTTCAAACTTGAATGTGCCGGGCTACTGTGCTGCGGTGCTTTAAAACTCAAATAAAAGTGGAGCGAACAGTATGATGTGATATGGCTGATATTTAATAAAGATGTGTGTATTTTAAAGTCAACGTGTGCAGTTGTTAAACTACAGGAATGTGGGTGCGCGGAACTCTCCATACAGGAAGGACACTTGGCCACCCAGTGTTGGGGTGTATTCATTGACAGTCAATGACAGAAAAGCCTATTTGAAGGTAATCACCCGTATGCATGTCAAGTTAAGTACTTCCTGATGAAATATGCAGGGTTTACAGTGAAGAATTTGTTTATCGGGTAGAGGAATGTGACAACTCTGCTAATCACTGTAACCTGATGATGGGAGCAGCCTGACCATTCAGGAACACATTGCCCTGCACTTGACAGCAAACACCGCTGAAAACTTCAAAACAGATATCCTCCTGTCGTTTCTCACAATGTGCAGCTGGTGTGCAGCTGGTAATACCTTTTGCTGCTAGTTTCTGGGTTTCACATGCTCATGCATTGGGGTAATATTCATGTCTCTTGTAAAAGTACCAGAACACTGATACTTGAAATGACCAAAAGGGTGCTCTATATCCAGGTATTGTTTTTCACAGTCACTAACTGGTTATATATATTTTCTACATGTGCCCACAGTACCTATTGTAAACCAAAATGATTCATTCTTCAAGGTCCTGTTTACATTTTAGTTCTGCACTAGAAGCCAAAACTACAGAGTAAGTTCAAATAGTGCACACAGCTTCCCCCAATACAGTTTATTTAGCAGCTGTCAGTGGAGCAGGAAATACTGTAAGTGTGTGCCGTATCCAAGCTGGACAATGCATTCCACTTGCCAGAGTATAGCTGCAGCAAGTTTGTTAAAACTTTACATCAGAATACAAAATCTGGATACAACTGGCATTGGCAGCCCAGTTATATTCAAACAGTCCACAGTGACAGAGTTCATTAGAAACACCAAAATAATAGCAAACAGTCCACTGGTTAGGCAGGTAAGACACAAACAAGGTCACTCAATTGCTGTATAAGCTTTTATCTTATAAACCATGCTGGCGACAGTGGTCATCACCCTGAATGAAAATGCTTTATTTATTTATCTGTCAGTTGGATTGGAAGTCTCTAAAGTGTGAAAAAGAGCCAAAGGTGATTGTACCCAAAGGGAAAAGAACCAACTCTTGGTAAAATGGCTCTGCCACTGCTGAGATATTTCCCTGGCAGTTGTGCAGGGGGTGCAGCAGAGGCACACTGGCAGCCCCTGCTCCTGGGCCTCGACTAACTGGAGGAAAGGGAGGACACTGCATTCTCCCAGCGACTGGAGGAAATTGAGGACACTGCAGTCTCCCAGCGACTGGAGGAAATTGAGGACACTGCAGTCTCCCAGCGACTGGAGGAAATTGAGGACACTGCAGTCTCCCAGTGACTGGAGGAAAGGGAGGACACTGCAGTCTCCCAGTACACATAGGGATTGGGGGGCAGTATCAGTTCCCAGTTACTGACTCAATAAATCACATGATCAAGTTTTGACCAATGACAACCACGTTCATTTCACTTCTAACTTTCACTTCTAGCTGGATTTGAACCCTGACCCTGGCTCCTCACAATTCCATTATTCTATAAGCAACATTTCAATTTCCTGAAGATGGATTTTTGCAGCTATTATAGATAGATAGATAGATAGATAGATAGATAGATAGATAGATAGAGATATTCCATTATGATGACATCTATTTTGGCTCTGGTCTTTTGATGAAAAGGGAGTATAAAAACATGTAAGCTTATCTGGTATGCTTTCTTAATTGGTATCTATTGTTTTTAAAAGAAAGTATACAAGGTGGTCTATGAGCAAGCAGGCATTTTTGCTTCCAAAGAGCCTGGGGCCTGCTTCATTAAAGCAGGCTGAATCGCAGTCACAGGCACCTTGCAGATTCAAATGTTTTGACTGAAATTTGCGACAGCCAGACAGTAACCGCAAGTAGCAATTTTCATCACAGATCCTGTTTCAGGACATACCCTGCCGCTCATGCAACTAGCTGGCTGTTGATATGGCAGAGAAATCAGAAGGGAAAGAGTATTCAGGGGCCATTAAATCCTGATGCATATACAGAATTACTGATTGCCAAGAAGGGAGATAACTAATATTAGGGTGGTCATGTGTATTTTTAGATTTAAACAGAAACATACTTATTATAGAGCTGTATGAGTAGTCTGTTTGATAAAAACAGCAGAAAAATAACATTGATTTTATTTTGGTATAGTCCAAACTCAGTGAATAGGACTGAAACACCATCTTTTCTTTTCTATCTTGTAAAACCTCGGAGGAAGGTGGATGCAGATGCAGATGCAGTAACCCAGACTGAAATGCAATTTTCTTTTCATTCTCAATGCAGAATAAAAAAAAGCAACACTGGAAACTCAAGTCTTTGTGTCATCATCGTTAAAAACAAAACACAACGCAGAGTTCAGAGGTCAACAGGGTGAACAAAGTAGAACTGTTACAACTGGTGCCGTGGCAGACGGCCGCTGTTACTGCATCCTGCCGCTGCTGTGAACTGCATTGGATCCACAGACTGGGGAGGATCCACTGGACTTTGTAGTAGCATAGAGGAAGTTGCTGTATATTTAAGTACACTTTCTGTTTTTATTTTATTTTCCTATGTTGTTTTAAACATGAATGAGCAAGAGTGTAATGGTGGTAGGAGTAGCACTAATGTGAGTGGGGGGAAGGGAAGAGGAGTTATTTTACTCTATGTGCCTCCACTAGAACAGGCTGATGACACAAGTTGATTCCACTCCTGTTCAAGTTGCTGGTGGAAGGGGGCGGGTTCCACTCCATACTCCGCTCCGCCTCCGCATTTTATCCCTTCGGTGTCAATTGAGGGTTCCTCATCTTGCAGATTAGTATTTAGTCGTAAGGATCCATCGACACAGCAGTTTAGTCAGCTTATAAAACATATTGGGGTTGAATTTCGGGAGTCCATCAAGGCAAGTTTAGCCTTCAGTTCTGTCACTGAGTCCACACCTGGTTTAGTTTTTAAGTCAACCCACTGCTGATTCTCCTGTTCAGTGTAGTTCGACCATGACTGATGCTTCCAAGTTAAATAAGATCTTGAGATCTAACGTTAAGGAGCCTCCTTATTTTAGAGGAGATGGCTCCGAGAAGTACTCTGTACAAGGATGGGAGGAAATAATGAGAGTCTACCTCCGGAAGAAGGGCTACACAAGGCATGAGCTGATTCAGGAGTTGGTGAGCAGACTTGTGGGGAAGGCTAGAGATGTGGTCAAAGTTTGGCTGCGCAATAATCCTCTGTTAAACAGCTCTCATGATTCTGATGCTGTTTTTAACATCTTGAGACAGCATTTTAGTGAATCAATTTACTCAAGCATGCCGTTGGCAGACTTTTATACTACCAAGCCAAAACAAAATGATGGACTGTTAGATTTATTGGATTAGGCTCAACAAGGCAGCAGAGGTGACTGAACAGTGTCTTAGAAGCCAGAGGAAAACAATGAATAATCAAAGTCTGGAAGTTGCTGTCATGTTCATTAGCAATTGTACGGACATAGAATTGGCTTATGTTTATAAACGCAAGTCTCTGAGTAAATGGACAGCCTGTGGAGGTGCAAGAGAGGTTAGAGGATTTTCACAGGGAGCGTAAAGCTGCTTCTAAAACTCTGTCCCAACACACTTTGACTACTACTGACCACAATCAGGTGAGGGTGGGTCCTTCTGTTCCTGAATGTAAACAACCTCATGTTTTGTTGTCTCCGGAACAAGCGTGTGAGTCGGATCGTGCTCTGTCTGAGGGAAATACTCTTGATAGAGTCATAGGCATGCTTGAACGTGCCTTGGGACACAAAATCAGGGTGTGCGGAACTGTCACCCCTCACGTGAGCAAAATTTCAGTCAAGCTAGGTGCTTAGCTGGTGATAGTTTAGTTTGTAGTATTTGTAAGTGAGGAACATACTACCACTTCACATTGTGGCGCAAATAGACTGTGCTTTAAATGCCATTGCTCTGGACACAGACGTGCAAGTTGCCCCAAACACACGGGTTTGCAGAATCAGGCTCCTGTGCAAGCTGATCAGACACAGGTTAAGGGAAACTAGGAAGCCTCCATTTAGAGGAGAGCAATGGCAGTCTTCATGTTAATTCCTCCACTCTTGATGTTGATTTGGAATCTGTGTATTCTTATTATTGTGAGACACTCCCGAAAGGTAACAAGGTTGTTTTTACAGAATACCAAAAGAACTAATCAGAATGACAGCCTATTTTACACTACTGTGAAGGTTCAGGACTCATTGGAGTTACAAGCTATGCTAGATAGTGGATCTATGGCCACAAACCTGAGTGCAGGTGTTGTGCCTTGACTTAGGGAGGCAGGGTTGATTGGCAATGGTTTTTTAGCTGCTTCAAATGTTGTTCTGGTAGGATGTGGTGGGAAGCAAACAAGCCCTCTTGGGATGTGTGAACTTGACATGGAAGTGTATGGCTTTATGGTCAGTGTGCCCATTTTAATTGTTGAAGGACAAGTTGATCAGCTCATTTCCGGTACTGATGTTGTTAAATCTCTGATTAGACAGTTCAAGAGTAATGAGTGGTATTGGAGAGTGATAGGGAAACCTGACGCTGCAGAGCCGAATGACAATAGCCAATTTCTACGTATTTAGCAAGCTTGTGGAATTAACTAAGCGCTACGAGAGTATCTTTTCAAGACACCAGTTAGATTGTGGCGAGGCACACGACTTTTGTCACCGAATTCGATTAATTGATGATCGTCCTTTTTGGTTGCCATATTGTAGATTGTCTCCAGCTCAATCCCAAAAATTGAAAGAAACTTTGGATGAGATGGAAGAGAAAGAGATAAATCAGGAAGTCTTGTAGTGAATATGCTTCACCATTAGTGATTTGCGAATATGTACTGAATATGTACTTATTCGCAAATGTACCGAATATGTACTGACTTTAGATGGCTCAGTGCTCGTACTGCCTCACCAAGCTGATGTTCTTGCTTCCCCTGGAGGGAATGTTTAGTCAACATCACTACCATTGCTATGTCAAAATATAAAAATGTTGCTGGGTATTGCAGTACAATTCAGCTAATTGCTGTACCAATACAATGGCCCAAGTGCTACATCAATGCTACTTGCATTTGCCCCTGAAGATCATTTGGAACGAAGCATCAGAGTACTTGCCGGCTATGTCCTCTGGCATAATACTGTTATACCTTGTGTGCTAATTGCTACTTAAGAGGAGACGTACAACGCTATATTTTTTTTACTTAAAATAAAAGGGGGGTAGAATGGGTGCTGATCTGAGTTTTGTGGAACAAGATATTGTTGACCTTGACATATATTGAAGCTTTCCTTGCAGAAGTCATTCAGGAGAGCAGACAATAATTCGGTCCCATTCCTGACAGTGGAAGGTCAGCCGCAGTCTGCACTCCCCTCTGAAGGTATGTACTCAGAGGCAAATGTTTTATATTCAAAAAATAGTTCAAATTACAGCTTGGTATTCTATTGGCAGAATCTGTGAGTGTCTGCTCCAGACATCCTCAGCGACGAGATAAAAGGCCAACAGTCCTTAAATGTTGTATTGCCGTGACTCTCAGAGGTTTAAAAGAAGTCTCGTCCCTGTGCATTCTAGGGAGGTGTCTTCATGAAGTGTCATAGTCTGGTACATCCTCCCAATTTACAGGCTCACTGCAAATTAAAATCCTACCCTAACTAGTACTAGAGGACACCATTAAGAGGACGTAATGTACATTTGCAATTGACCCAGTGCTCCATTTTAATATATACTGTACTATGACTAAAACTAACCCATCAAGATACAAGCCTATTGTAAATAGAAAAGACAATTACAATAATATACTCATATCACACTATAGTGGTGTGCAACTGTAAAATAATAGATACAGTTAGGTTGTTTATTTTACACTCCCCATGTGGTGGGGTTCATCATTCATCAGAGGCTTTTGCTGAAACACAGTCAATGTAACCCTTTGTTACCTTGTATGTTTCTGCCAAAACTAGTCAAGAGGCTGCCTGTAAGCTAACTACTACTATGACAGAGGTGACAAATTAGCTGGACCACTCCTGTCTAAAATTGAGACAGTCTAGGATTTTAAATATTCAGGAATAATAATGGATTCTCAATTAACCTTAGGCATATTAGAAGCAATTTATCAACGAATGCTGCTAAATGATATTTGCACTCTATGATTCTATCGCATTTAGTGTACTGTATAACCTCTTGGTCACAAACAGGGAAATCTGTTGTTTAGCCAATCCACTCTCTGTATAAACAAAGCCTAAAAACTCAACAAAAAAAACAATGAGATTTCACCATTGTGAAATTCTTACAAAATACAATGTGTTAAGTTTTGATCATTTTATACATTATTCATATGGAGTTTTGATTTTTAAGTCTCCGCATGGACTTGCTCCTCCACCATTAAAATAATTCATTACACTCTGTTCTGAATTTAGCAATCACCATTAAAAATTCATTACACTCTGTTCTGAATTTAGCAATAGAATCACCAGAGCAGCCGTCAATGGTAATTGTATGGAGGCAAGACGTCGTACTAAATGTGCACAAACTGCATTTGCAATTAAAGGTGTAATATTTTGGAATTTATTAACAGAAAAAAATACTCATGAACTTAGGGATTTTCTTTATAAACTTAAAGTATGGTTAAAATCAAAACAAACACGTATTCGTTGGTTGGTAGGGTTGTATTGTTGTTTATTCTGCAATCGATTGTTGATTTGCTTATCTTTCTTCTCACCTGCCCAGGGACTACCAATGAACATTAGCGTTCAGCTAAATTTGGGTACAATGCATCATATGACATGTTCATTTATGTTACATTGTACAATGCCCCTGTCAAATAAACAGAATGAAAAAAAATAATAAAAAAATAAGTGCTACAGCAGTGAAGGTGGCTCTTCATTTACTGATGCAATTGATATGTTTCAGTATTATTTGTACTTTTAGTTTGGCAGGATATCTGGTATCTTTCATTAGAGGCATTCCTTCCAGGTTTAAAAGTGGATTGAAATACTAGACACTGTATTATTTTCAGTGGTGTCTTCCACAATGGTAGGAGTTTATTCAATCAGATTTGAGGGGGACCGAAACATGTTTCTGCACGATCTGGGATGACTTCTGCAAGGAGAATGCACACGCAATTTCTCATGTAGAAGCACGCGTTTCACAGCAAGGTTTGCTGTGCTCTTTTTTATTCAGACGCTTGCTCCAGTTGTTGATATCGTTTAATAAAAGGTGTATAATGCAAGCTGTAGTTTTCCATGGTTTGGGTTTTTTTTTTGTTTGTTGGCTTGAGCTCAGTCCACCCCTAAACTCCACTCGGTTCAACAACTGCTGACGGGCTCTGCTGAAGAAGCCTGAGGACTGAAACGTTTTGACGATAAGTCTTTTACTTATGCAGATGGACTGAATATCAGAAATAATTAAAAGCTCCATACGTTCTGCTCATTGCATAAAGAAAATGTATAACACAGACCTGAGCTGGGCCTCTACCGTTAGCAAAAAAAAGGATGCTAAACTTTATTTACTCCCGTCGTTACGTTTTCCTCCTGGGTGCCCAACCCCCCCTCGCCCCCCCCCCCCCCCCCGCCCTGCCCCGCCCCGCCCCCCCCCCGCCCCTCCACTCTTCTAAATGTCATTTCTATGTAATCTGAGTGTTTATAAACATCCCTTTCTTAACATTCTTTATCCCTTACGTATCCCCCAACCCACGAACAGATTGTTTTATGAAAACAACATAAAATCAAATCATATAGTGACAAAGTACCCCCGTGGCAAGGTCCATGCATTTTATCTGAGAGGATTTAAACAAACAGCACTACACATGTGGAGAGGCTTCCAGCACAGTATACACTGGCACGTCTTCACAGTAGTGTTCCCATGAAATTCATAGGCAGGGCTAATTGAAAAGGTACACATTGGTTCCATCATGAGATATAGACTGAGGCTGTTCACTTCTCCAGTCATATTGAAACCAGCTGCAAGGAGTCTGGCAGGTTAATGTTATTAATCTAAACTTGGACCTTTTATAATATAAAATAGCAGAGAGATGAAGTTGCTTTATTTTGACTGCTGGCGAAGCAAGTGCTGTCATTAGTCTACTGTGCACCATATATTTAAAACTGGACTGGACTCGTTGCTCAAACAAACTGCCGCGGGATGGAGTGGTGCAGTGTGTGCAACATAATAAATGCATAGCACAGTGCAATACTGCGGAGTGAAAGTATACAGTAGTTAACAAGACCAGAGGCATGGCAAATCACGGTGAACTATGGTAAAGGCACAGTATAACCATGGGAAAAGCATGGGGAAATGATTGTGCAAATGTACCACTGTGGAACAGCACAAAGACATAGGGTCCTGGGAGTCACAGACAAGGAAACAAAGAGCCATCCTTCCCACAAATCGTAATATTGATAATGAATTGCACAACTGTACAAGATTTAACCTTTATCCTGGGGTTATAACTTGGCTTGTTACTATTCGATTTTTATTTTTTTGCCAAATCGACGATTAATATTGACGTTTATTTTTGTAATTATTTACCTTTTTTTCGATCTTTATTTTTCAATTGAAGCAGAGAATGAGTGAAATCGACCTTTATACTTAAAAAAAAACAAACACCAGACTTTTTATGCCATTGAGAAACGTCTAATTTAGCGAAACCCCTTTATATTATTCAACATGCAACAAAACCATGGTTACCAACATTTTAATTTAAATAACATTTGGTCACAGAGGAGCTACCTTGTATAGATAAAGATCCTACACAAATTTAAAAATGGTCTCAAATAAGCCATAGAAAACGCAATATAAAAGTGTATTACACAGACTTTTATAGCATAGATTTACAAGTAAAAATAATATGCACAGAACAAAACATTAGATAGCTGAACAGAACTAACTTGTACTTATTATTCAGAGTCTGAGCTTCACTCCTCTCCTGCTTCAGCACAGCTGGACTCACTGGAGGCAAGGCAGACTGGCCCGCTTCGTCCTACCGCGGAGACTTCAGCCGTCAATCAGGGTATTGTGCACAATACTCATTAAGTGTTTTCCTCTTGAGCCCCATTTTCAAATCAATCTAGTAACTGTCACCTTATATACCTATAATAGCAAAAGCTTACCTACACCTTAACCTGCTAATTTCAAAGTAGGCGCTTTCAATGACAGGTGCTATAGCTGGCAAATGAAAGTGCACAGTCAGTCTGATGATTGACAGTCATTTAAACGAATGACAGCATTCTAGCGCTGCTTCATTCAATGAGATCTGTCAGAACAGGATGAAATGACTGACGGTGAAACTAGAGTAGCCACTGAGTTGACTGACAGCGACCCCTAGCCATTCAGAGCGGAACAGAGATGGGACAGACAGCAAGTATTAAAACTACACAAACTACAGATGATTTCTAAATTATAATTTTGGTAAAATAAAAAAACATAGCGAGTGGTTTTACTGATGTTTATCATATATAGATTTATTTCAGTCAAGTTTTTGGGGAATTCGACATTTAACAAGCTTTACCGATTAAAATCGAAAAGTAGCAAGCCTAGTTATAACCAAGCCAGCACATTCCATTCCATTAGCTTATTCAAGGAAAGGGTAAATATTCAATAGATGAAAAGTTCAAATCACACAAGGAAAATTACAAGGACAATAGCACTTAAAGGTAATGAGAGGTCAGAAAAAAAAAACTTACTTTAAGAAAATACTGCGCAACCTGCTACAGTGGTCGCTGTTTGCAACAGCGGGGTTGAAGCAGAATGTTCTCCTGCTTCCTCTAGTGATGTCAAACTGGCATCAATGTCAACATTGTCTCTCAGTCACACCATGTTGCGTCATGTCTTGTGCAAACACGGTGGATAGATTTATAACACTCTCTGCTGCTGGACCTGTAAATGTGTTGACGTGTTTTAAACAGCCTAATTTCATCCATCTTCTCATGTGCAGCTTCTCATACAAACCTCAAAGCCATGGCAAACTGCTGAAGCCCTGAAGCTCTAAACCCTGCAGCACTGGGGAATTCAGTTAATCAGAGGACAAGAGCAGTACATGCAAGTGATCCCAGGGTTCTGCTCAAACATGTGGAAACACAGTGCATGGACCCGTTTTCATTGTGGCTGCCCCTGATTTTCACAGTTATGGTGTTACTGTTTACTCTTTAACCATGCTTTCTCCTTGCAGGTCGTTGCTAACTGGGTCATGTATCTATTGCCAGAACACCCCCAAAATGAGATCAAGTCCTGGTAGCTTGTCTGAGAATGCTTTTTCTGAAATTGGAAATCCAAATCCTCCAGCCCAAGCTATTATTAACAGACTGCACTGCCTCCTACAGTCCTTTGAAACACATCAGCTCAATCAATCAATCAATCTAGTACAGAGGCATCCTTACTCGTGTTGTCCTTGGCACTGTGTCATCAAGATTAGAAGAGAGTACTGGAGAAACAGCGCTTCGTCTGACAGAAGAGGGGTATTTTTACAACAGAGACTTGTATCTGCCAGTTTGTTCAATATGGAAAAATTGTGCAGGGAAAAAAAAAAAACATTTTCATAGGAGTTTACAACATAAACTAGAGAAAGATAAAGAGTAATGTGGAGCCTTGTTTTAAAAGGAATGTGAAGGTTTTAATAAATGTAACTCATATCTGCAACTCATTTGCCATAATGAATATGATGACTGTAAAAACATTTTGCTTAGATTACCTAAATCCTGCAGGAACAAAACGCCAGCCACTGTTTCAGTCACTGCAGAGCTTGAGAGTGTAGTTTAATTGAAACAATGCTCTTAAGAGTTATATGTGTCAAACAGCAATTTTAAGTACCTCCTCTTCTAGGAGGCACCCAGAAAGGATACACAATGGTTCTACTGCAACAAGAGTCAATGAGTGAGGGAAGACAAACACAGCAGGAAAGCTGCTCTTGAGTTGAAGTCTTTACTTACAAATGCATTATTTGAAGAACCATTGTGTAATCTGTTTATGCCACACGTAATCAACCATGTACTCACTGGAATAGATTTAATGAAGTCATTTTTTTCTGTTTGTTTTTACAAATTAAATATTGCTGTTACTGTGGGGAGCAATTAATTCAAAGTCCCTATTGTGATGTAAGAGCTTTCAACCTGCTATTGAAAATTACAAAACCGCTTAGGAACACCCACAAGGCTACTATTATAAGGACCAAATGACTGTCCAGAACTACTATGCACTTATTGATACTCTAATACCTTTTAACTGCAGTAAAAAAATGTATACCATACCTCACATGAACTCTGAATTAGATTGGTTTTATTTCAATTTCAGGTATAACCTGGAAGGTTATATTTGTATCACCTTCCCACATTGTGGCCAAAAAATCAACTTTAAAATCATATAAAAGGAGCCAAGCATTTGCTTTTTTTGTGTACCAGTATAATATACACTCTCTCATTTCACCACACTTCACTAATACTTGTAATAACTCACCCCTCAACATATCTCCAGCTCTGAGACCCTGACCCATAACCCTTATCCAATAACTCACCCCTCGACGTAACACCAGCTCAGGTCTGAGACCCTGACCCATAACCCTTATCCAATAACTCACCCCTCGACGTACCTCCGGCTCCGAGACCCTGACCCATAACCCTTATCCAAGAACTCACCCCTTGACGTATCTCCGGCTCTAAGACCCTGACCCATAACCCTTATCCAATAACTCACCCCTCGACGTATCTCCAGCTCTGAGACCCTGACCCATAACTCTTATCCAAGAACTCACCCCTCGACGTATCTCCGGCTCTAAGACCCTGACCCATAACCCTTATCCAATAACTCACCCCTCGACATAACACCAGCTCAGGTCTGAGACCCTGACCCATAACCCTTATCCAATAACTCACCCCTCGACGTATCTCCGGCTCTGAGACCCTGACCCATAACCCTTATCCAAGAACTCACCCCTCAACGTATCTCCAGCTCAGGTCTGAGACGCTGACCCATAACCCTTATCCAATAACTCACCCCTCAACGTATCTCCGGCTCAGGTCTGAGACCCTGACCCATAACCCTTATCCAATAACTCACCCCTCGACGTAACACCAGCTCAGGTCTGAGACCCTGACCCATAACCCTTATCCAATAACTCACCCCTCGACGTATCTCCAGCTCAGGTCTGAGACCCTGACCCATAACCCTTATCCAATAACTCAACCCTCAACGTACCTCCGGCTCCGAGACCCTGACCCATAACCCTTATCCAATAGCTCACCGCTCGACGTATCTCCAGCTCAGGTCTGAGACCCTGACCCATAACCCTTATCCAATAGCTCAACGCTCGACGTATCTCCAGCTCAGGTCTGAGACCCTGACCCATAACCCTTATCCAATAACTCACCCCTTGACGTATCTCCGGCCCGAGACCATGACCCATAACCCTTATGCAATAACTCACCTGTCGACGTATCTCCGGCTCAGGTCTGACACCGTGACGCTTGGCCTGTTTGGAAAGGGGGGATCCCGGATCACTTTGTACTGCATAGGCTTGCACTGCATACAGAGGGGGCTGTGAGGCGTGGAGCTAAGCAGAGCGGCGTCGATTTCCAGCTGCTCGTCCATGGTGTAGATCTGGACAGCGTAAACCTCCTCACTCACAGACAGTTTCACGGTCAAGGGAACCTCGCAGAAGACAGTCTGGGGTCCGAGGAGCACCGTGTTGCCGGACAGGGTCAGCAGCTTGATGTTGGCAACGGCTCCAGAGGCAGTACCTTCCATGTAAGTGACCCAGACAGTCAAGGAGTCAGCGACCAGAGGGTAGCGGAACTCCAGCTGTAGCATGCAGCCCTGGGGTTCAGGACAGGCCGGGGGCACAGTCTGCTGGTCCACCCCAGCGTATGGGCTCCACGTCCGCACACTCGTCTCACAGGCCTGCTCCACATCGGGGGGACCTGGGGGGAGAAGCCAGACAAGGAAGGGCTTTGACATTTACAGCTGTGTTCATTAAACTAGAAAAACGAGGGGCTGAACCAAGACGCTGTTAACATGTGCTTCCAGCTAAGATCACATTGTGTTAGTTAAATATTAAGGTAGTTGCATTATTACTGCTGAATTTAGGTAAGGTACCTTGGGTCATCGTCAGTGTTTAATATTATAAGACTGCAAGCCAGCCCTTGCAACCCATGATGGCTTTCCTGGCAAATGATAACAGTTCCTTTTACTTAAAAAGAAATGTTATAATGTTTTAAAAGCAATGAAGGTTAAAAATGGCATCTGTAGCAGGGTGATTGCCCTGCATGTGTGTGTTTAGTGTTGATATAATTTGTATGGGGAATGGGTTTATTTTGTGTCATTTTGGGAGCTGATTTGTTTAATTGAATTACTGTTTACAGACGGATGCTCGATTGAGACTTGCTGCCTGCTAGGCTTGGTTGAGGGGAAGGGCAGCAGGTGATTGGCTGGGCTGGACCTCAATCAGCAGGTGGGCGGGTCTTGATCGAGTGTCCGTCAGGTTAAAAACATCCACGGGAGATGACTCAGGGCTGCTGCAAGGCCTGCCGTTTTCACGGCACCTTTGATTTATAGTTTGTTGTATTGTGTTTTATTTTGAGTGTTTGTACAGTCTGTGCGCTACCATCGCTGGTAGCGTCACATGACATTATTGTTTACTTTCGTTTTGTGTTTGTTTGTTTGTGAATAAAACCTGCGCGCCTGTGTCGACGTTTTCAACAACACCACGTCTGTCTCTCTGTATGCTTGAACAGCGGCTACCCACAAGCGTGACACGAGGAAGACGCTGTCACATATGGTGTCGGAAGTGGATTCCGCTGCATCCTGCCGAAGCAAGGCTAGTTGGCTACGGAGAGACAGGAGGAGCAAACCCCTGAAATTTTTTGGGGGGGACAAGGGCAGACCGCAGGTAACCCTGAGGGGCTGCTGAAGATGGATGGAGCCGCGAGATCCCGAACGTCAGTGAGGCTGAGGGAGGTCCGTCCCCGAGAGCTGCAGAAGGAGGAGTTCCGGTCCTGGAAGCTGGCGAGGGAGGAGCCGGAGAGACTGCCTGCCCGGGAAGCCAGCGGGAGGAACTGCCTGCCGAGCGTCAGCGAAGGAGGACCTGTCGTTCGTGGGAGATCGTCTCAGAAGGAGGCGGGGCAATCCTTCGAAGTGGAGCCCCGTGAAGGGACACTGGGTTTAGGGGGTAAGCGGGGTTGAATGGGCGCCCCCTCATAGAAGCCCAGGGGTGAGAATAAGTGTTGGTGATAAGTTGTAAATTAATTGTTGGTAAATGTTAGTTGATTATTGGTAAATTATTTATGATATGAATGATAGTTATTGGTAATGTGAAATGATTAGTGTAGTGATAATTAGTAATTATAGGAATGATAAATTAAGGTTAAGTAATAATAGTTAAATAGTGATAATAATGATGATGATAAATTATACTAAGAGTGAACTGGTGATGTGTATGGTGAAGGTGATAGTGATAAGGATTATGGTTAAATTTATAGTGATACTTATGGTGATGGGAATACTGATAAATGATGATGATGGTAAATAATAGTTCATCCTAAGGAGGGAGGTATGTACCATCGCTGGTAGCGTCACATGACATTATTGTTTACTTTCGTTTTGTGTTTGTTTGTTTGTGAATAAAACCTGCTCGCCTGTGCCAGCGTTTTCAACAACACGACGTCTGTCTCTCTGTATGCTTGAACAGCGGCTACCCACACGCGTGACACGAGGAAGACCGTGTCACAGCATCATACAGGTTTCATACAGACAGCTTGAAAAACGATACAATTCAGCATGATAGTCAGTCTCTTCTGAGAAGAGGACCAAGAGTGACACAATAAACCCAGAACATTTTTAATGAACACTGACAGCAGAGGTGGTTCTATTAAAATGAATACACATTTCATAAGGATCAGAAAAGTTCCTCAGATGTTAATTTGTATAACACATGTACCCTAATAAATATATAAACTTAGGGACATTTACACCCTCATTTTGCTTGCCATAAAAGACCTTTAAATGCACAATCTCTGTCATTTCCTGATAATGATGTGGTCATTTTGTTGTTTTTGGCCAAGGCCCAAGTGATTTTTGTGAAGCTGTCGAGAGAGGAGAATAGAATATAAAGCATTACACTCAACTACCAGCATCTATCTTAAAGTTTGACCAGGATATTAAAGACAATCTTAGTCTATTCTCAATGGAATCCAATGCAAGGATCTTGCCCACCCCCAGGGAAGCCCGTGTTAAAGAAGTGGCCTGTTTTATTTATTTTTCCCCTCATTCAGAATATCACACATCATTTCTGTACATGCTCTGCTTCTCCCTTCCCTCCCAATAGTAGGCCCCTCACTCCCACGCAAGCACTCTGCAGAAGCCAGAAGGACAGATGAGCAGAGCCAGACTTTCCGAGAGGCCATCCCTGTTATTCCTATTGCAACACCACATGTACCAGAAAGGACCCTCTCTGGGAGGGCGAACAACACAAACTCTCCCCTCTTAACAGAGGACTGCGGTACACCCAACTGCAGACAGAAACTATCCAGCTTGATTGTTTATTCCGGAAGTGTGTGTTTGCAAATCTGCACTTCATGGCCAGGGGCAGTAGCCCTTTGTGCAATGCAAAGTCACAAACAGAGACACACACATCTTTTTCTTTTTTTTTCTTTTTTCTTTTTTTTTTAATTGAAAACCAGCATGGTTTTTGTGTTCCTAATTCAAACATTGCTCCTCATGTATTGAATGATTTCAAATGACCCGCAAGAAAAGGGGTTTTGTGTTTCCGTGACTACTGATTCAGTTTTCTCAAGTGTAATTCACAGCGGCTTTTGAAATACAAATAGTTTCACGTCATCTATTAAGATGGAAAACGGGTCGTTTCACTGACAAGAAGAATATATTGTTGGTGGAGAGAGAACATGCACTGGGTTTCATTTTTGTGACCCTGCCATCATTTAAACAGCAGTGCTATTGATTCTCTGCAGTCTGGTGCATTCAAATACAGCTCTTCAGAGCCGTGACCCTGCAGGAGGTTGTATCCCATTACCAGCAAGATAGGATCGTTGCTGATAGCGCTGCTCCAAGCCTCTATTTGAAAGACCCTCTCGCTCAGTACTTCTGCATATTTTCTCCCAAAATATTCCACTGCTAATTTTACCCTGCTGGCTTTGATACAAGCGCTCAGCATTCAAACACTTGCAGGCTTTCCCAGACTATTTTAGAAACCCAGCCCTGAGAACTGGTGTTGTGAACACTCTTCTCAATCAACATTACTATTCTTATTGTGTTTAACGTTTTAGTGGTGGTACTGCAATATTGGCTTGGTTTACATGGACGTGAAAATCGACTCTACAGTCATGACTGTGTGACGTTGTCACGCGAATACATGGTGAAACAGCAAAAGGATGTCCTTTTGACAGCGCGACTTTAAGGGCAGGGTCAATCGCTTTCTCATGATAAAAATAGCTGTAAAAACCCATGTAAACCGGAGCAGGAATCGTGCTTGTGGCTCACGAGGTTTCAGCAGTCAAGATCCAGTTTTTCTGACTTAAATCTCACGTAATCTCCAGCAGAAACGCTGTACAAAAACAACACCCCCCCAACACACACACACACGCACACTGTACATTTATGGATTACTTCAACTAGAACCGCCACGGTTACTGTATACTCATAGCTACAACCGCCGACGGCAGTCATTATCACGGTACATTTTAAACATCACCAATATTAAAACGAAAGACAAACTATCAGATACAACTCAAAAGTTTTATTCAAGCACATCATATCAAACATCTGCACAGCCGAAACGCCGTATTTAAATGAACAATTAAACATAAAAGGGTTTATTTTCTAACTTACCACATATATAGCACCACTTACAAAAATAATAATAAAATAAACATTTAAAAAAAAATAGTGTGTAGACAGGTGTAAACAGGTTTATGTACATACAAAATTGTAAAAACAAAAGTAGTTTTTAATCTAAAATGAAAGTAACATATGATTTATCCTCTGTGTGTGTCACTTGCAGCACAGAATCCAGGCTGAGCTGCTGCAGCCTGCAGCTTTGCAGTTTTCTGATCAAATTGTTTCTGCTGAAGCGCTGTGGCTATGAAATCTCTCCTACTGATATTTTCTCCGGTGAATTCCTTGTACAAAATGAAGAAACAGATGGCTGCCAGATCCAGTAGAGATAACAACAGACTTGTATATAAAAAAATAGAATATTGTAGGTTTTATTAAAATTAAATACATGTATTGTAAAAGGTGGTTCTAGTGTTAATGAAATTTAACTTTTAGATGTTCCACAAGCACACGTAGTAAAACTTGTACTTAGAATAAATCAGAACTGCATAGCAACTCATTTCCTGAAAAGTACGGTAAACACGTTGTGAGGAAAACTGTCATGACTTGTGCGTGTAAACTCCGCCATTGATATTTATAATTTTACTCTGGCCAATAAGAAAAGCAACATTCATATTCAGACCGACGGAGTAGGGTGCGGATAACTCTCCAAATATAAATCAAATAACAAAACAAACCAAAAATGTGGCAGTTTGAGCATAACAATTATATTTATATTTTTACTGGTACTTATTTAAAGCTATTATTGAGACAGTGAAGCCATAATTCAAAAGGTAAACTTTTTTGCATATTGCATAACCTGAAATATCTCTTATTGCGTTTCTCCAGCTAAAAATAATAAAATCACATGCAATATTGCAATAACATTTCCAAATCAGAAATAAAACAACGTTTAATTTAGTAGCCTGTGAGTGCTCATTTTAGAATAGTAGTTAGTGGGGATTTTTTCGGACAAAAATCAAGTTAATTTGGAGTAAATGACTGAGAATATGGCTTCAGGAGTGTTAGACACAAATGGCTGTGTTAAATATCCATGGCAACACTACCAATCGTTCAGACAGCAAGGCTAACTTTCAACATAAAACAAAATTACAAGTTGTGGAAGGGTGGTGGGCAATTCACTGACACAAGGAGACAGTACTTTATTTGTAGCGCCGCTCAGGCGTACTGATTTATTTGATGCAGTAGATGGCGCTGTTGTCCCTATTCCCCAAACACGGCCACCCGAGCGCCCAACCAAACCAGATCTTATGGGCCGAGCAGTCTCCCAAGGCCCGCCCCTCAGCCAATCAGAGAGAGGGAAAGCACACACACCCTCTTCCCCACCTCTCCGTGTCATCGCCATGACCAACAGGCGGTTCCCACGAGACTGCTGCCCTCTACCTGCAGTAATACGGATGTGCCAGACAGTCAGTCCAGATCTCCCCTGTTACACAAGTACAAACTTTAATTTCAGAAAAAAAGGAGCAATACTTAAGTAGAACACAAAGGAATTGATACAATATTTGCAAGGCTTGGAAAAACTACAATTTTAAACCAAGTAAACCAGTGTTAAAAGACACTGCTTAAACACATTCTAAATCATGTCTAAGAAATGAACCTACAGTATCAGTCACAGTCCATCTTCTCCTGTGAACAGACGTTATCCTGTGTGTGCACAGAACAGTACAGCGCATAAAAAACATTTTCCAACTACTATGAAAAGTGCAAATTGTGGTCACTTTGTTCGTGCCGTCGTATTAATGTCATAATGTAATGAACATATATTTTTTCTTTAAAAATATGTTTTTGTTCTCAAGGAAAGGTTTCTTCTGCATTGCGACCTCACAGGGCAAGACAGTCGTTTCCCTTCGTGACAATACTGTCTGCCCTAAGAGACAAGGGAACATCTGGAAAATCAAGGCTTGTTCTTGGCAGAGCCCACTAAGCAGCTGGTTAAACAGGAGCCCTGCTGGCCTGTGCGGCTGCTTGGGAAGCTTATCCAGGCCTGACCACTTCTATAGGGGTCACTGTGGACTCAGAAAACTCAGGACAGGCGCGCGTCCATAGACAGACAGAGCACAACATGACACAGAAACACAAGCACTTCAAAGATCCCCTGCCGCCTTATTATTATTATTATTATTATTATTATTATTATTATTATTATTATTTGTTTATTTAGCAGACGCCTTTATCCAAGGTGACTTACAGAGACTAGGGTGTGTGAACTATGCATCAGCTGCAGAGTCACTTACAACTACGTCTCACCGGAAAGACGGAGCACAAGGAGGTTAAGTGACTTGCTCAGGGACACACAATGAGTCAGTGGCTGAGGTGGGATTTGAACCAGGGACCTCCTGGTTACAAGCCCTTTTCTTTAATCACTGGACCACACAGCCTCCTGTCTTAAAACGGTTCTTACAAACGTATACAAACAAAAAAAAAAAGTCTGTTTACTGTTTAACAAAAACAGTTCAAAAATAAAAAAAGACAATTCCCTCTTACTGCTGCAAGTAAAGGGGGATGATGGGTGTCCCTACAGCTAAAAGTACTAAAAGCTAAAGTTGATTTACATTACAAGGCTTCCTCGGTCATTTGAACGCAGGAATGTCTTTGGGGTCAAAGCACGTCAGCTATAGGGGGAAGCAGCGGGTTGGTTAATGAGAGGAAAGAAGGCGTTCAAGTTGAGGAAGTGCAAGTATTTACATAGATAGATAGATAGATAGATAGATATAACAGTCTTTCAAAACTGCACATGTGAAACTAACATAGCATTTTCATTCATAAAAAAACAGACATTGAAAAAACATTCTTGTAATAACTCCCAAGTTAAAGATTTGTGAATAGGCTTCACTGTTACAAGCTGCACTGGAGCCAACGTGTCGTAAAACAGAACTGGAGGTCATTAGCAGCACTTAAGATAAGGATAACCCTCTTTGAGAACACACGCTTCCAAATATTGGCTCAGCATCTCATAAGACTCTTAAAGCAAGGCTTTACACTGGGAGTGAGAGACAGAAGATGGCCTCCTGTAACCATCTCACAGGATTTTCTGCTCTCCTAGACTCCTCAGAAGAAGCAATCAGTTCTGATTAGAAAATGTATACATTACTCACGCTTTCAGGACTAGAACTGTGGAGGAAGTAAAATATGCAGCAGTACGGTTCATTTGCCTGACTTAGCAATAAGATGTTTTTCAAAGGCTCACAAGCTCCGTCGTACACAGTCATGCAAGAGCATGTGATCACTTCATAGCAGCTGATCTCCTGGGATAACCCTACAGCTCTGCCCAGGTTTGAACAAGAAAGAAGGGGTCTTGGGACTAACAGCCCTTTCTCTACGGGAAACTAGGGACACCAGTTTCAGCATAGCATTACTAAACAGTCTCTGTAGAAAGTAAAATGGTTATAAAGTGGAGTGAACTGGCTCAATAACGTGCACTATCCTTGCAGACACAACTGGGGGTTGTACTGTAATTGAAATATGATTTCAGTTTTACTGTAACTTCAATAAAAACCGACAGTATGCATTTGACTTGGACTCCTGATAATAAGAATAAGGGCTGGTTCATACATCAGGCGCAGACAGCTATCACGCTGTGCAGCTTCACTCCGCCATGCAGCGAATGTTGACATTGTTCAACATTATCCGACCCGATGCGATTTCAGGTCGCTGGCGAATGAGAAAATGCTGTACGACTCCAAAAAAGACGCTCGTCGCAAGAGTGTGGATGATGTAATTCTGACCTGTCACACAAATTATGTTGGATTTTGAAGTATGAACCAACCTTAACAGATTTTTTGCTGGTCCTTAGAAATCTGTATTAATGAGGGTTGATTGTACTGTAAAACATTACACACAAAAGACAACATTCCTCCGTCCAGGAGAGCAACCACCAAGAAAAGGTGTTAAAACCAATCCTCGTCCAGGACAACTGGAAGCTGCTAGAGACTGGAAAATGCTGGCAGATGTTGGTCAACGGCTTATTTTTCCACCTGAGATTGCCACCACTAACCTTCGACCAGATATTGTCTTGTGGTCTGGATCAGCACGTCTTGTTCACCTGGTAGAGTCAACAGTGCCATGGGAGGATGCTGTAGATGAGGCGTATGAGAGGAAGAAACTGCGGTATGCTCAACTAGCCACTGAAGCGGAACAGCGAGGATGGAGAGTTCGGGTTTACCCAGTGGAAGTGGGTTGTCGAGGATTTGTGGCACACTCTACAACCCGGTTTCTCAGAGACGTCGGATTCAGTGGCCAAGAGTTGCGTCGCACAGTGAAGAACTTATCTGAAGCAGCAGAGAGGGGAGCAACTGGCTGTGGTTGAGACGGAAATATTCTGGCTGGGGATCTCAAGCACAATAGAAAGAAAGAAACGCTGATGTACAGGTAAGTAAGCTGGGCTGAGTTGAGTGGGGGACGGAGGGGGGTGATTCTGGGACGCCAGAATCACTGTTGAGACCTCTTGAGGTGTCGCTAGGGAGGCAAAAATAAGCTGATCCCTGGAGCCAGCATTACACTTCAGCCATCAACACCTGATAGAAGGATATCTACATCATCATATGGAGGACGCGCAAATGGATGGAGACACCTATGGATCACATTAGTTTACTGTAAAGCTACGTCTTAGTTGGTGCTTATCCTGGCGAGAGCCGAGTTCAAATCAGCATGAAGTTTTAACATCTACTCTCGTGTAATGGAAATCATGCCTCAGTTTCCAGCAGACACTTCAAATCCATATTTATTTATATAATTATATATATTATATATATATATATATATATATTATATATATATATATATACATATATATATATATATATATATATATAAAGTAAGAACACAGTGCAATAAACGTGTTATTTTTCAAATATTCTGTGGATGATGTCATGATTATGTCATAATGTTACTTCCAAGAGGTCCAAAATTCCTAGTCTGACGATAAACTCACATTCTCTTTGTTTCCAAGCAGCATTTATTCCACAGCACTGATTGATCCCACAGATGGTGATGTCTTCAGCAGTGTGATTATCACTGTTGAAATGAAGAGCTACTGGAAATGTAGTCGTGTTGATTCGAATGCTTCAGAAATGTTTCACAAAGCGGTCTGCTAAACACCTTTTAGTTTACCCAATGCAGTGTGTTGCATTTCTTGCACATAATGCAGTATGCTACTCCTTTAGAGGGGCATGTAAAAGGTCCCTCTGTTTGGGTGTTAATGTATTTCCAGGTAGTACATCGTGGTCTATTGCATGGAAGTGTGCCTTTTAAAAGTTCCCCAGAAGGACGAATCGCGCTGTGGGCTACATATCCTCTTAGATTCCTGTCTCTATATGATATCATGGGGTGAGTCTTGTAAATAGGCTCTGTAGAAGGGTCTTGCTGTAAAATATTTCTTGCATGGTGTTCTGTAGGTAGGGTGATAGTGAGGACCAGAGGAATCCTGTCATCTGTATGTTGTTTACTATTATTATATAAAGCATCCTTTCTGTTTATATTAGAAATGCAGAATTAAGCTTCAGTAATGATCACGCTTGGAACCCCACAATTAAAAAAAACCTAAAACACACATTTCCTCACTTTTGGTGAAAAAGTCGATCATCGCTGAAAATAGGCCAGTCTTACAAATTGGGTGTGAGGAGCCACAATGCACACGAATGAGAAATCACTTGGTTTGCAATAGACAGTGGTGTTAATGGTGGAATTCAAAGCTGTGACAGAGATGTCTAATAATGATACACTGGTACCCGTTTCTGAGATATTCCATGTGTATTCCAGAGCTGGGATGTTCCATGTGTATTCCAGAGCTGGGATGTTCCATGTGTATTCCAGAGCTGGGATGTTCCATGTGTATTCCAGAGCTGGGATGTTCCATGTGTATTCCAGAGCTGGGATGTTCCATGTGTATTCCAGAGCTGGGATGTTCCATGTGTATTCCAGAGCTGGGATGTTCCATGTGTATTCCAGAGCTGGGGGGAAATTTGCTACAGACTCAAAAGCTACTTTTATTTACTTACTCTTTTCACTAGTCGGAGTACAGTAACGCCGCACTAATGAGCTTCACACTGGGAGAAAACATGTCTGCAGTTTCTGGACTTAAAATGCTGTGAATGTGGAAGACTTTCACACTATTTGATTGGCTCTTGTAATGCTGACATTTGCATTTCTCTCCCCTTAACTCAAAAGCTATATATATATATATATATATATATATATATATATATATATATATATATATATATATATATATATAAATATGAAAAGTCAAATGAATCACATGTTACTATTCAAATTGGGTCATCCTACTATAACTTACTTCTTATACCCTTATTCCCCCGCACACAGTGATTACACTCTAGACATTGATTTAGTATTACAGAATGGCTTTGAAAAAGTGTTTAATATAATAGTACAGAGAACCCTCTGCTGTAAAAATCACAGCAGATTCACAACGCTCGTATTCAGCTAGCTCTACCATGCATGACAGAATACACCAGGATGGCTCTGGTTGGAAAGTGTCAGTGTCACAGTTAATAAGTGTGGAAACAGATTCAGTCTAATCAGAGAGGGAAGGGTCAATTTCCGAGAGGAAATGTCAGACTAATTAATTTGTTGAATTCCCCACATTCTAAAGCCAATTCCGATAAGCGTTCTGTGTGCAGTCAACCATGGCATCTCTTTTTGAATTGCATTCCTCTTTAATGTGAGCATAAAATGAGAAAGTGCATGAACAGGGATCCCAGAGAGAGAGAGAGAGAGAGAGAGAAGGCACGCGAAGGAGAGTGAAGCAGAGGGAAGACATCAATTATTTGGTCCTTCTGACAGGCTTATCTCCAGAGCTAACCAAGACAGGAGCGTGAAATAGGCCGTAGTAACTGACTAAAGCCTCTGGACCCGCTTCCTTCCAAGAACTAGATGAACACATGCATGCATTTACAGTCCATCTGGAATGGGGTGACCAGGCTGGTTCTACCCTTCACACAGCTTAAAGAACAGAACTGAGTGGGATAGGCTGGTTTCCATGAAGATTGCATTACCATATGTTTCAACAAAATATTTAAAATAAAAATGGTATTATCGTCATACAAGATTGAACCGTTACAAACATCCCATTTCACAGATAATGATCCAATAGACTCTAATATTGTTTCATAACATTAAATACTCAATCAGGAATAGGAATGAAGAAAGTAAAGGAATAAAATAATATTAACAATATAAAACTAGCGATACACTGCTTGAAACAATGCATTAACTGCTATGACTTTGTATGTTGTTAGTATTATACAGTTAGAATGGTTTTATTTCTATTCAAAATAGAGTTAAATGGATTGCCAAAATCCTCTTTTTATTTGCATTTTCAAAAGGTAAATTGACAGAATTGTTTTACACCTGATGATCTCCTCTTTCTTTTATGTCACCTTGATTTGGACAAACCCTGGGTTTCAGTCAAAAATCAATTAGAAAGCGCTGGCTTCTCTTTCTCACTATATCCACAATTCCCCATCTGAAACTACTACTGATCATTCTCTTTACTCGGGGTAAATTTATGAGCCAGGGATCATCCCTCCAATACACCCTCCCTAGTAAATCAACAACAGGAAAAATGTTAAAATCGTTCATGTATTGCCTACAATCCCAAAGCTGTGAAACACACCCACCATTAGCCTGCAATTGTGAGCAGGAGTGCATTCAGAAATGAGACATTCAAAGGAATTGTACACTGCTGCCAAATTATTCTGCATGTAGAATAGTTTCTACTTTTCATGGAATTAGTCCTTAGTGATCCTTCTATTTACACGGTAAGTTGTTTTTGATATTTAATATCAAATATATGCTACTAATTCCTAAAGAATGCGTCTTGTTTCTGGGCAATGAAACAGCCACACGCAGCCACGCTCCTGCTTAAGCAGATGTCACAGACCAGGGACCCAAAGAACGCAGAGACCTGTATCCCAGCTTCAGCTTCTCTTTGTAGAATATGTGGAAATGTAAGATGGAAACCAGGGCATCGATAGGGTTACCAGATTTCCAGAGTGAAAATGTCTTTCTTTCTTCAATCCATTAATGCCGTAGCAACGCTGAAGCCTTTAAAATAACAGTATATAATATCACAATCAGAATGAAAAAATTAAACATCGGATGTATTTAATGCAAATCATAACAACTCATTGGTTTTCTCTCTATTGTTATCTAATCAAAACATGTTAAATGTGCAAAAAAAGCTATAGATCAGCTACTGATAACCAATAATCCATATGATTGTTTACTTCATATTTCAATGGCTGACCCAGCCACAGAAATTGCTTTTAATTGCTGAGCACACTGCTGAAGTTTTTACTTAAAAAAAATAATAATAATAATTATTGAGACGATTTAACAATTTTACTGTTTCCGACCAGGACAAAAAATGAAGGCTGAAAACTGGGACAATCCCAATTGTACCAGGGCGTCTGGTAACCCTAGGCATCGATTGGGTTAGAGGGGAGGCAAGAGATTATGAAAAGGCTTCAGGTTTTCTAGGAAAGGCAGAACAAGTCCAGGCATGTTTGACTCAATGAGGATATTCACCACTGTGTAGCGCTAGGCAACCAGGAATACATGCTTTACAGTATATAGTGGTACAAGGCAGAGTGGAATCAAAACATCTAAACCTGCTATATATGTCCCAAACCTCAATCGTTAAACAGACTCCAAAAGATGAAATCCCTTAAATACTCAAGGAGTGAGAAATAACTGCACAAAATTACAACTTGAACATGTGTTCAGCAATAAATGCAACAATGTTGATAACAGATAGGTACGTGTTAATGATGCCAGTCCTCACAGGAGGCACACTGTATGAAGGTGTTTCACTAATGAAGGCGAAGTCGCAAGCTCAGGTGTGTCTAATTAAGCCCATACTGTAGTAAAGTCTGGAGTGGCTCAAACTGCAGCTGAATGGGATTCTTATTTGTATTCCTGTGGCACTGTTCTTTTACAGCCAACTCCTTTCAAACAGATTCCAAATGCTTCTACACAGAATAGAAATGAAGCCTCTGTCACCCCACCTGTGCGGGCCCCTTACCTTCTGCTTGGCGGGGACTCCAGTTTCCAGAAGGGGCGCATGGCTTGGGAGATGAGGCGTTGAAGGCGTACTGCATCAGAACTCCACCCTCCATGCATCTGTCACATGCTGATCCCACTTCTCTAGGAAGCCAGCAAAAGAAAAGGTATCAACTTAGATACATTAAATAAAACAGCAAGAAATTCAGGGGGTTGAAAACAAAATGTAGTCGTGCAGGACCACTGTGAACAGCTATTTCAAAATTCAGTGGAATACTGCCCTTTAGAATGGCCAGTTTCATCACTTTTGAGTACTGGCTATGAAAGCACTTCCCAAATCTCTATTAAGAAGCCTGTCAGACCTGCTGTCTGGCACCTTTGAACTGAATCTGACCTGAAACTGGGGGTGCAGCTTTCCTACACTACAGAAGAGATGTCAGGGACTTCAGAAGAGTGTTCTGAGGTCAAAGCAAACCACTAGGATACAAGAGATCATGGCTTCCAATCCACAGTCTCACTCTGTGAAAGCTCTATAGTTCATTGATGCAGAGCTGGGGGGAACCATAGCAATAGATTAGTAAGTGTACAGTAAGTGTACAGTGTGTACAGGAAGACCCTGGAGTGCTTTGTGCGTGTGGGGGGGGGGGGACGGGGGGGGGGACGGGGGGGGGGACAAAGTAAAGGGACACTATCTAGCCTTTATAGGAGGTTTATTAAAGAGGTGAGAGGCTAGCTCTCTAACCCAGGTAGTGGGGGGGGATACCTTCTGCGTATGAGAAGCATATCATAATATGAAAAGATATGTATTCGGTTGTGGGCTTGTTAAAAACTAGGATTTATTTATTGATTTATATTTTTTTGGCTGGGATCCCGAATGGAATGTCCCTTAGCTCTGTGTGTATGTGTGTGTCAGTGTGTGTGTCAGTGTGTGTGTGTGTGTGTGTGTGTGTGTGTGTGTGTGTCAGTGTGTGTGTGCGTGCGTGTGTGTCAGTATGCGTGCATGTGTGTCAGTGTGTGCGTGTCAGTGTGCATGCGTGTGTGTCAGTGTGTTCGTGTGCGTGCGTGCGTGCGTGTCAGTGTGTGTGTGCGTGCGTGTCAGTGTGTGTGTGCGTGTGCGTGTATCAGTGTGTGTGCATGCGTGCGTCAGAAAGCCAGCATTGCTCTTGTTCACCTGTCATAGACTTGCCCGTCAATTGGAGGGAACCACTCGACTGTCAGCGCCTCTGCCGTCTGGTCCACCACTTGAGGAGCGATGGCGATGGGGGCGGGCTTTGTGCCTGGCTGCCAAGATTGGTAGATAAGATCCAAGTAGCAGTGCATTCTGGAGACTTGATTGAGCGTGAAGGAATCAGTGCAGTCATCATCTTCAACACACAGAAGAAAAACATAAACAAGAAAGATAATAAGAGAATAGGTTACAGTGTTACTGCCAGCCTGTATGCAGTCCCTTTAACCACACACACAACAGAACGAAAAGATTGAGAGGGTAATTACCCATGACAGTATTAGTGCACCCATCAGTTCACACAAGACTAAATAGAGACTCTTTTTAAAAAAAAAAAAAAAAAAAAAAAAAACCCACCACAGGAGACACGTCCACAGCAAGCCTGAAAGCATTAGGAGGAAATACAAGATTACTTACAAGAGTTCTTACAAGAGTTCATAGACTTACTAAGAAAAATTATTCTGCAAGAAGCAAAATAAAAAAGTACTGTAGGAAATATACTGCTAGTAATCAAATCACTAAGCTGTGTTTTTTTTTCAGTACACACTTTGCCGATTATTTGAAGTATTTCTTAATAACGTTTGGTAATTTTCAAGTAATTATTTTACTTAGAACACACTTCAAATTAGAGTAATGCTAAAAGAAGTTATATTCAGATGGGAAAACACTTCAGGTGTCTTTAGAGTGTATTTTACCATAAAAGGATATTTGCCTTAACTCTTTTTCTTCCAGTTTTACTAAATTATTTTAACATGCACACCTCTGAGGGTCACGCCATGACTTTGTTGCAATCCGGTAGCCATCACCACTTCTTGTAGGTAGAGAATAACAGTGTTGGAAAGAAACATTCCGCTTCACTGTCTCTCTCCCAGGTCAAAGAAACATTCCGTTTCCCTGTCTCTCTCCCAGGTCAAAGAAACATGCCGTTTCCCTGTCTCTCTCCCAGGTCAAAGAAACATGCCGTTTCCCTGTCTCTCTCCCAGGTCAAAGAAACATGCCGTTTCCCTGTCTCTCTCCCAGGTCAAAGAAACATTCCGCTTCACTGTCTCTCTCCCAGCTCAAAGAAACATTCAGTTTCCCTGTCTCTCTCCCAGCTCAAAGAAACATGCCGTTTCACTGTCTCTCTCCCAGCTCAAAGAAACATGCCGTTTCACTGTCTCTCTCCCAGGTCAAAGAAACATGCCGTTTCCCTGTCTCTCTCCCAGGTCAAAGAAACATGCCATTTCACTCTCTCCCAGCTCAAAGAAACCTGCCGTTTCACTGTCTCTCTCCCAGGTCAAAGAAACATTCAGTTTCCCTGTCTCTCTCCCAGCTCAAAGAAACATGCCGTTTCACTGTCTCTCTCCCAGGTCAAAGAAACATGCCGTTTCCCTGTCTCTCTCCCAGGTCAAAGAAACATGCCGTTTCCCTGTCTCTCTCCCAGGTCAAAGAAACATTCCGTTTCCCTGTCTCTCTCCCAGGTCAAAGAAACATGCCGTTTCCCTGTCTCTCTCCCAGCTCAAAGAAACATGCCGTTTCACTGTCTCTCTCCCAGGTCAAAGAAACATGCAGTTTCCCTGTCTCTCTCCCAGGTCAAAGAAACATGCCGTTTCCCTCTCTCCCAGTTCAAAGAAAGAGCTGAACTAAGTGGGAAATGATAAGGTTCACCAAATGAATCGGTCGACTGAATGCCCAGAGACTTCAATAACTAGCTAATACTGGTACATTTGTGCAAGCAAATGAAAACCCAGATGGAATCTATTTCGTAAACCTCTAGTTGAAAGGCAACTTTGTGCACTTTCCCTGTTCAACACAAGCTAGGATTCTCAGCAAAATCGCCTGAGAAAATCAGTTAACAGGTTTTTTATCCAGTGGAATCTTATAGCTGGCATCAGTCCATGACAGATGTGAAGATATCTTGATGACCATGTTGCTGTGCAGGATTATAATTCCAGTTACTCAAGTTAAGATGTTAATAACACTATGTAACACAATTTTTGTTCCTGGGTAGTAAGTGTTATTTTCTAATTGTTTATGCCTCAAAAGTATAGAAAATGGCTATTATTCCCCACAAACTTTGCTTTTGTGACCAGGACAGTGATATTTTGAAATTTACCTATTTCCAATGAGAAAACGGGCGAATTTGTGTCTTTTCGTTCACGTAAAGTCAGAAAAAAACAACATATGAATCCAAATTAACATGTATTTATACTAAAGTAATACAAAAATGACTACAAAAGATTTAGAAGTGAGTAGTTTTTCGAGATTTACGATTATACTGTAAATCACTTTCACGAATCAGCCCCCAAATGTAGTCTCCCATCATGTTCTCGTTATACTGTCCTTGGTAGCGGCGTTCAAAGTCCAGTATATCCTGGTGGAAGTGCTCGCCTTGCTCCTCCGAGTACGCTCCCATGTTCTCCTTGAATTTATCAAGATGAGCATCAAGGATATGGACTTTGAGGGACATCCTACAGCCCATTGTGCCGTAGTTCTTCACCAGAGTCTCAACCAGCTCCACATAGTTTTCGGCCTTGTGATTGCCCAGGAAGCCCCGAACCACTGCGACAAAGCTGTTCCAAGCCGCTTTCTCCTTACTAGTGAGCTTCTTGGGGAATTCATTGCACTCCAGGATCTTCTTTATCTGTGGTCCGACGAAGACACCGGCTTTGACCTTTGCCTCAGACAGCTTAGGGAAGAAGTCTTGAAGGTACTTGAAGGCTGCCGACTCCTTATCTAGAGCTCTGACAAATTGTTTCATAAGGCCCAATTTGATGTGCAGTGGTGGCATCAGCACCTTCCGGGGGTCCACCAGTGGCTCCCACTTGACGTTGTTCCTCCCCACAGAGAACTCGGTCCGCTGTGGCCAGTCCCGCCTGTGGTAGTGCGCCTCGGTGTCCCTGCTGTCCCAAAGGCAAAGATAGCAGGGAAACTTGGTAAAACTGCCTTGGAGACCCATCAGGAATGCCACCATTTTTAAGTCTCCTATGACCTTGATGCCATCTCAGAAAAATGCAGATATGTTTCCACTTAGGCAGCTGGAACTAAACTGAACTGGTGGGCTTAAGGCCCCTGTATTTATACTACTATTTATATTACTGGAAAGTTCTAGAAGTTACTCCAAGTTTACTCAGCACTGAATCTATCTGGAATGTTCTGGAAAATAGGTAAATTTCAAAATATCACTGTCCTGGTCACAAAAGCAAAGTTTGTGGGGAATAATAGGCATTTTCTATACTTTTGAGGCATAAGCAATTAGGAAATAACACTTACTACCCAGGAACCAAAAAAAAATAAATAATAGTTACACGGTGTAATAATAATAATAATAATAATAATAGGAACAATGTACAACCAACTGTGCCTGATACAATTGTATCGGTTTGTATGTGTCCCTCTGGCACTGGAGACAGTCAAAGCACACCTGTGGAGGTGTTGGTGTTGTGATTTGGATTATATACTAACTGAGGGGAGAAACTGAGGCACCACACCCATTTATCATGGAACCTGACACAGATCTGATGAGGAGGCAAGGCCAGAGAATATTGCCTCCATCACCTAGTCTAACATGATGTCTTTAAAGTGACAGGAATGCATGTTTATGAAGCATCACTGTATCCACAAACACATTATGTGATCCAGAGGGCCTTGTTCAACTACAGAGCAAAAAACAACAAGAAAAAACCTGTAAATAACTCAAGCAAAAGGAAAAGAAACAAAAAAGAGGAAGGCAGCCAATGCTGCAAGCCAGGAGGACAGGCTCCATGGCCCTCTCAGGGAAGGCTCTGTAGGGTCCTCCCATCGGGATGCCTATTAAATGATAACTCTGAACTGTTTTCAGGGTGGTCCTGCTGTAAATCGTTCTTTACATTAAGCGTTCTGTTTGAAGTCTCACCCAAAACACTGCACTATTACAACATAATTAGACCCTGTACATATTTTAAAATATGCAATACATTTTTTTTTAAACAGCATTACACTGGGAGGGCCCACTAGCACGTGATGAAGTGCATGTTTAAATATCCCTGGAGTCTCCCCGACAACAGGAGTTCTTGGTTATTCTGTAGCTCTGTGAAAACATCTATCAGTTTAGAGTATATAAGCACTGGCTCCTAGCACCCCTGCAAAAACTGATCTGGTGCAGCACAGTGCAAGCACGCCCCTAGCACCCCTGCAAAAACTGATCTGGTGCAGCACAGTGCAAGCACGCCTCTAGCACCCCTGCAAAAACTGTCCCCTGTGGATTTGTTCAGATGTACTTGGAGGTTAGTCGTGATTCTCAGAGCTATACTGAGGCCACAGCGGTGCTTGAAACTTTTAAAAGGACACCTGGATGTGATGCATGACATATAAAGGGCAAGAAATAAATCAATCAATTATTTTGGAGGGTTAAGGTGGAATAAGAACCAGTAGTAAAGCCATAAGTGAGAACTCTACACACTAGCAACCCAACAACATTAAGACGTACAGCAGATTTAACTGCCTGAGTTATAAAATGTTCTGTGTGACAATGTCTTCTGAACATTTTGAGTACAAATATAAATATTCATGCAGTTGGAGCTACATCCCCTGTACATCTTGCATCTTCGCTCTAACCGGGCCTGGGTCTGTAAAGCTGATGTGATTTTACTGGGCTTGTCCTGCACACATTCATAAACCTGTTCCCGCCCCTCTGAACCTGTGCTGGAGCGAGCAGGTAGAACAGATGAACTTTGGGAGAGGAGTCAGGAACCAATGAAATGCTTTCGATTGAACAGGTTGGATTTTAGTGCTGATGTTGTGAATTCAGAAGACATTTTGATGGGAAGACCCGAAGAATAACCAATGTCAAATGAAAACAGCCATTCAAAGCTGATTTATGACAAGGAATATGTTACTGAAAATCTGTATTTTTAAAATGACGTTGGAAAAGATATTGCAAGAATATGTACAACAGACTGAAGTGCCTGGCCTGTAACTGTGCTTTACTGGAATGGGTGCTTCAGCGTGTAGCTTCCAGCGCTGCTAATCACCTGCGTAGCTCATGAAGTTGTCGAAGGGCGTGTTGCTGAAGCGGCTGCGTCCACAGGTGTCGTTGGCTGGCTCGGGGTCCCGGCAGTGCTTGAACTTGGGGGTGGGGTTGGTGTCAGCACACAGGTCCCCCGTCTCCAGGGAGGGCTCGGTCTCCAGACAGGGGTCGTTGCAGGACTCGATCTCCGAGATCCCCCGGAACACGTGGTACAGACCCAGGCTGTGGCCAATCTCGTGTATCATCGTGTGGGTGTGGCCAAAGGTCCCGTAAAAGGAAGGGTTCAGCACAATGCCACCTGCATTAAAACAGTGGTCAGTTAATACCCCCGGTGCAGTCATGTAGCAAGGTCTACAGACATGGGATACGGTGTGCAGAGGGAAACGCATTCAAAATGTGTTCAAATTACAGGTTGAACTAAGCAATAGAGGGACAGTGAACAGGGTCCCGGAACTACAACACAATATGAACACCACAAACAAGAGAGCAGAAGAAATCCAACTAAAAACTAAAAACCAACTCTTTAAAATCCTGTTTCTGTTAAAGCAATTGAAGTAAACAAAGCTAACAGAGCTTACCTAATATTATTAGTTACTGTCATTTTATAGGTCTCACATTTTCCTGTTCCTTAATTGCTTTTCAAAAAAACAACAGTAAAAAATCGAATCCACATTAACGACAATGTGTATGTCTTTTAAAATGGAAAGCGTGAGAAAGCGTGAAGTGATGGCAATACATATTATTATTATTATTATTTATTTCTTAGCAGACGCCCTTATCCAGGGCGACTTACAATTGTTACAAGATATCACATTATACATTATTTCACATTATACAGATATCACATTATTTTACATACAATTACCCATTTATACAGTTATACAGCAATCTAGGTAAAGAACCTTGCTCAAGGGTACAACAGCAGTGTCCCCCACTGGGGATTGAACCCACAACCCTCCGGTCAAGAGTCCAGAGCCCTAACCACTACTCCATACTGCTGCCCTATCGAGATTTACTGGCGTTGTTTTGTTAGCTTTGTGTATTTTAAACATGTGTGCCAATGTATTAGAATTGTGGAACAATAGGAAATGAACCCTGAAATAAACACATTTTTGTAATTATCCATTCACCATGTTATACTTGTTTATGTTTCTTGCCATGGAACAACATCATGATGTACAGGGTTAAAAGTACAATTGCTTGTTTTTTCTCTTTATAAACCCAACAGTCAACAGTCGGTACCTAAATGCGTTCGTGCCTCTTTATCCCAGGGCCAAGTGGCCATCCCCGCCAGATCCTCATCAGAAGAGTTGGCAAAGAAGATGTTGAGATGTGTCGAGCCGTCCAGCTTCAGAATACTTTTCAGCTCTTTGACATCCAGATATGCCCTATGGAGAGACCGAACTCATTACATGAACGGATAGCACACAAATACCAGATCACAACAGAGTGATTATTTCATTAGGCAATGTTTACTGTACTTACCCAAAGTTATATTAGCAACCACAGAAAGAAAGAAAACCCATCAGAGTTAGAATCCCAACCCCCCCCCCCCCCCAGGGCGGTTGGTGGTCTTGGCAAAATCTACATGCATACTGAACTCCTTGTGTAACGTGCTGCACATGAAAGCAACACAAGTCATAATGAATTACATGCAAATGTCTGGCTCTGGTGCTGATGTTTAATTGCAGAATAGTGCAACTGGTTTAAACAGCTTGAGGAAACATAATATTTATAAATGACAGGGACTGCGTCAGTACACTCATGCTGGTGTCACCCGGGCATGGCATACATGGTAAAGTACACACACAAAACAGATGATGGTCTCAATTGCACACAATGCAGTTTGCCACAATAGGTTTCATCTGTAATGACTCCTTGAGCCCAAAGCTGTGCTCTCTGGTGCTGGTTTTCTGCAGGGAGGCCCTGGTGACTGTCCTGATGGACATGTTACTCAACACCTCTTGTGAGGGTGCCAAGCCACTGTCACCTACTATCATACCCCTGGTGAAGTCACAGAGATCTTTTTACTTCCCCATCACTGTTGCTGAACACATCTTATTTAGGTGGACGACACGTTACACGACCTCATTCGAGTACATTGAGGACTAGGAGACGTTAACATTGTACGTGAGAATACTGTACATATTACATTAAACCTTCTGAAAAGACACAAACTACTGGAGGTCAGGTGAGAAATGATCAACACTTTCATATGAATTCCAGAGAAACAGCTGTTAGTGCTATAATTGTCCACAGTAAAAGGCACCAATTACTGACAAGATATTCATAGCACCCATGATAGTTTAAAAAGGATTATGGAGGGTGCTAAGGACCAATACCCAGCACCTTTAACCCTATCACCTCCAGTTCAGTAGCAGCAGGCAGCACAAGAACTGTCCAGCACTGAGGTTTAACACAATCCTGTCTAGTACAGCCCGTCATTCTAAGTTACTGATTTATTCACCATCATTGCCTGTATTTGTTCAGCACATTCAATTGATCATTGGTGTTAAAATAATTAAAGTGGGTCCTCCCTGGTGGTTTTCATATTTTTACTGACATAGTAGATCTAAAGAGATTCATTCAGTATGATTGATTTCCATACCTTGGGCCCTATTTTAATTGTGTAACAGTGACAGTATTTAGACTCACTAGACCCCCATTTCCAAGTGACACACAAGCTGGAACATTTGCTTGTAATATATTTCCTACAGATGATTCTTCTCCTCTAAGAGGTGGTGCTTGTCTGGGTGCTGATTTAGTGAAGCAGGCTTCTGCAATCTAAGGTACAGGGTGGAGACCCCACTCAGACGCAGCAGAGAAGAGGTAACAGTAACTGGAGCTGCATTCACATCCTAGGATCCAGAGTGGAAGGTCAGTGCCCTGTCCAGCCAGGCTATTTCAGGACAATTTCAGAGCCCTTTTGTTTCACAATCTTTGCATGTCTCGGGATAGCCTATATTAAAGAAAAATCTCAACAAAAAAGGACCACATCTAATTATTATTCATTACACTTCCCAGCTTCTCCAACATGGATTGAAACGTTCATTCTGTTCATGAGCCCACCAAGGGTTTGGGGGAGGACATGCTTTTTTTCTCAACTGCAAAGTTTGCACCATTTGTGTTATCATTAGTACGAAACTCAAAAGTACGTTTTAGTTTGCTTATTGAGAACAATAACTTAAAGTGGAAGTAGTGTAAATTTGCTCATGAGCAAGAAATGTTTGTCCGAGTCAAATTACCAAAAAAAAGCCTCTCTTCTGTGCATTCAATATCTCAACATTTCTCAGACAGCAGTGTTTCAAACAATTTCACGCACTGCAATGTATTTCTTATATTTTCTATAAAATATTGTAAAACAAGAACTTTCCCAGATATGCTATTATAGAATAAAGCAGTGTCCCTTTCATGAGCTTTTCCATCTAGACAGTATCTCAATCAGTCCCTTTTACAACAAGCTGAACAGACCCTGGACAGCAGCTCCTGTTTGGAGCTATGCTATAATCCCATTTGACAATAAGAAAGAAAACAGTCTGGAAACTTTTAATCTGAAAAACAAGTCATATTGACACTGGTCCACATTTACAAGCAAAATATAAATGTAAGATGAAACACAAAAATAAAGCATTTACTGTATACTTTTGAGAATTGTAAAAGGGAGGACAGTCTCAAAATGCACTTCCCACATTTTGAAATATAATCCCCTCTCAAACAATAAAAGGATATTTGACAAAGTGTAGAAGGGGTTTAATACAAGGGCATGTATAGAAGCTGCGTCAGTACTCGCTTTGAACATGTATAGAAGCTGCTTCAGTACTCGCTTTGAACATGTATAGAAGCTGCTTCAGTACTCGCTTTGCCACATGTATAGAAGCTGCTTCAGTACTCGCTTTGCCACATGTATTGAAGCTGCTTCACTACTCGTTTTGCAACATGTATAGAAGCTGCTTCAGTACTCGCTTTGCCACATGTATAGAAGCTGCTTCAGTACTCGCTTTAAACATGTATAGAAGCTGCTTCAGTACTCGCTTTGAACATGTATAGAAGCTGCTTCAGTACTCGCTTTGCCACATGTATTGAAGCTGCTTCACTACTCGTTTTGCAACATGTATAGAAGCTGCTTCAGTACTCGCTTTGCCACATGTATAGAAGCTGCTTCAGTACTCGCTTTGCCACATGTATAGAAGCTGCTTCAGTACTCGCTTTGAACATGTATAGAAGCTGCTTCAGTACTCGCTTTGCCACATGTATAGAAGCTGCTTCAGTACTCACTTTGCCACATGTATAGAAGCTGCTTCACTACTCGTTTTGCAACATGTATAGAAGCTGCTTCAGTACTCGCTTTGAACATGTATAGAAGCTGCTTCAGTACTCGCTTTGCCACATGTATAGAAGCTGCTTCAGTACTCGCTTTGCCACATGTATAGAAGCTGCTTCAGTACTCGCTTTAAAAATGTATAGAAGCTGCTTCAGTACTCGCTTTGCCACATGTATAGAAGCTGCTTCAGTACTCGCTTTGCCACATGTATAAAAGCTGCTTCATTACTCGCTTTGAACGTGTATAGAAGCTGCTTCAGTACTGTCGCTTTGCAACATGAACTGTTTACACTTGAGCAGAAACTTGGAAAAATAATGAGCAACTTTATTAAAACAGAGTGATGCTGTAGGACCGATTTGTCTTTGACCCATTCCAAAAATATAATTTTAAAGAGGCTTGTAGGGTTGAATTGAATGACAGCAATTGGGATTCTACTTGTGATAGCCTTCTTGGTCACTCCTTTCTAACCACCAAGTGGCAGAAGGTCCTATTTTATTCTTGTAGAAGTCTGCTAGGTTTTGTATTCACTGTGTTCTACCTTTGTGTCAGTCTGTGCTCCTAAAAGACCTGGGTTGAGAGTCCAAACAAATTGGGACCAATACTAGTTTGCATAATCAATTTGTATGGATAATCAATCAGGTATTAATAACAATTACTGTACCTTTAATAACGTTAAGAATAAAGTTAACATACACAAGTACCTACTGATGATATATAGCTAGTAACCTATTATATCACATTAAGCATACAAAATGACACAGCTTTACAAATCATTAAATTAATGCAATTCAGTAAAACTTAACACCTACAGTTAAGGTAATGAAATACTGTAATTAAACGTATCCTATATCAAACTGAAAATCAAAGAATACAATTCAGTACAACTTTGACACATTACAGAACTTTAGGATTAAGTAAACTGTTTCTATACTTTGATACTTGCTGTTAAGGCATTGTTATAATGTGCAATTGAAATGAATAAAATAAAAAGTTCTCAGCTCCTCAATAACAGGACACATAAAAGGACCCCCTGGGAAGGCAACCTCAACCTCATTGGAGGCCCCCTTGAAACCTCCCTGAACACCACTGGAACACAAACCCTTTTAAACCTCCCTGAACACCACTGGAACACAAACCCTTTTAAACCTCCCTGAACACCACTGGAACACAAACCCTTTTAAACCTCCCTGAACACCACTGGAACACAAACCCTTTTAAACCTCCCTGTGGCGGAGTGTCCCGCCCCTATTTATTATTATTTGTATTTTTGTTTGCGGCGCGGGTAAAAGCGCCGCGTCTTTTATTATTATTTAAAAACCCCGTGAGGATGCATGGCTGATCAGCTACTGATTACTTAAATAGCTGACAGTCATGCATCCTTACCAAACGCGTGCAGACTCTGGCCGGGGGATAATAAGATAATTACCAACTAGTTAATCCCTCGGCCAGAGTATATAAACCTGCAGCTCTCTGCACTTGATGTTGGGGTGTTGGAGTAGAGAGTACGGGGAGCGGAGAGAAGGAATAATATTTAAAAAACAATTGCTAATACGTGCTGGATTATCCAGCACGGCACTTACTTGTTTGTTTATTTATTCGTTTGGCCCTCGTGCCCTTTTGTTTGTATTTTGTTTAAATATTTTGTTTGTTTGTTATTAAATACGCTGAGTGCTTTTGCACTCAGTTTCACCCGCCCATCCACTGTTTGGAGTCAGTTACTTCCTGGTCCGTGACGTCATCCACCACACCACTGCGAGCCAGACTGTCACATATGGTGTCCTGCGTGGGACAAAACAAACGCCTCCAATAGCCGGACCAGGAAAGAAAAGCTCGTTTTTTTGTTCGTTTTTTTTTTTTTTCAAAGTGTTTTTGTGTGTTTTTGGGGAAAAAAAAAAAAAAAAAAAAAAAAATATGGGAAGAAGCGGACGGAGGAAGCAGCAGCTACAGCAGCGTGGGGCCGGTCGCAGGTCCCACTGTAGCTCAACCATGCTGGACGTCTGCCCCACCTGCTTGAAAGGTGAGGAGTGGTGCTTCGCTGTTGGG
Source organism: Acipenser ruthenus (assembly GCF_902713425.1). NCBI lineage: Eukaryota > Metazoa > Chordata > Actinopteri > Acipenseriformes > Acipenseridae > Acipenser > Acipenser ruthenus. The sequence continues at coordinate 14,137,065 of NC_081203.1, forward strand.
GAGGTGGGTCACATAGCACCCGACCAACCCCCTCCATGGCAGGAGAAAGAGGAGCCAGAGCGTCCAGTGAGGGAGGACCTGCATCCTCCAAAGAGGACGAATGCACTCTCCTCTGAGGGAGTCTGGGACTGGCTGGTGGAGCCGGGGAGGGATTATGAGGAAGCCCTCCCTGCAGTGATCAACCTCCTGTGGGCAAGAGATGGGGAGCGCTGGGAGGCCTGGGAACAGCAACACCACCCAGCTTCCCTCCCAGACATCGCAGCCATGGTGTTCAACTACCTGGCTGCGGATATGGGAGAGACCCTGCTGCTGCCATCTCCAGCACAAAAGGGAGAGGAGCCATCGCTACCGTCTCCACCAGCAGAGGGAGAGGAGCCATCGCTGCCGTCTCCAGCGCCAGAGGGAGAGGAGCCATCGCTGCCGTCTCCAGCGCCAGAGGGAGAGGAGCCATCGCTGCCGTCTCCAGCGCCAGAGGGAGAGGAGCCATCGCTGCCGTCTCCAGCGCCAGAGGGAGAGGAGCCATCGCTGCCGTCTCCAGCGCCAGAGGGAGAGGAGCCATCGCTGCCGTCTCCAGCATCAGAGGGAGAGGAGCCATCGCTACCGTCTCCAGCATCAGAGGGAGAGGAGCCATCGCTACCGTCTCCAGCATCAGAGGGAGAGGAGCCATCGCTGCCATCTCCAGCATCAGAGGGAGAGGAGCCATCGCTACCGTCTCCAGCATCAGAGGGAGAGGAGCCATCGCTACCGTCTCCACCAGCAGAGGGAGAATGCCTGCTGGTTTCGCCTCCTACGCCCGAGTGGGAGGAGCCCGAACGTCCTACGCCCGAGTGGGAGGAGCCCGAACGTCCTACGCCCGAGTGGGAGGAGCCCGAACGTCCTACGCCCGAGTGGGAGGAGCCCGAACGTCCTACGCCCGAGTGGGAGGAGCCCGAACGTCCTACGCCCGAGTGGGAGGAGCCCGAACGTCCTACGCCCAAGAGGGGGGAGTCGGTGCGTCCACAGCCCAAGAGGGAGGAGTCGGTGCGTCCACAGCCCAAGAGGGAGGAGTCGGTGCGTCCACAGCCCAAAGAGGGGGGAGTCGGTGCGTCCATAGCCCAAGAGGTGGAAGTCTGCGCTTCCACAGCCTTAGGACCCAAGCTGCAGTCCCAAGAGCCAGAAGGGGAGGAGTTACAGGCTCAACCCCCTGAATTTTTCTGGGGGGGAGAAGGGCAGGATGCTGGTGTTCCCCAGCAGCCTCTATTTATGCTGCTGAAGGGAGCACGGCACACACCAGCCCAGCCGCCACAGCAGAGGGAGCCAGCACCGCCACAGCCTCCCTCTGAGTGGCCAGCATCCGCCCCATCGCCTCTGCCTCCGCCACCTCCACCAGCAGAGGGTGAATGCCTGCTGATTCCACATCCACCGTCGTGGGAGGACTGCTTGCCCCTCCCACCTCCACCAGCAGAGGGTGAATGCCTGCTGGTTCCGCCTCAGCCGCCGTGGGAGGACTGCTTGCCACTCCCAGCTCCACCAGCAGAGGGTAAATACCTGCTGGTTCCGTCTCAGCCGCTGTGGGAGGACTGCTTTCCCCTCCCACCATCGCCATTGCCTGGGGATGGCTGTTCTGCATTGCCTGGGGCTGCCTTTTGTTCTCCACAGGACACAGGGTACGAGGGAGAAGTGGAGCTCCCGCTGCCGCCTCCATGGCCAGGGGCTCCCCTCCCGAGTTCGCCTCCCGAGGGTCCGCTGCGGCTGTCGTCGCCTTCCGAGGGTCCGCTGCGGCTGCCGTCGCCTTCCGAGGGTCCGCTGCGGCTGCCGTCGCCTTCCGAGGGTCCGCTGCTGCTGCCGTCGCCTTCCGAGGGTCCGCTGCTGCTGCCGTCGCCTTCCGAGGGTCCGCTGCTGCTGCCGTCGCCTTCCGAGGGTCCGCTGCTGCTGCCGTCGCCTTCCGAGGGTCCGCTGCTGCTGCCGTCGCCTGGGGTCGCCAGGGATCCTGCTTCGCCTGGGGTCGTCGAGGGTCCGGCTTTGCCTGGGGTCGCCAGGGATCCTGCTTCGCCTGGGGTCGTCGAGGGTCCGGCTTCACCTGGGGTCGCCAGGGATCCTGCTTCGCCTGGGGTCGCTACACGATGGCCGGAGCTCCATGAAAGGGAGCTGCCAGAAATGAAGAAAGGGGGGGAGGTCAGGAGACCAGCTCCCCCAGCCGCACTTTCGCGGCTGGAGATCATGTGGTCGGAGCCCCACGGAGGGGAACTGCCGGCCATGAAGAAGGGGGGAGAGGTCAGGAGACCAGCTCCCCCAGCCGCACTTTCGCGGCAGGATAGAGTGTGGCGGGAGCCCCGGAAGAGGGAGCTGCCGGCCACGAAGAATGGGGGGGTGCCAGAGATTCCACCATGGCCACCCCCCAGAAGTAACTTGCTTCCCCCTCTTCCGGGACTTTAAGACTGAGGGGGGAGGTGGCCGTTGGGGCCATGTGTGCTGCGCACAAGGGGGGGCATGTGTGGCGGAGTGTCCCGCCCCTATTTATTATTATTTGTATTTTTGTTTGCGGCGCGGGTAAAAGCGCCGCGTCTTTTATTATTATTTAAAAACCCCGTGAGGATGCATGGCTGATCAGCTACTGATTACTTAAATAGCTGACAGTCATGCATCCTTACCAAACGCGTGCAGACTCTGGCCGGGGGATAATAAGATAATTACCAACTAGTTAATCCCTCGGCCAGAGTATATAAACCTCTCTGCACTTGATGTTGGGGTGTTGGAGTAGAGAGTACGGGGAGCGGAGAGAAGGAATAATATTTAAAAAACAATTGCTAATACGTGCTGGATTATCCAGCACGGCACTTACTTGTTTGTTTATTTATTCGTTTGGCCCTCGTGCCCTTTTGTTTGTATTTTGTTTAAATATTTTGTTTGTTTGTTATTAAATACGCTGAGTGCTTTTGCACTCAGTTTCACCCGCCCATCCACTGTTTGGAGTCAGTTACTTCCTGGTCCGTGACGTCATCCACCACACCACTGCGAGCCAGACTGTCACACTCCCTGAACACCACTGGAACACAAACCCTTTTAAACCTCCCCTTGAACACCACTGGAACACAAACCCTTTTAAACCTCCCCTTGAACACCACTGGAACACAAACCCTTTTAAACCTCCCTGAACACCACTGGAACACAAACCCTTTTGAACCTCCCCTTGAACACCACTGGAACACAAACCCTTTTAAACCTCTCTGAACACCACTGGAACACAAACCCTTTTAAACCTCCCCTTGAACACCACTGGTCTAGTAGAAGGAGACGCTCGGGTCAGCTGACTAGTCAGATTGGTGGGATCGGAAATCCTGCCCGACTGGGACAACACAGTCCACTAGACAGTCTCTTGGGTTTCTTATTTTATTGAAAAAGGGAGGGGGTTTGAAAAACAGTAACAGATTTTGAAATCTTGAAATGTGCAGTGACAGGTACAAACTGGGTGAAGATTAAATACACAAGGTTACCTATACTGTGCTTGATTCATAGCATGTGATTTTGAAGCAAGTTTTAAGGCAAAATATTAGAAGAGGGTTTTTCAGAAAGATGAAGTCAGCTACAGAACAAGCAGAAAGCTGCTATTAAAATGGGACCTGTTTTAATAAGAGCTGCACGACTGTAGGTCAGACCAACCCAATCCGAGTTCAATTAAGTACAATCGAGCAGCACTGTTGCAAAAACACACAAAGCTAGTATAGTGTATCATCATGAGAAAAACATGGCTTCTGTACAGAAGAGCTGGTGGAATAGAGGAGCTCACGGAACAAAGACCATTGTGGAATAGAGGAGCTCACGGAACAAAGACCATTGTGGAATAGGGGAGATCACGGAACAAAGACCATTGTAGAATAGAGGAGCTCACAGAACAAAGGCCATTGCGGAATAGAGGAGCTCACGGAACAAAGACCATTGTGGAATAGAGGAGCTCACAGAACAAAGACCATTGTGGAATAGAGGAGCTCACGGAACAAACACCATTATGGAATAGAGCTCACGGAACAAAGACCATTGTGGAGGCACGCAGTCATCTTTACCAGCAGCTTGAGTCAGTGTGGAGAGTAGCATGATGAAGTTTCTATATCTAATGCATATTAAAAGTATCATTACGACAGCATCTGTTTACCTCGATAACATTCCTATAAACCCATACAATCAGCTCTCAGGGGGGCATGCTGCAAGGCTCCCTGTGCAGTGTTGCAGTGTGCTGGCAGCAATGTTCTCCTTTATTATGCTGACACACTGTAAATCTAATTCAGCCTCTTGGTGTTTCTTAAAGCTGGAATCCTCCAACAAACATTAAATTGGATTTAACCAGCAGAACATCTCCCTGAAGAAAAGAGAACTCCAAACAACTGCTTTCGTTCTGTGACAGAACATCAGCCCTTACCAAAAAAAAACAACCTCAAAACTCACTGCTTACTGCATAGGCAGTACAATGCATACAACAAGGGTCTTAAAGGATCCAATTGATTCAGCTTCAACAGTGTGACTAGGTAACCCATTCCACCCCCTCACCACTCTCTGTGTGAAGTGTCTCCTTCCCTCTGTCCTTGTCTGTATTTTACTGATTGGGAGTGCATCAAAAAGAAAAAAAGTTCACTGTCCATTAACATCTGCTAAGAATTCTCAATACAGCCTTAAACTATGACTAATATCCGCTAGTCCAGGCAGGAAAGAAGTGCCAACAAATTGTCATCTAATCAGATTTTTCCAATTAAAAAAATACACATTTTTCAGGAAACATATATCAATGTTTATAACAAAGTCAACAAGCATATTGAAATCAGGAAATGAAAGTGAAATCTGAACAATGTAAAGATGAGGTAGCACAGCTTTAACTACTATTACACTATAGCTATTAAATCATTTATTACAATTATGATTTGTTTATTTAGCAGATGCCTTTATCCAAGGTGACTTACAGACTAGGGTGTGTGAACGATGCATCAGCTGCAGAGTCACATACAACTACGTCTCACCGGAAAGACAGAGCACAGGGAGGTTAAGTGACTTGCTCAGGGTCACACAGCTGAGCCGTGATTTGAACCGGGGACCTCCAGGTTACAAGCCCTTTTCTTTAATCACCGGACCACACAGCCTCCTATTTACTACTTAACTTCAGACTGTTCCACCTCAAGTAGTCAATGCAGTAGGGCTTAACACCTACCATGCAGCTGAATACACTTCATACATTGTAGCGTTTGGATCAGTTTGGGTCATTTCAATTGGCAAGTTAGAAATCAGCAGTAGCATGTGTAACACATGGCATCTCTAACTTTGAGAGGTTCTGTGATGGGGTGCCAGCTCGCCCCTATAAATATGTGTTTGTTGTTATTGTTAGTTTTACTGTTTTCATTATGTTTTTGTGATTCTTGGTTTGTTTTGGATTGGCAGGGAGGGGGTTAAATTCCTCCCTGCAAAATACATGTGAGAATGTGGCTGGAGCCTTAAGTGTTTAATTGTTAATTATTAGTTAATTGGGCTCCAGCCACAGACTATAAAGGGCAGCTGAAACCCTTTGTTAGAGAGAGGAGTTTTTGGGTGAGTTTTGTTTGTTGGTGTGCTGTGCTGGTTAATTTTCGAAAAAGAAACTGTAGTGAAGGCTAATGCCCAGCCTACATTTCTGTATTTTGTTTGAACCTTTTTGTTGGCCCTTGTGCCTGTTTATTTGATTATTTTTGTTTAATAAAGATCATTATTTTGCCCCTTCCACTGTCTCTGAGCCTCAAACCTCTGTCATCCTGCCACATGTGGTGTCAGAAGCGGGATAGCGCCACCTAGAGGCTCAGAGCAGTATTTTTTTTTTGAATTTTGAATTTTTGAATGTTGAGATTTTTGGAGGTTTTTTGGCGGTGCGCAGAATGGGGAAAAAACAAAGGCAGCGAAGAAAGCAGCAGCTACCAACCCCGTCGTCGGCAGCCACCCCACCACCACCGCCTTCACCACCATCACGGGAGATCTGGGAGTGGTTGGTGCACCCCGAAGCGGACCTCTTCCACGACCTCCCCACAGCCCTCAGCACGCTGTGGTATCGAGATGGGGAGAGGTGGGAGGAGTGGGAGAGAGAGCACCACCCAGGGTCCCTCCAGGAGATAGCCGTCATGGTCCTGGCATACCTGGCGATAGACATGGGGGAGATCCCCCTCCTTGAAGAAAAGGGGGTGGAGCTGCTGCCGTCGCCCAGAGAGGGGGAGCCGCTGCCGTCGCCCGAGAGGGAGGAACCCGAACGTCCACAGCCCGAGAGGGAGGAGCCCGAACGTCCACAGCCCGAGGGGGAGGAGCCCGAGCGGGAGGAGTCGGTGCGTCCACGGCCCGAGCGGGAGGAGTCGGTGCGTCCACGGCCCGAGCGGGAGGAGTCGGTGCGTCCACGGCCCGAGCGGGAGGAGCCGGAGCTGTCTCTCCCTTCACCGCCAGCAGAGGGGGAACAGCCGGAGCTGTCTCTCCCTCCACCGCCAGCAGAGGGGGAACAGCCGGAGCTGTCTCTCCCTCCACCGCCAGCAGAGGGGGAACAGCGGGCACTGTCTCTCCCTCCACCGCCAGCAGAGGGGGAATAGCGGGCGCTGTCTCTCCCTCCACCGCCAGCAGAAGATGCTGGAGGTCCCTCCCAGCCTCTGTACCGGCTGCTGAAGGGAGCGCGGGGACAAACTGCCCGGCGGCTAAGAGGCACAGCACCGCCCAAGGGTGCCTGCCTGTCCGCATCGCCTGGGGTTGCCTGCCTGTTCGCATCGCCTGGGGTTGCCTGCCTGCCCGCATCGTCTAGAGAAACTCTCGGTGTGCTTTCTCCTAGGGATGCTGGTCCCGCGTCGCCAGAGGGGCCAGGGGGTCCCGCGTCGCCAGAGGGGCCAGGGGGTCCCGCGTCGCCAGAGGGTCCATTGTCGCCGGAAGGACCAGCATCGCCGTTCTCGCCTCCGCCACCAGAGGGAGACGAGCTGCTGTTCTCGTCTCCGCCACCAGTGGGAGACGAGCTGCTGTTCTCGCCTCCGCCATCAGAGGGAGACGAGCTGCTGTTCCCGCCTCCGCCATCAGAAGGAGACGAGCTGCTGTTCCCGCGTCCGCCACCAGAGAGAGACGAGCTGCTGTTCCCGCCTCCGCCACCAGAGGGAGACGAGCTGCTGTTCTCGCCTCCGCCATTAGAGGGAGATGAGCTGCTGTTCCCGCCTCCGCCATCAGAAGGAGATGAGCTGCTGTTCCCGCCTCCGCCACCAGAGGAGCTGGAGCGGGCTCTACCTCCTGCTGCCAACAGAGAAGAGGAACTCTGGCCACTGCCACCCTGGCCGGAGGTTCCTGCAATGTTGGCCACGCCCAAGGATGCCTGCCTCGTATCGCCTGGGGTTGCCTGCTGCTCTGTTTTTGTTCCTCCTAGGGTCGCCGAAGGTCCTGCTTCGCCTGGGGTCGCCGAGGGTCCTGCTTCGCCTGGAGTCGCTGCCAGTCCTGAATGGCAGCAGGAAGTACTGTGGCCGGAGCCTCACAAAGGGGAGCTGCCGGCCACAGCCCCGACCACCACCCCTGTGCCACAGCACGGTGCCTGGGGGTTGGATCCCTCGGCCTGGGCTCCCGGACACCCAGGCTCCATGTCTGGACCTTTGGTCGCTGGGCCTGACTCCCAGGTCGCAGCACCACCAGGCACAGGAGTGCCCAGACGTCGCTGCACTGTCGCCTGGGCTCGCACCTCTGCCTGGGGCTGCAGCTGGCTGGTCGCCTGCCTGTGCTCCCGATGCCCCATCCAATGCACCTGGGTCCCCTTTCGCCAGGTCTCGTCCCGCAAAGAGGGCGCCGGACTATGGACTGACCCATCCTCAGCAATGGGAGAAGGAAGACCTCCCACCATGGCCGCCCCCATGGGCCACTTGCTTCCCCTCGTCCGGGACTTTGGGACAAAGGGGGGAGGTGGCCGTTGGGGCCAAGTGTGCTGCGCACAAGGGGGGGGGGGGATGTGATGGGGTGCCAGCTCGCCCCTATAAATGTGTGTTTGTTGTCATTGTTAGTTTTACTGTTTTCATTATGTTTTTGTGATTCTTGGTTTGTTTTGGATTGGCAGGGAGGGGGTTAAATTCCTCCCTGCAAAATACATGTGAGAATGTGGCTGGAGCCTTAAGTGTTTAATTGTTAATTATTAGTTAATTGGGCTCCAGCCACAGACTATAAAAGGGCAGCTGAAACCCTTTGTTAGAGAGAGGAGTTTTTGGGTGAGTTTTGTTTGTTGGTGTGCTGTGCTGTTTAATTTTGGAAAAAGAAACTGTAGTGAAGGCTAATGCCCAGCCTACATTTCTGTATTTTGTTTGAACCTTTTTGTTGGCCCTTGTGCCTGTTTATTTGATTATTTTTGTTTAATAAAGATCATTATTTTGCCCCTTCCACTGTCTCTGAGCCTCAAACCTCTGTCATCCTGCCACAGGTTCCAAAACCACAGGTGAGGCAATTTTATCTTCAGACTAACTGAGGATTTACTGCTACACAGTATATGCACTTCAGTGAACATTATAGTTTGGTACAACTAGGCGAATGCATGTTCCCACAATGCTGCTACCTCATAAAAACACCCATTCATGACAGCATGGAAAGACGTTCTGCAGTACCAGGGGTTACCAGGAGGCCACGCACTGTTAATAGGGGTTCCTTTTGACAAGCTGAGGCGCAGGTGGCCACAATAAGGGTCAGTGGCGGGTGTCTAAAGCAGCATATTCATGTAAAGTGTTTTTATAACACTGTCAAACCATTGAGCAAGAGGTGCTAAAAGCAAGCTTTGTTCTCAAATCCTCCATTAGGTAAAGCGATTATCATCCTCTGGTAGTGTGATTTACAAGCCTAGGGGGCTATGGGGTGGTTAAGAATTTGAGCATATAGCAAGGATAAAAGTTTATTTTACTAGTTCGTATCACTGCTGGCAAGAGCTACAAGTTAATTAGGGCAGAAAAAAAGTCTCACACACTTAGGCATTGTACTCCCAGAAAGGCAGACAAGTGTTGGCCCCAAAACTCCCACAGTGTCCTTCACTGACCTCTTAACCCATCCCTTCCATGTACAAGGCATTAACCCTTCAACTACATGGGCACCTAGGAACTTGTCTTTTTATTTAGAATTGTAGTGCTGGTTCCTCGTCTTTCTCTTTTTATTGTTAACGCTTATGCACTTTTCTTTTATACCGTAGTTCACTTTTCAAGTACTCCATTTTGGTGCCCCACTCACACACGTGTTTTAAAAAACAAAAAAGAATAATACAGCTGTTTTTAGTATAGAAAGAAAGAAAGAAAGGAATTAGTCACTGTGGTTTGCGGCATTGTAAGATGTTGCGGTTCTACAGATGTGTTAAATGCTATCATTCTGGTTACAGTTCTACCTTGCAATACTGAAAAGATAAGAGAGAGAAGTTAGAGAATTAACATGTTTTTTTGTTTTTACTTTCATGAGTTTCGATACCAACAGGATCCAATAACATTTACAACATACCAATTTGTACATTTTATACAGTAAATTCACAAATGTTTCACACATTGAATGTTCTGAAGCACACCACGCTGGCACACTAAAGCATGTCAATTGTATACTGTATATTGCTTATGACATTTCACAAGATTAGAGTTACCAATAAGATTGTGAGCCATGCTCAGACCACTCCGGACCACTCCGTCACAGTGGTCCGGACCGCTCGGACCACTCCGTCGCAGTGGTCCGGACCGCTCGGACCACTCCATCACAGTGGTCCGGACCACTCAGTGTTTAAGTTTATAATAATGTGCTTGGGACCCGTTACCATTATCATGATTAGAAAATTGATTTTACACTTCTAGAAATGTTATCTTTTATATAAAGGTAAATATTTTCTTGTTTTAAAACTTGCCGATATAATATATAGCCTACATATGCATTATGATAGCCTTAACTACAAAATACACAATGACAATAATAAAACAAACATGGTGTAGCAGGTTCATAGAGATTTAGTTGTTGTAGATATATTGTTTTTAAATGTCTTACGATGTTTTTTTTTTCTAGGTGTTGTTTAAAGTTATGTTGTCGTTGAATAGTACTTTTGCACTTTTGACAATGCCAGTGGCTTCTGTTTACTTTTGAAGAACTTTTCATTTCAGCACAATAACAGGTAATGGTGCACCTGTCTGTGGAAATAAACAATAATAATATATACTACCAATTATAATAATCTTGATTTTATCTCGTATTTTGTCATACTTGTACTTGCTAGAACCAAAGTCATTGTATTTTATCTTGCTCTTAATTGTATTAATACTTGTACTGTGATTCTTAATGTATTTTTGTTTACGACTGTAAGGTCGCCCTGGATAAGGGCGTCTGCTAAGAAATAAATAATAATAATAATAATAATAATAATAATAATAAGTGCCTTTCATAACCAAATATCTCAAAGCGCTTCACAAATAAGGGAAAAACAGATAAAATAACACTAAAACAACCATGACATATACAAAGTGATCTACAAAATACTAACACAATTAGAAATAAAGACTATAATAACAGCAGAAAAAAAGGCAATTTAAATAAGTGGCTTTTTAGGCGAGATTCAAAAACAGACAGCCTAGGTGCGTAGAACAATGTTACATGAGAAACAGTTTGTGAATTCGAGAGGATTGTATAATGGTTATTAACCAATGATATTGATTGAAGTAAGAATAACATGTTTAAAGCGTTGCAAGTTTACGAAATTAATAATCACAGTGTCTCTTCTTCCAATTATTTAACATTAAGAAACAAAAACGACACAAACACAATGTCTTTTGTGTGTGATTACGTCACCTACCAGCCCTACTGCTGCCTACCCCCGTGCACGTTACAATATATATATAAAGATGTGTAATTAAATATGTCAGCATTGTCTATTAGTAAATGTCTGTTCTGCACTGTATTTGTGTCGTTTTTGTTTCTTAATGTTAAATAATTGGAATAAGATACACTGTGATTATTAATCATTTGAAAGAGTATTTATGATTCCAGGTCTAGTTAAAATTTGTTCTATTAGCTCTGCCGCTGCACACCTCAACCCCTCCATTCTGACAACCTGTGCAACTGAAATGAACTCCTTTGTCTGACGCGGGAGTATTTTATGATTTGACGTCACTGACCTTGTTTGAATTTTCAGTATGTAGTATATGTGATTTCACCATGTGGTGTATGAGGTTTCACCATGTGGTGTATGAGGTTTCACCATGTGGTGTATGAGGTTTCACCATGTAGTGTATGAGGTTTCAAGATTTCAGTATGTAGTGTATGCGATTTCACTGTGTAGTGTATGCGATTTCAGTGTGTACCGCATGCAATTTCAGTGTGTAGTGTATGAGGTGTCAGTTTGAATTATGTCCCTAACGGCGCCTCATACGTGCCTGCTGGGTATTACAAAACAGACACTACCATGCGAGCGAGGCCCTGTCCTTGTGTGCTGCTGTTCTGTCTGTTTTGTGGGGGAAGGGGGAACAAGACTTTAAGACAGCCCCCTCCCCCTCCCCCTCCCCCTCCCCCTCCCTCCAAACAACAAGACTGCGTCCCAAACTGATATCGAAGATAGAAATCAAAACATCTGAGCTGGGAAGAGGCCAGGGCAGCACATGAAAGGAGGCAGAGATGAGCACAATTAGTATTTAAAAGAAATCTTTCCACATTGGCTTTGAATGAAAACCACTGGTAAACAGAACAGACACTTACTATGAATGTAAAGCCCAGAGCCAAATAGCTTTTTAGCATGCTAAGTAGTTGCGGGCTTAGAGCCAACAAAATAAACTCTGCTTTCATATAAATCCATTGTTCTCTGTGCAGGATTCCGCAATCAACAAGGAATGTAAAATAAATGTGTGTTATGCAGCCTAGAGCAATGCACTCCAGACATACAGTAATCAAATACAAATAACCATACAGTGACTGTGCGGGCCTTCAGAACTGACACACATTCATTCTCTCTCTCATTCATGACTGCCTCCTTCTGTCTGTCAACTCTGAAGTTTAATATATAGCAGGGTGTGAAATAACCGACAGCTCCGGCGGCAACTGCCACAGTGCCCAAGCTGCTTGCTGCAGTGCCTCTCAAATAAAAAAATTAAAAAACTTTACAGCAAAAGTTGTGTGGAAGCCCTCCCGTCATTGCTGTCAGTGTCCCTCAGCAGAAGCACATCTGATTTACAACCCATTCACAAACCTGCTCAGCGTCAGCTGACCCGTTCTGTCACAATTCAATTTAATTCTGTCTAATCTCATCCTGCGAGAAAATGACTCATCATAATGTATTACTGTTGCCATTGTTTTTACTGTGCACCTCCCAGCACTTAGCCACGAGAAAGACATATTGTATCATTGGTTAATGAAGGGCAAACAGAGGGAGGGGCACTGTTATGTTAGACTGAGCTCAGTATGGCCGCACTTCCAGATATTTTGAATCACACGTGTTCACTGGAAGTATCACTGTGAATTTTTCCATCTGCGAGAACCATGCCAACTCAAAACCATTTAAAAAGAAAGAAGGAAGAAGAGCTGTCTAAAGTGGCAGCCAAGTGTTCTAGGATTTACCTAATGTTCAGGTAAGCAATGGGTGCACAACAATTCATCCCCGACAATAATAATAATAATAATAATAATAATAATAATAATAATAATGTCAATTTACAGTTGTCGAGTTAAATTGAATTGTGACAGAACGGGCAATACACATTCTAATTCCTTTCATGTCTTCAGTGTATACAAATTGCTAATTTATACAGACATTTCAGTGACCGTTGCTGTTTTGTAATTCAATGTTATTCCCCCAAAACACCAACACGAAAAATAATAAAACACACAATAGTTAGATAATTGTTTTGCTGAAATTCTTACACCAAAGGAAAAAAAAACTGAACAAGTAGCTATGACATGATTATGAAACGAGTAGGAGAGATAACAAAACACAATCTTGAGAAGTGCATTGATTTCTGTTTGCATTTATTTTTGTGTAATACATTCTCACTACCTTCCGTAGTTCTGCTTTTTAACTAGTAAAGCATGTGCTTTCACGAAAGGGGTGTATACTTAAACAGCATGCTGTTTTTTTTCCTGAATCGAGTGTCCAGCAATGCACCATAACAAAACTGTAAACCTTTGCAATTGTACATTTCAAGGACTGTGAAATTATAAAGTCTATCAAATGTAAACATCTAACATTATGTAGATCCAGCTGTTCATCACTGTGATGCAGAGCACTCTCCATTGCCTGACGAAGTTTCTATTTCGATTTTTTTTTTTTCAAAGCTGCATTGCTTGTACAGGTTTTGTAACAGCGGTTAGCAAACTATAGTTGCGCAGACCGAACAACTCATTTGACCACTGTTGTTATTAAATTCCAGCCATGGGTAAATCTTCAACCAGTTAGCCTGCAAATCTATCTTTAACTTTCCCTTCACTGACATGGCTTATTTGTGCTGTTGTATCACTAAAGGCCTGGTCACACGGGCGACTTTTGTCAACGGCAACAAGGGGCGACAGATGTTGCCGGCTTGCCGCCTCGTGTGACCACCCTGGGCAACACCCCGGCAACATAACGGCAACAGAACGACCACCCCGACGACATGCAATTAATCTGTAATTACAGCAAAAAAAGCCAAAGGGAAATGTGCAGGATGACAGACAGCAAAAACAATGGTTCCCAAAAGACACCAACGAATACTTTAAACAGGACTAATCAACATTAAGGGGAGAGAAAAGAAGATAGTTATGACTTTGTGCTGGCAGAATTAAGCAGTTAGGGGTAAGGGTCGTGACCTTCATAGAAACATCCCAGGGTTTGTTTTTTTTTAAATCTATTTTGTGTCGCAGGGCAGCAGCATTGGAGTGATGAGACAGCGAGCAGTAGATCTCACAGCTTGTGACATCGCGGGAGGCCTTTGCTCTCTGACCCTCCTGCATCCTGCATCCTTTGCAATATTAGCTTCATATTCACACTCTGATGTTTCATTGCTTTGCTTTCCGTCTCTCTGTTCTCTGCCAATGCAGCCAGTCCTTCTCAGATTCCTGGCAAGTATGGGGGTTGCTCAGAGCTGCATTTACTAGGGACAACACTGAGCCTCCCCAGCAAAACCTCCTTCAATGGATCGCTTTCCAGTTGTGTTGGAGTGATTGTAGCTCACACAATAACTCCATACATTCTCCACGCCATGTACACCCATTCACTCAAGCAAGCAGTTTTGAAAGATGTTTTGATCTATGTGTTCGCAGACATGTATTTTCATTTTAAAACATGATATCTGGTGTTACACTGGGTAAAATAAATGTTGGTTTGGACGCCTTGCTTTCATTTCACCTGGGAGAGCATGTTCCCGCCCCTTTTCCTGCCAGTAACCAACCAGCTGCTTTCCCTAATGACTGGCAAGCTTTGCATCCAGTAAGATGCTTGACCCCGAAGACACTGCTAAGGTAAAATAACCTTGGGAGTGTAAGTGTCCTGGAGGGCAAGGCAAGTAAACTGAGAACTTTCTTTACCTCGACTTGTAACAGATTTAAAATGTCATGCTTTAAAATACAATTACAAATCTGCAATATCAAAAGTTTACTTTGAAGCTGCACCACCGAGAGCTACAGTGAAAGGAACTGCTGGTTCATGAGTGGATTTTGTTGCTACAACATTTTCAATGAATTAAGCTCCATGGACGGACGTCCATTTACTAACACCAGCTTTGTGTACACTTTAATCTACTTCGTTTAGCTTTACTTTCTTTTTAACCTGAATACTTGTCCAGAGTGCTTCTACCAGTCTGCATATTCTCACATAAAAAAAGACTATGTTAATTTGATGCTGCTGTTTTACTATGCTGCATAGATCAAACTTGTTGTTGCTTTTCTAATGCATGACACGACTAGAAGACGGCCGTGCAGAGTAAACTTCTAACAGATGCTTCTAATGGGTTTTGGTTTGTTTCCAAATCTACAGCTCCTCGGAAAACACTGCTTATAAAAAGTTTGACGTTTTGAAGCAAGGAGTTTCTATAGTAAACAAGCCTGTTTGAAAGAACAAGCCCTGGAGCCCCTCCAAGCCCCGCAGCGCACAGGACATTTTCACTGCAACTTATTTGCTTTTGAGAAGTGTGTGCAATTCTGCTGAACCACTGTGTGTCAGACCATCATTATTTGACAATTGTATTAGAGAAGGAAGGCACAGGGCATAGAATCACCAGACAGAAAGAAACAGATTGTCCCTTTGATTATCCACTTATTTCTGGTGTAATATTGTTTTAGCTGCTTGTATTGCAGGGCACTGTATTTTGTCAGACCAGTAAACGGATACTCAGAAGCAGAGGTAATAATGGGGGAATCTCAATTAGATTTGAATGGTCTGCTCAAACAACCTGATGTTTGGGCAGCATTGTGGCAGCCAATCAGAACCCAATACGCTTCCAACCAAAAGCATCGTCCTTTACAACCGCTCCATCACGAAGGAGACGAGCAAAACCTGAAACTGCTGCAGCTTCTCTGTCCTCAGCAGTATGCACAGTGCCACTGTGGCAACACACATGCTGTAACAGCGCCCCCTGTGACACGAAGTGCTAGACTCATTCCAAGTCATATCTGTGAGCATGACAAGTGACATGAGCAAAGCACAGAGTGAACCGCAATCTCAGTACAGATGCAGGCTATTCTTACCAGCTGTCACCTTCTTACAGGCACTAAATACTTCTAAAAAAGGGAAAAAATGCAAGCAATTTGTATGGAAATGTCTATTTCTTTCCCTACAGCTACCAAGAGAGCCATTTGTTTTTGTCTTGGAGCTATGGGTTTTGTGTTTGCCAGAATGAATTCTGAAACCAGCAGATGCAACCCAAAGGCATGGAGCTTGGAGTCACACAGGCTCAGAGGTGGAATTAGACTGGGGTCCCATGCCAGATAACTAGACCTATTAGAACTTACGAAATACTGTACAACTGCATTCCATTCCACCACTCCACCATGGGGAGCATTGGCTTGTACTGGTAGCACAATTAAGAACAGGCAGTGGGGGTGTTCATTTCAATTCAAATCAACAAAGCAACACTGTGCTAACAACAGCACAAAACACACACACAGAAAAGCAATACTGTGCTACAACAGCACAAAACACACATAATATGTGTATGCAATAGGCCTGACAGGGTGTCCATATATGTCAAATATAAGGACGCCTCCAACCCCCAAGTCGTCCATATATTCAATGTATACGGACACCCTGAAGGTCCGTATTGCATTTATAATCCAGGTCAAACAATGGATTAAAAAAATAAATAAAGCATAAGTAATTTTTAGGGCAAATGTTTTTTATTAAATATTCTTATGCCAATAAAGAGACCACAAAAGTAGTCCAATGTATAACTTTGAACTACACACTAAGTTAAGCAGAGTAAATGGATTTAATTTAAATATGCAAAAGTAAATAGATTTTACTTGTGTTGAATTGATGTGTTGAATTTCACATTGCCATTGAAAAGGTCCACTAGGAGGCGGAGTTGAGACGGCACTGAATGAATTTTTTTTCTGCGAGTGCAAGATGCTGTTTCAGCAGAATGGGGGGAAAAATAATAATAATAAAGGACGTCTCAGATTTCAGTCATTTTTCAAGGTCTGTGTCAGAGAGGGGTGGATAACGTGCAGAAGTGTCTTTTTGTGTTTTTCTGTTTACAAACAGCTAAAAATACAATATTTAAAGTGACAAAGTTGGGGTGAGTGAGTATAAAGACAGCAATTGTATTTATTTCTTTTTTTGTATTTTCTGTTTTTCAGCATTTGTCTGCTTACTACTTTTAGGATTATTTTTGCTGGCAATTGGTCACTCAGTTTTATAGCTTTACTGTACATCTGTAACTGTAAACATGATGGCTACCGGTACTTAATTCTGTGAGGCAGCGCAGTGATTTCGAATATGTAACAAGGCTCCAACTGACCATATCCATCCAATGGGAAAGTGGAACCTCGCTCTACCAATCACATTGCTTGTTTCACGTTCCATTGTTAGCCCTGTATTATATATATACTGATGCACAATCAAAATGCAACAGTCTTACGTCAATAGTTCATTGGGCATATACATAATGTTGTTTACATTTTAAATAGTGAGCAGATAGGTTTGTTGATTGTTCGAGTAATATTGTTCCTTTGGATAAAAACACTAGGTGCTCAGTGTTTCATATTTGAGTTGAATTAAAATTGCCAAAATGAGTTCATCTGAGAATCTGTATAAATAGCCATTCGAAAACACATGATTTTAATTAATTAATTCAAGAACAGCAAAAGATTTGACCATGCCCCGCTTGAGTAATGAAGATCACCTGGTTGCTATCGGCATGATTGTAGGCGAATGTCTTTGAGAGAAATTGCTCGGAGAATGAGATGTTCTGCTTCAACAATCAGCAGACTAGTCCATAGAAACCCGGAAACCGGCTCTGTGAGGGACAGGCCATGTCCTGGAAGGCAGAGGGTCACCACACCGGCCCAGGACCGTTATGCTGACTGTTGTGTTGTTCAAGCCAACCAGTGGGGAGGTGGAAGTGTGATGATATGGGGAGGAATCTTCTTTAACACAAGAACGCCTTTGGTGCAGATTGAGGGCAACCTTACTGCTCAGCGATACATTGACGAAGTCCTTGAGGCAACAGTTTTCCGTTCCTGCAAGCCAATCCGGAAGTGTTGATTTTCCAGCAGGACAATTCAAGACCACACAGTGCTAGGATTACAATTGCACAACTTCAAGAAAACAATGTCGAGGTCTTGCCATGGCCAGCTTTTTCTCCTGACCTGAGTCCAATAGAACATCTGTGGGACCAAATTGCCAGTGCCATCCACAGGAGAGAACCGCAACCAGTCAACCTTCACCAGCTAGCTGCAGCTGCACAGGAAGAGTGGCGGAACATCCCACAGCAGTCTATCCAGAGGCTGATCAGGTCTATGCGTCAATGCTGCCAGGATTGTGTTAATGCTCAGGGAGGTCATACCCGATACTAACTTTGTAATGTTTTCATTTTGACAGTGTGTCACGTTTCATACTGAAAACTTTCTCTGATTCTTTGAACTGTATTTTTGTTAGGCTGCTGTTTTGGCTAGGCTGCTATCTTTACGCAGTCACGTAATTTCTGGGGTTTCGGGGTTGTAGGCAGACTACTAACACGTAATATGCAGTGAATAAGTGTTCTTTTATTCAAAGTCCAAAACACAGCAATAGGGCAACTGGCCCTTTAAATGCAAACCAAAACACACTGTATACAAAATTCAAACAAAAACCTAGTTCTCTCTAAGCTCTACCTTAACTGCACCCAAAATGGACTTTGGGATTGCGCAGCTTTATTCAATTAAGCGAATTATGCATTTAGCCGATATGTATTTAATCATATCATATAAATCATACAAAATGATGCACTAAAAAACGGGACCAGCTGCATGCTATGCAATTAAGCGATTTATGCAGTTATCCAGTATGCAAATATGTGGAGTTGACAGTATATATTATATATATTTATTTATATTTAGAATCTCCAATTATTTTTCTCCCCCAATTTTCCCCCAATTTGGAATGTCCAATTATTATTATTTTTCTCCTTCACCGCGGCGATTCCCCACACAGCTCAGGGACCCAAGGCTCAGTGGGCGTCCTCCAATCGCACGGGCCAGTCAGCGTGTTTTTACACCCAGGAACTCGAGAGGGGATGTCTGCAGGCTACCGGCCTCTGGAGGACAAAGACCAGTCAAGCAAATCTCTGTCCCCAAGCTCACTCTGCGTCTGGCCTGTAGGGGTCGCCACAGAGCAGTGTGGAGAAGCAGTCTAAGCTGGATCCCACTTCCCCAACCCTGAGAGTGCCAAAGCCAATGCAGCGCCCCCCGGTGTCCCCAGCGAAGACCGTCTGCCTCGCACAACCAGGATTCAAACATGTGATCTCTGATTCCCATTCGGGGACCCTACATACACACACACACATTATTTTATATATATATATATATATATATATATATATATATATATATATATATATATATATATATATATATATATATATATATATATATATATATATATATATATATATATATATATATATATATATATATATATATATATATGGCGTAGTGGTTAGGGCTCTGGACTCTTGACCGAAGGGTTGTGGGTTCAATCCCTGGTATGGGACACTGCTGCTGTACCCTTGAGCAAGGTACTTTACCTAAATTGCTCCAGTAAAAACCCAACTGTATAAATGGGTAATTGTATGTAAAAATAATGTGATATCTTGTAACAATTGTAAGTCGCCCTGGATAAGGGCGTCTGCTAAGAAATAAATAATAATAATAATAATAATAATAATAAATAAATTATATATATATATATATATATATATATATATATATATATATATATATATATATATATATATATATATATATCCTAGGAGAGGGTGTACAGACCCTGTCTGGAACAAGAAATACTCTCATTCTTTAGTAATAGTTATAATTCATTTTGTTAACAATGCATATCTTATTGGACTTGGCTGGAAATCTACAGTACAAAATAAAAATGAAATCAAAATGATTCTGTAGGTAATAAGAAAAAATAGAAATAAAAAAACACATGTGTTTTAAAAGCCAACATTATCATTCAGCATGTGATGCAACTATCAAGGCAGCTAAGGTAAGGGATGCTGATCATACTGGCTTTGTGTCAAGACTCTTAACCTGCTACACATGGGAAGAATGGTTCCACACTAGAAAGGCACAGGTTATCCAGGGTTGTACAGTATATTATATGGGTAGCCTCTGTCACCCACTCACCCCATTCATTCACAGTTCTAGCTTGTATTTCACTACTGTATTGTACTAGTGCTTTATTGCACTACCATAACCCACTCTGACATATTACAAAGCTACACCACCAGGCATGTACATGTTGCAGGTCACATTGCGGTAGGTTCTGATGACTTCACTCTAATGCAATCAGAACCTGCCTCCTTGTGGCACAACCACTGATAATGTACGAGTGCCATGTGTTCTATAGGGTAACAGATCAGAAATGCGTTATTTACAATGCGCTTGCTGTGCTGGGTGTCCTTGTTATGTAAATGTTGTGTATGGTTTTTGAATTGATGGTATATTGATTCACACAAAACAAAATTGACATGGGGTCCAAATCAACCTGAACACTTGATTTGTCAAAGCCATTTTCTAAAGTAAATGATTGAATTGCCTTTTTCATTTTGGATGAGAATGCATCAATGATTCAATTCATAAACCACAGTCAACAAGTTACATGTTAAAACCCAAGCAATGAAAATGTACCTACCACTGTAGAACTCCAACACACTCGCTTTGTATAGCAATCTGCACAGATAACAGCAACTAAAAAGCTGGAGGAATAGCTCTAACAAAACAAACTGGCGGGAAATGTAAACACAACTTTCAATTGTTAATAGAATGCCAACTGGAAACACTCTTGTAATGCATACAGAAAGCGCTTGCTTTCCCACGTCCATTTCCATTCATACCCCACATCAGCCCTTTGACGCCACCTCATGGGCAGTGTTCAAACCAGAAAACAGGGTTCAGAATCCTGCAGTCTGTTCTACTGGTGTGTACAAAAACCACCAAACACATGACATCGCAAGCTAGTTCACAATAAACAGCCCTCCGAAACATCCACTGCTCTGCGGTCCCCTAACCCGCGGAGCCCTAGCTCAGTGCCAGAGTCACTGTAGCTCAAGAGCCAAGGAGCCCCAGCTCAGTGCCAGAGTCACTGTAGCTCAAGAGCCAAGGAGCCCCAGCTCAGTGCCAGAGTCACTGTAGCTCAAGAGCCAAGGAGCCCCAGCTCAGTGCCAGAGTCACTGTAGCTCAAGAACACTGTGGTGCACTGTTAACATGTTACCCATCGGCACTACCATCAGCAATTCAACACTTCCTTCAAATGGCAGATGAAAACTTTCTTTCACCTTGTTTATATCAACTACAATTATATCAACCACAGAGAAAGAGAGAGAGGTCGAATACTCTTGCCAGTCCTCACTACAGCTGCAATTAAATTTTTCATTTTAAGCTTCAACATGCCCAACTTAAGCATTACATGTTTTATCAAGTTATATCATTTATATAATACTCCTGCACTATTTGCATCAAAATGAATTCCATGGGGGAGGTGGGGGGTAGTTGGTAAGTGTATTCCTATTCTAGCAAACTGGCCTTTCTGCGGACCACAGAGAGCCAACACCTACCACTGCCGATGCATGCCAGCAAGCCACAAGAATGACTTTTAATCACCCTTGCAACACTGACTGACTCCTCTGTGATTGTAAACAGCGTTCGTCAGGGGAGAAGTGCATTGACACGCCTGCACTGTCTAGTCTTCACTTAGACACACATGGGACATGGAATTGTTCTGAGGTTGCTATTACTCTTACTGGAATCATGTCTTGTCCTAGTGTGCATTGTGTCTGCACGGAGCTCCAGTCATTCTTTAATATTTTGCTTTGCTTGTTTGTATTTAAAAAGAGCAGCTTTGCTGTGAAAGACTACTGCAATTATACGAATTGAGTTAAACACCGCTTTACTAAAAAGTCATCATGTTGCATTATATCAGTTCAATAAATACCCATTCCTCTTCATTGGTTTGTGTTTTATAAGTGCAGACTGTGTAACATATTAGAACCTGATGTTGGAGGGAAAATACAGAAAATCAACACTCAAGCCTAGGTTTCTTACATTATACTCATACTGTATTAAGAGAAGCAGTCTTTTTTAAATGAATGCAGTAAAGACATACCCAGTAGTTACCATCATTTACATAAGGCCTCTCTGGTTCTTAAATTTCTACACATTATATCCCTAGCCGTTGTAGCTATTCAAGTTACACTTAGTACTAAGCTTTTTTTAAATATAAGAGCTGGAATATACAAACTGGAACTATACCTGAGATGGGACATGGGGTTAAAGCAGGTCTTGGTGACGTCTGTGATGTTGGGATTGCAGCAGTCCCCCCCATCGTAATTATGTGGCTCCACATTGCACTCCATGTCGCACACCCCATTGCCAGACTTCTTGGAGTAGCGCATGTACCACTGCCTTTTGCAATCCCCTCCATCAAATCCCGTCAGTGTGTGGTTGCACTCCGGGTCGCAATTCTCGTCCCCGATTTTGCTGATGTCACAGTTGGCCAGAATGAGACGCTTCCTCAGGGAGGAGTTCCTGATGTTCAAGACGCTGAGCTCCCAGGTGATGTTGTGCTTGCTGAAGGCAGTGACCAGGTGCTGGTGCTGCAGGTCGATCTGCTGCTTGGTGACGGTCGGCCTCTGCTGCTCATCGTCGTACACGTTCACAACCTGGTAGCGGACCACCTTGTGCTTGCGGAAGCTCCAGAACTTGTTGTAGTTGGTGATTACCTCCACGTTGTCACAGATGGTCTGCCCGCACATGGGGGGCTCTAGGGTGGTATCCAACATCCCGCTGCTCACGCAACTCTCCTCTGCCCACGGATAGCCTCCATCTTTGACGTTCACCCACTTGTTGGCTATTTTTTGGAAGTTCTCCTGATGAATGAGTTCAGGTAGATCATCCATTTGCTCCCTGATGCGACTCTTCATATCCGCAGCTATCTCCTTGTGGGTCCGTGCTGTCTTCCAGAGATTCAGATACTCCAGGTAGCCCCTGTAGTTATGATTCAAAGCATTCCCTCCGATTAGGAGGACTTTACATTTTTTGGTCAAAGGGCTGAATATTTCCCCTACTTGTTCCCGACTCACAGCCACCTGGGCCCCATTCACAAAGAGCTTCATCTGATGCCCACTGTAGGTCACCGATAGGTGGGTCCACTGGTTGGGAAGGTACCTCTGGTTGGCAGTGATGATGGTTGCCTTCCTGGCTCGGTCTGTTTTCATGGAAAAGAAGAAGCGTGGGTCCCTGTTTCCCTGCTCGCTGACTGCCTGTATTCCAAGAAGCCATCCTCGGTCACTGGAGGTATGGGAGCATTTGTCATACAGCCCTGCATCCAAACAAAACACAAAAGTCTGTAAGTACTGGGCCACATGGTTACCTTTACTAGACTAGGAGGTTAATGATTGGGTGTTTAGGTGAATTGTGAAACATGGACTTGTACTATCAAGACACCCGATAAGGATCACTAAGTGCAACAAGAACACAGAAACTTTCTCATTACAGAAAATAATTGCTGTTCATGCAAATGGTTAGGTTTACTGCAAAAAACAATCAGTAATGGTAAAGAGTAAACTGTAATGTTATTCTGTACCATGACATTTAAAAAAAAAAAAAAAAAAGCCACTGGTTTACATAAGACCATTAATTACCAGTAAAGACAATTAAGTTGTCTGTTTAGCAAATCAACTTCACTTAGTACGGACTCTAAAATACTTAATGCATCTTTAACATAATACAATTGTTTTACGGTTATGTTTAATGTGAAGGGTAAAAGCTCATAAACCATAACAATGCTATCCACAGAAGCAGGCAGTTTGTTTTATGTGCATATATATGGAATAAAACAGACAGACCAAAACATTGCAGTCTTGTGAAACTTTTAAAAAGCGGGAGCAGGGATTGGCAGCCCCGAGCTGATCTGGTTTTCTCAACACGTTCACGAGCCAGAACTGGAAACTGGAGTGCTTGTCTTGCTTTGTGCCGAGTCTTTTGCACACTCCAAAACCACGAACTGCTCTTTTTCTTTGTAATACTACAATAGGCCATCTGCTAACAATCAGTTCCCTAACAGTGTGGTCTAGTATCAACAGACCAAAGGTTACATGAACATTCAGTCGACTTTCTTGAAATGTACCTCACCGGAGGGGAAGTTAAAAAGCAAAAATGGTACTTTACTGCAAATTTTTATTTTGCTAGGGGCTCCGAAACCCCCTTTTCCTGTTTCGCTTGGAAAGCACATGTCAAGTTCAGGAAGGTAATGTGTTTTTACATCTGAAAGGAGATTTTTTGGAACTAACCAGCAAAACAACAAAAATGTAACTGTATGCCCCTCGTTATCACCATAAAAAACTAAATCAAATGTGTAATGTTTGAACTTTTACTCAATATTTTATTTTATGAATGATAAAGTGCCAGGCAGTGCAGCTCTTAGCACTTACTGTACATGCATGAAACTGTCATGCAGTCTCTTTGGTTGGAACAAACCCAACAGGGAGATAGCATCAGACCCTACTCAGCAGAGTGTATACTTTAGCAGTACAAATAGAGATTGCAGTGAAAGATTTACATAAACTGAGATAGTAGAGCAAGTTATACCAGTGGCAGGGCAGGGATCCAGGTCTAAGAAAGAGGGGGGTGGTTGTGCTTATCATAGGTCTTCTGTAAGGAAAAGTGTTGGCTAGGATTTCTAATTAAAGTATTGTACTTGGGATGTAACTGTTTGGTCGAAGGTACTATTACTGATGCTGGCTTGGAGTCACGCTCATGTTTTCAAATGCGGTCAGTGAAAATGGCTTACAAAAAATAAACGCGTGAATTCCCAGGTTTATTGTTTTGACAGTTCCATGGATGAGTAACCAGCTTTCAATTGGGTTTTGGACTAATGTAAGGTACAATATTGCGACTGGAACAAAGCCCCCCATCTCTCCCAGTACAAAGCCTTCTGTGTAAAGCCCCTTTCACACTGGGACTCCTACCCGGGTCACAATCCCACGTAGTGTGAAACCACGAATCTGGGTCGTACCCGGGTCGGCAGCAACCCACCTCAGAGAAGCTGATGAAAGGGTGGTCATGTGACCGCTGCTGCTTCCAGGGCATTGCGTACCTGCATTGTGTACTTGCTTCTGTCACCCAGGTCGACCCTGCTTCTTCAAAAAGCAGTGTGAAAATCAGAGCCGACCCGCATGACACCGGGCATGCCAGCGGGGCTCAAGAGAGCTGGTAGCTTTCTACCCTGGGCCAGGCACTAGCACAGATATCTTCTGTATATAATATAGTGTATGTGTAATATAATACACACGATCCAGGGATCGTCTTACCCCCCAGCCCCCAGGATTCCAAAAATTGTCAATTTTCATTACCATGAGCAGACAGATGCTTACATCCCCCCCCCCCCCCAGCTAAATAAATAACTCGGTCTGGAGTATTGACTGGAATGGACAGAGAGCCTGATTCCTTTCTTAATCAGTTAATCATCTAATAATGACAAGCAGAGAAACTGAAACACAGATAAAGGCTTTTGTGAAATTTATTTAGATTGCCTCTGCCTGTTACAAAAAAGCATACATCTGTCAACTAGTTTGCTCATGTGGGAGGGGTGTGCTGAAATGCCTTCAGGTCCATTATGTAAACACCTGTCATAATTCTGCCATGCTAAAGTAATGCAACCCATTCAATCATTCCAGACTAAATAAGCTCAGCGGTGCAGTATGATAAAAACAACTTCAGTGGTTTACATAAAACACACAGCTAGAAGTGACTACGGTGCGATTAAGGGTCAGATAAAACCCTCCTTGCACCTACAGTACCTACCTTCTCAGAAGGCACAAACCTTGCCATAAAGCCCTTAGTTTAGATTTTTCAGTAAAAACACAACTCTGTGTTACCAGCGTGCTGCAGCATTCTGCACACAGGCATGTGAAGTGCTTTTTACAATATGTGATCCAGTGCAGCCTGTGCTACATGAACAGGTGGAGTATGGGGGCCTTCACTTGATTCCGAAAGACCCTTTAAACAAGACGGAATGAAGGATTGACCTGAAATCCAGTGCGCACACCAGCAGCATGTCTCTCTGTGAACACAGACATGGGGATTAAAGAGAGCTGCAATACGGAATGAAGGATTGACCTGAAATCCACTGTGCCCACCAGCAGCATGTCTCTCTGTGAACACAGACATGGGGATTAAAGAGAGCTGCAATACGGAATGAAGGATTGACCTGAAATCCACTGTGCCCACCAGCAGCATGTCTCTCTGTGAACACAGACATGGGGATTAAAGAGAGCTGCAACACGGAATGAAGGATTGACCTGAAATCCACTGTGCCCACCAGCAGCATGTCTCTGAACACAGACATGGGGATTAAAGACAGCTGCAATTTAGAGCTGTTTTTAAAAGGACTGCTCATTGGCAATTTCATTGATTTCTTAATTCTTAGCTGCCAAATGCTCTAATTGCCACTTTTGGATGAATATTCCCTAGTTTCTCTTCCAAAGCTATACTTGGAAATGGGTACCACATTTGAAATTGGGAAAAGCCTTTTTCCTACTGATTTTATCCAAACTGAAACATTCTCTTAAATGTTCACAACTACAAACACTCCCCAATTGCCTATTTGCATCAATTGCCTAGCAAACCTGTTATGAACAGCTCCCCTTCTACTTTCTTATAGGAGTAAGCACTTATTTCCTTACCTCGCATTAGTATAACTGGATGCAGCATTCTCACAAGCCCCTTGGCATTTTGCTAACATTTTCCAGACTTCACTTGTACTTGAAGCTTCGAGAGTGATATTGTGGTGTAAACTCAGCACAAACGTGTTTTAAATATGGATAATGAAGGTAAAATGATGAGTCTAAGTAGACACACGTTTCTTATTGTTTTACCTTATATTTCTGATTGAGCATTTTATGTAAGTTATGAAAGCTACATGTGTTCCTGAAACCACCTTTGGGTAATGGACCAAAGTGATCTTTAAAGATAAAGCTGAAAGTCTATGTGTTGTAGTGCATGGTGCCATGGGCAGGTCTCCCCCTCTCTCACTCCCCCTCTCTCACCCTGTCTCCCTCTCCCTCCCTCACTCTCTCTCTCCATCTCCCTCTCTACCCCCCTCTCTCTCATTGATGCTTTGACTGTGGTTTGTTTGCAATGGAGATACCTACAGTCTCATGAATACCATCTACGCTGCCAATTTAGCAGAGTTCATGTGAGGGGAGTTAAAAAAACCTTTCTATAGACAGCATTCTTACACACAAGCTTCCTGATTGTTCATGAGGTTTAGCTTCACGGCTGCTTTATTGACATGTTCCTTAGATTTAACTTCTTAACTGTTTCATTTCCTATGATGGGTGTTCTCTCCTGTTCTTTCTGCTAGATCTTTATTTTGCAATGCTTACAAACTATTTCAGCAATAATGACATCTGAAAATTCAAGGCTGATTGCAGGAAAGCGAGGTGGGGAACACTAGAACGTACAGGATATTACATAAAGGAAGGGCTAGTAATTTGTAAGGGTTTTTTTAATTACAGGTTATGTCTAAGTTTTATAACTAAAAAGCAAAACTGGAATGCAATGTAAACCAAGGACTTAAAGCAGGGGTTCCCAAATGGAGTGGACCGCGGGAGCAACGGCATTATATGTATATTTCATATATGTGTATATATATATAGAACAATTTGATTAAGTTTATATACAGTGTTACAGCTTTAAAAATATTTTACATTTGTAATTTTTTCTAAGTGCTATTAGTGAGCCGCTGTGCCTAATGCAGCTGAAAAGGTGGGCCTTAGAGCACACTCCATCTGTGCCTTAAATACAGTCGGCTCCACTATATCAGGACATCCTGAGAGAAGGAAAAATATCCAGAATAAGCGGCTGTCCCAATTAAACGAGAGGCAGTTGAGATGACCTTTAGTCACACTTTTTTGATTCTTAACGAAAAGAAAAAGAACAAAATCACATCACATTATGATTAAATCTTAACTACATCATTTAAAATTCATTTTTTATTCTTACACAAAATTAAAAATCGCACCTTCTTCAAGAGTTCAACGTGATTTACGCAATTTATACAAGTCTCAGCTTAATCACATACTCACTGCACTGTGCTACGTGAACCTGTCTTGCTCTAAAAAGTGATCTCCGTTCATCATTTGAAATACTGTATCCCAATTAAACAACTTAAATAGCACTGGGAAGAACCGTCTCCCAGAGTTGTATCCCATTTTAGCAGCAATCCTGAATATCAGTATCCCGATTAGATGGTGCTGACTGTACATGTGTGCTTATTGTGCTTTTAGAAAGCCTAAACCATGCTTTCACAGGTTTCCCTACAATGTACTATACAGTACATTACTACAATGCTCTAGTACAGTGGTTCCCAACCTGTAAACTCCAGGTGCTCCGCAAACCACTCCCAAAATGCGGTTACGCAGTTCTTGCAAACAACAATTTTTGGGACAGAACGGAGAAACTCAGAAGAAGAGTTTGGATTTTTATTATTATAACACAATCTTGTCTTCGTATTTTTTTTTTATATTATGAATCCTTTAAAATATTTTTTACACATGTGCCAGAAGACTATCTAATTACACCTCATTTTGATAGGACTAAGTGTCCCCTATTAAACTGCAGTAGTTTTGTTCTAGGGAATAACTCCTGAAAGTAGGAAATGCCGATCAAAGTGCCTCCCCTATATGTTTATAATGTCCATTGACAATAGATGTTTAATGTTTCAAGGACTCTGCCCCAATATATAAAAACAAGTCCCCAAAATAATTACACCTCATCTTGATAGGACTAAGTGTCCCTGTGAATAGGAATAAATGAATCTGAGTTGCAAATCTCCCTCCAGACCAGGAAGTAAAGTTGGTGGTACGCCTTCACAGGGATAGGCCGACTCGATGCAGGACTGCTGAACGACTCTATTGTGATTATGTTGTGTGCAGGGATTGGATAGAGCGTGGCGGCTCTGTTGTGATCAGCTGTGTTGTGTGCAGTGATTGGATAGAGCGTGGCGGCTCTGTTGTGATCAGCTGTGTTGTGTGCAGTGATTGGATAGAGCATGGCGGCTCTGTTGTGATCAGCTGTGTTGTGTGCAGTGATTGGATAGAGCGTGGCGGCTCTGTTGTGATCAGCTGTGTTGTGTGCAGTGATTGGATAGAGCGTGGCGGCTCTGTTGTGATCAGCTGTGTTGTGTGCAGTGATTAGATAGAGCGTGGCGGCTCTGTTGTGATCAGCTGTGCTGTGTGCAGTGATTAGATAGAGCGTGACGGCTCTAGAGCGTGGCACCGTACTGATCACAGGGAGGAGTTTAGCAGTACAAAGACGACGCAGCTACGTGAGTTTGGCCCCTTACACTGAAACGTGACCCAGCCGGAACGCTGCTTTCTTCATCTATGATTTTGCCATTTGTGTCTCTTAGACATTTAACCTCCTCTTTGAATGTTCTCTTGCTGTTATAATAATGGATAGATTCATTTGTAAAAGGCTACGTTGTGTTAGAAATGGATAGATTCATTTGTAATAGGCTACGTTGCATTGGAAATGGATAGATTCATTTGCTACACAAGGTAATGGTTGTGGGTACCAGCACTGTTATTTACATTTACTGGATCCGAGGACGACACGAGCCCCAGTGCATTTACTGGATCCGAGGACGACACGAGCCCCAGTGCATGATTTGAAAAATAAAAAATGTAAACAAAAGAAAGGGGAACTTTGCCATCAGCAACTTTCAATTACAGCATTCCTTCCTGACCTGGTAGCGAAGATTCAAGCCCAGGAATCTCATTAAGATATATATAAACACTTAACTTTATACATGTACTAAGTGGTCCGTGGGAAACATCCAACACCAAGGTGGTCCCTTCATTGAAAAAGGTTGGGAAGCGTTGCTCTAGTACTCCCATGCTTTAACTTCTGACAACCGTCATACAAACATGGTATACACGTGAGAGAGTCTGAGAGAGAAACACACACAAAATAAATAAACACACACACCACCATTTGCCATTTCATTCTAAAACAAATAATAAACAACTTAAACCTACGCCACTACTAAGCCCCGAAATTAAACGGAGGACTTATCCTTTTCTGTTGCATTTTGGATGCATTTTTAAATTTCTGCTGTTCAGAATAGGGTACAGCAGTGTTGAGCAGTGCTGGAATTGAGTGCATTTCACAACACAAAGCCTGAATATACTGTAGGTAAAAGCTGTCGCCATGGACACAAGGCCCCCAGTAGGACACTAAAGAACAAGCAGTGTTAAGACTGTATTAGTCCACTATCACTGTTTGAAAGGTTGAAAAGAAACACACGCTTCAATCTGCTAGAAGTAAATGAGGGTGACATATTTAGGTTAAGTAATTTATAATTGTTTTCAAAAGTTTAGTCCACAGCACAAGCACCTGAACCAAAGGGGCTGTTTCTGAAGAAAGAAACAAAAAGAAAATAAAGCATTAGGAGTGTGCAACTGTAATTCATGCCCCTCTGCAACTGTGAGAACAGAATTAGGAACAGGAACATTTCTATTTAGAAAACACAGTTTCAGAGGGGTCAGAAAGTACCGTTGCACACTCCTAGTGGTGAAACCACCACACTTGAAACTACTAAATTAAAAGTGATTTCAGCCTGTCAAAGAATGACCTTGGAGGAATAACAAGAATGGTGGGCAAAATGGGGTAATATCCAGGTAAGAAATGAAACTGAAGAAATTGTTGATGGCTTAAATAACTGTCCACGTTCTCATGTAGAAGTTACATTACAAACCTTTGCATCTACTATCCGTGTCACACTTTGTACAGGTACCATGAGGGTGTGTTAGTTTAGTGTTGTAAAGAGTAAAGTATCACGTCAGAAACAATACAGTTGCTGCTGCAGGGTAGACGCACACCAGTGTTAGACTACAGCGAGAGGAATGGGGTCAAGTCGTTTTGGAAAGCCCTACTTACGTGGTGAGCATTTGGGCCTCTGATAAAGTGTGATTTGTCTTATTTCAGAAGGCTGCTTTACAATCACAGCATCCTAAAGGGTAAACAGAGATGGGAGCAGCTACTGTGCTCACTCCACATCCTATCCTTGCATCCACACACACTGCCAGTTACTATAAAACAAATTGTGCCATAAAGTCTGGAAAATTACAATCTGTGATATCCTGCAATGCAACCGCTAAGTGGCAAATAACAAACAGAGATAAAACCCAGCCCCAGCTGACGCCAAGCGAGTGGAGGATTCCAGAGGGAAATCCGGAATGCTTTCTCTGATCCAAAGGGAATACCTGTTCTGAACCACCCGCACTCTTATAGCAGGAGATGTTGTGATGTTTACGAGGCTGGGAAGCCTGCCGTCTAGCACCTGCGCTCCACACTGGCACTGCGGATGTGAAGGGAGCCCTGCGCTCCACACTGGCACTGCGGATGTGAAGGGAGCCCTGCGCTCCACACTGGCACTGCGGATGTGAAGGGAGCCCTGCGCTCCACACTGGCACTGCGGATGTGAAGGGAGCCCTGCGCTCCACACTGGCACTGCGGATGTGAAGGGAGCCCTGCGCTCCACACTGGCACTGCGGATGTGAAGGGAGCCCTGCGCTCCACACTGGCACTGCGGATGTGAAGGGAGCCCTGCGCTCCACACTGGCACTGCGGATGTGAAGGGAGCCCTGCGCTCCACACTGGCACTGCGGATGTGAAAGAAGCCCTGCGCTCCACACTAAAACATGCCATCTATTGCAAACACTTTTGTGTACATGACCTGTCCGTCACTAAGAACTGGTAATTAGTAATTCAATTGAAATTGAAATATTCTGTGATCTATACAAATGGCATCTCCCTGTTGCAAGTCAACGGGCAGGACAGCACATCTGACTGACTTTGATAGAGGGTTGATCGCAGCCTCTTGCTTCCTGTCCAGGACTGAACACATTGATGGCAGGCGATGGTAGCCCTGCACCTTATTGACAGTGCTATGGCAAGTGACTCTTTGACTCAGCTGTGTTGGAATGCTACTCTAAAGCGGTGTGGTACATTTATAGAATAAGACTTCTGGGTTAAGGATGATTAGCTTAAAAAAATGCACTGCTAGTATAGTTAAAGTAACACTGTGGGAACTTTCCTGTTCTGCTGCATTTTCCCCATAAAAGTAGAGGCTCAAATTCTGTCCTGCCAAGCTGAAGAAACCCGCAATGACAAAACCAAGCAGATTTTACAAGCTTCCACACAGCCACCATTTTCCCTTCTCCCTGTATTGCTCATGCTGGAAACGATTTACACATTTAAAAAATGATTCAGTTTTGAATAAACTGGAAAATAAAGTCACCATATTACAGTAAAGAAAAAAATTATAATCTCGCTACCCCCAACAAATTACCAATTAAACCAATTATTTCTCCCATCACTACTATTTAGAGCAAACCTTCGTCATACCCAGTATAAAAAATAATAATAATTTAAAAAGATATATTAACAAAATAACTTTCAAAATAGGAGGCAAACAGCAAGCTGCTTTGCCCTTCATATATTCCATGATTGTAGCTTTCAGTCTTTCTGACTGATTGCCCTGGTGTTGGTCCAGAGGAACACGATACACATAACTTTTTGAGGGAAGATGAAGAGAGACACTCTTGCGCTACACATTTCACAACATTTGCCACAGGCAGGAACATACTTCAGCAACAGGGTCTGTCACCTCCTCCCCATGTTCCAGGTTAATGCCATAGCTGAACAATCTGATACACTCAGACATCAAACCCTTCAGGTAATGCCACGAAGGTGGAGAGATCATCTTGCTGCATTTGTGATATGGTGCTCCAGTTACAATTCCTTTGATTCAAGAATGTTTGTATTCCAAACTGGATTCCGAATAGATTCCATATGGATGACAAAAGGATTATTTTGACATTCAAAAATGCATGCCAGGGAATATGCAAAAAAACTTGAATGAATGAATGAAAGAAAACATCATAGCATCAAAACAAGGTTTTCCAAAAATCAGTGCTTCTTGTATAATAAATTAATTTATAAAAATGACAAAAACACAAGTGTGTAAAACAGAAAATAAATACATTATTTAGGGTGACATCATCAGCAGTGTGGAGTAGTGGTTAGGGCTCTGGACTCTTAACCAGAGGGTCGTGGGTTCAATCCCAGGTGGGGGACACTGCTGCTGTACCCTTGAGCAAGGTACTTTACCTAGATTGCTCCAGTAAAAACCCAACCGTATAAATGGGTAACCATGTAAAAATAATGTGATATCTTGTAACAATTGTAAGTCGCCCTGGATAAGGGCGTCTGCTAAGAAATAAATAATAATAATAAGCATCATCAAGCTATGCAAAGATGAACTACAGCTATGGCCTAGAATTTTAGGAATGAGGCATCATTTAAAAAAAGAAAAAACGATATGAACACAAGTTATACCTTTTATTTAACATCATGTAATCAAACAAACGTCAAAATGATATTGCAAGAGTCTACTGGAAGCCATAATAGTAGTACAGTATTTCATGTTAGACTTCGAAATGCCACATATTTCAATTTTTGTCAGTTATTCGTAAAGTAGATGGAAAACTACAAAGTGTTGTGTAATTCAACATGTTAACGGAACACTACTCAGCAGGTTTCATTAGACTTTACAAAGCAAAATTATTTAGTTCTACAGGTTGATGCCTTTTGGCCATAGCTGCAAATAACTGTAAGATGATTGTTTATATAATTCCTGGATCAGGAGGAGGAGGTGGAGGAGGCCTGCAGAGGATTGTGACCAGTGGAAGGAGCCAATCAATACGCACAGTAGCCCACAATCTGAATGCAGGTGAGCTGGCTGTATCAACCTCAGCAGTGCACAGTGAGTTAAGTTACGAAGGATGGATTTCAATTGCCCTGCACACAACACACACAAAGCTAACATTTATGGAATTACCACTATCGAGTCTTAGCAAAATCCACTGCTAGCAGAACATTCTGTACAAGCTTATCCCTCGACACCAGTCTGCAGCACAGGCCTGAAGAAATGCCTGTTAAGCTTTGCAAGGTGAAAGCATGCCTTCTAGGATGATGACAGCTGTTAATGAATTTGTTTGGCTGTTTTTACTGTGGCAACGGAGCAACAGGAGGGCGACTGTGGTGATGGGATGCAAATAAGCACACGATTCCAGCTCCAAGCTCATTAATACAACTGTTTTACTTTTCAGATTTACCTGAAATCTTTAGAACAGCAGTCTCATGAATTACTTGTCTCGCTGTTGATGTTTTGCACATGTTATTTACTTTAGGACCCAACCTTACCCCACATCGTTTCCTTTGGGCAACATGGTCCCTAATGCCTGTAACACAGGAAGTTGCGTCAGGAAATATCTCACAATAATAATAATAATATTTTAATTTAGCGTTAACCCAACTAGTTTATAATTACTGACCTGCCTTTCACCTTGGTATGCAGAGAGAACTGTACCTCCTTCAAATCAAATGCAATGATTCAAATCCTACGGACAGGAAAACATGTCCCGCCTTGTATTCTCCATTCCGTTCTCAGCAAATAGGTGTGCTTCAAATACTGTGACACTGATGAAAGGAGGCCCTCGGGTGCTTGGAATGATCAGAGACTGGGCAAGTATGAATGGATGTGATGAGAACAGGAGTGCCTTGCAGCTCAGTCACTACTCTGCTACTCTCAAGCTCTTTACTGCAATCGGGAAGAATGGGCACCCAATATAAACGAAGGCTGGCACACCAGACATACATCCTCTGCTTCCCCAAGCACACTGCCAGCTCAATCAAGCTTAAACATTCCACATGCCCTTGTGCTGGGCAAAGCAAAGGGAAGCACAAGCACAAGCACTGTATAGTTTGCTGTGCCACACAGAGTGTTCAAACTATACAGCACTGTGTAGTTTGCTGTGCCACACAGAGTGTTAAAACTATAAAGCACTGGTAAAACAGACACCAACAATGGCTGAGGTTTGTTAAGACAATTACAGAGTCCTGGTTTACAATGTGTGGAGAATGAAATAGTGCGAATATAAACCCTTTCAGGGCATTTTCGGCAGGTCATTTCTGTGTGACCTACACGGGGCTCCAGTTACAACACAGGGCTCAGCATTCGCACTACTCTTCTACAATAGAAACAATTTCCTCATTAAGTTATTATTGAAATGAGTTAATGGTCAGGGAGGGCACATCCAAAAGATGGAAAGAGAACCTTCCAAAGCCATGTGAAGTAATAGCATATATAACCTGGGACATGTGGGGTTAGAATGTGATGATGTCAATGTTGTAGGGCCCATAAGGAATAGATCCTTACACTGACACACACGCACATGCAGGCAAGCACACACATCGCGTTCAGGTTTGAGTTCCAGGCTCATCCTTTCCCATTTTGCTAAGACTCTCTTAAGCTGCCGTGCTTGCTCAAACTGATTTGGCCAAGGTAAAGTAAACAGACAACACCTCATCTAGAATATCGAGGCAGCAGTGTGGCGTAGTGGTTAGGGCTCTGGACTCTTGACCGGAGGGTTGTGGGTTCAATCCCCAGTGGAGGACACTGCTGTTGTACCCTTGAGCAAGGTACTTTACCTAGATTGCTCCAGTAAAAACCCAACTGTATAAATGGGCAATTGTATGTAAAATAATGTGCTAACTGTATAATGTGAAATAATGTATAATGTGATACCTTGTAACAATTGTAAGTCGCCCTGGATAAGGGCGTCTGCTAAGAAATGAATAATAATAATAATCCCTCCTCTGTAGTGTTGGTAGAGGAGGGTGCCTCTATCTGCTATACACATACTGTTGTCAAACCCGATTGAAAAGGCTCCAGATTTATGTAAATTAGATCCTGTTGTCCATTCAGAGGTTGGGGTGGAGTGCTTTTAACATTGCGTGTCATTGAGAAGTTGACCTGAAAAGACACTGCGACTGCTTCGTGTATGCCTGCAATAATAAAACCAGCACACAAACAACAACACAAAAGACGGGACATATGCACAAGGATAAAAAGAACTTCGTCCCGACGAAAAACCAAGGACTGTGCCCAATGTACGTCACACACACATAGAACGACATACATATAATTTAGCCATAAATACTACTGTATTGCCACAGGTCTGAAAAAAAAAAATTCTGTGAATATGTGAAGTTATATCATAAGCTAAAATGTTGTTGATATAAGCAACAACAAAAAAGGCTCGTGACGTAGACACGATCGTTTACAAAGTAAATTGTAGGCTAATAAGAATATTGTTGTACAGTTTATTTCTGAAAAAGTACAACTAGGTACAAATAGACCACAAAATGATATAGCATTAGGGACGTCCTCCTTTTTTTTACTAAATTAAAATTCTACAGTACAGACTATGATTATTGAAAATAAATGCATACACGTATTAATGAATAAACAGGAGTGCATAAATAGACAAAATAATACTTGTTAAAAGTAATGTTATACAAATATGTCTTATTTAGGAAAGAAAACGTGGTATGTGGAAAACTACACGATTCGTTCCCTTTATACAAAGCTGGAAGTTGCGAGAGGATCCCTAACGCACAGCCTGAGTGTGTGTGTCTGTTAAGTGAGGATTACGCTCTCTGTTGGCAGCCGGAGGGATCAAAAGGAAAACCAAATAACTTTCACTCTTCAAAGACCAAAAAGACACGCCCTTTCTGCTCCACGTACCCGCCCACATACCATTCATGTAACCACTGCTGTTAAAGACAACCTGTCCGTTAACTCGCCGTCACTATAGATCCGGTAAACTGCGCATTAGCATCAGCGCGAATCAGAAACGACACGTTCTCAAATCAATTCTTGATTGCCAATGACCACAAATCACGGTTTTTCTAATGGAGTGTAATTTAAAACACTCATCTTGTGTTGCAAAAGACAATGGACCTGACACTATGTATGGTAGGCCATGCAAAAAAAAACCGCTACTGTACTTGGA
This sequence comes from Acipenser ruthenus, assembly GCF_902713425.1. Taxonomy (NCBI): domain Eukaryota; kingdom Metazoa; phylum Chordata; class Actinopteri; order Acipenseriformes; family Acipenseridae; genus Acipenser; species Acipenser ruthenus. The sequence continues at coordinate 14,173,637 of NC_081203.1, forward strand.
AACAGTGTCGCCTGTTGTATTCTCCTCTCGACTGGTAAATTGTGTCAACTATAGCCCCTCTTTCCCCTCCAATACTGAAAGCAATTATTATTAATGTACATACAATTAGTCATATCATTTCATACACTTATTGCAGGCGTTTTATGTGACATACAATATCCAATAAAATTGTATTAAACGTCGAATTAAAACACAAAATTATCATGCACAAAGTAGCCTACAAATGACAACATAGTTAAGTTCCAATTACTTAATTATTGCAAATCTATCCCCCAAAACAAATCCAAATCAAGCGTCAGGCTCCCCAAGTCCAGGTCATATAATTCCACATATTGCATTCCGTCGATGGGTAATCCCTGTGAAAACAACCCAGATTTCGTCATTGCCCCTTTAAATACTACGCTGCGCTATCGAGCGGTTTACAAGAGGAATCCGGTAGTTAATGCTTTTAATTTGGGGGCGGTACAGCTGCTTTAATATTCAGTGATGCACCGAGCAAAACATTCGCTAGTGTAAGTGAAGCCAGCGAAAGCCCAAGACGCTGAAGTCGGGATTCTGCGCAAGAACACTGAACCGCTGCTTAAACTTCTGTTCTCCGGCATAGCAAATCAGCAAGGTTTAGCATGACGTAGCTGCATTTCCATGTGAATCCCATTAGAACCACAAACCAAACCCACAACGATTGATAACACAAAACAACAACACGCACCTCACCTCCAGAGCTCTGCCAAGGCTGCCGGGAAAGAGCGGAGGAATGGGATTGACCTAGTGTTGCCTTCATCGTGATCAGTCTCCGAGCTGTGGCAATAATGGCCACATAACAAATCCAGTGAAGTTAACCTTCTTGTCTCAGTCCACCATATATAGATACGAGATTTCTCTCGTTCCTGTTACTCCCGTAGCTTTGATACCAACTCCCCCCCCCCCTTTTTTTGTATCTTCTGAGGGTATTCAACCAAACATGAAGGTTTGTGTTGTCTCGTATGTGCATCTGCGTTTTCTCATGGCCACGAAACCGTGTGTCCAAATTATCACAATTCTATCACTTCCACGTGTGATACGATAGGCGTTTAAGGGTGTTTTTATATATAAGCACTGCTTTTTCCATCCAGCTGAAGGGATTTGTAGTCCCAAACGTCCCGATAAAATAGATTTATTTAATCAATTATTCACATTGTTGCGTACCTAAATTACCTTTTTCTTTTTGACTTTGCACGTTTTGCTACACAACAGTTTTTCACATTTTATACATCTGTTTTCTACATTGTATATATTTGACAGTAAGTGAGGTTTCAGTGTGCTGCTTGTCGTGAATAGCCTGTACGAAGTGCTGCACGAAGGTTAAAAATGTTTCTAAGGAACCCCGGGAAACCAAGAGCAACACATTTGTAAAAAAAAAAAAAAAAAAAAAACACATTAAATTCGTAATGTTCTAATAAAATGTATGCATCCTACAGTTTACGAGTCCATTCGTTGAGATACAGATACTCTGATAATTACTTTAGAATTGATATAAGGCGGCAAATCAAAATGCGAATTGTATCTTTAAGCAATCAATTAAAACAAATAATAGAAAATGCGATGACAAAAAAATACAGGTAATCTAGTACTTCACCTACCGGAGTATTTTACTTTCAGAAATTCCACTTATTATTATTGTTGTTGTTGTTGTTGTTGTTGTACGCGATCTCTCAAATAATATGAAACAATAAGTCTTCACGATATGAGTGTAGTAATGAACGTAGCCTACCTACTATTTCACTTTAAATTAGGAACACCTCGAGTTGTTTAGGTAAACCGCATCAATTCACTAGTAACCAGACAATGTTACTTTCAACTGACAACACATACCTGCAATTACTGCCGGAGATCTCTGCCCCCCTTCGGGTTTGATCCACATTTCTAGGGTGAAATTTCCTCTTGGTATCTCTGTACTCGGCTTTAACCGCAGCTGGTCCCTTTTCCCGGTAAAATAAACAGCCTTGCCCCGGCTGGGAGAGCTCTCCACTGGCTGGGAGGAGCGATGATGCTGGCGGAGCAATCGCCGATCCATTCCGGGCAAGGATCGTTTGCCCCGGGGCAACCTGGTGGCACAAGCCCCTTGGAAGGAGTTTCTAGCGTCCCTTACGCGCACCAAGTCCCTTTTAGACCTCCCCGTTCTCCGAGGTGCCCCACACTCGGATCCCACAGCAAGGTTTAAAACCAATAACCAAAAGAGAAAGGGGAGAAAAGTCCAAAGTTTCATTTTCAAAGAGGAAAAACAAATCCCAATCTTTGTTATCTCCACTAAATGCTTCTGAGGGTCTTCCCCCGTTGTTGCCTGTGGTTTTGTAGCAGCTTGTGAAGACGCAGATCCTTTGCAAACCAAGAAGGCGATGCTGTTATTTTTCCTTTATAATGTCAGCCACGACCCCCTCTTCTTGCCCCCTCTTTAAGCAAAAAGTAAGCAAGACACGCTTGAACACAGATTGAGGGAAAGGGGATATGCTAATCTCTCTCAGTGCTCCACCTTCCCAATTGAATGGACCCCATCAAACTGGAGAATGACTCAGAATGCAATCAATCAGTTTGTTGAGAGCTCACAATAATGCACTTTTGAGATTTGTTTTTCTGTTAAAACCTTTATAGATTACCAAACTAACATTAGGAAAAAATGTCTACATGAGTCACAGATCGCTCTCCACTTCGTAAAAAAACAAAAAGTCTCGGGACACCAGGATGTCTTTTCTAAAGTTAATTCTGAGATTAAAAGTTTCAATTCACAAAATGATCTTGCATTAATGCAAGAGTGAGTCGCAGCCCTAAGCATCAGGAATCTTCATTGATCTGCTTCAAACAGAAAACACTTGCAGAGCTGTGCTGATGGGAATCCGCTTTGGTTGCGGGCTGCTTGGAATGGCTTTCTAGACAGTAGCTTTGAAATTTGAAGTTTAGGCGATTTGGGTTTTCTTGGCAGAGTGGGAAGTCACAGGTAACCCTGTCGGCTGTTTTCTTCCTCTGAGCGTTTCTGACTTGGGACGGTGCTTTTGCTATTTTTCAAGAAACCGTACACTGATCCCCCTAGTGGTCAAAATTGGAACAGTCACATACAAACATTCAGTCTAAGATCTCATTGAAGTACAATTAGATCTAAAGCGCCAAAAAAATGCTGCTCAGTTCAGGAATGGTAGAATACTTTTTGGGTTTGGATTAGGGTTATCTTAAGGTATTTGTCCTCCCTTTTGTTGATTCAACCATGAAACATTTCTGAAGGTTCCTGGAAAGAACCGCACACATGCTGTACCTCTCCCTCTCCCACGGGTATTGTAGAGAACCCTGTGTTCTCGTTGCTGGACAAGGGAAAAAAGCAACTCTGCACCATTCAGTAAAGCTGTTGCATTTGGAGACCTTAGGAATGGCACTCTGTCCAACGCAGAAAGAATAGAGGACATTAACATGGAAGAGGGGGCAGCTGAAGAAAATCTATAGAAATTACACAGCAAAGGAGGGAGCAGTGAAATGGCACTACAGATTAGAAAACAGTACTGAGAGATATTAATGAGGAGCTTCTTATTTACAAGAGCATTCTAAAATGAACCAAGGGTAGAACGATTCAAAGCAATGCAAATTAGGAACAAAAAAATAAACAAAAAAAGATAATTTACAAAACACTTTTTACACAATGCTGACATACATGGTCATATCTCTCTCTCTCTCTCTTTCTCTCTCTCTCCCCCTCTCTCTTGCTCTCTCTCTCTATATATATATACATATATATTTGGTATCATTGTGTGCACCACACTGAACATGGACCAGAGAAAGCAAAGGAGAGAGTTGTCTGAGGAGATCAGAAAGAAAATAATAGACAAGCATGGTAAAGGTAAAGGCTACAAGACCATCTCCAAGCAGCTTGATGTTCCTGTGACAACAGTTGCAAATATTATTAAGAAGTTTAAGGTCCATGGAACTGTAGCCAACCTCCCTGGGCGCGGCCGCAAGAGGAAAATCGACCCCAGATTGAACAGAAGGATAGTGCGAATGGTAGAAAAAGAACCAAGGATAACTGCCAAAGAGATACAAGCTGAACTCCAAGGTGAAGGTACGTCAGTTTCTGATCGCACCATCCGTCGCTTTTTGAGCGAAAGTGGGCTCCATGGAAGAAGACCCAGGAGGACTCCACTTTTGAAAGAAAAACATAAAAAAGCCAGACTGGAATTTGCTAAAATGCATATTGACAAGCCACAATCCTTCTGGGAGAATGTCCTTTGGACAGATCAGTCAAAACTGGAGCTTTTCGGCAAGTCACATCAGCTTTATGTTCACAGACGAAAAAATGAAGCTTTCAAAGAAAAGAACACCATACCTACAGTGAAACATGGAGGAGGCTTGGTTATGTTTTGGGGCTGCTTTGCTGCGCCTGGCACAGGGTGCCTTGAATCTGTGCAGGGCACAATGAAATCTCAAGACTATCAAGGCATTCTGGAGCGAAACGTACTGCCCAGTGTCAGAAAGCTCTGTCTCAGTCGCAGGTCATGGGTCCTCCAACAGGATAATGACCCAAAACACACAGCTAAAAGCACCCAAGAATGGATAAGAACAAAACATTGGACTATTCTGAAGTGGCCTTCTATGAGTCCTGATCTGAATCCTATCGAACATCTATGGAAAGAGCTGAAACTTGCAGTCTGGAGAAGGCACCCATCAAACCTGAGACAGCTGGAGCAGTTTGCTTAGGAAGAGTGGGCCAAACTACCTGTTAACAGGTGCAGAAGTCTCATTGAGAGCTACAGAAAACGTTTGATTGCAGTCATTACCTCTAAAGGTTGTACAACAAAATATTAGGTTAGTGGTCCCATCATTTTTGTCCATGCCATTTTCATTTGTTTTATTATTTACAATATTATGTTGAATAAAAAATCAAAAGCAAAGTCTGATTTCTATTGAATATGGAATAAACAATGGTGGATGCCAATTACTTTTGTCAGTTTCAAGTTATTTCAGAGAAAATTGTGCATTCTTCGTTTTTTGTGGAGGGGTACAAACAAATTTGAGCACGTCTATATATATATATATATATATATATATATATATATATATATATATATATATATATATATATATATACACATACATACATACGTATATAAAGATGGTTCAAAAGATCAATAACATTTTTTAAATCATCAGGAGTTTCACAATGCTCTTGACACCTCTATTTCCATCGACACTCAAGTACATCGGGGGTTAATCTTAGTTAAATCAAGGGATCCCTGTTTCTTTTACACGTTCACACTTTACAGAGCAGCGACCCACTCACAGGGTCTGGTGAAAGACTTCTATAAATGCCATTCCCACATTTACCCTACACACACAAACCCTGCTGGCAGGCAACAGTTTGCTTTTATTTATTTATTTGCTGAAAAAGTTCCTGGCTCCTCTCACAGCTACACCTTACCAGATAAACCAGAAACCAACTTCTGGAGTAAGTAACACCGAAGAAACAAATAAACAAACACATAAATAGTATATTGCCTGAAAGCAACATTTAACCATCAAGAGTTTAAGCAAAGAACAAATACTCAGTGTCCATTTCCTGATACAAACAGTCACCTGCTTTCAGTTCTATTCCAGCTACAGCAGAGAGTGTTCCTCTGGGGTTGGGTCATCATCACATGAGCCTCAGGTACCCCCTGCGGAGTAACATTCCCCCCGTATAAGAACAAAGGAAGCAAAGCGTGCTTCTGGCAGGGGACTCACTCGAACCCTGCCCCGTGCCCATGGCTTCCCAACGGTCAACCTCTCCACTTATCTGCAAGTTCATTTATGGGCAGGGGTACCTCGAAAGCCCAAATAATGTGTAATGTAGTGGTGTTGTCTAGTCTGTGTTTTAATAAATAATCTATCGCATGGGTTTCCTGACTGAACTAAAGATTAGAACTTCTCAGTACCATCAAGTCAACATACTGCTACCATAAAATAAAGCATTTTGTAATTTATTATTATTATTATTATTATTATTATTATTATTATTATTATTATTATTATTATTATTATTATTTTGCCTATATTTGGTTTGTAAAATCATGGGGAATAGTTAAACACAGAGAATTGTGAGGGTCTGGAACCAACTCCCCAGTAATGTTGTTGAAGCTGACACCCTGGGATCCTTCAAGAAGCTGCTTGATGAGATTCTGGGATCAATAAGCTACTAACAACCAAACAAGCAAGATGGGCCAAATTACCTCCTCTCGTTTGTAAACTTTCTTATGTTCTAATGAAATCACAGACAATACTGGTATAGCATGTGACATGCATAGCATAACCATAGGGGAAACTTGGGTAGCAGTAACATGACATTACTGGTGTGTATACCTGTAACAAAAGAAAAAGAAAGTAAACAGCTTTGGTAAATGGAGGCTGTTTCTGGATAAGCGGATCATTGCAATTTAACTTCTTAAAATAATACCGGAGCTCTTAATAGAACTCACTGTGTTACAAGCTTCGTAACATCATACTGTAACACAGTTATCTAAGCTAACACTAAGAGTGCTAGTGTGCTAATACAGCACTTTATTCCTAATCTAGCAGTCACTGGTTTCCCATGTTTCCTTTGCCACGCTGACCCGGGCCTTTGGATCGGCAGAAGAACGTCAGGTTCTTTTGAAAGAAGGTGTCTCTTCTCATCCTGTTTCAAATCTGGAGTCATCGCAGTAAGAAAAAGAAAAAGAAAAAACCTCAAAGCTTTCCACTGTTTCAAACTGTTAATTCCATAACTGCATTGTTCTACCCATGGACTTCACGCCTCCTTCTTCCTAGCTGCTCCACGTGAACAGAGGGGCTACAAAGCAGCACCTAAGAGCCAATGCAATACCTGAGACAGCAGGACAGGAAACTGATCTTCCACACAAACATCTCGGCAGACAGCTGATATCACAGAGGAGCCTGCTGATTGATTTCTTTTATCAGGGTTTGGTTTGTTTAAAAGTTTTAAAATTCTTGCAAATGCTTCATTTTAAAGCTCACTTTATAACGTAATTACCTGTGAATAACTGGGGGAGCTTGATTGAAGTCTTTAAAATCTTTAAGGGAATGACAAAGTTACCCTAATCAATTCCAGAGGACACTATTGGAAGTGGAGATCGACTTATGGAATGGGTTACCTAGTCATGTGGATGCTGAATTACTGGGATCAATCACATACTTGGAACTGGATGAGCATAGATGGGATGAATGGCTTCCTCTTTCTTATATTCTTATGTTTCATTGTTGGTTAATAGCTAATATATAATGACTTGTTTATCGTGTCCTGGCACCCCCAACCCCCAACCCCCACCCCCACTCATCAAGATTCAATTAATCATGGCTGTGAAATGGGTTTCAGTTTGTTTCCATGCTTTATAAAGACAATAGCATTTAACTAATCATTACCAAACAACGGAACCCATTTGTTTGACTATAATTGTGCTGTTTACTGTTTCTTGCACGTGTGCATGCATCTCCAAATACAACATCAAGCGCGACACCCACAATGCATCTATCACCTCCGAATATCACCCTTCCCTTAAAGGGGTTATTGGTTATGCTTACTTTAAATAGCATTAGTTTAGTTTTAAATTAAACAAAATAATAAGACAGGCTGGGAGCATGTACCTCTGGACTGAGGGTTTGAAGCCATGCACGCTCTCACATATGAGAACCACTCACAGGGATATTCCTGTGACCTTGGAGAGTTAATGGGGGAGACTTTTCAAAGATCACAACCATATCTGTAATAGAGATAACAGAGTTGGAGATCTGATATGGTTTATCCAAATCCTTTGAGCTAACAAGTGTGTTTCTTTTCTGTAATGGTTATCAGGATATCATTCCAGAAATCCAGAATGATTTCAATTTAACAGGCTGTAATTTTGGCATATATGTGATTTAAGTAATGGAGTACCTGGGCCATTCATCATGTTGCAAGTGGCAGATTAAAATATGCTTTAATGGATTATATATTATAATAACCCAGAACATCTCCATGGATGTGATGATCGTTCAGTCCCTAAGGATTATCCCAGGACACATAGATAAAGTGTACTTTTTAATACCACCCCCACAACATGCTACAAAGATTCACTTTGATTCACTTACCAGTGCCAGTGCCCGGGAAAGCAAATCATAAAAAGATTATCCCTCTTAGCTGTTGGTGGAAAATGGACCAGACCTTCACCTGAAGCCAGACACCTAACATAAACTTATTGAAGTATTGAAAAAGATTGTTTTAAGACACTGGAGATCTCCTTTTCCAGTAAACTACCTTGTATAAAGTTAGCAAGGTGTTAATTTGACAGCTGTTCTTGAGGTTCTCCAATGAAAAGCCATGTACGGTATTCCCAGCTTCCACCTTGAAGGCTCATCCCAGGAGAATTCCTATGGCCTGGTCCTGTCCTGCTTGCCATTGTTTTATATGTTTGTTTGCCTTGTGTTTTCTGGGCTAGCTTTGAAAGGAAGCACTGCAGCAGTGTTTGCTCAAAAGGATAAGGCTATATTAAAATCATTGCAAAGTCATGTTAAAAGTTACCAGTAGCAACATTTAATAAATTGTATTGTTTCAGTTTTTTTATTTTTTTTAACGCTTTCAGGGAGTGAACTTGAAATACACCTGCTAATACTCCTCTCTAACCTCCACTCAGGGGGGTTGGCTGTCAAACTGCTCGGGGTGAGGGATTGAAGCAGCACCAAGTGCCCCAAAAGGTGAGTCCAAAATCCTGTGATACATGCTTATCTCAACTCTTGTTATTAATTAAATTTGTAAGGTCCTGATATAATACCTCCCTTCCCCTTCTTGAAATCCCAGTACCTGCTGGTTTGCCAGTGACTAGCAATAGTTGAATACTTGAGCACACATTTGCTGATATCTTGGTGTCTACTGAATACCAATCTGTTTTTAGTTATATAAACGCAACACAGATTATCGAAAAGCAAACCGAACAGTGTGCAACAGTCTCTTTGTTCAAGAAATACTAAAAGAAACTTAATGACAAACGTTTCAACTACAAACCCATTTCAATGTCTTTATTCATAGCTTTTTTTTTTTTTTGGCAATTCATTCTGCAGGTTAAGACACTTTATTTTTATTTATTTATTTATTTATTTTTTTAAATTTAGTCGTTGCCAATTATTTTTACCCCGGTTTTCACCCCAATTTAGCATGCCCAATTATTATCTGTATCCCCGGCTCACCGCTCGCAACCCCCCCGCCGACTCAGGAAACGGAGGCTGAAACACGCGTCCTCCGAAACGTGCTCCTTCCAAGCCGTTATTTTTCGCACTGCAGATCCACAGCAATGCTACCAGACCTATAGTGCAGGAGGACAACACAGATCTGGCGGCTCCGCTGCAGAGCCACAGGCGCCCTATCAGTCACAGGGGTCGCTGATGCGCGGTGAGCCGTGGATTCCCCTGCCGACATAAGCCCTCCCTACCCGGGCAGCGCTCAGCCAATTGTGCGCCGCCCCCTAGGAACTCTCGGTCACGGTCAGCTGTGACATAGCCTGGATTCGAACCAGCGATCTCAGGTTAAGACACTTTAAATTAGAGGTAGGTAAGTTGTTTGGAGGTATGGTATACCACCAGGTAACGATTGCGTTCCACGGAATAAATTATGTTTGATAATAAAATGGTTTCTATTGAACACAATGGATATGTAAGTAAATGTTCTGAGTGGCCGTCATTTGCAGTTTGAAACAGCCCAATAATGTTCCCTCTTTATTTACTGAATCGCTATCAATGACCTCATATAGGTAATATTGATTTCCGTTTTGCTTGGTCAGTCAGTTCATAATTCTGGATTGAATGCTGTCTGAAACCACAGGCCAGACATTGGCTGGTAGAACTGCAAATGAGTGACAACATCTAATTTGGAAAGCAGCAAAATGTGAGCTGCATCTATGAATCAGCATGGGAATGATGGCATTTCTTCAATGCCATAAAGCTCAACTGTTCAATCCAACTTACAAGGTAGTGAAGAATAGTCACCACTCTCTCTTATGAAAGTCATTTAGTAAAAGTATTGATATCTATTTTCTTACTTTTTATTAACACTTTATTCCTGGACCCCCTTTTGGGAATGATTATCATCTGTATAAAAGGGATTGAAACACCCAAACTGTTTCTATCACAGGTTCATCGTGACTGTATGTTAAACTTTGTTCAAACACACTGAGTAATGTTGTTTTAAGGAGTTATTTTTATTTTAACAGTAGCTTCCTGTGTATTAAATGTATGTTTTTCTCTTCGTTAAATATTAATGCTGTGCTTTCCTATCTACCAAAGCCCACCAATGAGGACATTTCCAGTAAACGATTCCAGACGATGAAGATTTTAGTCCATCAAGCATTCAGTGCTGGAGTTATAGTCCAATCTGAAGAACTGCATCTTATTTCTGTTAGGTTGGATCCTAATAAAATTGATCTGGAAGATAAACCGGGTCCTACGCACTTTCAAACAGCACAGTATCGAAAGCTGATTTTTTTACCTCTCACCCACACCATGAGTCACACACTTATTCAGCAATTCCAATAGGAAAGTCACTGCGGATTTCAGGAGGAGGAAGCGCATTAAAGAAATTAAACTTTGCAAATCACCCGAGACAAGATTAAGAGGTCTCTCACAACTGTCTCCTATACAGTGTCAATGTAATCAAAGCTGACAAGCTCCTTTAGTTAGCATTTTATCTCTTCCTGACTTTTTCCATTCAGTCACTTAGAAGCAAGGAGCAATGTATTTTTTTTTTGCTGTTCTTAATAGAAATGCTTACAAGGACAAGAGAAACGAAAGAACACAAAATTAAGTTGATTGAATCACTAGCTCGATTTTGTTTACAAAGTAATTCCTGGTAAAACTACTATCCCATATTAATGGTCTGTCAAGAACTCAAGTCTCTATTGGTTTTGAACTTTGGGGTCCCTAAGGTAGATCCAGAAATTGAGACATTTTCATTTGGTTATTTGGCTCCGTGGTCTTGGAGCAAAAACCCAAAAGAGTAAATAAATTTTAGACTTTAGAAAATCTGATGAGTAAAATGTTGATCTACATTTTCAACATTGTTTTCCACTGAAAGTCAAAACACCAGTTCTAATTTGGAGAATGAGCTAAACAGGGGTTCCAAGATATTTAGTGGTTTAATTGGATAATTGGAGTTAAAATGGACAACAAATCATAAGTTGATGTGCTTTCACCTAAGTTCAGTAGCTGTTCTAGTTGCAGTTGCCATTGAAAGGTAAGGGAACAGTAAATAAAAACTAAGATCATCTTCATTTACGCTACATTCTCTTTAAGGAAGTGAACTGAGTTGGGGAAATGCTCCACTAATGCCCCACCCCCAGCACCACAAACCAACAGAGGCTTTACCCTACATGGAAATCAATAAAGGCATTTTCATTGCAGCGCAATTCTGTTTTAACCACAGCAGTTAAAATGACCAACAGACACTGCTGCACTGTGATGTTTTTTTTTGTATTTGAACCATGTGAAACTCCCTCACGATTGGTTTAAAAAGTTTCATGGACTCTTCAAAATGTTATAAAACTGTTTGAAAGAAACTAAAAGAATGGTGCCAGCCACACAGGTCTTCAGGATGCATGGATTGCGCTTTTGAGGTGATGTGGTAAGTCCAAGCCAGAAGTCCTTTCTTTAGTGAGTTTAATGTCATGGTTATTACTGGATGGAAAACAGAGAGGACCTGTGGGATACAAACACAGGAGGTTAGTGAATCAGGCTGCGGGGGATTGTGGAAAAAACTTGAACAGCAAAGTGTGATTGCAGATGTCCTAGCATTTATAGCATGCACCAGTCCCATTGGTGACCACTGTAGCTTATATGATTACTGTGTTTGGATGTAGGCGAATTCTGTATCCTTGACATTCATCCTTCTCACATTCCATCTATCTCTTCCCACTCTGCACATGAAGTACCTCAATGGCTTTAAGTTACTGGATTGATGATGACCCCTGCTTTATCTATGTGACTGAACTGTGTTTATCTTCTAACCAGGTAGGATTTACCTGTTTCGTGTGAATAGCCTTCCCGGGGCTGAAATGAGGCTGTATGTGCTGGAGGAAGGTGACTGCTGCCCTTCCTGCCCTCTTCACATGCTTGGCAACATTAACACTGTGTCAGCACTTTCAGTGTTGTAGAATTTGACCAGCTCTCAATGTGGATATAGAAAACAAATACTCAACACATTAACATCAACACTAACTGACCATTTCATTTTTTGGACGGTATTTAAAATAAAACCCAGATAAACACTGACATTTGGCCATCAATAAAAAGCCTAAAAACACAAAAAAATGGTTTACCTGTATATTCTCTTCAAAAATTGTGATGGACCAAGACACTCTTAATTAATAGTATAATTAAAGTAATTGTAGATGACTCCTCATGAACTGACCCAGATATCAAAGCCATAGTATATTCTAGGTATATTCTCAAAATCACTAAATCGCTATGATTTGAGAACACATGATATTCGAATATTTCCATGATTAGGAAAGAAATTGGCAGAAAAAAACTTTTATCTCTGGACTTCATGGAATGGATTTGATGTATGAAGTGTCTCATATGTACAGTAAGCATGATCTAACCTTCTTGGCCAACACGTAAGGGGGGTTATGTTCCTTGTAAAACAAAGATGAACAAAAATACAATTGCACAGAATGCCTGAAGAAACAGTGCAATGAATGGGATTATCTCATTCATTAGGTGGGATAAGTACTGGTCATACACCTCTTCCTTTGCTTCCTATGTTTCAAGTATATAAAGGGATCCTAGAGTTGACTGTGAAACTCACTGGGCTGTTTTTTTATTTTCTTTTACCATTCCACAAAGCTCCATGTGGCTGCACAGCAGCAGCAACTCTTATGACTTTGTTCTTCCCTGAATTGCTTCTGCCAGCCATCAGTGACTAGTGAGAGTTAAAATAAATGTTTCCCAGCCTTTTTTTGGTGTTGCTGCAGTTTATCACTTACCTCACTGCCTCTGCATGCAGCTCTCCAGAGGGAGGTCCCTGTGTATTTTATAGGTCTCTTTAGACTTTAAGCAAATTGAACAAGAAACCCCTGTTATGGCTCGGCTTTTTTTTTTTTTTATCTTTAACTGAATCTAGGTCACATGTTAATGTTTTTTCTTCATCTCAGTTCCCTTGCAATTCCAAAAATGTACAAACTCAGAAAGGGTATCATTGGAGATGAACTTCTAACCCCTTCAAACTGACAAAGCCAGTGAAATCATTCTTGCAATCTTACCTTCGGTGCAGTTCCATTCCTTAGACACTGAAAGGGTCTGATTTTACAAAAAGCGGGTGGATTTGGTGGATTTATAAGAACATAAGAACATAAGAACATAAGAAAGTTTACAAACGAGAGGAGGCCATTCAGCCCATCTTGCTCGTTTGGTTGTTAGTAGCTTATTGATCCCAGAATCTCATCAAGCAGCTTCTTGAAGGATCCCAGGGTGTCAGCTTCAACAACATTACTGGGGAGTTGGTTCCAGACCCTCACAATTCTCTGTGTAAAAAAGTGCCTCCTATTTTCTGTTCTGAATGCCCCTTTATCTAATCTCCATTTATGCCCCCTGGTCCTTTTTTCTTTTTTCAAGTCAAAGAAGTCCCCCGGGTTGACATTGTCTATACCTTTTAGGATTTTGAATGTTTGAATCAGATCGCCGCGTAGTCTTCTTTGTTCAAGACTGAATAGATTCAATTCTTTTAGCCTGTCTGCATACGACATGCCTTTTAAACCCAGGATAATTCTGGTTGCTCTTCTTTGCACTCTTTCTAGAGCAGCAATATCCTTTTTGTAACGAGGTGACCAGAACTGAACACAATATTCTAGGTGAGGTCTTACTAATGCATTGTAGAGTTTTAACATTACTTCCCTTGATTTAAATTCAACCCTTCTCACAATATATCCAAGCATCTTGTTAGCCTTTTTTATAGCTTCCCCACATTGTCTAGATGAAGACATTTCTGAGTCAACATAAACTCCTAGGTCTTTTTCATAGTTCCCTTCTTCAATTTCACTATCTCCCATATGATATTTATAATGCACATTTTTATTGCCCGCGTGCAGTACTTTACACTTTTCTCTATTAAATTTCATTTGCCATGTGTCTGCCCAATTTTGAATGCGGTCTAGATCATTTTGAATGACCTTTGCTGCTTCAACAGTGTCTGCCACTCCTCCTATTTTTGTGTCGTCTGCAAATTTAACGAGTTTGCTTACTATATCAGAGTCTAAATCATTAATGTAGATTAGGAAGAGCAGAGGACCTAATACTGATCCCTGTGGTACACCACTGGTTACCTCACTCCATTTCGAGGTTTCTCCTCTAATCAGTACTTTCTGTTTTCTACATGTTAACCACTCCCTAATCCATGTGCATGCATTTCCTTGAATCCCTACTGCGTTCAGTTTGAGAATTAATCTTTTATGCGGGACTTTGTCAAAAGCTTTCTGGAAATCTAAATAGACCATGTCGTATGCTTTGCAGTTGTCCATTTTCAATGTTGCATCCTCAAAAAAGTCAAGTAGGTTAGTTAGACATGATCTCCCTTTCCTAAAACCATGCTGGCTGTCTCCCAGGATATTGTTACCATATAGGTAAGTTTCCATTTTGGATCTTATTATAGTTTCCATAAGTTTACATATAATAGAAGTCAGGCTTATTGGTCTGTAGTTACCTGGTTCGGTTTTGTCTCCCTTTTTGTGGATCGGTATTACGTTTGCTATTTTCCAGTCTGTCGGTACGACCCCTGTGTCAAGAGACTGTTGCATGATCTTGGTTAGCGGCTTGTAAATAACTTCTTTCATTTCTTTGAGTACTATTGGGAGGATCTCATCTGGCCCAGGGGATTTGTTTATTTTAAGAGCTCCTAGTCCCTTTAACACTTCTGCCTCTGTTATGCTAAAGTTATTTAAAACTGGATAGGAACAGGTCGACATGTGGGGCATGTTGTCCGTGTCCTCCTTTGTAAAAACCTGTGAAAAGTAATCATTTAATATATTTGCTATTTTTTTTTCTTGATCTATGATTTTGACATTTGTGTCTCTTAGACATTTAACCTCCTCTTTGAATGTTCTCTTGCTGTTATAATATTGGAAAAACATTTTGGAATTGGTTTTAGCCCCCTTAGCAATACTGATTTCTATCTCTCTCTTGGCCTTTCTAACTTCCTTTTTGACTTGTGTTTGCAGTTCCAAGTACTCTTTCTGTGTGCTTTGTTTTTGGTCCCTTTTAAACGCTTTGTAAAGTGCCTTTTTTCGCTGAATATTTTTTTTAATTGATCTATTAAACCATTTTGGCCATTTTGTTTTAGATTTAGATTTGTCTACTTTTGGGATGTAATTGTTTTGTGCCTCTAGTACTACTTTTTTAAAAAACAGCCACCCTTTTTCTGTGGATGTTTTCTCTATTTTACTCCAATCAACTTCTGTTAGTCTCTGTTTCATACCTTCGTAGTTTGCTTTTCTAAAATTGTAAACCTTAGCTTTAGTCATTACTTTTGGGGTTTTAAAAAATATTTCAAATGAGACCATGTTGTGGTCTGAGTTTGCCAATGGCTCTCTGACCTCTGTTTTAGTTATTCTGTCTTCATTATTTGAAAAGACTAAATCAAGGCATGCCTCCCCTCTAGTCGGTGCCTTGACAAATTGCGTTAGGAAGCAGTCATTTGTCATTTCCACCATTTCAATTTCGTCCGTCGTGCCCCCCATTGGGTTTTCCCATTTTATACAGGGGAAGTTGAAATCCCCCATTAGTATGGCTTCTCCTTTTCTACACGCATTTCGAATGTCATTGTAGAACAGATTATTTTGCTCAGCGTCTGAATTTGGCGGTCTATAGCATGCTCCTATTATTATGCCCTTTGAATTTGTGTCCATTATTCTGACCCATATTGATTCTGCATTGTTTTCTTTGTCCTGATTTAACACCTGGGCTTCAAGGCTATTTCTTATGTATAGCGCTACCCCTCCGCCTCTTCTGTCCTGCCTGTCTTTCCTATACAGTGTGTACCCACTAATATTATATTCGTCTCCATCACTCTCAGACAACCAAGTTTCTGTAACACCTATCACATCGTAGTTACTTGTTAGTGCAGTAGCTTCAAGTTCTAACATTTTATTTCTGAGACTTCTAGCATTAAGATAAATACATTTAATAGTGGTCTTACCTGAGTTGTTGCCCTTGTTTTGATGTGGTCTCCCTTCTGTTTTTTTGTTTTCTCCCCCCTTCCTTTCTAGTTTAAATGCTTCTGGACCGCCTGAAGGATCCTTTCTCCGAGTAGATTGGTTCCCTTTCTGTTTAAGTGCAGTCCGTCCCACCTGTATAGATAGTCCTTGTTGTAGAAAGTGCTCCAATGTTCAAGAAAGGTGAAGCCTTCCTGTGTGCACCATGATTTCAGCCATGCATTTTGATTTTGTATTTCCAGCTGTCCATATGGTCCTTTGCAAGGCGCCGGCAGTATCCCAGAAAAGACCACAGTTTTGGTCTTGTCTTTTAATTTCCTTCCTAGCTCTCTGAATTTGTTTTGCAGGGATCTTGGCCTGTCTCTTCCAATGTTGTTTGTACCAATGTGGACGACTACTACCGGGTCACCTCCTGTTCGTTCTAGGAGCCTGTCCACATTCTCAGTGATGTGCTTGACAGAGGCTCCTGGAAGGCAGCACACTGTTGTAGTAAGGGGGTCCAAACTGCGAACTGAACTTGCTGTGTTTCTCAGTATGGAGTCCCCAACAATCATGACCTCCCTTCTTTCTGCTGGCTGGTCAGCACTGTTTATAGGGTCCTGGGTGTTGTTTCTT
Organism: Acipenser ruthenus; assembly: GCF_902713425.1. NCBI lineage: Eukaryota > Metazoa > Chordata > Actinopteri > Acipenseriformes > Acipenseridae > Acipenser > Acipenser ruthenus. Next base: position 14,190,463 of record NC_081203.1, read on the forward strand.
TCATTCTCTTGATGTTGGTTTTGGTCATCTAAATGTTGAAGTGGCTCAAATGTGTTGGATGTCTGGATTTCTGGTGGTTGTGTTTGACGAAGTTTCTTTTTGTGGGTGTGTCAGCTCCTCAAGCTCCTGTTGCTGTCTCATTTCCTCCATCTCCTTTTCCAGCAGGCTTAATCGCTGAAGCAAGTCCTGGATGGTGCGGCACTTTACACAAACTTGGTTGAGCTCTGTTGGGTTTTCTCGGATTTCCCACATCATGCAGTTGTCACAGATTACTGGCTTGAAGACCATTTTTTTTGTTTAGTGTAGCTTCTGCAGCTGTCAACCTGCTTTCAAACTGCTTCTAACTGCGCTGTACTTGTCCACGACTGTACTTCTCCCACGATGTCGCTTCCACACGCTTGCACGAGGCAAAGGAGATGTTTGACTTTAGGACCTTTTCCTTTTAGATTTGGGAATATCATCTGCAGGGATTGGGTCAGGAGGCAACAGATTTCAGAGAATATCCGCTGTAAGGAAGCAGAGTTTGCAAGGTGCTTTGGTATTGGTCATTCTCCTCTCTAGGGCTTACCTGAGCACATTGAGGAATTCAGAGTGTGTTAGACTCTCATGTGGGGCTGCAGAAATGTAGAGAACGCCACTGTTTATCTCAGCAATGTTTAGAATGGAAGCTTTGTTCTTTCCTTTTGCAACATATCAACTTCATATCATTCTAGAACTAACTAATAGTAGTTCCAAAAACTATTAATTCCAAATCACATGATTGATCAAGAAATGTCACACAAGTACTATCTAAATACCCATCTGTGAAGAAACAAGTTTTTTTTAGATATCACTCTATCCTACATACCTAATTACTGTATTGTGCAAGCTTATTGCAGTAATAGGGCAAAGTATAGTCTGTACTCTGTGGAGGCTGTCATTTGCAAAACTTTACCCTGGAGGACTACTGTAAATATAGCCATAGAGGGGTTTAAGATTAGGCTCATCATAAGCATGTGGAATGACATAGCATATAAACTGCATGTTTAAAATAAAGCATTTTCTTTACAAAGTATAGCAATAAGAGATCAAATTCATACAGAGTAACCTTACACAAATGCAGTGAGTTCATAGTTATTCTAAATTTGCTACCTCTGTTTTAAATGCATGGAACTGCTGTTGGTCTCTGTAACAGTCATAAAAAAGTTTCAAGTAACCCTTCAGAAAGAAACAGCATTTCCCAATCAACACTGTTTTTGAACTTTAGTGATATTTGTTTTTGTCTTTATTTTATAAACTCTAAATATTTAAAAAGTTAAAACAATCATGAAACAATGAAAAGATTAAATGTATGTCATCAAGCACACATTTTGAAAGCAGCAGGCACCAAAACATCACTTTTCAGACCCTTCCTTGTGCCAGGGAATGTCTGTTTTCTTAATGGATGACTAATGAACGGGTGTGTACACAAAAAGCATTTGTGTTACACTATAAATATGTAGAAGAATATCATATCAACAATGGCACATGTGCTAATAAATGAGATATTTTAATCTTAGAGGTGACACAGGAGAATGAAACGGACACAAAGTCAGCCTTTCATAGCATAATTAGAAACAGTCGTAACCATCCATAGTTATATTAGTAAATGTAGTCTGTCGACTTTAAAAACACACACCTTGTTTGACAGAACAAAGTGCCTGGCTGTCCTTTTATATTCAGTTTTTGTAGTCAGTGAAATTCTGGCTTTCAAGTTTCTGCCATCTAAGCCGTTGCGTGTCAGAAAGCCAATCAAATAATCCGATTTGTTTTGAAACATAATTACCTAATTTACTTGATTGACTTTTTGTGGTATAACAGAGGTTCAGGTTCAAATCAAAACAGCACCCAAGCTTCGGCTATCACGGTGCCGTCCTCTTCTCCACACACTTTGGCAGTACCTTCACTGAACAAGCTCTCTTTTCTGCTGCCCCAAACAAACATGTCTTTATCTTTATATAGTAAGGGGCCAGGGGTTCATTGATGATCAATATAAAAAAAAACAATTCACACTTTTCTAATAAAACAATTAAGCATTTCACACTTTTCTTAATAACCAATTAAACAGTACCAGCAATTAACATGTGACTATGCAAAGGCAACCATCTTGGCCCCAGGCTCTTCCTCCACACCTGAGCCCAAGATAGCTGCCAGCCACAAAAACCACAAAAACACACATTTACAGTAATAATACCAAAACTATTTGACTACGAATTCAAATAAGAAGCAAAAAATAGTTTTGCTTTCAAATATAAAAGCCAAGAGCTGCAACAATAGTTGGGACCCACTTGGGCAGCAGAACAACCATGTCACAAGCAGACCAACTCAGTTTGCCTACACTATATCTCCAGGGGAATAAGTCTTCCTTGAATTGGAGCGTACACTCATTTCTAAATGGACAGAATCCTTATGTGTACTGCGTATAGCTCATTTTTAAACTTCTGAATTTCAGAATAATTGTTGGTATTTAATCCGGAAACGAAATAAGAAATTATGAAGCATCTATATTCAACACCAGACATGCAGACTCCCACTGTGCAAGCTCCTATACATTGCAAGTAAGAGTGACTGACTAGTTGTGTTGAGTGCAGGATTGCTTCCTCTCAATCGGTGTAGACCTAAAATTGTGGTAATTACTTTGTAAACTGTGTAATAAAAAGTAATTGATGGGTTTTATCACCAAATGATACTACTTACATGTATATGGTCTACCTTGTAATCTTAGTCTTCTGCAATGCCTGCGGCAGTTTAGCCTCATAAAAACACTAATGGTTATACAGGTTTTCATTTCATGAAGCCTATAGGGGGCTTGCTTTGTAAAATCCGGTTTTTAGCAAAGCTGCCTTCAAGACAGTTCAAACTGTGGGGCTTCACTGGAAGGGAATTCAAGCTTCACGTTCATTCCAACATGGTGCTTGTTGTTCAGCACGGTTCAGGAAGAGAAACAGCCCCAGCACTTCAGCACTTCCAGAAGGGGATCAATTCCCACTATTACAGACCCCTGCCCCTATGCTTAGGCAATCGTCTCACTAAGCCCAGTGGGCAAGACGCCAAATAATGTATCAATATACTGCTGTCATTTCTATATCTTCCCTTGTCAATTTCATTGACAATTCTGTTCAATAAAATCATGCTCTACTAAATACTATGTCTTAATCTCCTGAATTACCTTTGTTTTCCCTCCACTATGGTGCTCCTCTCTAAATGGAAGGTATTTGCAGGTTCCAAGAATAAAGCTGCACCAATGACTGATGAATAAGCTTTTCAAAACAAATGTAAACTAGAGGGATAATTACAATATTAGAAAGATCATAGCAGTGAGGAGTTCCTTGTGTTGCACCCAATGGACTGATAAAGCCAGGAACAAGTCTTCAACTGCTAGGCTGGAGCCTGATAATTCTTCACATTGCATCTGGAATTTTGATTTTTACTGTGAAGGGAATACATCAGTCAGACTGTCATCTGAGCCCTAAGCTGATTCATGGAAGATAAAATTGTCTTCTGGGCTTGTAAATCTGACAATAAAAACTTGGGTTCAGCTCTATATATCATCAGCATTCAGGTGTGTTTTTGTAGTTTTTGAATCCATTGTTCACTGTAAAGCCTAATGATTAAATGAGTAAATTCCGGCTCTGAAACATCGTAACAGAACTCCTTATGAGTGCTGCCTGCCTGCTCAGACCACACATGCTTCATCTGCACTCGAATGAAGAGCCATCTGCAGCTCAGGAGAGGACTGACACCAGCACCACGTTGTTTTCACATCTGGAATTTTTACAACAGGAGGTTGTCATCTGAACCTAAAGATGATTCACATTGATTCCCTTCTCAGCTTGAGAAGTTTACACTTACCTTGTGGCATCCGACTTGAAAGAGAGGTGGGGGGGGGGGGGGGGTACACAATATTCCTCTGCCTAATATTTTTGTTCAACGGGATGAACACCTCGCATAGATTGATTATTGTATTGTTTGTTTTTTAGCAGGTGTCACCGGGATGCTCTGAAGGATGAGGCTGTGCTCCAACTATTTTTACTCTACTTATTTATCTTTATGTGTTTGATACATATAAGACTTTGTATTCCAATAAAGGTGGTTGTCCTGACTGAAAATTGAAAAATGCAAATACTATTTGTTCTTTCAGATATACATGTTCAAAATGTCTGTTGCTCATCATTCCAGTTCAACTCATATTGTCTAGTAATGCTAACAGCATCTTATCTTAACTGCAGTTTTCCATTAAGAGGAAAATTATTCCAAACTTTCAAAAAACAGGCCCAAAGTGTAATTATTGTGTGTTTCTTTCATTAATCCCCTGTAATCTATGTGGTTTTGTATCAACAGAAAGGGGAATTCCTTATTCATGATTACTAAACTCATCATCCAGACAATAAGCATCAGTACAAAATGAATGTACATATTGTGTGTGTGATGTACACGCAAAGACCTGCAGAAATATGAAGACACGTCTGCTTGTAGATCAGTGCAACTCCCCAGAGCTATGCAGCTAACATGACAAGGCTTTGCATGTTCCTACTTTTTGTATTGATTAATACAAAGCAGCATGCTAATTTGCCTAGGCCCAGCTTGATTTCCCTGTGAAAACTGGTTAAAAAGTCAGCTTACTTCATGGTGTACTGTATTTAGCACTGGTGAAATACTTACAGTGCAATACATTCTGTATATAGCATGTTTTAAAGAGTGTACAGCCAGTTCAATATTGCCACACATCCTATCTGTTGTCCATTGCCAGTTATACTGTATTTATACAATGCTTAAGGTGGTTTCAGCCAATCGCAGCTCCTCATTTATTATGCAGCAATGGCACAAGCCCAACCCACAGCACGTGCCATGGATGAGGTCCATACTCTGCACAGCACCGCCTCCTTCAAGCTGAGGAGAGGAGAAACCACAAACTTCAGGGAAACACAGTAATGGTTACACTTGGCCAGTCGAAACTCTCACCTTTGGCTAACCAGCCACTGCTTCTTGATTATTGCAAATAAGAACATAAGAAAGTTTACAAATAAGAGGAGGCCATTCAGCCCATCTTGCTCGTTTGGTTGTTAGTAGCTTATTGATCCCAGAATCTCATCAAGCAGCTTCTTGAAGGATCCCAGGGTGTCAGCTTCAACAACATTACTGGGGAGTTGGTTCCAGACCCTCACAATTTTCTGTGTAAAAAAGTGCCTCCTATTTTCTGTTCTGAATGCCCCTTTATCTAATGTCCATTTGTGACCCCTGGTCCTTGTTTCTTTTTTCAGGTCAAAAAAGTCCCCTGGGTCGACATTGTCTATACCTTTTAGGATTTTGAATGTTTGAATCAGATTGCCGCGTAGTCTTCTTTGTTCAAGACTGAATAGATTCAATTCTTTTAGCCTGTCTGCAAATTTAACAAGTTTGCTTACTATACCAGAATCTAAATCATTAATGTAGATTAGGAATAGCAGAGGAGCTACTACTGATGTGGTACACTGGTTACCTCGCTCCATTTTGAGGTTTCTCCTCTAATCAGTACTTTCTGTTTTCTACATGTTAACCAGTCCCTAATCCATGTGCATGCATTTCCTTGAATACTGCATTCAGTTTGAGAATTAATCTTTTATGCAGGACTTTGTCAAAAGCTTTCTGGAAATCTAAATAAACCATGTTGTATGCTTTGCAATTATCCATTTTCAATGTTGCATCCTCAAAAAAGTCAAGCAGGTTAGTTAGACACGATCTCCCTTTCCTAAAACCATGCTGACTGTCTCCTAGGATATTGTTACCATATAGGTAATTTTCCATTTTAGATCTTATTATAGTTTCCATAAGTTTACATATAATAGAAGTCAGGCTTATTGGTCTTTAGTTACCTGGTTCGGTCTTGTCTCTCTTTTTGTGGATCGGTATTACGTTTGCAATTTTCCAGTCTGACGGTACTGGAAAATTGTTGACTAGGATTCGAATGAATCCTAGTCAACAATACAAACAATACAAACAATAGCTGGTTGTTCCAATATTATGAGAAGATTCAGCACCCCCTAGATCGCTAGGGGGTGCTGAATCTTCTCATAATATTGGAACAACCAGCTATTGTTTGTATTGTATCTTGATACCACTTGCTGTAATGAAGAGCAGACACATTAGCCTCCCACTGCACGCACTCTTTGACAGTAGAAAAAAAAACATTTAACGGAAAGTAGAACAATTTAACTATGTAACAATTGAACTTGGAAAGGCATCAACATATTTTGCTATTACAAGTAGAAAAGAAAACAAAACAGGATCTGTGACTTTCCCTCCATACTGTATTTCACCTGCTTCCCCCTGCTATGGGTCAAATGTCTTCTGACAATTTTCAAAAGTCTAGCAGTCATTTATCTGTTCCAATTTCGCTAACACTAACATCCAATTTTACAGCTAACAGATTTAAATTCAGTGAACGCCATCAGGACAATATCTTTTAAACATTCCCACTCGTAGTAAAAGCCCCACTCGTAGTAAAAGCATTCTTAAATGAGGAGCATATTGCATATTGCATTGCAGTGGCTTCAGACTGCTAGGAAAATTCTGTATTGTTTTTGGCTGCTTTTAAAATATCAAAACCAAAGCGCACAATACATATAAGCCAAATGGTTGCTTACAGTGTTTTCATAAGACGTATCATTTTAACAAATTGCACTCCAGGCCGCAGCTTTGGAGAGAGCTGCAAATCTTTGTGCCACCTCCTCATACAGGCAACACCAGGATAACAAACATGGAAGATTAACCATCACAGATGCAGCGTGTTTTATTTTTTCCATTGGGAGTGATTAAGGCGGCTTATTGAGGACTCTTTTTTAAAAAGCCCGCAATCCACATACATGCTGCCTGTGGCTGCCTGGAGGATTAAGCTCCAGTAAGTGGTAGGGATTTGGAGGAGTGACTCAAGCTCAACTACAATGGAAAGCAGCATCTGGAGGGTTGTGTAAAGTGAAGAACATTTCCATAGTAAACCAGCAACTGTGTGTGCTGTATGTATGTATAACACACTTCCCCTATGAGGACAGCAACAAGACCTTATATAAATGAGTTACCGGAGCGTGTTTCCTGTGGTGTGATCAGCACTGAATGTCCTGGAACAAATACCCTTGATCAAATTCATGAGCAATTACCATGATGTAGCCTTCACATGAATCACTCACTATAGAGATCAGATATAAGTAAGGCTTCTGATTTTCGGTTTTAACCGATAAAACACCCCCGATACAAAATAAATGAAATCAGTGGATAGCCAATAAACACCGGAAAAACTGTGGAAATAGTTAATCAATTCACGCTGAATTTACCCTTTTTTCTATTAAAAAATAAAACCTACTACAAGTTATTACTGCTGCTGGGCAATGTCCCGCCTTCCTGACTTGCATCTATCACTGATTCGTTCTAAATACTTTAAACTTGCCCTAACTACTGAGTGATAGCACATTCCTACATTTCTATTGGAGACTTCACTTGCGAGATTTAAAACGAGATTACAACCAGGATGGAGGTTTGTTAGCGGGATTTAAAGCTATATTACAGTTAAGATGTGGAGGTTTTAAAACAGAACTGTGTCAAAATGTAAAAAAAATGCCTACACACAAAAACCCAGAAGAATATGTCCGTGACCACAAGGATTTCATTGTGGAAGACAGCAAAGGAAAGAAGGTACAACTTAAATGTGCAAGTACTGTCGAGTTACTACTATACATATTTTGACAGAAAAAAAAACGCTGAAGCATTTTGGAAAGTAACCAAAAACACAAATTTCAGTATATAAAAAAACGAAAGCCCCGAAAAAAATGATTTACAAAAAATTTGAAAATAGTTAAAAATAAGCACTGAAAAATACAATTAATAAAACCCGAAAAACAGAAGCCCTAGATATAAGTGACCATAAGCTAGATTCCAATACCATCCCAAAAGGATGCCCACTTCTCTAGATAGATCTGCTAATGTTAGTTTAACTTACACTGCCTGTTCCTGTCAGGACCTGTATACCCCACTGGATTTAGCATCAGCCTCAATTTGAGATGCAAATTAGTTTACCCAACAATGCTGTCCTGATACCCTGAAGGCAGTGGCTATTCTCAATACGATAATGCATCTTTTCACTGTGCTAGAGTTGTGTGTGAATGGTTAGAGGATATTGATAGAAATTGCATTGTCCATGGCCATCACAATTATGTATGTTTTAGAATCTAAGGTGCATTTGTCATTACGTTTTTTTGCCTACCTTTGTGAACTGATCGTGTGAAACGTAAGTGACTGAATTACCATTCCTCAAGTCGCACCTTGTGGAGTCTATGAAATGATCAGGGCAAACGCGGGCCCAATGCAATACAAGGTTCAGCTTCTAATAAAGTGGTCAGGTCCAGGGGAGGTGGAAATACATTGGAGCCTATGATATTCTGTCATCCTATAGGAAAAGCTGTTCTCAACCATACCACTTTGAAAACGAAAGAGAAAACTGATATTGTATTGTTCTTGGAACCAAATGGCCTGACCTGCTAAAGTTAAAGCTCAGGACCTGCATGTACACGACTGTTTTTAATCGTACCAGTTTAATTAAATCCCATCCCATCACAGCTCTCTTTTTTTTCAGCACTGTGTTGTCAAATAATCTCTTTTGGAATCCTGTGTTTTTTATTGCTTTTTCTAAATGAGTGTTTGCTCTCTCTCTCTCTCTCTCTCTCTCTCTCTCTCTCTCTCTCTCTCTCTCTCTCTCTCTCTCTCTCTCTCTAAAGTCAGCAGTTCTGAAAGCCGTGCTGTGCCAAAGAGTTGGGTGTCACTTTAACGGGTGCACACTCCTGTTCTCTGTATTGTCTCTGTCGGTGTCCCTTGATTTCATTCCACCTTCATGGGTTTTGCCAATAGTAGCTTTTAACTCATACAGATACAGAATTTCTAAATAAATAAAATGTAACAACCTCTCTTTAGGAGATTCCTGGCAGAATGTTTTTATTTATTTATTGATGTATTTATTTTTGTGCCCCAGAGATGGCAACCTTGCTGCTAGTGTGGGATACTTTAGTTCTGCCCTCATACACACTCCAGTCAGGGGATAGGACTCTTTAGTTCTGCCCTCATACACACTCCAGTCAGGGGATAGGACTCTTTGGTTCTGCCCTCATACACACTCCAGTCAGGGGATAGGACTCTTTGGTTCTGCCCTCATACACACTCCAGTCAGGGGATAGGACTCTTTGGTTCTGCCCTCATACACACTCCAGTCAGGGGATAGGACTCTTTGGTTCTGCCCTCATACACACTCCAGTCAGGGGATAGGACTCTTTGGTTCTGCCCTCATACACACTCCAGTCGGGGGATAGGACTCTTTAGTTCTGCCCTCATACACACTCCAGTCAGGGGGGACTCTTTTGTTCTGCCCTCATACACACTCCAGTCAGGGGAAAGGACTATTTAGTTCTGCCCTCATACACACTCCAGTCAGGGGATAGGACTCTTTGGTTCTGCCCTCATACACACTCTAGTCAGGGGATAGGACTCTTTGGTTCTGCCCTCATACACACTCCAGTCAGGGGATAGGACTCTTTGGTTCTGCCCTCATACACACTCCAGTCAGGGGGGACTCTTTTGTTCTGCCCTCATACACACTCCAGTCAGGGGAAAGGACTATTTAGTTCTGCCCTCATACACACTCCAGTCAGGGGATAGGACTCTTTGGTTCTGCCCTCATACACACTCTAGTCAGGGGATAGGACTCTTTGGTTCTGCCCTCATACACACTCCAGTCAGGGGATATATGACTCTTTCGTTCTGCCCTCATACACACTCCAGTCAGGGGATAGGACTCTTTGGTTCTGCCCTCATACACACTCCAGTCAGGGGATAGGACTCTTTGGTTCTGCCCTCATACACACTCCAGTCAGGGGATAGGACTCTTTGGTTCTGCCCTCATACACACTCCAGTCAGGAGATAGGACTCTTTCGTTCTGCCCTCATACACACTCCAGTCAGGGGATAGGACTCTTTAGTTCTGCCCTCATACACACTCCAGTCAGGGGATAGGACTCTTTGGTTCTGCCCTCATACACACTCCAGTCAGGGGATATAGGACTCTCTATGGTATTCAAACCCTACACTCTCTTGGAAGTTGCCTGGGGTTCCTCACATGTTATCATGTCTATTTATGCATAAAAAACAGCAAGTACTGTTTCAAAGACTAGAATCTTATATGTCTTAAAGCAATGCGACACACAAACACCCTCTTCTGTCCTCTCCCTAGTGGTGTCTTTATTCTCAAAACTGTGAAAAGCTCGACTGATTGTCTATCCAGTCTTGCTAATATTTCAAAGCTGTGGTACCAACTTCAGAGAGGATCAGTGCCAAGTCTGGTTCCTACTAACTGATTGACTTCAAAACGTTGTAGATCCCCTTAGGACCAACAACAGGACCTGGTGGCCAATTCCATACAGTGGCCACTACGTGCCTTCGTTCTAAAGCTGTCCCACTAGAGTAGATTTCAAACAGAGTCCTCTGGTGCTGGGATCTCTCGCTTTTAGTCACAATGGCTACATGGTTACATGTAATTATTTGTTAACTGTTAGTATACCAAAGAGAAGCAATGGACAAATAGAGAGCAAAGAGCTGTGAATAGGCATGATCTTCACACATTGCAGACTTAACCAACCCTTGAACCCCAGCCAATTCAGAAACATTATCTGAACATCTGATCTTTTGGAATTAGCTGAATGAACCACAATCTGCACAAACCTGTGCCGTGCCCTGCAGTGCCGCTCCTTAGTTTCCCTTTAATGTTTTAGCGGGTACACAGTGGAGGGTTATTGTTACAATCATGCAGCTAATTAGAATGGTCTTTGTTGTAGAGTGTAAACAAAGAAGCACCTGAAATGAAAATCATCTTTGTTTGTGTTTGAAATGCCAAAGAGCTTGAGGCATAGGGGCTCCCGAGTGGCGCATCCAGTAAAGGCGCTCCTCGCAGGATGTGCCCTATAGCCTGGAGATCGCTGGTTCGAATCCAGGCTATGTCACAGCTGACCGTGACCGAGAGTTCCTAGGGGGCGGCGCACAATTGGCTGAGCGCTGCCCGGGTAGGGAGGGCTTAGGTCGGCAGGGGAATCCACGGCTCACCGCACATCAGCGACCCCTGTGGCCGATAGGGCGCCTGTGGCTCTGCAGTGGAGCCGCCAGATCTGTGTTGTCCTCCTGCACTATAGGTCTGGTAGCATTGCTGTGGATCTGCAGTGCGAAAAATGACGGCTTGGAAGGAGCACGTTTCGGAGGACGCGTGTTTCAGCCTCCGTTTCCTGAGTCGGCGGGGGGGTTGCGAGCAGTGAGCCGGGGATACAGATAATAATTGGGCATGCTAAATTGGGGTGAAAACCGGGGTAAAAATAATTGGCGACGACTAAATTTATAAAAAAAAAATAAAAAAAAATAAAAAAAAATAAAAAAAAGAGCTTGAGGCATCAAAACTGAGGAATTCCTTTCATTTAAATGTTCTTATATGCGTTTTCACCACACTGTAACAAAAAACGACAAAATTATTAATACTGCAGTACTCCGGACACAGTAGCTTTGTAGTACTGCATTTCTAATACATTTCAGCCAATATCATTAGTTTTAGACATGCAGCACAATGTATTACTTGTATTAATTACAGTTCACTGGTACCAAATACTTTTTAAAGGCACACACAGAATTTGATGAATTTAGCTAAACTGATTGTGGGCTCCTAGTTCAAAGTGCAGTAGCTGCCCAGTGGTATGTCAAGACTGGACTACATTACATTTGAGACACCAACAACCTGGACTGGTGAACCCAAGCATACAGTATGAAACATATAATCAACATTGATATGGAACACCTTAACACAACAAGGATTCTTGTATTTGTATGACTCTGTTTAATTGTTATATATGAATGAGATCAAGTTGGACTATTAACCTGCTCTGACTTATCAGGACGTTCTTGGAAACTAAAAGAAAACGCCATTTCTTATGCTAGCTTGTCTTGCATATAAATACAAATGAATAGCACAGCTGATTACAGACTGCCCTTTGGAAAATAACATTATGCCCCCTTTCACGACTTAAATCTCCACTGTTCGTCTTCTTCCTCCAGCTAATACTCAAACTTATTCCTCATCCTCACCACTTTTCAACTGCTCAGTATTTTATGATTTTATGTTCCACCCCCCGACCCTACACCTTCCCACCTTGGGGTACGAAACCACATCCCTCTACCAAAAACACCAGCGCAGTCAAACAGTGAAACTCAGCGCACTGACAAAGCCGTCAGCCAAAATGATTCTCTACTTGGCATTTGTTTTTATTATATTTTTACCTGGAATAACTATTTAGTGTTTGAAGGATGACATCTGGTTAAAAATAGGTGTGGACAAACCTTAAAAAGGGACCAGTTCTCCAGATCATATCACTCCCATTTCCTCAGAAGTGCAGGGCTGAAATATGCACACTAATTACTATGAAGAAATCACACGTCTACCATAATATATGTTTTTTTCATACAGTGAATTGTGAGACCTACAAAGTGAAAGTACCTGATATTAAGATTTACTGGAATTATTGTGCATGTCTTTTACATTTCAGTGATGTAAAAAAAGGCTTCTCATTTTACAATCAGTAAATAAACCTCAATGTACTTTAATTGCTATAAATACAAACTTCAAAGACCATTTCTGTAAACTTACACTAACATAGTCAAAAAGATGTGCTTGGTAAACGATCAACAGTAAATAAAACAAAAAAGCAAGGCCAGGTGCAGCATGAAATATGGAATTTTAAAAGATGGATTTTTTTTTTCTCGTACAATACTGTGCTTCCAAGATCACTGTACGCTTCAGATGGAAGCTGACCAGACATGATGAAATATAGTTTTATTGAAAGCTGTTGCAATACTGTTGGCTAGCAGCCTCTTTCCTAATGGAGCGCTGTGGTACCTCATGACATTTTACATTATATGGAATGTGTTATGCTGACAGTAGATGGCCTGCCAACAAGCCAGGACATTGATCTCCAATACCTCCATCACCCTCAAACCCAAGGCCAAGGCCAGAGGGAGGCAGGGAAGGTGGTCCTGCAAATCTCCAGTACCTCCATGTTAAACTTTCAACAAGGTGTATATTGAAAGATATCTTCAAAGATCTAACAATAGACTTGCGTTTGTCCACTATTCTGTACTGTTTCATTCTTCATAGGTCAGTTCAGCAAATCCAGGAGCTGATGAGTGAGCATTTCAATTTCAGGTTCTTTTGACCTGTAATCATTAATATGGTTTGCTTAAGGCACATCACCCCTAAATGCTAGGAAGGACCTCATTTCAAAAGATATTTGAAGAAATTTGGGATGTGTTATGTTTTATTAACACCACAGACATGGTGGCCAGTGTGCACTTTTGTATGACATTGGTTTTATGTTGGGAAATATTTTTAAGAATAATAAAAAACTGAAATATCTTGCTTGCATAAGTATTCAACCCCCACACATTAATATTTGGTAGAGCCACCTTTCACTGCAATAACAGCTTTAAGTCTTTTGGGGTAAGTATGTACCAGCTTTGCACACAGTGTCGGAGTGATTTTGGCCCATTCTTCTTGGAAGATTTGCTCCAGGTTGTTCAGATTGGTTGGATGACGCTTGTGGACCACAATTTTCAAATAGTGCCACATTCTCAATGGGATTGAGATCAGGACTTTGACTGGGCCACTGTAGGACATTCACCTTTTTGTTCTTGAGCCACTCCAGTGTTGCTTTGGCCTTGTGCTTGGGATCATTGTCCTGCTGAAAGGTGAATTTCCTCCCAAGCTTCAGTTTTTTAGCGGACTGAAGCAGGTTCTCTTTCAGTATTTCCCTGTATTTTGCTCCATCCATTCTTCCTTCAATTTTAACAAGATGCCCAGTCCCTGCTGATGAGAAGCATCCCCACAGCATGATGCTGCCACCACCATACTTCACTGTAGGGATGGTGTGTCTTGAGGCATGGGCAGTGTTAGGTTTGCGCCACACATAGCGCTTTGAGTTTTGGCCAAAAAGCTTTATCTTGGTCTCATCTGACCACAAAACCTTTTCCAACATCGCAGCTGGGTCACTCTCATGCTTTTTGGCAAACTCCAGACGTGCTTTCAGATGGTACTTTTTGAGTAACGGCTTCTTTCTTGCCACCCTCCCATACAGGCCAGTGTTATGCAGAGCTCTTGATATGGTTGACTGGTGCACCATTACTCCACTCCCAGCCACTGCACTCTGTAGCTCCTTCAAAGTGATTGTTGGCCTCTCTGTGGCTTCTCTCACAAGTCTCCTTCTTGTTTGAGCACTGAGTTTTGAGGGACGGCCTTTTCTTGGCAGTGCCTGGGTGGTGTGATGCAGCTTCCACTTCCTGATTATTGATCCAACTGTGCTCACTGGGATATCCAAACACTTGGATATTATTTTGTACCCTTCCCCTAATTTATGCATTTGTATTACTTTATCTCTAACTTCTGTAGAATGCTCTTTGTTCTTCATTTTCCTTCAGATTCACAGCCTGACCAATGATCCTTCAACAGTGGGGTTTTTATCCAGAAAATGTGACAGCAACTTTAATGGTTCACAGGTGGAGGCCAATGGTAAGGTAATTGTGTCCTCGTTAGGGCAATTTCTTTCATCGGTGTAAACTGGGAGCTTCCACAGCACAGGGGTTGAATACTTATGCAAGCAAGATATTTCAGTTTTTTATTTTTCTTAAAAATATTTCCCAACATAAAACCAATGTCACCTTACAATAATTGATTTTGAGTTTCAGTGTTTTAAAATAAAATATCAAACAGAACGAAATTTCAATGTACAATTTGTAATTCAGTAATATGAGAAAATTGGTCAGGGGTCTGAATACTTTTGCAAGGCACTGTATATATATATATATATATATATATATATATATATATATATATATATATATATATATATATATACAGACATGCTCAAATTTGTTGGTACCCCTCCACAAAAAACGAAGAATGCACAATTTTCTCTGAAATAACTTGAAACTGACAAAAGTAATTGGCATCCGCCATTGTTTATTCCATATTTAATAGAAATCAGATCAGGACTCATAGAAGGCCACTTCAGAATAGTCCAAAGTTTTGTTCTTATCCATTCTTGGGTGCTTTTAGCTGTGTGTTTTGGGTCATTATCCTGGTGGAGGACCCATGACCTGCGACTGAGACAGAGCTTTCTGACACTGGGCAGTACGTTTCGCTCCAGAATGCCTTGATAGTCTTGAGATTTCATTGTGCCCTGCACAGATTCAAGGCACCCTGTGCCAGGCGCAGCAAAGCAGCCCCAAAACATAACCAAGCCTCCTCCATGTTTCACTGTAGGTATGGTGTTCTTTTCTTTGAAAGCTTCATTTTTTCGTCTGTGAACATAAAGCTGATGTGACTTGCCGAAAAGCTCCAGTTTTGACTCATCTGTCCAAAGGACATTCTCCCAGAAGGATTGTGGCTTGTCAATATGCATTTTAGCAAATTCCAGTCTGGCTTTTTTTATGTTTTTCTGTCAAAAGTGGAGTCCTCCTGGGTCTTCTTCCATGGAGCCCACTTTCGCTCAAAAAGCGACGGATGGTGCGATCAGAAACTGACGTACCTTCACCTTGGAGTTCAGCTTGTATCTCTTTGGCAGTTATCCTTGGTTCTTTTTCTACCATTCGCACTATCCTTCTGTTCAATCTGGGGTCGATTTTCCTCTTGCGGCCGCGCCCAGGGAGGTTGGCTACAGTTCCTTGGACCTTAAACTTTTTAATAATATTTGCAACTGTTGTCACAGGAACATCAAGCTGCTTGGAGATGGTCTTGTAGCCTTTACCTTTACCATGCTTGTCTATTATTTTCTTTCTGATCTCCTCAGACAACTCTCTCCTTTGCTTTCTCTGGTCCATGTTCAGTGTGGTGCACACAATGGTACCAAACAGCACAGTGACTACTTTTCTCCATTTAAATAGGCTGAATGACTGATTACAAGATTGGAGACATGTGTGATACTAATTAAAGAAACTAATTAGTTTGAAATATCTCTATAATCCAATTATTTATTATCTTTTCTAAGGGGTACCAACAAATGTGTCCAGGGCATTTTAGAATATCTTTGTAGAATAAGCAATAATTCATCTCTTTTCACAGCTTCTTTGCTTTATTCTATGACATACCAAAGGCATGCAAGTATACATATAAAATAGCTTTTAATTTCATCACTTTTCAGGAGGAATGAAGCATTATTTCAATGAGCTGTAAGGGTACCAACAAATTTGAGCACGTCTGTATATATATATATATATATATATTCTTTAAAGCCAACATCAGTTCTTACCAGAACGAAACTCACTTGGTCTCTTGACCAGATTGGAATCTTAGATGTCTCAGGGGATTATTAAGGAGAATGCTGTCTTTGTGAAGTGTGCATGGGACTGGGGCTCACACTGACGTAATTCATGACCTCTGCACATCACTTCAGCCCTCCAACATGCCCACCTTGGGTACTGGATTTTTCAATTGCTTTAGAACACAAACGAGAGGAGGCCATTCCGCCCATCTGGCTCGTTCTGTTGTTAGTAGCTTATTGATCCCAGAATCTCATCAAACAGCTTCTTGAAGGATCCCAGGGTGTCAGCTTCAACAACATTACTGGGGAGTTGGTTTCAGACCCTCACAATTCTCTGTGTAAAAAAGTGCCTCCTATTTTCTGTTTTGAATGCCCCTTTATCTAATCTCCATTTGTGACACATGGTCCTTGTTTCTTTAGGTCGAAAGATTCAATTCTTTTAGCCTGTCTGCATACGACATGCCTTTTAAACCCGGGATAATTCTGGTCGCTCTTCTTTGCAGTCTTTCTAGAGCAGCAATATCCTTTTTGTAATGAGGTGACCATAACTGAACACAATATTATTATTATTATTTATTTCTTAGCAGACGCCCTTATCCAGGGTGACTTACAATTGTTACAAGATATCACATTATTTCACATTGTACATTATTTCACATTATACAGATATCACATTATTTTTTACATACAATTACCCATTTATACAGTTGGGTTTTTACTGGAGCAATCTAGGTAAAGTACCTTGCTCAAGGGTACAGCAGCAGTGTCCCCCACTTGGGAATGAACCCACAACCCTCCGGTCAAGAGTCCAGAGCCCTAACCACTACTCCACACTGCTGCCTCGATATTCTAGATGAGGTCTTACTAATGCATTGAACGGCAGGGTGAGTCTAAGCTCTGCTTGCAGGAGTGTTGGGCGGGGGGCGGGGTGTGCTGTCATGAGGTTTGTGGGAATGAATCCACAATGTTCTAGCCGCAGCACTCCTGAGCCTCGCTCAGCTCATTGAAGGGATAGTGCGAGCTGACCAGAGAGCTGGCAGCTCCATGTCACCTGGAATTAATCTTGAAGACTTCAACACCAGAAGCTTGTTTCTCTTTCCATTATAATTTCAAGGCTTTTACTTTTGTCTGGGAACAGTTTCAGACCCTTTGAGACACCTACAGCTAGGCCATAAGATTTGAATCACCTAGAATTTTAGTAAAAACACTATATGGACATAATTTAGTTATTTTATTTAACATCATGTAATGAAATAAACTACAAAATGATATCACAAAAGTCTATCGGAAGCCATAATAAGAGTACAGTTTTTCATGTTACAATTCGACAAATTTTTCAATTTTTGTTAGGTTTTCATTAAGTATATGGAAAACTACAAAGCGGTAGGTCATTTAATATGCTAATGTAACACTATTCAGCAGGTTTCATTCGACTTTATGAAGTAAAATGTGTTAATTCTATAGAGTGATGCAACACCTTTGGCCAAAGCTGTACATCTCTGTTTCCATGGAGACTGGTATTGGCACATGGAGATGCTTGACTGGCTGTGTTGCTCTGTCATGTTTAGTAGCACAATTGAATAGTTACTGTAGACTGCGTCTCTCTTCTTATACCTTCTCGTGAGCACCTGAGCACATTGACACTTCTTTAAATGAAGTAACAATCTTTCATTTACTATATTTTCAATAAATATTTTGTCAATAACGTCTTTCTCTTTTATCACATGACAATGTTACTGTCACCCCTGCTTCGGAAAAGGGACATGAGGCGACACACTTACGACACAAAATACGTATTTAATTGATCTGCAATTAGAACATAAGAACATAAGAAAGTTTACAAACGAGAGGAGGCCATTCAGCCCATCTTGCTTGTTTGGTTGTTAGTAGCTTATTGATCCAAGAATCTCATCAAGCAGCTTCTTGAAGGATCCCAGGGTGTCAGCTTCAACAACATTACTGGGGAGTTGGTTCCAGACCCTCACAATTCTCTGTGTAAAAAAGTGCCTCCTATTTTCTGTTCTGAATGCCCCTTTATCTAATCTCCATTTATGCCCCCTGGTCCTTTTTTCTTTTTTCAAGTCAAAGAAGTCCCCCGGGTTGACATTGTCTATACCTTTTAGGATTTTGAATGTTTGAATCAGATCGCCGCGTAGTCTTCTTTGTTCAAGACTGAATAGATTCAATTCTTTTAGCCTGTCTGCATACGACATGCCTTTTAAACCCGGGATAATTCTGGTCGCTCTTCTTTGCACTCTTTCTAGAGCAGCAATATCCTTTTTGTAACGAGGTGACCAGAACTGTGAACACAATATTCTAGGTGAGGTCTTACTAATGCATTGTAGCGTTTTAACATTACTTCCCTTGATTTAAATTCAACCCTTCTCACAATATATCCAAGCATCTTGTTAGCCTTTTTTATAGCTTCCCCACATTGTCTAGATGAAGACATTTCTGAGTCAACATAAACTCCTAGGTCTTTTTCATAGTTCCCTTCTTCAATTTCACTATCTCCCATATGATATTTATAATGCATATTTTTATTGCCCGCATGCAATACTTTACACTTTTCTCTATTAAATTTCATTTGCCATGTGTCTGCCCAATTTTGAATGCTGTCTAGATCATTTTGAATGACCTTTGCTGCTTCAACAGTGTCTGCCACTCCTCCTATTTTTGTGTCGTCTGCAAATCTAACGAGTTTGCTTACTATATCAGAGTCTAAATCATGAATGTAGATTAGGAATAGCAGAGGACCTAATACTGATCCCTGTGGTGCACCACTGGTTACCTTGCTCCATTTCGAGGTTTCTCCTCTAATCAGTACTTTCTGTTTTCTACCTGTTAACCACTCCCTAATCCATGTGCATGCATTTCCTTGAATCCCTACTGCGTTCAGTTTCAGAATTAATCTTTTATGCGGGACTTTGTCAAAAGCTTTCTGGAAATCTAAATAAACCATGTCGTATGCTTTCCAGTTATCAATTTTCAATGTTGCATCCTCAAAAAAGTCAAGTAGGTTAGTTAGACATGATCTCCCTTTCCTAAAACCATGCTGACTGTCTCCCAGGATATTGTTACCATATAGGTAATTTTCCATTTTGGATCTTATTATAGTTTCCATAAGTTTACATATAATAGAAGTCAGGCTTATTGGTCTGTAGTTACCTGGTTCGGTTTTGTCTCCCTTTTTGTGGATCGGTATTACGTTTGCTATTTTGCAGTCTGTCGGTACAACCCCTGTGTCAAGAGACTGTTGCATGATCTTGGTTAGCGGTTTGTAAATAACTTCTTTCATTTCTTTGAGTACTATTGGGAGGATCTCATCTGGCCCAGTGGATTTGTTTATTTTAAGAGCTCCTAGTCCATTTAACACTTCTGCCTCTGTTATGCTAAAGTTATTTAAAATTGGATAGGAACAGGTCGACATGTGGGGCATGTTGTCCGTGTCCTCCTTTGTAAAAACCTGTGAAAAGTAATCATTTAATATATTTGCTATTTTTGCCATTTGTGTCTCTTAGACATTTAACCTCCTCTTTGAATGTTCTCTTGCTGTTATAATATTGGAAAAACATTTTGGAATTGGTTTTAGCCCCCTTAGCAATATTGATTTCTATCTCTCTCTTGGCCTTTCTAACTTCCTTTTTGACTTGTGTTTGCAGTTCCAAGTACTCTTTCTGTGTGCTTTGTTTTTGGTCCCTTTTAAACGCTCTGTAAAGTGCCTTTTTTCGCTGAATATTTTTTTTAATTGATCTATTAAACCATTTTGGCCATTTTGTTTTAGATTTAGATTTGTCTACTTTTGGGATATAATTGTTTTGTGCCTCTAGTACTACATTTTTAAAAAAAATTACTGAAGTTCAGTCACACGTCAACAGATAAGCAATATGTGTATCTGGCTTTTGACTGCCATTGCAATGCTGTACTCATATCCCATAAGCATGTTAAGTATGTTTATTATGACCACTAACAAATATTAATGTGTTGGAAATATACTGGTATCTTGCCATTTTCACATGGTTACAATTCCTGATTTTAAATTGACTGTTTAAAACTTTATTTACAATGGCAAGAAATATTCCTGAGCTCTGATTGGTCAGCCTTGCACTAGATCCAACATCAACCTCCTCACTGAAAAACTTAGATAGACATATCAATTCGTCACAGCTGTCAATAACACAGAATATGTGACACAATTCCTGAAGTGAATTTTACCTTAAACAACATGACAGCTGTGGAAACCTTGCTTGGCAAAGAACCTTCAAACACAGAGCAGCCAGGAGACCAGACAGCACCTCTCAATGAGAGGAAGAAAAAAAAAACAGAAAAAAGTCACGATAGAACACCTTAATACAGTTCTACAACAATTGTATGCCTCTGTCAGAAATAGCTCTGGAGAGCCATATGGCATAAGTAGTTACGTGGCGCTCAGAGCAGGCTTAAACAGATACTTAAATGAACTGCCCCTGAGCTGTAACATTTATATACTGTCAAATGCAGAGGTCATCTTTGCCAACAATGTGTTCACGGCATTCATCACAAACTTGAGAAGCCCTGTTGCTATTAACTCACAGAAATAACACTTTAGTATATCTATTAGAATGTCATAGTGAATACTTTACTACAGCTGTAAATGGAAAACAGGAACTATTTTATGAGGCGGAATGTTATTTCCACATTTGTCGAATTCAAATCACTTTTAAACACATGAGTCTTATTTGCTATTGTTTTACATCCTTATATATATTTCAATATTTACAGTCATCACCCCTTAAGATGCTGGACCAGATCTATAAGCACTAACGCCACCCGCACCCCAAAGAAGCAATGATAGTGTGTGCAGAATTTATCGTGACATCCAAGCATACGCTTACCTGAAACCTTGAGGGTAATGGAGAGAGCAGTCTGACTGCAGGATAAGTGAGCTAATCACTGTTTAAATGAAGCCTGGATAACTGGCACTATACAGTATTGATCATATTGATAAAGCATTAGTGTACTTTCAAGAGCATTCATGTCCTATTTACTGTATTCACCAGCTTTATAAATGTTGTTTAACACTAAAAATACAGTATAATAAACTGTGCCGTGTATAGCAATTCCTGTCTGTCTTGCACACGACTGGATAGTGACACGTTCTTCAAATGCAGAGCAAACCTGCAGTACCTGGGGACTATTTCAGAGAACAAAATGTTCAAACAAAGCCCTGTGATTTGGAAAGTGGGTGTCTTTGGATGGTCCTGAAAATAATTAAACTTTTCAGAATTATGAAACCAAGATCAATGAAGTGTGGGGTGATAGTTACATAAAGAATGAGTTACAACAGGTACAGTTATCTAAAATATCTTGGATGGGCCTAAAAGGGAAGCGTCACACGATGGAATGTTACTCGAGCCCTTAATGATAGCCTTCAGGCAACAAGGAAAAAGCCCCACTGGCTCTGACACGAGCAGCAGCAGCAGCTACCCGGTCATGGCTGCTTACTTTGTGTTTCTAGAGATATGCACAGGAAGTGGCAGGCCACCTGACTACCTCCTGGATTAAAGCTGTTGTGTGTGGACGTCACCACGGCCTGATGGTTGTATTATTAGAATACAATCGGACAGGGATCAGATTTGAGTCCAGGTGTAATTATATTGGAATTCCTGTATATATAATGCATTCTTTTTGATGTTCTTTGTCGTTTCTGGATTCCTATTAGAATTGAATGGATTTTTTTCTAGCATTTCATTATCTTGAAGTAATTCACATGCATTTCACTTGACAGGTTCTCAGGTACACAAAGTAAAAGACATAGATACATTAGTATTAATTCATTTCTGCAGTATTTTACAGTAAACACTACAATTGAAAGTAGTCGTTTTGCAGTGGTAAGCTGCATTAGTATGTTTACTATATTTCATGCATACTTCATAGTAGTAAGTATTTACTATGACATAGGTGAAATTATTCTGAATGAATCAAGGAAGTTGGAATAGTTTGCAGTGTTTGCTATGGTCACTGTAGTTTAATACAGTGTGGACAGAAATGACAAGGAACAAAGCTTATTAATGTGGACAGAATGGATATCAAATTCCTGTAGGACACCCATGCCTTGAGAGATACTTCGGTAAATGCTTAATACTTCATTCAATTCATTCCAGTAAATACTATATTACTATTTAGAAATATTGCCGTGTCCATTATATTTATAAGGAGTAGTATTTCTTTGAAGCAGGGGAACTGCTGTCTAGTTTTTGGTCTGATGCACTGCAGCCCGGCAGGCTCAACATGCGAGAGGATTCTAGAGCAAGCAATCAAAGGAGTTGACCTCGCAGGAATTTCTGAAGCAGGCTATAAACGCTCTGCACATTCCTTGCAGGAACAAATGGCAACAAAACATTTCTGACAGAGAAACAAAAATGCAACTTACCATCTTGTGAGAACACAGAAGATAAGGTTTGGATGCAAGACACTCTGAAGAGTAGTGCCAGTGGCATTGGATGAGGTGCTATGTAAAGAAGTGTTTGGCAGCAGAAGGGACCCATGAGATTTTAAGGAGCAACAGAACAGGCTGTATTTTCAGAGGCGCTGTAATAGGGGGGTTCTTGCAGGGTGGGTATCCTCTGACAGACAGGAGAGATTGTAGAGAGACTGGAGGCTGTCTTTGCCATATTTATTTGCAATATTTATAATGTTTCTTTGCAGTGGTAGGTGGCCACCACTAGGGTAACAGCAATGGTAGCCCTAGCGAAGGAGAACATATACACAAATGTTAACAAAAGGAATAATACAAAAAGCCAAAACAAAATACAGCTAACAAACAAAAGGTGGCCAACAGTAATGTGTCTGTGCGCTATACAGGAGGTCCCGCACCAGGATCCTATTCTATTCTATACAGGAGGTCCCGCACCAGGATCCTATTCTATTCTATACAGGGAGGTCCCGCACCAGGATCCTATTCTATTCTGTACAGGGAGGTCCCGCACCAGGATCCTATTCTATTCTATACAGGGAGGTCCCGCACCAGGATCCTATTCTATTCTATACAGGGAGGTCCCGCACCAGGATCCTATTCTATTCTACACAGGGAGGTCCCGCACCAGGATCCTATTCTATTCTATACAGGGAGGTCCCGCACCAGGATCCTATTCTATTCTATACAGGGAGGTCCCGCACCAGGGTCCTATTCTATTCTATACAGGGAGGTCCCGCACCAGGATCCTATTCTATTCTATACAGGGAGGTCCCGCACCAGGATCCTATTCTATTCTATACAGGGAGGTCCCGCACCAGGATCCTATTCTATTCTATACAGGGAGGTCCCGCACCAGGATCCTATTCTATTCTATACAGGGAGGTCCCGCACCAGGATCCTATTCTATTCTATACAGGAAAATTCTATTCTCTCTAACACAAACTAAAACACACTGGGTGGGATTAGAATCACCTAAATGAATTCCTATCCTTATTGTTGTTGTCATCCCAGTCAACACACAGTGAGAACTCGTTGGCTGCCTTGTTTGCTC
Organism: Acipenser ruthenus; assembly: GCF_902713425.1. Taxonomy (NCBI): domain Eukaryota; kingdom Metazoa; phylum Chordata; class Actinopteri; order Acipenseriformes; family Acipenseridae; genus Acipenser; species Acipenser ruthenus. The sequence continues at coordinate 14,214,347 of NC_081203.1, forward strand.
ACCCTGGTTAAACACGCAGCCGTGAGGTTTCTCCACCGGCTCTTTTTTAAAGGCATGTGGCCAGAGTTAACTGATACTCAATGAATCAATCAACACCTGGCCACATTCCACACATGGATTTGGCAGGGATGGGATTTTAACCCTATCTCTGCCAAACTTGAATTTTAAATATTTAAACTCTATTTGCACAGTTCAAACAAAAACACCTTATTTGCATGTGCAGGGCCTCAGCGCTGCCTCAGACACTTTTTTAAGTTTTTTAATTTTTTTATTTAACTGTTAACAACCAGCTTACTTTCTAGCGTATCTCAATGCATGGAAGTATCTTAATCTTTCTACTGTCACAATGCAGCTGTATTATGAACTGCAGTATTATGAACTACACTATTATTTTTCAGAAGCGATTGCAAAGCTGCTGTGCTCAAAACATTGCAGTTTTCTTCTTTCTTTCTTTCTTTCTTTCTTTCTTTCTTTCTTTCTTTCTTTCTTTCTTTCTTTCACCAGTGCTGTACTTTTTGCAGTATGATACCAATTGCCCACAGTCTTTTGAGACTTCTGCTATTTTAAAGAGAGGTAAGAAATCACTGGTTACTGATCTTTATACAGCTTTCATAATCTCAAACTCAACCCTTCCTCAGTTCAAGACTGAATTAAATATGCAATGGCTTCTATAATGTAATCATTTTAATGCACTGAGAAATTACTGAATGATGCAGTGCACGTAATCGTCCCAGAAAAGTACTCAAATAGCCTGTCAGTATGAATCTATTTTTCATAACTTAATGGTCTTTTCATGCATTTTTAACATTTTCACAGGAACTTCTCTTGTTGTCAGATGTTATCCAGTAATCATGTATTTGTGGGGTTTGGGGATTTGCTCCTGTATATATTGCAGTGTAGTTCAAACTTGCCTGCTGTTTGGGGGACCTTGCCTGCTGTTTTCTCAGAGAATGTATAGACCAGAGCATATGGTGACTTTGAAAGTTTTTGTCATTTCATAGACCCTATATTTAGTCATTAATTTCTAATTAAAAATAATAATAAGCTTGCGTGATCACTGTTTGGTATTACGATTCTATTTTCATTGTGCATCACGAAGCCGCTCGGCTCTGTCTCGCCACATCTTTTCATTTACGTTGCAGCGGATGTTCTCCCTAGCCGCTATGGGCAGCTCTTCTTTTAATCCTGAATATTAATGAATATTGATATACTAATGTACAATCCATATGCATATTTACTGTATAAAACAAAGTAGGGAGCCGCGTCAGCATGCAAGCTGCAAACTATAAATACATAAATACATAAAATACTGCTATTCACACTTACCTATTCTCAGTTTGAAATGTACAAATTATAGAAGCAACTGTTGATCGCCGCAGATTTGGTTGCACTGCCAGCCCTGCTTCCTTCATTGTCATACTGTTGCCCAGATTTAATTTGTTACAGCAATACGCTGTGGTCTCACCCGGGCTGGCTGGCTCCTGTGTCGAATACTATGACCATTAACACACCAAGACCACGATCACGATTACCCCTCTGTTCGCATCCACGTCCACGTCCACGTCCACTTCCACATCCATGTCCATGACCACATCCACAACCACAATCATGTCCACATCCACGTCCACGACCACGTCCACGTCCACGACCATGATCACTACAACTTCCACATCCACGTCCACGTCCATGATCACAACCACGTCCACCTCCATGTCCACGTCCATGACCACATCCACGTACACGTCCATATCCATGTCCACATCCATGTCCATGTCCACAACCACAATCACTACAATGTCCACGTCCACGTCCACATCCACGTTCACATCCACGTTGACCCACTTGCCCACCTTCTCCTTCCTGCTCCTTGTTTCAGCACAATTTATAACCTTGTATGCATGAGTGACTATAGATAAATTGTGAAATTTGCATTTCCATGTGTGGAATTTGTATTTAAAGTAATGAGCATTAATTGTGAGCAACAGCATAGAGATATATGTGTTTTGAAAACAAGACACCCACATATGAAACTTGTATTAATGGACGATGGAATTGCATTAAGTGAACCATACAGATGGTTTAGAATTGTGCATTTTGTGTGCTAACCAGATAAATGTGTTAGTAGTTTTGCAAATGAGGAGGCAGTTTAGGTGTTTGTGTTACCTGTTTAGAAAGTTGTGCTAATATTTTGCTTTAGCTGATTGAATTTCCAGGTGTGTGGCACACTTGATTAAATGAATTGAGTTTCCAGGTGTGTGGCACACTTGATTAAATGAATTGAGTTTCCAGGTGTGTGGCACACTTGATTAAATGAATTGAGTTTCCAGGTGTGTGGCACATTTAATTAAATGAATTGAGTTTCCAGGTGTGTGGCACACTTGATTAAATGAATTGAGTTTTCAGGTGTGTGGCACACTTGATTAAATTAATTGAGTTTCTAGGTGTGTGGCTGTGGCAAAGTGGTAATGACATGCAGGTGAGTGCAGTGCAGAATAATCACACAGACAGACGTTGGTACAGGTGCAAGGGTGTTTATTTAATTTAATAAATGTCCAGAGCCTCAAGGCAAAACCTGTAAATAATAATAGTGCTGGAAGTGATACAGCGGCGTGTATCACTTCTGATTATAATCCTACGGGTTTGACCCGCAACCCCAAAGTCCCGTTCCGACACCCACACTAAACACAAACACAAAGACAGTGCGTGATTCAAGTGCTAAAAGGTGCAAACACAAAGACAGTTCCGGTAGTGAAAAGGCGAGTGGTGAAGTCCGGGTTTTTCGCTGGCCTGCGGCTGCAGCTCCGGATCGTGCTCAGTAATCTTTAGTGAGAAAAACAACACACAAGACACACAGTGTTAGGACACAGACACGAAACACTCACGGTCGATTCCACAATACGGGCTCCTTCTTGGTTATATAAGTTAACCATATGCAAAGGAACAGATCACTCAAGCCATGCCCCCTATTTATACCCTCGCCCATGACCCCGAGGTTAACGAGCGCATCCGCTCCTCCAGTCCTTGGATGCCACGCCGCTTACCGTCTGGGTCACTGAGCTCGGGTGCCATAGCTCCGCCCCCTTCCGAACTGACCGACTTCCATCTACCCTACGGAATAAATTGTCGTGCCATTTCATTAAGGGTACTCTGTTCCTCGTACACCGTGCTCTCACAGGTCGAGAGGGAGATCTAACACTAAGACTCATTCGATCTCTGTCACAGTGGCAAACTTGATTAAATTAATTGAGTTTCCAGGTGTGTGGCACACTTGATTAAATAAATGAGCGTTGGTTGCTGGCAATTGAACAAAGTACTGCATTCTGAGGAGGAATCCATCTCATAAGAAACAGGTGTGTTAGGAATACAATTAGAGGGTGTGCTACGTGTTGTGCTATGTGTATTTATAAGTGTGATCAGTTTTGCAAATGTGTTAGCAGTTTAGATATTTACCTTACATGTTGTAGTATTTGTGTCAGCAGTTTTGATTGTTGTAGTTTTACCATTTGAGAATGACTGTAACAGTCGTGGATTCGAAAGCTCCTATTCCTCAGCTTATCTTGTGCTCATCATGTACAGCACATCCATCAGGGCTTCAAAGAGGAGGCTGCGCCATAAGGACCCTCTGCTAAATATCCACTGAGATGGATGGCACCACCCTTTCTGAGTGATCTTTAATGGCTGGAGCCTCAGATTAACAGCGCCTGCCATGGGATGGCTAAATCAGATTTGTATATTCTTTTGAAATAAAGAAGGAACAGCAAGAACAGTTACTTGAATGAGGTTATCTAAACAGTGACTTCAATGAGATGATCTAAACAGTGACTTCAATGAGGCTATCTTAAGAAGAAAATAACTGGAACACTCAACAGATTGCCATCATGAAAGAAGGAAGTTCCGATTCTGGAATGTTACTGGTACTCGTGAATTTGGAAGCAGCAGGACTTGCAGTATAGTTGGTGCGGCGTGAACAGCACATGCCACTGTGATAATATTATGTATGTGGAAAACTAAAAACCAAAGATCTAGGATCTAAAAGCAAGCACTGTAGGAACATGTCTGTTGAATCTTATATATGAATTTTATTCTTGTGAGGCGTTTACACTACTGCCAACCCAGGTATATATATATATATATATAAATATATAAAGATAAAGGCTGGAACAGCGTGTGTTCTGGTCACATGGAGAAGTGGCTGGGTATAGTGAACAGTTTCATCACTTCTGTGACCGTTCCTTTTAAATAACAAAAAAAAAAAAAAAAGGAATAATTTGTTCTGGATTTTAGAAGCACCTACCAACCAAGCACAGTGATCAAAGTATGCCAGACCTGCTGTCTTTCCCATCATGACTGAAACAGACATGAAACAGGGAGACGTAGGGTGTATATATTATATTCCAGGGATGTCATTTGACAAACAGATCAATCAGTCCATTTACACAAGTGTGTGCTGCAGACAAAGGGCTCAGGGTTTGTCTTCAGATTTCTGATTTGCACCAGATTAGCTTGAATCCCACCTCCGAATTCTGACAAATCATTACAAATTGATTGCCTTTCATTCACAGCAGCTTAAAGATGACATAATTTGGAAAGGAGCCAGCGCTTTGATGAGTAAGACCCAGTGCATAATCATGTCTGCCTCAGGTCTGTTCACTTTAAAATGACAGAAGCCACTTTCATTCACAGCAGGCACAGTTTCTAGTTTAGCATGTTCCGTTCAATGAGTTTTGTAAGGCGGTCTTGTTTAGTTAGGATACAGACAGCGAGAATTTGATTTGAGCAGTGTGTGTACCCATGACATAACCATTCTCTTTTGATGATGATAGTGGTGGCACATTATTATTATTATTATTATTTATTTCTTAGCAGACGCCCTTATCCAGGGCGACTTACAATCGTAAGCAAAAACATTTCAAGCGTTACAATACAAGTAATACAATAAGAGCAAGCAATACAATAACTTTTGTTCAAGCAAAGTACAAGTTTGACAAACCACAATTCAATAATACAGCAGGTAATAGTGATAGTTACATCAGGATATGATTAAATAGTGATAGTTACATCAGGATGTGAGTAAATACAAAGTACTACAGGTTAAAAACTTGGCAGATTACAGTATTCTGAAGTACAGGATTAAGTGCAGTAAAATAGGGGCTGATAAGAGCAAAATAAAGCACATTTACATGAAGGGTGATAGTGTCCCAGGATACAAACAGAGGAGTTCTACAGGTGCTCTTTGAAGAGGTGAGTCTTAAGGAGGCGCCGGAATGTGGTCAGGGACTGGGCAGTCCTGACATCTGTAGGAAGGTCATTCCACCACTGCGGAGCAAGGGTGGAGAAGGAGCGGGCTTTGGAGGCAGGGGAGCGTAGCGGTGGTAGAGCTAGTCTTCTAGTGCAGGCGGAGCGGAGAGGTCGAGTGGGGGTGTAGGGAGAGATGAGGGTCTGGAGGTAGCTGGGTGCAGACTGGTCAAGGCATCTGTAGGCTAGTACAAGAGTCTTGAACTGGATGCGAGCGGTGATCGGGAGCCAGTGGAGCGAACGGAGTAGTGGAGTAGCGTGGGCGAAGCGAGGCAGAGAGAACACCAGGCGGGCAGCAGAGTTCTGGATGAGCTGGAGCGGATGGGTGGCGGACGCAGGGAGGCCAGCCAGGAGGGAGTTGCAGTAGTCTAGGCGGGAGAGTACCAGGGCCTGGACCAGGAGCTGGGTAGCATAGTTGGTGAGGAAGGGTCGGATTCTTCGGATGTTGCTCAGGAAGAATCGGCAAGTGCGTGCCAGAGTGGAGATGTGCTGGGAATAAGAGAGGCAGGGGTCCAGGGTGACTCCAAGGTTCTTAGCTGAGGAAGAGGGAGAGAGTGTGGTAGATTCCAGAGGAACAGAGATGGAGAGATCAGAGGAGGGGGAGGAGGAGGGAAAGAAAAGGAGGTCAGATTTAGAGAGGTTGAGTTTGAGGTGATGCGAGTGCATCCAGGAGGAAATAGCAGACAGACAGGTATAGATACGGGAGGAGATGGTGGAGTCAGAGGTGGGGAAGGAGAGGAAAATCTGAGCATCATCAGCATAGAAATGGTATGAGAAACCATAGGATGCGATGAGGGGGCCCAGGGAGCGGGTGTAGAGAGAGAACAGGAGAGGACCCAAGACTGACCCTTGGGGGACTCCAGTTAAGAGAGGGTGAGGTGTGGAGGTTGCTCCACGCCAGGTTACCTGGTAAGTGCGGTTGGAGAGGTAGGAGGAGAACCATGCCAGAGCAGTGCCAGAGATCCCCAGGTCAGCGAGAGATGATAGTAGAATAGAGTGATCAACAGTGTCAAAGGCAGCAGAGAGGTCGAGGAGAATTAGGACAGAGGAGAGAGAGGCAGCTCGGGCACATTTAAGTGAGTTGGTGACAGACAGGAGGGCGGTTTCAGTAGAGTGAGCAGAGCGGAAGCCAGATTGGAGAGGGTCAAGCAGAGAGTGGTTGGACAGGAAAGCAGAGAGCTGGCGGTGTACAGTCCGCTCGAGGGTTTTGGAGAGGAAGGGTAGGAGGGAGACAGGACGGTAGCTCTGGAGGGAGGTGGGGTCGAGGGTAGGTTTTTTGAGGAGGGGAGTGATCGAGGCTTTTTTGAAGGCAGAGGGGAAGATACCAGAAAGTAGAGAGGTGTTGAGGAGGGAGGAGATGAAGGGGAGTAGAGCAGGAGCAGCAGCTTGAAAGAGGTGAGTGGGGAGGGGGTCCAAGGCACACGTGGTGGGTTTGTGACCCTGGAGCAGGGAGGAGAGGTCAGAGTCTGAGAGGGGCAAGAAGGTGGAGAAGGAGGGTGAGTTAGTAGGGGTTGCAGTGGGTGTAGGAGTTGGAGCGGGAGGGGGTGCGGGGGAGGGAGAGGTGTTAAAGAGTTTGCGGATATCTGAAATTTTAGAAGAGAAGAAAGAGGCAAAGTCATCAGGGGAGATAGAGGAGGGAGGAGGAGGAGGGGGGGGGTTTAGGAGGGAGGAGAAGGTAGAGAATAGTTTACGTGGGTTGTTAGTGGAGGCTTGGATTACAGATTGGAAATAAGCACATTTAGCAGAGGAGAGAGTAGAGGAGAAGGAGGAGAGGAGAGTGCGGTAAAGGTCTAGGGCAGCAGGGAGTTTGGTTCTCTTCCATTTCTTTTCAGCAGATCGCAGTGCGATTTTTGCCGAGTGGAGCGCAGAGGAGAGCCAGGGATGGGGAGGGGAGGGGCGAGCAGGACGGGAGGTGAGGGGACAGAGGGAGTCGAGGGAGGAGGTGAGTGAGGAGAAGAGGGTGGAGGTAGCAGAGTCTATGGAGAGTTGTGAGAAGGAGTCGATAGGAGGGAGGTGAGAGAGAGCAGTGGAGGCAAGGACAGAGGGGGAGAGAGAGCGGAGGTTACGGCGAGAGGTGACAGTGGGGGTAGGAGGAGCAGGGAGAGGGGGGAGAGACAGAGAAAAAGAGATGAAATAGTGATCAGAGAGGTCCAGGGGGGTGAAAGAGAGGGTGGAGGGGCAGCAGGCCCTGGAGAAGGTGAGGTCCAGTTGACGGCCAGCTTTGTGGGTAGGAGGGGACGGAGAGAGACAGAAGTCGAAGGAGTGCAGGAGAGGGAGGAATCCAGCAGAGTGGCTGGGGTTGGAGAGATGGATGTTGAAGTCACCCAACAGGTCGGGGTAGACAGGGAGGGGAGGGAGGAGAGTAGATAGTCGAGTTCATCCAGAAAGTGAGTGAGAGGCCCAGGGGGGCGGTACAGAACAATGAGCAGGAGTTGACAGGGAAAGGTTAGTTGGACTGCATGAAATTCAAAGGTACTGACAGAGAGTGAGATGAGATCGGAGGGGACCGAAAAGAGTAAGGAGGGAGAGAGGAGAAGACCCGTCCCACCTCCCCGTCCAGTGAGACGCGGGGTATGGGACAGGACGTAGAGAGAGGACAGGGCAGCAGGAGTAACAGTGTTATCAGGGGACAGCCAGGTTTCAGTGAGAGCAAGGAAATCGAGCGAGAGGTGGGAGGCAAAGGCAGAGATGAAATCAGCTTTGTTAGCAGAAGAGTGACAGTTCCAGAGTGCACCAGAGAGTGTGCGGGAGGGGGGGAGAGGCAGAGAAATGAGGTTAGAGGGGTTAGAGGAGCAGTAGCGGAGGGAGGGCAGAGGACGAGGACGGGAGGACAGAACAGGGATGTGAGAGACAGTCATAGCAGGACAAAAGGCACAGTGGGAGCAGTAGGGTGGAGGGTACAGACCTGACTAGTAGAGAGCTTCTTCTAGAGCCCCGTTAGGTTTGGATCTATTGGAACAGCGTCTCAGTGCAGGCCTCCCCTCGCTGGACTCCCACAGCTAGACTCCCGGCTCTTTTGTTGAGGCTCTTCTGTTGGCTGGCGCTTCTGGCTGGCGCTAAAATAGGCTGCTTAATATATAAAAAACAACTGCGTGGAAACCAATCAGATAGCAAAACAACTTCTATTCAATTAAACCACTCACCTGGTACTAATCACACACACCAACTCAGCTAATTCAAACACCACCTTACAGAGTTACCAAATGTAGTTAATTAAAGATTACTTGAAGCAGGAGCTAGCCTATCTGCCTCAGTCCCTGGTTCCTGTAGACTGATCACTATTATATGCACACCCTCAGATGGGCTCCACCTCACTTTGCAAGGGGACTGGCACAACTGCTAACTGCTCTATTGACAATACTTTTACACACTTCAAAGGGGATCACACCACTGCAGGAGGCTGTGTGGAGACCAATCCAAATGCAAACCACCCTCCCTGAGAAGTTACAAATTGCAAATCACCTTAATATTCAAATAACCACACTACCTGGTTTAAAATCACATACACACACTCCTCCCTAAATTGAAACACCAACTAATAAAAATAATACTTAAATAGTTAATTAAAAATTAGTAGGATGTGTAACAATTATTACATGCATTAGAAACGTTCAAATCAATATCAAATGGTTATGTAATGTTGACTACATTTTCAGAAACAAATAGATATGGTTAGAGACCAGGAGAGTCTCATTCCTGATAACTATAAATGAATGGGTCGCTACCAATAATATTTAGCATCATGTGCATCCCATTGGGTGACAAATATATACATATACACTGCTGTGCAAAAGTCTTAGACACATTCAGAAGTTACGTCCAGTTGCGCTTTAAACCAAGTTTTATAGCTATCAGTGTGACCAAATAGCTCGATTTTTGTTTCATCACTCCACAAAACCTTTGACCAGAACTCATATGCATCATTCATATGCCATTTTACAAACTTTAAGTGATTGTCCTTGTGACGTTTTCCGAAGAGTGGCTTTTTCCTTGGCCTGCGACCATTGAGACTTTCACCATGCAATACTCAACCTATGGTTGAAATAGAAACTCCAGTCCCACTTGCAGCCAATTCACTTTGAATATCTTTTGAAGTTAATTGTAGATTGTTATTAACCTTCCTCACAATTCTTCTACTTGTTCTTGGTGAAAGGACCGTTGTGACAGTACCATCTCTGCAGTCTTGTACTTCTTAATAATAGAAGCAATAGTTGAAATTGGGATACTCAAATGCTTGGAAATCTTCTTGTATCCTTCTCCAGCTTTATTTTTCATTTATTTATTTTTTTAATTTAGTCGTCACAATTTTTTACCCCGGTTTTTCTGCCCAAATTTGTATGCCCAATTATTTTCTGTATCCTTGAAATGACGGCTGGAACACGCGTCCTCCGAAATGTGCTCCTGCCAATCCTTCATTTTTCGCACTGCGGCTCCACAGCGAGGCCACCAGACCTATAGTGATGGAGGACAACACAGATCTGGCAGCTCCACTGCAGAATCACAGGCGCCCTATCGGCCACAGGGGTTGCTGATGTGCTGTGAACCGTGGATTCCACTACAGGCCTTAAGCCCTCCTTACCCAGGCGGTGCTCGGCCAATTGTGCGCCGCCGCCTAGGAACCCCCAATCATGGATGGCTGTGACATAGCCTGGATTTTAACCTGCGATCTCCAGGCTATAGGGCGCATCCTGCACTCCACGCAGAGCGCTTTTACTGGATGTGCCACTCGGGAGCACCCCCTTCTCCAGCTTGATGACAATAAATAATTTTCTGCCTTTACTTTTTCCCATATTGACTTATTGGTAATAACAGCAATCAAGTATGCCTAACCCTTTGCGGTCCATTTATTCAGTCTCAGGCGCGTCAGGTCCAATTTATTTTCACATGCGCAGTTTATTTTAGAAACGCTGTTTAAAAGTTTTTTTTCACAGTAAAACAGGTTTAAAAGGCACTGCATATCAACAGGACACTCAGTACTGCATCTCCAGCCCTGCCCTGCCCCACCCCTTGTTCGCTGTATTTTTCACATATCTCTTCATAGTCGTGCATACTGATAAATCATCTCCTGATCACTCGTTTTATCACCAAACTCCTCAATAATGCAATCCAAGTCATTATTTTATTACTCTAACATCTCAAAAAAGCTCTGCAAATGTCTGTGATATTCTTTGAGCGCTGGATGCAGAAGCAGCTATCTTGTTTGTTTATGTCCGTGTTATCTCTGTGGTGCCGGGGCTATGTGTATTGCTCAGATCCACCCCTTTTTTGTTGTTGTTTTTTTTGGCTTCTCTCTGCTCCTATCGGTCTCACTCGACATCGGACCGGAAAGGGAACATTGTAATGTTGGACGTGGTCCGACATAGGACTGCTAAGGGCTAGTATTTTTATACTCTCTAAGAATGTTCACCTGCAAGCCAGCATTTTCTAGAATTAGGTTCTGCATTATCATATTGACATTTCTAGCACCTTGTAGAGTAAACTATCCTAGCATCAAAGGGTATGAATACTTTTGAATTAGCATTTTTGGAGTCTTAAAAAGAAATACTGAAATAAATAATTGCAGACATCTATTTCTTGTAACTTTGTTTCCTGATCCACAAAAGCAAAACTTTTGCTACAAAAGATTTTTCCTATAATTCTTTGTTTTCAAGAAATTTCTAGAAATTGGGGGTATGTAAACTTTTGACTTTTTGATATATATATTAAAAATAAATCATTTACTATTTAAAGTATTTGTAGCTAACATAGTCCATACAACCTGTGTTTTAATTATTATTATTATTATTATTATTATTATTATTATTATTAGCTACATAAGTCTCAACTGTGCAGTTTTGAAACACATATTGTAGTAAACCTGTATTTTATTTGATATGACTATTGCACTTATTGGGTCAATTCACCTCAGCAGTGTCTTCTGGGTCAAAGCTTGTGACTGGCTGAAAGCATGTCAGTCAATAGGGCAAGCAGCTGATTGGTTACTGACAGGAAAGAAGCCATGGAAGGGGTAGGGACAATTTCACCTTGCAGGTGAAATGATTGCAAGCTGGTGAGCCAGCCGGGTTCATGAGGTGTGGCGGTGGCAGCAAGACTAGGATCCTGGCCTGCAACCAGTGCGCGCTGGCTGGAAACACACCAGCGGCCGCCCTGGGAGGAGATCACCCTGCAGTTGGAAGGTGCTGGTGCCAGGTTCCTTGAAAGCAGTGGTGCTCCAGGCTCATAATGGCACCCCGGGTACGGGACACTTCAGAGTCGCCAAAACCCTACAGTGGCTGCAACAGACATTTTCTTGGGGGTGTTGCAGCGGGGATGTGGAGGACTATTTCCGCCGCTGCGATGAGTGCATGGCATGGAATGGACCTCTTGGCTGGTTGCATGCCCTGCTACAGCAGTTCCCAGCAGTTCGGGGACCCCATGGGAAGTGTGGTTGTCGATATCTTGGCTGCCTTCCCTCTGTCTGACCGGAGGAACTGCTTCATACTGGTGGCAATGAACTACGCACTGCCAGACCAGGAGGCAGAGACGGGGGCAGAGGTGCTGCTGGAGCGGTTCTTCTGCCAGTTGGGGATCCCGCAAAAGCTCCACTCAGACCAGGGTTGCAACTTTGCATGCTAGGTGTTTGCAGAGATGTGTCTCCTCTTGGGAATACACAAGACACACACCACACCGCTACACCCTCAGAGTGATGGGCTGGTGGAGCGGTTCAATCAGACCCTCTCCATCCAGCTAGCCATTGCCACTGCCGCTCACCAGAAGGACTGGGACATTCAGCTGCTTCTGATCCTGTTGACTTGCCGCACTGCTGTCCAAGAGTACACCAGCTGCGCCCCCGCACTACTGATACTTGGCCAGGATCCCCAACTGAGCTGCTGTTTGGCCACTCGCCAGACACCGCTAAGGACGCACTTGGCCCGGAATATGCACACTGCTTTGCCTGCTACAATATTGTGAATTATTTTGCAAGCTGCAGTCACTTTAAAGGACCTGTTTAGTGAAGGGGTGCCCATCACATTACAGCACCACATGTGTCCAGGTTCACCCGACAAGTCAGGGTGTTTTTTGTGCATTATTTGTTTTGTAGAAAAAGGTGGAGGTGGACAGACAGAATGGGCTGTTTCCAGCTGTTTCATAGCTGTTGAAGTCTGTTTGATGTAAGAGCTGCAGTGCTGTTCTGCCGGTAGATGCAGGATTGATTCGGGGGCTTTCTAGCTTTATATAGGTATAATTTCCGGGCAGGGGAACTCTAATTTTATGTGAGTTGGATATGAGCCATGACACAGACTTCTTGTAGAGGTAAAAACAGCCAAACTCTGTCCCTCAGCTAAAAGGAGTACTTGTTCATTAGCTTTGAGCTTGCGGGATAGAAATATAAACCACTTTACCTGCACTAGTTTCCTTTGGAGCCTCATAACATTAAAATAAAAATAAATATATATTATGTTGGGCACACTTTTAATCCTGGAGCCGAGTTTCCATACAAAACGAAAGGCTTATCCACTCATAGAACACATGAGGAGGAGGGTGTGGGGCTAAACCTTGGCTATGCCTATATATATTGGTTTCACTTGTATCCATAGTAACTAACTTGATATAGATACTGAATAACTTTTAACATATTGGTGACATTTGAAAATACTTATTGCCTGACTACATTGGTTTCCTGATGGGTGTGTGTGTGGAGTGCATTCAATGAGCTGCACCCATGAATACTGCCTCTTTGCATAGTCATCACTCCCAGTCAATCCTAGTCCCACTCCTCTGGTCATATGCAATAGAACCTCGATTATCCCAACACAGATTCTCTGAGTAACCTCTGTTACCATCTCTTTGGTAGGCTGTCTTGCTGTGTGCTGTGCTACAGTTCTTTCACTTTTCTGTGTTGAATCTACATTATTAAAGATCATTTGGTATTCTGCAATTAATCCAGCATTTTTACAAAAAGAGATGCAAGTAGTTTTCATTTTGATAACAACAACTTTCTGCAGTAGATCCCAAACGCTGATTTATTTAAAGGTCATATTTATCATTTCTGTCTTGCCTTTTTTACATTCAGTGTTTTCGCTGATAGACATTTGAATTTATTTGATCAGAGCCCAAGACATTTGCTGTGCATTAGTAAATTAAAGTTTGATTTGTAACTGGAATGATATAATACTATACCAGCTCTACATCCAAAATATTGACGTGGGTTTTGATAGCCTACGTTTTCTTAAATCTCATCAACTGCAAACATTTAGTCTTTATACAAAATTTCCAAACCTGTTCAGTGTGTGATTTCCATTACATGAAAGTAGATGTTAAAACTTCATGCTGATTTGAACTCGGCTCTCGCCAAGATAAGCACCAACTAAGATGTAGCTTTACAATAAACTAATGTGATCCATCTGCATCTCCATCCATTTGCATTTCTTTCCATCTGATAATGTCAATATCCTTCTGCCTGGAGTTGATGGCTGAAGTGTAATGCTGGCTCAAGGGATCAACTTATTTTGCCTCCCCAGCGCATCAGGACACACAACGGCTGCGATGCTGGCTCCAGGGATCAACCACAGTGCGGTCTCCCCAGCGCATCAGCATGACAACCGTCTGGATTAACGAAGTAGGGTACATCTCTGGGGTCTTCTACTTGTTCAATGGCAAACACATTTGATAATAGTCACTTAAGGCTCTGTTCACAAAACTACTGACTATTTTATTAAGGACTATTTCTGTAATGAGGCCAGTTTCTTTAATCTAAAACAAACTCACTATTTCACAGGTAAAGGAATGGCCAGTGTGCACACCTAGTGATCTCCTGCTAGTCATTTTTATACTTCCCTGTTACTGAAATTCTCTCTTCCTCACCCCCCCCCCCACTGTCTTCAAAAAAAGATGTGTTTTTTACCCAATTAAAATGTCCCTCTGCAAGTCATTCCAGTGCCATATAAATGCAATAAAAGCCTTCTTCTGTTTTTAATAAATGTGTGGGTTTTTTTTTATAAATCCCAGTCTGACTTCTCTTTACCTGCTGCTATATTGTTGCAGAGTGTCCAAGCACAGACAGCTTTACTGTTGATTAATCCACATGACAGCAGTCCTCGCTTATTCTCCAGTGGCAGCCTATTTGAGGCTTCCAGTAATGAATTCATATCTCCAGTAACTGATATTGGTTTACTTTGTCCATGGTTGTTGTTGTGTTCTAACAGGGATTTCTCCTAAGGGATTTACAATCTGCTGCAAAGAAAAATAGTCAATGTTGAGTTGTTGTCGCTCCTAAATCATCTTAATATTACACCCAGCAAATATCTAACTTCTACAGCCTCACATTTCAATTAAACCTTAATGTTTTGACGGTGTAGCAATATACCACAGGCCCCTTGCAGCTGTCTCACAGTATCATGTTTAATTGAAGACGTTTACCACATTTTTTTCTATGCTTCTTTTTGTGCTGATTTCCGGTTGTTTTCAACCCTTAGCAACATGACTGAAACTACCTTACAAATGTTTTCACAGCTTTTTGGGACGCATGGCCCCGGAGTGTTATAGTACATACATCCTACATGCATGCAGAAATAGCTGCCGCTGCTAAACATACTGTACCGTCATTTATTATTGTACATGCGGAAGTATGTTACCATTTCCATAGACAATATTATATGTTTGACATATTTGTATATGCTATAGAGAAAACTGTATATATACACTAACAGTATATATGTACAGACAGCAGACTGCTTAGTTACATGGTCTATTGAACTGAGCTTTCATTACAGCAAGGCAAAATGAAAAAGCTGGCACTTGCGCGGATTGATCTGAAGTTTGATTCACAGTTGATGCCGTGACATTCCAATGGGCATCTACTGTCTGATAGAAGCTTGCTAGAGCTGGAAGCTGATTGGATGATTGTACTGAATCATTTTCTAAGGAATGACACTTTAGTACCATTTGAAGTAGCACTGGATAACAGATAAGTTAATAAGAAAATAATACCTTCAGAAGAAATATTAAATATGATTAGTTTTAGAAAATAGTTATTTTAAGTTTTGAAGCACTTCATAATGGTCACAGTATAAACATAAATGGATTATAGATACATTAAAGGACATTAAAACCTGTGAGAGCACATGTAAAATATGCAAATATATCTGTAACGATAAATTGTCGATAAACATAACATGAATTACCTAAAATGTGTTGTTTTAGAAGAAACAAAATTAGATAATGTACAATATTGATAAATAAAGGAAAACAAATGGATACATAAACTCAATCCCATGATGCCTGAAGGTTTAAATAGAAATGAATAGTAGTTACATCATTAACCATGCAGTAAATGACATCACAAGCAGATTAATAGACGTAATATCAGCCAGGTGTAGTTTCACTGTAATACATGAGCCTTCAGTGCTTTTCCAGTGTAATGCTGGCTCCAGAGATCAACCAAAGTGTCGTCTCCCTAGCGCCTCAGCATGGCAGCCGTCTGGGCTGGGTGGGGCTCTTCACAGGGGTCCTCAGGTGGGTACCTCCGTCTTCATCGACACCTAAGAATATGACTCTCTTACGCATTGTTTTGCTTCATTGTGATTTAATTTTAACTGGAGAAGACAAGACTGATGACACTTCTAAACAAAGCTAGGTTTCACTTTAAAGCCTAGAAATCTTGCTGTTGATTGGCGTTGTAGTTTTTGTTTTTACAGTGTGCTTTTGCTTTTCTCATTTAAACTGGATGCATTCTTTGATCTTGTTTATTTTGATTGTGCTCATTTATTTTACAAACATTTTTCTAGAATTAATGTTGCTGATTGTTTAATGTCGCTATGGGTTACATGTATATCTACCTTTTATAGGTCTCAAGGATTTTCACATCTTTGTTTTTCTTTTTGCACTTTTACCCATCTAGTTGTTGCTCCCTTTCCCAGACAGGATTAGAAAAACTGCTATATTTTCATTTGAGACGTAAGAAGGGTTAGGGTTAGAGGTAAAAGGCTAACTAGTTTAAGATTTGTAAAAGAGGTGATGTATTTTTCCTGTCCACATGTCTAGATGATATCAATCATGTCATACTGTATATGATTGTTTGCATTACACTGTTGGGTGAAAAAAATGAAATGCTGAACCACCAGGAATGTCATATCATTGAAAATTCAAAAATATGTCTTTGTTCTCTGTTATTGTCAGCCCTGTGATTCAGAACCTATTCCAGTCGCCATAGTTACCTTCAACCTTTGCATGCTAATTCACCCAGTTTCCATTGACTTTCACGTCAGTATTCCCAGAGCTGCAGTGGCCTCAAGCCCTGTATTCTAATGCCGACTTTGACCTTTGCCTCTTGATCTCAAGGGTCTGTTCTGACCTTGATTCCCAACATGTGCTCTGTCTGCATCTTAATCAATGCTGGGAGGCGTGCGAACAGTGACACACATATGGTCAGTTCAACTGTCTTTTCAATGTCTGCAGAAGCAAGATGTTTTTTTAAGCATTACTTAAAAAGCACCAGGGACAAACATGGACCAATTAAAGGAGTGCTGGTTTAATATGTTGCACTCACACAGTTATGAATTCCATATTCCAGGGTGTTTCTTCAAATCACTTTGGGATGAGTGAAAGGCATTCATATTCACTTAAATCAGCTCCTGGTGACTGGCCAAAATAGACAGAAGTCATGAAGGAATAGAAGATAAAAGCTGTGGCTCTCGGGTAAAATGAAAAATTCATCAGGGAAACTACAGAAATAGAAAATAAAATCCACTATCCATTTTGAACTGTAAACAGAGGAAAGAGGCACAGAGAGCCACAACGGCCAGGGGAGATGAGCGAGGGTTCGATTTATCAAGACACAGAAAGCAGCTACCTGCTGAATTTATGCTTTTTAACTGTACTACTTTTCAGTGCCTTTTCATGACGTTCTAAAAATAAAACGCGATGGGGAAATACCATGGGAATATCTTTTATTTGTAATGAGCCACTGTGGCAAAGTGGTAAAGACGTGCAGGTGAGTGCAGGGCAGAATAATCACACAGACAACGTTGGTACAGGTGCAAGGGTGTTTATTTAATTTAATAAATGTCCAGAGCCTTAAGGCAAACCTGCAAATAATAATAGTGTTGGAAGTGGTACAGCGGCGTGTATCACTTCTGATTATAATCCCATGGGTTTGACCCGTAACCCAAAGTCCGGTTCTTTCACCCACACAAAACACAAAACACAGACACAATTCCGACAGTGCGTGATTTTAGTGCTAGTGGTGCAAAAAGACAGTTCCTGTAGTGGAAAGGTGAGTGGTGATGTCCGGGTTTTTAGCTGGCCTGCGGCTGCAGCTCCGGATCGTGCTCAGTATTCTTGGTGAGAAACGACACACAAGACAAACAGTGTAAATACACAGACAAGCAAAACACTCACGGTTTTTAGTACACACAAGACGGGCTCCTTCTAGGTTATTTGGTTTAACCATATGCAAAGGAACAGATCACTCAAGCCATGCCCCCTATTTATACCCTCGCCCATGACCCCGAGGTTAACGAGCGCATCCGCTCCTCCAGTCCTCGGATGCCACGCCGCTTACCGTCTGGGTCACTGAGCTCGGGTGCCATAGCTCCGCCCCTTTCCGAACTGACCAACTTCCATCTACCCTACGGAATAAATTGTCGTGCCATTTCATTAAGGGTACTCTGTTCCTCGTGCACCGTGCCCTCACAGGTCGAGAGGGAGATCTAACACTAAGACTCATTCAATCTCTGTCACATATCCCACCGCTCAGAGTGGAGCCGAAGGAACACTCGGCTAAATCGAACCCTCGCTCGTCTCCCCTGGCCCTTGCGGCTCTTTGTGCCTCTTTCCTCTGTTTACAGTTCAAAAAGGTTTCCCATTACTCCCCCCTCCCGGGAAAAATAATCCGCATTTTGGTGGTCTTTCCCCGCGCGGTGTACCATATGGTACATGAAGGGCTGCAATGCCAGATACCACCGAGTTATCCGGGCATTGCTGTCCTTCATTGTGCTTAACCACTTGAGTGGGGCGTGGTCAGTGACAAGATCAAATGAGTGTCCCAGCAGGTAGTATCTTAAAGAGTGAGTAGCCCATTTAATGGCCAAACACTCTTTTTCGACGACGGAGTAGTTGCGCTCCCGAGGGAGCATTTTTTTACTTATGTACAGAACAGGGTGTTCTACTCCGCCTACCATTTGAGACAGGACTGCACCCAAACCGACATCCGAAGCATCGATGTGGAGGATGAATCTCTTAGTGAAGTCTGGAGTGATGAGAGCAGGGGCCTGGCAAAGTCTCTGCTTAACAGTATTAAATGCCCCCTGACATTCTTCTGACCATTTAATTGAATTTGGTGCGCTCTCTTTGGTGAGGTCAACTAAGGGATTAACCACTGTGGCATACTCGGGGATAAAGCGGCGGTAATAACCGGCTAACCCCAGTAGCGACCTCACATGAGCCTTGGTTTTGGGGATTGCCGCGTCTACCAAGGCCTGGACCTTGGAGACAACGGGTTTCACCCTGCCATTCCCCATTACAAATCCCAAATATTGTGTTTCTTTTTTGGCAAACGCACATTTTCGCAAGTTTGCTGTCAGCCGGGCTGCCCTTAGAGACTGAAGGACGGCTGTGATCCTAGCCAAATGCTCTCGCCAGGTGGAGCTGTAAATGACCACATCATCAATATACGCTGCCGCATATTCACGATGTGGGTGTAAAACCTGGTCCATCAGTCTCTGAAAGGCAGCAGGCGCACCATGTAACCCAAACAGCATGGTTGTAAAATGAAACAGCCCCTCTGGTGTTGAAAATGCGGTTTTCTCTCTAGAACTACGAGTTAACGGGATCTGCCAATATCCCTTCGTCAGATCCAGAGTGGAGATAAACCTCGCCGTCCCCAGTCTATCTAGAAGTTCATCGACCCGAGGCATGGGATACGCATCAAACTTGGCAATAGCGTTTACCTTGCGGAAATCAACGCAGAAGCGGTTGGTGTCGTCCTTTTTGGCCACTATCACGATTGGACTGCACCACTCGCTCCTGGAAGGCTCAATCACCCCAAGTTCGAGCATGTCCCATACCTCTTTGCGAACGCCACTCCGTCGACTTTCCGGGATCCGGTAAGGTCTCTCTCGCACTGTGACACCTGGGGGAGAGATAATGTCATATTCAGCAAGGTTAGTTCTACCGGGCGTGTTAGAAAAAACATCACTAAATTCCTCAATTAACCTGCGTAGTTCACGTTGCTGATCAGGAAGTAACTGTTCCCCCATCGAAATGTTCTTTGTGCCAGAGGGTTCTAGCTCGGGCCCTAAATCATCCTCTATATTGCCTGGGGCTATGAATAAAACCTCTCTTGCCTGCCAGGGCTTTAATAAATTTATGTGATAAATTTCTTTTTTATTACGGCGATCGGGCTGTCTAATTTCGTAATTCACCTTTCCTATAGCCCGAATCACCTCATATGGCCCTTGCCATTTAGCACATAGGTTTGGATTCCGATGAGGGAAGTAGCAGCATTACCTTGTCTCCAGGCCAAAAAGTTCGGATTAATGCATTTTGATTGTAATGCTGCTGTTGTCGATGCTGAGCCGATCTGAGATTGTCTTGGGCCAAACGACCGACCAAATCTAGGCGATCTCCAAGTAGGAGCACATGCTGCACTACATTTTTGGACGAGCCTTTGTGCTCCTCCCACCCCTCTCTCAACAGATCGAGAATGCCGCGAGGCTGTCGGCCGTACAAGAGCTCGAAGGGGGAGAACCCTGTCGAACTCTGCGGCACCTCTCTCACTGCAAAAAGGAGGTAGGGAAGAAGCGATGCCCAATGTTTTTGCTCTTGATTCACAAATCGTCTCAGCATCGCCTTTAGAGTCTGATTGAAACGTTCCACCAATCCGTCCGTCTGTGGATGATAAACCGACGTTCTGATGGGACGTATTTTTAGTAATTTATATACCTGTTGTAGCGTATTTGACAAGAAATTAGTTCCATGATCAGTCAATATCTTGTTGGGGATCCCTACTCTTGCCATAATCTGCACTAGTTCTTTGGCTATCGCAGCAGCACTAGTGGACCTCAATGGAACTGCCTCCGGGTATCGCGTTGCGTAATCTACCACCACTAAGATATGCGTATACCCGGAGTCAGAAGGTAGCAAAGGGCCGACTATGTCCACTGCGATGCGTTCAAAGGGGGTGGAAATAATCGGCAGTGGGACCAAAGGGGCGGGGCGCACTCGACCCGGCGCTACTCGCTGGCAGTCTGGGCATGTGGCTACATATTTTGACACTTCCTTATAAAGACCTGGCCAAAAGAATCAAGCCAATATTCGCTCCCTTGTCTTGTCAACTCCGAGGTGCCCCGCAAAAGGGATATCATGCGCCAGCCTCATGACCTCCAGTCGACAAGACGGGGGAACCAATAATTGTGTTACAGGATGTCCTGTGCCCGCAGCCAGGTTTACCCTATATAGTAATTGCCCCTTGATAATGAAGTGTGGAAATACTAGTGCCCCAGCGCCTTCAACATCCTTACCTTCAATGGACCGGACCTGTCCCCAAATGTGCACCAGTGATGGGTCATTTTTCTGCTCCCACACTAGGTTCACATTTGAGTGCCACATGTCCGGTATATTGAGCGGGGCGGGACTAACATCTGCCCTTGATGGCCCAGTAACCTCGCCCTCTCGGTCACACTGCGTTCCGACCCCCTTTGACTGACGTTTTTCACCATTATAGCAGGCTCCCACCAGCCCCCAGCCTTGTCTCATTAACGCTCCCTCCCATTTCCGCAGCCTTCTCTCTTTGTTTTTTTCGGCCGGAACAGAGGAGAGAACATTTCCGCTTGAAAGGGAAAAACATTACCAATCATTTCCCCTTCTACTTTTTCTGCCACATTTGCGTGTACGGCCGGGACTGCCCTTAATTTCACCAAATCTTTATAATTGGGCCAGTCCCGACCCAGAATAATGGGATGTGGTAGCCTTTCCGCCACCCCCACTACCAGGTGACGTTTAATCGGACCGACCGATAAATATGCTTTTACTGTGGGGTATGTTGCCGTGTCTCCATGGATACAGGCGATTGCCACCTGACCTTGTGGCTGCCACACCATACCGCCTAAGAGAGATGCTCTAATTAAGGTCTGACCACACCCTGTGTCCACTAATGCATGGGTGTTCACATTTCCAAAAATTACCTTAACAATACAAGGCCCCTCCCGACCATTTTTCCCTCGCTTACCCGCTTCAGATGCCAGATTACAGACGGCCACGTCACACTCCATCGCAGACGGGCATGACCTAGCCTGATGACCCGGCTGGCGGCACCTAAAACAGGTAGGGGGAAAGGAGGGTACAGGGTTAAATGGTCTGTCCCGCTGCTGGTATGGCAACGGGGCAGGGGTAGCACCTCTACCCCAGCTGGGGGCCAACCTTGGTCTCCATGAAGAGGAGGCAAGGTCGCCCATTGGGGTCGGTGCTCTCGGTGGTCGTTGAACCGGTCCCGGTGGTGGGGTTGGTGGAGCAGAGAGAGGAGGTGGGGCTCGGCTGCTCCGTTGAGGTGGCAGGGTGAGTAGCCCAGTCTGGGCGGATACCAGGGAGTCCTCGAAGTCCTCGGCGAATTTGACTGCCTGTTCCAGGGTGTCGGGGTTGTGGCGCCGTATCCATCCTTGGGTCTCGGCGCCGACCACATGACAAAACTGCTCAATAACGATGGCCTCCCCCATCTGGGCAGTTGTTTTTAGCGCCGGGGTGAGCCAGTGTATCATGTGGTCACAGAGCTTCTGCGCGACCACCCTGGGGCGTACGTTCGGGGACCTCCTGTACTCCCTGAACCTCACTCGGTGCGTTTCCTCCGTAATGTTAAGACGGCGGAGAATAGCCAGTTTTACCAGATCATATTGAGCGGCGTCGTCATCCCCCATCGCCTGGTATGCTGCCTGTGCTTCCCCAATCAGGCAGGGTCCCAGCTGGCTTGCCCAGAACTGTCAGAGCCATGACGCGGTGGTAGCCAGCCACTCAAATGCCACCAGGTATGCTTCTGGGTCATCTTCTGCCGTCATTTTGTGCGTCCTCGCTTTGGGCGCTACAAAGCCGCGTTCTGCTGACGCTGTGGGAGGTATTGCCAGCCCGACCCTCTCGATCAGCGCGGTGTACCTCTCCTCTCTCCGTCTCTCCTCTACCTCCTGTCTGCTGTCCAGCTGCTCCAGCAGCGCCGACAGTGTTGCGTAATCCATCCCACTTCTGACACCACGTGTGGCAAAGTGGTAAAGACGTGCAGGTGAGTGCAGGGCAGAATAATCACACAGACAACGTTGGTACAGGGGCAAGGGTGTTTATTTAATTTAATAAATGTCCAGAGCCTTAAGGCAAACCTGCAAATAATAATAGTTTTGGAAGTGGTACAGCGGCGTGTATCACTTCTGATTATAATCCCACGGGTTTGACCCGTAACCCAAAGTCCAGTTCTTTCCCCCACACAAAACACAAAACACAGACACAATTCCGACAGTGCGTGATTTTAGTGCTAGTGGTGCAAAAAGACAGTTCCTGTAGTGGAAAGGTGAGTGGTGATGTCCGGGTTTTTAGCTGGCCTGCGGCTGCAGCTCCGGATCGTGCTCAGTATTCTTAGTGAGAAACGACACACAAGACAAACAGTGTAAATACACAGACAAGCAAAACACTCACGGTTTTTAGTACACTCAAGACGGGCTCCTTCTAGGTTATTTGGTTTAACCATATGCAAAGGAACAGATCACTCAAGCCATGCCCCCTATTTATACCCTCGCCCATGACCCCGAGGTTAACGAGCGCATCCGCTCCTCCAGTCCTCGGATGCCACGCCGCTTACCGTCTGGGTCACTGAGCTCGGGTGCCATAGCTCCGCCCCTTTCTGAACTGACCGACTTCCATCTACCCTACGGAATAAATTGTCATGCCATTTCATTAAGGGTACTCTGTTCCTCGTGCACCGTGCCCTCACAGGTCGAGAGGGAGATTTAACACTAAGACTCATTCGATCTCTGTCACAGCCACGAAATCATGAAACACAACTTTCTAGTATAAATTATGTTATTTAAATCAGTTTCTATTTTGACTTGTTTCTTGTAGTTTTATGAACTCAACATTTTTTCCTTTCACAAAAAATGGGGCCAAACTTTGTAGTCGCTTTGAAAATGGGGCCCCTCCTGTCCGAGTCTGCCGGCTGTGTTCACTCCTGCTGGGGTACAACTCTGTGCCAAGTCCATGCTCCTTCTCCCAAATGATTACAATCTTGAGAAACACGTTTCCTTTTTAAGGATTATGGGCAACAAAGGCTGTTTCAGTCCTACTACTAAACCCAACGGTTTCCAGATTGAGATATAATTATCTTGAAAATGGGAAATTAGTCTATGATTTATTGCCTTTAAAATAACTGAACTCTCTTTTTATTTCCTGTTGCTCGTCACATTGTTGTTTCCATGTATTTCTTTATTTTCAACATGCTTATTATGTTTATAGAAATAAGATATGAAAGCTGGGCAATGCATCCTGTTGCAGGGCTCCTATTACAGTTGGGTTTTACTAACGTTAGGTTTTATCAATAACACGTTGTGGCAAAGTGGTTGCTGATTATGTACAGGTGCAGAGGTGATGCAGTGAAGGAATAAACAGACAGAGATTTGTAATCCGGTATGGAAAAATATACATTTTATTTTCATTATAATCCAGGTCTGGTGACCAAATAATTAACTCTGGTTATACACAGCGATGCGCAAAACACAGAGAACAGTAACAGGGATTGCAGCCCTAAACAATAAACACAGTATCTCTCCCACAATATACAGCTACGGTCACCAGTCCTGGGTGCGTGCTGTAGTGCTCATGGTGGGTGATACAGTTTAAAGAGTGACAAATAGTGCAGTGCTGTTCCAGGGTCAGTGCTGGCTCTTAGCGACAGCTCCAGAACGTGTTAGCCATCTATAAACACACAAGTAACAATTATAGACAAGACAAACAAACAAACACTCGCTTAATACACATTGCACGGGTCCTTCTGGGTCTATTTCGAAACCAAAAGCAAAGGAAAAGATTTACAATTCTCCGGCCCCTTTTATGCGATTATGCATGACCCCTTGGTAAACGATTTCAGCTGACTCTATTGCCTGCAGCTGCTACCTCGTTTACCTTCTAGGTCAATACATTCCCGCACCGGAGTCTTGTCTTCTTCCAGGCTGACTGACTTCCTGACCCAGGGAATGAACTGTCAGGCCAACCTGTCCAAAGCCTTTCCTTTTCGCTACTTAGTTCCCTCACAGGTCGAGAGGGAGATTTACAACCTGAACTCATATTTCCGTCACACACATATACAAAATTAAACTGAGGTTTGTGTTATAAAAACCAAAAGAAAAGAGGACACTACTACAGATGTTGTGATCACTTGTAACAAACTTACCTAGTGTGCAATACCCAAACACCTAGGCCATAAGTGTATACTAGCACTGAGCATAAAACATTCAATACTACAGTCCCAGCAGGTAAATCAGTACAGCAAAAAACAAGGATTTCACGAGAACCAAGGAGTAAATTTTAAACAGGATAGGTTTATTATGTCTATTTGTATATAATACTAAGAACAGGTGTACCCTGGAGTAATCAGAACAGTAAGTCTTAACTAAGATCAGAAATCTGGCAAATATCAACCTGACTCAATGGTAAGCAAACTAAACATCCAGGTTGGTAGAACAAACAATATCCAGTAGAACTAGTAGTAGAAGAAACTACCCAGTATATCTCTAGCTAATCCTTCAAAGAGCACACCAACACTGCAATACTAGTCACATAAAAATGCAATTGGAAAAGACAAACACATTATATATATATATATATATTATATATATATATATATATATATATATATATATATATATATATATATATATATACACAGACGTGCTCAAATTTGTTGGTACCCCTCCACAAAAAACGAAGAATGCACAATTTTCTCTGAAATAACTTGAAACTGACAAAAGTAATTGGCATCCGCCATTGTTTATTCCATATTTAATAGAAATCAGACTTTGCTTTTGATTTTTTATTCAACATAATATTGTAAATAAGAAAACAAATCAAAATGGCATGGACAAAAATGATGGACAACCTTTAGAGGCAATCACTGCAATCAAACGTTTTCTGTAGCTCTCAATGAGACTTCTGCACCTGTTAACAGGTAGTTTGGCCCACTCTTCCTGAGCAAACTGTTCCAGCTGTCTCAGGTTTGATGGGTGTCTTCTCCAGACTGCAAGTTTCAGCTCTTTCCATAGATGTTCGATAGGATTCAGATCAGGACTCATAGAAGGCCACTTCAGAATAGTCCAATGTTTTGTTCTTATCCATTCTTGGGTGCTTTTAGCTGTGTGTTTTGGGTCATTATCCTGTTGGAGGACCCATGACCTGTGACTGAGACAGAGCTTTCTGATACTGGGCAGTACGTTTCGCTCCAGAATGCCTTGATAGTCTTGAGATTTCATTGTGCCCTGTACAGATTCAAGGCACCCTGTGCCAGGCGCAGCAAAGCAGCCCCAAAACATAACCGAGCCTCCTCCATGTTTCACTGTAGGTATGGTGTTCTTTTCTTTGAAAGCTTCATTTTTTCGACTGTGAACATAGAGCTGATGTGACTTGCCAAAAAGCTCCAGTTTTGACTCATCTGTCCAAAGGACATTCTCCCAGAAGGATTGTGGCTTGTCAATATGCATTTTAGCAAATTCCAGTCTGGCTTTTTTATGTTTTTCTTTCAAAAGTGGAGTCCTCCTGGGTCTTCTTCCATGGAGCCCACTTTCGCTCAAAAAGCGACGGATGGTGCGATCAGAAACTGACGTACCTTCACCTTGGAGTTCAGCTTGTATCTCTTTGGCAGTTATCCTTGGTTCTTTTTCTACCATTCGCAATATCCTTCTGTTCACTCTGGGGTCGATTTTCCTCTTGCGGCCGCGCCCAGGGAGGTTGGCTACAGTTCCATGGACCTTAAACTTCTTAATAATATTTGCAACTGTTGTCACAGGAACATCAAGCTGCTTGGAGATGGTCTTGTAGCCTTTACCTTTACCATGCTCATCTATTATTTTCTTTCTGATCTCCTCAGACAACTCTCTCCTTTGCTTTCTCTGGTCCATGTTCAGTGTGGTGCACACAATGGTACCAAACAGCACAGTGACTACTTTTCTCCATTTAAATAGGCTGAATGACTGATTACAAGATTGGAGACATGTGTGATACTAATTAAAGAAACTAATTAGTTTGAAATATCGCTATAATCCAATTATTTATTATCTTTTCTAAGGGGTACCAACAAATGTTTCCAGGGCATTTTAGAATATCTTTGTAGAATAAGCATTCATATCTTTTCACAGCTTCTTTGCTTTATTCTATGACATACCAAAGGCATGCAAGTATACATGATAAAATAGCTTTTAATTTCATCACTTTTCAGGAGGAATGAAGCATTATTTCAATGAGCTGTAAGGGTACCAACAAATTTGAGCATGTCTGTATATATATATATATATATATATATATACACACACATATACATTACATGAACAGGCCTTTGTCCCGATAATCACAATACTAAGGTACAGCAAAACCATTAATAATCTGCCTCGCTGTTGAACTTGTGTAAACAAAAAAGAAAAAGAGAGGGAAGGAGACAACAAAAAAATACAGGCAGGCCAACCAATAATCAGGCTGTTCATTCTATGGCCCACGCAGTTGCAATAATTATATCCAAGTGTATGAGTACTTAAAAGTTTCAGTCCCGGGCTTGATATTAAAACGCACCCAGAAAGTAACAAAACAAACAAAAACAAACCAATAAAGTTCTAGAAAAATAACACAACAATCCAGCAATCCCAAAAGAACGCTCTCCAAACAAAAACCCGAATGGCCATTCAAAAAATATTTGTAATCCAAACTGCAGCAAAAAATAGAAAAGGATCGATCTCACCCGATTATGATGAATCCGTGTGCAAGTGCTTGCTTGAATATCTTCTCTCGTTCCGTTGTCCCGTAACAGCAGTAAAGTATCAAGGTAAATAGATAAATCAAACCAACTGGAAGAAAAATAGGACCCAAAACGGAAGTATTGCCCAACGAGCACTGAGCAGCGTGTGATACTAGCTATTGCACTAGTATTAGTCGAACCCGCTATAGAAACTGGTAAAAACCAAAACACGGTTGTTTGACATAACACAGACTAGAAGCATGCTATACACAGACTAACTCGTTTTTTCTGTCGTTTGAACAGGTTGCCTGTAAGTTCTCTCTCTCTGTCTCTCTAATAACTTCGTATTTTTTTCTCTCTCTTAAACAGACTTTCAAAACCCTTTTTTATACCCTATTGGTCTCGAGCTTTTAACCAAAGGAAGCTCCGCCCCCAATTACTTGGCTTGATTCATGCCAAAGCTGCCCGATTCCAGCCTTGCTGAAGCACCCCCATATCATCACCGATCCTCCACCACATTTCACAGTGGGTGCGAGACACTGTGGCTTGTAGTCCTTTCCAGGTCTCCGTCTAACCATTAGACGACCAGGTGTTGGGCAAAGCTGAAAATTGGACTCATCGGGGGGTGCTTCAGCAAGGCTGGAATCGGGCAGATTTGTCTTTGTGAAGGACGCATGAATCAAGCCAAGTACAAGGTTGTCCTGGAAGAAAACTTGCTTCCTTCTGCTCTGACAATGTTCCCCAACTCTGAGGATTGGTTTTTCCAGCAGGACAATGCTCCATGCCACACAGCCAGGTCAATCAAGGTGTGGATGGAGGACCACCAGATCAAGACCCTGTCATGTCCAGCCCAATCTCCAGACCTGAACCCCATTGAAAACCTCTGGAATGTGATCAAGAGGAAGATGGATGGTCACAAGCCATCAAACAAAGCCGAGCTGCTTGAATTTTTGCGCCAGGAGTAAAGTCACCCAACATCAATGTGAAAGACTGGTGGAGAGCATGCCAAGACGCATGAAAGCTGTGCTTGAAAATCAGGGTTATTCCACCAAATATTGATTTCTGAACTCTTCCTAAGTTAAAACATTAGTATTGTGTTGTTTAAAAATGAATATGAACTTATTTTCTTTGCATTATTCGAGGTCAGACAACACTGCATCTTTTTTGTTATTTTGACCAGTTGTCATTTTCTGCAAATAAATGCTCTAAATGACAATATTTTTATTTGGAATTTGGGAGAAATGTTGTCAGTAGTTTATAGAATAAAAAAAAAATGTTCATTTTACCCAAACACATACCTATAAATAGTAAAACCAGAGAAACTGATCATTTTGCAGTGGTCTCTTAATTTTTTCCAGAGCTGTATATATATATTTTTTTCAACTCATGTCTGAACCAAATGTTATTCCGCACCATATAAAGATATTTGAGCATTACATGTCAAGTTTGGCCGCTATGGTGTCCCAGATGTCTTGCTTCTTGCGTATCCTTAAAATCTGGACGGGACGTATCATACAGTTGATGGCATTTTTGCACCCTGAAAACCAGTCTTTCATTCGCCATCTCTCACTGTACACAGTGCAGATAATGTCACACAACACTTCAGTTGATTGGTCTAGATAAGAACATAAGAACATAAGAAAGTTTACAAACGAGAGGAGGCCATTCAGCCCATCTTGCTCGTTTGGTTGTTAGTAGCTTATTGATCCCAGAATCTCATCAAGCAGCTTCTTGAAGGATCCCAGGGTGTCAGCTTCAACAACATTACTGGGGAGTTGGTTCCAGACCCTCACAATTCTCTGTGTAAAAAAGTGCCTCCTATTTTCTGTTCTGAATGCCCCTTTATCTAATCTCCATTTATGACCCCTGGTCCTTTTTTCTTTTTTCAAGTCAAAGAAGTCCCCCGGGTTGACATTGTCTATACCTTTTAGGATTTTGAATGTTTGAATCAGATCGCCGCGTAGTCTTCTTTGTTCAAGACTGAATAGATTCAATTCTTTTAGTCTGTCTGCATACGACATGCCTTTTAAACCTGGGATCATTCTGGTTGCTCTTCTTTGCACTCTTTCTAGAGCAGCAATATCCTTTTTGTAACGAGGTGACCAGAACTGAACACAATATTCTAGGTGAGGTCTTACTAATGCATTGTAGAGTTTTAACATTACTTCCCTTGATTTAAATTCAACCCTTCTCACAATATATCCAAGCATCTTGTTAGCCTTTTTTATAGCTTCCCCACATTGTCTAGATGAAGACATTTCTGAGTCAACATAAACTCCTAGGTCTTTTTCATAGTTCCCTTCTTCAATTTCACTATCTCCCATATAATATTTATAATGCACATTTTTACTGCCCGCATGCAATACTTTACACTTTTCTCTATTAAATTTCATTTGCCATGTGTCTGCCCAATTTTGAATGCTGTCTAGATCATTTTGAATGACCTTTGCTGCTTCAACAGTGTCTGCCACTCCTCCTATTTTTGTGTCGTCTGCAAATTTAACGAGTTTGCTTACTATATCAGAGTCTAAATCATTAATGTAGATTAGGAATAGCAGAGGACCTAATACTGATCCCTGTGGTACACCAATGGTTACCTCACTCCATTTTGAGGTTTCTCCTCTAATCAGTACTTTCTGTTTTCTACCTGTTAACCAATCCCTAATCCATGTGCATGCATTTCCTTGAATCCCTACTGCGTTCAGTTTCAGAATTAATCTTTTATGCGGGACTTTGTCAAAAGCTTTCTGGAAATCTAAATAAACCATGTCGTATGCTTTGCAGTTATCCATTTTCAATGTTGCATCCTCAAAAAAGTCAAGCAGGTTAGTTAGACATGATCTCCCTTTCCTAAAACCATGCTGGCTGTCTCCCAGCATATTGTTACCATATAAGTAATTTTCCATTTTGGATCTTATTATAGTTTCCATAAGTTTACATATAATAGAAGTCAGGCTTATTGGTCTGTAGTTACCTGGTTCGGTTTTGTCTCCCTTTTTGTGGATTGGTATTACATTTGCTATTTTCCAGTCTGTTGGTACAACTCCTGTGTCAAGAGACTGTTGCATGATCTTGGTTAGCGGTTTGTAAATAACTTCTTTCACTTCTTTGAGTACTATTGGGAGGATCTCATCCGGCCCAGGGGATTTGTTTATTTTAAGAGCTCCTAGTCCCTTTAACACTTCTGCCTCTGTTATGCTAAAGTTATTTAAAACTGGATAGGAACAGGTCGACATGTGGGGTATGTTGTCCGTGTCCTCCTTTGTAAAAACCTGTGAAAAGTAATCATTTAATATATTTGCTATTTTTTTTTCTTCATCTATGATTTTGCCATTTGTGTCTCTTAGACATTTAACCTCCTCTTTGAATGTTCTCTTGCTGTTATAATATTGGAAAAACATTTTGGAATTGGTTTTAGCCCCCTTAGCAATATTGATTTCTATCTCTCTCTTGGCCTTTCTAACTTCCCTTTTGACTTGTGTTTGCAGTTCCAAGTACTCTTTCTGTGTGCTTTGTTTTTGGTCCCTTTTAAACGCTCTGTAAAGTGCCTTTTTTCGCTGAATATTTTTTTTAATTGATCTATTAAACCATTTTGGCCATTTTGTTTTAGATTTAGATTTGTCTACTTTTGGGATGTAATTGTTTTGTGCCTCTAGTACTACATTTTAAAAAAAACAGCCACCCTTTTTCTGTGGATGTTTTCTCTATTTTACTCCAATCTACTTCTGTTAGTCTCTGTTTCATACCTTCGTAGTTTGCTTTTCTAAAATTGTAAACCTTAGCTTTAGTCATTACTTTTGGGGTTTTAAAAAATATTTCAAATGAGACCATGTTGTGGTCTGAGTTTGCCAATGGCTCTCTGACCTCTGTTTTAGTTATTCTGTCTTCATTATTTGAAAAGACTAAGTCAAGGCATGCCTCCCCTCTAGTCGGTGCCTTGACAAATTGCGTTAGGAAGCAGTCATTTGTCATTTCCACCATTTCAATTTCGTCCGTCGTGCCCCCCATTGGGTTTTCCCATTTTATACAGGGGAAGTTGAAATCCCCCATTAGTATGGCTTCTCCTTTTCTACACGCATTTCGAATGTCATTGTATAACAGATTATTTTGCTCAGCATCTGAATTTGGCGGTCCATAGCATGCTCCTATTATTATGCCCTTTGAATTTGTGTCCATTATTCTGACCCATATTGATTCGCCGTTGTTTTCTTTGTCCAGATTTAACACCTGGGCTTCAAGACTATTTCTTATGTATAGCGCTACCCCTCCGCCTCTTCTGTCCTGCCTGTCTTTCCTATATAGTGTGTACCCACTAATATTATATTCGTCTCCATCACTCTCAGATAAGTTTCTGTAACACCTATCACGTCGTAGTTACTTGTTAGTGCAGTAGCTTCAAGTTCTAACATTTTGTTTCTGAGACTTCTAGCATTAAGATAAATACATTTAATAGTGGTCTTACCTGAGTTGTTGCTCTTGTTTTGATGTAGTCTCCCTTCTGTTTTTTTGTTTTCTCCCCCCTTCCTTTCTAGTTTAAATGCTTCTGTAGGATCCTGAAGGATCCTTTCTCCGAGTAGATTGGTTCCCTTTCTGTTTAAGTGCAGTCCGTCCCACCTGTATAGATAGTCCTTGTTGTAGAAAGTGCTCCAATGTTCAAGAAAGGTGAAGCCTTCCTGTGTGCACCACGATTTCAGCCATGCATTTTGATTTTGTATTTCCAGCTGTCCATATGGTCCTTTGCAAGGCGCCGGCAGTATCCCAGAAAAGACCACAGTTTTGGTCTTGTCTTTTAATTTCCTTCCTAGCTCTCTGAATTTGTTTTGCAGGGATCTTGGCCTGTCTCTTCCAATGTTGTTTGTACCAATGTGGACGACTACTACCGGGTCATCTCCTGTTTGTTCTAGGAGCCTGTCCACATTCTCAGTGATGTGCTTGACAGAGGCTCCTGGAAGGCAGCACACTGTTGTAGTAAGGGGGTCCAAACTGCGAACTGAACTTGCTGTGTTTCTCAGTATGGAGTCCCCAACAATCATGACCTCCCTTCTTTTTGCTGCCTGGTCAGCACTGTTTATAGGGTCCTGGGTGTTGTTTCTTTCATTCTCGTGATGTTGATTTTGGTCATCTAAATGTTGAAGTGGCTCAAATGTGTTGGCTGTCTGGATTTCTGGTGGTTGTGTTTGACGAAGTTTCTTTTTTTCCCTGCTTCTGCCTATCTGAACCCAGCTGTTTCGACTCTCTTCCATCTCCCTGGTGGCTTTCAGTCTGCTGGGGGTGCAGACTTCCATGAATTGTGGGTGTGTCAGCTCCTCAAGCTCCTGTTGCTGTCTCATTTCCTCCAGCTCCTTTTCTAGCAGGCTTAATCGCTGAAGCAAGTCCTGGATGGTGCAGCACTTTACACACACTTGGTTGAGCTCTGTTGGGTTTTCTCGGATTTCCCACATCATGCAATTGTCACAGATTACTGGCTTGAAGACCATTTTTTTTTGTTCAGTGTAGCTTCTGCAGCTGTCAACCTGCTTTCAAACTGCTTCTAACTGCGTTGTACTTGTCCACTCGTACTTGTCCCACGATGTCGCTTCCACACGCTGTCGCTGGGAAGTCTGCCTGCCTTTTGTTTGTTTGTGTTTGTGCTGCGTGCTCCGCTCCTCCCCCGTGTCCCAGAACGCCGCGGGATTTGAATCAGCTGCTCCGAGTTTCAGCTGATCAGAAAAATACACGCAGCTGCAAGGCTTTAGGCTGCAATGTTTTCTGATTAAAGCAACTCCAAATTTAAAGATGTAATTCCTCCTTTCTGCTTCTAACTGCGTTGTACTTGATGGAAATTTGCCATGCGGTATTATTAAAATATCGCTCTGGTTTCGATCCTGTGCAGTTTTCTGCCGTGCCGCTTTTCCGTTCAGCACTCAGTGTAATTGTACCCATTCAAAACAATAGATTCTATTTTTTTGCCACACAGTTTACCGCTTTCCACTACCGCGCCCAGTGTAATCAGACCTTTAGGGTCCAATACTGCTGATTCCAGGTAAGTAGAAGTTTTTATAATTATCTTTCTAACCCTTTGTCCACAGGTTGTTTGGATTTTGAACTGACCACCGGACCTTCCCAATGAGTGTACAGAAACCACATGAACAGGTAAGTAAAAATAATGATTTATTTATTACAGGAAATGATACAATTGAAAGCAGTTTACTTTATGAGACAATTTGCAAAATCCCCCCTTCAAATCACCTTGCAAGGTATCCCAGTACAAAATCTATCCTAAAAACACCTGAAACTGTGCACCAAGTAAAACCACTAAAACCTTCCATTAAACACTGTTAGCAGCTACTTGTGACTTCAGGGGTATATTAGTAATACAATTCTTCAACTCAACATGTTATGTTACAACACCACAGTCCCAACCAATATAAACAGCAATTTGGTGAAACGATAGTTCCAGTATATTCATATGCACCTAAAAAAGGCCTGTGGGTCCTGTACTGAATCCAAGTCGCCAAACACTGTCCTGGTAGAAACGCCAACAAGGAAAGATAAAGTTGATAAAGATAAAGATAAAGATAAAGATAAAGAACCTCCTGATCCGTTTGTTCATCCCAGTTTATGGCTTTTATTTGGCTCCCATCAGGCTCAATCCTGCACCAGAAGAACGAAAAGCACTAAATGTCCACACTCCCTCTGTGTCCTTGGTCATGCCTACCTACACCCCGATCTCAGCCCTCCCTACTTTGATCTGGTCTTCCGACCCGGGCACTGGTACTTAGCTTAAGTAGGGTAGGATCTCGCGTCTCGGTGTGTACAGGGTCCATCCCTCAGTTGGTGTCTGTTCGCTCCTCCGGGCGTCAGTCATGGAGTGGGGGGTGCCTTGAAGGGAAGCAGTACAACGCCTTGTCATAAATCACAATTAATATCGGTAACTATAAATGTTTCTGAAAAGTGTCTTTACTTCTGAATCAATTGTCAAACTCCACACAGTCCTCAGCATAATAATATAAATAGTCTTCTTTAATCAAAAGAGCGCCACTTTAATAGCGTACTTCAAGGGTGAATACTTAGCTTTGCTATCAGGTTCTGACCGATCCTTCCTTCCATCGGGCTGCTGTGTCTTTATCCTGCCATATTCCTTTTCGAGTTCCAAATCATCCTTGTTGCTGTCATCCAGGTCTGTCTGTCAAATGGCTGACTTCCTGTGTCCTCCATTCAATTCCCCCTAGAACCACGCACTCTTCTTCCTGTACTTTCAGTTCCTCTTTATAGGGGACTATCAATGTTAGTTAATTGATGTAAATGAAAAACACCTGGCTGCATTTGAAAGTTGGGGAATGTTACTATTTTCTCCCTCTAATCACCGTGCTGTCGTACAAAATAATCACACACACTTAACAAAAATAACTTAACACAACAATACAAAATAAGCAACAATGTGCCTCCCTTTGGGTAATAAACCAAACATAATATGAAACGTAACAAGTGTGAAAAAACAAAATATGAACATACTGAATACTGAATACGAACATACAGTCTACAGGTAACCGGGGTCTGAGGCAGATAGGTAAGTTTCTGCTTCAAGTAATTTTAAATTAACTACATTCAGTAACATTGTAAGGTGGTGCTTGAATTAGGTGAGGTAATGTGTGATTAGTACCATGTGAGTGTGGTTAAATTGAATAGAAGTTGATTTGCTATTTGATTGGTTTCCACACAGTTTAGTTTTTTCTTTTCCCACCCAGTTGTTACATTAATCAGGCAGGCTATTTCAGCGCTAGCACGAAGCACCAGCTAACCGAAGAGCCTCAACAAAAGAGCCGGAAGTCTAGCTGTGGGAGTCCAGCGAGGAGAGGCCTGCGCCGAGACGCTGTTGGAATAGATCCGAACCTAACAGCGCTCTGGAAGATACCATCTACTAGTCAGGTCTGTACCCTCCACCCCACTGCTCCCACTGCGCCTATTTGTCTTGCCTGTCCTGCTATGACTGTCTCCCACATCCCTGTTCTATCCTCTCGCCCTCGCCCTCTGCCCTCTGTCCGCCGCTGCTCCTCCAACCCCTCTAACCTCATACCTCTGCCTCTCCCCCCCTCCCGCACACTCTCTGGTGCACTCTGGAACTGTCACTCTTCTGCTAACAAAGCTGATTTCATATCTGCCTTTGCCTCCCACCTCTCTCTCGATTTCCTTGCTCTCACTGAAACCTGGCTGTCCCCTGATAACACTGTAACTCCTGCCGCCCTGTCCTCTCTCTACGTCCTGTCCCATACCCCGCGTCTCACCGGACGGGGAGGTGGGACTGGTCTTCTCCTCTCTCCCTCCTTACTCTTTTCTGTCCCCTCCGACCTCTCCTCACTCTCTGTTAACACCTTTGAATTTCATGCTGTCCAACTAACCTCTCCCTGTCAACTCCTGCTAATTGTACTGTACCACCCCCCTGGACCTCTCGCTCACTTTCTCGATGAACTCGACTATCTACTCTCCTCCCTCCCCTCTCTGTCTACCCCAACTGTCCTGTTAGGTGACCAATATCCATCTCTCCAACCCCAGCCACTCTGCCGGATTCCTCCCTCTCCTTCACCTCTCTCACCTCCCTCCTATCGACTCCTTCTCACAACTCTCCGTAGACTCTGCTACCTCAACCCTCTTCTCCTCTCTCACCTCCTCCCTCGACTCCCTCTGTCCCCTCACCTCCCGACCTGCTCGCCCCTCCCCTCCGCAACCCTGGCTCTCATCTGCGCTCCGCTCAGTAAGAATCACACTGCGATCGGCTGAAAAGAAATGGAAGGGAACCAAACTCCCTGCTGCCCTAGACCTCTACCGCACTCTCCTCTCCTCCTTCTCCTATGCTAAATGTACTTATTTCCAATCTGTAATCCAAGCCTCCACTAACAACCCACGTAAACTATTCTCTACCTTCTCCTCCCTCCTAAACCCCCCTCCTCCTCCCTCCTCTATCTCCTCTGATGACTTTGCCTCTTCTCTTCTAAAATCTCAGATATCCACAAACTCTTTAACACCTCTCCCTCCATCTCAACCACCTCCTGCTCCAACCCCTACACCCACTGCATCCCCTACTAACTCACCCTCCTTCTCCACCTTCTCTCCCCTCTCAGACTCTGACCTCTCCTCCCTGCTCCAGGGTCACAAACCCACCACGTGTGCCCTGGACCCCCTCCCCACTCACCTCTTTCAAGCTGCTGCTCCTGCTCTACTTCCCTTCATCTCCTCCCTTCTCAACACCTCTCTCCTTTCTGGTCTCGTTCCCTCTGCATTCAAACAAGCCTCTATCACTCCCCTCCTCAAAAAACCCTCGACCCCACCTCCCTCTAGAGCTACCGTCCTGTCTCCCTCCTACCCTTCCTCTCCAAAACCCTCGAGCAGACTGTACACCGCCAGCTCTCTGCTTTCCTGTCCAACCACTCTCTGCTCGACCCTCTCCAATCTGGCTTCCACTCTGCTCACTCCACTGAAACCGCCCTCCTCTCTGTCACCAACTCACTAAAGTCTGCCCGAGCTGCCTCTCTCTCCTCTGTCCTAATTCTCCTCTCTGCTGCCTTTGACACTGTCGATCACTCTATTCTACTGTCCTCTCTCGCTGACCTGGGAATCTCTGGCACTGCTCTGGCCTGGTTCTCCTCCTACCTCTCCAACCGCACTTACCAGGTAACCTGGCGTGGAGCAACCTCCACACCTCGCCCTCTCTCAACAGGAGTCCCCCAAGGGTCAGTCTTGGATCCTCTCCTGTTCTCTCTCTACACCCACTCCCTGGGCCCCCTCATCGCAGCCTATGGTTTCTCATACCATTTCCATGCTGATGATGCTCAGATTTTCCTCTTCTTCCCCACCTCTGACTCCACCATCCCCTCCCATATCTCTACCTGTCTGTCTGCTATCTCCTCTTGGATGCACTCACATCACCTCAAACTCAACCTCTCTAAATCTGACCTCCTGTTCTTTCCCTCCTCCTCCTCCCCCTCCTCTGATCTCTCTATCTCCGTTCCTCTGGAATCTACCACACTCTCTCCCTCCTCCTCCGCTAAGAACCTTGGAGTCACCCTGGAACCCTGCCTCTCTTATTCCCAGCACATCTCCACTCTGGCACGCACTTGCCAATTCATCCTGAGCAACATCCGAAGAATCCGACCCTTCCTCACCAACTACGCCACCCATCTCCTGGTCCAGGCCTTGGTACTCTGCTGCCTAGACTACTGCAACTCCCTCCTGGCTGGCCTCCCTGCGTCCGCCATCCGTCCGCTCCAGCTCATCCAGAACTCCGCTGCTCGCCTGGTGTTCTCTCTGCCTCGCTTCTCCCACGCAACTCCACTGCTCCGCTCACTCCACTGGCTCCCGATCACTGCTCTCATCCAGTTCAAGACTCTTGTACTAGCCTACAGATGCCTTGACCAGACTGCACCCAGCTACCTCCAGACCCTCATCTCTCCCTACACCCCCACTCAACCTCTCCGCTCCTTCTGCACTAGAAGACCTCCTCTACCTCCTCTACGCTCCCCTGCCTCCAGAGCCCGCTCCTTCTCCACCCTTGCCCCGCAGTGGTGGAATGACCTTCCTACAGATGTCAGGACTGCCCAGTCCCTGACCACCTTCTGGCGCCTCCTCAAGACTCACCTCTTCAGACAGCACCTGTAGAACTCCTCTTTTTTCCCCTATGGACACTCTTCCTTAAATGTGCTTCACTTGCTCTTATCTG
Source organism: Acipenser ruthenus (assembly GCF_902713425.1). Classification (NCBI taxonomy): domain Eukaryota; kingdom Metazoa; phylum Chordata; class Actinopteri; order Acipenseriformes; family Acipenseridae; genus Acipenser; species Acipenser ruthenus. The sequence goes on from NC_081203.1 coordinate 14,252,281, forward strand.
CCCCCTATTTTACTGCACTTAATCCTGTACTTTAGAGTACTGTAATCTGCCAAGTGTTATTTAATCTGTAGTATTATGTAACTATCACTGACACTGTCATCTGCTCCGTTATTGAATCGTATTTTCTCATACTTGTACTTGCTAGAACCAAAGTCATTGTATTCATCTTGCTCTTAATTGTATTACTTGTACTGTGATTTTTGAAATGTATTTTTGTTTACGACTGTAAGTCGCCCTGGATAAGGGCGTCTGCTAAAAAATAAATAATAATAATAATAATAATAATAATAATAATAATAATAATAATAATAATAATAATAAAAGCAAAACAAACCAAAGCATAATGTGCACAACCCCAGCTAATTATAGTCACTCGTGACACAAGTGTAAAAATACAGGATATACAAAAAAAGCAAAGCAAAACACTATAGGGAGAAGGCAGCTAAAAATAAAAATTGCTTGTAAGCGGCCAAGTGCTCCTCCCACTGAAAAGGGAGTTCTCATTGCAGGACCCTGTGCTGTCACACCCTCTGTACACTTTTGTGGGGTATTAACATCTCCTAAACTAACCCCTCTCTCTAATAGTTTAAAACCAAGATCCCGGTTCCAGACGTGGTGGTCAATGGGATGTTTCTTTACTCCCACAAGTTTTTCTTTGTCCTTGAAAGATCTGGCTCATGAGCCTGGGGGGTGTCAGCGCTTCCCTTTTATAGCGAGATGCTCCGCCGGGATACACCCGCTGGCTGGTCAAGGATCCGCAACCAGCCAACCCCTGGTTACCATTGCCTGTAAATAAACACAGCTGGCAGTGCGACAGGTGGAGCATCGGGGTCTTTCCTGCAGACGCACGCATGCTGCTGAGAAGCCACTGACGGCACGTTGTCCCTGTTACAGAGAGTTGAACTAACAACCAGCTGAACCAGCCCCCTAGTACTGCTGAAATTCCTGACAAGCCTTCCTCTTCAGTGAGCACTCCTTCAATGCACTGCAATGAAGCAAGCACCCAGATACATGATTCAGGCTGCTGTCTGCTCTTCTGCTTGTTGTGCATTTTTGTTTCCTCTGTCATTCTGCCCATCAATTCATAAAATCTCTGGGAAGACACAGAGCTGTGACTGATGATGATATTTGTTGGCATGGGCTGGGTGTGCAGATTAGCGTCAGAGATACAGCTAATGTTCACCTGTGCCCACGCAAGCTGTGATCGATTGCTACCTGAGAGAATGCAAATTGACATCAATGATAACCCTTCTCTTTTACTGGAAATCCAATCATGTGTGTGTCCGCCACTCAAGCAGGTTGCTGTAAATTGCCTTATCTAAATCGGAAGCAGGGAGAAGCGCAAGCCAGGATGACATTGCAAGAGGAAAAAAGTGCCACCTGTGATGCTGTCCTGAAGATATTTACATGAATGAGAAGCGAAAAGACACTTGAGAAAACAATGTATTAAAAGTTAAAAAAAAAAAAAAACATTTAAGACACTGAAAAAGACTGTAGAACTGTTGAGTGTTTCCTAGCTATGGATGAACCCTTTTATCTGTCATTTCATTAGCTTTAGTACCATTGTATAGCTTTTCAGCTCGTCAAATTGATTCAGGTAAGGGCCATGGATTATTACATTCTGTTATGTAGACTTCATCAAAATCCAAACGTTGTTGGTCTGCCAGTTTGTTTATGTGCTTTAAAGGCTGTTTAATCTGCAGACACACAAGAGCCATCCATAACTTTAAAACTCTTAATCATAACACAATTCATGAAAACAAATAAAACAAAGGGTGAAAAACAGGTAAAAAGGGAATCTCATTTTCACTTCTAATACCCAAACACTGTTATTCACTTCATAATACCCAAACACTGTTATTCACTTCATAATACCCAAACATTGTTATTCACTTCATAATACCCAAACACTGTTATTCACTTCATTATTCCCAAACACTGTTATTCACTTCATAATACCAAAACACTGTTATTCACTTGATAATACCCAAACACTGTTATTCACTTCATAATACCCAAACACTGTTATTCACTTCATAATACCCAAACACTGTTATTCACTTCATTATTCCCAAACACTGTTATTCACTTCATAATACCCAAACACTGTTATTCACTTCATAATACCCAAATACTGTTATTCACTTCATTATTCCCAAACACTGTTATTCACTTCATAATACCAAAACACTGTTATTCACTTGATAATACCCAAACACTGTTATTCACTCCATAATACTCAAACACTGTTATTCACTTCATAATACCCAAACACTGTTATTCACGCCATAATACCCACACTGTTATTCACTTCATAATACCCAAACACTGTTATTCACTTCACAATACCCAAACACTGTTATTCACTTCATAATACCCTGTCACAAAGACGGCCAGAGTGGGTGGCGTCAGACCAGAAAGGAATACACAGACAGAGACGGTGGTGATGATGAGCTGAGTGCAATGGCTGCACTCAGCGTTTATTAACAAATAAAAGGGTTGAAAACAGCACAAAAACAGGACACGGCACTTGCGCCAAAATAAACAGACATACAAAACGACTAACACTAAACAAACGGTGCACGGACAGACAAACAGACACGGTGAGAACAAACACTTTACGTTTACGATTTTACTTCTAATCACTTCTCTCTCTCTCACCCGTTCTCCTCTTCCGAACACCCAACCCCGACTGCAAGAAATGTGCGTCTATATATACTATTGTGCTGGGATTCAATTACTAATTAATTATTCACTTGAATCCCAGCACGTGAATTAATTCTGTGCAACCCCGTGCTCACATATTACATTTAACCAGCACGTGAAGTGATTTGTGCCCTCCTCGTGCCTAAATATAAATCTACACTTTTTAAATACACGTGAAACACAGACCCGTTTATATCCCGTGTACCAATCTATACACCAACATTAACACACGCACGCAACATACAACACAGAACACACAAATGCACACAGGGGCGGGGCACTTTGCCACATACCCACACTGTTATTCACTTCATAATACCCAAACACTGTTATTCACTTCACAATACCCACACTGTTATTCACGTCACAATACCCAAACACTGCTATTCACTTCATAATACCCAAACACTGTTATTCACTTCACAATACCCACACTGTTATTCACGTCACAATACCCAAACACTGCTATTCACTTCATAATACCCAAACACTGTTATTCACTCCATAATATCCACACTGTTATTCACTTCACAATACCCAAACACTGTTATTCACTCCATAATACCCAAACACTGTTATTCACTCCATAATACCCAAACACTGTTATTCACTCCATAATACCCAAACACTGTTATTCACTCCATAATACCCAAACACTGTTATTCACTTCATAATACCCAAACACTGTTATTCACTTCACAATACCCACACTGTTATTCACTTCATAATACCCAAATACAATTTAGCCCACCTGGCAGATTTGAGCTCTGGCTTGAATTACCATGGAGGGGGGTGGGTTGGGGGCCAACTTCCTTTTCCAGCTAGCAGAGGGTGGTCCCTCCAGGTGGGGGGGGGGGGGGGGGGTTCTCCAAATTGACGTGTTGCTTTTGACTGGGCAGCATAGTACCTGCTCTGCAGATTACACACACAGATGGGTCTGTTTTAGAGTTCTTAAACTCAGGCCTTTTAAATGACAGTGTTTCACGTAAAATGCTATCACACAAGAGCACCATATGGAAATGTGTGTTTCACTTCCTGAGATGTTTAACTTTTCATTGTAACGGTGCTGGTATTCCCTATGGGTCGGAGTGATGTAGAGACCAGCAGGCTTTAGGCTCTTTGCTGTACAAGTGAACCCCTTTCCAGTTTGAACCCCTCCAGGATCTGCAGGCTCTCTTGCTGTACAAATGAACCCCTTTCCAGTTTGAACCCCTCCAGGATCTCCAGGCTCTCTTGCTGTACAAATGAACCCCTTTCCAGTCTGAACCCCTCCAGGATCTCCAGGCTCTCTTGCTGTAGAAATGAACCCCTTTCCAGTTTGAACTCCTCCAGGATCTCCAGGCTCTCTTGCTGTACAAATGAACCCCTTTCCAGTCTGAACCCCTCCAGGATCTCCAGGCTCTCTTGCTGTAGAAATGAACCCCTTTCCAGTTTGAACTCCTCCAGGATCTCCAGGCTCTCTTGCTTTAATTTGTTCTTGCTCGATTTAAAAATAACATTGTGCTGTGTTATTACTAACGATACAATGTATGAAAGGGCATTGCTGTGAGTTTACTTTCCTTCCTTGGAAGTTCAATAAATCCACTTACATCATCTAATGTGTTATTGTATTCAGCACAAACAAAAGGATAACCGGGTCCTTTACTATTATGCAATCTATTTCATCCACTGTTACATAACACAGTTATCAATACATTATGAATTAAAGTATTTTTTACAAGACTGCAGTAGCCAAATCAGGGCTTCAGCACCACCTAGTGGTTATTTTTTGGGAATGCAGACAGCTTCTTTGTTTAAATAAATAGCCGTGATCAATATGTGACAGGCTGCCTCCTTGCTGGAGACTAGCATATTCACAAGTTCTACTTTCACGAGACGGATGGTCTCCAGATCTTAATGGACAGAGGTGCAAAGACTGGAGTGCTACCACTAGCTTCTCCCAGTAGTGAGGCCATCTCCCTGCAGCAATCCCTGTAAAACAACACAAGGATAGCTTTGATTGAGACAGGGGACCTGTGACAGGGATGACGAGTGGTGACGTCACGGCAGAAGCAGGAACAAAAACTGACACCAGGGCAAGTACTGCAGTTCAAGTGGCGTTTGCCGTTTTTATTAAGCAAACAAAAATAAATAAAATATTTTAAACAAAAAACACTTGCGCTCACAGAGCAAAATAAAAGGGTTAACAAAAACAAATCTCAAACACAAAAGTAAATAATACAGGTCAGGCTGGGCTGTAGCCTTCACTGTTCCTGTAATCGTTTTAAACTCTCTCGTTCCTCTCCTCGCTCTCTACTCTCGCTCCTCTGGACTCCCACCCCGAGCTGGAGAGCTGCAGGCTTTTTATAACAGGTGACCATCTCCCGATTAGCAACAAATTATATCACCTAATTAATTCGGGAGATGGACACCTTCTGCACGAGTTTTAATTATGTTGTGGACGGGGCTACCCATCCACGCTAAACAAAACAATAACACAGCGGTGCGCCGTCACAAATTACAATAAATAAATCATAATACAAAACAAATACAAAATACACTGCACAGGGGCGGAGGGGGAGACCCTGATCTAAAAATAAATAAACAAAACAATGTACAGGGCTGCTCGCCCTGTTACAGGACCAAACAGGGGAAGGGAAATAGAAAAAAAAACACAATATATGTTAGCCTGTTTGGTATGCCAACAAAAATGTGTATAAATCATTTAAATTAGATTTGGTAAGAACTGGAAGTCCTGTGTTTCTGAATAAGTGTTGATGCCATGCCAATTGGAAATGCAGTATTCCTTTTCAAGAGTTAAGCTTTACTATATAATGCAAAAAAAAAGCATTACACAAGGCCAGCATATGTTTAATATTAAAATATTCTGTTTTTTTGTTTTTGTTTCTAGGCTTCTTAAATCTTTCTCATGGAAGGTTGTTTTAACATCTACCCATATACATATATAGTATTGTTCGTGAATCAAACATATCGATTATTGCTTATTTCATATATTTATTTTCATCAGCGTGGGAGTCTACAGCAAGTGGCTGTCCTTTTAAAAAGTTCACTGTGTTTTATGATGCTAAAAGCAGTGCATGCTGGTAAAAGTGAACCAGAATGGATGTTTTGGAAACCACAGAAAAGCATGTCAAAAGCATGTCATTCAATAGAAAAGCATGTCATTCAATAGAAAAACATATCAAAGGCATGTCATTCAATAGAAAAACACATCAAAGACATGTAATTCAATAGAAAAGCATGTCATGTCATTCATTAGAAAAAGCATGTCAAAAGCATGTCATTCAATAGTATCTTTTAATGCAGGGCTGTCCTACAGATGGATCTTGAGCCATACATGGCTATTTGAGAACCCACTAGTTACTCTGAAGTATCCCATTAAGATTTGGTTTGAAAAGAATGCAATGGCAATATATATCCTGAGGTACAAGCAAGCACACTCAAAATGAAGCATATTGAGGTTGTCTTTTAAACATGCAACATGTTTAATGAGCAGAACAATGCTTTTTCATTAGTGAGCTATATTTTTTGTATGGCTCTGTAAGAACTCCTTGGTAGTCACTATGGTTCTTTTATCCTTTTATCTGTTCTGATATTTTGGTTTGGTTTGGTCTGTTATTACTTCTCTCATGACTTCAATATAAATTAATATTTTGCAGTATGTGTGTGGTAAAGTGTTGGTGGCTAGTATATGAATTTTTCTTGGATGAACAAGGTAATGCCTGTGAACAAAATCCCATGTTTGGGGTATGGATATGATAATCGCTTTCTTACCTCTTACTATCATTAGAGAGATTATCACTGGTCTCTTTTGTGCTGAGGATCATTGCTACTTTAATTGTGCAGGCTTTAGAATTATCCATGTCTCCCACCGGGTGTTTAGCCTGGACCAGCTACAAATTCAGATGAGAAGGTGACACTGTTTAATGCACCTGGTCTGATCAGGACCAGAAACACAGAGTGTTGTATATTGTTATGCTTTGTCTGTTATTGAAGCCTGATAGCCATTGATAGCTCCTAATGGCTTCTGTTGCACCAGGGAATTTGTATGCATGCAAAATACAGGGTATATGGGTATCCGGTGGAAAGAAAATGGAGATAAAAAAAATACAAGCAAAGCAAAGCAAAGCGGCTTTTGTGACTTTGGAGAAACTACGATCAGTCGCTATTTAGCTTCAGAATCACACTTAAACGAATGACAACACTTCTGTCTCTTCCCTGCCTCCTCTCGATGGATGCGAGCGAGCTGGTGAGCTTGGTCAACCCTGTTCTAGAGCTTCTGGGCATATTTAGGGCCCACTGTGACCTGGGGGTCTTCCTGAGGTGGCTAGAGTCCAGGGTGGCTCCCATCGCCATGAGTAAGTCTGCTCCCAGTATGAATTTCTCATCAATCTCCGTGAGCCACACTGGGTGTGGCGTCTGTTGGCCCTGCATTGGGGTGACCTGGCCAATAAGTTTTCAAACTCTTCTCTTGAAGACCACAAAACCTGGAGTAGGATCCTTTCTACAAAAAGACGTCGCCTCCATCCACGGCCTCACACTCAGAAGCCTCTCCCTCATGCCAGTGCCCTGGCTGGTTGTTCCGTGAATCCTCCCTCAGATGTGGGAATAAACTATTAGAATAAACTATGATGGGCTACTATTTTATTTTCTCTGCTGGCTAATGGAGAAAATGCACTAAACAGCCAAATTGGGGTAAAATGTTAAGAAGATATGAAAAGTGTTGTCAGTCAGAATACAATAATAAGATTCTACTGCTGCAGCCCCTGCCTTTTTTTCTGCCTCCCCATTTTTTGCCACTGACAGGCATATACTGTACACCTTTACAAAGATTTGAAAGATTGGAAGCGCAACAACAATGTCCTCTTTTGCCACTGAAAAGAGTCTGAGATACAAGCAGTGCTTTGTTTTTGGATGAAGATTAAGACTCATGCACGGTTGGTCTTTAATAACCCTAAGAGCTGCACGCTTCTTATTAACTTCAGTAACGTCTGGATTGATGCACACCCCTAGCGTCTTGTCTCTTAATACAATGAGCCATTCCAAATTTCCATGCTCATTACTAATATTATTTAATGAAACTGGTCAGATACAGTGCAAGCGTGACAAATGTGACCTCTCCCAAATGTGCATTATGTATTGCAGAGAGTGCAATAGCAGTTAAAGGTGCATTAATTACCTGTACATGACTTATCCTCCTTTAGCGAGAGGACTGCAGCTCCCTCAATCAAGGAGAAGCAGGATCCTTGGGGTTCTATGACCCAACACCAGAATGTCACCAAATGACATCATTCAAAACAACAGCATGGAAATGATTAGCAGATTCCAAATGTTTTAAACACCATAGCCTTAGGTCAAATTGTTGGGAATGGAAATAAATTGAAGGTTCACTTCTTGGTAAAGTTACATGTTTAAGTTAGGGTCACTTTAGGTACTGATAATTCAAACTATGCTAAAGAGACCTTCAATTCCATTGAATATTCAGGGACTGGTTTGAAGAGCACAGACGAAAGATAACCAACATTACTGGCCAGCCTCATTTGTTGCCCTTGGTGGTTTATTTTTAGTCTTGCTTTTTTAGACAATTATACAAAACATAAATCAATAGAAAAATGAACCAATGGAATAATCCAAATAAGCGGAAAGGAAAAGGAAAGGGCAATGAAGGAAGAGCAGAAAACAGATAGAGATTTGAATCTGGGATGAGCCCTGTACACATGGACAAGGGAAGCAGGTGCCTGGAAACAATGGGAATGCAAAGCTGTGAGTTTGTAAAGGACAAAAAGATTCATTGCCTTCTGGGCTGTGATGCAGGGATAGCAGCATGGTTGAGGTCAGACTTCATTTCCACCCAATCATATTTACAAGGATGCTTCACTGCTTTCTGTATGGCTGATACTCCTGCTTTTAATAGTATTGGAATCTGGATCAAATTCAGTTGTAAAGGCATGTTGCTGGGATAAGTGATTGACATGTCTTTAGACTACTCCATTACTACATCTTGTATTGATTTATGATAATTACAGAGCACTCAGCTTTGAACAGTATTGGTCGTTGCAATAATGTGGTTATCTCAATGGGTTTGTAACTTCGGGAACTGCTTTCAAAGACACAATGTAACCCTTTATATCTCAATATAATGCTATTTTAAATGGTTTAGAGAAACAAAACCTCCCAAACAAATATAGAATTGAAACGCAAATTCCTAGAACGCCAAACCATGCACATGTGGCGATGTTGTTGTTACTGTGCTACAGCTATGGACAGTTTCCAGTTGAATCATTTTCTGTTTTAGGTCGTAACTCCTTTCCCCCATTGGGCAGTACAGCCTGTTGACTTTGTGATAATCCCAAACTGAGCTAAAATAGCAAACGCTCTCTAGGGATTTCAGTCACAGTGCAGAGAGAGTTCTGGCATTCCAAGAGAACTCTTGCTTTCTATTCAGAGTCTATTCAGTGGTATGATGAGAGTAAGGGGGTGGTTTGATGTCTTGATTTAACAGAAGAACCACAGCATGATGGAGAAGGTTAGAAGAGCCGGGGGCATACTAACAATCCACAGACTAAGGGGTAGATTTACTAAATAGTTACGCCTGTGTTACTAAAGTGCTACTGCTGCCTTTGCGGCAGCAGTTTTTCTTTGCGGTTCAACCTTAGATGAATATGTAATTATGGGCGTTTCTGCATAAATTCACAGAAAGGAGGCTGAGATAATGCAAATGAGGGTTCACAAATATTATAATGAGATGTACTAATGCTGCTCACAATTGCGACACTTACAATTGCATCAATTGCATCAACTTTTGAAAGCACGTTTTAAACAATCGCAACTGTTGCTGGCATTTCCCAGTCCGCTTTTTCTCATGCATTGCCAGTTGTGCTCAATGCAATTTTGAGGCAAACACCCAACTACCTAATTTTCACTCAAGTCAGGGTGTACTTACAAGACTTGAAAACAAATTTCTATGACATTTCTGGTTTTCCCAGCGTGTTGGGAGTAATAGACTGCACACATGTGCCACTAACCCCTCCAGCTCATTCTGAGCATCTGTATAGGACCATGATCTATTGTTATTATTTATTTATTATTTATTTCTTAGCAGACGCCCTTATCCAGGGTGACTTACAATCGTAAGCAAATACATTTCAAGTGTTACAATACAAGTAATACAATAAGAGCAAGAAATACAATAACTTTTGTTCAAGCAAAGTACAAGTGTGACAAAACACAATTCAATAATACAGCAGATAATAGTGATAGTTACATCAGGATATGATTAAATACAAAATACTACAGGTTAAACACTTTGCAGATTACAGTATTCTGAAGTACAGGATTAAATGCAGTAAAATAGGGGGCAGATAAGAGCAAAATAAAGCACATTTAAATGAAGGGTGATAGTGTCCCAGGATACAAACAGAGGAGTTCTACAGGTGCTGTTTGAAGAGGTGAGTCTTAAGGAGGTGCCGGAATGTGGTCAGGGACTGGGCAGTCCTGACATCTGTAGGAAGGTCATTCCACCACTGCAGAGCAAGGGTGAAGAAGGAGCGGGCTCTGGAGGCAGGGGAGTGTAGCGGAGGTAGAGCCAGTCTTCTAGTGCAGGCGGAGCGGAGAGGTTGAGTGGGGGTGTAGGGAGAGATGAGGGTCTGGAGGTAGCTGGGTGCAGTCTGGTCAAGGCATCTGTAGGCTAGTACAAGAGTCTTGAACTGGATGCGAGCGGTGATCGGGAGCCAGTGGAGTGAGCGGAGTAGTGGAGTTGCGTGGGAGAAGCGAGGCAGAGAGAACACCAGGTGGGCAGCGGAGTTCTGGATGAGCGGACGGATGGCGGACACAGGGAGGCCAGCCAGGTGGGAGTTGCAGTAGTCTAGGCAGCAGAGTACCAAGGCCTGGACCAGGAGCTGGGTGGCGTAGTTGGTGAGGAAGGGTCGGATTCTTCGGATGTTGCTCAGGAAGAATCGGCAAGTGCGTGCCAGAGTGGAGATGTGCTGGGAATAAGAGAGGCAGGGGTCCAGGGTGACTCCGAGGTTCTTAGCGGAGGAAGAGGGAGAGAGTGTGGTAGATTCCAGAGGAACGGAGATAGAGAGATCAGAGGAGGGGGAGGAGGAGGGAAAGAAAAGGAGGTCAGATTTAGAGAGGTTGAGTTTGAGGTGATGTGAGTGCATCCAGGAGGAAATAGCAGACAGACAGGTAGAGATACGGGAGGAGATGGTGGAGTCAGTGGTGGGGAAGGAGAGGAAAATCTGAGCATCATCAGCATAGAAATGGTATGAGACCATAGGATGCGATGAGGGGGCCCAGGGAGCGGGTGTAGAGAGAGAACAGGAGAGGACCCAAGACTGACCCTTGGGGGACTCCTGTTGAGAGAGGGCGAGGTGTGGAGGTTGCTCCACGCCAGGTTACCTGGTAAGTGCGGTTGGAGAGGTAGGAGGAGAACCATGCCAGAGCAGTGCCAGAGATCCCCAGGTCAGCGAGAGATGATAGTAGAATAGAGTGATCAACAGTGTCAAAGGCAGCAGAGAGGTCGAGGAGAATTAGGACAGAGGAGAAAGAGGCAGCTCAGGCACACTTAAGTGAGTTGGTGACAGACAGGAGGGTGGTTTCAGTGGAGTGAGCAGAGCGGAAGCCAGATTGGAGAGGGTCAAGCAGAGAGTGGTTGGACAGGAAAGCAGAGAGCTGGCGGTGTACAGTCCGCTCGAGGGTTTTGGAGAGGAAGGGTAGGAGGGAGACAGGATGGTAGCTCTGGCGGGAGGTGGGGTCGAGGGTAGGTTTTTTGAGGAGGGGAGTGATATTGTGTGTTAATTGTCTAGGCTACTAAGTAGGCCAAGTTAAAAATAAGAATAATTAAAATAAAATTTTAAAAAAACCCTAAAATCATTTAGTTTCAATTTAAAATAATCTTTTATTCGCATTGTATGCCAATGTGTACAATGCAGCAGCATGATTTATTTTGTGTTATCAGTAGGCTAAAGTAAAAAGAAAGTGCGCTAGGTATTCATTTGATTTTACTACTGTACTGTATACTGTATAGGCCTACTGTACAGATTTATATTTTTACATAATGTAATGTGTAGCCTACCCAAAACAGATTAGTGTTATTTCAGCGCAATGATTTATATTTAAAATACATCGAGAACTGTAAATGTATGTGTGCGAATTTATAGTATTGTTTTTAAACCCGACACCTCCTTATGTCAGACTGTCCAATTTAGGGGCTACTTATGATTACTATAGAATCTGATGGGATTAAACTGCCTTTCATTTTTTATATATATAACAGTATTTAAAATAGGTAAAATGAAGACGGAACTGAATGCATTGTACAGATGAAGCAAACCACAACTCATCTCACGCTATTTATTTGAACAATGTCGCACGACTCACGCAATGTATGCTAGAGATCTCGCTAAGACGCAACAAATATTTAAATTAGTATTTTGCATCTCTTTTCATTAACATATTTTCTCTTAGTACATCCGACAAAATGTATAGTTTGCGAATTGTTGCAACGAAAATGCAAATTGCGATATGTTTGCGCTGCAACTGTCCCATCTTAATACATCTACCCCTAAGTTAGAAAGGATCAAACTTCAGAAATACTCATTACTGCTTTCTATAACCAGATCATTTTTGAAGATGCACAGGACAAAGGTCTATAAGGGCATACTTGTTTTAATACGGCAAGGTGGAAAACTACATTAAGAAAAACGAAATGTCTGACAGGCCTTCAAAAAGGGGAGTGCAGCGTTTGAATACAGTAGCCTTTCTTCACTAGTGTTACTGTTAAAGATCTTCTCTATCTCGGTGCCAAGCAAAATCAACCAAATGATAAATTAGGAGGCACAGGTGTACTACTGAGGAACGGCTTTGGGGCTCTGTATGGTGGCTGAGGTGCTGAAAAGTGTCTGAACGATCTCATTGGCTGTGGGGCTCTGTATGGTGGCTGAGGTGCTGAAAATGGTCTGAGCGATCTCATTGGCTGAGGTGCTGAAAATGGTCTGAGCGATCTCATTGGCTGAGGTGCTGAAAATGGTCTGAGCGATTTCATTGGCTGAGGTGCTGAAAATGGTCTGAGCGATCTCATTGGCTGAGGTGCTGAAAATGGTCTGAGCGATCTCATTGGCTGAGGTGCTGAAAAGGGTCTGAGCGATCTCATTGGCTATCCTGGTAAAGCAGTCTGGGAGAGGCGAAGCTTCCACTCCCTGGAAACACATCTGTCCAAACTTACTCACTGCTGGCCTGTTTCTTGTGCCATATGCTGCTTACATTTTTGGCCAACCTGTATCCTCAGTATGCATGGTGTGAGGCCCCTTGTTTCAAATGCCCATCTGTGGCCCAAAGAAACCCCCCAGATCTCATCTTTCTGCCACACAAGCTGTTCATTTTTATTTAAGAAGCAGAAACAAACAACGGTTGCAGATAAAATGGGGAGAGAGTTAACTGTTAAGGTGTTGGTACCTTAACTGGTCTTAAGGCATCTAAGGGACTTGTGTGTTGCTCATCAACTTCTGTCAGCATCTGTTAACATCTGGCAAGCCCATAATAAATCTCCTGCGCTCTTTTTTTAACAAGGCTTAGTGCATGAAAAAAAAAGCTATCTGCTGCTCTTTATGATGACAGTTTTTGAGTTGCGTCACCATCACTGTTGTGCAATACAGTTCATATGTTATATGTTATGAATACATCTTTCCAACGACTGCATTTAAAACTAGGACCTTTAAAAGATTCAGGGGGAAAAAGTTATATTTACAGGCACTTCCCTAAAATGAAACATCTTCAATTATTTAGGATACACATTTCTTTCATTATTATTATTATTATTATTAGTGATATAGTTTTTAGAAAAAAAGATTTAACATTAATTTAAAAACAAACTAACATATGTGCTTCAATGGTACCAAGGCAAGTACAGCTTTTACAAGCTTGTATAATCTCTGAAACATGCCTGAGAATGTTGGAACATGTCTCAAACGAATGCCAAAAACGGTCTGAAATAGCAGCCTTCTTCATATCATTGCATCAAAGACAGTATTGAAAACCCTTCTGGAAAGTGAAGAAACAGAGACAAAACACATTTCACACAGCGCACATGCATCCTGAGTGCATCTGTAGCAAATTACCAAATCGTTAGCTTTTCAAATTAATTTAACAGCGACTCGTTAAAACAACTTGTACATGAAAAAAATAACACCTAAGTAAAGTGATGATAATTTAATACAGATGAAAACCTCTGGCACTTAGTCATGTTTTTTTTTTAAATCTACTTAACCATTTTGAGAAGCTGCATACAGCATGCATTCCAATATGAGGACTGACTATACAGTTTACACTTCCATCTTAAAAAGTGTGTGTATTTCCCTTAGATTGCAAAACATATATTTCCGTTTCTGAAAGGAATGTTAATGTTAAATAAACAAAGAAGACTTTTGTTTGTGTGCTTTGACTCAGGTTCTTAATCGTACCTCAACATAATATTATAGAGCCTAGTGGCGCCTCTACAGTTAAGTTATTAGTGTGGTCCGGTGGTTAATATAAGAGCTTGTAACCAGGAGGTCCCCAGTTCAAATCCCGGCTCACCCACTGTGTGACCTTGTGCAAGTCACTTAACCTCCTTGTGCTCAGTCAAGTTGTTGTAAGTGACTCTGCAGCTAATGCATAGTTCACACAACCTAGTCTCAGTGAGTCACCTTGGATAAAAGTGTCTGGTAAATAAACAAATAACATAATAATAATAATAATAATAATAATAATAATAATAATAATAATAATAATAATAATAATAATAAGTTTCTTAGGTATGAATAACTTGGGTTTAAAAGAAATGATGTAAACACTAAGTCACATTTGGTAAATGCTCCGGTAGAACATGTCTAGTTAAGATTACTGCAGTGTTAATTCAACCCCAAATTGCCTGGTTTTGTAAGTTTATGTTGCAAACTTAACATTATCTTAACATAGATGTTTTGCAATGAATTAAGGTCAAATTAGGCAGAAAACATATAGTAGTTTCAAAGATTTCACTTTCCTTTTAAAAAAAGGGGGGGAAAACACTGCTATTTAGCTTCTAAAATAATGGTTTCTGAAGATAATATTATTATTTATTTTATTATTATTTCTTTATTTAGCAGACGCCTTTACCCAAGGCGACTTACAGAGACTAGGGTGTGTGAATTATGCATCAGCTGCAGAGTCACTTACAATTATGTCTCACCCGAAAGACAGAGCACAAGGAGATTAAGTGACTTACTCAGGGTCACACAATGAGTCAGTGGCTGAGGTGGGATTTGAACTGGGGACCTCCTGGTTACAAGCCCATTTCTTTAACCACTGGACCACACAGCCTCCTTACTGGACCACACAGCCTCCTTAACAAAATCGAAATTCAATTTCATAGATGCATTTTTCTTGCAAAGAGCATTGGTGTAAAAGCCTTGATAAGAACCTATTGAAATCTGTCACATTCTTAAGCATTCATATGAGATGTCAAGGTCTCCACACACCAGATGTGATGTGATAAAATGATACTTTCGCTGCAACACTACCTTTCACACCAATGATGACAGGCGTGCACAATGTGATAGGCAACTCTTATCTGATTATATCATCAGCTGAAAAAACTCACGTATGATAGTCCTGTATACAGCTAATAAAAATGTAGAATACATATAGCTTTTCAGAATACTTATTTCAGTAAAGGTAAATGAATCATACACACTAGCTATATCCAGTTCCCTAGAAATGGACTGCCAGATGTTCTCCCTCAATGACAGATACTGGTTCCAATAACAGATACCAGCTCCAATGATAGATACAGGTTACAATGACAGATACAGGTTCCAATGACAGATACAGGTTCCAATGACAGATACAAGTTCCAATGACAGATACCAGTTCCAATGACAGATACCAGTTCCAATGACAGATACAGGTTCCAATGACAAATACCAGTTCCAATGACAAATACCAGTTCCAATGACAGATACAGGTTCCAAAGACAGATACCAGTTCCAATGACAGATACCAGTTCCAATGACTTGTGCAGCTCTTTATGTTCCTACAACATGTTCTTCTGGTTTCCAGCAGAGGGGTGCTGTTGAGGTCAGATCAAGCCCCTGTGAGCTACGTGGGCAGTCAGAATCACGGGGTCACCAGCCTTCAAATGGGATGACTGGAGCGTGGGACATTGCATGCCTTTGCATCATATACAACCATCCCTCGATACAGTATTTCACAAGCCCAACTTAATTGAAATATCCAGGAGGTACGTTTTTTTATACAAGTAGATTTTAATTTGGCAAGCCAAGGTAACCTCTGTACTGTATATTGGATTTTAATAGCCTCTTCAGCAAATCAAATACAATATGTTTCCAGGTGCAACTCAAAACCAGTCTTTAGCTCTACTGCGTCTCAAGGTATTTAGGTTACACTATAATAGTGCAGTCTTTGACTTGGGAGGGCACCTTTGAATGACAGGTGAAAAGCTTTTGATTATGAGAAGTTATATATGAACCACAGATAGCCGGTGGAGTCATTGTATCTGCTTGGGGATCCTGACAGATATACTTACAAATCAGCAAAAAAAAGAATGCACAGGGAATCTTCTTTATGTGTGCAGTGACTTTTCAACACGATGAAGCCACACTGATTGAATCATTTTATTTAAAAAAAAAAAAAACCTTCCTGATCAAACAGATGTCATCTGCAATGCACAGAGCTGAGCTGGGGCCCCCCAGTCCAGCAGTACAGAAGGCATATCCCCCCAGCCCCACAGCCCTGTCATCTGCAATGCACAGAGCTGAGCTGGGGCCCCCCAGTCGAGCAGTACAGAAGGCATATCCCCCCAGCCCCCCAGCCCTGTCATCTGCAATGCACAGAGCTGAGCTGGGGCCCCCCGGTCCAGCAGTACAGAAGGCATATCCCCCCAGCCCCCCAGCCCTGTCATCTGCAATGCACAGAGCTGAGCTGCCCCCCCCCCCCAGTCCAGCAGTACAGAAGGCATATCCCCCCCAGCCCCACAGCCCTGTCATCTGCAATGCACAGAGCTGAGCTGGGGCCCCCCAGTCCAGCAGTACAGAAGGCATATCCCCCCAGCCCCCCAGCCCTGTCATCTGCAATGCACAGAGCTGAGCTGGGGCCCCCAGGTCCAGCAGTACAGAAGGCATATCCCCCCAAGCCCCACAGCCCTGTCATCTGCAATGCACAGAGCTGAGCTGCCCCCCCCCCCCCCCAGTCCAGCAGTACAGAAGGCATATCCCCCCAGCCCCCCAGCCAGGATCCCAGTAGGCTTCACAAGGTGCTCTCAAACTCTCCGCCAGTCCGGCTGCTAAATCCTTATCTGAGATTTCAAAGGGCTGTTGGAGAGGAACGCTGGTGGTAATTGATAACGCAGTCCAGCTCAAGCCCTTGCTCAGGAAGGCCAAGCTTGTTATGATATTATAATAATGATGTTTTTCTCTCTAGAGTGATACTATCTCGAAAAGCAATGCTATAGTGGGTGCAAGTTGCAACCAACGTTTATTTTTAGCATACGGTATATGAATAATAAACACTGCTTCCTTGTTATTTTGCTATCTGAAAATAATAATAATAAAAAAGGGAACATTGTATTGAGAACTTTTGAAACGAGTAGATTTGTTTAGCAACTGATTCCATTGTTTTACTCGCAGGGCCACATGTAATATAGTGTTATGTTGTAGGAAGAGCCATTGTGCATTTTGTTCTGAGAAATAGTTTGTACCTTTAAAGGCCACCATACAAGGGGTGATTTTGTCGTCATCAATTTATCGTCAGTGCTTTCTGTTTCTCATTTAACACATTGTGTTCTCAAATGTATTTTAACCCTATAATGTTGTAGAGGCTACTGCTATAAGCTTTATGTGCATCACATGCTTTTTTAGCCTATATCTGCTTTGAATACATGATTGCTTAACATATTGCACACACATAGATGTTTGTTATTTATAGTAATTATTTTTTTTAGAATATAACACTGAAGAAACATTTCATTAAAATAAGTATTTATGTCTGTAGTCTAAAAGATAATATGAATACCGGTACTTTTATTTTGTATTTAAAAATTGTATTTCAAAATATAATTTCGAATATAAGACTGACAGTCTGTCCGGACTGTGCTTTTCAAATCTAAATATCACAAACTCACCTGACATGTTAATCACAGCAGCAATGTGCTCTGTTGCTCCTCACATTTCTATCGTGGTATTCGTTTTTTGTATTTTATATGCATAGATACTTCTCAAACGTCAATCATTTTCTCAGTTGACTCCCATTGGCACGTAACTATGGATGGCTTTTACCATGTGATATCAACAGCAGTGCTTATTGGTTGATTACGAGCGACTTGCCGTTCCTTGCAGGCAAGAGACAATTTTTCATAGTACACGAGATGATTTTGTCGCAACGACATATTGGCAATGACAAAATCTTCCCATTCCCAATTGACTCCAGTCAGTCATGTCATGTCAGCAGACAGGTTACAATGGGATGAGATGGGATGGCATTGCTGCAGACAGGTATAGTGCTGGAGAGTCCAGTCAATCGTGTCAGCAGACAGGTTAAAATGGGATGAAACCGGCAGGGACTTATTCTCCTCATCGCGCAATAGCAAACCCTACTGGCCAGACACCGAGCACATTCAGAGTGGATAATAAGCAGGGCTGATCTCTGTCTTCTGGGATCGGTAGCCCACCCATTTCTGCTCTGGATTGCTCAGCGTAAAAGCGATTCTGGCTTTAGGCTTGTGAGATCGGAGGACGCTCACACGCCCTCAGAACGTCCGTGCTGTGTGGGGACTCACTGCGGTGAGGAGAAAAAACATAATTGGACATTTCAAATTGGAAGAAAATAAATAAAAATAATAATTGGTCACTCTAAATTAAAATAAATACATACATAAATAAATAATCATTACTCAGCATACTCAGCTTGTTTTCCATATAACTAAAAGATCTTGTTGCGCCTCTGTGGGCGGCTTTAGGGAAGCTCTCTTTTTAATAGTCCTTTTTCTCATCTGATTTCTACCATGTGTTTCTGTGACAGAGCGAATGAATCTGAATCAACAATCTCCCTCTCGACCTGTGAGGGCGCTGTGTAACAGGAACTGCGGGCCTCGTACTGAATGGTTGGGCAGTTCATTCCAGGGGCAGTTGGAAGCCAGCCATTCAGGAAAAGGGGGCGGCATCATGGTAGCAGGAGTCATCGCCCTAGTATGGTGAGCGAAGTTTCAGTCATGAATTGGAGGAGATGTGATTGAACTAGCTATCGGAGGGGGCGGGCTTAGGGTACTTTAGGGAGACGTGACGCCGTAATCGCTTCCTTTGTTGTGGTTGATGGGAGGAAACGAGGACAGAGAAAACAGTGAGTGAAGTGTCTGTTGCAAATAACTGTGTTTTATCATTGTCTTTCCCAGACGGATATTATACATATCCAGGAGCTGCCACTTCAAGCCAGCCATAAGCCTGGACTTCACTGAACCTGCACCCCATCAAGCACCCCTGGATCAAGCACCGCACCTGCACCTGGAGCACGCACTGTCCGGAGGCGTGTCTGTGTCTGTGTTGTGTGTCTGTGTTTGTGTTTGTGTATTATTATTTCAGGACTGCAACCCCTTGGTTTATACGCTGGCAATACCCATAGTTGGGTAGAGCCAGCATTTATTATTTATACGGTCAAGGAGTGTAGAAACAGAAAATTAAAATAACTTGAACCATGAACTTTGTGTTTTGTCGTTGTCTGGAGCACCTGCATCACCCTTTCACTGCACACTGCAAACCACACGTTCACAGTTTCACATGAATACCTTTTATAAAGTGCTATTCCACTGACGTGTGAATGTGTTTGTGGCACGGATTTGAAGGGATTACATTTGTGAACACAATCAAGAATTCACTAAAAACCCTATAAATACACTGCCAAGGGTGCATATCATCCAGAGCCCTGGTTAGTTTACCGAGTGCGTGTCCTTCATGAGGTGCTGTAGGGGCACAAATGAACCGAGGATGAAGGGGTTAATGGACCTGGGACACACATTCAATGCAGTTGTGTACATCTGTATCCAAGCTTAAACACAACTTTGAAGGTATAGGAAACATAGGGGCAATGTGAGTGGGTGAGGGGGCGGGGCTTGTAAATGACATTCTGTCACTTGTTCTAATATGTAAACTTTTACAGGACATGTTTGCTTATTGAGGATGGAATTTCTGCTGTTATATGTATTGCGTTTAAATTACTTTGTTTTAATTGACTCTGCTGTGCTAACTGGGGAACGAGAGAGTCCCCTCACATATTTCAGACAGCTAACCCTTTCAGCACAATCAAGGCTTACGTGCAGCTTTGATCTTAGCAACATACAGTGTGTGTTAAGCCAAGCTTTTAAACAACTAAAACATGGTTCAATGCTGATGTAATGCCTTGTTTAACAGAATGGCTGTACCGCACTGGCTGTACAATGACAGCATGACTGTACCGCACTGGCTGTACAATGACAGCATGACTGTACCGCACTGGCTGTACAATGACAGCATGACTGTACCGCACTGGCTGTACAATGACAGCATGACTGTACCGCACTGGCTGTACAATGACAGCATGACTGTACCGCACTGGCTGTACAATGACAGCATGACTGTACCGCACTGGCTGTACAATGACAGCATGACTGTACCGCACTGGCTGTACAATGACAGCATGACTGTACCGCACTGGCTGTACAATGACAGAATGACTGTACCGCACTGGCTGTACAATGACAGCATGACTGTACCGCACTGGCTGTACAATGACAGAATGACTGTACCGCACTGGCTGTACAATGACAGCATGACTGTACCGCACTGGCTGTACAATGACAGCATGACTGTACCGCACTGGCTGTACAATGACAGCATGACTGTACCGCACTGGCTGTACAATGACAGCATGACTGTACCGCACTGGCTGTACAATGACAGCATGACTGTACCGCACTGGCTGTACAATGACAGCATGACTGTACCGCACTGGCTGTACAATGACAGCATGACTGTACCGCACTGGCTGTACAATGACAGCATGACTGTACCGCACTGGCTGTACAATAACAGCATGACTGTACCGCACTGGCTGTACAATGACAGAATGACTGTACCACACTGGCTGTACAATGACAGAATGACTGTACCGCACTGGCTGTACAATGACAGCATGACTGTACCGCACTGGCTGTACAATGTGATTGACTTTCAGAAACTGTGATTAATTTGCTTTCCTTGTATGTTAAATCAAGATGGTAATTATATAAAAGAAAGGACAGCTTGTGTTGGGAGTATGTACAGCTACGGACAAACAATTTACATCACCTAGAATTTTATAATTGAGACATAGTTAAAAAAAAAAAAAACACATAACATAATTTAGATATTGTATTTAACATCATGTAATCAAAGAAACTACGAAATGATATCGCAAAAGTATACCGGAAGCCATAATAGTAGTACAGAATTTCATGTTAGAATTTGTCACACACATTTTCGTTAAGTATATGGAAAACTACAAAGCAGTATGTAATTCAATATGCTAAGGTAAGATTATTCAGCAGGTTTCATTCGACTTTGTGAAGCACAATGAGTTAATTCTATAGGATGATGCTAAATGTTTGGCCCTAGCTGTATACGGTCCATTGTTAGATTCTCAATGCCTGGTGTTGTCCTTACAGGTGTTATGTGGTAAATACTGTACAGATGTACCACAAAACAGAGCCGTGCTCTTCAGAATGATGCTTTGTGCCATTAAACGGCAACAAGTAACAATAGCCTTTTGTTTCTGGCTGATGGATTCATTAAACACTACGCTGAGCTCTAAGGGAATATATTATTATTATTATTATTTATTTCTTAGCAGACGCCCTTATCCAGGGCGACTTACAATTGTTACAACATATCACATTATACATTATTTCACATTATACAGATATCACATTATTTTTACATACAATTACCCATTTATACAGTTGGGTTTTACTGGAGCAATCTAGGTAAAGTACCTTGCTCAAGGGTACAACAGCAGTGTCCCCCACTGGGGATTGAACCCACAACCCTCCGGTCAAGAGTCCAGAGCCCTAACCACTACTCCACACTGCTGCCCCTCTCTCCAACACCAACATGAACTCGAACCATTACTTCTCACTAACACCCGTGATCACCCTATTTGTACACCTGTGGCTGGAGCCTTAATGAATTATTTAATCATTTATTCAATTCACAGCCAAATTCCCACGTGCTTTGACGTAGAGAAATGTAACCCCATCCCTGCCAACCCATTATTTCCCACACCAACACATACACATATGAACCGGCAGGGCTTTCCCTGCCACGCTGCCACACACCCACTGTACTGTTTCCACACACAGTTTACACTGCTTTCAGAAAGTTTGGCATTCAATGTGTCCTTCACACCACCTAATCCATATATTGGCCGCAATAATAAATAAATAAAGAGTGCTTTCGAACGCTAGGAAAGTCAGTCCCTGCTTTCCAGCGCTAGGTTTCTCATTCGTAGATTCCAAGCTGGAGCCAGAGAACGAGTGTCCTGACTTGAACTTTTTCCACATCAAACCTAGCTCAGGAGGCACAGCGAGGGCTGTGGGGAAATAGTTTGTTCTTATACATGTTGAAAGAAGTCCAGTCTTTAATCTGTCTGCTGTCACTGTGTATGCCAGAAAGGTTATGTTTTTCCAGCCTTGTGTCCAAAGGGGTTTGCACAGAAATGGGGCCCCAATAACAAATAAAGAAAAAAAAACAGCCTGGTTTTCTGTTTACAAAAGAAGAACATATAAGACAAACTCTTTCAGGGGAGGCCCTCTATCTTCTCTTAAGTCCTCTTTCCCCAAACCTGTAAAAGGGGTGACAAGATATCCTTGACAGCGAGGTGTTGCATCTCTGCGGCTCTATCATATAAAGATCTCAAGCTAACAGCTACACATGTCCAAGTCTGACTAATAGGAGGAAAACTGTCTGTTCTCAACCCTCTTAGGATCTGCTAACAGACTTCTCTTCAATAGCATATTCTTAACTCAGACATCAGGTCTGTATGCCGGCTTGCACTGTCTTGGCAGGCTTGCAGGATTAAAAAGACACTTAGTGTAAACGGTTTTATTACCCTGTATTAAATCTTCACATAGTGCCTAAACAAAGCTACTACTGCTATTTTACCATTGCTTATTTTGTTCTATTTAAAGCCCATAATTATATATTTTTAGAAGGTCTGGGCCACTCTTGGTAATAGTAACAATATCAGACTGATTCCAATTAGTTATTTAACATCCCTATTAGCGGCGCCAGGGATAGTGCTGCATTTCTCATTAAGATATGTTGGGTAATCCATGATAGAGGGGGTGCTACGTCTATTTGATTTCTAAATGGCTTGCGCTAGATTTATCTCTTGGGAATACTAACCCAAGTTTGGCAGGTTTTCTAGTACAGCGGGACAGGATTTTCAA
The DNA here is from genome assembly GCF_902713425.1 of Acipenser ruthenus. Classification (NCBI taxonomy): domain Eukaryota; kingdom Metazoa; phylum Chordata; class Actinopteri; order Acipenseriformes; family Acipenseridae; genus Acipenser; species Acipenser ruthenus. The sequence continues at coordinate 14,275,475 of NC_081203.1, forward strand.
AACTTCATAAATGATAAGTCCAGTGTTAATCAAGAAATCGGTATGTACATTGATTCTGGCATTTTCAAGCGTCGTTAAGCCTACTTCGTTATGAAATAATCATCCTTATGTGATTTCCGAAATTATGTTGATTTACGAAATAATGTTACTAGCTTAACAAGTAGGGCTTCTTGCAACTATTTATTTTGTTTGCGTGGGAATTTAAAAGCAAATCCGTGTTAATTGTCATAATTTATCAGGAGTTAATGCATTTGGTTAATTTGCATTTGGAAAAGGAGGGTTTTAATAAACGAAAGAGTATAGAACTCACCTTGAAACACACATTTAACAGACCATATCTGTGGCGCCTTACAGAGAGAGAGTGTACAGGACCAGGGTTCATTTCTTACACACTACTTCGATAATTCAATTTGTAGTTATGAAAATATCTTAGCCTTTTCTATACTTGTGGTTATGAACTAGATTTATTCACTTATTTTAACCATTTGTAATCTCATGGAAAGTTATTTGCACCTAGTGACTACCAAGAAATTATCAATGCAACTGTAACCTATTTTAATTCTGCATTCGTACATTATATGACAGTTGACATCTACTGTAGATTTTATTTGAATTAACAACTGAAATCTTGGTATAGAAAATGGCATATTAGATATTACAATAAAGTTTCCTTAGGTGATTGCGGATTTGCTTTTAACACCTGTGTCTTATCCACACAAGAATGAAGAACAGGCGTCAAGGACACACAGCGATGCACTAGGAATGTGATCGAGATCATTGACATGGATTTTGCCTAGACGTGTTTGTAATGTTGTCAGACTCTCCCCACACTTTATGTATAACGTACACTTTCACCTTCACACGTTTGTATGCATATAAAATGCTCTTATAATACTGTAAGTGTTCGGTGGTTATTCATGTTGAGTTTATTTATCGCAGAGGCCAAAGAGTAACAGAGAAAATGCATGATTAGAGGAATTCACCGAACAATTAATTATAAACAAATTGTGTATTGGGTTAGGGAGTTCTATGGTAATTTTAAAAGCTTAACCCTTAGCGGTCCATTTATTCAGCGTGTCAGGTCCAATTTATTTTCACACTGGCAGTTTATTTTAGACAAACTGTTTAAAAGTATTTTTTCACAGGAAAACAGGTTTAAAAGGCACTGCACATCAACAGGACACTCAGTACTGCATCTCCAGCCCCGTCGCACCCCTTGTTCGCTGTATTTTTCACATACCTCTTCATAGTGCATACTGATAAATCATCTCCTGATCACTCATTTTATCACCAAACTCCTCAATAATGCGATCCAAGTCATTTTTTTATTACTATAACATCTCAAAAAGCTCTGTAAATGTCAGTAATATTCTTTGAGCGCTGGATGCGGAAGCAGTTATCTTGTTTGTTTATGGCCGTGTTATCTCTGTGGTGCCGGGGCTATGTGTATTGCTTAGATCCAACTCTTTTTTTGCGGCTTCTCTTGGCTCCTATTGGTCTCACTCGGCCATTGAATGGTTTTCTCGTAACTACAACTACAAACACCAATGGCACTGGAAACATATGTATTTATATTTAGCCTTGTGACAGAGAGCGAATTAATCTGTGTCAACAATCTCCCTCCCGACCTGTGAGGGCACTGTATAACCGGAGCAGAGTACCCCATAATGAATGGTTTGGCAGTTCATTCCAGGGTCAGTCTGAAGCCGGCCATCCAGGAAGGGGGCGGGGCTATGAAACCAGAAGTCAGTGCCTTAATGAGGTAGGTGATGTGTCAGTCACGGATTGGAGGAGACGTGTTTGGCCGCACCACCGAAAGAGGGCATGACGGAGGGTATTTAGGGGAAGTGGCCCAAGTGATCTGTTCCTTTGATGTGGTTACGAGATTTGACCAAAAAGGAAACGGATGTAATTAATTATTTTGAGTTTTTCGTGTTTTGTTTGTTTGATGTGCTAACTGTTTGTCATTTGTCTTTATTAGACGGCTAAGCACTAGCCAGGAGCTGTCGCTACAAGCCAGCACTAAACCCAGACTACACTGCACCACTTATTCACAAACTGTTTGTCTTTCAACACACCTGCACACGAGCACTCACTATCGGGAGACGTGACCGTGTCTGTGTTGTGTGTTAATTAAAGTGTCTTATTGTTTTGGGGACTGTAAACCCTTGTTTTGCACGGATACACATGGCTGTGTAGCGCCGTGCTTATTAGGTAAGTGTTGCTCACACTCAACCCAGCCAAATAAAAGAGCTGGTTTATTGAACTTTATCTGTCTGTGTGTGTTATTATTGCACTGCACCAACTACACCTGTGTACCACCAAGCACACATTCACAAGCCTACAATCGTACATACGAAAACACATACAAAAGTAGATGTCATCATAAGAAAATTAATTCCAACTAATATAAATAGATGGCTTACGGCATTTTTTTCTTTTTAACCAAAAAAAGATTGCAAAATGCATATTAAGAGAGTTGTATATGAAATGTGGCAAAATATCCCACCGAATGAGAGTAAATGACTAATGGGGTTTAATTTGTTATTTTTTTTTTTTAAATCTGTGGTGTCCGATTTTTACCCACACGCTAGATAATCGTAAATCAGCATTTTATATGTGAAGTGTTCTAAGTAAATGCACATTCTGCATGACAAAATGCACAATTTTAAATGAAGTTTACAAATTATACACAAAATAGATATTCCCATCATTTTCTATTTCCATTTGGCTGCTGCTCGTTGGTGGGAGAGCCATCTCCCTGTATGCTAGTAGTTTCCATAACAGCAAATGATGCTTCCATTCATTTTTCTTGATCTCGTTAACATGCATTTTGATTAACGAACTCCCCTTCAAGTCGTTGAGACAGGAAGTGATGTATGTGACCTGCAACAATTAAGCTTTTTAATGAGAAATGTGTTCATTAACGACCTCATCGATTCAATTTCAAAGCATTAACGGATCGATTTAATTTACACATTTCGTTTGAAACTCACTTGCTACTAAAGCTCTTGTTACTGTACCACGAGTTTGATACAGTAACACTGGTGTTTGAAAATCACTTGCTACTAAAGCTCTCGTTACTGTACCACGAGTTTGATACAGTAACACTGGTGTTTGAAAATCACTTGCTACTAAAGCTCTCATTACTATACCACGAGTTTGATACAGTAACACTGGTGTTTGAAAATCACTTGCTACTAATGCTCTCGTTACTATACCACGAGTTTGATACAGTAACACTGGTGTTTGAAAATCCTGCCTGTGGTGTATTGAAGTAAGCCACAGTTTGGAAACAATGTACAGTAAAGCCTTGATTAGCCAAACTTCTATTATCCAAACACCTCAGTTCTCCAAACAGTTAACCTGTCTTGTTATGTCCTATTGTCAAAGAAAATGTGTTGTATAATGCCTTTTTATGAAGTTTCTTGATTGAGAGAGTCATTTAAACAATGTCATAGCAGTAATTCGATTATGATTATCCAAACACCTTTGGTCCCAATCAGTTTGGGTAATGGTGGTTTTACTGTATTGGAGTTGGCATGTATAAGAAACAGTATGGTTATAAAACAATGCATTTAATGGTGAGCAGTGCTTTGTATCGAGTCGGTTCTGGGTTCCCAGTGCAGTTTGTTAGGCTTTGTATGTGTTAATACATCATGGCTGTTTGTAACACCTCATTGGTTTAGGGTTTGCATGACAACCTATTTAGAAATAGGTTGTCTGCCAAATAAACTAATAATAAAATGTTTGAACCTCTTGAATACTCTACTATTTTATTTTACTCATAAACAATTTATTTTGAAATGTTGACTCTTGGGGAACAGGATAATAAAAATGTTGCCCAAGCCAGGTTTTGTGTAAGGCTCTGTTGTTTAATTGATTTAAGCTCTGTTGTTCTTCATCAGGCTGATCTCTTGGCTCTTAGAAGGGAAGCCCTCTGGCTTCATCAGGCTGATTTCACTGCCCTTGGAAGGGAAGCCATCCTGGCTTCATCAGGCTGATCTCAACTCTTAGAAGAGAAGCCCCCTTGGCTTAATCAGGCTGATTTCACTGCCCTTAGAAGGGAAACCATCCTGGCTTCATCAGGCTGATCTCTCGGCTCTTAGAAGGGAAGCCCCCTTGGCTTTTAATCAGGCTGATCTCTTGGCTCTTAGAAGGGAAGCCCCCTTGGCTTGATCAGGCTGATCTCTCGGCTATTAGAAGAGAAGCCCCCTTGGCTTAATCAGGCTGATTGTTGCGGCCCGTCCACAAATCAGGTGATTTGGCCCAATACCTTTGAGTGCTATAAATTGTAGTCCGACTACACCAGTCAATATCTAAAATTTTGTTTTACTTCCACATGTTTGGTCACACAGGTTCGAGGCATCCACAGTGGGGGCACAGCAGGAGACACTAGACTGGACAACCAGGTAAGTATTGAATAAAATGTTTATTGCACAAGCCCCAATATTTTTATTACAGAAAATATTAAGAATATAACAATTAAAATCTGCTAACATTCTGCTTTCACGTTTCCCACAGCAGAGGGCGCCACTCTGCCACTGAGCCCAACCGACAGACTATGGTGGATCAGCCGTGTACACTTTCCAATTCGTGACGCAAGGAATCCACTCCAACTGAGCTCTGGTTCCAGTCATGCAGCATACCAACAGGAGTCACTGCTCCGCCCAGCCCTGTGGAGTATTCAGGATCAAAAGAGTCAAAGGCAAAATAGTGCAGTTAAAATCCTAATTACTGTTATTCACTGTACTTAATTTCCAACAACTATATCAATTTAAGCAATCCCTTCTGTTTTGCAAATAACTAAAACTGTTGTATTATCTCTATAGATCACATATATTATGCAATTACCGTAAGGATGCTAAAGTACCTCAGTTTCCAGAATAACTATAGTAGATAAATTTAAAAGCACCTAAAATCATCAGTTAGCCAATTACTGTAATAACTAAAACAGACACTAATAAAACAATCGGTAGCAATACTAATACAAAAAAAAAGGCAAAGTGCAAGTTTTCCCGTATATAAATGCAGCGAGCAGTCGGTCTTATAGTATTTTGTTTCTCTACAGTAAAAATGTGACAAGCAAAAATTACTATGCTGTATTTAATATGATCAGAGCATATGCTTCTATATAGGAAAATGCAACAATAATATACTTGGTCTAATACAAAGTTAAGCAGGATATTTTTTGTTTATATGCAATACAATACTGCAACCAGAGAAGATACTATGCCAAGTTTAGCACTGTATAGCCGGAATGTATACTTCCATATACACTACCGGTCAAAAGTTTTAGAACACCTCCATTTTTCCAGTTTTTATTGAAATTTACGCAGTTTAATGTCTCAATGTACTCTGAAATTAAAGCATAGAACAAATAAACAATTGGAGATAAAAAAGAAATCATGGAATCGTTTTGTTTAACAAATTTTAATCTAAATTTTTGACTCATCAAAGCAGCCACCTTTTGCAGATATAACAGCCGAACACACTCGTGGCATTCTTTCTACAATGGAAATCAAATATTGTTCGGAAAGTTCTTCCCAACACTGTTGCAGAAGTTCCCACAAATGTGTTGCACTTGTAGGTTGCTTTGCTTTCACCCTTCTGTCCAGTTCATCCCAAACCAGCTCGATGGGGTTTAAGTCTGGAGACAGTGCTGCCCATTCCATGATTTGAAGCCTACCGTCTTGTTCTTTTCTTCTAAGGTAGCTCTGACATAGCCTGGAGGTATGTTTTGGGTCATTATCTTGCTGTAGGATGAACCCCTGACCAACTAGGCGTATACCAGAGGGTATTGCATGGCGCTGCAAAATGCTGTGGCAGCAGTTTTGGTTCAGGGTGCCACTCACTCTGTGCAAGTCGCCGACTCTGGATCCAGCAAAAGAGCCCCAGACCATCACGCTTCCTCCTCCATGTTTGACAGTTGGTGTCACACACCGAGGAACCATCCTTTCGCCTACTCGACGGCGTACAAAAACCTTGCGTGATGAACCGAAGATTTCAATAAGACCTTCTTCCAGTCTTCAGTAGTCCACTGGCGGTGCTTCATGGCCCAGGCAAGCCTCTTTTTCTTATTTTGCCATCTTAGCAATGGCTTTCTTACTGCCACTCGACCTGTCAAACCTGCAGCTCGAAGTCTTCTCTTCACAGTTGAAACTGAGACTTGCTTACTTCGACCAGTGTTAAGCTGTGCTTGAAGATGTTGTCCTGTGAGCCGCCTATCACGCAAGCTGTTGACTCTTCTGATTCTGTTGTGGCTTTGGGTCTGCCTGTCAGAGTTTCCTCCAGTTTCCAAGTGCCTTTTGATGGTGTAGGAAACTGTATTCACTGACACCTTGGCTTTCTTTGCAATTTCTCTAAAGGAAAGACCTACACTTTTAAGGGTTATAATGGTCTGTCTGTCTTCCTTTGTTAATTGCCTTTTTCTCGCCATTATGAGAGCAATATACTACTTCTTGCAGTACAATACTGTCCAAATAATGCTTAAGAGGGTGTAGTAACACAGTCTGTTCCAACACTGCTTTTATATAGACAGAGGGTTTGTAAGTAATCAGCAAAAGTTGGGACACCTGTAGGAATTGTTAGCATCAACTTTCAAGGCTTAATTTTCTTCCATTGCTGCAAAACAGCTGTAAGTTGTTAACCCATTACTTGTTCCCTGAAAAAGGCCTTTTTGTATAACTCTGAAATGTACATTATTTTTCAGTTTTTGGTAACCTAAACTTTTTTTTTTAACCTCTGGCAGTTTACTGCTTATCTTTGTACCATTTCAGGTTATTCAACGGACTTGAACTGAAATATGGGGGTGTTCTAAAACTTTTGACCGGTAGTGTATATATTGTGAAGTACTTTGTTCTTTCCAACAGGTGTCTGTCACTTTAATTATACACGAAACAAGGGTAGTGCTCATTAAACGCCGTGGCGTACGTTTATTTAGCAAACTGTTATTTCAAACAAAAATAAACACACAAAACAAAACCTAGCCTTTCTTCAGGCGCTAACTAAACTGATTAACAGAAAGGTTAACTAATGCAGGGCAGGGTAAGCCTGTTCCCCTGTTTAAACTAATTCCAAGAATCACCTCATCCAAATCACCGTCCAGAACTTCGTTGTCAAGGATACCCGTACCTTTATTTTGTTAACAGAAAAACCTTTTGTCCAACACGCTTGTTTCACCACTTCAACCCTCTTCCCCGAACACACAAACTGAAACCCTTTTTAACCCCGACCTGATCACTTCCATCTGATCAGCATTTGCCGATTAATTATACAATTAATCACTTGTTACATTTGTTTCAACAAAGTGTGTGGCTACCCCCTATGGTCCTAAAGCCTCCAAATTACTGTCTGGTACATACACATCATCACATACCCTCCCCCTCTGCACGATCCCGTGGGGTCGGGCATACAAGATTTCTGCTGGCTGCGGAAACCTAGACAGGAAATCAGCATTTATGTGCTCTTTACCTTTTCTATGTATTAAGTCAAAACAGTAGGGCTGTAATGTTAAAAACCACCTGGTTATTCTCGATACATCCACTGTAATGGGGCGTGGTCTGTAACCAGTGTAAATCTCCTTCCCCAGAGATAATACCTCAAAGAGTCCACTGCCCACTTGACAGCTAAGCACTCCTTTTCTATTGTAGCATATGCTTTTTCCCTGGGGAGGAGCTTTCTGCTCAAAAATAAAACAGGATGTTCCTCCCCCTCACAGGACTGTGATAACACTGCCCCTAGACCCACTTCCGAAGCATCTGTTTGTAATATAAACGGTTTATCAAAGTCAGGACTTATCAAAACAGGTTCAGAGCACAGTGCTGATTTCAAATCTAAAAATGCCCGTTCAGCCTCTGATGACCATTTTACCATGTTAGACGTGGAGGCTTTAGTGAGATCCGTTAAGGGCACAGCTCTTGAGGCAAAGTTTTCAATGAACCGGCGATAATAGCCAATAAGTCAGAGAAAGGCTCGGACTTGTTTCTTGTTCACTGGACGGGGACAAGACAGAACAGCTTCAATTTTGTTTTGCTGTGGTCTAATTAAGCCAGATATTTTGAAAATCCCAGATATTTTGTTTCCTGCAGAGCGAATGCACACTTCTTTTTATTAGCTGTTAAGCCTGCTTCCCTTAACGATCTCAATACCGCTTCCACCTTGTATACATGAGACTCCCAATCAATGCTAAAAATGACCACATCGTCAAGATAAGCTGCTGCATAGTGACTATGTGGCCTGAGTACCCTGTTCATAAGCCTTTGGAACGTGGCTGGGGCACCATGCAGACCAAAAGGCAATACTGTAAACTGGAACAAACCCTGTGGAGTTACAAATGCTGTTTTTTCTTTTGATTCTGGTGACAATGGCACCTGCCAATAGCCTTTGGTCAAGTCGAGTGTGGTAATATACTTGGCTTTTCCCAACCTTTCTAGCAATTCATCCACCCTCGGCATTGGGTATGCATCAAACTTTGATATTTCGTTCACTTTTCTAAAATCCATACAAAATCTTATAGTTCCATCAGGTTTTGGCACCATCAATACCGGGCTGCACCAGTCACTATTTGATTCCTCAATTACTTGTAATTCCAACATCTTTTTTATTTCTTTAGCGAGATCACCCTGTTTAGACTCTGGAATTCGAAATGGTTTCACTCTGACTCGGGCTCCTAGAGGGGTAATGATACTATGTGATATAAGATTAGTTCTCCCTGGCAAGTCTGAGAACACGTCATCATTTCTATTAATTAGTTCTTTAATTGCAGTACTCTGTTCCGCGGTCAAGTGTTCACCAATTTTCATTTCAGTTGCACTTGTCATACCCGGCAACTCAGGACCCAGTTCTAAATCTTCGCACTGTACTGTGCCTACTAAAGGTTCCCTGTCTACCCACGGTTTCAGCAGATTGACATGGTAAATCTGGTATGGTTTCCTTTTCCCTGTCTGGTACACCTTATAGTTTACATTACTTAACTTATCCGCTATTTGGAAAGGCCCCTGCCATTTAGCCAAAAACTTGTGTGCATGTGAAGGCAGCAAAACCAACACTTTGTCTCCCACTTTAACCTCTCTTAGACGAGCCCCGGCGTTATACAACGTTTTTTGTAGCTCTTGCGCTCTGACCAGATTTTCATTTACCAGGCTGCTAACCTTGTCCATTCTATCTCTCATTTTTATTACATACTCAACTAAATTGTCCCCTCTAGGTGGCGTTCCTTCCCACACTTCTTTGACAACGTCTAAGATTCCCCTCGGCTGTCTCCCATACAACAATTCAAATGGCGAAAACCCAGTCGAGGCTTGAGGAACCTCTCTGATAGCGAACATAAGATAAGGAAGAAAACTATCCCAGTCTTTGCCGTCTACGTGCATTACCTTCTTTATCATTTGTTTTAACGTTTTATTAAACCGTTCCACCAAACCATCCGTTTGTGGGTGGTGAACAGAGGTAGTAATTTTTTTTACTTTGCACAACTTACACATGTCTTTCATAACTGTGGACATAAAGGGGGTCCCTTGATCGGTAAGGATCTCTTTAGGGAAACCGACCCTAGAAAAAACCTGTATCAACGCTTGTGCTATATTCATTGAATTAGTGTTCCTTAACGGTATAGCTTCGGGGTATCTAGTGGCATAATCCACAATGACCAGAATGTACTGGAACCCTGTTTTAGACTTTTCCAGGGGCCCACTTAAGTCCATTCCCACTCTCTCAAATGGCATGTCTATGACAGGTAACGGGACGAGCGGGGCTCGAGTAGGTTTCCTGTCAGCGACCAGTTGACATTCTGGGCAAGCTATACAAAACCGCTCTACATCCTTATAGACTCCTGGCCAATGAAAACGCATCATTACCCGGTCTCTAGTTTTCTGTGTGCCTAAATGCCCTCCTAACAGATGGCTGTGTGCCAGCTGTAGTATTAAACCTTTAAACTTACTTGGCACCAGTAACTGTTCTAACCACTCGCCACATTCAGTTCTAGTGACCCGATACAAGAGATCATTTTTAACAATGAAATGTGGTATAGTTACAGTGTCCCTATTTTCCCAATAACGTTCGTCCGGTACCACAGCTTGATTAAAGGCATATTGTAGATTTTTATCTTCTATTTGTTCTCGTTTGAAGTCCAAAGGAGACACTGCTAGCTCATCCCACATCTCGGAGAGGTTTTCTTCTAAACTTCCTAATGACTCAGATTCCCTGTTAGGCTGCCCTACACGCTTTTGGGGGTCTGCACTTTTGCTTGTATATTTCCCCCCAGGGAGCCTTTGCGGTTTAGCTTGGGTCCTACACTTTTGACTTCGTGTCTTCCTGGTTTTTCCCGGTTCAGCTAGTACCTCTTCGTCAAACGGAAACAATTCAGACAATTCTTGGTTCTGGCCACTAGATGGCCCTGCCTCCTTAGTAGCAACAAAAACCTCTCGTAACTGTACTAAGCGAGCAAATTCGGTACAATCACGACCCACAATCACTGGATAAGGAAGTCGAGGTAACACCCCCACTTTTAACTTTACCTCCTGGGAACCTATTTTTAGATTTACGGTGGTGGCTGGGTAGGTTTTAATATCACCGTGGATGCACATTATTCGTACTTCCGCCTGGTCTGTAGAAAAGTGTTCCCCCACCAGGTCAGAGGATATCAAAATCTGCCCACAGCCTGAATCTAACAAAGCTACTGTGCTTTTATCCCCTATTTTAACAGCAACCACATACTCTGTTTTTGGTGAACTGCAGGAAAATAAGTTATTAACCGTAGTCACTACATGACAGTCCATTGACTCTACCGTCTCCCTTTTGGGACAATTTCGGGCAATGTGCCCCCAACCATCACATTTAAAACATTGCACCCTGTGACATGGCAAATTCTGCATTTCTTCCCACAATTTATTCTCCCCTGCCCAAGGTCCCTTCACGGTTCTAGACCGCTCTTCAGCGCCCCCTTTTTCCCACACATTCTTACCGGGATTCTCGGCAGTGCGTTGTTTCGGGCTTGTGGGGCGCCAGTTGCTTTTGGCAAAACGGGATGTGGGCTGGGCAATTTCCAGGGCAGTGAGTTGACGCTCGACCAGGGCGATTAGTTCATCGGCAGTGTTTGGACTGCCCTGTGCCACCCATTTTCGTAAGCCCACTGGAAGGCTTCTCAGATAATGGTCGAGGACCAGTAGTTCCACAACCCGCGCTGAGCTATTCGTCTCTGGTTTAAGCCACCTACGGGCTAAGTGGATTAAGTCAAACAGCTGTGACCTTGGTGCTTTTCCCTCTTCATATCTCCAAGAGTGGAAGCGTTGAGCCCTCACAGCGACGGTGACCCCGGCTCTTGCCAAAATCTCAGCTTTCAGAAGATTATAATTAGCTGCTTCTGTTAGCTCCAAATCAAAATAAGCTTTTTGAGCATCTCCACTCAAAAAAGGCGCAACAATGCCAGCCCACTGCTCAGGTGGCCAAGCCTCTCACTCGGCGGTCCTTTCGAACGCCAGAAGGTAAGCTTCCACGTCGTCTGCTGGGTTCATTTTCTGTAAAACATGGCTAGCTCTTATAGGACGTGGTCCCGCAGAAGCTGCTCCCCCCCGTTCTCCAGTATTCATCTGGCTCCATAGTTCTCTCCACTCTCGACGATCCTGCGCTGCTTGTTCTGCCAGGACTTTGGTATGCTCCTGCAAAGCCGCGGTGGCGTGCTGCTGAGCTGCCGTTGCTTGTAGAACTGTTTTAAGTAATTCTTCCATGTTGCGGGGTTCTCAAAGAAAACAAAGCCCCACTTCTGGTACCAAATGTGAAGTACTTTGTTCTTTCCAACAGGTGTCTGTCACTTTAATTATACACGAAACAAGGGTAGTGCTCTTTAAACGCCGTGGCGTACGTTTATTTAGCAAACTGTTATTTCAAACAAAAATAAACACACAAAACAAAACCTAGCCTTTCTTCAGGCGCTAACCAAACTGATTAACAGAAAGGTTAACTAATGCAGGGCAGGGTAAGCCTGTTCCCCTGTTTAAACTAATTCCAAGAATCACCTCAGCCAAATCACCGTCCAGAACTTCATTGTCAAGGATACCCGTACCTTTATTTTGTTAACAGAAAAACCTTTTGTCCAACACGCTTGTTTCACCACTTCAACCCTCTTCCCCGAACACACAAACTGAAACCCTTTTTAACCCCGACCTGATCACTTCCATCTGATCAGCATTTGCCGATTAATTATACAATTAATCACTTGTTTCAACAAAGTGTGTGGCTACCCCCCATGGTCCTAAAGCCTCCAAATTACTGTCTGGTACATACACATCATCACAATATATATATATATATATATATATAAATGCAGCAAGCAAGCGTGTAATCTAATTTTTCTAATACAGCGTGTGCAATATAAATTGTGTTTACTTAACTCGCAAGCACTTGGTGTTCTACTCATTCTCTGACAATCCAAAACACACGCTTTCCACCAGCGCTCAGGTTGTTATAATATCAGCTGCTTCCCTTCAGTCTCTCTCGCCCTCCAAGTACTGCTGCCGTCTTCCCGATCTCGGTTGCAAACCCCGGCTTCACGTCTCCGGTATCGGCTCCCCTTTCGGTCGATGTATGCAGGTTCGTGGTTGTTCTCTCCTTCTCTTTCTCCTTGACCGCCACCACTGCTCTCTTCCTCCTCGACCGCCACTGCTGCTCTCTCTGTCTCTCTTTTTCTTCCGCCTCGACTGCCGCTGCTGCTCTCTCGTTCTTTTTCTTCCTTCTTGACTGCCGGTGTTGCTCTCTCGTTCTCTTTTTCTTCCTCCTCGACCTCCAGTGCTGCTCTCGTTCTCTTTTTCTTCCTCCTCGACTGCCGAAGCTGCTCTCTCGTTTTCTCTTTTTCTGCTCCCTCCTCTCTTTTGAGGCCTAACATATACGGTGGCTCTTTTGGGCACACCTCTGAACAATCTGGGACAGGTCAGTTGTGTCTGTTGCTAAGCAATTCTCCTGCGTACGTGCTCCGGGTGCAAACAAAACAGTGACATTCCAAAGAAATCATAATGTGTGCACAGAATCAAACAAATACCCTTTTACAAAAACAGCGAAATAATAACAAATAATAATAATAATAATAATAATAATAATAATAATAATAATAATAATACAAAATTATACCAAAAAACACAACTAATAACCCACACTTAATAAAAAAGAAAAAATTACAAAACATAATTTTAGTCACCCCTGACATGATCTCTTGGCTCTTAGAAGGGAAGCCCTCCTGGCTCCACAGCCAGGCCCTTAGAACCACTGTCTCGAAGTATTCATGCCTTCTGGCACCAGCTTTGCCAAATTATCTTTTTGCCAACTTTAGTATTTTTTTCGCCAACATCAACAAGAAAGGCTTAATGTTATCATGCTTTTGTTAAACTTGTTTTAGAGATAAATAACTACGTTAGGACTTGGAGGTAGGATTAATTGGTTCAGTTAATCAATTTTGAATATTGTTGGAACAGCCATTAAATGGAATGGCTGTATTTGCCCATTCCTGGCTTAAACACAAACCCTTGTACAATAAACATGGTGCGATACGAGACTCCCAGCACTGTAAACATGCTGAAAACATATCCTGCAACACACATTCAGCTCCATTGAAACTCACTTAGAAAACATACCCTGCAACACACATTCAGCTCCATTGAAACTCACTTAGAAAACATACCCTGCAACACACATTCAGCTCCATTGAAACTCACTTAGAAAACATACCCTGCAACACACATTCAACTCCACTGAAACTCACTTAGAAAACATATATATATATTTAAGTGTATCCAGTTTCTATTGCCCTGGGGCATATGCAAAGTCACATTTAACTCTTGTTAATAACATCTGTAAATTGAAAACATGGTGTTTAAGCAACACAAAATAAACCGCAATACCCCAAGTGCTATTTATTGCAGTTTATTGAGCAAAATGTACTCTCATTTTTTTACACTTTGGAACTTTATGGGTCCTGTATGACATCAAGCATATATATATATATATATATATATATATATATATATATATATATATATATATATATATATATATATATAGTAGGCACAGATGGTACTTTTTTCTTTTCAATTTAGAACAGCCTGGGTCATGCTTTATATTAACCCAGCAATGATTACCATTGATTACAATTACAATAAAGTGTTCCAAGGTCATGCAGTGAGGCATCTTCTTCCTTTAACCTGAAGACAATCCCATACGGTGCTGTGTTTGCCATGTGCAGTCAGCGGGACTCTTCTGCTTGCTGTGTTGTACTGTGCAGGATCTCATAACATGCTGCCAAAGCAAGTTTAACACAAAACAGCAAATAACAAACACATTTTATGGTACTTTTTGCATCAAGAAATAATGGTGCGTGAAATGAAATAAGAACAAATAATAAACATAATAAACAGTGATATTTAATAAGTGAAAATATATCATACAGTGAAAATATAGTGATTTCATTAAGAGATAACGGCATCGCTATGTTACAAGGTAACAATGGAACTCCTGTTTCTGAGATTGGGAATTACATTACAACACCACAATGCCATGGACACTTTTATGCTATAACTTTTAAAATATATGTATTTATTGACCTGTCTGAAATAGTGATTATAAAATTAGGGCTTCTGATTTTTGCTTTTAATTGATAAAACCCGATAAAACACCCCCAATATAAAAAAAATGAAATCGGTGGATAGCCAATAAACACCGGAAAACACCGGGAAAACCGTGGAAATGGTTAATCAATTCACATTGACTTTACCCTATTCCCATTAAAAAATAAACCCCACTACAATAAATATAAAATAATAATAAATACATTTCCCAGTGCTGTTAGGCAATGTCCCGCCTTCCTGACTTGCATCTATCACTGATTCGTTCTAAATACTTTAAACCCGCCGCAATTACTGAATGATAGCACATTCCTACATTTCTATTGGAGACTCTGCTTGCGAGATTTAAAATTAAATTACAATCAGGATGGAGGCTTGTTAGCGGGATTTCAAGATGTATTACAGTTAAGATACAGAGGATTTAAAACAGAATTGTGGCGAAATGTACAAAAATGCTTACACACAAAAACCCCCAGAAAAATGTGCTCGTGACCATAGGGATTTTGTTGTGGAAGACAGCAATGGAAAGAAGGTACAACTTAAGTGTGCAAGTACTATCGAGTGACTATACATATTTTGACAGAAATAAAAAAAGACGCTCAAGCATTTTGGAAAGTAACCGAAAACACGAATTTCATACAGTATATGAAATTGAAAAAACGATTTACATAAAACTCGAAAATAGCTAAAAATAAGCACCAAAAAATACAATTAATAAAACCCGAAAAACAGAAGCCCTAGTTATAATCCATTGAAAGCGTTCACTTTTTGA
This sequence comes from Acipenser ruthenus, assembly GCF_902713425.1. NCBI lineage: Eukaryota > Metazoa > Chordata > Actinopteri > Acipenseriformes > Acipenseridae > Acipenser > Acipenser ruthenus. Next base: position 14,290,856 of record NC_081203.1, read on the forward strand.
GAATAGTGCTCAAGCGTCTATGACTGACCTCCAAACAATGGGACAGCAATGTCTGGATGTTGTATAGTATACAGTATGTGCATTAACAATGGGACAGCAATGTCTGGATATTGTATAGTATACAGTATGTGCATTAACAATGGGACAGCAATGTGTGGATGTTGTATAGTGTACAGTATGTGCATTAACAATGGGACAGCAATGTCTGGATGTTGTATAGTATGCAGTATGTGCATTAACAATGGGACAGCAATGTCTGGATGTTGTATAGTGTACAGTATGTGCATTAACAATGGGACAGCAATGTGTGGATGTTGTATAGTATATAGTATGTGCATTAACAATGGGACAGCAATGTGTGGATGTTGTGTAGTGTACAGTATGTGCATTAACAATGGGACAGCAATGTCTGGATGTTGTATAGTGTACAGTATGTGCATTAACAATGGGACAGCAATGTCTGGATGTTGTATAGTATATAGTATGTGCATTAACAATGGGACAGCAATGTGTGGATGTTGTATAGTATATAGTATGTGCATTAACAATGGGACAGCAATGTCTGGATGTTGTATAGTATACAGTATGTGCATTAACAATGGGACAGCAATGTCTGGATGTTGTATAGTGTACAGTATGTGCATTATCAATGGGACAGCAATGTGTGGATGCTGTATAGTGTACAGTATGTGCATTAACAATGGGACAGCAATGTCTGGATGTTGTATAGTATGCAGTATGTGCATTAACAATGGGACAGCAATGTCTGGATGTTGTATATTGTACAGTATGTGCATTAACAATGGGACAGCAATGTGTGGATGTTGTATAGTATGCAGTATGTGCATTAACAATGGGACAGCAATGTCTGGATGTTGTATAGTGTACAGTATGTGCATTAACAATGGGACAGCAATGTCTGGATGTTGTATAGTATATAGTATGTGCATTAACAATGGGACAGCAATGTGTGGATGCTGTATAGTGTACAGTATGTGCATTAACAATGGGACAGCAATGTCTGGATGTTGTATAGTGTACAGTATGTGCATTAACAATGGGACAGCAATGTGTGGATATTGTATAGTGTACAGTATGTGCATTAACAATGGGACAGCAATGTCTGGATGTTGTATAGTATACAGTATGTGCATTAACAATGGGACAGCAATGTCTGGATGTTGTATAGTGTACAGTATGTGCATTATCAATGGGACAGCAATGTGTGGATGCTGTATAGTGTATAGTATGTGCATTAACAATGGGACAGCAATGTGTGGATGCTGTATAGTATACAGTATGTGCATTAACAATGGGACAGCAATGTCTGGATGTTGTATAGTGCACAGTATGTGCATTAACAATGGGACAGCAATGTCTGGATGTTGTATAGTGTACAGTATGTGCATTAACAATGGGACAGCAATGTGTGGATGCTGTATAGTATACAGTATGTGCATTAACAATGGGACAGCAATGTCTGGATGTTGTATAGTGTACAGTATGTGCATTATCAATGGGACAGCAATGTGTGGATGTTGTATAGTGTACAGTATGTGCATTAACAATGGGACAGCAATGTGTGGATGCTGTATAGTATACAGTATGTGCATTAACAATGGGACAGCAATGTGTGGATGTTGTATAGTGTACAGTATGTGCATTAACAATGGGACAGCAATGTCTGGATGTTGTATAGTGTACAGTATGTGCATTATCAATGGGACAGCAATGTGTGGATGTTGTATAGTGTACAGTATGTGCATTAACAATGGGACAGCAATGTCTGGATGTTGTATAGTATACAGTATGTGCATTAACAATGGGACAGCAATGTCTGGATGTTGTATAGTGTACAGTATGTGCATTATCAATGGGACAGCAATGTGTGGATGTTGTATAGTGTACAGTATGTGCATTAACAATGGGACAGCAATGTCTGGATGTTGTATAGTGTACAGTATGTGCATTAACAATGGGACAGCAATGTCTGGATGTTGTATAGTATATAGTATGTGCATTAACAATGGGACAGCAATGTGTGGATGTTGTATAGTGTACAGTATGTGCATTAACAATGGGACAGCAATGTCTGGATATTGTATAGTGTACAGTATGTGCATTAACAATGGGACAGCAATGTGTGGATATTGTATAGTGTACAGTATGTGCATTAACAATGGGACAGCAATGTCTGGATGTTGTATAGTATACAGTATGTGCATTAACAATGGGACAGCAATGTCTGGATGTTGTATAGTGTACAGTATGTGCATTATCAATGGGACAGCAATGTGTGGATGCTGTATAGTGTATAGTATGTGCATTAACAATGGGACAGCAATGTGTGGATGCTGTATAGTATACAGTATGTGCATTAACAATGGGACAGCAATGTCTGGATGTTGTATAGTGCACAGTATGTGCATTAACAATGGGACAGCAATGTCTGGATGTTGTATAGTGTACAGTATGTGCATTAACAATGGGACAGCAATGTGTGGATGCTGTATAGTATACAGTATGTGCATTAACAATGGGACAGCAATGTCTGGATGTTGTATAGTGTACAGTATGTGCATTATCAATGGGACAGCAATGTGTGGATGTTGTATAGTGTACAGTATGTGCATTAACAATGGGACAGCAATGTGTGGATGCTGTATAGTATACAGTATGTGCATTAACAATGGGACAGCAATGTGTGGATGTTGTATAGTGTACAGTATGTGCATTAACAATGGGACAGCAATGTCTGGATGTTGTATAGTGTACAGTATGTGCATTATCAATGGGACAGCAATGTGTGGATGTTGTATAGTGTACAGTATGTGCATTAACAATGGGACAGCAATGTCTGGATGTTGTATAGTATACAGTATGTGCATTAACAATGGGACAGCAATGTCTGGATGTTGTATAGTGTACAGTATGTGCATTATCAATGGGACAGCAATGTGTGGATGTTGTATAGTGTACAGTATGTGCATTAACAATGGGACAGCAATGTCTGGATGTTGTATAGTGTACAGTATGTGCATTAACAATGGGACAGCAATGTCTGGATGTTGTATAGTATACAGTATGTGCATTAACAATGGGACAGCAATGTCTGGATGTTGTATAGTGTACAGTATGTGCATTATCAATGGGACAGCAATGTGTGGATGTTGTATAGTGTACAGTATGTGCATTAACAATGGGACAGCAATGTCTGGATGTTGTATAGTGTACAGTATGTGCATTAACAATGGGACAGCAATGTCTGGATGTTGTATAGAGTACAGTATGTGCATTAACAATGGGACAGCAATGTCTGGATGTTGTATAGTGTACAGTATGTGCATCAGTCGCAGATATGATGAAACTGTAGCATAAGAACTCTGTCTGACTCTGACCTCCCTAACTTGAAAACTGAATACAACACTGTTATATTACAATAGAAGAAAATTGTAATATAAACTATTGACTAATAGCACAGAATATAATGATTTGATGCAAACTGTGTTAAATGGAAAAAAGTGACTGATAACTGGATTCAGTTGTACCTTTGAAATAATGCGTGCCACGGTGACTTTCTTTGTAATAACCTTGGAGGAACCTTATATACAGTACTGTGCAAAAGTTTTAGGCAGGTGTGAAAAAATGCTGTAAAGTAAGAATGCTTTCAAAAATAGACATGTTAATAGTTTATATTTATCAATTAACAAAATGCAAAGTGAGTGAACAGAAGAAAAATCTACATCAAATCAATATTTGGTGAGACCACCCTTTGCCTTCAAAACAGCATCAATTCTTCTAGGTACACTTGCACACAGTTTTTGAAGGAACTCGGCAGGTAGATTGGCCCAAACATCTTGGAGAACTAACCACAGTTCTTCTGTGGATTTAGGCAGCCTCAGTTGCTTCTCTCTCTTCATGTAATCCCAGACAGACTCAATGATGTTGAGATCAGGGCTCTGTGGGGGCCATACCATCACTTCCAGGACCCCTTGTTCTTCTTTACGCTGAAGATAGTTCTTAATGACTTTCTCTGTATGTTTGGGGTCGTTGTCATGCTGCAGAATAAATTGGGGGCCAATCAGATGCCTCCCTGATGGTATTGCATGATGGATAAGTATCTGCCTGTACTTCTCAGCATTAAGGAGACCATTAATTCTGACCAAATCCCCAACTCCATTTGCAGAAATGCAGCCCCAAACTTGCAAGGAACCTCCACCATGCTTCACTGTTGCCTGCAGACACTCATTCGTGTACCACTCTCCAGCCCTTCGGCGAACAAACTGCCTTCTGCTACAGCCAAATATTTCAAATTTTGACTCATCAGTCCAGAGCACCTGCTACCATTTTTCTGCACCCCAGTTCCTGTGTTCATAGGTGAGTCGCTTGGCCTTGTTTCCACGTCAGAGGTATGGCTTTTTGGCCGCAAGTCTTCCATGAAGGCCACTTCTGACCAGACTTCTCCGGACAGTAGATGGGTGTACCAGGGTCCCACTGTTTTCTGCCAATTCTGAGCTGATGGCACTGCTGGACATCTTCCGATTGCAAAGGGAAGTAAGCATGATGTGTCTTTCATCTGCTGCAGTAAGTTTCCTTGGCCGACCACTGTGTCTACGGTCCTCAACGTTGCCCGTTTCTTTGTGCTTCTTCAAAAGAGCTTGGACAGCACATCTGGAAACCCCTGTCTGCCTTGAAATTTCTGCCTGGGAGAGACCTTGCTGATGCAGTATAACTACCTTGTGTCTTGTTGCTGTGCTCAGTCTTGCCATGGTGTATGACTTTTGACAGTAAACTGTCTTCAGCAACCTCACCTTGTTAGCTGAGTTTGGCTGTTCCTCATCCAGTTTTATTCCTCCTACACAGCTGTTTCTGTTTCAGTTAACGATTGTGTTTCAACCTACATATTGAATTGATGATCATTAACACCTGTTTGGTATAATTGTTTAATCATACACCTGACTATATGTCTACAAAATCCCTGACTTTGTGCAAGTGTACCTAGAAGAATTGATGCTGTTTTGAAGGCAAAGGATGGTCACACCAAATATGGATTTGATTTAGATTTTTCTTCTGTTCACTCACTTTGCATTTAGTTAATTGATAAATATGATCTATTAACATGTCTATTTTTGAAAGCATTCTTACTTTACAGCATTTTTTCACACCTGCCTAAAACTTTTGCACAGTACTGTATTTCCAGAAACAGAATTGTATAATAGTAAATACTGGTAATATTGGACCCCTTTTGCAGTCTCTAAAATGAAGATGTTGTGTTCTGGAATAGTTGTCTGGCATTTGTAAAATATCTATATTGTCTGTGCATTTGACTTGATGTTTATTTCACATAAAGGTCTATTTTCAGACAGCCACCACAGCATAAGCACACCACTGAGTTTACCTGCTGTACTTGAGCAGCAGTAATAGAGAACGATGCTATTGTGTTGTCCTGGCACAGTGGGCTGTGGAACGATATAGGAAACTTGCATTAAATATTTTGGAAACAGTTTGGTCGCTACTGCTGACCAACAGCTGATAAGAAACCAGACTGAGCAGTGGGCTGCACTGAGACAGCATCATCCTGGAGGTGTGATGTTTAGAAACACTAGTTAGGCACTGCCGTATAGGAAGGAGTACAGACCCAGCTACTTACAAAAATTGGCATAACATAAAAAAAGTTAATTAATAACACTCAGGATCAGGCCGGGCCTAGCACATACCTTTATCTTGTCTAATGTATTGTTTGGCAATTGTTGTGTATTTCTGTGCTATAGTGACGTTGCCACTGCTATCTGTAACTTCATACATGGTGGATCAGGAATCACACTCCTGTCAGCCAACGTGAGATCATGTCAGTTTCTTTGGGGTAGTACGATGAGCTTACAAAACATTTCTGTTAATCAAATGTTCCATACCATACCTTACCTTAGGAACTACAAGCAAGTGTTGCCTGTCTTGGGCAAGAAGCAAACTATACACACAGCAAACGAACTAGCCACTGCAAGAAAGATCTGAATGTAACTAATAAAAATGTGATGCTTATTCAAATCAAAAGCAGTCCCGAACTATATCAAATGTATAGAAACACTGAAAACCTTCACAAATACTGATATGTAATAATACATGAAAAACAAGTCAATCTAAAGGGTGCTGCTGTAGTAGGAAGTTAACGTTGACATTTGAGGTCCCCTGAACGGCAGCGCAGAACTCCAATCCCCAAATCCATTGTGTCGCTATGTCTGCTAATACTGTGGTCTGTGAATGGATCTCTCTTCAGGTAATATATTGATACTATAATGGTATCACAACTGGATACTTTTCTCTAAGGTAAGATTATCAGGGTTTTATAAACACATTTTTTTTCTCGCTGTAAAATGGCATCTTATTACAGTTGTGATTGAAGGGCAAGGAAGATCGAGGAGAGGAGAGTGGGAGTTGTAAAGCCGTGTCTTACATATTTTGGATATTATTTGAACATTATTATTTAAACTTATTTTAAAACCCCACCCAGACTGGCGACTGATGAAAGTTCTGAGGCTCTGTGCACGCAGTAGCTCTTGTAAAGTATGAGAACTGTTTCAGATTCTGCATTGAACTTCTATCTTTGCGCTCGCGCTTCAAACCCTCCATTTAGTCCCGGGCCTCTCTAAGGCTAAGAATATTGCATAGTGGTTATGTGATACAGATGAGAAGCTCTTGAAATAACTTGCTGTGCCACCTTCACTCTGCTTGTATCTAGATTTTTATTTCAGCAAATGCATTTTCCACAACTGCAACGTAAAAAAACATAAAACAATATGTTGCAAATGATATTATGTATCACTGGGATTAATGTGAATGATATTAATCTGATTTAAATTGGCTCAAAACACATTGGCAGAGGACCTGACAGCTGGACTAAAACTGTGTGACTGCTCAGCGATTGAGTAATGGAATTGCAATAATAGTTTAATCCCTAACTTCTCTGTGTACCAGCCACTACTTTTATCAAAGGATTTCCTTCCCTCTGGTGTGTGTTTTACACCTCGCAGTCAGCTCTGTAAGGTGAACTTTAGCTCAGCACTAAAGACTGCCTGCTTTACAGCTATTGGCAGCATCCAAAAGAAAAGAAAACTGTGGCATATTCTGAAGCAGTGGAGCCAGGATGCCTGTCATGAGAATGGAAAGGGTTAACTTTAACTCTTTATACTGTGTGTTATTCATGCTTCTGTTTTCACTCAAGGGTGATTTAATGACCTCCTTATCAGCATCCTTAAATACAATACCCATCCAGATGCTGGAAAGAGGTCCACACTAGGCAGGGTAAGGAGTTTATTGGTGGCAGTATTAAAGATCTACCTCTTTTTAGATCTTTAAAATAGACCTCTAACCTCTGAGGTAGAACAGACTGGATGATGACTGTGCTGACTGTATCGGCATTATTGTTCAATTGGCATTACTGTACCATACCAGGGACCCAAGCTTAAACAATCTAGCAGGTAACAAATGACCTTTGCCAGGGATATTATTGCTACTGTATTAAAAAAACGAAGATTATTTTAGCTTTAGAGGGCATCTACTTGTGGGATAAAGAGCTCTCTGCTCTGAATCTGATTGGCAGAGACATTCTACAAAGTTTCTAGTTTGTGCTGCTGTATGTATATGCAGATGTTGTTTCATATATGGGTCTAGACAGCATAGTTGGTACAAACTTCAGGGTCAAGAGACACACAACATTATAAATGCAGCGTACTAACTAAATGATACAGCAATTATGATGAAGGCTTTCAGTAGTCTTGAATGATGGAAACAAGAAGGAATACTGTTACTCAAGTTATGAGGCCAGTCTATTAAAGTCTTATGATTATGTTAGTTAGGTCAGCTTGATTTGTTTAGCTCATTGAGGCCCAGGACACTTAATGGACCTGAACTAGTTCAAATATTTTCAATAGCAGCATATATGTGACAGAACAAAATGGTTAATAATGTTACATTAAAATTCATAGCCTCCATAGTTCTGATAGAAGGATATTGTCATATTCACGGGCAGCAGTGTGGATTAGTGGTTAGAGCTCTGGACTCTTGACCAGAGGGTCATGGGTTCAATCCCAGGTGGGGGACACTGCTGCTGTACCCTTGAGCAAGGTACTTTACCTAGATTGCTCCAGTAAAAACACAAATGTATAAATGGGTAATTGTATGTAAAAATAATGTGTAAAAATAATGTAATTGTATGTAAAAATAATGTGATATCTTGTAACAATTGTGATATCTTGTAACAATTGTCGCCCTGGATAAGGGCATCTGCTAAGAAATAAATAATAATAATAATAATAATAATAATAATAATAATAATAATAATAATAATAATAATAATAATGTCAAGTGATAAGCATCTAGTGAAATAAATTATAGAATTGTTCAAAAATGCAGATGTGTGGCATATACAGTGTATCAACGGCATTCTGTCGTGCATGCTGTAGCAGGGCGATGTAATCTGAGAGGGTCATCACTAAATAATACTGAATCAGACACAGAGCAGTGGGTGTTGACACTCCGCACAGATTTAATAACACAGGCACGATGCTTGGGTACCAACCATGGTAATCCTAGCACCAGACTTAATAAAGAAGAGAAAACAAAACAAAGCTGAAAATAAAAGTTTGCCACACAAGGCGAGCGAGCGCTAGCCTCACTAAAAGAGGACGTCCCACTCCAGAAACATACTGCACTACGAAACCCTCTCTATGTAGTTTGGGATCAAATCCCCTAAACCAACCTACTGCTGTTGCTTCTGAAGTCCTGGCCTCCGGCGACTGTGGGTCTCCCTGACAGTCCTGGCTGGGCAGAGCCTTCACAAGCACTGTCTTGCAGTTGAAGGGATCCATAGTAGTTATCTCCTCCTCGATGTAAACACTGTAAAGCTTTCGCTCAGCGCCCGTCTGTGCGGCCCTGGTGTTGCAGCAGCCTCGAACGCTGGCGCTGCTGCATTCTTAAACACGACCTCCTGATCAGCTCACCTCTGGGCAAGCCTTCCTGTTTACTAAGCAACAGCGCAGCTGAACCGATGACAGGGTCCTCCCTGTCACATGTCCTCCCCATCGGAACGGCACCACCGGTCCGTTCGATATCTCCAGCTGGTTCCTCTTCTGTTTAGGAGTGGGTCTGTGGTCATCTCCGGCGCCACCTCAAGGGGCCCGAGAAACAGCGACAGGGGACCCGACCGGCGTGGACAGGGCGACTGGAGCACAAGCTGGTTCTTCTGACTGCACATCCTGGCAGCCAGCTGCTCTGTGCCTTTTCTGCCTCGACTCAGCAGGACCCATGACATCCGTCTTCTGACACCAAGTGTAACAGGGTAGCATCACGCCCTAGGCTGGCTACCAGCAGGAAATAGACCCAGAGACAAAGAAATGCCGTTTAAAAGCACTGTTGCACACTTTATTAAACAAAAATAAACACAGCATGAGGGCCAAAACAAAGATTCAAATAATAATATAAAGTTTCAAAACAATACAAAATTCACAGCACAAACACTCACCCCACACTCCTCCACCAGACAAAGGATTTCTCCATATGTACATGTGGCCGCTCTCCAATTAGAATCAATTACCTAATTGAGGAATGGCCACACCTGTGATTTCTGGCAGGGACAAATTTAACCTCATCCCTGCCAACCTTACATTCCCACACGCACACACACACACACCATTTATTATTATTATTATTATTATTATTATTATTATTATTATTATTATTATTATTATTATTATTATTATTAATTTCAATTGGGTGCCATATAGTCCAGTATAGTCGAGAGTTGTGAGGTTTACAGATGATGTCTGAACAGGTGTGTCTTGAGGAGACTGAACAGTCCTGATAACCGCGGGTAGGTCGTTCCACCACTGAGGGGAGGCATGCCTTGATTTAGTCTTTTCAAATATGAAGACAGAATAACTAAAACAGAGGTCAGAGAACCATTGGCAAACTCACCACAACATGGTCTCATTTGAAGTGCTTTTTAAAACCCCAAAAGTAATGACTAAAACTAAGGATTACAATTATAGAAAGGCAAACTATGAAGGTATGAAACAGAGACTAATAGAAGTAGATTGGAGTAAAATACAGAAAACATCCACGGAAAAAGAATGGCTGTTTTTTTTTTTTAAATGTAGTACTAGTGGCGCAAAACAATTACATCCCAAAAGTAGATGAATCTAAATCTAAAACAAAATGGCCAAAATGGTTTAAGAGATCAATTAAAAAATATATATTCTGAGAAAAGAGGCACTTTACAGACTGTTTAAAAGGGACCAAGAACAAAGTACACAGAACGAGTACTTGGAACTGCAAACACAAGTCAAAAAGGAAGTTAGAAAGGCCAAGAGAGATAGAAATGAGCATTGCTAAGGTGGCTAAAACCAATTCCAAAAAGTTTTTCCAATATTATAACAGCAAGAGAACATTCAAAGAGGAGGTAAAATGTCTAAGAGATACAAATGGCAAAATCATAGATGAAGAGAAAAAAAATAGCAAATATATTAAATGATTACTTTTCACAAGTATTTACAAAGGAGGATACGCCCCACATGTCGACCTGTTCCTATCCAGGTTTAAATAACTTAAGCATAACAGAGGCAGAAGTGTAAAAGGGACTAGAAGCTCTTAAAATAAACAAATCCCCTGGGCCGGATGAGATCCCCCCAATAGTACTAAAAGAAATGAAAGAAGTTATTTACAAACTGCAAACCAAGATCATGCAACAGTCTCTTGACACAGGGGTTGTACAGATACAGATACCGGACCTTAGCTCGAAACCGTGCAGCTTTTAGGGACATAAAGACAAGGCTGTTTAAAAAGGGAATTAAGTTCAGCTTACTCTATCCAGCCAGGCTCCGTATTGTCTTCGAGGGTCGGAATCTGATTTTTACTTCGGTACAGGAGGCTGAAGCTTTCTATGATAATGACATTCTCCCTTGCCTGGAAGTCAGCACAGATAAGTAGCGATATGTTATGACGTTTTGTAGACTATGCTGAACTGTTCAATAGGGTTTTAAGCCCTGGTTTCAGTGACTAACATACGGTTCACTGAGCTTTGTTACTTAAGCATCTTTATATACACTGTACAATTATTTATTGGGTCAGTGAAAATAGTTGATTAGATCAACGGACATCTTTGTTTAAGTGAATTTGTATACTTTTCTTCTTAGAATGTACTTATTTCTAAATCGTTATTAGAACCATTGCGGGTGTTTTAAACTGTTACTGGTTAATTTCACATATTGTTTATTTTGAGTCATTTTAGCATTTTTGTTTTTTTATGTTAAATACCTTTTTTCTGTCAGTGTGCCAGTTTATACTGTGTGTGTGTGTATGTGTGTGTGTATAGGCTATTTTTATATTTTTGCTTCTTTCTTTTTTTTGTGTATACAAGGAGTAACAAGGTATTTCTATAGACTTGAAATATGTGAAACTGTTATTGGTTAACTTCATATACTGATTGTCTGTCTATCTTGAGTCATTTTAGCATTTTTGTTTTTAGATGCTAAATACCCTCTTATGGCGCTTTTTTTTCTTTTCTGTCTATGCCTGTTTATACTGTGCATATGTATGAATGTGCATGTAGGCCATTTTTATATTTTTTCTTTTTTCTTTTTTCTAACGGTTACAGGGGGGATCAAGATATTTGTATAGTCTTTTTTTTTTATTGAAACCTAATTAATTAAGCCTGAAAACCTTGAGTGGGCAGTTGGGCTGCTTTATACTGGTCGTGATACCTGTATTGCTAGTGTCAAATAGTGGGGTTTTTTTTATTTTTATAATAGAATTACTCCAATTATTCAATCTTTTTTAGTTTCTTAAAGAGAAGATATGTATGTTTATATGTGTGTATGTATGTATGTATGTATGTATGTGTATATGTATATGTGTATATGTATGTATGTGTAGGTATGTATGTATGTATATATATGTATATGTATGTATATATACATATATATAGTGTTTGTGTACATTGTGTATATGTATGTATGTGTATATACTGTATATATTAATGTATTTCATGGGTTACAATCTTTCACTTGTACTTGTGGGTTTAGGTTTGTATAACACACGTGTGAATGGGAGTTCTCCTGATGAGTGGGTTGGAATTCTTTAATGTTTGGGTGGGCTTGCTTCTCGTTTGGGGAGTTGCTGCCAGGGTGGGGGGGGGGTGGCTTAATCCAAGTTATTTTGCCTTCGTTCTCTTTTTTTTATTGGGTCTCAGACAACTGTACTATCTATAGCATGTTATTTAAAAGTGACAATGGATCTTTTTTCCCTGATCTTATTTTTTACAGCCTATAGTTTGATCTTGTATTTTTGCTATTATGATGTCTGCTAATAGAGGAACTGGTGTCAAGTTTGTAAGTTGGAATGTAAAAGGGCTGAATCATCCAGTGAAACGAAATAAGGTTCTAGCACATCTCCAGCATTTAAATGCTGGCATTGCATTCTTGCAGGAAACCCATTTCCGAATGTCAGATCACTTCCGCGTGCGCAGGGATTGGGTGGGGCAGCTCTGTCATTCAACATTTCATGCTAAGGCCAGAGGTGCTGCAATCTTAGTACATAAGAACATACCGTTTGTTGCCTCTGAAGTTATTGCTGATAGGAATGGTCGTTATGTTGTTGTTGTAGGCAGACTTTATGGTACTCCTATGATTTTGGCCAATGTCTATGCCCCAAACTGGGATGATAGGGATTTTATTACAATTTTTTTAGCCTCACTTCCTGATTTAAATACACATCACTTGCTTTTGGGTGGGGACTTTAACTGTTGCTTGAATCCTGCTTTAGATCGTTCATCCTCGAAATCTACCTCACTTTCTAAAACTGCGTTAACCATTCGATCCTTTCTGTCAGACTACAGTGTTTCTGATCCGTGGCGATTTTTATTTCCTACAGGTAGAGAGTACTCTTTTTTTCTCCTGTTCACCATACATTCTCATGAATTGATTTTTTTTCTGGATAATAAACTGCTGTCGGCTGTTAGTTCTTGTACGTATCACAGCATAGTTATATCTGATCATGCCCCTGTGTGGCAATGTGCCCTGCCCTTGTGTGCGTTTCTGTGTTGTATGTTGCGTGTTGTGTGTAAATGTTGGTGTATTGTAGTTGGTACACGGGATATAAATGGGTGTGTGCAGCACGAGGATTTAAATTGTATAATTATATTTAGGCACGGGATTGCACTATCACTTTACGTGCATTTAAAATATGTAATAATATGTGAGCACGGGGTTGCACGTAATGAATTCACGTGCTGGGATTCAAGTGAATAATTAATTAGTAATTGAATCCCAGCACAACAGTATATATTGAGACACGTAGCACTCACTCGGGGTTGGGTGTTCGGTGAGTGGAGAACGGGAGAGAGAGAAGGAGAAAGTAAAGTAAATTAAATTGATAGTTGTTTTCACTCACCGTGTTTGTTCGTTTGTCTGTTTAGTGTTTAGTCCGTTTTGTTTATATATTTATTTTGGCGTAGAGTGCCGTGTCCTGTTTTTGTGTTCTCTTGTTTTGTTTATTAAATGCTGAGCACAACCAAGTGCTCAGCTTCACCAACTTCGCTGTCTCTGTCTGTCTGTTTCTTCCGGGCCTGCACGTATTCACCACTTTGCCACATATGGTTGTCAGAAGCGGGATAACAGTGCCCCCCAGACTCAGGCCAGAAAGAGTACCGCAGTTTCTTTTGAAAAAAAAAAAAATGACAATGGCAGAAGACGCCAGGAAACTACGGGACTGGATCCTGGACAATGCTGGGCTGGAGGCCCAGTCTATGCCCATAGCCACCCGGATCCTGTGCCTGATAGACAGGGAGCGATGGGAGGCCTATGGGAGGGAACACACCCTAAGCACCTGGGAGGAAGGTGTGGAGTTGGTCCTCAGCTACCTGGAGGCAGCTATAAGTGGAACAACAGCCCAGGTAGCAGGGTCTCCAGCAGGAGGATTCATGGCCAGCTGCACCTTCCTAGAGATGGGGGAGGAGCCCGAACATCCTACACCTGAGTGGGAGGAGCCTGAACGTCCTATGCCTGAGTGGGGGGAGCCCGAACGTCCACAGTCCAAGAGGGGGGAGTCAGTGCATCCACAGCCCAAAAGGGAGGAGTCGGTGCGTCCACAGCCCAAAGAGAGGGAAGTCGGGGCTTCCATAGCCCTAGGACCCAAGCTGCCAGCAGAGGGAGAATGCCTGCTGGTCCCACCTCCACCAGCAGAGGGAGAATGCCTGCTGTGCCCATCTCCACCAGCAGAGGGAAAATGCCTGCTGTCCCCATCTCCACCAGCAGAGGAAGAATGCCTGCTGGTTTCCCCTTCCGAGGCAGAGCCGCACCAGTCCCCTGCAAGAGAGGCAGAGCAGCACCAGTCCCCTGCAAAAGGGGGAGACTACACGTTGCTCCCACCTCCGTCGCCAGGAGACTACACGCTGCTCCCACCTCCGTCGCCAGGAGACTACACGCTGCTCCCACCTTCGTCGCCAGGAGACTACACGCTGCTCCCACCTTCGTCGCCAGGAGACTACACGCTGCTCCCACCTTCACCGGCAGGAGCAGAGCAGCAGGAGCTGCCTCTTCCTCCACCACCTTCACCGGCAGGAGCAGAGCAGCAGGAGCTGCCTCTACCTCCGCCACCTTCACCGGCAGGAGCAGAGCAGCAGGAGCTGCCTCTGCCTCCGCCACCTCCACCGCTTCCACCACTAGGAGCAGAACAGCAGGAGCTGCCTCTGCCTCCACCACCTCCAGGAGCAGAGGAGCAGGAGCTGCCTCTGCCTCCACCTCCACCAGGAGCAGAGGAGCAGGAGCTGCCTCTGCCTCCGCCACTGCCAGGAGCAGAGGAGCAGAGGAGCAGGAGCTGCCTCTGCCTCCGCCACTGCCAGGGGCAGAACAGCAGGAGCTGTCTCTGCTTCCCACACCTTCACTGCAGGAAGTACTGTGGCCGGAGCCCCACCATGGGGAGCTGCCGGTTACGAAGAAGGGGGAGGTCGGGGGACCACCTGCCCCTGCAGCTTTTCCGCTGCCAGGACTGCCCCAGCTGAAGGAGTCAGCCTGGGAGCTGTCAGCAGTTACGCTGACAGCCCCACCAGCAGCAGCAGCCTGGCTACTGGCAGCATTGCCGCCTGCGAACCCCTTGAAGTCCCTGTTTTTGGCTCGGACTTTAAGCAAGACTTTTGGGATTTTAAGGGGGGAGGTGGCCGTTGAGGCCATGTGTGCTGCGC
The DNA here is from genome assembly GCF_902713425.1 of Acipenser ruthenus. Classification (NCBI taxonomy): domain Eukaryota; kingdom Metazoa; phylum Chordata; class Actinopteri; order Acipenseriformes; family Acipenseridae; genus Acipenser; species Acipenser ruthenus. Next base: position 14,306,085 of record NC_081203.1, read on the forward strand.
ATAAGGGGGGGTATATGTGGCAATGTGCCCTGCCTTTGTGTGCGTTTCTGTGTTGTATGTTGCATGTTGTGTGTAAATGTTGGTGTATTGTAGTTGGTACACGGGATATAAATGGGTGTGTGCAGCATGAGGATTTAAATTGTATATATAGAGTATATACAATTATATATAGAGACATGTAGCACTCACCCTTCAATAGCTACCTGGGAGCAGGACCTTGCCTTTAGTTTTACAGACGACATTTGGGATTCTATTGTTTTAAGAGTACATTCCTCTTCTGTTTGTGCACGTCATGCTCTGATTCAATTCAAAGTCCTCCATCGCATCCATATGTCCAAAACTAAATTGGCAAATATCTATCCTAATATTGATCCTACATGTGATAGATGTAAGCAGGCTCCAGCTTCATTGATCCATATGTTTTGGACCTGTCCTAGACTAACCACATTTTGGAACTTTGTTTTTGAAACCTTCTCCCAAATTTTTAGTTTGCCTATTGACCCTATACCACTTATAACGTTATTTGGAGTTACACCGGATGGTCTACTTTTGTCCAAACTCCAACTCCTTTTGCATCTCTTCTGCAAGCTGCCCCGCCCTCCCATGTGCATTGGGTTAGAGACATCATGCAATTTCTCAAACTTGAAAAAATTTGATTCACTCTTAATGGATCTAGCACTAAATTCTACACTGCATGGCAGCCCTTTCTCTCATATTTTGACACCTTACAAATTACGGCTCCTTCTGCTTAATTCCTGTTATTATTTTTGGCTGTATGTTTTTGCAATAGTCTGAGACCCAGCTTCCCTTTTTTCTCTTTTTCTTTTGTGTATCCAGTGCAGGTACTTTAGTTTATTGACTGTGTGCTGTATGGCTGATAAGATGATTTAGCCGATATATATTTTTATTTACTTATTTTAATGTCACCATACACTAATGCAGTTGTGTGTTTTTTTTGTTTGTTTGTTTTTTCCTTCATTGTTTTTGTATTATGTTTGAATGCAGAAAATTAATAAAAAATAATTGCACAAAAAAAATAGGAGGAGTGGCAAACACTGTTGCAGCAGCAAAGGTCATTCAAAATTTTAGACAACATTCAGAACTGGGCAGACACATGGCAAATTATATTTAATGAAGAAAAGTGTAAAGTACTGCACGCAGGCAATAAAAATGTGCATTATAAATATCATATGGGAGATACTGAAATTGAAGAAGGAATCTATGAAAAAGACCTAGGAGTTTATGTTGACTCAGAAATGTCTTCATCTAGACAATGTGGAGAAGCTATAAAAAAAAAGGCCAACAAGGTGCTTGGATATGTAGTGAAAAGTGTTGAATTTAAATCAAGGGAAGTAATGTTAAAACTTTACAATGCATTACTAAGACCTCATCTAGAATATTGTGTTCAGTTCTGGTCACCTTGTTACAAAAAGGATATTGCTGATATAGAAAGAGTTCAAAGAAGAGCGACCAAAACTATCCCGAGTTAAAAAGGCATGTCGTATGCAGACAGGCTAAAATAATTGAATCTATTCAGTTATGAACAAAGAAGACTACGCATTGATCTGATTCAAGCATTCAGAATTCTAAAGGTATTGACAATGTTGACCCAGGGGACTTTTTCGACCTAAAAAAAGAAACAAGGACCAGGGGAGATTAGATAAAGGGGCATTCAGAACAGAAAATAGGAGGCACTTTTTTACACAGAGAATTGTGAGGGTCTGAACCAACCCCCCAATAATGTTGTTGAAGCTGACACCCTGGGATCCTTCAAGAAGCTGCTTGATGATTCTGGCGTCAATAAGCTACTAACAACCAAACGAGCAAGATGGGCCGAATGGCCTCCTCGTTTGTAAACTTTCTTATGTTCTTATGTTCTTATGTAAGTGACAGAATTTCTGTTCAACCCTTTGATATTGGTATATGCCAATAGAAATATTAATATTAATAATAATCAAGTACTACTGTACTTACATACATTAATTTTGCACATGTTTTTTAGAATGCTTTTCTGACTTATTCTAATACATATATAGTTAATTGATCTAGAAATATTAAAAGAAACTAAAATGCCAGTAGAAGTCTTTTCCAATATCTCTTTTACTGGAAATCCAATCATGTGTGTGTCCACCACTCAAGCAGGTTGCTGTAAATTGCCTTATCTAAATCAGAAGCAGAGAAAAGCGCAAGCCAGGATGACATTGCAAGAGGAAAAAAGTGCCACCTATGATGCTGTCCTGAAGATATTTACATGAATGAAAAGCGAAAAGACACTTGAGAAACTCCATGACAAATGGTTTGACTACAACAAGCTAAAACACTGAAAAAGACCTCTAGTCGAAATGTTTGTCACTGAATTGTAGTTTCTTCAGTATTTCTGACTGCCATCACTATTGAGTGTTCAATAGTTATGGGTGGTTCAATGGATCTAAATGATGGCTGAGTTTCCCTGGAGTTTTACATACTGTTACAGAATGAAGGAGACGTACCTGGTAAATTGGACCTGTATTGTGATCAATTGAATTGAGGACATTGTTCCTTATGTACCTGACAAGAGCTTCCCTGCTGTATTGAGCAGGAGCACAGCAGTGCTTTCTAGTGATGTGACAGACAGCACAAGAAGCCAGGAAGTACAGTATTACCTGATTAAGGTAAAGGGGAAACAATATGACCTACTGTATGTGCAGGTGAAACTAAGGGACCTCGAACCTCTGGAAGCTGTGCTACCACTTTAATTAGCAACATATTTACCAATCAAAATGTCCTTATTTCATATCTGGAAAGTCCAAACCATGTAACTAATATCACACACCATTGGTTTCTAATATAATTCCCGGTATTTTCATTACTGGGTGCTACCTCCGGGATCAGTTTCCCAAATATCCCAACATGAAAGTAGAGGTGCAACACCATAATAATAGATCAAATCTCCATTCTTTGTGATTATTATTTAAAAAGAACAAAGTTAAAAACAAAGCAACATTTTGGCCAGACGGCCTTTATCCAGCTATCTGGAAATGCAAGACAGCCCCCATGGCATTGGCCTCTAATTCTCTTATAGGTTATGCTTGCCAGGTATTTCCCAATAGACTGCTCATATACTTTTCATTTGCAAGCCTTGCTTCTTTACATTTATCATGCGTTAACTGAGCTTCTTTGCATCAGTGGCTCTGCCAAAAGCTACTCACGCATGTTAAACTGTAACACTCTGAACTTTTGAAAACATTGCATAACCTTGAACTTGCTTAGTAAGATCTTTACAAGATACTGGCAGCACAAGGATTCATTGAAAGGGCTGATATTTTTGAAATATTAGAAGTTGTCTTCATAGTAAGCCACTGTTCTACCTATGGGGAAGTAAAAACCCAGTGCCACTACAGTCTCAGAGCTGCTTTATTTTGTTTCCATTTGTTTAAGTTACCCAAGAAGTTGATTCTGATTCAAACATAACATGTTTGCATGGAAAATAAAATGAAAAATAAAACTGGCCTTTTACAGGGTATCGCTGGGGCAGCCCGTGCTGTAGATGTCCCTCAAGGAGAGGCTGTAAAATAAAATGGTATAATATGCTGTGGCAGGGTGACTGGGCGGTGACGTCAGGCAGAAGCAGGAAGGTAAACACACACAGGGCAAGTACTGCAGTTAAAGTAAATGACGCAGCGCGTCTTTTTATTTTTAAATAACAAAAATAAAATAAATATTTAAACAAAAACACATGCTCACAGTGCGAAAATAAAACAGTAAACAAAAATAAACACGAACACAAAATATACGATCAGGCTGGGCAAATAGCCGTCACTGATCCTTTACGTTTTACTTTCGTTTTAGTTTCGTCTCAATCCTCTCGCTCACTCTGTCCTTCCAACACCCACCCCGAGCACGGAGAGCTGCAGGCTTTTTATATCGTGGCCGAGGGGTTTAACTAGTTAGTAATTATCCTATTACCCCTCGGCCACAATCTGCACGAGTTTATTAAACTGCTGTGGATGGGGCTTCCCATCCACGCTACTAAATAATAACAAACAAACGGCTACGCCGTCACATCTATAAACAAAACAATAACTAAATATACAGCGCTCGCCGACATCTATACAGTTAACAAATACCATAATAATAATAATAATAAAATACAAAATAACACAGGGGCGGAGGGGGACCCCGTTCTAAAAATAAATAAACAAAACAATGTACAGGGCACCTCACCCTGTTACATATGCTCCTAGCTACACAGGTCAGGCACTTCTGCTGTGAATATAATTAATGGAAATTATTATAAAGTTTCGTCTAGCTCCCTTTTGCGGGCAAGAGAGTCACAGCTGGATTTTTTTTTTCGCATTTCACAGCTCCAGGGAAGCCCCATGGATTGACTAAATCACCCATTTCACAGCTCCGGGGAAGCCCCATGGATTGACTAAATCACTCATTTCACAGCTCCGGGGAAGCCCCATGGACTGACTAAATCACCCATTTCACAGCTCCGGGGAAGCCCCATGGATTGACTAAATCACCCATTTCACAGCTCCAGGGAAGCCCCATGGATTGACTAAATCACCCATTTCACAGCTCCGAGGAAGCCCCATAGATTGACTAAATCACCCATTTCACAGCTCCGGGGAAGCCCCATGGATTGACTAAATCACCCATATCTTTCTCCGCTCAACTTAAGTGTGCCCCCTGGTCCTGGTCTCTGTGCAAAGTCTGAAATACATACTGAAGTTGACTGTTGATCTCTTTTAGAAGCCTCACCAGCCCCTCTGCTTTCCAGGTTAGACAGGTTCAGCTCTCTCAGCCTCCACTCATAACTTACACTCCATAGCCCTGGGGTTAGGCTTTTTTACCACAATGCTTTTGTAGTGTGGAGAGCAATACAGAGTGGTGTCTCATTATTACAAAGAATAATTAGTATTTTGTCTCCTGGATGCATTTTCTTCTTCTTTTTTCATTAAAGTTTCTGGTTTGAAAATGTTAAATTGTTACTATAGCTTAGATCTCTGTAACCCAGAAGTATAAGTATTCCATGTTGATGCATGTGGCAAAAGTATTGCTGTAGAATACATCTGTATAAAACATACAGACAATTGCAGGACAAAGTTGTCTAAGCCCCAACAATATGGGCCCCTGCTTGGCACAGTGTCATTCTTCTTTATTATTAGCAAATAAATCATCTCAAATAAAAGTTATTAATGCTCTCCAGGGACTACCAGAGCTGATGCCAAGCAGAGCTATTAATTCATTACTAAACATAATAACTCACCAACATTTTCATAGATGCTTTGCTGTAAATATTTCCTCTGGGGAAGGTATGAAAAAATGCCCCTGTAATTTAAAACTTAACCAGAGTATTTTTCTAAATGCATTTGCAGTTTGCAGTTTTAACTTGAACCTTAGTAATGGAAGAAATACAAATTGAAAACAGATCCTGGTTTTTGTTAATAGAAATTTGATTTAGCTAGTCCATGGCATTGTTAAACATGATAGAAGCCCATGTCAAAACTATCAATCTGAGTCGTCTGTGGCCAAAAATATGAATGTTCTGAAAATGAAATATTTTCCTTTTTGAAACTAGTGCTTGGATGCAGGCAACCAATATTCTCCACTCATTTAAAAACCGATACACACGAAAAAGGTTGTTTGAAATAATACTCTGCAAAGCTTAAGGCTTTTTACCTCAAAGTGGGCTGTGTGCTTATGTTGGCTGCCGTTCATCGCAAGGAGCTTAATCCAATATCTCCTTGGGATGCAGTCTCTTTGGTTTATTTGGTTCTTATTAAACGTGGATGTAGAGGCCAGGTAGTCAACTAAGCTGACACACTAGTTTCACTCACTGCTCTTTCAGAAGGAAACAAAACATGGAAAAAACAGCAGCTTTGCCTGTCGCTGTGGTTACAGTGGTAGATGCTACATGCGTGGACTTCCACAGGTCTCCAGGTTTGCGCAGCCAGGACACTGCACAGCATTCTTCTGAACTGCTGCTACACAGTGGTGAGGACCATACTTATGGCCACCCTCATTATAAAAAATACAAACCTGTGCGCGTTGTTCCTTAAGAAGTGTGTGCTAAAACGGTATCTATGGTACATAAAGCTTGCGTCGAAACCGCATGCACCAATCAGGAAGCTCCACTGAAGGGCACTACGACATGGTAGGTGGCCATGGAACATTCAGATAGAATGTCTAGCTTTGATAAAGCAAAGCAGAAGGAAAGTGAATATTGAAAATGTAAATACACCTGTAAATAAGAGATCTAACATTTAAAATAACAACTGCTTCAAATCTTGATTATCAGTTCTATTGCTTAATTGTGATTGTGCATGCTTTATAACACTGTGCAATGGGGCAGCAGTGTGGAGTAGTGGTTAGGGCTCTGGACTCTTGAGGGTCGTGGGTTCAATCCCCGGTGGGGACACAGCTGCTGTACTCTTGAGCAAGGTACTTTACCTAGATTGCTCCAGTAAAAACCCAACTGAATAAATGGGTAATTGTATGTAAAAAATAAATAATGTGATATCTTGTAACAATTGTAAGTTGCCCTGGATAAGGGTGTCAGCTAAGAGATAAATAATAATAATATTAGCATGTATACTGTGTAAACCTTTGGAAAGCTGCTATTCCATATCAAACTGAATACTCCTCACTATAGAATCACAGGGAGCTTGTATGACACGCTGGTCCAGACTTGACAGATTTACAGGATAATATACTTGAGGGGGGGGGGGGGTCGCCTCATGTGTTCTCTGTTGTTCATTACATTGTTTTTTATGTATTCTGCACAGTCTGCTCTGTGCCATCGTCTGGCCATTAAATACAAAACAACTGGAGGGAATGACCTGTCAAAGCTGAGTTAACAAACAACAGGGCCCAGCTGCAGGCATTAGCCATGACTGGTTGGCCAGTATTTCACATACCTCAAAGGGAAGCCATATTAAATGAATGATTTCTCACATGCATGTTAAGGTTCAGGGGTTCCCCAGCATCTCACCTAGTAAAGACACTCCTGTAGCGTAGGACAATCCTGGTAAGTTGACAGTCTTGTCAGGACGCCCTCAAGGAGAGATGAATTGGCCTTTGCACTCCATTGAAAAAACAGGGGAAATCGTCAGTGATTGGCCTCACCACCCAGCAGCGGCCTCTGCTGACCAGGCCGAGAGCTACAGGCTAAGGTTCGCCGAGTGGTGAGCGCTGTTGGGATAAACAGCAGGAATAGAGATGCTTGTTGATCTTCAGGCCTCCTGGTTTGGTTACAGCATTGTAATTGTAATCCTTTGGATGAGATGTAAAACAGAGGTCCTATTGTAAGTAATTCTGCAGCAGCAGTTGTGGTGCAGAGTTCACCCCCTAGTCTCTGTAAGTCACTTTGGAATAAAGCGTCTGCTAAATGACTAAATAATAAAAATAATAATAATTGAAATTTGGCATTTTAAATTGGGGAGAATACAGGGTAAATAGCTCATTTGTGACTAAATATATAACAAACAAAAAAAGCCTTGCGTGTTTCTTGCCCCTCCCCAAGTGTAAAATTAAATAATCCATGTTTTTCCACGTTATCATAGAAAATCTGTTCTTTTCCATGTTAATTCCGCAGCAAATGGATTCTTAGGATCCCTGATAATAACCAAATCAATACACGTATAATATATAAACATTAACACAGGCAACTTTGCTTTAAATTTAGGTAAACATACCTGTCAATAAAACTACTTCCGGTATTAAAGTTCAGTTTACTTCAGTGATCAGAGCTGTTCAAAGATGTCAAAAACAATAACAATTACTCCTAAAGATCGAGTCAACGAGTTTGGCAAGGATGAATTTCACGTTGATGGTAATGTGCTGTTACACTCGTAGGCAGACCATTGTAGAATACATAGGAAGTGCTAAACATAAACTGAATACAAGGAAACGTAAACAAGATGAGGCCGAAACAGCAGGGCCATCGAAAACACTGAAACAGACCACTGTGTTTGGATCATTTCAGAGTCTTGCAACTGCCAAAGAACAGCGTGAAACTTATTTCAGATTTTGTCAAAATGTGCGTAAAAGCCAACATTCCTCTATGCAAAGTGGATCAACCGGCAGTTTGAGATTTTTCCAGCAAGCACATTAGGGAGGCGGTGCCACTCCAGAGTCAGACCAATTGTAGCTGGAATGATGCAGCTCTATTTGAACAATAGCCGTCCGGATGACAACAGGGAACTATTTGTAATATTTGAAGTAAAAAAAAAGTAAGTTTGTTTGTTTTATTGATTAATGGCGCTGGTAAGCTTGTAACGTGCTGTGACAGAGAAAGAATGAATTTTGGTTTTAAATCTCCCTCCTGACCTGTGAGGGCGCTGTGTAACAGGAACAGTGTGCCCCAGACTGGGTGGTTTGGCAGTTCATTCCAGGGTCAGTCGGAAGTCGGCCATCCAGAAAAGGGGCGGAGTCACAATACCAGAAGTCATCGCCTTTATGCGGTAGGCAATTGTCAGTCATGGATTGGAGGATACGTGATTGCACTCGCTACCAAAGTGGGCGTGACTGGGTATATCAGGGGATGTGACAAAGCAATCTGTTCCTTTTGTAGTGGTTATGAAAGACAATCGCTAAAGGACCAAAAAGTACCGTGAGTGTTTTGTGTTTGTTTGTTTGTCGTTCTAATTGTACTCGTTTGTCATTGTTAGACTGCTAACACGATCCAGGAGCTGTCTCTAAAGGCCAGCACCAAACCTGGACAACACTGCACTACTGTTCACCAATAATTGTATTTCACCACTCGCACTTAAAAGCACTCACTTTGGACTTGTGGTCCTGTTTGTGTTCTGTGTGTGTATTTACTGTGATTATTATTATTATTTCAGGACTGAACCCCGTGGTTTTTACTGAGCAGTACACATAGTTGTGTATTGCCAGTGATTATTGTTTACAGTTGTCAAGTGACTTTTGGATTATAAATAAATCATCATTGCACCGTGAACTCTGTTGTTTGTCATTACTTGAGCACCGCATCACCACTACACCTGCGCACTGCAAACCACTTTGCCACACGTGGTGTCAGATCAAAGGATGGACCGCACTACACTAGCTGCGCTGCTGGAAGCACTGGACCAGAGACATGAGGCAGAGGACAGAAGGAGAGAGGAGAGGTATACGGCCCTGGTCGAGAGAGTTGGGATCAACATGCCGCCAAGCCCACCAACAGGAACCGTGATGATGGCCCCGAAGGCGAGGGCACAGAAAATGACGGCGGAGGATGACCCAGAGGCATACCTGGTCGCGTTTGAGCGGTTGGTCACCACCGCGTTATGGCCTTGGGAATACTAGGCTAGCCAGTTAGGGCCCTGCTTGATCGGGGAGGCCCAGGCAGCATACCAGGCCATGACGGACACCGACGTCACCCAGTACAACCTGGTAAAGCTCTAATTTATTTTCCTTCTGGTATTCTGCCTGGCTGATCCCACCCCAATCAGAAAGAATGAGCATCCCTTCCCGCTGCTACATATGTTCAGCAGCAATCTGCCACATAAATTAAAGTGTTTTTTTCAATAAATATAATAACTGATTCAGCATAATGCAATATACAAATGTGATCATAATTTCATATTATTTCATCAACAGTATACCACAAATGCATACAATAGAAACTATCAACAATATAGTGTATATGCATGTTAAAGTTATGTGTGCAAAAGTATGTATGTTCAATGAAAGTGTCATTCATATCAGCTAAAAAAATTTTCACATTAAAAATGTGTGTGTTACACATAAATAAAATACATTACATTTTTTAAAAGTTTGCAATATAAACCCTGTGTGGGAATCAAACCCAAAACATGCTTCCAATGCAGCTTGCAATGCAGATGCCTTAGCTTTCATTGAACCCAAGACATGCTTCCAATGCAGACACCCTCGCTTTCATTGAACCCAAGACATGCTTCCAATGCAGCTTGCAATGCAGATGCCTTAGCTTTCACGCCACAAAGTGTGTACTTCCATATCACAACATTTGCAAGTAGTATAATAATAATAATAATCTTTATATAGCGTCTTTCATAGTGGAGCACCATCACAATGCACTTCACAAGATACAAGACTAGGGTGTGTGAACTATGCATCACCTGCAAAGTCTCTTACAACAACGTCTCACCCAAAAGATGGAGCACAAGGAGATTAAGTGACTTGCTCAGGGTCACACAATGTTTCAGTGGCTGAGCTACGATTTGAACCGGGGACCTCCTGGTTACAAGCCTGTTTCTTTAACCACTGGACCACACAGCCTCCGAGTATAGCAATAATGTTACAGTTTTTATAATTCTGTATTATCCCGATTGTATAGAAAGTTTTCATCTAATTTTGAAACTATCACAATAAGTTTGATCTGTTCATTTAGTATATTGTAACGTGTTCATGTTTAGGAAGTAGTACTCAGGGTAGGGTTGCCACCTTTTCCACAGACCAAACCCGGACATATATTTCTCAGTCAGCCTTGGTCTATCAAACTGCAGTATACTGTAATACAGTTTAACACAAGTAAGCAGGTTGGTGATTCCCAATCCTTACATAAAATATGCCTTTACCGTTAACAGAATGCATTATGGTACATGTATTATTTTACTGAACTAATATGAAATCACGGAAACATCATCATTTATAACATATTTAAAAGTACAATAATTGCAAACAGCATCCATCTACTTCAAAACTGAACAGAAATCGTTATGCACGTACCTTACATATTGTTCCCGCTGTGCTCCTTTTTGCACAGCATAGTGCTTTTTGTCTCCTTAGCTTAACCGTTTAGGTGTCACTCGCCGAAGTTGATTTTACAGGAAATATACAGATTTTAGTTACTGACGCCTCGTAGAACAAAAGTTTTTTTTTTTTTAATCCCCGTAAAGTTATGATACTCTTATACCAAATATGTCATATACATTGTTTTAATTGTGAGTCTATTTAATGTATATGTTGCACGTTTATATATACGAACGACATAGAAATACTGTATGTAATTCATACTGTATTTTGTAACAAACTATTGAAAATGTATTTTTTCTTAATTGGCAACGTACCGGTAAGTACGTTTTCTTAAAAGGAAAAAAGAAACTTGGTCAAATCACGTCATGATTTCCATTACACGAGAGTAGATGTTAAAACTTCATGCTGATTTGAACTCGGCTCTCGCCAAGATAAGCACCAACTAAGACGTAGCTTTACAGTAAACTAATGTGATCCATATGTGTCTCCCTCCATTTACGTTTCCTTCCATATGATGATGTAGATATCCTTCTGTCTGGTGTTAATGGCTGAAGTGTAATGCTGGCTCCAGGGATCAGCTTATTTTGCCTCCCTGGCGCATCAGCACACACAACGGCTGCGATGCTGGCTCCGGGGATCAACCAAAGTGCGGCCTCCCCAGCGCATCAGCATGACAACCGTCTGGATTGAGCCAAGTAGGGTACATCTCTGGGGTTTTCAAGTGGGCACCTTCCATCCTCAGTGTTTCGTCGACTAGCCCACGACACCTCAAGAGGGCTCGACGGTGATTCTGGCGTCCCAGCATCACCCCCCTCCGTCCCCCACTCAACTCAGCCCAGCTTACTTACCTGTCCCCAGCCAGAATCTTTCCGTCTCAACCACAGCCAGTTGCTGCTCCTCTCTGCTGCTTCAGATAAGTTCTTCACTGTGCAACGCAACTCTTGGCCACTGAATCCGACGTCTCTGAGAAACCGGGTTGTAGAGTGTGCCACAAATCCTCGACAACCCACTTCCACTGGGTAAACCCGAACTCTCCATCCTCGCTGTTCCGCTTCAGTGGCTAGTTGAGCATACCGCAGTTTCTTCCTCTCATACGCCTCATCTACAGCATCCTCCCATGGCACTGTTAACTCTACCAGGTGAACAAGGCGTGCTGATCCAGACCACAAGACAATATCTGGTCGAAGGTTAGTGGTGGCAATCTCAGGTGGAAAAATAAGCCGTTGACCAACATCTGCCAGCATATTCCAGTCTCTAGCAGCTTCCAGTTGTCCTGGGCGAGGATTGGTTTTAACACCTTTTCTTGGTGGTTGCTCTCCTGGGCGGAGGAATGTTGTCTTTTGTGTGTAATGTTTTGATGGAACAGGTGGCAACTTATTGGTCATGTTACGCTTGTCTTCCAATGCTAAGGCCAAACATCGCAGCACCTGGTCATGGCGCCAAGTAAACCGTCCTTGGCTAAGAGCCACCTTACATCCTGTCAAAATGTGCCTTAATGTTGCAGGTGATGAACACAAAGGACATGAGGGATCCTCTCCTACCCAGAGGTTTAGGTTCTGTGGTGATGGGAGAACATCATATGTTGACCTGATGAGGAAACTGATCCTGCTCTGTTCCATTGACCATAGGTCTTGCCAGCCAATCTTGCGTTGTTCCACACTCTCCCATCTCATCCATTCTCCCTGTTTGGCCTGGGAAATGGCCTTTATACACCTCATCCTCTCCTCCTGCTTTTGCACCTCGTTGACTACCAGCTTCCTCCTTTGAGCTGGGGCCGCCTTGTGCCATGTAGGAGGAGTTGAACTGAAACCAAGACCCCCTCTTCCATGCTGAACTTGCCCCATGATATCACCAATTCGAAGGGCAGCCTTTGCATCTTCCACAGCTTTCTTTGCCGCCCACTTTCTTCCAGTTTTCAACACAGGTGCTGCCTCCCTTACGCATTTATCGCGTGACTCTACTAATGTCATTTCCAGTCTGACCTTGGCGCACTTAAACTCCTCGGTTAGAGCAGAGACTGGTAGCTGCAGTATTCCTTTACCATAAAGTCCCACTCTGCTGAGGCAGCGTGGAACTCCCAACCATTTCCTGATGTATGAACTGATTAAAGCTTCCAGCTTCTCTACTGTTGTCAAAGAAACCTCGTACACAGTCAGTGGCCACAGCAACCTCGGCAGTAGACCAAACTGAAAGCACCAGAGTTTTAGTTTACCTGGTAGAGCGCAGGTGTCTATGCTCTTCAACCCTTCCACTGCTTGTTGTCTAACTTCTCCCACACGAACTGTGTCCTTTAGATCCCCGTCGTACCATCTCCCAAGACTCTTCACTGGCTTCTCAGACACTGTTGGTATTGCCTCACCATTAATGAAGAATGTTTTATCTACTACTTTGCCTTTAATTATAGAGATGCTCCTTGATTTAGTGGGCTTGAATTGCATTCGTGCCCATTCAATGTTATTGGTTAATTTGCCCAATAATCGATTAGTGCAGGCTACTGTTGTAGTCATGGTTGTCATGTCATCCATGTATGCTCGAATTGGTGGTAGTCGCATTCCAGAAGCCAAGCGCTCTCCTCCTACTACCCATTTTGATGCCCTAATGATTACTTCCATTGCCATGGTAAAAGCCAGTGGAGAAATGGTGCATCCTGCCATTATTCCAACCTCTAGGCATTGCCATGTAGTGCTGAATTCTGAAGTTGAAAAACTGAATTGCAAATCTCCAAAATAGGCTTTCACTAAATTTGTTATTGTCATCGGTACACTGAAAAAATCAAATGCTGCCCAAAGTAGTTCATGTGGCACTGAACCATATGCATTAGCCAAATCCAGGAATGTCACATGGAGCTCCTTCCTCTCCTTTTTAGCTGATTGAATTTGTTGCCAGATCACATTGATGTGTTCTAAGCAACCTGGGAAACCTGGAATGCCCGCTTTTTGTATTGAAGTGTCAATGAAGCAGTTCTTTAATAGGTAAGCTGACAATCTCTGAGCAATAATGCTGAAGAAAATCTTGCCTTCTACGTTTAATAGGGAAATGGGACGAAACTGACTGATGCTTGTAGAATCTTTTTCTTTAGGTATAAAGACTCCACCTGCTCGGCGCCATGCTCTTGGTACAACCTGTTTTTCCCATGCCACTTTCATCAATTTCCACAGAATTCGTAGAACTCCTGAAGCACTCTTGTACACTCTGTACGGAACTCCATTAGGCCCTGGAGATGATGAAGCCCTTGCTTTTTTCACAGCTTGCTCTATTTCTTTCCACTTAGGTGCACAGTCTTCCATTTGGTATTCTGGTGGATTGATAGGTGGGATGTCTGACGGAACTGACATAGGCTCCTGCCTTTTTGAATCTGTATGTGTTTCCTCCAAATATCTCTCCAGCTCAACCTTAGATGCTTTTAGTGTGCCATTCTTCTCACTGGTGAATAACTTCTTTACAAATTTGAATGGGTCTTTATAAAAGTTAGCTCTCGCACGCTCCTTCTTTTTGTAGCGTTTCCGTAGGCGCTCAGCTCTGCGCAATGTTGCAAGCTTATCTTTTATGACCCTTTGTAAGAGATTGAGTCCCTCCTTCTGACTTTGTTCTGCTCTTCTCCATTGGTTCCTCAGCTGTCTCCTTTCTCTAACTAAGCGTTCAATCTCCTGCTGCCGTCTAGACTTTCCAGGAATAGTTTGTACTTTTTCCTTCCTTTTTTCAACTCCAAACCTCTCACTTCCATATGCGTAGATGATGTCCCCAAATTTATCCAGCTTCTTTTCAACTGTTCCACTTAATCTTTCCAATGCAACGCAGAGATCTGTGTTTACTGTGTCCCATGCAGTTTTCTCACAAGCTCTTGGCCATTTAACTCCAGGCTTGTGCCCGTTGAGGTTCTTTTCTCTCTTATGCTGGTTTGTCTGACCGGGTTCACAAGGATCATTAGGTTCATCACTAACTGTGTCCATGCAAGTCCTCCTCACATCTATGACAGGGGTGCTGATATCCTGCGAACTGTGGTTTGCTTCCTGTCGCTGGATTTCATTCGACTGACTTGACTGACTTCGTAAGAAGTACTGATCAATGCGAGGCCCTTGTCCCTTCTCCCTCAAGCATTTCATTCTCCCTTGATGAATGTTCAAACCCCTGACCGTTGTCGCCTTGCTCCAGCCGCAGACACAAACCTGGAGTTCCATGTCTTTGTTAACTGCAGATCTTGAACTAGTCTTTTGTGAAGTACTCTCCATACTCATATCCGTTTCCATTCCTAAGTCGTTAACCGTGTTGTCCAACGTTGAGTCATCTTCCGCCCCCGCTCTCGCAGACTCTAGGGGTATTTTTCTCTTTAATTTCTTAGAAGCCTTGGGCGGGTGTCTCCAGCATCCTGTAAACACAGAGCTGGATACTGCCGACAAGGGTAGCTAACCCTTACCAGCCCCAATGGGGTCTCTTTCCTCCTGTCAGCTGTCTCTCCAGGCCGTCACAAGGTCTTTCCCTTGTTGCCAGCTGCACTATTCACAGCAGTCACTGGACGTATCCAGATCTTCATGATTTCCATTACACGAGAGTAGATGTTAAAACTTCATGCTGATTTGAACTCGGCTCTCGCCAAGATAAGCACCAACTAAGACGTAGCTTTACAGTAAACTAATGTGATCCATATGTGTCTCCCTCCATTTACGTTTCCTTCCATATGATGATGTAGATATCCTTCTGTCTGGTGTTAATGGCTGAAGTGTAATGCTGGCTCCAGGGATCAGCTTATTTTGCCTCCCTGGCGCATCAGCACCACAACGGCTGCGATGCTGGCTCCGGGGATCAACCAAAGTGCGGCCTCCCCAGCGCATCAGCATGACAACCGTCTGGATTGAGCCAAGTAGGGTACATCTCTGGGGTTTTCAAGTGGGCACCTTCCATCCTCAGTGTTTCGTCGACTAGCCCACGACACCTCAAGAGGGCTCGACGGTGATTCTGGCGTCCCAGCATCACCCCCCTCCGTCCCCCACTCAACTGGTACTCGCTCACCGGTGGTGCACAGTAGGAGTCACAAATTGCAAATACCTGGCACGTCATAAATGATATATTTCTAATTCCTGTCACAGGTAAGAAGTTTGCTCTGTGGTTGCAAATACCGCCAATATGTAGCCTGCTGGGATCACGTGACTGCACCCCCTCACTTGGGCTGTTTACATCATGTGGATATGCTCGTTGTCCTCCGCATTATTCATTATGTAGAACCTAGAGATCAGTACTAAACAGTACATTTTTCGGTCACGCTTTATTTTAAAGGGCGTTTTTTTAGTTTATTAACTGTTAACAAACAGCTAATAAATATGTTAATGTACATTATTAGTGGGGCTTGCGAAGCAAGAGTCCCCACTTTAAATCTTCGACATACTTATTATTATTATTATTATTATTATTATTATTATTATTATTATTATTATTATTATTATTATTATTATTATTCTTTGGCACTCTACTCCTCTTACACCGTTTAAGCTAGAAACACCGTTCAAACTTTAAAACGTGTAGACCGGTCGGAATAGTGTGCTTGTATACAGCTTTTTGATATATTTTATACTTTTTAAACTATTAAGTTTTTTGACCTTTTTTGTCCATCTTCATTCACTTTAATGGGACTTTTTTCAACATTCTAAAGCTCCTCATTCTATTTACTGTAAACGATGTAACTTTTGACACAAATCAGCTACTTTGACCACTTTCCCAACAAGTAAGACAAAAAGTTATGGAATCTTCCTCTACCTCTCTGCTAATCAAATCTGAAATCAAAACAGAAATAACTTTTACCAATCAAGAGGTACAGCTGTTTTAGTAACCGCATCAACTAAATTTTTTCTAACTTTTTGTAAACAACTGAAATTTTGACCACTTTCCCAACAAGCTAGACAAAAAGTTAGAGGGTAAGACATCTTCCTCTACTTCTCTGCTATTCAAATGTTAGCCTGCGAGGTTCGGGGGGCGTGGAGCTGGGGGGGGCCGCTAATCTCTAATCTTTCAATTTTCTAATCTCCGGTTAATTAGTTTCTATTTACTATTTAAGACCTGATCACCTGCACCTTTTCTGTCTAGTGTTTCGTTTTTTAGCAAACGCTCAGACGCCGTCGTTTCGTGCTTCACCTCTAATATCTAAACTTCGTTGCCTCGCTCACGCAGGTCGTTTCTCTGCACATCGCTGCCAAGATATTATCAATCATTTTCTTACCTGCTCAGGTGATCTTTCTTTTCATTCAGCTTCTCTTTTCGGCTCCAAGAGCTCCAACATTACTCTTTCCTGTTCCATCCGGTCTCCACCTCGGCATCATAGCCATCCAAAGCGCCGCTTCATTACTCAACTTGTCTGCAACTTTATCAGAAAGTCTGGTCCTCCGTTAAACTTCCAAGCTCCTTCGACATGACATCGTCATTCCCGTTGTCTGCGATTGCCTTACCTTAGCTCTATTTAATTCTACCACGAAGTTTTGTCGGCTTAATCATTCTTTACTCCTCGCTTGCAATCAGACGCCCCTCCCCCTGCTCCCACTGAGCCAGCACAATTACCGTTTCATCAGAAGATCCTGCCCTGGATCTCCATCAGCTACGTTCAACATTTTAAAGACATATCCAGCCCATTACAAACTCAATTTTTAACTAGTGGCGGCTCGTGACTCGATTGGTCACAACATTCTCCAACTACACTATTGTACTGTAACTTTTCCACCGGCGCCTCGCAGACTATGGTTACCACGGCAACGCCCTTATTGAGTGACTGCGGGGAGTGGTAAGTTGTCATGGTGACCAGGCAGCTTCATCAGGCTCTGCGTGCTCTGCGCCTCAGCACTGCAATCTTCCGGCTTCCTGTTGCTGCACTTTCACAACTGGCGGAGACCAATTCAACGCGCCGAACCATAACATCTAAATATTGCGTTAACTTATTTATATTCATGACTATTTGTCCTAAACATGTCTAGAATATTTATTATTCATATCTAAAGGAATAAGCAAATGTTGTTCTACATAGACAAGGATATTAATCGTAGTAACTTCATAGATTCTACCCTGATTCACTCAAGTCAATGATGTAATTCCAATCATAACCTCTGGATGGCAGTATAATACCACAAGCTCTCTCTCTATACATTAAACCAGTTTGGTTTCGCTGCAAAGCTCGGACACTACAGCTTTTCTATCTATTCCCGCAGTTCTCACTCGGATGGATTCTCGGGAGTTCCCCTCCTGCCTCATCCTCTGTCTATCTATATCAAATGACATTCTTCAATTTCAACTCTTACCCCCCCTCCCCCCGTCCCTTTGAGACGGACTGCTCCCGACCAAATCAATAGATTTTTCAACAGCCTCAGAGCAGCGGATTCTTCATCCTCTTAGGTTCTACAGCGGCCTCAGCTCTATGTATTCTCCATCTCTGGCTCGATCTAAATCACTTTAACTCACAGTCCAATATCCACCGCATTCAGCAGATATCTGTGCTCTACAGCAGATCATCACACTACTGATGGCAATCCACCATTCACTATTACAGATCCCTGCTTCAGCAGATACCTGCGTTCTGCAGCAGACCACCACGCTCTACCAATGGCAGTCCACCATTCACAATAACGGATCACTGCTTCAGCAGATCTCTCTCTCCTCTCTCTCTCTCTCTACAGCAGACCACCACTCATTATTGACAGCACTTCTTTGTTTACTTCCTCAGATCTCTGCACCGTCCAGCAGATCCCGTCCTCTACTGTTAATTGCACTCGTCACTGGATTCCAACCTACCTCGCCTCCAGAGCGGGCCTCCCCCCCCCCCAATCATTCCGTAGGCACAGCCACCTCTGCTGCGAGGGCCAACATCACTCACAGCCTTCTTCGGCTTCCTCAGAAGCTCAGAATACACAGTTTCTTCAGCTTCAAGCTTCCCTGCAACGATGAAGATCTCCTAATCAGCCCACCTCTCCACCCTCCTTTCTAGAGCAGGCCTCCCTCCTCAGCTGTATTCTCCCCATTCATTTCGTATAGGTGCAGCTACCTCCGCTGCAAGAGCCAGCATCAACCAGAGTCTGATCAAGACCATGGGCCGCTGGTCCTCTTCTGCAGTAGATTCATTACGTTCATTCATCTCCTCCGATATAGTTACAGCCCATTTTAAAATCGCTAGCATGCCCGGAGTGGGGGCAACCTGTTCGCCGGGGCCACCAGAGGTTTTCCCCTAATCTGCCTCAAGGGGTTTTTTCCTCTCCACTGAGCGGCAGGTATACACATAGTCGCATCCTACTAACAAATTTACTAATCTCCCTCTGTTCGTCCTGTTCGTCATTCTGGTCTTTTGTGTATGTTTTATGCGTTGGCATGTGCTGTCTTGTTTGTCTCACGGTGTGGGAGTTTTCGTGAGGTGCCGGGGGTCCATCCTTTGGGGGGCTCAGGCCTCAGGGCTAGGCAGCCGCCTCCCTTACCTTCAGGGATTCTCACCGCGTGAGTCAGAGCGGACCCCCGGCCAAACTCTGTTCTGTCGCAGCTCCTGCGCTCATCTCACTCGAGGCTCTCTTCTATTCTGCCTCTCTTCAGGACGTGGTCACTCGTGCCGAGTCCTATACTAACCTCAATGCTTTGTCCTTATTTCCAGGTCCCAGGCAGCGTGATGTCTCGGCCAATCAGGGGTTTTACGAGCGCCCCTTACAGAAGCCTCAGATGCTGGGTACCTCTCTCGTCTCCTCCCGAGGGGCGGCTTTCCAAGTCATAACCCTCATATGTGTTTTCAGGTTGCCGGGTCCTCCGCCCCTGGGATGTCGACAGCGTCGGCCCCAGTCGGTGACCTCTTTTCTATCCTGTTTCCGGTTGCCGGGTCCTCCGCCCCTGGGATGTCGACAGCGTCGGCCCCAGTCGGTGACCTCTTTTCTATCCTGTTTCCGGTTGCCGGGTCCTCCGCCCCTGGGATGTCGACAGCGTCGGCCCCAGTCGGTGACCTCTTTTCTATCCTGTTTCCGGTTGCCGGGTCCTCCGTCCCTGGGATGTCGACAGCGTCGGCCCCAGTCGGTGACCACATTCTGTCCTACTAACTGCTCCTTGCTACTTCTTCTGCCTTATCCTCCCCCCCCCCAGCTCATGCCCAGTGAAATATGAAATCAAAACAGAAATAACTTTTACCAATCAAGAGGTACAGCTGTTTTGCATCAACTTCTTTCAGTAGGCTACTTCCCACTGTTGAATTAACTGTCATAGAACTTTGAGAAATTTCAAATTATAGCACATTCTAAGCATGAGACAATGTGACTTTTGACACAAATCAGCTACTTTGACCACTTTCCCAATAAAGCAAGCCCCACAACTTTACTTGTAAAGTTACCATCTAGTTTCTTTTCTGTTAACTGTTAGTTAATAATATATAATAGGCCAGCTAAAACTGCAAACACCAGAACCCTATGGATGATCAATCAAACACCAGACGATAATCAACAATGTTTGTTAACAGTTAATTAACTAAAAAACGGCCCTTAAAATAAAGCGTGACCCATTTTTCTATTAAGACAGTGGAAATCGTTTAAGCAACTAAGGTATGGCAAAGAAAATATTATTGGAAGGTTGGTGTTTCTTACGCGTTTCACTTAAAAACCTGACATTAGGGCATCCAGGCTTGTTAATTCCTGCCACCCGGACACAGATGCCAATTCCCAGACTGTCCGGTCAAACCTGGACAGGTGGCAACCCTAACTCAGGGAGACGGAGCTGAATTCTGAAAATACTCTGCAACCCCTGTATAAACAACAACACACATGCTCCCCACTCATTCACTCACTCCTCATAAGAACATAAGAACATAGAAAGTTTACAAACGAGAGGAGGCCATTTAGCCCATCTTGCTTGTTTGGTTGTTAGTAGCTTATTGATCCCAGAATCTCATCAAGCAGCTTCTTGAAGGATCCCAGGGTGTCAGCTTCAGCAACATGCTAACAGTGTGACCCGTTCCCCTTACAATACATGTAACATATATAAAAGACACATGAGACAAACTGAACAGACAACAAGTCCTGCAACAAAGCAATTGTCGTGGTCGTATGTCCAAAAATCTTCACTAATATACAATTGGACAAGAACTGTTGAATATTTATTTTATTTATTTCTGTTTCATACAGTATTAAATGGCAGTGTTTATATGATAGTGAAAAATAAATAAATAAATATCAAGATAAATAAATACATAAATAAATAAATGTCTGTGTATTCATGTATGTTTCATTTATTTCAATATTTATAGTAAGGTATTTATTTATGCTTTACTTTTACCAAATACATAGGCTATCCTTCAGCATAGCTAATCTCAGAAATTAATCTTATCCAGGGCGACTTACAAGTGTTACAAAATATCACAGTACAAAGTGTCACATTACAGATAAGAGCGGTTATAGACTACAATAAAATCAGTAGAAAATAAGATCAAATTAAAAACAAAATAAAGAATACAGTAAATTATTACATTTAAGAGCAAGTTCGACTAAGAGCAGTTAACTTACAGTAAAAAATATTTGCTTATCTGAGTAAATTCCAGTAAGAGAACTTCGTAAGTACAATTAATGGATGAGAATGATTTCAAATAAGAGCAATTACAAAAGAATGTGAAGACGGATACATATAAGAGTAAAATCAAGTACAAGATACAGGAAGTAGTTATAGAGAGAAAGAGATCAGCAGTTGAGGAGAAAAGGAGATCTGATTTGGAGAGGTTGAGTTTGAGATGATATGAGTGCATCCAGGAGGAGATGGCCGAGAGGCAGGCAGAGATACCGGAGGAAATGTTGAAGTCAGAGGAGGGAGAGGAGAGGAAGAAGAGGAAGATTGATGACACAGCGATTCATTAAAAATCATTTTGCAACCAATTTAAAACCTACCCCTTGCTTATTGCACCTTTAAGTCTTCTCAATTATTTAAAAAAGGGAATAAAAGAAAGAAAATCCATAGTTTCAAATTTAAAGGCACCTTGTTCTAAAGATGCAAACAATGGCTGGACTCCCTGGTATATTTCATTAATGATGGTATAATTTACCATCTATGGTTAACAAGCTTATGTAATTATTGTTATGTAATTTGAAACATTTGGTTTTGGTTTATTCTGAAGGGCACTTTAGGACAAACCTGTTGGGCAATCATAAAGACAGATGATAAATAGGGTGTGGAAGCTGAATCCTTAACTGTACAACTAGATTTATTACTGCAGCTGTAAAATGTAACGATCAATTAGTCTGAAGAGAGGTTTTTGGACGTGTGCTTTTACTGTGGTAGAGCTGAGCTTTTAATATATATTTTGTTTACCACCCACAACTACTTGGAAGTGCTTACCTAGAGAAATAGCTCAAGCTGCAGTCTGTGACTGGTCTGTGAGTTTGACTTTTAACAGAATGTAACTGAGAAAACCTGCCGGCATTGCAGGCTTTAGTGTTTTCTTGTGTGTAGCTTGCCATTCTTGATATCCTTTTCTACTCACACTTTAGTGTGTTTCAGAGTATTACCCATGCTTACAAGAAATTAAATGTGCACTTTTATTGCCTACAACCATTTTATATCTATGCCTTCACTTCCAATCTGTGTTTTAATAGGATGATGAACAGCAGAGCTCTGGAGAGCCTGTGGAGGCTGTGCTAGTCTAGATCAACTCTGAATAAAAGGATATGTTTTGAAAATACTGAAAACGACATTTTGCATATACAGTGTGGAGAAAAAGATGCACACCATCAATGAAAAATACTGTGTGTGTGCCCTTTACCCGATACGTAGAGGATATTTGGGACATACTCTTTGTAACACACTGGGATAGCTCATAAAAAGCTTTTCTTGGAGGTCAGCAAGCATAAGAACATAAGAAGAAGAACATAAGAAAGTTTACAAACGAGAGGAGGCCATTCAGCCCATCTTGCTCGTTTGGTTGTTAGTAGCTTATTGATCCAAGAATCTCATCAAGCAGCTTCTTGAAGGATCCCAGGGTGTCAGCTTCAACAACATTACTGGGGAGTTGGTTCCAGACCCTCACAATTCTCTGTGTAAAAAAGTGCCTCCTATTTTCTGTTTTGAATGCCCCTTTATCTAATCTCCATTTGTGACCCCTGGTCCTTGTTTCTTTTTTCAGGTCAAAAAAGTCCCCTGGGTCGACAATGTCTATACCTTTTAGGATTTTGAATGCTTGAATCAGATCACCGCGTAATCTTCTTTGTTCAAGACTGAATAGATTCAATTCTTTTAGCCTGTCTGCATACGACATGCCTTTTAAACCCGGGATAATTCTGGTTGCTCTTCTTTGCACTCTTTCTAGAGCAGCAATATCTTTTTTGTAACGAGGTGACCAGAACTGAACACAATATTCTAGGTGAGGTCTTACTAATGCATTGTAAAGTTTTAACATTACTTCCCTTGATTTAAATTCAACACTTCTCACAATATATCCGAGCATCTTGTTGGCCTTTTTTATAGGTTCCCCACATTGTCTAGATGAAGACATTTCTGAGTCAACATAAACTCCTAGGTCTTTTTCATAGTTCCCTTCTTCAATTTCAGTATCTCCCATATGATATTTATAATGCACATTTTTATTGCCTGCATGCAATACTTTACACTTTTCTCTATTAAATTTCATTTGCCATGTGTCTGCCCAATTCTGAATGCTGTCTAGATCATTTTGAATGATCTTTGCTGCTTCAACAGTGTTTGCCACTCCTCCTATTTTTGTGTCGTCTGCAAATTTAACGAGTTTGCTTACTATACCAGAATCCAAATCATGAATGTAGATTAGGAATAGCAGAGGACCTAATACTGATCCCTGTGGTGCACCACTGGTTACCTTGCTCCATTTTGAGGTTTCTCCTCTAATCAGTACTTTCTGTTTTCTACATGTTAACCACTCCCTAATCCATGTGCATGCATTTCCTTGAATCCCTACTGTGTTCAGTTTGAGACTTTGTCAAAAGCTTTCTGGAAATCTAAATAAACCATGTCGTATGCTTTGCAATCATCCATTGTCGATGTTGCATCCTCAAAAAAATCAGACAGGTTAGTTAAACATGATCTCCCTTTCCTAAAACCATGCTGACAGTCTCCCAGGATATTGTTACCATATAGGTAATTTTCCATTTTGGATCTTGTTATAGTTTCCATAAGTTTACATAAAATAGAAGTCAGGCTTATTGGTCTGTAGTTACCTGGTTCAGTTTTGTCTCCCTTTTTGTGGATTGGTATTACGTTTGCAATTTTCCAGTCTGTCGGTACAACCCCTGTGTCAGGAGACTGTTGCATGATCTTGGTTAGCGGTTTGTAAATAACTTCCTTCATTTCTTTGAATACTATTGGGAGGATCTCATCTGGCCCAGGGGATTTGTTTATTTTAAGAGCTCCTAGTCCATTGGTTATACTATGCATTTACCAGAGTTTAGCCTGGTTTGCCATGTTTTTTTTTTTACTGATTGCCTTTACCTTTCTGGGCTTTTGCATGCTTATCTATGCTTTGCCATGCTTTTACTGTGCTTTATTACACTATTACAGTGTACTGTAGTTTATAGTTTCTTTGTTTTAGCAAACATTTATTTTCATTTTAAAAACACAAATCTGGTACTACACTGAAGGTTAAAGAAATCTCTGTTTGCAGTCTTGTACTTTTTGATAATTTCATCTGGAGAGTATAATGTTCCCCACCCCCTCAGGGCCTTTTTTCTGTATGTGACCAATGAGCTGCTTCCCCCTAATGACTGACATGCTTTACAGCCAGTAAGATGGTTTACCCTAAATACACTACTGAGATTAAATGAACTTGGAGATGTAAGTGTAACAGATTTCCAGGAAGGCAAGGCTAGTGTAGTTGCATGTGTAGTCATGTTTTAGAATTCAAATACATGTTTGTGACATCATGTTTCATTTGAGACTGCACATTTAAGACCTATATACAGTAGTTAATACAAGTTCTTGTCAGGTAAGAGTCCTGAAGGTATTTTGTTAGCTACATCCACCATGTTATCCAGACATCATACACTGTCATTTCCAAACTGTGCCGCAGGTATAACCACAGAAGATAGATTGTTGGGTTGGTGGTATCCCTAGATTAGGCAGCAGAACCGAAGCAAGGCGACCAATTTATTCCTAGGCATGCTAAAATACAGGTCTTCCACTCTTTGCGCAATAACCACTAACTGGTCAGTTCAGGTTCAGTACAAATAAACTGACATTTCTGGAAAGTAAGATCACTTATAATTTATTCTTGCCTCAGAACCTTCAATAAAGAAAACAGTGTTTCCCAGGAACCCAGTCTGTTTCTTTCATGTGCTGGCCTTTGTGACTGCTGATTTACAAAGAGACTGAAGCGTATTGGACTGGACTCCATCAAGTAGGTTTTGGTCATCTACATCAGTATCTGCAGTCAGTCCAGGCCATCTTTAAGATTAATCAGTGCCAGATGAATAAAACCAATGTAAATAAGCATTGCCTTTTTGTAATTGGGACCCTGTGTTGTAATTTAAGACCTTTCCACCAGCATCGTAATGCAACCTCAGTCTAATCAACTACTCTTCTGTGTATTTCTGCTTGATCTTTGGAGAAGCAATTGCACCTCCCTTGAGAAAAGAAAGGAATGGAAAGAATATGTCATTTCTACTACCAGATGATGACTGATCTTAAATTCCTCATTTAGAGCCAATTTTCTTTAGGTTGGGAAGAGTGTTTCCTACTCACTCTGTGCTTTGACAAAATAATGAGTTACAGTCTTCTTCCCACCATGTTAAACTATTGTAGCTGTTGAGGGTTGCAATGTGGTAGAGTACCTTAGGCAATAGCCATGCTTCCTGCATGCTAACTTGGATTTCATTGTAGTTTGAAAGGTGCTCACACTTCATGCATTAGTGCTATTCAAAATTGTACACTTTTGTTTCTTTGTGAACATGGGGGAAATAATACAGCTTGTGTTTTTAAACATCATAAATGCCTGTGGTCACCCTCCCAAACCACAATGGTTTCCACTGCAGATAAGTCTCACTGATCCAGGTATAAAACGGAGCAGAACATTGCCGTGTCGAGTGCTATGTGCTGGTTGTTTCTTTGGTGGTCTTAACCCATTGCCACATCATACAAAACAGCTCCTTGAACTGACATCAGGACTGCCAGGCTGAGCTGTGAAAGTCAGAAGGTCAAGGAGGGGGTTGAGAAAAAGAAGGGTGTCCTATGAGTCCATGGCAGGGTGGGATTTGCAAGGGCAATGATAATAAAACCCTGCTTTTTCATATACACTACCGGTCAAAAGTTTTAGAACACCCCAATTTTTCCAGTTTTTATTGAAATTTAAGCAGTTCATGTCCAGTGAATAACCTGAAATGGTACAAAGGTAAGCGGTAAACTGCCAGAGGTTAAAAAAAAAAGTTTAGGTTACCAAAAACTGAAAAATAATGTACATTTCAGAGTTATACAAAAAGGCCTTTTTCAGGGAACAAGTAATGGGTTAACAACTTACAGCTGTTCTGCAGCAATGGAAGTAAATTAAGCCTTGAAAGTTGATGCTAACAATTCCTACAGCTGTCCCAACTTTTGTTGATTACTTACAAACCCTCTGTCTGTATAA
Organism: Acipenser ruthenus; assembly: GCF_902713425.1. NCBI lineage: Eukaryota > Metazoa > Chordata > Actinopteri > Acipenseriformes > Acipenseridae > Acipenser > Acipenser ruthenus. The sequence goes on from NC_081203.1 coordinate 14,332,378, forward strand.
AAGCAGTGTTGGAACAGACTGTGTTACTACACCCTCTTAAGCATTATTTGGACAGTATTGTACTGCAGGAAGTAGTATATTGCTCTCATAATGGCGAGAAAAAGGCAATTAACAAAGGAAGACAGACAGACCATTATAACCCTTAAAAGTGCAGGTCTTTCCTTTAGAGAAATTGCAAAGAAAGCCAAGGTGTCAGTGAGTACAGTTTCCTACACCATCAAAAGGCACTTGCAAACTGGAGGAAACTCTGAAGGGAGAGGTCTGGCAGACCCAAAGCCACAACAGAATCAGAAGACAAGTTTCTGAGAGTCAACAGCTTGCGTGATAGGCGGCTCACAGGACAACAGCTTCAAGCACAGCTTAACACTGGTCGAAGTAAGCAAGTCTCAGTTTCAACTGTGAAGAGAAGACTTCGAGCTGCAGGTTTGACAGGTCGAGTGGCAGTAAGAAAGCCATTGCTAAGATGGCAAAATAAGAAAAAGAGGCTTGCCTGGGCCATGAAGCACCGCCAGTGGACTACTGAAGACTGGAAGAAGGTCTTATGGACTGATGAATCCAAATTTGAAATCTTCGGTTCATCACACAGGGTTTTTGTACGCCGTCGAGTAGGCGAAAGGATGGTTCCTCGGTGTGTGACACCAACTGTCAAACATGGAGGAGGAAGTGTGATGGTCTGGGGCTCTTTTGCTGGATCCAGAGTCGGCGACTTGCACAGAGTGAGTGGCACCCTGAACCAAAACTGCTACCACAGCATTTTGCAGCGCCATGCAATACCCTCTGGTATATGCCTAGTTGGTCAGGGGTTCATCCTACAGCAAGATAATGACTCAAAACATACCTCCAGGCTATGTCAGAACTACCTTAGAAGAAAAGAACAAGACGGTAGGCTTCAAATCATGGAATGGCCAGCACAGTCTCCAGACTTAAACCCCATCGAGCTGGTTTGGGATGAACTGGACAGAAGGGTGAAAGCAAAGCAACCTACAAGTGCAACACATTTGTGGGACCTTCTGCAACAGTGTTGGTAAGAACTTTCCGAACAATATTTGATTTCCATTGTAGAAAGAATGCCACAAGTGTGTTCGGCTGTTATATCTGCAAAAGGTGGCTACTTTGATGAGTCAGAGTACATTGAGACATTAAACTGCGTAAATTTCAATAAAAACTGGAAAAATGGAGGTGTTCTAAAACTTTTGACCGGTAGTGTAAACTGATAAGTTATTCTCAAAGCAGATACAGAAGGGCCTCTGGGATCAGACCAAAGGGTCTGCTGGTAACCATGAAAAAACAGACAGAGATGAATTGCAGACGAATGGTCTTGACACACACCCACGGCATGTACGTGTCTGCATGTTGCACAGCTTACACAGCATTGAGCTGAGGTGGTCTAAGGATTGGTGGTTTGTATGCAGCATGGTTGAGTTCCTCAAGTGTAACTTTGAATTTTCTGATATGCAAGGTCCAACATCAACACCTCTTGAGAGTATACTCTTTGTTTTAAACCATTGGATCTATTGTAATATCCACTTTTTAATCTAATATTCAGTGTTCCCTTAGTAACATCTTAATACAATAAAAACAAGGAAAAGCGTATGTGATATTTTAGGGCAGCAGTTAAAATAACAGCAGCCTCCAGGAAACTAGATGAAGCGCTGATCTTTGAAAACGACCCATACATCACAATGCATCCCACATGGGACGCCTTTAAAGTGAGTGATAAGTCAAAGAAACAAATCGCCAAAAGGTCTTTCGCATCCCATTATTAATCACTGGAACTCTGTGAGTCAGACCCAGCTATCCAGTACATTTATACAATTTAAGAACTGTTTTAAATTATTCCATTGCCAACAATACATGGACTGAAGATGCGTTTACATCATGGCCACTTAGGACATGCACCCAACACTGGTGGCAAGGGATGAGTGTCTTTGTGATATAGGGACAGAATCTCAAGGCCTTGGAACACAAGGTCATTTATATAGGGACAGAATCTCAAGGCCTTGGAACACCAGGTCATTTATATAGGGACAGAATCTCAAGGCCTTGGAACACCAGGTCATTTATATAGGGACAGAATCTCAAGGCATTGGAACACCAGGTCATTTATATAGGGACAGAATCTCAAGGCATTGGAACACAGGTCATTTATATAGGGACAGAATCTCAAGGCATTGGAACATAGGTCATTTATATAGGGACAGAATCTCAAGGCATTGGAACACCAGGTCATTTCTATAGGGACAGAATCTCAAGGCCTTGGAACACCAGGTCATTTCTATAGGGACAGAATCTCAAGGCATTGGAACACCAGGTCATTTAAATAGGGACAGAATCTCAAGGCCTTGGAACACCAGGTCATTTATATAGGGACAGAATCTCAAGGCATTGGAACACCAGGTCATTTATATAGGGACAGAATCTCAAGGCCTTGGAACACCAGGTCATTTCTATAGGGACAGAATCTCAAGGCATTGGAACACCAGGTCATTTAAATAGGGACAGAATCTCAAGGCCTTGGAACACCAGGTCATTTATATAGGGACAGAATCTGAAGGCCTTGGAACACCAGGTCATTTATATAGGGACAGAATCTCAAGGCATTGGAACACCAGGTCATTTCTATAGGGACAGAATCTCAAGGCCTTGGAACACCAGGTCATTTATATAGGGACAGAATCTCAAGGCATTGGAACACCAGGTCATTTAAATAGGGACAGAATCTCAAGGCCTTGGTACACCAGGTCATTTATATAGGGACAGAATCTCAAGGCATTGGAACACCAGGTCATTTATATAGGGACAGAATCTCAAGGCCTTGGAACACCAGGTCATTTATATAGGGACAGAATCTGAAGGCATTGGAACACCAGGTCATTTAAATAGGGACAGAATCTCAAGGCCTTGGAACACCAGGTCATTTCTATAGGGACAGAATCTCAAGGCCTTGGAACACCAGGTCATTTCTATAGGGACAGAATCTCAAGGCATTGGAACACCAGGTCATTTAAATAGGGACAGAATCTCAAGGCCTTGGAACACCAGGTCATTTATATAGGGACAGAATCTCAAGGCATTGGAACACCAGGTCATTTATATAGGGACAGAATCTCAAGGCCTTGGAAGACCAGGTCATTTATATAGGGACAGAATCTCAAGGCATTGGAACACCAGGTCATTTAAATAGGGACAGAATCTCAAGGCCTTGGAACACCAGGTCATTTATATAGGGACAGAATCTGAAGGCATTGGAACACCAGGTCATTTATATAGGGACAGAATCTCAAGGCCTTGGAACACCAGGTCATTTATATAGGGACAGAATCTCAAGGCATTGGAACACCAGGTCATTTAAATAGGGACAGAATCTCAAGGCCTTGGAACACCAGGTCATTTATATAGGGACAGAATCTCAAGGCATTGGAACACCAGGTCATTTATATAGGGACAGAATCTCAAGGCCTTTTTTTCTGGCAACAGTTGAAGAATCTAGTTGGAGAAGACATCTTCAAGCATTTTTCACCAAGATGCTGAAATCAAAAATGTTTTGACTGTTTCTCAAACTTGCACAAAATTGTTTGAAATTGTCACTTACAATAAGTTGCTCTACAAGTTACCTGAAAGTTTCCATGGCATATTATTGCCTTTCTAGACAAAAATAAAAACAAAAGACGTAACACAGAATTTGGAACAAGTTGCGTTTTGATGAACGTGGCCTAAAGGACTGCGTCTCTTTAAGAAGTAAAGTGGTACATGTGTGATTTGTGTCGTGTTACTGTGTCTCTTTAAGAAGTAAAGTGGTACATGTGTGATTTTTGTCATGTTACTGCGTCTCTTTAAGAAGTAAAGTGGTACATGTGTGATTTGTGTCGTGTTACTGTGTCTCTTTAAGAAGTAAAGTGGTACATGTGTGATTTGTGTCGTGTTACTGCGTCTCTTTAAGATGTAAAGTGGTACATGTGTGATTTGTGTCGTGTTACTGCGTCTCTAAGATGTAAAGTGGTACATGTGTGATTTGTGTCGTGTTACTGCGTCTCTTTAAGATGTAAAGTGGTACATGTGTGATTTGTGTCGTGTTACTGCGTCTCTTTAAGAAGTAAAGTGGTACATGTGTGATTTGTGTCGTGTTATGCAACTTGCATTTATTTCAACCATGTTTTCATTTTTTTTAAATATGTTTCTGAGAATAGACAATAAAGTTCTGAGTGCATCCAATGGGCTCAGAGTTCAATGAAGAGGCAATAGAGAATTCTTTTTACACAACACATTCAAAGCACTTGTTATAATATACCATACCAAGAGGCTGTGACAGTGTCGGAGTGTTGGAAACTGGGATTTAGCACAAGACAATGGGCTCCATTTATCAGGGTCTTTTCACTTTGGTACATCTGCCAAGTTGCACCTTTTTGGTAAAGAAAAAAAACCTGGGAACTACTTAGTTAGACTTTGAATCCAATGCTGTGTTTGCTCTTGACTTGTAGTTTAATGGTATCCTACAGAAACTTCATTTTGACACTACACTACTACTGAGAGATACTTCAGGGTCTGCACTGCTCGCTTTTATATACATCTCAATTTGTTCTAAGTCTCTGCAGGGTGCATGGCTTGAATAGAGGCTTCCTTTTATCCCTTCAGTGAGTTGAGTCTGGTTATGGGTTGAGGCAACACAGAATCTGGAAAATCAACTTCCATACGTTTCTGCCATATTCAATCTGTCATTCATCGCTAGATTGCATCTATGGCAAACAAGAGCGCTGGGAACAATGCAGACGATTCCCACGCTAAGATAAAGGTAGACTTGACACAGCTGAATTGCATGTCAGTGCAATGCAGGGCAGCAGTGTGGAGTAGTGGTTAGGGCTCTGGACTCTTGACCGGAGGGTTGTGGGTTCAATCCCTGGTGGGTGACACTGCTGCTGTACCCCTGTCTAATGCCTCCATTCACTACTCCTCTGGCTGTTCCTGATTGCCAGTGTAGGTGTACATTGTTAGCCAATGATTAATGTTTGGAATTACAGTTCTCAGTCCTGTGCTTGTTTCTGCTGCATCACTCCTAAGGCCATAGCTTAACATCAGTAACAGAAGGCAGCTCCCTTGCTGGTGCGCTAAACCTAGTAAAGCCCTTTTGGCACAAGCAAAACATTTCCACTCCTGACATGCTACTTCGCTCTCGTTCTCATTGGCGCGTGCCGTTCCCTTACGTTGTCAGGGCTGGAAAACCTCCAGGACTTTCCATTTCTGTTGGATTCACTCCTGAAGTAAAGATTCACTCCTGAGGTAAAAACAGGAGAAGCCGAACAGACAGAGGTTCGGTCTTGAAATACAACCAACAAGAAAATTCAAAATAACATAAAATACCATATTAGGCTGAAGAGGCCAAAAAATGTTCCCTGGAAGAAAATTACTAGAAAAAAAAAAGTAAAATTCCATTCCTTCCTTGCATGTGTCATACAGGATTAGTATGCCACACAGTACATTAAATCCCTAAACTAAAGATAATGTAGCCATTATCAAAATATTCGTGTGCAATGATATTTAAATATATTTCTAAGAACCTTATTTTCTGTGTTTTCCTAGAAAGTGTCCCCATGTGAGTATGGGATGGTTTTCTTAGGATTTCAATCATAGGAAACCTCCATTATGTGGTGTGGCTAGAAAGAGGGCAGGATTTCCCTGACATTTTTGAGCAAGCAACTTCATCGATGCAGTCTTCTTAAATTAGGAAACATTCTGTATGCCTGTCACAAACACAAGGGTTCTATTTCATTGGTACCATCAGTGCACCTGCACATTCCCACCCCAGCTCTCATTCTAGCAGCACAGTTACTGATCTGTGCTGGTAGCCTCTGCACAAGTGAGGGGTCCCACCCATCATGGGAATGGGGGACAGCTCTACAGTAGACATGTCGATCTGTAGAAAATGAATCAAATTGTCATCAAAGACATTGAGAAAGACTTCTAGTCAAACCGTTTGTCATTGAATTCAGCCACTTTCTTTTAGTATTTCTAAACTTAGCACCATTGAGTGTTCAATAGTTCTGGATGATTACAATCTTAAACATAGTTTACTTTACATGATACACAACCGTGCATCGCTGATGAAGAAGATAGCATCACAGTATTGACTTCCAATGAATTGACAAAAGCATGCATTGGAACATTTGTCTCCTTATTTCTTTTGAGTTTGACCTCGAAGTTTATGATAAAAATGCCATTGAAAACCAGATGTTACGTCTCAATGAACTCTGTGGTTGTAAATGTGTATATTCACCAACTTACCATGTTACTACCTTATTCACACTCCCTATCTAATGGAAGACCAATGCATGCTGAACACAGGGTTGTTATTCACCACCATGCTTTCAATGATCATGCAATACTAAGTTACTTTGAACAGGGTATTATTCTTTAAACAGGCACTGCTGTATTTAGCTTAGAGTCACCTGGCTCTATTGAGCCAGTCTAAATGCCACTGCTTTAGTTCTGGAATGCACAGTACTGACCTTTTGTTAAATACTTAGTGAAGTCACTGCAAAATGTTGGAATGACTTCTCCAATCCAAATAAAAAGCTGTACTTTACTCTAAATGGGAATGCATTAATTACCACTCTTATACATCATTTGCTATAAATAACTCTGGCACTTGCTGTTGTCTCAATGTAAATGCACATGTGCATTAATCATGCTGTGGAAATCATCTTAGTAACAAAAATGGATTACATTTCAGGCAAATTAGTATGATCTGAAAACCCTAAACACTGCACACTGTCTTTGTTACTGTGTCTTCCTTCTTAGACTGAAGTGTCTACAGAATCAGACAGTATTGCAATCTTCTAACTGAAAGATGCATTCCAGAGTCAGAGAGGGAAAAGCACCTTGTGTGAGAGAGATACAGAGCGAGAAAATAACAAGAAAATACAGACCTAACTGAACAGAAAATCAGTTTAAAAAGGCAACAAGTTTCAATTTGAGGAAGCCCAAAACAAAAACCTGTTCCCTGTGTTGGACTTGCACAATGCTGCTTCCATTGGCGGAAGATTCCGTGGTCTTTAAGGATAGCTACAGCTGACCAATAGGAGAAACCGGATCTAAATACAGACATCATTAAATCATGAAATGATCAGCTGCCACATAGTGGTGCACAGGTGTACTTGCTGTGTGTTTTTTGCTGGTGTGATCATGCTCTATTGTCCATGTGCTGACTGTCAAGCAGCAGGGAGTAGAGGTTTCGTGACACTTCAAGAGTTTCTTTTTATTGTGTCAGCTTTCACAAAGGCACAATCCTCCAAGGGCATGTGTGTTGTTTCAATTAACGGATGGCAATTACCTCATAATCCTGACCTGGTGCATAAATATCCCCACTGCAAAGCTGCAATAGACTGTTTCTGCTTTATGCTGGTACAGCGTGGAACTGTTAAGCCATGAATCAGTAACACCTGGGCCGGCCGTGAGGCACTGTTCACAGATTCCTTTTGAATGATTGATTTGATATTGCAGACAATTAAGAATTATAATGCCATGGAGTTTCTATGCGTGTGTTTGCATGTGCGTGTGCGTGTGCGTGTGCGTGTGTGTTTGCGCGTGTGTGCATGTGTGTGGTGGGTTTTTTTTAAATGAATTAAAACCAATCAGCGAGCTCAGGTTTTTTGTCAGCGCTACTCACACCAGAAGAAGACGAAGCAGAAGCTACAGGATCATCAGAGTGTGGTTGACCTACAGCACAGGAAGTTACAAGCTACCAGGAAGCAGCAAAAAAAAAAGGAAAAACAAAACCAGCGTATCAATGTGACAATGCTGCTGACGCTACCAAGAGCTCATAGAAATGTATTACAGACTCCTGACTCCCAAGAGCTCATAGAAATGTATTACATACTCCTGACTCCCAAGAGCTCATAGAAATGTATTACAGACTCCTGACTCCCAAGAGCTCATAGAAATGTATTACAGACTCCTGACTCCCAAGAGCTCATAGAAATGTATTACAGACTCCTGACTCCCAAGAGCTCATAGAAATGTATTTCAGACTCCTGACTCCCAAGAGCTCATAGAAATGTATTTCAGACTCCTGACTCCCAAGAGCTCATAGAAATGTATTTCAGACTCCTGACTCCCAAGAGCTCATAGAAATGTATTTCAGACTCTTGGCTCCCAAGAGCTCATAGAAATGTATTACAGTCTCCTGACTCCCAAGACCGAGGTTCAGCAATAGTTAACTTCATATCCTTTCCACTTTTTAAATGGAAAAAGGTTGAACCACATATTAAACATGTGTCAGTGGTTATGCTTAAAAAGGTTGGGAAATTACAATTTTTATGGCTGATTCATGTCAAATATGGGGGCTTTCCTGCTCACCAAAAAAGGGAGGGAAAACAAAATGTGTGCTAATGCAATGTGACAACATCAGAGCTGTCTGCGTGGGATTTGTAATCAAGACAGTTCATTCAGTATGTTTAACCCAGATCCTGCAATTATTTGCTTTCTGTTTTTATTCCACCACGTTTCCTCGATTTCATATATTCTAGTACAGTTCAAACAACCTTCTCTCATAAAGAAAGCTTTATGACCCTCAACTTCAAACCTCTTGCTTCTGGTAACAAAATATTTTAAAACAACTCTCTTCAAAAAAGGTTATCCAAAGCTGAACTTCTGTGAAACAGTCAAGTGTTTTTTGGGTTTTTTTGAAAAACAAGAGTGTAATGCATACGTAGAAAGCAAAAATACAAAATATGTATCTAAATCAATAATGAACAGGCTCTGGAAACTGCTGAACTGGTGGCCTGGCTGCTGCTACTCTGAGCTCCCAGAATGATGATAAATGAAAAAATGAACAACTTACTTATTATTTGAAAATCACCAAAAGAGAAACTTGAACAGCAGCACAGCAACATGGCTGTAGCTTTATAATTCTCATACACATACAGGCATGTACATGAACAGCATACCAGCTGTCTTTCTGTAGATATCCACAATACTGTATGTACAGAGGAAGAGCTGCCCTTGACAGTCTGACAAGTACATTTCCACAGTAACTTTTCCCATGGTTATACTATGCATTTGCTCGTCTATGCTTTAACTGTGCTTTAAGAATTTTGCTATATTATATATATATATATATATATATATATATATATATATATATATATATAATATATATATATATATATATATATATATATATACACACACACACTGGTATGGGCTATATTGGAAAATGATGTTACCGACAGGGGGCTATTAATGTCTGAAGCCGCAGGCCACCCTTTAACCTTATTTGCCCCATTATGCTATTTTACTAGCAGTGTCATTCTTGATATAAGGAGGAACACAAATGACAAGGTCTCGTAACTATGGCTCCCAAATATAGCGTTATAATGGGGGAACACTGGAGATACAAAGTACAGTATAAAATATTCTTTTAAGACAATTTATGAAATAGTTTGCATTGTCTTAAACTGACAAATAAATACAAAGGGCATATATTTATGTATTACCAAAAACAAGAGTAGTTTTTGTGGTTATTTTGAGTGGTGTTGTCTAATACAGAAAATATACACGAATAGCAGTTTGCAGGTGTTTTGAACAGCACACACACACACACACATACACACACACACACACACACACACACACAGATACGCACACGTACACGTCACCCCAATAAAGATTTGCTGTAAAACTTTTAAAGCCTGCTACTTCTTGGTGTAGATTATTACTTAACCAAAATATTTTTATATTTTCATGACACATGCAGAAAACATTTCAGAAAACATAAGGCATTTGTTAAACTTGAGCGCCATCTAATGGACAAAGAAACCATTGCACCCTTGTAGCTACAAAGGCGAAGGCCACTCAAGTACAGATTGCAGTAACACAAAGTCTCATTCTATTTCATTATTTGTAATTCACTGAAACTCTTGAACCCAACACTAGCACATTGTATTGAGGGAATGCAATGCTGCATGTCGTAGAATAAAGAAACTTAAATACAATGACACGCTTTTTGACGAGACTCTGTTCAACACTGTAACATCAGCCCTGGAATATTGCACACCAGGGCCTGGCTGTGAACTGGCAAGGCTGTTACTGTTAAAACAACATGGAGAATCCTAAATCACTCAAACACACAACTATCCACTGAGTCACTGATTAAAGAAAGCAATGCAGTTATTGTAACAGGCAGTGTGTGTGTGTGTGTGATGCTCTGCCGTTATGGATTCAAGAGGCCCCTGGCTCTTCTGCATAGTGGCTTACACACTCGCTGGCAGGTTTGCACTCGGTCTCAGTCCTGTTACATTCGAAACTGCCATTCAAAAAGAACTGCTTGTGCCCTCCCCAACTGCTATTCATTATAGTATCTTGATGCATTATAATTTAATACTGTGTGTAAAAAAAAAATCTATGTAAATGTGAAAAAGACAAATGAAAAAATACAAAATCAATGGTTTAAAGTCTGGGTACCTGTGGCAAAGTGGGTGGTGAGGGGTAGCTGTGTAGCAGTGATGCGGTGCAGGAGTAATGAGCAGACAACGGTAGTCCAGTGGAAAAATAGGCTTTATTTGCCAGCACTGGTCTAGTGCTCAAAATAATAAGCCCGGCAATACACAACGATGTGTAAAGCTCGGGCTGACAAAACACAGGATACAGTCCTGAACAAAAGAAACAAGAATACGGTCACCCGTCTCGGGTGCGTGCAGTCGTGATTGTGGTGAGTGAATACACAGGACGTTGTGACAGTACGTGAGGAGGTGATCCGGCTTGTGTTCGCCCAGTGCGACAGCTCCGGATATGTTCTAGCTGTCTGGTGATTCGGAAACAAGACAGACAGTTAGTTTTCAGCCACTCCAGCACACAAACACACACACACAGCTCTTTTAGAGCAGAACAGATTTTTAGGTCCTTCTCGGTCCTTGGTTTAACCCAAACGAAGGAAAAGAACAGCGTTACCCCGGCCCCTATATGTAATCCCGCATGATATCTAGGTAAACGGTTGCAGCTGCCTTTTACTTGCAGCTGCCCCTCGTTTACCTGTCAAATCAATACGGTCTTACAACAGAGTCTCGCTTCCTTCCAGGCTGACCCACTTTCCGGTCCCGGAAACGAACTGTCAGGCCAGCCCTTCCAGATACTTCTCCTCCCGTTCTTTAGCGCCCTCACAGGTCGGGAGGAAGATTTATCACCAGAACTCATTGTATTTCTGTCACATATCCCACCGCTCAGAGTGGAGCCGAAGGAACACTCGGCTAAATCTACCTTTCCCATTGCTCCCCCCTCCCGGGAAAAATAATCCGCATTTTGGTGGTCTTTCCCCGCACGGTGTACCATATGGTACATGAAGGGCTGCAATGCCAGATACCACCGAGTTATCCGGGCATTGCTGTCCTTCATTGTGCTTAACCACTTGAGTGGGGCGTGGTCTGTGACAAGATCAAATGAGTGTCCCAGCAGGTAGTATCGTAAAGAGTGAGTAGCCCATTTAATGGCTAAACACTCTTTTTCGACTACGGAGTAGTTGCGTTCCCGAGGTAACATTTTTTTGCTTATGTACAATATCGGGTGTTCTACTCCAGCTACTTTTTGGGACAAGACTGCACCCAACCCTACATCCGAGGCGTCGGTGTGGAGGATGAATCTCTTGGTGAAATCTGGGGTAATAAGAGTGGGGGCCTGGCAAAGTTTACGCTTAATCGTATCAAACGCCCCCTGACACTCAGCTGACCATTTAATTAAATTTGGCGCACTCTTTTTGGTGAGGTCGACTAACGGGTTAACCACTGTGGCGTACTCGGGGATGAAGCGGAGGTAATAACCGGCTAAGCCCAGTAGTGACCTCACCTGAGTCTTGGTTTTGGGGATCGCCGCATCAACCAAAGCCTGGATTTTGGTGACCACAGGTCTCACCCTTCCATTCCCCATTAAAAATCCCAAATATTGAGTCTCTGTCTTGGCAAACGCACATTTCCTCAAGTTAGCTGTCAGCCGGGCTGCCCTTAGAGACTGAAGAACGGCTGCAACCCTAGCCAAATGCTCTCGCCAGGTGGAGCTGTAAATCACCACGTCATCAATATACGCTGCTGCATATTCATGATGTGGGCGTAAAACCTGGTCCATCAGTCTCTGAAAGGCAGCGGGCGCACCATGTAGCCCAAATGGCATGGTTTTAAAGTGGAACAGCCCCTCTGGTGTTGAAAATGCGGTTTTCTCTCTGGAGCTGCGGGTTAGAGGGATTTGCCAGTATCCCTTCGTCAGGTCCAGAGTGGAAATAAACCTCGCTTTTCCCAGTCTGTCTAAAAGTTCGTCGACCCGAGGCATGGGATACGCATCGAACTTGGCAATAGCATTCACCTTTCTGAAATCTACGCAGAAGCGGTTGGTGCCGTCCTTCTTAGCCACTATTACAATAGGACTGCACCACTCGCTCCTGGAAGGTTCAATCACTCCAAGCTCGAGCATATCCCATACCTCTTTGCGAACGCCACTTCGTCGACTTTCCGGGATCCGGTACGGTCTCTCTCGCACTGTGATACCTGGAGGAGAGATAATGTCATATTCAACTAAGTTCGTCCTGCCGGGCACATCAGAAAAAACATCACTGAACTCCTCAATAAGCTTACGCAGCTCTCTTTGCTGATCCGGAACTAATTGTTCCCCCATTGAAATCGCTCTTGTGCTCGGGGTCTCTGGACAGGGACCTAAATCATCCTCCATATTGCCTGGGGCTATAAATAAGACCTCTCTTGCCTGCCAGGGCTTCAACAAATTAATGTGGTAAATTTCACGTTCATTCCGGCGATCGGGCTGTCTAATTTCATAATTTACTTTCCCTATAGCCCGAATCACCTCATACGGCCCCTGCCATTTAGCACACAGTTTTGACTCTGATGAGGGAAGTAGCAGCATTACCTTGTCCCCTGGTCGAAAGGTTCGAATCCGTGCATTTTTGTTATAATGCTGCTCTTGTCGGTGCTGAGCCGATCTGAGGTTGTCTTGGGCCAAACGACCGACCAAATCCAGGCGATCTCTGAGTAGGAGCACATACTTCACCACATTTTTAGACGAGCCTTTGTGCTCCTCCCACCCCTCTCTCAGCAGGTCGAGAATGCCGCGAGGCTGCCGGCCGTACAGGAGCTCAAAGGGGGAGAACCCCGTTGAACTCTGCGGCACTTCTCTCACTGCAAAAAGGAGGTAGGGGAGAAGTGATGCCCAATGTTTCTGCTCTTGTGTTACAAATCGCCTCAGCATCGACTTTAAGGTCTGATTAAAACGTTCCACCAGACCGTCCGATTGTGGATGATAAACGGACGTCCTGATGGGACGTATTTTTAATATTTTGTACACCTGCTGTAACGTATTGGACAAAAAATTAGTTCCGTGATCGGTCAAAATCTCCTTGGGGATCCCTACTCTGGCCATAATCTGTGCTAACTCGGTGGCTATTGCAGCGGCACTAGTGGACCTCAATGGAACTGCCTCCGGGTATCGCGTTGCATAATCCACCACTACTAAAATGTGCGTATACCCGGAGTCAGAAGGTAGCAAAGGGCCGACTATGTCCATTGCAATGCGCTCGAAAGGAGTGGAAATAATCGGCAGTGGGACCAAAGGGGCGGGGCGCACTCGACCCGGCGCTACTCGCTGGCAGTCTGGGCATGTGGCTACATATTTCGACACATCAGTATGAAGACCTACCCAATAGAATCGAGCCAATATCCGTTCCCTCGTCTTCTCGGCTCCGAGGTGCCCCGCAAAAGGGATATCATGCGCCAGCCTCATGACCTCCAGCCGACAAGACGGGGGAACCAACAATTGTGTTACAGGCTGTCCTGTGCCCGCGGCTAGGTTTACCCTATACAGTAATTGCCCCTTGATACTGAAGTGTGGATATACTAGCGCCCCAGCGCCGTCAACATCCTTACCTTCAATGGACCGGACCTGTCCCCAAGCGTGCACCAGTGACGGGTCGTTATGTTGGCCCCACACTAGGTCCGCGCTTGAGTACCACGGGTCCGGTACATCGAGAGGGGCTGGAATAACATCTGCTCTAGTCGGTCCAGTAACCTCGCTCTCTCGGTCACACTGCGTTCCCACTCCCTTCGACTGGCGTTTGTTACCATTGCAGCACTCTCCCACCAGACCCCAGCCTTGTCTCAACAACGCTCCCTCCCATTTTGCGGTCCGTCTCTCCTTATTCGTTTTTCTAGGACGGAAAAGAGGGGAAAACATTTCAGTGTGAAAAGGAAACACATCACCAATCCGTTCCTTTTTTTTTTCTCTGCCACGTTTACGTGTGTGGCTGAGACTGCCATTTTTTTCATCAATTCTTTGAATTTTGGCCAGTCTCGGCCCAGAATAACTGGGTGTGGCAACCTTTCCGCCACCCCAACTACCAGGTGACGTTTTATCGGTCCTACCGATAAATATACTTTTAATGTGGGGTATGCCGCCGTGTCTCCATGGATACAGGAGATGGCCACCTGACCTCGTGGCCGCCACGACACACCGCCCAGGAGAGCTGTCCTAATCAAGGTTTGCTCACACCCTGTGTCCACTAATGCGTGGGTTTTCACATTCCCTAACACCACATTAATCAGACAAGGCCCCTCCCGACCATTTTCCCCACGCTTACCAGTCTCAGGTGCCCAATTGCACGCGGCCACGTCACACTCCATGGCAGCGGGGCATGACCTGGCCAGATGTCCCGGCTGGTGGCACCTAAAACAGATAGGAGGGACAGAGGGGGCATGGGTTAGAAATCTGTCCCGCTGCTGGTATGGCAACGGGGCAGGGGCAGCACCTCTACCCCAGCTGGGGGCCAACCTTGATCTCCATGGGGGGGAGGCAAGGGGGCCCAATGGGGTCGGTGCTCTGGGAGGTCTGGGTCCCTGGAACGAGGGGGGTGGTGGCGATGATGTTGGAGGAGAGGGAGAGAGAGCGCGGCTGCTCCGAAGGGCAGGGGCGGACAGGATCCCGATCCGGGCAGAGGTCAGGGAGTCCTCAAAATCTTCGGCCAATTTGACCGCCTCCTCCAGGGTGTCGGGGTTGTGGCGCCGTATCCACGCCTGGGTTTCGGCGCCGACCACATGGCAGAACTGTTCTACCACAATGGCTTCCCCCATCTGCTGGACGGTCTTCTTCCCGGGGGTCAGCCAATGCACCATGTGGTCGCACAACCTCTCCGCAACCACCCTGGGGCGTGTCTCCGGGGCTCTCCGGTACTCCCGAAACCGCGCCCGGTGGGTCTCGGTAGTAATGTTGAGTCGGCGGAGGATAGCCTGCTTGACCAGGTCATACTCGGTGGCGTGCTGGTCACTCATGGCCTGGTAAGCTGCCTGAGCCTCCCCAATCAGGCAGGGTCCCAATTGGCTGGCCCAGAACTCCCGCGGCCAAGCCGCCGCGGTAGCCAGCCGCTCGAATGCCACCAAGTACGCCTCCGGGTCATCCTCCGCCGACATCTTCATCGCCCGTGCCTTTGGGGGCGACATCACCGGTGTTGTAGTCGGGGTCGTTACCGCAGCCACGGCCAGTCCTACCCGTTCAATGAGCGCTGTATAGCGCTCCTCCCTCCTTCTCTCCTCTGCGTCCCGTCTGCTCTCCAGTGCCTGCAGCAGCTCCGCCAGCGCGTCGCGGTCCATGGTCCCGTTTCTGACACCACGTGTGGCAAAGTGGGTGGTGAGGGGTAGCTGTGTAGCAGTGATGCGGTGCAGGAGTAATGAGCAGACAACGGTAGTCCAGTGGAAAAATAGGCTTTATTTGCCAGCACTGGTCTAGTGCTCAAAATAATAAGCCCGGCAATACACAACGATGTGTAAAGCTCGGGCTGACAAAACACAGGATACAGTCCTGAACAAAAGAAACAAGAATACGGTCACCCGTCTCGGGTGCGTGCAGTCGTGATTGTGGTGAGTGAATACACAGGACGTTGTGACAGTACGTGAGGAGGTGATCCGGCTTGTGTTCGCCCAGTGCGACAGCTCCGGATATGTTCTAGCTGTCTGGTGATTCGGAAACAAGACAGACAGTTAGTTTTCAGCCACTCCAGCACACAAACACACACACACAGCTCTTTTAGAGCAGAACAGATTTTTAGGTCCTTCTCGGTCCTTGGTTTAACCCAAACGAAGGAAAAGAACAGCGTTACCCCGGCCCCTATATGTAATCCTGCATGATATCTAGGTAAACGGTTGCAGCTGCCTTTTACTTGCAGCTGCCCCTCGTTTACCTGTCAAATCAATACGGTCTTACAACAGAGTCTCGCTTCCTTCCAGGCTGACCCACTTTCCGGTCCCGGAAACGAACTGTCAGGCCAGCCCTTCCAGATACTTCTCCTCCCGTTCTTTAGCGCCCTCACAGGTCGGGAGGAAGATTTATCACAGAACTCATTGTATTTCTGTCACAGTACCAAACCCAATGTTCTGTTCATCTGTATGGCAGTGGTGTAGAAATATTATTGGAGGTTGTCAAGCAACACGACAACATGACAGGAAAATGAAAGGAGATGTCAATGAGTTAGTATAACTATAACAAGTATGTCATTTCTACTCTTTCCCCAGTGATAGGGAAAACAAGATTCCTATCACCTAATCTGCTGTATTCAAAAATTCAGACAAACAGCCTGCATGTATAGACTAGTCCGATTTTCACAAAATCTAACACCCATCCGGCTTTTTTGAGTAAAAGTCTGATTGTTTTTCCTAAGGGATTTGTGGGTGCTGAATCAATTTCTGCTAAACTGTATCTATCAAGCTAACAAAATGGCCACCAGAAAACAGGATGAGATTTGCATAATACCGTTATGGTAAAACTTTTCAAACAGTGTTATCCCCATGATTTTGGGGTGCTGAATCCAAATTTCATGTCTATTAAATCCTAGGGCAAAGTTTTGACCTTCAAACTGCACCCAGACAAAATGGCCACCAAAACGGAGGAGCAGCACTGTTATTCCAAGACGATAATGCCATGTCATTTGTTGAGAGCTACTTTATTATTCCTTTGATGATTAATAAAGATGCAGTTATACAGTCTCATTTTTTCAAGCTGAATGAAGTTATGGAAAGTTAAAAGTTAGCTACAAAGCATTAACAAAAATTACCAAACTTTTGAAGATATCTCTAGTTACAGTATCATAACTCTTTAACCTACATTAAGAAATTAGACCTTTCTCATAAAAATAAAAATCCAACTGTTCTCTTCAATACTGCATTGTCACTACATATTCTTAACCCTATATGGAAAAAATAAAGTCTTGGAGGTAACAAGACAGTCAGATCATTTAACTTGTGTTAAGTCTTTACTTCAATTTGCAAGCAACATCAGGTACACAGTTCTTTAATCATTGTTGCAAGCTGCACTGGTGGCTCTGCATTTGCAAGCTGCTGTGCAAAGGGATGGGAGGTAGAGACATGAGGATGGACAAAAGTGAGGTCTCTTCCAGTCTCCACCCCATGGTCTCAGGAGGGCTCTGGGTATTGCATGTGTGCTTGTCGCCACACTGCTGCCTGATAATGTGTGCGTTTGATGTGGAAGGACAAGGCATCACTTGTCGGTAGAAAGGTCTCCAGTGCATGGGATTTGACAAACATGATTGAATGTGCCTTCTTCACAGTGGTGGTATTTGGTACATTGTAGACTTTGCAAAATTTCCATTGTCAAATTCTGTCTTCACTTCTGGGGGAAGCTGGTGTATCTCATTCACGTAGATTGTTCCCCAGCGGGCATAGTTTGTGCGATTGTACCTCATGAAGAAAAGCATGGACTGGAATGTACGTAAATGGAGTTCCCAAATACCATTTCTCTGAGCACGAGCAAACAGGAGAAGAATCTCTACCATTTGCATGTAGCTCCACCAGAATTTGAAGTTAGCATTGTCATTGGATGCTACAAAAGCTTACATGACATCTCTGAACTCTTTGGTAGCAAGCAGGGAGAGCATGTCTTCAGGATCATTGCTGTCTGATTTGTCCTCTATATCTTTCTTCGGTTGTGGTTCTCGTTCTCAATGTAGTTGAGCAGCTGTGGAATAACAATTCTCCTCATGGCCTGTAGGGTCAGGTTGTGTGCTCTCATTCCTCTGGCATAGGACTTGCCAGCCATCACCTGTTCTGCTTTCCTAAGCCTATTTGAGGAGTTACAAACCTTTTTTTAATATTTACTTTCCTAACTCAC
Organism: Acipenser ruthenus; assembly: GCF_902713425.1. NCBI lineage: Eukaryota > Metazoa > Chordata > Actinopteri > Acipenseriformes > Acipenseridae > Acipenser > Acipenser ruthenus. The sequence goes on from NC_081203.1 coordinate 14,350,534, forward strand.
AAACTACAAAAAACACATGTTAAGAATGGTGACGTTTGGTGACTATTTTTGTAGCCATTTTGAATTTGTCAGTACTTCAGATACACAAACCAATACCTATACCTGAACATTGACAACAAATTAGGTTCTGCAACCTCAAATTATGCAGAATGAAGTGTTTATTGTTAAGTATTGGGTTTCATAATGATAAAATCATGTGGTAATACAACAAGTTCCATTGTTTCTGGCGGCCATTTTGTTTTTCTGCTTTTCAAAGCTCAAGCTTGACAGTTACAGCTTGGCAGACAGCAGAAATTGATTCAGCACCCCCAAATCCTTTAGAAAAAAATATTTTACTCAAATGCCTGACCTTTCTTATACAGCTTCATTTTTCAGATTTGTGACTAGTCTAGTCTATCCAGATTGTGATACACACAATAACTGGTCTTAAGGAATGTCTTTAGGAAGTTTCATCACAAGTGGAGAAGCAGGACTGTCGATATATGCGAGACTGACTGTAAGTGTGATTTACAGATGGACAGACAGACAGAAAGCCTGCATATACTGTGCACCCACATTCTGATACACTAGCGTGTAAAGAATGTCCTCAGCAAGTTTGATCAGTGTGAACAGATCAGAATGAGAGTTCACACACGCAGCTGACCGAGTTCAGCAATATAACCACAGCACTGAATCCTCCCTCCTCTCTTACCCCTACGTTACTGAAGGATTCAGACCTTCCTTCCTACCAGGTTACTTGCACGTTTTGAAAAGGTGAGAATCACTGATTTTTCACCCAATGTATCTTTTTTAAAATCCACAGTCAGTCTGGTTAAACCACAATGGCTTCGATCCAAACAGTCTTTATCGCCAGCAGAGCAATAGCTGTTATTGCCTGTTTAGCTTTTGAACCAATGCAAGATTAATACCTAGATTAAAGTCAGTAAGCACAATAAAAAAAGGAACATGTTTTTGCAGTTTTTACTTCACTCATTTGTTTAATGTGTTTTTTTCTTTCTTTCGTATTGAAAACTGCATAATCTCTCAGCAGGCCAGATAAAATAATGCCGCCACACATATTCCCCCAGCACAGATCCTTTGGTCCATTTATGTATTTGTTTTATTATATTTATTTACGTTATTATTATTATTATTATTATTATTATTATTATTATTATTATTATTATTATTATTTATTTCTTAGCAGACGCCCTTATCCAGGGCGACTTACAATCATAAGCAAATACATTTCAAGTATCACAGTATAAGTAATAATACAATGAAGAGCAAGATAAATACAATGATTTTAAGAACATAAGAACATAAGAAAGTTTACAAACGAGAGGAGGCCATTCAGCCCATCTTGCTCGTTTGGTTGTTAGTAGCTTATTGATCCCAGAATCTCATCAAGCAGCTTCTTGAAGGATCCCAGGGTGTCAGCTTCAACAACATTACTGGGGAGTTGGTTCCAGACCCTCACAATTCTCTGTGTAAAAAAGTGCCTCCTATTTTCTGTTCTGAATGCCCCTTTATCTAATCTCCATTTATGACCCCTGGTCCTTTTTTCTTTTTTCAAGTCAAAGAAGTCCCCCGGGTTGACATTGTCTATACCTTTTAGGATTTTGAATGTTTGAATCAGATCGCCGCGTAGTCTTCTTTGTTCAAGACTGAATAGATTCAATTCTTTTAGCCTGTCTGCATACGACATGCCTTTTAAACCTGGGATAATTCTGGTTGCTCTTCTTTGCACTCTTTCTAGAGCAGCAATATCCTTTTTGTAATGAGGTGACCAGAACTGAACACAATATTCTAGGTGAGGTCTTACTAATGCATTGTAGAGTTTTAACATTACTTCCCTTGATTTAAATTCAACACTTCTCACAATATATCCAAGCATCTTGTTAGCCTTTTTTATAGCTTCCCACATTGTCTAGATGAAGACATTTCTGAGTCAACATAAACTCCTAGGTCTTTTTCATAGTTCCCTTCTTCAATTTCACTATCTCCCATATGATATTTATAATGAACATTTTTATTGCCCGCATGCAATACTTTACACTTTTCTCTATTAAATTTCATTTGCCATGTGTCTGCCCAATTTTGAATGCGGTCTAGATCATTTTGAATGACCTTTGCTGCTTCAACAGTGTCTGCCACTCCTCCTATTTTTGTGTCGTCTGCAAATTTAACGAGTTTGCTTACTATATCAGAGTCTAAATCATTAATGTAGATTAGGAATAGCAGAGGTCCTAATACTGATCCCTGTGGTACACCACTGGTTACCTCGCTCCATTTCGAGGTTTCTCCTCTAATCAGTACTTTCTGTTTTCTACCTGTTAACCACTCCCTAATCCATGTGCATGCATTTCCTTGAATCCCTACTGCGTTCAGTTTCAGAATTAATCTTTTATGCGGGACTTTGTCAAAAGCTTTCTGGAAATCTAAATAAACCATGTCGTATGCTTTCCAGTTATCAATTTTCAATGTTGCATCCTCAAAAAAGTCAAGTAGGTTAGTTAGACATGATCTCCCTTTCCTAAAACCATGCTGGCTGTCTCCCAGGATATTGTTACCATATAGGTAATTTTCCATTTTGGATCTTATTATAGTTTCCATAAGTTTACATATAATAGAAGTCAGGCTTATTGGTCTGTAGTTACCTGGTTTGGTTTTGTCTCCCTTTTTGTGGATTGGTATTACGTTTGCTATTTTCCAGTCTGTCGGTACAACCCCTGTGTCAAGAGACTGTTGCATGATCTTGGTTAGCGGTTTGTAAATAACTTCTTTCATTTCTTTGAGTACTATTGGGAGGATCTCATCTGGCCCAGGGGATTTGTTTATTTTAAGAGCTCCTAGTCCCTTTAACACTTCTGCCTCTGTTATGCTAAAGTTATTTAAAACTGGATAGGAACAGGTCGACATGTGGGGCATGTTGTCCATGTCCTCCTTTGTAAAAACCTGTGAAAAGTAATCATTTAATATATTTGCTATTTTTTTTCTTCATCTATGATTTTGCCATTGTGTCTCTTAGACATTTAACCTCCTCTTTGAATGTTCTCTTGCTGTTATAATATTGGAAAAACATTTTGGAATTGGTTTTAGCCCCCTTAGCAATATTGATTTCTATCTCTCTCTTGGCCTTTCTAACTTCCTTTTTGACTTGCGTTTGCAGTTCCAAGTACTCTTTCTGTGTGCTTTGTTTTTGGTCCCTTTTAAACGCTCTGTAAAGTGGCTTTTTTCGCTGAATATTTTTTTTAATTGATCTATTAAACCATTTTGGCCATTTTGTTTTAGATTTAGATTTGTCTACTTTTGGGATATAATTGTTTTGTGCCTCTAGTACTACATTTTTAAAAAAGTGGTTCAAGCAAGTACAAGTGTGACAAAATACAATTCAATAATACAGCAGATAACAGTGTCAGTGATAGTTACATCACGATATGATTAAATACAAAATAGTACAGATTAAACACTTGGCAGATTACAGTACTCTGAAGTACAGGATTAAATGCAGTAAAACAGGGGGCAGATAAGAGCAAGTAAAGCACATTTAAGGAAGGGTGATAAGTGTCCCAGGGGAAAAACAGAGGAGTTCTACAGGTGCTGTCTGAAGAGGTGAGTCTTGAGGAGGCGCCGGAATGTGGTCAGGGACTGGGCAGTCCTGACATCTGTAGGAAGGTCATTCCACCACTGCAGAGCGAGGGTGGAGAAGGAGCGGGCTCTGGAGGCAGGGGAGCGTAGAGGAGGTAGAGCCAGTCTTCTAGTGCAGGCAGAGCGGAGAGGTCGAGTGGGGGTGTAGGGAGAGATGAGGGTCTGGAGGTAGCTGGGTGCAGTCTGGTCAAGGCATCTGTAGGCTAGTACAAGAGTCTTGAACTGGATGCGAGCGGTGATCGGGAGCCAGTGGAGTGAGCGGAGTAGTGGAGTTGCGTGGGAGAAGCGAGGCAGAGAGAACACCAGGCGGGCAGCGGAGTTCTGGATGAGCTGGAGCGGACGGATGGCGGACACAGGGAGGCCAGCCAGGAGGGAGTTGCAGTAGTCTAGGCGGCAGAGTACCAAGGCCTGGACCAGGAGCTGGGTGGCGTAGTTGGTGTGGAAGGGTCGGATTCTTCGGATGTTGCTCAGGAAGAATCGGCAAGTGTGTGCCAGAGTGGAGATGTGCTGGGAATAAGAGAGGCAGGGGTCCAGGGTGACTCCGAGGTTCTTAGCGGAGGAAGAGGGAGAGATTGTGGTAGATTCAAGAGGAACAGAGATAGAGAGAGATCAGAGGAGGGGGAGGAGGAGGAGGGAAAGAAAAGGAGGTCAGATTTAGAGAGGTTGAGTTTGAGGTGATGCGAGTGCATCCAAGAGGAAATACCAGACAGACAGGTAGAGATACGGGAGGGGATGGTGGAGTCAGAGGTGGGGAAGGAGAGGAAAATCTGAGCATCATCAGCATAGAAATGGTATGAGAAACCATAGGATGCGATGAGGGGGCCCAGGGAGCAGGTGTAGAGAGAGAACAGGAGAGGACCCAAGACTGACCCATGGGGGACTCCTGTTAAGAGAGGGTGAGGTGTGGAGGTTGCTCCACGCCAGGTTACCTGGTAAGTGCGGTTGGAGAGGTAGGAGGAGAACCATGCCAGAGGAGTGCCAGAGATTCCCAGGTCAGCGAGAGATGATAGTAGAATAGAGTGATCAACAGTGTCAAAGGCAGCAGAGAGGTCGAGGAGAATTAGGACAGAGGAGAGAGAGGCAGCTCGGGCACACTTAAGTGAGTTGGTGACAGACAGATCGCCGCGTAGTCTTCTTTGTTCAAGACTGAATAGATTCAATTCTTTTAGCCTGTCTGCATACGACATGCCTTTTAAACCTGGGATAATTCTGGTTGCTCTTCTTTGCACTCTTTCTAGAGCAGCAATATCCTTTTTGTAATGAGGTGACCAGAACTGAACACAATATTCTAGGTGAGGTCTTACTAATGCATTGTAGAGTTTTAACATTACTTCCCTTGATTTAAATTCAACACTTCTCACAATATATCCAAGCATCTTGTTAGCCTTTTTTATAGCTTCCCACATTGTCTAGATGAAGACATTTCTGAGTCAACATAAACTCCTAGGTCTTTTTCATAGTTCCCTTCTTCAATTTCACTATCTCCCATATGATATTTATAATGAACATTTTTATTGCCCGCATGCAATACTTTACACTTTTCTCTATTAAATTTCATTTGCCATGTGTCTGCCCAATTTTGAATGCGGTCTAGATCATTTTGAATGACCTTTGCTGCTTCAACAGTGTCTGCCACTCCTCCTATTTTTGTGTCGTCTGCAAATTTAACGAGTTTGCTTACTATATCAGAGTCTAAATCATTAATGTAGATTAGGAATAGCAGAGGACCTAATACTGATCCCTGTGGTACACCACTGGTTACCTCGCTCCATTTCGAGGTTTCTCCTCTAATCAGTACTTTCTGTTTTCTACATGTTAACCACTCCCTAATCCATGTGCATGCATTTCCTTGAATCCCTACTGCGTTCAGTTTGAGAATTAATCTTTTATGCGGGACTTTGTCTGGAAATCTAAATAGACCATGTCGTATGCTTTGCAGTTGTCCATTTTCAATGTTGCATCCTCAAAAAAGTCAAGTAGGTTAGTTAGACATGATCTCCCTTTCCTGAAACCATGCGGGCTGTCTCCCAGGATATTGTTACCATATAGGTAATTTTCCATTTTGGATCTTATTATAGTTTCCAGAAGTTTACATATAATAGAAGTCAGGCTTATTGGTCTGTAGTTACCTGGTTCAGTTTTGTCTCCCTTTTTGTGGATTGGTATTACGTTTGCTATTTTCCAGTCTGTCGGTACAACCCCTGTGTCAAGAGACTGTTGCATGATTTTGGTTAGCGGCTTGTAAATAACTTCTTTCATTTCTTTGAGTACTATTGGGAGGATCTCATCCGGCCCAGGGGATTTGTTTATTTTAAGAGCTCCTAGTCCCTTTAACACTTCTGCCTCTTGTGATAAAGTCACCCCTCTGTATTTACTGTTCCAGGTGTCCGCTCTTACCAGCCCCGTATTCTGATACACAATAAAGCAGTTTCACACTTTGTTCTCAGTTAAACAGGACAGTGCCTGTATCTTTATTTGCAATTACATCCAAACAAAAATAAGCAAAACAAAACCTAACTCCTCTCAGGAGTACTTCCTAAACTCAATACAGTCCCTGACTGAGCGTCGGGCAGCTAAGCTGCTTACCGACCCAAACATACAATCCAGTACACACAGTACTCACTTTACTTGACTGCCTTCTCCAACCTGACAGCCCTGAATTAACCAACTGTGAGGTTTATATGCCCCACAGTCATAAGTGTGGGCAGCTGGCTCTAATTTACCCCAATCAGACCCACTGCCAAAACAATTAACAAATAATTTAACCCAATTAGGAGGCCTTTAGCAAAATGGCCTCCTGTTACTTCAGTGTTACCAAGATGGAGTGTCCTCTCCTAATCCCCAGGGTCCTAAAGCCTCTATATCTTTAATAAGAAAGCCCACTCCATTACATATCCTCCCCCTCTGCACGATCCTGTGGGGTCGGGCATACCAACTCTATGCTATATTTACTTTCCCTTAATTAACACACAGTTATCATTTACAAACTTATTCATTACACCGTCTTTAGTTTTAATACCCGCCAAAATCCATTACATTATTTGGTTACTTTGTTCACCTGCCAGTTTGTTTATGATGTCCTTCCACTTTTTGTTAGCTTTCTTTTAGCCAACACCTTTTCACAGTCCACTTGTACTCATTCCAGACTGGTGACAGGGACTATTACAGCTCAGTCGGCCCCGATCAAAGACCAGGCCTCTGATGTGAGCTGACCCTCTCATCAGCTCCATACTTCTATAAGGAGGTGCACTTCTAACCTCTGGCCTACCCACTAAACCCAGCGTCCCCTTTGTCCCTTCTTGCGGGTTCAGCAGTAGCCTAAGCTCACGGTTTACCGTTGGTAATGCTGGCAACAATAGAAGGTACTCCAGCATTGTATGCTCTATTTTCCTCCGCAGCATCTCCGGTGGCTGCTGGGGATACCCCTGCGTCGGCTCCAGCTGCACAAGCTCCGTCTGCTCAGGTTCTATTTTACTCAGCGACCCTTCCAGTGGTTGCTGCAAACTCTGCAAGTGCCCCTTCTCTGACACTACCTTTTGAAATGACTGAGGTGCCTCCTCCCCCTCAGTTGCTGGTGGTGAAGCTAGTTCTAGCTTGACCTTACGCCTTCTGTTTCTCTGTAACAAGCGCTCTAGCTTACCATTCGTTCTATTCTTCAAAGAAACAGTACAAGCGTTATTCTTGCGCTTCCGTTTTCTATTCTCTTGGCTAGAGGGCATGGGAGCTTCTTCTGCTTTTGCCTGCAGCAGACATTTAACCCCATTTACATCTCTAAATGCCAACTCTGTTTTCTTCTGATGCTCCTGGTCCCCTTTCTGATTAACTCTTTCCTTTTGAACTAAGGCTTCCTTTCCGCTCTGTTTCTGCTTCTCTAGCTGTGTCTGCAACTCCTTCAGACACTGGGAGACATTGGACCGATTCTCTTCCATGGCTTCTATATCTTTCAACATGAACTTGTTTTCCTGATGAGTTTTCTGAAGGTTTCCCATCAAGGCTTGAGCTCTGTTGCACAGTTCCTCCTGATGCATCCTTGCCTCCCGATTCCATTTCCTCAAGTCCAGCTTCAGGTTAACTTGGCCTTCCTCCTGCTTGGTCCGCTGTTGTTTGGCTTCTTTAAGAACAGTACATATCTTTCGCAGTGCCTCTCTGACCGCAGTTCCAACTCCCTTTCGCGCTTCAAACAGCTTGCAGAGTTCCTTCACTTGGCTCTCCATATCTGAACTCTGTTTCATCCATTTCTGCAGGTCCTGTTGAAACTTTCCTCTGTTCATTTGTTCTTCTTGTAGGACAGACTCGTGTTGCTTAACCTGTCCTTCAAGTTTCTGTACCCCTTTTACTTGATCCCGTAGATTCTGAAGTTCAACTTTCTGTCTAAGGACAACCTTCCTGCAGTCTGCAAATTCAATCTCAGTACTTAACTTTTCAGCTTCCAGGTACTTTACGTGGGACTCCAAAGCACAAAGTCTTTCTTTAAAGGCTCTCTTCTGAGTATCAAGCTCTTTGCTTTCAGCTTGGTGTATCTTCAACTTTTCCTGTTCAGCTTTTCCTCTCACTAGAGTTAGTTTGCTGGCAGTATCTTCCAGTCTCCTCTTGGTTTCTGTATGTGCAATAACTTCTTCTTTTAACTTGTTTTGTGCCCACTTCGACTTACTTGCATAGTAATGGACTTCTTTTTTCAGAGTGTCACTCTCCCGGCTCCCTTCGGCAGCTTCACTTTCCTTCATCTTGTACAGTTTCTGCAACCTCTCCTTCTCTTGTATAAGCTGCTTCACTCTAGTGGAGTGTTTTTCAACTTCTTTATTTGCTTCTACAAGCTTCTTTCCAAGCACTTCCTTTTCTTCCCACATGGCATTATACTTTAGATTAACCTCATATAGTTCTGTAATGCTGTTCACTTGCTGTTGCTCCAAGACTACTTTCTCCTGGGTCAGTTTCTGACACTGCAAGGTGCTATCCTCAACTTCCACTGTCAGCTGTTGCACTCGGGTCTCTAGCTGGGACAGGTGAGAGTTTGCGTCTTCACTACTTTCCCTGTATTTCTTTTGAAGTTCGAACTTCTCCTGTTTCATTTTACTCACAACACACTGTAACTTTTCTTCCCACTCAGCTTTCAAATAATCAGCGCTTTTCTTCAGCTCTGCAATCTGGTTCCCCTTGCTCTCTTGGACAACCTGTAACTCTCGCACAAGACTTTGGACTTCCCTCTCCAGTTCACTAACTGTCTCTTCCATCTCCTTCTGCTTGATTCTGTGAAAGTTCTGCACTTCTTGTATTTCACTGTTCTTTCCCTTTAAAATCTGCTGTACATCCGCACTGCATTTCTCTGCTGCTCGGTGCATTTCTTCTTTACTCTTCAGCGCTTCTATTTTCAACTTCTCAAAACCCTCTTCTTTGTGTTCAAGCTCCTGTTTCAAACGCTCAGTCTCTCTTTTCAAAGTATACAACTGATCTTCAGTTTCTTTAACTCTGTATCCCATTTCAGAAGACTGTACTTGAGCTTGTTGAAGTTTCAGAAACAGTTCTTTGTTTTCTGCCTCTTTTACTTTATTCTTCTTCTGCAGCTCTACTATAATACACTCATGTTCCTCACTCTTTTCAAGCTGGTTTTCCAGCTCCTTTATCTTGAACACACAGTTTTGTAGCTCAGCAGTTAACTCACCGATTTTCTTCTCTTTCTTGTCCAGCACCTGGTCTCTCTCAGACTTGCTTCTGTGCTGTTTAGCAGCATTCCTTGTGAGCTTGCTTAACTGTTCATCTTTTCCATAAACTTGCTTCTCCAGCTCTTTCAACTTGCCTTGTAGTGACATTACAGCGCTATGGTTCTGCAAGAACTTGGTTTCTGCCTTCTTTTTCCACTCTGAAAGCTTGTTTTTCCACTGCTCTGCCTCGTCAAGAGCAGTTGTCTTCTCCTGGTTAAGGATCTCCATGTTTTTCTTTAATTCCTGCAGTTGGCTCTTCAGTTTCTGCTGCTCCTCCCGTTGAGCTTGTAACTGCTTCTTCCCATCATCCTGGGTTTGTATGGGCAGCTGCAGGTCACACTGTCTTTTCCTCAGCAGCGTCTCCTGTGGCGGCTGACAATCCCTCACAGTGTGTACTTCTCCCCAGAAAAATGGCCTCCTGTTACTTCAGTGTTACCAAGATGGAGTGTCCTTTCCTAATCCCCAGGGTCCTAAAGCCTCTATATCTTTAATAAGAAAGCCCACTCCATTACACTCTGTTATGCTAAAGTTATTTAAAATTGGATAGGAACAGGTCGACATGTGGGGCATGTTGTCCGTGTCCTCCTTTGTAAAAACCTGTGAAAAGTAATCATTTAATATATTTGCTATTTTTTTTTCTTCATCTATGATTTTGCCATTTGTGTCTCTTAGACATTTAACCTCCTCTTTGAATGTTCTCTTGCTGTTATAATATTGGAAAAACATTTTGGAATTGGTTTTAGCCCCCTTAGCAATATTGATTTCTATCTCTCTCTTGGCCTTTCTGACTTCCTTTTTGACTTGTGTTTGCAGTTCCAAGTACTCTTTCTGTGTGCTTTGTTTTTGGTCCCTTTTAAACGCTCTGTAAAGTGCCTTTTTTCGCTGAATATTTTTTTTAATTGATCTATTAAACCATTTTGGCCATTTTGTTTTAGATTTAGATTTGTCTACTTTTGGGATGTAATTGTTTTGTGCCTCTAGTACTACATTTTTAAAAGACAGCCACCCTTTCTGTGGATGTTTTCTCTATTTTACTCCAATCTACTTCTATTAGTCTCTGTTTCACACCTTCATAGTTTGCTTTTCTAAAATTGTAAACCTTAGCTTTAGTCATTACTTTTGGGGTTTTAAAAAATATTTCAAATGAGACCATATTGTGGTCTGAGTTTGCCAATGGCTCTCTGACCTCTGTTTTAGTTATTCTGTCTTCATTATTTGAAAAGACTAAATCAAGGCATGCCTCCCCTCTAGTCGGTGCCTTGACAAATTGCGTTAGGAAGCAGTCATTTGTCATTTCCACCATTTCAATTTCGTCCGTCGTGCCCCCCATTGGGTTTTCCCATTTTATATGGGGGAAGTTGAAATCCCCCATTAGTATGGCTTCTCCTTTTCTACACGCATTTCTAATGTCATTGTACAACAGATTATTTTGCTCAGCGTCTGAATTTGGCGGTCTATAGCCTATGCCCTTTGAATTTGTGTCCATTATTGTGACCAATATTGATTCTGCATTGTTTTCTTTGTCCTGATTTAACACCTGGGCTTCAAGGCTATTTCTTATGTATAGCGCTACCCCTCCGCCTCTTCTGTCCTGCCTGTCTTTCCTATATAGTGTGTACCCACTAATATTATATTCGTCTCCATCACTCTCAGACAACCAAGTTTCTGTAACACCTATCACATCGTAGTTACTTGTTAGTGCAGTAGCTTCAAGTTCTAACATTTTGTTTCTGAGACTTCTAGCATTAAGATAAATACATTTAATAGTGGTCTTACCTGAGTTGTTGCCCTTGTTTTGATGTAGTCTCCCTTCTGTTTTTTTGTTTTCTCCCCCCTTCCTTTCTAGTTTAAATGCTTCTGTACCGCCTGAAGGATCCTTTCTCCGACTAGATTGGTTCCCTTTCTGTTTAAGTGCAGTCCGTCCCACCTGTATAGATAGTCCTTGTTGTAGAAAGTGCTCCAATGTTCAAGAAAGGTGAAGCCTTCCTGTGTGCACCACGATTTCAGCCATGCATTTTGATTTTGTATTTCCAGCTGTCCATATGGTCCTTTGCAAGGCGCCGGCAGTATCCCAGAAAAGACCACAGTTTTGGTCTTGTCTTTTAATTTCCTTCCTAGCTCTCTGAATTTGTTTTGCAGGGATCTTGGCCTGTCTCTTCCAATGTTGTTTGTACCAATGTGGACGACTACTACCGGGTCACCTCCTGTTCGTTCTAGGAGCCTACCCACATTCTCAGTGATGTGCTTGACAGAGGCTCCTGGAAGGCAGCACACTGTTGTAGTAAGGGGGTCCAAACTGCGAACTGAACTTGTTGTGTTTCTCAGTATGGAGTCCCCAACAATCATGACCTCCCTTCTTTTTGCTGGCTGGTCAGCACTGTTTATAGGGTCCTGGGTGTTGTTTCTTTGTGTTGAAGTGGCTCAAATGTGTTGGATGTCTGGATTTCTGGTGGTTGTGTTTGACGAAGTTTCTTTTTTTCCCTGCTTCTGCCTATCTGAACCCAGCTGTTTCGACTCTCTTCCATCTCCCTGGTGGCTTTCAGTCTGCTAGGGGTGCAGACTTCCATGAATTGTGGGTGTGTCAGCTCCTCAAGCTCCTGTTGCTGTCTCATTTCCTCCATCTCCTTTTCTAGCAGGCTTAATCGCTGAAGCAAGTCCTGGATGGTGCGGCACTTTACACAAACTTGGTTGAGCTCTGTTGGGTTTTCTCGGATTTCCCACATCATGCAGTTGTCACAGATTACTGGCTTGAAGACCATTTTTTTGTTTAGTGTAGCTTCTGCAGCTGTCAACCTGCTTCTAACTGTGCTGTACTTGTCCACGACTACTTCTCCCACGATGTCGCTTCCACACGCTGTTGCTTGGAAGACTGCCTGCCTTTTGTTTGTTTGTGTTTGTGCTGCATGCTGCGCTCCTCCCCCGTGTCCCAGAACGCCGCGGGATTTGAATCAGATGCTCAGAGTTTCAGCTTATCAGAAAAATACACGCAGCTGCAAGGCTTTAAACTGCAATGTTTTCTGATTAAAGCAACTCCAGATTTAAAGATGTAATTCCTCCTTTCTGCTTCTAACTGCGCTGTACTTGTCCACGACTGTACTTCTCCCACGATGTCGCTTCCACACGCTGTCGCTTGGAAGACTGCCTGCTTGGGGTAGACAGAGAGGGGAGGGAGGAGAGTAGATAGTCGAGTTCATTGAGAAAGTGAGCGAGAGGCCCAGGGGGACGGTACAGTACAATTAGCAGGAGTTGACAGGGAGAGGTTAGTTGGACTGCATGAAATTCAAAGGTATTAACAGAGAGTGAGCCTCGGTCCCTGGTTACCTGTAGACTGTTATGTAGGGTTGGAATATTAATAGGTTTCGCAAAAGTTCTTAGGGTGTACATTTCAATTATACTAAAACAATTTGTATTATGTATTTAATTATTGATATAAAAGGAACGTTGGAGCGTTTTATAAGAGGAACTTACAATAATGTAGGCCTACTTCAAAACGTGAATGAAAACAGCAGCAGCATTAATTAACAATTAATATACAGTCTATTTATGGATTTTGCACTTTATTTTGGTGGTAGCTGTGTTTCAATAGACTACATCACCCAGGAGCGCGCTGGACCCGACACACGTGACACCGGCATGCATCTCGCGATGACAATACAGTGGAAAGAGAACATACATTCAGGAAATGCAAAGAAACAGATTAAATAGGAGTTTAAGGGATACAGAAATCAAAGTAGCATCAGAAAATGATATTCTGAAGGTAGAAGGGAGAGAAAAACAAACGGAGAAAGAGAAGTGTATATTACAATTCATAAAAAGCATAGGGAAATGGGAGAAGCTATAAGGAAAGAACTACAATATATATATATATATATATATATATATATATATATATATATATATATATATATATATATATATATAAGGTAGAGGGCGCGCATCATCTCCATTTAGAGGGCATGCGCCAACAAACCCTGAACGGAAGAAGACATCTCGCGAGATCGCAGATAAAACTCAAATGTAAAATTATTGCTGCCGAAATGAGTAGGGGGAAAACATTGCTTCGAAAGCGCTGTAATAATATTATCTGCTTGGAACAACAGAACTCTATGCAAATAAATAAGTTGTTTGAACGCAGAGTCTGCTTTCTGTGTTGTTTGGAGAATAAAAACCAAAACAACGTAAGTATAGCCGGGTGCCTATAAATGGTGGCTAGTAATACATTTAATCAAGTGTTTGCACAAGTAATGGAATAAAGCGGTATTTGTTCATGTTAGCCAACGTAAGTTATGATTTGTGTAAAAACTCGTTTAACTGAAAACTGAAGAGCAGCATGTAAAAAAAAAAAAAAAAAAAAAAAGGTAAAAAGCACTAGATTGTATACATCTAAAACGTAGATAAAAGTTTTCTCTGTGTTCAGTAACTGCACCACCAGCTGGGAAAAGAACACTTTCGTGCATAATCTACTGTACCTAAGTTAAACTAAGGAAACTAGATAGGTGTCTGGTGAAGTACTATAGAAAGAACTGCACAGATGTGTCTATACACATGAGCAAATAAATTGAATATGGTTGTTCCAGACTGTCTTTAATTGACTTCTTCTGTTTACATCTGTACTCCGGAGTCAGATCTCTCAGTAAGATCTCTTGTTCTAACTAATTGATAGCGAGAGAGGGCGATCTCATTAGGTGCTGCTTCTAATGATACACCAATGAAAACCCACTCCAAGCCACAAGATGCCCCATGTGTAGGATTTCTTTCTTTTGCGAATACATTTTTTTTTAGCGATGGGAATACCAGAATACTATTGATCTGGGCATTCCAAAGATAAAACTAAAACCTAGGGAGAGACCAGTTCGCTTGTGACATTGAGTACAAATCGAAGATGACAATATATTCTTAGGGGTTGCACCTTTCTTCTCCTAATTTGAAATCTCTTTAATAATAGTAAATACCGGTTTTAATTTTTCTGTCTTTTAGTTTGTTTGTTAGGGTCTGTGTCCGATGTGAGAGCCCTGTCTGCAGGACATGAATCCCCAGCATGGCCTGGCAGAGGATGTGCACCACCCTGCCACCGAAGTGATTGCCTTTGTGGTTGGAGATGATGGGCAGCTCTGCTCTGTGCAAGAAGAGCCGGCTGCAGGTACAGTATAATGATGCGGATTAGCATGCACACAGCTGTAGAATCATCCCTAAACGATGGCAGTAATAATGATAACAGTCATGTTCACACTGTTGTAAAAGGTCAGGAGTCTTGACATATTTGCTATTGCTCTGAATGACAGCACATGAACAGGTTACCTGGAGATTGTGCTGCTGCTCTGAATGACAGCACATGAACACGTTACCTGGAGATTGTGTTGTGGTCGTTTTAATGTTTATCAGTGCAGCCACAATGTTAAGCCTTGGTAGATTCAATCCACGGTGGTGTTGCAGATATAACTGGTACTATGGAAGTGTAACAAAGCTACGAACAATGGGTTCTTAAGAGTTTTCTTTTTTACACTTTATCTTATAGGAACACCAAAAGATGACATTAGAACTCCAGAAGATGAATTGTATAATCTTGAAGAAAACAACTCCAGAGGTAGTGTAGCGGAGTGTGAAATCAGTGCGCCTGTATCGGCTGTGTAGGTTCCCCTGATTGAGCAATACATCTGTTCATGATGAAGCATAATTAACATATTCACTCACACAGCAAGCATGTCAAATCATATTTTTGATGTCAGTCACAGATTGCAACTGAGATTAACATGCACCATCTTATAGATTTGGAGAAACATAGTAGCTATTAAAAAATATATATATATATATTATATATAGTAACAAAACTCCACTCACGTTCGTTTGCCCCTTTAAAAACGTAGAGCCGGCACAGGAACTTCAGTTTTAGCGCTTACATGCACTTTTATTCATGATAAAATAAGCAAAAACAAAAACCTAACTCCTTCGGAGCTAACTAAACTTTCAGGAAACAGCCCTGAGTACAAAGTGTACCCCTCGACATAAAACACACAGTTTACAAAACCAGTACACACAGTCCTTCCCATGACTGCCTGGTAGAACACAGCCTGCTTCTCCTACCCATACAGCAGCCCTGACTGAACGATCTGTGAGGCTTTTATACCTCACAGGAAGAGGCACAGGCCAGCTGCCAAAACAATAAAACAATTAACACAATAATTAACAAAACAATTAACACACGTTTGCACGTGTTTTTGGCAGGAAGGATTTTAACCCCCTCCCTGCCTTGCTACAATATTATTATTATTATTATTATTATTATTATTATTATTATTATTATTATTATTATTATTATTTATTTCTTAGCAGACGCCTTTACCCAGGGTGACTTACAGTTGTATATATATAATGTCACTGGGGCATGCATGAAGATTATTATATCTAAGTTACATATCGTAATCAAATTAAAAATAAACATTAATTTCATTCAGGTTGGTGTTTTTTTCAGTCGTGAACTCCCTTTTCGGAGGACAGGAGGGGTATTTCACAACCACTCTACAGACAATAAGATTCCAATGTTCAAATTAAATATATGATACTATTAAGACTCATGATTGAGAAATTTCACAATAATAAAAAAATAATAATTAATTACTACTGTTCTGCGCTTTCTCCTCTCTGCTTGAGATCACCCATAATGCATTGCACACCAGCGTTGTCTCAGTTGATTGGTGTTTCCACGGGGTCCTGGTGGAGAGTGCTGTGCTAACTTGTAGTGATTATACGAATACATTATTGAGAAATACAAGTTTTAGTACTGCTACAATGTAAGTTATAGCTATTTATTAATACTAACAGCATGCTGTTTACTTTAAGTGTTTCATAATGCCAGGTTATGTTTGTTATACATAGATTTACTTGCATGTAATTGACAGTTTGGAAATATTAGCTTGCATGTAATCGGAAGGTAGCCAAAGTGAGTCATTAAAAATATGAACTTAGTTTTTAATTTGCTTTTTTTGGTATACTGTAAGCCAGTGTTTCCCAAATTGGGTGCCACCAATAAATCTCAGGTGTGTCTCATCGTATATTGAATTGGTTGTGTTTTTTGTTTTTCGTTCAAACTCATTGCTAATGCATGTGAAAATGCAGCCAGTTAGTGTTAGTGGACGGTGTCATTAGCAATGAGTTTGAAACACAACCGTTTCAATATACAGCAAGACCCCTTTGCGACACACCTGATATTTATTGGGTTAGCGTTAAAAGGCGTGTTAGTGCAGTGGATCGGAATAGCTTCATCAGGTTCTGTTAAGATGCATGCCTCTGTTACATGGAAGAGGAAACACAGGCATGATCTCAAGTTATTGAGCAGGTCACACACATGTGACCCAGATTGCATTTCTTTTGGCTTGACTGTTAATGTTTAAAACGGAGAAGAAAGGCCACAGTGTGTTGTCTGTTCTGTTTTAGCTGCGGAAAGTTTAGTACCAAACCAATTCAAGTGCCATTTCAATACAAATCACAAAGACGCTTCAGATAAGCCTGGTGATTGAACTTGCGTGCGTTCGGCGAAGAGAGAGAGAGAGAATATTCACTGCTAGTGCCGAGACAATGAAAGTGTTGCTTTCATTTTCAACCACTTATCTTTGAGAGTCTATTTGGCTTTGTAAGATGAAGGGGGAAAAAACTTTTTTGGTTCTCGTTTATTACATAGCATATACAATGGCTTGCATACTAATGAGCTGCTTCACACTGAATAAATCACTACGCACTACTACATTCTAAATTCCATGACAAACTGCCATTTAATTTGTTATTAGCTACAAAACCACTGCCAAAAATGAGTGACATTCCACCTGTTTCCTTTAATATATTTGGCTTACGCCTCGGGCCTTATCACCACACCAGGCGTGATATGTATCATGGGAACCGCACGGCCCGTCATGGTTTATACCTTACGTGTGTGTGTGTCTCAGTGTCAGTGTGTTCTCTGTGTCAGTGTTTTTGTGTGTGTGTGTGTGTGTGTGTGTGTGCTGTCTTAATCTAACCATGGTTTCTTTTGGCAGGTGCTTCAACGTGCAACATTTGTGGAAAATCCTACAAGTATTTCCGAAGTTTTTTGAAACATGCAGAAGAGCATAGCACCACAGTATTGGGAGGCAACCCCATCATGTCTCGTGAGTCAGTTTGTTTTATACTTTGCATACAAGGTTTACTGTTGCGTCTAAACAGCGATATGCGTTCAGCTTCATGCTTTTTACTGTGGTGTAACACGATTCGCACATATCAAAGGCGCTGGCTCGATTCTGTTTCAGATTCCGCCACAGCTGGAGGTAGAAGATTACAATCCATTCAGGAAAAGAACGTTTGGATTTTCTGAGCATGAAACTAAGGTTCTCATAGCAGAAGGGTTAAAGAATGATGGTGTTTGTTGAGAGAAACAGAGGCTTCTCTTGGATGATCTGGTGTGATCTGACAAGACGTGATCAGGCAAGGATGGAGTCTGTGTGGCGAGCTTTCAGAGCATCGGGCTGTGTGTTTTATTTTTTGTTAACTATTTGTAATTTTCCGTTTCATGAATGCCCTTCATTTCTGTATTTAATTCTAAGCACTCAGCATTTTCAGAAAGCAGCCTTTGCTGACAGTCCATGTGGTTTATAAAGGTATGTTTAGCTGGGTAATGCAGGACTGTGCAGGGAGACGTACAGGTAGTTCAGTCTAACTAACACCATTCTGTAATGGCTTTGAAAAGGAAGCCCACGTTTGCTCCCAGTGTTTAAGCTTCACATGTTTTCATCTGTTTACAGGACGTGCCAGAAACCGTCGCCTCAGTCACAATGAGAAACCAGTGCTTCAGAACTCGCAGGTTTACCATCCAGTGGAGAAAACTGAAAATCACGGTATGTTTTTACTTTTAACTTTGGAAATTCTTTTAAGGACAAGGGTTATTAAGATCGGAATTTTGCCTAAAAGTAAAAAAAAAAATTGGTATTTGAACGTGCCACATTGCTATTTTTTCTGCATGTATTTTGCTCATTTTAAGGTAATTATTATGAATCAATTTTTTTGATGCAAGGTGTTATTTAAAAATAGATCCTTGATTGAAAGTAGAAAAAGTGACAGCACCAATGTGCAGAACAATTCTGGTCAACACATACCAAAAGGGTCATAGTGGCCTTAGTTACACACAGCGCTTAATTGTGCAATACTGTGTTAACAAATAAATAAAACAGTGGGAACGTTTTCTAACATATATCTGAACAAATAATACATTAAACAGTGCTTTTTATATATATATATATAAACATTTAACAGAGATTTTGTGCTTTTCTTTCAGAAAGGCAATCGCATGCGGCAGCAAAGAGACAAATCTCTTCAGAACATTACCCCGACTTAGCCAACGTACCTCAGCATGATATACGATCTCTGTGTATTCAGTATCAACCTCCAGCAAAAACTCTCGAAACTGACAGTGATTGAGCGCTATTGCGCGGATGAAATGAACTATTTTCACTACCTTATCCATGCAGTCTTTCATTGTTCCCTTTGCGCACACAAACTTTCCTGGTGGATAATGCAGTGGAATGCGTACAGCCGATTGTCTGGGTGTAACAAATCCAACAGGTGCTGTTGCAGCAAAGCTGAGAATCCAACAGCAGAGCCTGTCATTGCTGCAGCACCATCAGTAGTGCAAGATGCACGTTTTCCCAAATCCAGATCGAATCTCAATGCCAATGCAAGAAAGGCGTCCATAAAGTCTTCACCGCTGGTAGATCGAATCTCAATGCCACTGCAAGAAAGGCATCCATAAAGTCTCTACCGCTGGTAGATCGCATCTCAATGCCTCCGCAAGAAAGGCGTCCATAAAGTCTTTACCGCTGGTAGATCGAATCTCAATGCCACTGCAAGAAAGGCATCCATAAAGTCTTTACCGCTGGTAGATCGAATCTCAATGCCTCCGCAAGAAAGGCATCCATAAAGTCTTTACCGCTGGTAGATCGAATCTCAATGCCACTGCAAGAAAGGCATCCATAAAGTCTTTACCGCTGGTAGATCGAATCTCAATGCCTCCGCAAGAAAGGCATCCATAAAGTCTTTACCGCTGGTAGATCGAATCTCAATGCCACTGCAAGAAAGGCATCCATAAAGTCTTTACCGCTGGTAGATCGAATCTCAATGCCACTGCAAGAAAGGCATCCATAAAGTCTTTACCGCTGGTAGATCGAATCTCAATGCCTCCGCAAGAAAGGCATCCATAAAGTCTTTACCGCTGGTAGATCGCATCTCAATGCCACTGCAAGAAAGGCATCCATAAAGTCTTTACTGCTGGTAGATCGCATCTCAATGCCTCCGCAAGAAGGGCATCCATAAAGTCTTTACCGCTGGTAGATCGCATCTCAATGCCACTGCAAGAAAGGCATCCATAAAGTCTTTACCGCTGGTGTGATCTTTCGCAGATATAAGGCAAGCAGTTATTTTATTGTCCCATCTTTTGTCAGGTGTCTTACCCAGATGAAAAGCTAAGCAATATCCACAATGTCTGTCGACTCATCCAGTGCAATGCTGAAAGACAGGCGCTCGCTGAGTTCTAATGAAGCAGATTTTCCACATTTTCAGCCATTTCCTTTATTCGGGACACTATTGTTGCTGGACTGATTGGAACATTCCTTGCCAGCTGCCGAATTGCATCCCTTTCTTTTTTAGGAAGATTTTCTGAAATCATTTTGAGACACGTAACCAAGGATTCTGTCAGAATGTCTGCGTCGCTGAATGCCTTTGTCCCTCTTGCAAGAATCCAACTCCCTTTATAACTCGGTAATTAACCAATTCAGAGTCAGTCATAAAACGTTTCAAAGGTCTCTTTTGTTGCTGGTAAACTGCTTCATCTCGCACTCGTTTCTGCCGTCGGAGCTGAAGCTTTACCTCGAATTAGAAAGGTATCCAGAATTATGATGATTTTCTTATCTTCTTAAATTCCTGCCACATTAACCAATTGTAAACTGCTGTGATGCGTTCGTCCACTACCTGAGCACGTGCATACTGCTGTGACTCATTCCGGCTTGCTGTGCAAAGTCTGCCTCTCAACAAGTGAGTCAGGATGGCGCGAGTGCTCCTGAGTGATAGAGTGGTAACTTGAGAATCACTTATTCTGAATTCTGTGAAACCTTGTCAATCAAGGATTTATTAGAAATGATCACTGTTTTTAAAAACTGACAAAACCATTTTTTTGTTTTCTTGTGTCTTCTTTTATTGTGAAATGCAGGCACACGAGGCAAGGTGAATTCCGTCTTGATGAGCAGTTCTTTTAAAAGTGGACGCCTATATCGACGAAAGCCACGTAAGAACATTTCCGGTTCATGAACACTCGTTGGCTACGGCCTTTAACTCATAAGGAGTGGGTGCATGTGTAAATGATTTGAGTATAGCTTTACAATGATGCAAATCCCAGGTGTATAACATATACAGTAACATAATATTACATTTCTTACTTGATTTAATATCCTATTATTAGTGTTTCAATATTATCTCCTATGCTTACGAACAGCTCCAGCCAAATACATAGGTTGGTTCAGAAGGAGTCATTAGTAAACACAGTTAATAATAATGATCTAAGCTGCAACAGATAATTCTACAGAACCAATGTCAGTTGTTCAACTAGTTAGAAATGAAGTATTATGAAAATTAAGATGAGGTGTTTCTGTTCACATGTCCTACGGTGCTTCAACACTACATGGATCAATAACATTAGCCTTCAGTGGCAGAGCTCCTCACACTGAAGTCTACCTAACCTCATTAAACGCTGTTCCCTCAGGAATACATTACTCTATTTTGAAGTCCTGGTTTCTCATGTCTAAATAGGAAAAAGAACACCCAACCTCCCAGCATGTACTGGGGCAATACTTGCTAGTGTGCCTCGGTATGTTTTAACAATTGGAATACACCCCCTTTCCCCTGTGATGTGCTGTGCAGTGCAGTGCTTGTTTGAGGGTAGAGTGCATAGTCTGAGCTGTCAGGCTGCTCTTTGATGTTGTTATTTGTGTTTATCCCCTGTGATATTCTGTGCAGTGCTTGTCTGAGGGTAGAGTGCATAGTCTGAGCTGTCAGGCAGGGCGATTGTGAGGTGAAGCCTCTACAGCAAAATGAATGCTGTTTCCATCTTCTAGATGTGAAAGTGGAAGCATCCATTGAAGAGACTCAGAGCCCCAACACAACAGCAGAGAAGATGATTGTGCAGAAGCTGCCATCCCCTGGTGTGTATCCCATTTTTAATATAAAGATGCTATTTACAGCTAAACTGACCATTTTAGTGGATGCCCTTTTGAAGGGATGTTCAGGCTTTGGGTGTCATTGGCTGCTGACAGCTGCAGTGACTTTCTTTACATATGAAATCCCTGGGTTAGAGTTTGAGCCACACGTGAAAGAACGTCTGGTTTGAAGTTTTACTCAGACTGGTTTGTAATGGGAGTGAGCCGCTTCGTGCTCAAACTGCTGCTCACAGTGATTTGAAACTTCAGCTCTACGGTGACTGTTTTACACAAAGTTGTAAAAGCTGCATTTACATCTTGAAACATTCAGAGGAAGTGTTCTTGCAATGATGATAATAAATGCTGGTTTCCCTATAGAGTGGAAGACAGTGAGCCAGATCTATCAAGGTCTCTACACAAATGCTTTTTTAATTTAATTTAATTTATTAATTTTATTTTATTTTTATTTTTTTGTGAAATTAATTAAAACTGTAAAGACGCTCCGCGTGGAGTGCAGGATGCGCCTTATAGCCTGGATGTTGCCAGTTACTGTCCAGGCTATTCCACTGCCGACCATGGACGGGAGCTCCCAGGGGGCGGCGCTCAATTGGCCGAGCGTCGCCCGGGGGGAGTGGGCTTAGGTCGGCCAGGGTATCCTCAGCTCACCACGCACCAGCGACCCCTGTAGACTGGCCGGTTGCCTGCAGGCTTGCCTGTAAGCTGCCCAGAGCTGCATTGTCCTCCGATGCTGTAGCTCTGGGTTGGCTGCATGGCGGGCCTGGAGTGTGAAAAGACGCGGTTGGCTGACGGCACGTGCTTCGGAGGACAGCGTGTGTTCGTCTTCGCCACTCCCAAGTCAGCGCAGGGGTGGTAGCGGTGAGCTGAGCCTAAAAATACAATTGGACATTTCAAATTGGTAGAAAAACGGGGTAAAAAAAATTAGGGACAGATAAGTCCTTTTAATTACATTTTTATTTTGTTTTTGTTTTTGAACATTAACAATTTTATTCTGCTTCCTGAAGAAAAAAAAAAAAAATCTAATGGCAGTTTGGCGTGAAGACCTTGAATCCATTCTACTGCCTCTCGGCAGTGGGACAGGTGTAGATCACAGAGAAGCTGCTGTATCCAAAAAACAAACAGAATAACAAAGTGAAAAGGGGTTGAATCACAAGAAGAGCCCCAGTAAGGATCTTTACAAATCTTCTGACATCATGCACCCTTTACTTTACATGTCCTTGTAGTTCCCATGTGAAATACTGGACTTTGCTGTACAGTGGTCCTTGGTAGAACCACAGTTATTCTTTAAGTGGTTTAATATTCTTCTTTGTTTTTAATCCGGATTAATGAGGCTCGGCTGTTGCTTGCCGGGTTCTTCTGAATCTGATGGTGATGTCTTGTTATACTTTGCTGTTTTCTTTATAAAAGGGATTCCTGGCTTAACTTGTCAGCAGTGTGGAGCTCGATTCTCCCGCAAAAGTGGTTTGCGGGACCACATTCATTTTGTGCACGAGAGGTACAGACCGTATCCTTGTGATTTCTGCTGTTCAAAGTTCTGCCGACCATCTCAACTGATGAACCACCTTGACCGACGTCATAAAGGTATACCCTCGCTACTGGCTTTTAGCTTTAGCAAGTACGGAACATGCTGCATATAGAATGCATGTAGAGCTTCAGTGGACCATCCCACATTTTCAACATTGCAAAGAGACTATTGCGAGTTGATTTATTGTCTCCGTCACAGTGTTGACGTCGTTTTGAATTTGCATATTTTTATAAAAATAAAAATAAAGCGTTTCTGTACAGGTAAGCCCAACATTTTAGTTGGAGTGACCATTTCAGCAAGAGCCATTTATATTTATTTTTTGTCAGGATAAGTCATCCCACTTGTATGTACATAAACGACAGGGATGGAAATAAAACGCTATTGCATTGCTGTTCCAGCTTCTACTGTGAACAGATGTGACAGTTCATCTCACAGTAAATGGGTGGACTGGCTCAAGCTGCATGCAGAGAGATCTTCTTTCCATGCTGGCACACATGGCTTGTTGCTGTATCAAGCTGCATGCCTTTAGCCGTCTAACACTTGCTATTTTGCTGGTATTGCACATGAAAGCAGTCACTCCTTGTATATCCGTCCTGCTGCCGGCGATTCTTCCCTGTGCTTCAGTGTGCTGCTTGACTTTTAAGAAGCTGTTTTTGAGCCATGCAGACTTGGCTCAGGTATTCACTGTCATTTTGTTTAGCAGTGTTGCAGTGTTTGCAGGTCTGATGTATCCTCTTTATGTTTCTTTTTTGAAAGATACAGACTCTTTCATTATTCCCGTTGCACCTGCCTCACACGTCCCTAAAGAGATCAAGCTGGAGAATGAGGAAGAGCCTGCAGGTAAGTGTAGCGTATTCAAGGTACCCTCTGCAGGAGATTTAGGAATTTCTCGCTGCATCTTGCAATACTCTTTAGCATTGCTTAACATATTTTTGTTTTCATGGTCCATAAAATATTAAATAAAATGCACAAGTGTCATCTGGTAGACAGTATACAAAGTTCAGTAATAGATGCAGAAACACATTCTGTTATTCACTGACCTTTGTTTTTTGAAAGATGAAGCCTTGCTGAGTATAAGCAGCGTGACATCATCACCCCCAAGGAAAAGGATGCACCTGGAGATCAAGCCAGAGCCTCACAGTAAGCATACCTGCCAACATTGAGTTTTCAAAATAAGGGAGCATTTGTAAACTGAAATCTTAGTGATCTGAATTCAAGCAAATAGCGACATAAGGCAAAGGCATACAACTATTATGGTGCTCCTTCTTATTGCTTTTAAAAAGGAAAAATATCAAACAGAAAAACAACCGTGACATGCTTCACAATCCAGTTCTCTCCTGGTCCACGTGGTTCTTATTGTACTGCAGTTGTAGGCGGCTGATTTGTAATCAATACTTTGTAAACAGGTCCACTGTAGTTGATTTTGCACGACAGCAAAGCATAGACAGCTGGCTTAGCTACTTTCATCACACAACCAACCTAAAGGCTGAGTTTGGTACTGCACTTGACCTCGTCATCGAAGGTCGAGATATGGCACCAACTTCGTAACAAGAAACTCTACATTATAAAAAAATTAAATAAATAAAGCCAAAATACACAACAACTTGGTATTGCAATGTTATTCATTACTCTGCACATATGTGGTGCATCAATAATACAGTCGTCTCCGGCTAAGAGAACACCCCTCGGGAAGCAAGCAAAGTGTCCTCTAAGGAGTCGACCACCAGACACAATATGAATCAATAAATATGTATTACTGGTCATGACGCACGTGCATCAACATATGAAATGAATAGAATAAGTAAGAGAAAAGCAATAGGCAAGTGTGCGTTAATAAACTATAATAATAAAGTAACAGACAAACTAACGTTAATAAACTAACTGTCAAACTAAATTAACACAGCACTCCTACACACGTTACAAAATGCAGTAGCAGCTCTAGATTCATTATAAAGACCTGTACAGGAGCAATATTCAAGACATGCGCAAAATTATTTAACAGAATAGTGAAGCAACTCACCAGAACGGGAAACAGCAAATTGCTCGCCGACTTATGTCTGATTCAGGTATTTTTCAAGAGCTTGAACATTTTCCAACTTTTTGTAGCAGGAGAAAGTGGCGCGTTTTGCAGTTTGGTTTACATGCCATTTTGTAGCGATGAGGTGCACTTGTGGAAATCAGAATACATTTGAATTTAAGTTTGATGATGAGTTCTCAGGTTACAAAACAGTACTGTATCAGTTGTGAACGAATCACTAGCTGTGCCAAAGAGGTGTTCTATTAAGTGAAGTTCCTGTTCTTTTAGGGAGGGTCATTTACAATGTGAAAAATCAAGGGTGTTCTCTTAGGAGGTGTTCCTATACGCGCAGTCTACTGTACCACTGTCAGTAACATTTCATTGTCAACTATTCTGTTTTAAATGAACAAACTGTTGCTGTATCTAAACACCTATTATCAATCATTCTGAATTTCTAAAGTACAGTTGATGCTGAAATCGTAATAGAAATGCTTATCTTTCACTATTTGTGTGACTTTTTTAGACTTTCTTGCAGAATACTGCAATCCTGGAACATGTCTACTAGAGATTTGCTAAACTAGCCCCAACATGTAAAGGTCTCTGCATATATAATTTTATTGAGCTCTGCTTTTCCTTTGGCAATGAAAGATGTTACTGACGCGCTGGGTATCTGAGCGCCGCTGGCTTTTTGGTGTTTTTGTGATCTCTCGTGCTTACCACAAACATTATTCTTGCTCCCATCTCCCACCATTAAAATCATCCTGCATAGTTTACAGAAAGTATGCATTTCTCCAACGTTGCTTAGGACTCTGAGAATATGTTGTGGTCCAAGCTTGAAATTGGTATCTTTTTTTTAACCGGATGAGGAGGGCTTATCGCATGCACAGCAATCGTAGATGGTCAAGTATGTGATCTTGCCTCGCGCACTGAATGCATTCCTCCCACAGGGCTCCCCTGGGTCCTAAACCCTGCTAGATACAGACTGGGATTGCAGTAACCACACACTTTACATGACACAGTATACATGATTTTAGTATCTGAAATGTTAGCAAGAAATTGACTTTTGCAGAAATTAAAGGTTTGCAGACCGAAAAGGGTTTAACAGTAGAATTTTGAGCAAAATACGGGAGAAAATCTGTCCTGGGAGTTGTCTGGGAGGCGTGTCCAAAAAATGAGAGAGTCCCGGTAAATAAGGGAGAGTTGACGGGTCTGCATAATAGAGCAGTGATCTGTATGTTTTCACTGCTATCAATTCCTGTCAGACCTGTCAGGTTATTACAGTAGGAACAAAGAGAACATCTGGGCAGTGATCTGTATGTTTTCACTGCTATCAATTCCTGTCTGACCCGTCAGGTTATTAAAAGAGGAACAAGGAGAACATCTGCGATGCCAGAGCATTAGCTCAGGATCAGAATAAATAAGATGTTCTTACAGAGCAAGCTGTTTGTGGATTTACCTCTGGGGTAGTACAGCAGACGTATGTTTAGAGACACGTGTGTTCCCATGACCAACCAGCACACGCCATTCGAAGGTGTCTGGAGTCGCCAGATAGATTCCATTTGTACCTCCAGTAGAAGCGTGTGGTGTGAGTGATGGATTGCACTTCACAGCGAGTGTGTGTGGTGCAGTGATCGGTGGTGTGAGTGATGGATTGCACTTCACCGCGAGCGTGTGTGGTGCAGTGATCGGTGGTGTGAGTGATGGATTGCACTTCATCGCGAGCGTGTGTGGTGCAGTGGTCGGTGATGGATTGCACTTCACCGCGAGCGTGTGTGGTGCAGTGATCGGTGATGGATTGCACTTCACCGCGAGCGTGTGTGGTGCAGTGATCGGTGGTGTGAGTGATGGATTGCACTTCACCGCGAGCGTGTGTGGTGCAGTGATCGGTGGTGTGAGTGATGGATTGCACTTCACCGCGAGCGTCTGTGGTGCAGTGGTCGGTGATGGATTGCACTTCACCGCGAGCGTGTGTGGTGCAGTGATCGGTGGTGTGAGTGATGGATTGCACTTCACTGTGAGCGTGTGGTGCAGTGATCGGTGGTGTGAGTGATGGATTGCACTTCACTGTGAGCGTGTGGTGCAGTGATCGGTGGTGTGAGTGATGGATTGCACTTCACTGTGAGCGTGTGGTGCAGTGATCGGTGATGGATTGCACTTCACTGTGAGCGTGTGATGCAGTGATCGTGGTGTGAGTGATGGATTGCACTTCACTGCGAGCGTGTGTGGTGCAGTGATCGGTGGTGTGAGTGATGGATTGCACTTCACCGCGAGCGTGTGTGGTGCAGTGATCGGTGATGGATTGCACTTCACCGCGAGCGTGTGTGGTGCAGTGACCGGTGGTGTGAGTGATGGATTGCACTTCACTGTGAGCGTGTGGTGCAGTGATCGGTGGTTTGAGTGATGGATTGCACTTCATCGTGAGCGTGTGTGGTGCAGTGATCGGTGATGGATTGCACTTCACTGTGAGCGTGTGTGGTGCAGTGATTGGTGGTGTGAGTGATGGATTGCACTTCACTGTGAGCGTGTGGTGCAGTGATCAGTGGTGTGAGTGATGGATTGCACTTCACTGTGAGCGTGTGGTGCAGTGATCGGTGATGGATTGCACTTCACCGCGAGTGTGTGTGGTGCAGTGATCAGTGGTGTGAGTGATGGATTGCACTTCACTGTGAGCGTGTGGTGCAGTGGTCGGTGATGGATTGCACTTCATTGCGAGCGTGTGTGGTGCAGTGATCGGTGGTGTGAGTGATGGATTGCACTTCACTGTGAGCGTGTGTGGTGCAGTGATCGGTGGTGTGAGTGATGGATTGCACTTCACCGCGAGCGTGTGTGGTGCAGTGATCGGTGATGGATTGCACTTCACCGCGAGCGTGTGTGGTGCAGTGATCGGTGGTGTGAGTGATGGATTGCACTTCACCGCGAGCGTCTGTGGTGCAGTGGTCGGTGATGGATTGCACTTCATTGCGAGCGTGTGTGGTGCAGTGATCGGTGGTGTGAGTGATGGATTGCACTTCACCGCGAGCGTCTGTGGTGCAGTGATCGGTGATGGATTGCACTTCACCGCGAGCGTGTGTGGTGCAGTGATCGGTGGTGTGAGTGATGGATTGCACTTCACCGCGAGCGTGTGTGGTGCAGTGATCGGTGATGGATTGCACTTCACCGCGAGCGTGTGTGGTGCAGTGATCGGTGGTGTGAGTGATGGATTGCACTTCACCGCGAGCGTGTGTGGTGCAGTGATCGGTGGTGTGAGTGATGGATTGCACTTCACCGCGAGCGTGTGTGGTGCAGTGATCGGTGATGGATTGCACTTCACCGCGAGCGTGTGTGGTGCAGTGATCGGTGGTGTGAGTGATGGATTGCACTTCATCGCGAGCGTCTGTGGTGCAGTGGTCGGTGATGGATTGCACTTCATTGCGAGCGTGTGTGGTGCAGTGATCGGTGGTGTGAGTGATGGATTGCACTTCACCGCGAGCGTCTGTGGTGCAGTGATCGGTGATGGATTGCACTTCACCGCGAGCGTGTGTGGTGCAGTGATCGGTGGTGTGAGTGATGGATTGCACTTCACCGCGAGCGTGTGTGGTGCAGTGATCGGTGATGGATTGCACTTCACCGCGAGCGTGTGTGGTGCAGTGATCGGTGGTGTGAGTGATGGATTGCACTTCACCGCGAGCGTGTGTGGTGCAGTGATCGGTGGTGTGAGTGATGGATTGCACTTCACCGCGAGCGTGTGTGGTGCAGTGATCGGTGATGGATTGCACTTCACCGCGAGCGTGTGTGGTGCAGTGATCGGTGGTGTGAGTGATGGATTGCACTTCATCGCGAGCGTCTGTGGTGCAGTGGTCGGTGATGGATTGCACTTCATTGCGAGCGTGTGTGGTGCAGTGATCGGTGGTGTGAGTGATGGATTGCACTTCACCGCGAGTGTGTGTGGTGCAGCAGTCGGTGGTGTGAGTGATGGATTGCACTTCACTGTGAGCGTGTGTGGTGCAGTGATCGGTGGTGTGAGTGATGGATTGCACTTCATCATGAGCGTGTGTGGTGCAGTGGTCGGTGATGGATTGCACTTCATTGCGAGCGTGTGTGGTGCAGTGATCGGTGGTGTGAGTGATGGATTGCACTTCACCGCAGTCACAGTTTGGAGACTCCTTAATTCCCCACTTAAGAAGGAGGTAGTCGCACCTCCCATGTGTTGTTCCAGCGGTTCAGTGCAGTCCAGTGTCTTCGAGACAAGGAGAAGCCAAGTAGTTTCTATGTTGGATCTTCAATAATGTCTTGTTAGGGACATTGCAGCCAGACCACTTTAAACTGAGAATGGAAGTGTGTGTGAAACGGTGTTACAAGAAACAATGGGAGCGTGGATCAACAGAGCGGCACATGTTCAATAAGAATGTGCCGCTCTGTTTCTGAATGAGGGAGATCTGTAGGAAACTGATTATTATTTTTCATATTTTTGAAAAATGTAGCTATCCTGTGTGTGTCCGCTGTCAAGGAATCTACACAGAAAAAAATCAAACTGGAAGAGGAGGAGCCAGGTTAGTGTGTATCTGCAATTTTGACTTCTCAAACAAAAAGTATCAAGAGCAGGCAGCTGACACAGCTTCTCTACAGATTGCTTTTTTAAAATCTCAAAACTACTCTAAATAGCAGACGATTGTGTGTAATGAATGATAGTCCAAGTTTATAACCTGTTTTATTTTGTTGCAGAAATACAAAAGCACGGAGTCTTGTTAATGTAGGCGTGTCTTATGAGAGCTCACTTTCTGTATAGTTTGTTATATTGTGCGCTTTCTTTGTCTTGTGAAATGAGCAGCCTTGGATATGATTAGATCACATTTGCAGCTTGCAGTTTCATTTATATGACTTTTTAATTTTTTTTTTTGTATTTAGTGTCATTGCTTTATGCATGCAAAATACCATCATGTGGAAAAATATATAGGTCCAGACATACCTATTTAAAGCACAAGAAAGACCATCGAATTGCAGGTAATGTTCATTTTTCATTTATGAAAATGTCAATTTAAGTGAGAATGAAAGGAACTGTATGGTAGTTTTGCTCTGTTTACACTGTGTGTGTATAAATGGAACTGAAGTTTTGGTTAGATTGAAATCCCAGGACTTAATTACATGAATTATGAAGAAAGGTTAAAATAATTAAATCTCTTCAGCCTTGAAAAAAGAAGGGAAAGAGGGGATGATTAACATCTTTAAAATCATAAATGGTGTAGATCAAGTTACCCTAAGACACGATTTCAAATGTAGCACAGAGAGAAGATCACGAGGGAAGCTGAGTAGAGCTTAGAACAGAAGGCAGGAAGCACTTTTTTACACTGAGTTTAAATGCATGGAATTGCCTGCCAGGTGAAGATCTCAAACACGGGGGATATTCGGGGATATTGTGATTCTACTAGATTTGCACAAAAGCCTGTAAACAGATGTGTTTAATGTGAGGTTAGAATAGTAACAATATATCAGAGGAAGTCTAGCTGAAAAATAACGAAACAGAAAAACATGTTCGTCTAGAGAGAATCTGAGGATGGGGCAGTAAAGAAGCGTGGCTGCAGAACAGCTAACCTGTGGGCCTCTTTATCGAAACCAGGAAATTAATTGAGCAGTTAAAATTGATTTGACAGCCGAGACAGAGATGCTAAGCAAACCCATTACAGACGGAGCCGCGGTGCCGCTGTGCGCACTGCAGGTAACGAAGACAACCTGGTCAACCAGAAACCGTGCCAGAGATGGGCGCCAACATGATGTCCTTGTTAGTGGAGGCAGCTTTATTATACTTATTCTGGTTCGTGGCTTATTTTTTTAAATGACTTTAATTGAGTATATACAGATTGCACATGCGAAACAAATACACTGCCTGTTACTGATCACAAGTGGGAAGCACCAGTGTTGTATCTGGAATACATGTACCTGTTTAAAACTAAACCACAAGAAAGCCAGCGATCAGGTTGGTCATGCTAATAAGAGTTAGGAACATTGCTTTTTTAAAGATCTGGTTAGCACTCAGAAAGTAAAGCCTGGAAAACGTCTTTCGTTTGCTAATCTGTTCAAACCCTGGAAGCTTTACCAGACAAAGGTAAAAAGATGGAGGAAGCGGACACTTCTCTTTTGAAGCTGCTCTTTCTTTAAATGGCAGATTCTAGTCTTGATACAATGTACAGAAGTGTTACCAATGGAGCAACGTTATTCATTATGGTCTAGACTCTAGGAGATATTTCTGTAAAATTTAGAAGATACTGCAGTGTGTGCCGTAATGTATTGTGTGTTTGTGTGGTGTGTGTATATATATATATAAATAAATAAATAACCTGTATATCAAATAAACATTGTATTTACAGTGTCCTCTTCTTTCTTAACAGCAAAAAACAACACACAGAGATTACTTCAAGCAATACAAGGTACTGCCTTTACTTTTAGCATTTCAATCTGAGTGGACTGTTGAAATAAACCTGCATTTTAATAGCACTGAACATTGTTATTAAGAGGGTCATTTATTACTGTGGTTTGGGGGCAGGATTACTAGATATTCTTGTGAATTGTGTGCCGTGTCACACCTTATAGCTCTGTACTGAAGCAGGATTACTAGATATTCTTGTGGATTGTGTCCCGTGTCACACCTTATAGCTCTGTACTGAAGCAGGATTACTAGATATTCTTGTGGATTGTGTGCCGTGTCACATCTTATAGCTCTGTACTGAACTGTTCCTTTTTTTCTGACAGGTTCTTTAAGCTGCCCGGTATGTGGAGCTCATTTTTCCCGCAGAGGGCATTTGTACGACCACATTCTTTATGTTCACGAGAAGTACCGACCACATGGTTGTGACATGTGTGATCAGCAGTATACCCGACCCTCAGAACTGCAGAGACATATTGAGAAATGCCACGCAGGTACAGTGACTTTGTGTTAATTAGTGCAGAGCTGCACGCCAAGCGCCAGATTATCTACGTGATCATGTAACAGAGCCCAATGGTCCTATATATCCCAGTGTTTTAATATGTCCAGTAATCCCTAAATTAAGTGACAGAATGCCAAGTCAGTAATGTGAACCAAACCATGTAGTCCTCTGTGTGTGTGTGTCTGACTATCTATCTGTCTGTCACTGTGTGTGCTGGGAATGAGGGAGCTGTGTGCGTGAGCTGTGCACTCTGTAGGTCGGGTTCTCCCCTTTCTTTTCCTTCCTGTTATTGCTCTCACAGTATACCAGTCTCTTGAGGGTTTTTTTATTTATGTAAAGCTGACTTGTCACTATGGCCAAGTCTGGAGGCAGATCGGGCTGATCAAACGTTTTTGAGCCATGGCATTAAGATCCTGGTAGATGTTGTAGATGGGAATTGGTGATGTGTCTGTAAGAGGCGGTGATTGTGGGTCGGGGGGAGGGGGGTTGTAAAGTGTTTTTTATTGTTTATTTGAATTGTTTATTTGTGTTACAATAAATGTCTTTTGCTAAGTAAAATAAAAATATCTATAGCTATCGATCAATCGACAAATATGGTAATCTATCCCTGTCCTATGTTTGACTAAATATCCCAATAAAATACAACATATTTAGTAAACCGTGCAGTTGACAGTCTGGTGAAATATTTACACACATATAAACGTGTTCTATTGAATTGTGCCTTTTAACACAACTCTTATTGTTCATACAGGTGGGGTTGGGAACCAAAGGACAAAGGAAGCTGAGAAAGTCGAACAAGGAAGCAGTAAGTATGTCTGGGAACGATCTAGAGCATGGCAGACGGATTGGCTGTTAGGACTGCTGGGAAGCGCATCTCATCACAGGGCTGATACTGAGGCTGAAGTCTGCTGAATTATGTTACGTTAATATATTGAATTACATACCGCTTTGTACTTTTCCATAAACTGACCAATTGAAAAATGTGACATTTTGAAATCTAACTGAAATACTCTACTACTGTTCTGGCGTCCTGTAGACTTTGACGATTTCATTTTGTAGATTCTTTGTTTAGATTCTGTTAAATAAAAGATCTACATTTTATGTTCATATCATTATTTATTAATCCTAAAATTCTAGGTGATGCAAAACTTTTGGTCAGAGCTGTATGTAAAATCGCTTCATCCTAAAAAAAGAACATTTTTAATTCAACCTTCAATGTCTGTCTAAATCAGCCTGTATGTGACTCTTCTAAGTGTTTTATTGATTCCCTGTGATCAACATGATTAGAACAGCAGACAATCCTTTTGCAATAATAACCTGATGAAAAGAAGTCCATCTATTAAAAACAATGTCCAATATTTAGCTCTCAGTATTGCTGTAAAGCCCTACGTGTTCAGCAGGTATGCCCGATACAATCTCTGGATTCTGTAAATGTTTCAGCATGTTTTTTTAATCTCTCATTGAATTCTCACTTTAAACACGACCCCTTGTGTTCATACAGGCGAGGTTGAAAACCAAAGGAAAAAAGCTGCCGGGAGAAAAGAGCAAAGAAAAAGTACGTATGTTTAGGGATAATCTAAAAAACGTTGGGATTAGAAAAGGCGGGTTTCTAAAATGAAGTTTGAAAGTTGATTGCGATGGCAGCGTGGATCGGATTGTAGGCCAATTTGGATTGCCGGGCTCTGAATTAACAATAGTCTAGCTATCAACAAGTACCAGTGTGAACCTCGATTTCACTGAGCTCTGTATCTGTTTCATGCATTCAACTAAAAGTATTAATAAGAAGAATCTTTATTTTATATAGCGCCTTTCATGTGCATCTCAAAGCGCTGAACAATAAAACATAACCATTTGTTCATACAATAAAAGCCATTGAATAAAAATGTGTTTTCAGCTTAGATTTAAAAGAGGTTACAGAGAGGTTACAGCCTTGGAGCTCGACATGAAAAGGCTCTATCCCTGAAAGATCGCCGCTTAGTTATTGGTAACTTGACTAGACCGGAATCATAGGATTGAAGTCTGCACATTGGGGTATATGGTACCAGAAGCTTGCAGATATAGCTTGGCATTAACCAATGCAGAGCCTTAAAAGTCAGCAATAGGATTTAAAATTTTACTCTGAACTCCACTGGGAGCCAATGCAGCGTGGCTAAGACTGGAGTAATATGATCAGTGAATTTGGTTTTAGTTCAAATTCTAGCCGCTGAATTTTGAACATATTCTAATTTTTTTAAATAATTTTTTTGAGACACCAGCAAGCAAAGCATTACAATCGTCTGTACGAGAAAAACAAAGGCATGAATCAGCTTTTCTGCATCTGAGTAAGACAGGAGTGAATACGAGCAATATTACATAGATGGTAAAAAGAAACTTTAGTAATATTACGAATATGCTCATCAAAAGCCAAGTTTTGGTCAAAAATAATACCAATATTCTTTAGAGTAGTGCTAGGCTGGGTCTCAAGTCCATCTACATGCAGTTTAAAATGTCCAAATTTGGGGCTCCCGAGTGGCGCATCCAGTAAAGGCGCTCCTCGCAGGATGTGCCCTATAGCCTGGAGATCGCTGGTTCGAATCCAGGCTATGTCACAGCTGACCGTGACCGAGAGTTCCTGGGGCTGAGCGCTGCCCGGGTAGGGAGGGCTTAGGTCGGCAGGGGAATCCACGGCTCACCGCGCATCAGCGACCCCTGTGGCCGATAGGGCGCCTGTGGCTCTGCAGCGGAGCCGCCAGATCTGTGTTGTCCTCCGGCACTATAGGTCTGGTAGCATTGCTGTGGATCTGCAGTGTGAAAAATGACGGCTTGGAGAGCACGTTTCGGAGGACGCGTCTTTCAGCCTCCGTTTCCTGAGTCGGCGGGGGGGGTTGCGAGCGGTGAGCCGGGGATACAGATAATAATTGGGCATGCTAAATTGGGCTGAAAACCGGGGTAAAAATAATTGGCGACGACTAAATATAAAAAAAGTAAAAAAGTAATAAAATGTCCAAATTTATTTAATTGATGTGAGGAGCCGACCAGCATTACCTCAGTCTTGTCAGGATTCAACTTGGAAAAAATGTAGCTGCATCCAATTCTTAATGTCACTTAGACAAAGCGAAAGACAAGATATTGATAACTCCAAGCCTGGAGAAGTGAGCCTGTAAACCTGTGTTTCCTCCACATAACAGTGAAATGTTATGCCATATTTACGAAGTAACTATTCACAAGGACATTGCTATGTACTGAGTTTGCAAGGCTTCTTTCTTAGACCTCCCGTACTGCTTTGCAGTGTTTGACAGTACCATTATTACTGTGCTTTATTCTGTTGTGCTGTTTTTATTTTGCTTTGCTATTTACAGAGAAGAAAATCCAAATTGTGCTGCCTAGGAAACAATCCAACCCCACTGCACCTTCCAGTGAGATTAGAAATGAGAACTCAGTGAGCCTGATGAAACCCAGTGCAGTTTTACAGAGGAATTCGATGCTCATTGCATGTTTTGATGAAATCTCCAATGAAAATTCAGAGCACATGCTGTCTTCTATTGAAGATTACGATGGCTATTCTGAGCAGCTGCTCTATTCAAGTGATGCTTGCAATGCGAGTTCTGTGCACACGCCCGGCAACAATGACATTCTTAATGGGAGTTCTGTGCACACGCCCGGTAACAATGACATTCTTAATGGGAGTTCTGTGCACACGCCCGGCAACAATGACATTCTTAATGGGAGTTCTGTGCACACGCCCGGCAACAATGACATTCTTAATGGGAGTTCTGTGCACACGCCTTGCTCTAATGACACTGTGATTGAGAATTCTACCTACATGAATCAACACTCCCAACTTGACGATTCAGGTCAGTCTTTCTTGTCTTTTCTTTTTTAATTAGCAATAGTATGCATGTAGAATGACTAAGTTTGGACAGGGTGCATTACGTGCTGCTTGTTATTTTTAGATGGTTTGTCAATGATCCAGATCAGTAATGTGACCTCCCTGGTGATGTCTCAAGCGGATTTCCTTCAGACCCCAGGTAAGGGTGTGCGACATTTACTGATGCAGGAGGAACATGATTGTCTGAGCATGCCTTTAAACATCATCATCATGAAAAGGTCCCATCCCTTGAGTTCTCATGTTTAATAGCTGTGTGGGGAGGAGTGCAATGAGATTGTATGTAATCCTGTGCAAGAGCTGCAAAGCTGGCCTCTACCTAATGGCATTCCTACTGTCTGTATATTTGGTCACCAGTCAGATTCCTGAATGCATGCACACACATGCTCCCAAGTCCCTGTTTAGTAACTGTAAAGTATAGGAAACCTCTCTAATCTTCTCTATGAAGCCCAGCTAAACACAGATAACTGTGCAAAAGCCCTGTCTAAAATGAAGTGGTTCTCCACAGGTACTGATGAAGTCATTGAAGTGGGCAGCGTGGCGAGTCCTGTGTGTTCAGCAAGATCTCAGCAGACAAAGCCGCATGCAAGTATGTCTTCATTTTCTGCGGGTTAGTTTAACACCTGCTTTTAGGACACCTACAAGTTCTGTGCTCATGAAGTACTGTATGCAGCACCCAGTTTCACACCCTCATTGCAGCCTTCCCTTCTGACAATGGTTCTCCTGGAGACTTGGGTTATTTCACAGTAGCAGGTTACAGTTGTGCACGACAGTGGTGCCATTGGATATTTGAGCTTGTGGTTAAAGGGCTTTGTGCTTTTCACGTAACCGTTCCTTCTCCACTTTATTTCCTCTAGGGAAGTATATCTGTGGGGTATGTGGACAGGAACACAGGTTATATTCCAGTCTCCTGAAACACAAATGGGTGCACTCAGGTAAGTTTTAAGGTTAGCTCTGCGCACACAGCGGGTCTTGGCGGGGCGGGGCGGGGGGACGGTTCAGGGTTTCCTCATTCTTGCAGCCAGGTCCCATTGGCGGTGTTGTCCAGTACAATGATATGTTTCACTGGCTCGTTGTAACCTCGGGCAGTGACAGTGATGCACATGTTTCCAAGCTGCTCCAGCAGAGATGTCTTTCCCCTTGCATTGCGCCCCTGGAGATGCTTGGAAGGGTCTACTCGAATGTGGTTTTAATGAAGCTGACGTCGGCCAGCGTAAATCCCATGTCATCTTTATTGTTTTAACTTCATTTAGGAAGAAGGCGAGTTTTTTGTTTGCTCTGCGGGAGAAGCTTCTTGCAGCCAAAGGACCTTGACAGGCACATTGCCTGTGTTCACTCTCAAAGCTTCAGGTTCAAATGCACGCACTGTGAGATGGGCTTCAGTCGGCGTGTGCTGTTTTGTAAGCACGTTCTCCTGGCACACTGTGGTGAGTGCAAGCCTTTTTTCAGTGTATAGCAGCTTGAGTTCACCAGATGTCTGTTTAGTAAAATGAAGGTAAACATCTGTTCAGGGTAAAGAGCCTTTGTCATACAGTTCTGTCATGAAATCTCCCAGTTATTTTATAGTTTTTCTAGGAGGTAGATGGCATTGTGATTGGATTGTATCAGGAATTAGCAATGCGATGCATATACAGAACAGTATGTATGAATAAATAATGTTTGGATTCAAATAGTCATCTCTCATTTTAGGGGATTTCAAGGGACCAGCAAAAAAATGTCAGATCAGTAATTCTTATTACTAGGAGTTTAAGCCAAATGCATACTTTCAGTTTTTGTTGAAGTCACAGTAACACTGAAATCAAATTTCAATCACAGTGCAATGAAAAGTAATACACATGTAGAAGTACTGTGCATTTTATTGAACATACAGCTGTAAGTGAACTTGTAAAAAGCATACATTGCAAATGAACTGCACTTGAAACCTGCATGTCCCGTTCTGATCACAGGCATTTTTAAACTACGAAAGCAAGACGTCCTCAACATCAGGGTATTGAACAAATCGGAAACGCTGACGACCTGCACCCGCAGCTTGTTGTATTATTGACAGAGTGTTCTCAGGAATGTTGAAATCTACAGATAAACTTTTTCCTACGCTGCTTTATGGAAATGGCATTGATGCGTGAGCACTATGTAGAACGTGTGTAGTTCAAACTAATTTGTTTAATCTGAGGTTGCTTTAATGAGAATTGACTGCATATTGATTGTGACTACTCTACTCCATGGCATTGTTCTTGCCTGGCTCAGGTACAGTAATAGACGACACACTGTTCCATTTAAGCTTGGTATTCCAGCCATGTCCTGATCTAGTACTATGCAATGGAAGAGCTGACGACAGGAACACAGATCCAGTGTTTCCATCCCTGTGGTTTTACACACAGTGCAGTAGAAGCCACTGAAAACAATTAGTTGATCATTACTTACCATGCTTACTAACAAATTCCCTTTTCAACTACTTAGAAAGCAGAATTTTGGAAGTGAGGTTTTTTTTTTTATTTTTTATCTGTAGTTACCACTAGGGGGTGTGCAACTAATTTCTGCACCCTCTGAAATTGATTTTCCAATAACTGCCATAGTTGCTCCTAAAGTGTTCAGTAAATGATTTTAAATAATCCATTAACCCACAATTAATCGACCTTTTTTGTTGTTTTTATTTTCAGATTTAGAAAGCCTGAAGTGTCACATATGCAAAAAGAAATACAAAACTGCACATCACCTTCAGGGTCATATCCAAAAGCATCACAGCGTCTGTAAGCAACTCTGATTGCATTCTTCAAGGGTCTGGTCACTGGCATGTACCCAGCGACTTCACGTTGTTAATGCAGTCATTGCACAGGCAGAAGAGACTGATGTTGCCCATGCAAATGTCTGTTTACATTTACATCTATGCAAAACCTACAAGCGCAAGTACCATCAGCACAAACTAAGACGATGCTCGAGTCAGGTATGGAAGTGTAGTATCAGCAGCACAAGCTAAGACGATGCTCGAGTCAGGTATGGAAGTGTAGTATCAGCAGCACAAGCTAAGACGATGCTCAAATCAGGTTTGGAAGTGCAGTATCAGCAGCACAAGCTAAGACGATGCTCGAGTCAGGTTTGGAAGTGCAGTATCAGCAGCACAAGCTAAGACGATGCTCGAGTCAGGTTTGGAAGTGTAGTATCAGCAGCACAAGCTAAGACGATGCTCAAGTCAGGTTTGGAAGTGTAGTATCAGCAGCACAAGCTAAGACTGTGCTCGAGTCAGTTTGGAAATGTAACCTGCGTGTTTGGTAGCTTAGCGTGCTCTTTTTTTTTTCCCCCAGTGCACACATGGTGATATTACATCCACATTCAATCAGTTGGGTCTGTGGCTTTGCCTGGATCATCACACTTTTAGCAATGTACAATCTCCCAGTCTGCTTTCGTTTGCTCACACCTCACAGCTGAGCTTCAAACCCTCAGTAAGAATGCGCTGTGCAAACGATTGTTCAGCAGAAACAGCAGTGTGTAAATGAAGAGGCCTTTGTCGAACTTTGTTGGTTACCAAAAGGTTCGGATCAGAGTTTATTTCTCAGGGGAACAAAAGAGTTTTTTTGTACAGCCGCTTTATTTTTTATCATGTACTTGAATTCATGTACTCGAATGTCTTTAAATAATGTACAAAATAGAGAAGTTATTTTTCTTCTACATGTCTAAACAATAACTAATAAATTGTTTTGGATTTGATCAAATGATTTGTTTTGACTAATTCTGCTGCATATAATCGTTGCTTTATCAGGGTAGTAGATGGAAAACGAACATACCCAGTTGAAGAACACTGGTGTGACGGTAATGGGTAAATACTATTGCAGTTAGTAAGCATCCCTTTGCGGGGAGCTTCTGTCTTTGAAAACAAACCACAGCTAATGTCTCAAGCCATTTGTCCGAATGACTGTGTTCAGTGTACCCTTTGCTTTGACCAGCGATTTAAGATGGGTGCCATATTGGGCAATGTAACTTTTTGCTTTCCAGAATTCCCACACGCTTTGAGATCTCTTCTTCATACTCGGTACACAGTTTGATTGTGGAGATCATACAAGAAAAAATAAGCCTCATTAACCCTATATGGTATTGTTATGACTTGTATAGTTGCTGGGGTGCAGGGACAGTTCACTTTGAGTTATTGTTAAGACTGCTGCATCATTTTGACCACTGGCCTGATCAATGATACAGAACACACACTGTGACATAGTGTCCTTATAGATAGCTGTTTTCTGTCATTCTTTCTAACATTACACAAGACAAGCAAGGCTGTTCAGTGACACTTCATTTATTATTAACAGCACATCCAATCGTAGGTAATGTTTATTAAATACAGAATACAGGGCATACAATGT
This sequence comes from Acipenser ruthenus, assembly GCF_902713425.1. Lineage (NCBI taxonomy): Eukaryota > Metazoa > Chordata > Actinopteri > Acipenseriformes > Acipenseridae > Acipenser > Acipenser ruthenus. The sequence continues at coordinate 14,390,745 of NC_081203.1, forward strand.
TAGGTAATGTTTATTAAATACAGAATACAGTGCTGAGAGGTCCAGGCATTCTGAAACATGATTTAATGCTATCACTGGTAATTTAGAAAAATAGTGTGTTGCTACAAAAGTATAAATTAAAACTACTACCGGTAGTTAAGAAATATTAAATACATAAACCATATGAGGAATAAGAAGTATCTGGCAAGCCCTGTAGAAAACACTGCCCTAAACTGTAGCATCTGTTTAGAGATGAACACATCCTACAGTTAAATCAGGGTTAGGTTTGGAGTGCCTGCATCTAATACGACAGAATGCAAAAAAAAAATAGGATTGAGTTCTAAACAAATATGTTAATTGAGTTTCTAATTATTCAGGACATGAGCCCATATTTCTGTAAAACCCACAACATGTGTGATGGCAGTAGGAAGTGAGGAGCTTGGTTTGTTACAGATAACACTATATACACACAATTTCAATTGTTTTCAAGAAAGGACTATTTGGTTTCTTTTCATCTTAAAATGTCTTTACTACAAAGCAACAGTACAGAACATTTAAAACCATGTTTTCTTTGTGTTTGACTTCTCTCACAGAAACACAGAGCGTGCTCAAAGTGTCTGCCTTGCAAGTTTACCAAGTGTATAGTATAAAGGAGCAGCACTATACAGAATAGTTCTGAGGAGCAAAGGGATGCCAGTTTGTTTCACAGTAGCGCCCTCTACTGGGATGAAAATAGAACTGCAGCTTATATGTACATGTCGGTTCAATACTGCAATCCTTTATCATGTGTCAAATATTGAGACATCCAGGACGTAACAGTATCATATACAGCTATGTTCAGCTTCTGCTTCACTGCAAGGTAAAATACATGCATTTTTATACAAACACTGATATAGGTGTTTTTGTTCCGTTTCCCCACCCCCACCACAAAGGCTTTGTCTGGCTAATTATTTCTAGATGAACTTGAATTGTATTGTCTGACATTAGTTTCCCTTTGTAGTTGCTCAGAAGAACAGACAGAGAAAGTGAACACCTAACCTCCCCTTAGGTTATTAGGACCTGAGCTTGAAACAGTAACACAAAATATTAAACTGCTAATGCATTGAGGGGTGTGTGCCAGCACAGAGCTGTGCAGCTCACACGGAATTGTCCAAAAAACAACCCTTTGAAGAGGTTTGGTTGGAACTGGATTTTTAATGCAATCATGGCGCTGTGATTTTGTTCTCTTCAACTGGAAACGCTGGCATGAAAATCAAATTTCACCATTGCCAGCACAGTGCCAGTCTGGGTGTGCAGGGTAGGTCTATACAGTATATAATCCCCTTCACTCTGATTTTCAGCCCCCTTGTAAATTAGAAGAAGAAAAAAAAATGAAATAAAAAAGGTGTTGTAACTTCCTTTGTTTTTGAAATTATAATCGTCTGGGACATTGCTTCATAAAACATCCACCACCCGTTTAAAAATAAAATATTTAAAAAGTGACCCTCTAGGGAGCAGCTGTAATAATGAGTGTTCTCTGGTAGTTTAGAGATACAGTCCCCTGACTCTACAGTACTCACACAGCATGGACATGCGTACCCTCCTATACATTCAGTGTCTGGACATCCAATATGTTCCGTTTCCCCTCACAAAAATAGTTCTATATACAACGCAATACATACCAACGCTGCTTTCCTGCTTACTCTGGGCAGGGCTGTTATCAATACTGATGTAGCACTCACAACACCACCCAAACATACAATGATATTTAAAAGAAAACAAACTTACACAAGGGCAAGCTCAAATGCAGCTGTGACGCGTGGTGCCTGTATGTGTAAATGTTTCAACAATAGGCAACTTATTTTGATTTGAATATTGCTTATTTGAATACAATCTGTATTTATACTCTATACTGCAGCGAGTTCGCCATTGTTAGATAGATACTGTGTGTGTTAAACAGGTATGTGGCTTATTTATTATCTATGTACAAGTGGCAGATCTCGGGACACAAGCAGGTTTTGTTAGTAAAGCTAGTTTAGGCTGAATTTACACTCCTCGGTTTGCATCTAAACCCATTTTTTCTTAAAATGCTATCAACTTGAATGAAATGGTTAAATATATGTGGCTTTACATATAAAACATTATAACAAGCTTTGTTCTCAAAAATAGTATTGAATGACAATCGTGGCTGTACAATACTGTTCTAAAATACTATGAAATATTAAAAGAATAAAATAACACGTAAACAAACTGTTCAGGAGAAGATAAAAAAAAAAAAAACACAGAAGGGGAACGATGACCAACTTAATCTAAATAAATCCAAGCGTTTAAAATGTTTCAGATGTGTGGAGGATTTCTGATGCTGTTTTCTTTTGCTATATAAAACAGGACAGCAGCCGTGACCCTACCAAGCTGAAAGTGTTTGACCAGTACAATACAGAACTCTGTCCATTTGGCCATTTCCTCTAGAAGCTATCCACACGTTTGCACTACTGCCGGCAGGCTGTTCTCCCGATATTCAGCACGGTGCAAATCAAACATTTCTATTGGAGTGTTTGTCCTTGGCCTTTAGTTAAGATTTAGCACCTTAGTATTATTTTGATTTTGAAAACTGTATTTTTCCTAGTGACCTGTTCAAGGCATGTTTGACTTCAAGAAAATAAGTTTATTCATTTCCTCTGGGGTCACCTGTCTCCTCCTCTTCATTGACAGCGCCTGCTCGCACATGCTGACAGACTCGCTCCTCGCACCCACAGCTGGCACAGACAGCAGCCAGAAAGCCAGCCTGGCTAGTCTGGGATACTTCTGGGTGACTGACGACCAGTACTGGAAAAGATCCGGAGTCGCTTGGAACAGAGGTTCTGCCAAATATTCGTAAACTTCTTTCTTGACCTGCTTCTCGTCACTTCCCTGAGCTTTACTGTTGCTGCTGGCCAGCCGGGCCTTCTTGGTGCTGGGCTCCATATCAGTGTCCTCTCCGCTCATCTCTCGGATCTCTGTAATCATTTCGCACACCTTGCTGATTATCTCCTCATGCTGGTAAGCAGGAACCGGCCTCAGTTTCTGCTGGGGGTCCAGAATCATAGCTATTTTGTGTGCTCGCTCCACTTTAAAGTTCTCCTTAAGAGCCTCCAGGAAGAAGTGGCAGAGCTTGCTTACAGCACCGACGTCGTTGGCTTTGGCCGTAAAGAGTTTTTCCAGTCTGCCGTAGGTGGGAAGCACCAGCTGCAGCGTGGGCTTCTGTTCACAGCTCAGCTCCACCACTGCCTGCTTTACTGGGGCCAGGATAGCCGCCAGGTTGCACAGCAGCTGCTTGTTCAGGTTCTGGATGTGGCTCATCTTCTTGGCCCGGCTGTAAAACTCACAGATCTGCTCGTAGCGTTCGTTCACCAGCAGCAAAGACTCTGTGACGGAGTCCCAGCAGGGTGGCGCTGGTGCTTCTTCCAGGGAGCCAAAGGTCTCTCTGGAGAAGCCAGCAGATCCAGCCATGTCCTCGCACACGTTGAGAAGGTCTATCACCTCGTGCATGCTGCGGGCCTGCAGAGTTCTCTTATTCAGCGCGCTTTGCACCACACAGTTTAAGGCACAGGCTGAGCAGCCCAGGCACATCCCAGCTTTGAAGAAGGCAGCCAAGCTCACTTTGCAGTCCATCACGTAAATGGTGCGGATCTCGGACATCACAAACTCCGAGAGGACATTCTGCACCCAGTGATGGACCTGCTCGCCACACTCCTTCACGTCCACCTCCTTGACCCCCAGGACGTAGCGCTTCCTCTGGGTTCCTTCCACCTGATACGCGGTGAGCACATAGCAGGAGTCGACACCCACCATCTGGGAGTGGCACGTGACGCCGATCCCCAGGCTGGTGTTGCTGCCCAGGGCACAGGTCACCTTCACCTTCACCTGATTATACATTCTGGGTAAGTGCTTCAAGGCTAGCGTGTTCATATCACCCAGAACATCTGTGACGGAGAATGCGCCGTATTGCGCTCCAGCGTCAACCAGCGTCTGCGCTAATTTCATGAAGTCTTTTGTGTTCAGGACACTCGCTGCTCCCAGATCAGCGTACATCACTTTCAGTAGTCTCTCAGCAATCTGTTGCCGTTCTTTCTCTGGTACAGTGCTGTTGGCTGCAGAGAGAGAATACACGATGATTAGACTATTGCTATGTAAGAAACCAAGAAATGAAAACAAAATAGTATGGAGACTCCATGAAAAGTTACAAGGAAGCTTAAATTTAGAAAATTTAAAATGGGACACGAGTGAGAATAATACAGAGAAACAATGTATAAGGAAGGCATAAGAAGAACAGATTTATTTTTTCATGTGTGATTAATGTATTTTATATAAACCTGTATTAACACATTTTCTGTGGTATCATTTTCTGTGACACACAGATAAAATGCTGCCTTTGGCTGCTATGTTATAATCTGCTCCCAGTTCTGTATGCTTCTTTTACCCAAACATCCCCCCGCCCCAAAAAAAACAAAAACCCTAATATAGTTTAGGGTTTGCCATGTGATAAATTAACCAAATGTACGAGGATGGCCCAACATAAACACTCATATGCAGCACTTATCTGCTTTTACATTGTATGTTCAAGTCCATATTTTTTTGCATTAACATTTCTCATTTTAGAATACTTTATGTAGTTGTGATGCCCCTTCCTTAAATGGAATATTTTCTGAGGTTTGTCAGTCATTCCCCACTCCTATCTGCAACATGCAAGATAAAGATTATAGCTTACAGTTGGTGTTGTGGTTTCTTTGGGGTGGGGATTTCCATTGCTGTTCACTGGTAACTGGAGCAGGAGCAGGTGCAGGTGCAGGAGCTGGTGCTGGAGCAGGTGCAGGAGCAGGAGCAGGGGTGGAAGATGTTTTGGGCTGCTCAACCACCACACTGTTTTCATTGTCCGCTGTATTGAGAGAGGAAAGAACAGAGTACAGTCAGTGGTGGTGCGTTTGCAGTCTGCTATGTAGGGATCTTGCAACATTAATAAATAAATGAAGAGGAACACCAGTCCAACAGTTGGACGGTATATAGAATGGTTAAAATAATGAGACATACTGTGATGACATACATTATGTACTAACTGGTTCCTCATTCAGCAAGCTTTCTTTTAAAGTGCTTTTTGGGTTTTCTGGCAGCATCATTCAAATATTAATGTATTGTGTACATGAGTTACAAAAAAAACACCTACAGGTTTAAGAGGTTTTGAGTTTGTTTGCATTCTCTCACCTCATTTTCAACTCTTTTAAGGGGACAACCCCCCCTGAGTTCGACTTAAACTTCATCTTTTAACATCACACTTTTAAATGTAATGTTAGCATTTTATTACAATGCCTGCCACAGGTTTTTACTGATCTTCCCCCAACGTCAAAGGCAGACGTAAACTCCCAGTAACACACGATTAGACAGCCCAGCCTCACCTGCATGGGACTGCATGTGTTCCAGCAGGTTGTTGTAAAACTGGAACTGAATCCCACAAGCACCACATGTGTACGGCTCTACAAGGCAAAGAGCAGTTTTTTCTTGAATTAAAGAGAACATGATTCTTTCTGTTTCCACAGCAATTGCGTTTGAAGCGCCTCGGTAGTTAATGGCTGCTTTTTCAATGATTCACGTGTTTTCAGTGTGTCTGGGTTCCTTTGTGTCCCCTCCTGAAGCAGAGTGCAGCATTGGAATATATGCATGGAACTGGTTCATTAGTAGCTTTAAAATAAATACCATTACAAAAATAAAATAGATGTTTACCATAATGAGACATTACACTATATAGGGAAATGAGAGACCTGTGCAATGATGGTATTGCAGTGGGTAAGATTTATTGGAATGTATTTGTTAGCTCTATGAAAAGCAGACAGTGAGTAATGTGTTTTTAACTGATAAGACACCCTGCTAAATCCAGGACACTGTCATCGACACACTGAAAGAACATTTACATGAAAACTGATCTGGCAGCAGTTGGATGCATTGTGAATTAGAAAGGAATTCAGGGGGCTGCTGCTGGTACACCACCTGCTTTAACAAACATTATTAAAGAGACGACTTACTTTGTAGAAGAGGAAAGGGGTTGGAAATCAAGGGGCTGGTTCCTCCTGTGGAAGACATGAGCATTTTAAACTGACTGGATCCTGTACCGAGCCGACTGGCATTCTGCATTTAAACAAACTGGCTGGCATTCTGCATTTAAACAGACTGGCTGGATTCTGCATTTAAACAGACTGGCTGGATTCTGCATTTAAACAGACTGGCTGGCATTCTGCATTTAAACAGACTGGCTGGATTCTGCATTTAAACAGACTGGCTGGATTCTGCACCGAGCCGGCTGGCATTCTGCATTTAAACAGACTGGCAGGATTCTGCATTTAAACAGACTGGCTGGCATTCTGCATTTAAACAGACTGGCTGGCATTCTGCATTTAAACAGACTGGCTGGATTCTGCATTTAAACAGACTGGCAGGATTCTGCATTTAAACAGACTGGCTGGCATTCTGCATTTAAACAGACTGGCAGGATTCTGCATTTAAACAGACTGGCTGGCATTCTGCATTTAAACAGACTGGCAGGATTCTGCATTTAAACAGACTGGCTGGCATTCTGCATTTAAACAGACTGGCTGGATTCTGCACCGAGCCGGCTGGCATTCTGCATTTAAACAGACGGGCTGGATTCTGCATTTGAACTGCACAACATGAGTCGCTTTCTTTATTAGATAACGGGTTTAAATGTTCTCTGCATGGCTGGGAATCATACCAACATCTGAACCTTTGTCTATCCTTACAATGTAACACTATGGCTACATTTTACAAGACATATTTGAACTGAAGCATTTTGTATTTTGAGATCAAGTTGCATTCATTTTAAAAGGGTTACGCCCCAGACATTTTATTTGCTTGTCAACCTTGAATGATAACCGTGCTAATCAGATTTGACATGCTACTTCCAAACCTCATAGTTCAATGCAAGCTGGCAGCGAGGCAGCCGTTGCACTACAGTGCGATGGCAATACACATCATACAAAGGCGTGCAGGCATGCACTCACCACTGGAGTTCTGGGAACTGTTTGTTTCCTCCACGCTGTTTTGTGTTTTGCTTTCGGCTTTCCTGCTAAAAGCACTTTCTGCAAAACAGTTAAGAGAACCAATCGCACAATTAGTTCTCTTTCACAGGACATGGCGTAGGCTGTGAAACAAGCAGAGGGCCACGCAGAGACGTGTCCAGCAGCAAATCTGGATGTGATAAGAGCCCCGTTACATGAGGGCTACATGGCAATCTCTGCCTATGGCACTTTCACTACCTGCTTTGGAAAACCCTTTATCATCTCAAGATTACTGGATATACTGAAGTCTTTGTTCAATAAAGATTACTGGACATACTGAAGTCTTTGTTCAATAGGTGACAACAGTGGAGAATGTGATGAAATAAAAACTACATGAAGATGATATATGATTGAGACCTGTGTACTCAGGCATTCAATTGGGTTGTGCTGCACACTCAATTGGGTTGAGCTGCACACTCAATTGGGTTGTTCCACGCTTTCTATTGGGTTGTCCTCTTGTGCTGTGCTAATGCTGCCATGTCTGAACAAGCCCAAGCCCAATAAAACACTTTCAGGTAATATCCATGTGCTGAAGGATTCCTGGCTCTTCTTCACATGGCTGTGTTGTTTTACCTATTTGGCTGCATTCTGTTTGTGGGGGGCCACGTTTTCTGCTGCTGGCAGGACATAGCTGTGAACGAGGTGCTTGCATCTCAATGGACCAACCTGTTCAAATAACTTCTTGTAAATCAATCACAGCATTGCTTCCCTGAGACACACCTGTATAGAGTAAGCTGCTGCCTGTTGCCCAGATCAATAAATACATCAATAATAAATCAAGGCAAAAGCCTGTATGGCTCGCTTTCCCAATAATAGGCATAACAATGACTTGAGAAATCAAACTAATACCACACATGGTTAACCCGTTGAATACAAAAATCCTTTGGCAATTACTGCCTGGTCGACACAGTGACTACACAAGTCTTTATACAGAGATGTAGCATCTCTCTTACATCAAGAAGTTCAAAGACACTCATTCATGTGAGTACTAAGAGAACAGTAAACTATGAAGACATTGACAGATGTTTCTAAAGACAGCCCTCACACATTCAGTATCTGAGTTAACCCTTCCTAAAACACACAATGTAGCACACTCGTCTTCAAAGTCAGACAAGATCACGTTTGCTGTCGTGTGGATTAATATGCCTCTACGTTTGGTATCCAGCTATGCTTTTTCATAGGCACTGCTTTCCAGAGCACACACAAGGCAGCAGTCAAAGCACTGTTTTCAGGTTAGAATACCCATATAAATAATAAGGTGGTAGACTCTAGTACAAAAAACAAGGCCTGTTAATGGCCATTGAGGACTGGAGTGGAAAACTGCATTAGTGAGGGCCAAAGATTAATATAGAAAAACACACTAATATAATTTGCATTAATATAAAAATGCAAATCATATGCAAAACTAGCTGGATCCCATACAAGCAGTGCACTCCTCCGTGTGTCTGTGCAGCTCCTCTCAACTCCTCTCTGCTTCACCCTGCATACCACTGGACTGGGCCTCCACAGCACAGGAGGAGCCCACCTTAACCAACAGCATGAGCTCCACTGAAGCACAACAGGAATGTAGCCTGCAGCTCCTAAGCCTTGCACAACAATACAGAATAGAAAGTGGATGAACTCCGAGAAGCAGGTGTGCTTGTTATTGATGTTACTATCTGGACAACCTGCAGGTTAAGTGTGAGAAGATGTGCAAAGTGTGGTGTCCTTTTTCTAATACTCATTACTGTGTGCATGCAGCAATGACGTGTGGTCACCGTTAATGACGGAGTGGAATTCCTGGGTTTCTTCCTCAATGAGGTCAGTTTAAATATGCAGTTAGATGCTAAAGGTCTGACATAATTCCCGTATTAAACCCCAGCTAACGCACTCAGGCGCTTCCAGTTGCAGCACTGTACCAGGTTTATTAATTCAGCTAAAACAGCGTGTGTCGTCAGAAAACTATTCTGAACACACTGAACAAATAAACGTTCTTACTTTAAATAACTTGCACTAGGACCCAATGGAATGAATACCTGAAGCACTAAACCGGGATGAGCTAACTTTAAAATGTGTGAGAGTCAACTATCCCTAAGCAGGTTTGAAATCAAATCTTTCAATTAAAAAGGGTTACTCCCTAATTAAATCATTAGGTCTTGCATTTTATTAGGTGCTCTCAATTTGAATCTTCAAAATCAACTAAGAGCACATTCCTCTCCAATTAAAACAAGCGTTCACCTACTTATGGGTGCGTGCAAAGCCACATGCTCCTGGTAAGGATTAAAGTACTTGTACTGTTTTCCACAGAATTCACAAATGTAGTTCCCGGTTTCTGTAATGAGAAAACAGAAAGTGTGAAAGGTTTCCTAGTCTGAAATTGATCATCTCGGGATTAAACACAAAATAAAGCGGACGGTAGAATTCCTACTTGGTCCGATTTTTTGGAATGGTTCCGTCGGTTCCTCCTCTTTGGGATCGTCCACTGGAATGACAGCCTGGTCGTAGGGATCTGAAAGGGAGAGGGCAGTGTGTGAGGGGTTGACTCTTCTATATGATAAAATAGGGGCAATACGAACCATCACCAGCCAATACAATCTGTGTATAGTTTAGACACCTTTGATCCGTGACTTGTGTGCGACTGCATGCTTTTGGATTCATTATGTGAAAATGATTCTCAAAATGAAATACTAAAATTAAACATGTGATGCTATCAATTTTATTGAAATAAACAATTTTCTTTTATAAATACTATCTCTTTGTTCCTTCCAAAAATAATTAAAAAAATAAATAAATAAAAATGGCAGACAGATATTCTTGTACCAGTTTTCCCCAGCGTCCGTGGTGTTTTAATGTGTACAAACAAGCACTGTACTTTATATGCAGATTTCAAAACCAGCACACAATGCAGAAGCTCTGCAAGTCTCTGCTTGACTGAGGCCAGGACTGAAAAGCAGGTACTGATGTGCTGTGCTGATCCAGAGCAAGAGCCCTACATTCACAAGAACCACAAATAAATGACATTGTCTCTATAATGAAAGGGTTTACCATCCACTGCGTGCAGGTCCCTGTGCTCCTGGAAACAGCTGTAGTATTTATACTTCTTCCCACAGATGTCGCAGGCATACCGGAAGTTATCTACGAAACAGGAAAGCAGAGAGAGACATTTTGTGTTTCTTGGTGTATTTGTTCCTCTGGTAAATTTGAAAGAATCCACTCACTGGTTGCTCCTTGGGAACTCCCCTCTCCTGCTCCCGTTTCTGTTTCTGTAGAAAGAGAAAGTTAATACGATATCATCAGAGTACTATAAATAACACTGCTGCTCTGCACGTTACACATGATTTCTTGCCTAAACCCCCATGCGTTTACAGAATCAAACCAGTCTAACATCTCTACTTCTGGCTCAACAGTAGTATCTTGTCCAGTGACTGTGCTGCCAATGTTAATGAACAGAGTTTGGTTAAAAACTGCAGGGAAGGTGATTCTACATGACGTTCTATACTGGAAGCCAGGCATCATGTATATATGTGGATTTGAATGCTCTCTGTTAAACATCTATCTGCACCACCCATCAAAATGATCCTGATTGTTACTCTTTGCTTAAAGACTTTGATTTCACACCTGAAAGAAATAGAGTGAACCCAGTATTATCAATTCGTCTCTTACCTGCAAATAGGGCAACTGCATTTTAGGCTATTTTCAGATTAAGTGAAAAAATAATTGCCCAAAGAGAAATCCATAACATGCTAAAAGGGTGAACCTGCATCTCTGACAATCAGGAGCATGAAGAGGCTCATGGGCACTGAATCTCTGACAATCAGGAGCTATGAAGAGGCTCATGGGCACTGAATCTCTGATAATCAGGAGATATGGAGAGGCTCATGGGCACTGAATCTCTGATAATCAGGGAGACATGAAGAGGCTCATGGGCACTGAATCTCTGATAATCAGGAGCTATGAAGAGGCTCATGGGCACTGAATCTCTGATAATCAGGAGATATGGAGAGGCTTATGGGCACTGAATCTCTGATAATGAAGAGGCTCATGGGCACTGAATCTCTGATAATCAGGAGATATGAAGAGGCTAATGAGCACTTTGCCTTTCTTGTATTAACATGTGTTTGAAACAGGGTACTTCCTGTTTACTAAACCCTTGGAGCAGCATGGCAGCCTCTATCAGGTTCCTTCTGTTACTTGTTACACACACTTTGCAACAAAGGATTGTTTCGTTGTATTGCCGTGTTTTCAGTAAGATATTGTGCTACTGCAGTTTATTTTTTTATATTACCATTACAAAGACATCCTAAGCAGAGGAATGCTGCAGCAAGGTTTTTTCAGTTTTACAAACAATCCTTTACAGACCAGGAAACTCCATTGTGATCATTAACCTCAAGCAAAAGTCTCTTTTTAAAAATATTAACATAATATATATTAACAATATTAACAATATTAAAAATAATAACATTGCAGCTTCGCCCTTCTGGCAGCAGAAAGTAAAACAAAATAAAACTGACCACAAATACAAAAGGGTGATACTGACATTTAAAACAAATGCGCAGAGTGTGGATTGTTAAATTGCCAGTGGTTTTTCATGCAAGTTAAATGTATTTATTAATTTTAATTTTTGGAAAGTAGTATTATAGCAGTTTCGCTCTATTAGCAGGTAAGGGATGAATTTTGCCTAAGATGCCTTATGGGAGACTTTGTTGTACGGCCCCCATCAACGCATATCGCAAAACAGAAACTGCATATCTTTAAAGCCCATTGCAGACAGCGAGACAGCTGGTCAGCTGACCTGGAGTTCATTTTGTTATTTAAATAGGTCAGCTGTTACAATAAAATATTAAGATAAGTAACACAAGCAAAGTATCCCCTGGTACAGTGTAACATGCATTAACCTGCTGTGCCACCTTGCAATGGGATTTAGATGCCTTATGGGAGACTTTGTTGTACGGCCCCCATCAACGCATATCGCAAAACAGAAACTGCATATCTTTAAAGCCCATTGCAGACAGCGAGACAGCTGGTCAGCTGACCTGGAGTTCATTTTGTTATTTAAATAGGTCAGCTGTTACAATAAAATATTAAGATAAGTAACACAAGCAAAGTATCCCCTGGTACAGTGTAACATGCATTAACCTGCTGTGCCACCTTGCAATGGGATTTAGAAAGGTACAAGCTGTGGTTGTTCTGCAGGGATGGTGAATTAATTACCTTGGTGAGCCCGCACGTGAGTCTGAAAGCAGTTGTAGTACTTGTATTTCTTTCCACAGATTCCACACACGTAGGACCCTGAAAGGAACAGGAAATGGAAATGCAGAGACATCATTCAAACATACAACCATGTACAGCATTTAGTGGCGGCTCCACCGAGAACCAGATTCCTTACCAAGGGTCTGCGGGCTCCGGGGCCCCCCAATCACCACGCAGATCTCGGCTGGCAGCTTCCCGCCACTGTCTTTGCCGTTCTTCCTGTCTTTGGCATCATCTTGCCAGAGCACTTCCTGAAGGTCGTAGTCCTCGTTGAGCTCAGACTTGAGCGTCATCGGTGAGGAACTGGTGCCAGCAGGGCGCTGAGAGGCTGGCCCCCTGGGCTTGGGAGTGTTCCTGCTGTCCATTCAGACTGCAACACAGGAGGGCAGCGGGTTATTACTGTGATATACACACTCACTTCAGCGGAATAGCTCAGACAGACTACCTTGGACAAAGCTTTATGGAAAGGGTAGATTATGCATGCATCATTTCGGATCAACTGCCACTAACTCTGGCAGTCAAAACTTAACCATTTACTGGCAAGAGAGAGAAGTTTCCAAGCCTCCCCTTTTTATAGAATCGACTGCTTTACCGTATTGCAACGACATCCTAATGCCAATGTGAAGTCTGAGCCTCTTTATTCAGCTCTGGGTGTACCTGGTAACAGATACAGTATGCAGTACCAAATTAAATTGAGGGTAAAAATAGAAATGTAACACTGCCTCCACTCTTGTCAAAGTCTTTCCCATCGAATATTGTCCCAAAAAAGGGAAAATATAAGGAAAAACCCCACAATCGGCGAACGTCAGTTTGTGTTATTTTAGTCGATAATGTACACCGATATTCATGCTTGAATTTCTTCCAGCATAATATTTGGTCAG